>NC_084933.1:1295000-2545000 GCF_958298935.1 Phragmites australis | reverse complement strand
AAAAAACTCTTCTGCATTAATAGCATCAAGTAGCATTTCATTCATCCTATGTAAGCCAAGTGTAGATTCGTGGTCAACTTGATCGGGTATGTTAGTCTCCCCATGCCTAGTCCATCTCTCATATCCCAACTGAAAACTGTTGCGGCATAAATGAATATCCATTTCACTCCTTTTACGCTTGTAGTGGCAATCACACTTGGTACAGGGACATTTAGATTTCCCATCTACAGCAGCTTCAGGCAACGAAAAGGCATGGTTCAAAAAACCATCCAAACCATTTTTTCATGTTGGACTAAACAAACTGCCTTTATGCTCATTGTACATCCAACTATGATTGTCACCCATGGTACTTCACCTAAATATGACACTGCAGGTTTCAGGAAAAAAAATTAGAGTAATTGAATGGAAAAAACCCCATGCCAAACAGCCAAGCAACCCGATGCCCTCAATCTGAACATTGATATGTAGTCTTATAGCTAATTCATTGGGAAAAAGGTTTATACAATCGACATAGCCAAACTGTAAAGTGACATGTATTACTGTACCACCAGAACTGAATTGCTTCAGATCCAACGTCATTTATATTGGAAAATTCCAATGGAGCAGAAAGGCATAATTGTATTCTTCGTACTTTTGCGTGCTGCAATAGGATGCTATAAGATACTAATTTGTCTTGTTTTGCTATGTCACATTATATTAGATGTTCTTACATTGAGAACTAAGAATAATTCATAACTTCTTTTCACAATACCTGTAAATGAAAGAAAACTTACTGAATAGGCCTATGGGCACACTTCCCCATTCAGTTGTATTGAATATTACAGACAAAGGTAAGCTTGAAAGACAAGAGAGGGCTATTGGTCAAGACAACCTTCTTCTCCATAGCATGGCAATTCATATCAATGCATGCGGAGGTTAGGTTTATGTTCTTAAGCTATTGCATCAGGATATGGAATACATCTTGCTATTGATTTTTTTTTTTCCACCGAGGAGGCACGGCATTGTCAGTTACGTGTGTTATGGTGAACATCTCTTCCCCTAATTCACTTTTGTACTATCACGCTCAAATTATTACTATCATACTATGTACTTCAATGCAGTTCTTAAACCGGTCCTTGCAACGGGTGACCACATAGTTTAAGTTACTGAAGTTTAATTTATTGAAGTTACTAACATATCTGGATTGAATGGCAGGGAGATGCACTGGCCACTGTATTTTTGGATGAAATAGACCACTATGTGTGATAATTGGGGTCAAGAACTGCCGTTATGACAGCCACGCAAACACTCGCATTATGTAAATTGGGAAAAAGGTTTGTACACAGGACCAGATCAAACTTATTATCCATTATGTCTTTGTTACAAGGCATGTAAAATGTAGTTTGTGTAAAGAACTCTTTGACCAAAGATCAAAAGTGAATATTGGTCTGTAGTTTCATAGCTATGTGCTGTTTTATATTCACATGCATTCAAATAAATGTTTTCAGTGATCCAAGTGATATCATGAGTGGATAGAAATCAATAGACGCCTTAACTTTTAGCCAAACAAATTTTTCCCTGCCCTTAATCAGATAGAAGTTATTATTCATTTTACAGGAACTAGCACGAACCCAACTATATATCTATGGCACATCAATTTTAACACTGTGAAGGCAATATAATAAAATTATTGCACACATGAATTTACACAAATGGAGCATTGAGCATCACCTTGGCTTTTTCAAGCTTGCTTTGGGACCAGTTGGGCTGGAGGAGCTTTAATTCAGGCTGGCGGCGTGGAGGTCAGAGCATCGGCACCGAAGCTGAAGAAGATGGCGTCGTGGAGGCTTGGTCTGATAGGGATTTGACTGGATTGGCAAGGGAATCGATGGAGTAGAGTCCTCCATAGCTTCTCCGAGCTTCCTAGTGGCTGGAACGGCTTAGATATGGTGATTCAAAGGTGAGATGGGGTGGGGGCGAGCTCTGCACACTGGGGAAACAATGGAGGATATCGTACCTGGCAACGAAGACGAACCTAACAAGGGGCGCGTGAGAGGCGACCTACGTAAGAAACCAGCAAAAGAGACACCACATTAGTAAAGACTGCTCAACATGCGTCACTAATGCCCTATTAGTGATGGGTTCAATAAGAACGTGTCACTAATGTGTCTTCTGATCGGGACCAGATATAGACCCGTCACTAATGATAATAGTGACGGGTCAAGTTATGACCCATCACTAATGATAAGGTCATCAGTGACGAGTCGTCCTAGGCTAGTCATTAGTGACGGGTTAAGTTGGGATCCATTGCTAATGATAAGGTCATCAGTGACGAGTCATGTTGGGACTCATCACTAATAACTAAGTCATCAGTGATGGATCGTCTTAGACCAGTCATTAGTAATAGGTCAAGTTGTGACCTGTCACTAATGATAAGATCATTAATTGCGGGTCATCCTAGGTCAGTCATTAGTGATAGATCAAGTTGTGACCCGTCACTAATGACTAGGTCATCAGTGATGGATCGTCCTAAGACAGTCATTAGTGACGGGTCAATTTGTAATTTTTCACTAATGACCAACTCCAATCACTAATGACGGTATTCATAAATATTTTTATTTTATTTTTCTCTTATTTTTTCTCACCTTAGCAGCATAGAATACGGAATTAGGTAAAATTAGTCATTAGTGAAGGGTTATGGTTATGACGCGTTACTAATGAACTTTGGCAAAGAAGGTTAAAAGAATAAAATATCCAATTTCTATCACAACTACGTGATAGCAGAGGTGGTAAGGTGGCTACACGTGCGAGGAGGATGTCGCGGGTTCGATTCACATGGAGAACGAACTTGAAAATAATGTGAAAAAATATGGCTTGTGAAGCATATAGGATGGGCCTACGATGAGATGACTCGGTGAAAAAATATATATTTTTTCACTTTTTTTGTCAAAAAATACAAAAAATATTTATCGATCATTAGTGACGGGTCACAACCGTGACCCGTCACTAATGACTAAATATTAGTGACGGATCATAACACGACCCATCACTAATAACCATCACTAATGCCAGTTATTATCCATCACTAATAACGTTTTTTCACGTAGTGCGCCACCTATGGTATTGTATATATCTACAGACAATTCACTTATAAAGATGTCTGTGGAAACATATTTTCATATGTGGCTGACTTAAGGAGCTGCATGTGGACACATATTACCACGGGCGATTCACTTAAGGAACTATCTGTGAAAATATATTATCACAGGCGATTCACCTAAAAAACCGTCTTAAGTGAACCGCATATGATAATAGATTTTCACAGACAGTCTATTTTACGTCTGTAGAATTTATTTCCACAGGTCTGATAAGACGGGTGGCTAAACACTTATGAAAATAAGTTACCACCAGCCTCAGAAAATTATTTTCGTAGTAGTGAGGAATCTTGAACACTCCCCTTTCTGCCATTTGAATACACTTTCTCAGTAAACAGATTTGAGCAAGTATATTTGAAACGAGATCAGAAGTGGAAGGCTTTGTATATAACACGTAGAAACCATGCAAGAAGACGATTCATGGGCTGCCTACCCATGCGAGCATATTTGTTCTCTCGATTTTAATTAATTTGGAGTTCATTCTGAACTGATCACCAACGGCATGGCCCTGATGATTATTTAAAAAAGGATCTGAAACCTGAATACGTGTCACGAACCCGAAGAAACAATGGGTTCAAAATGTTGACGGTCTCAGGATCTGAATCGGAATAGTTGAATCAAGTTTCTTTGCTGGATGATTGGCCAGTGTGTGCCACTTGTTACGCTGGCGCACTGAAGACGCATGATGGCATTTGGCATGGCACCTGGGTGTGAAAAAAAGAGACTTTGTATTGTACGCCAATCCTATCAAGAATATATTTGAATTGGTTTTTGAAGTATTTCTACCTTTGATCCAATGTGTTTGAGATCGTGAATTCGGTAGGGATATGTAACACTCTGAATAAACTTTTCATATACTGCAAAATCACCGAAATTGGATATCGGAATCAAAAGTTATCGTCGTTTTTCAGAGTGTCAGCTGTGCTGATTTTGGAAGTTCCGATGTGAAATTGGAAGTTCTGATTTGTCAGAAGTTCCAACCCATATTCCGATGTGTGGGAAGTTTCGATGGGTAGATCGAAAGTTCCGATCCATGTTTCGATGTGTCAGATGTTCCGATGGGTAGATCGGAAGTTCGGGTGGGTCGGAACCTCTAATTTCAAAAAACTTGGGGTTCTCAACTAATATCATGTTGGGGCTTTTTGGCTGGTTTTGTGATGCTGAGAAAAGGTGTTAGAACTTAGTGTTCCACCTTTGAGTGCTCGCATCCTCTCTCTATCAAGAATTTGTGAGAATTAAGCATTTGTGGCTTAGTGAGAATAGAGTTAGGTGTGTGGAATTTGGGTTGCTCCTATGTGTCGTATTAGTTGCTTGTATTTGAGCATCAACATTGATGGTGTGTGAATCCGGGAGTTTGTTACTCCTGAAGACCATCGTCTCCTAGATAATTCAGTGGTGGATTACCAGCGATCTCCTCAAATGAAGATTGTGAGGAGACCCAAAAGTGGTAGCGAAACTCACCATCTCTGGAGTGGAGGAAGAGTTAGCCATAGTGGAGACGAGGAGTACAGTTGTGCAATCTCGTGAGAAAATGGTTGAAAGAGATTCGGCTTAAGTGTGACCGAGCTTCCTCAATGATGACGTAGGATATCGGTGGATATCCAAACTTTGGTAATAAATCATTTGTCTCTGTATTTTCTTACTCTTGTGCATTACATTGGTTTAATTACTTGTATGCTTATTTGTATGTTCATTGATTTAATTTCATGATATTCAAATATATCATTTTGAATAGTATCGAAACAACTAATGGATAGTAAAATCAGAACATTTGAATAGCTTGCTAGATTTGAATAATCTTTGTCACTCTAGAATTGTAACATTCATATTTGTTTAGGGTGATTGTGCACTAGTTGAGCCTAACATATTTAGTTTTCACTCATAAAAAATTCGTTGATTTATTTTCACTACAAGTTTAGGCCAGTTATCAAAAGGGGACGAAGTTTTACAAAAACACCTATTCAACCCTATCTAGACGATATCATTATCCTTCCAACGTGCAGCTCCGCCCCGCCGGCGTCTGCACTTCGCTCACATTGTGGTCGCTGCCCCGCCCTGCTACCGGCGTGCTCGCCAGCGCTGCGCTCGGTGAGTTTTTTTATATTTTTATATTTTTTAACATAAAAATTTATTTAAATGTATCCCGGATGAAAAGATTTACGAAAATAGGCGCCTACCGCCCTTTTATGAAGCGGTTAGGACCTTACCGCCTCCTGAGAGAGCGGTAATCAGTCGGCTCGTAGCTTACCGCCCCCTCATATGAGGCTTAGCTTAGGTAAGCCCCTGTATGAACAGTACCCGCGGTGAACAGTACTCCGAATTTCAATTTCTCTCATACCTTATCTGTTCAAAATAGTGATGTTCTGTTGCTATAAAACTCCTAAAATGTTTTGTACATGTTCCATAATTCATGTGCAACCCATTTTAATTGAATTTACCCAAAAATCATGTGTAGAATTTAAACTAAAATTCTCCAAAAAAGACTACTTTTATAACTTCTAACAATTGTTAGTGCCTCAAATAAATTTCTAAAATCTGGTAAAATTCACTAATATTCTTCTTATATGATGTGATAATTTCTAAAATTATTTTCAGCACTAGGTTTATATATGTTTGAATTCAAATTAAGTTAAAAGAAGAATATCATATGAAATTATAAAAATACATATAAATGGTGCATTACAAAGGAACTCAGTTTTTACCACATAATATCGGGCTGAAAATAATTTTAGAAATTATCACATCACATAAGAAGAATATTAATGAATTTTACTAGATTTTTACAAATTTATTTGAGGCACTAAAAATTGTTAGAAGTTATAAAAGTAGACTTTTTTTTGTAGAATTTTAGTTTAAATTATACACATGATTTTTGGGTAAATTCAATTAAAATGGGTTGCACATGGATTATGGAACACGTACAAAAAGTTTTAGGATTTTTGTAGCAACAGAACATCACTATTTTGAACAGATAAGGTAGGGGAGAAATTGAAATTCGAAGTACTGTTCACCACGGCTGTAAGGACTACCGCCCCGTGAGAGGGCGGTAAGCTGCGGGCCGACTGCTTACCGCCCTCTCAAGGGCTTAACCGCTCTATGAGAGGGCGGTAGGCGCATATTTTCGTAAATCTTTTCATTCGGGATATATTTAAATAAAATTTTATGTTAAAAAATATAAAAATGAAAAAAGCTCCGTGGATTCGCACCCAGGCCCAGCACCAGCAGGCCGCACCAAGGCCACGGTGTCTGGTCAGCCTCGCTAACCACCAACTTCGAAAATTCATGATCCCGCCACTCTGCAGGAACTGCAGCATTACCCTCCTCATCAGAAAAATCCCCATCGGCAAGACCTTCCTCCAACTCTTCATCCTCCAAATCCATATCTTCAATGATGCTAGAGATGTGCTTCCCTTCATCAACTACACCCATCGGCTGCAGCTCTGGAACATCACCAACCTCCTCTCTGGACCCTACATTAGCCGCCTCTGACTCATCTTCCACTGCCTCACTTGGTCCAGCTACTGCTTCTGCAGAGTTCACCTTATTTCGATCTTTCAGGTACGCCTCATCTAATAAAACAAGCGGCATACCATGTTCACAGCATATATCTACATACTGCCTCTAAATTGATGTGGCTTCGATAGGAACAAGCTCACCAAAGTATCCATGACTAGCACGGCTCAGAACAGCTTTCAACTTCAGCTCATATTGCTGCGGATCCAGTTGGAAAAACCGCATGAGCCATTTGCACACACCCACAATAGTCCTCTCATTAGCCTTACTAAGCCCTTTCATAACATGACGAAATCCAGAGAGATCTACACCGTTGAGACTGTACATAATTTCACCCTCACCATAATATATCTGAAAAATTAATTTATCTGTCATTCCTGGAAACACCCGCAACCATAACACATGTTAAGACAACAAACTATATTTCTGATTATCGGATAAAATAGTTTTTAAATGCTACCCTAGGTTCGCAAATTATCATCTACTGTTGACTCATACGTCCGCATGTACAAGTAATATACTATAAACTATATACTACAAATAACATACTGAAAATAATATACTAAAAATAATATACTACAGGTAACAAATTGAAAATAATATACTAAAAATAATATTCTATATTGAACTATTATCGTACAATTTTCTAACTAAATTTGACAATTTTCTAAACCCTAGATCATAAATATCTAAAATCTATGTCATATACTACTACTGCACTAATTAACAACAATAAAAAGGATAAAAAGATTTACCTGAATTTTTTTTTCAAATCCGCGGCCCAAATGCAGCAGGGCTTCGCCGATCTCTCTTCCTCCCCTCTCCTCTCCTCTCTTCTCCTCTCTCTTCTCAACTTTTCTTTTTTTCCGAATTTTATGATTTTTTTCTCATTTTTCGGGGTTTTTATAGACTCCAGGGCGCGGGGGGCCGGCGCGGGGCGGCGGGTGGGAGGAGCCCTTACCGCCCCCTGAGGAGCTCTACCCGCCCCCTCAGGGGGCGGTAAGCCTGTGGGGCCCGGGTGGGAAGCCCTAACCGCCCTCTCAGGAGGCGGTTAGCACCCGTACCCGCCCTCCCAGAGGGCTGCAGCCTTCTGAGAGGGCAGTGGGCACATACTTTTGCAAATATTTTCACCGAGAATCTATTTATTTAAATTTTAACTAAAAAAATATAAAAATAAAAAAAACTCGCCGATCTATGCTCTCACTAGGCCGTGGGCGATATGCAGATTTACATGTCTACATCTACCAATTTACGGGCCACTACTGAACGAAGTGGTGGTTGGCCTATTTACCGCTGAGCCGTTGGGCCGTGGGTTGTGTGGTATGCGCCGTGGGTTGTGGGCTGTGAGCTGAGCTTTTGCACGGTGGGCTATGGGCAGTATGTGTATACCATACATACAAAAGTTTTTGCACAAATTTTTGGTGTACATCTGTACACACATGTCCATGAGTGGGTCCGCCCCTGCTTGATGCTTCCTTATCACATTCGGTTCACATCACATGAACTGTCCATGTTGGAACATTGCTTCCCTTTTTCTTGATATTTTTGGGCCTGGATTTGAAAGGGAATGTCAAAGGATAATTTAACTTCCTAACCTTGGGTGTCCTAATCGAAATTAGCTATTAGCAGGAAAGTCGTTAATTATGCTGAGCAGCTGAAGAGTTGTTCATATGAAATTTTATACGACTCTAATATATTAGTAATTGTAGTAGCTCAAAGAAGCTGTTACAGTACGTGGTATGTGGCATGGTATGTATCATTTGTTAGAACAGCAAGCTGGCATGCATTATTTGAGGAACGGTGCCGGAATAATCGGAGTGCATTATCTTCATACGTAATCAACTGAGTTCTGATTATGAAAAAAGAGAAAATGTGTATTTTTTGGTAACTTATACTGTCCCTTGAGCCAGTTTTCATTTGCTGAAAGTTCTGAAACTGTATTAATCCGCCACCCCCTAATTAGTCATTAATCACCTCTTAATTTGTCATAGTTGACTTTGGGCTAATCTAAAATCTTGGGCGGTTGGGCCAGAGGCAGGTAGTGGTGTGGTGCAGTAAGATCTCATCTAATTTATAGTAACTTTCCATGGCACCGATCACCCGTCACTCAGGACATATGATTGATGATTAGTCATAAGGGACAATAAAGATCCATCACAGTTAAGATCATTAGTGATGGATCATAACCGTAATCCGTTACTTATAAGTGACGGCTCACAGTTATGATCAATCACTTATAACTGATGAATATTTTTCGTGTTTTTTGGATAAAAAAAATAAAAAACTTTTTCACCCAAGTTATCTCAATGCAGAGGCCATCACCACTCGTCACGCGTCATATGCTATTTTTCATACTGTTTTTATACTCGGTGTTCCGTAGGAATCGAACTCGCGACATCCACTCGCGTGCATTGTCCCTTACCACCTTACCCTCGCGTGCGTTCTGAAGGAAATCGGATATTTTATCATTTTAACAATTCTTGCCAAAGGTCATAAGTGACATGTCATAACTATGACCCGTCACTTATGGCTATCATAAGTGATGGGTCACGGTTATGATTTGTCATTTATGACTATTTTTTTGCCGAATTGTAATTTGATAGGTGATTCGGAGTAACCTTCGGTAAAATATGCATAACTTTTTGCATATAGGTTCCGATTTTGATTTTTTTTAACTCTATGGACATCTACATAACTTTTGTATATGAATTTTTTGAGGCCAAAAATAGCATGGAAGATTGAGTTCTCGCTCTCTGAAGTTTCTGCACTGTTTTCAGAACACGTGTTTGTGTCCATAGTCACCACCCTTACATCAAACTTGAACAGAAATATACAATGGTTCCTATTCTAATGCTACTGAGGTGAGAAAAATTAGAGAAAATAAAGTAAAAAATAAAAAAAATAGCATCATATATATATATTTCTAAGGTTGTATTGTATATATATACCGCTGATGACTAGAGAAAGATAACATAGAATAATTGGAGTATACGGATATGTCATTATACATTTATATACGCACACATAGTATAAATCAGGAGTACATGCACTTTTGCACCACATAAAATAATAACTCTATGTATATATCGCTCATGTACATCTATAAAAATAATTATAAATATCACTAATAAATCATCATTAATGATGGATCATTACTGCAAACCGTCACTATTATCATCAATGATATGTCATATTATGACTTATTATTTATTTTATATTTTTTTATCTGTTTTTTACGTAGTGCGGGAGGAACACAACTTACGGTGAGCCAGATCCAGTGTTTGTACAACCAGAGGACAAGAGCCAGTAATTCCACAGGCCACACCACTCTACCATGTTTCCTGCTGATCCCTGAATTAATGATGCCTGAAAAGGGACACCTCTTGGCATCTCCTTTTCTTTTGCATACTTGAGAAGGATGAATGAGAGAGATGAAGTAACCGGCATTTCCGAGAATAGTCAGGAGATATGCGTTTTTTTTTTATAAAGGAGAGAGACAACCGAGTACAAAAATAGCAGTAACAGATATTGTAACACAAGAAAGATATATATTACACTAGTCATATATATTCACTCTCAAGTAAAGAGTTACACAAAGATAAGAAACAAAAATGTTACAACAAGATGCTCTAATTAGCTAAGGAAACCCTTCTACCACTACTGCTACAATGTGTAGTAGTGCACTACACTAGAAGAGTATATAGAAAAAAAGAAACAATTAAGAAGGTCAATGACAAAAAGAAAGAGCCTCATCTTCCATCATCAGGTGCTATACACCAAGTTAAGCTAGCGCCCTTAGCTGCAGTAAAAATCCCCTAGGGCTCACTCACTCATTCACTCACTTCCCTGCTGACGGGAGGGCTTCAGTTCTTCCTTTTTGATTGACTCACACTCACTCTCACTGTAATTACTGTATAACCTATTTAACAACACCATTTGACTACTACTTAGCCATGCAAAGAACAAATTAACCAAGGGGATTGGACTGGCTGACTAAAACACCATTAACAACTGTATTTGTTTGTGTGTGCTTCAGTTAGTTAGGCTCCATCAGCTGATCAGATTAGAAGACGACGGAGATGCACCGCCTGTGGCACGCGCCGGCCCTCTTGGTGGGCTTCGTCTCCTCCCTCCACGCGTTGCCGAGGTCCTTGGCGATGCGCACGGCGTCCGCGGAGGCGCCCGAGAGCCCGCGCCGGGTGAAGCCGACAGCGTAGAGGCTGGACTGGCCCTTCCACCCGTGGGGGAAGGCCGTCTTGGGGTATCCGTCCTTGTTGAAGAAATCATTGCCCTGAAATAATTGCACGAGATTGATCAGACAATGTTGCAAATTGTTGCAATGTTGCCAATGGAACAGTGGCTAAAAATATATAACATTTGATGGACTGGAATGTGAATTTACCTGGAGCCATTGGGGTACGTTGCTGCGGTAGCCGGTGGCGAGGACAACGGCGTCGAAGTTGAGTGCGCGGCCGTCGGCGAGCTCAACTTGGTTCTTGGTGAAGCGTGTGACGGCGGGGACGACAGCGATGTCGCCGGCACGGATGTGAGCGAGCGCGCCGTAGTCGAGCACTGGGGTGCGGCCGTGGGTCTCCTTGAGCTCGAGAGGGCCGGCGGCGGGGCGGCGGAGGCCGATCTTGTCGAGATTGCCGAGGACGAGCCAGGCGAGGAGGACCATGATCTTGTCGACGATCCATAGCGGGAGCCAGCGCATGAGGAGCACGGCTAGCTCGAAGGTGGATTTGCCGAGGACCTCACGGGGGAGGACATGCACGGCGTCGCGCACCACCATGGCCGGGCGGGCGCCGTGGTCGCAGAGATCGAGGGAGACCTCCATGCCGGAGTTTCCGCAGCCGATGACGAGCACGCGCTTGCCGCGGTAGGCCTCGCCGGACTTGTAGTCGCTGACGTGGGTCACCTCGCCGGCGAAGCTGTCGAGACCTGGGATGTCCGGGACGACGCTCTCTGCGTTTTCGCCGGTGGCGACGACGAGCCAGAGCCCGATATACTCCATCTCCCCAGCGCCGGGGACGGCTGTGCGCACGCGCCAGAGGCCCGAGGTCTCGTCGTAGCGGGCCGACAGCACGGTGCTGTTGAACTCCGGCTTGATCTCGAACTTGGCGGCGTAGGCCTCGAGGTAGTCGATGAACTGGCGGCGGGTGGGGTACTCCGGGTAGTGCTCGGGGAAGGGCATCCGCGGGAGCTCGCAGAACTGCTTGGGTAGGTGCAGCTTGAGGCGGTCGTAGGTGCGCTTTACCCACAGCGAGGCGATGCAGTCGGCGCGCTCCAGCACCACGTATGGGACGCCCTGCTCGCGCAGGCACGCCGCCACCGCGAGACCCGAGGGCCCGGCGCCGACGATGATGGGGCCGTTTACCCACACGCAGCGCGGGGAGAAGAGGCTGTCCATGCGATCGGTGGGGAGAAGCACCATGGCTGGTTAGTTTCTTGCTATGTTTCTTGGCTAGGATTCTTGGCTTGGTTCCTTGGTGATCGGATCACTAACTGAGCTAGGCTGAGAGAAGAAGAAGGTGTTTCTGTTGCTGCTAGCTGCTGCTGCTCCTGCTGTTGTTGCTGCAAGTGTGTTGGTGGTTTGGGGGCGTTGGACTGGGCGTGCTTAAATAGGGAGAGAGGCTCAGGGGTGGTGGTGACTGGGAAGCTGAGCTGAGCTTCGCATGTGAAGGAGAGAGGAAGTTGAGGAGAGAGAAAGCTAGCTGAGGTGGTGGTGCGGGTGATGGACTGTAAGATTACTTGGAGATTGATAGAATCTAAGTCCCTTTTTCTGAATTCGAGTTTTAAATTCCGTGTTCTCGTTCTAGGAGGAAGAGGAAAATTCGATTTCATTTTTCTCGATCATTTTGTTTTCCTAGAGAGAGATTATGGAGGAGGGGGCGAGCTACGGAGGAGGTTGACACATGCAGGGATACCCCTACCTGCAGTAGAGAACATGAGCGGCCCGCCCGCCCCCTGTTTGGCGTGGATTCGCAACGCATCCACCACCGGTGAGGTGAGGGCCGGGGGTTGAAGAGGGTTGGACCTGCCGCCGCTCGCCGCCCGCTGGCCCTTACGCTCCCTCACGCTTATCAGCATTTTGCCACCATTATTGAGATATGTGCTGCATGCGAGCGAGAATGATCAGGTTTCTTATAGTATGTATGACATAGTTCTATCTCTATAAATTTTTAGAACTAGCTATATATATCTAGCTTTAGGAATTCGTAGAGCCAGTGCTACGAGTGTTTCACGGATTCAAAACATGTCGTTGTGTTCGAATTACTGTATTGTAATGCTGAATGTATTTAGTCATAGGTGTACCAATATACAAACATATACGAGAGAAACAGGAGAAAAAATGTAATTAAAACACGTAACTTTATTCATTCATTATCGAAATCATAATATACAGTTTTATAGATTACAATTTGCTCACACACACATACGCACATGCTATCTGACTGAGTCTTCCGGCTATCGTGTCTTCCTGGTTCCCGTGACCTCGCAAGGCCGCCAGTTAATTACGTTCGGTTTTCTGAACAACCTCCGATTAAACTGCTTTACTAGTTGTTGTCAGGTCATCTCCGAGTCTACAATGCTGTAGTCACACACATCAAAACAGATCAAAGTAAGCGTTAAATAATTAAAAAGAAAAGACAGGATAAACAGTCTAGCATGAGCTTTATAGACTGTTATATATCCCGGGTCATCATTGGCCACATAGGCCTCAGAATCTGTAACCCCTCATCATCGGTCTCAACCTCAGGTACTACAAGAGAGTAGAGGGAGATGGAGTCTAGATACACGTCAGTTTACCAGCTACAACATGTCGGGAGCTTGACAAATATCGCGTGTCTCTAGACTCCTATCTACCACCTCTGCACTATCCTACAGGCAACTCAACCACGAAGGCAAACACTACAAAGGCGAAAGGGTAATAACAATGGCAACTGAAAAGATAACCGAACTGTCGGGCCTCCACAAAGTCATCGGCCACGACACAATACCCAACTCATTGATCATCATTGGCCCTTTAATCAGACTATCAATAGAAACATCGGCAAAAAGGGCCTCGAACATATCACTGACTCCATAATAGGAAAGTCACCATAACAGGGTCACATCAGTAGCAGGTAAAAGGGCACCCAGGGCAAAAGGCCACCGAAGCACCAGGGTATTACATGCATCAGGCAAATAATTGATCAACAAGAGCGCTCATAGCAACCGAGCCACACCCAGCCACTATAGAAAACAACACGATATCAAACAGGACCAAAAAAATTGCATCGTTAGGTCCTTCATCAACAACTGTGATATGAGACAACAGAACCACAAGGGGTCTACAAATGGCGCCACCATTATTGCTTCCTAGCGATCAAAGCAATGCTATTGCCAGAACATGCCCACAATACATTAGATGGTAGGACAATATCATCATCGATTAGCCATCGGCATAAGGGGAAATAAGGCATCACTACTTGGTTAATAGCAAAACAGCCATATGCCGAGACAAAGCAACAACAGCTTCTAGAACAGAGCCAGCGCCCATCTCATCACAAGGAGAAGAAGCCGGCGACCACAACAGGTAAGCAAAGACCCATGGCCATGGTGCCAACGCCGGCCAAAGCTCATCACAGATAAGGAAACACTAACAGCATCTCGATGATAAAGGCACATGCACACACTTATGGCCATGGTGTTCAGTAAGCGCTCGACGGCACTTAGACCCCCTGCCAGCTAGCCGACGACCCTCTAACACCCAGCCGGGCACATGAGCACCACAGCAAATAAAAGGGGCAATAACCATCTATACCCATCCAAATTCATGACAGCAATGCCCACCTCCATGCCCATGGTGCAAAGCCAGCTGGATCCCATCGCAGAACAAGAGTAGCTAGCCAAAATCACAGCACACCATCTCCACGGCCACATCAACAAGGCACTGGCTGGATTCATCCCAAAACAAAGATCAGCCGACCAACACACATAGCACCTCTTCCACGGATGTGGCCAACAAGAGCTGGCTGGATCACAGAACAAAATAACCATCGCACAACGTGGCACGAAGGCCGGCCAATTACCACAGGGCAAAGAGTAGTCGGCCACCAAGAGGCACCAGTCGGATTACCACTTGATCGCGCACGGACGCGTCCTGACGGCTAGCTGGCGACACCTGCTCACGCATTGACGTGACCCTAAGGCTTACCAACGACACCTGCTTATGCACAACCATGACTTGAAGGCTGGCCGACAACACCTGCTCATGCATGGACGCGACCCAAAGGCCGACCAGCGACACCTGCTTGCACGGATGCAACACAAAGCCCGGTTGGCACACCTGCTTGCACGGACACGATGGAAAGTGCCAGCTAACATTTGTAACACATATGGAGGGGTAAGGGAAACAGATCACTGCAGAGACCCACCGGCAAGGGCAACGGCAGCCATGGCACTCCGTAGAGATGACCTATGCGGCGAAGATGGCTCTCTCAATGGATCTCCCTCCTCTCTCTTCCCTCTCTCTCTAGTTCTTTCCTCAAGCTCTCCTCCCTTCTCTCGGATCCGGCCTTTTTTTACCACGAGCACCCCTCCCCGGGCTATATAGCCGGCGGCTAGAGTTCCTACGCGGAAAAATTGAATTGAGGTGTTGGGGGAAGAACAGGAAGGGATAAGGACGGGTACGTGTGGCTCGGGCGAGGGGTGGCACGGCTCGGGAGAGCACGAGCGCGACCCAGGTGACACGCTCGGTCAGCTTCGGCCTAAGGAGTAGAGAGACGAGGGAAGGAGAGTGGGGGAGGAGAGAGCGGCTCGGGCGCGAGGGGAAGCGGCACGCACGAGAGAGGGAGGTGACGGTGGCTCGATCACGAGGGAGAAGAGGAACAGGTGCCCGGGGCACCTAGGGCAGGTGGCGGCCTGGTGAATAAGGCACGGGGAGCTGGGCCGGGAGGTGCCAGCCAGTGAAGATGCGAAATAAATAAAGACTCAACTACGACCTTGGGAGGTGCCAGCCAGTGAAGATGCGAAATAAATAAAGACTCCATTGCGGCATTGGGAGGTGCTAGCCAGTGAAATCGAAGAATTCACAGATTCGTAAACGCAAAAATGGCGTACTTCTCTGTTTCATCAAACTGCAGTAGCTATGAGAAAATTGTTAAATGATAATAAATGGGAAATGCATACTAACAACCTTGTTTGATTCATTTGATGTTTTGAAATATGGGCTTTTCTTGTGTCACTGAGCTATGAGGTGACCCTAAGATATGGCCACAAGAGACTCTTTTCTCCAGACACGACGAAGAGTCGTGACAGTTGCATTTAATTGTACGGCACTTGAGTGTACGTATGAAGAACACATGTCTAAAAGTGCTTTTGAAAACGATGGGGCTTCCCCAAATTTCCTCCTTGGCTAGAGCATGCTGACAATCTTGCACTCCCTAGAGGCTGTATTTGCGAGTGGACAGAGATGGGTAGGAAGCAAACTATGGCATTGTTGCCTCCATTTTCTGTGAGGGCGGTGAACGATGGTCACTCTCCAGCATTCACAATCTTCATGCCACATATTGATGGTGGCTTTTTGCACTTTGTTGATTCTTATCCCTTAAGACTTGGGAGGGCCTTGACTTGATGACACCTTCGATTGGGTGTTTTGAATTTGATTGACCTTCATCGGGTCTTCGAATTTGCTTGAGCTTGAGCTTGATCTTGGGATTGCGAATGCCTTTGAGATTCCACCATCCACGCTTTGTGGTACTAAACCTCGCGGGCAACTTTTGTGGAACCAAGCCCTTGTTTCTATCACACTAGGGGTGGTAAGAAGCTACACACATACCCATGACTTATGTCGGGAAGCCCTCTCTTGCTCTTTTCTTGTAGTCATTGCCGAGTGAATTTATGCTGGGGTGGAAGAGTACAGGATTGCCGAACGGCTGGTCGCTTCGAAGGCAGAATGAGTCAGCCTTGACGCCCAAGCGTAAACATAGGAACATGTGCCTTCTGTGCAGTTTGTGTTCATTACCACAGCTTAAGACTGCCACAATACTTTATGTATCTCCAGAGATGAGTCCTGCAAGTGGGCATACCCACATATCTCAACTCGATGACGGGTAGAAAAGCCATGATCATTGTTGGGTGGATCGACACCCTTCATTTATAAAAACATGCAACGAGCCTCAGAGTTCTCTCTTTTCAATGTCGATCCATTTTTGAGAAAGCGGCCATTGATATGGGGCATTGGACGAACGCCCTCCTGATTGATGAGTTGAAAGGCACGTCTGTCATAGACCTGTTCTGCAACGTAGGTCCCCTCCCACTTCGGCTTGAATTTACCTTTGCTTTTGCCGGTGAGAATGATCGGGCGCCTCAAAACGAGTACTAATTCACCCTTCCTGAATACACGAGGTTTGACAAGTTTGTCATACACTCGGATCATGTTCTGCCGATAAAACTGTAAATTGTGGAGGGCGTTGAGGTGTTCTTCTTCAAGGGAATCCAATTCTTGGAGCCAAAGGCAAACCATTTTGTCTTGTGTGATTTCATTGTGTATAGAAATTTGGAGTGTAGGAAGCTCCATCTCAAGTGGTAAAATAGCTTCTGTGCCGAAGACGAGTGAATAGGGCGTCGATTGCGTGAGGGTATGAACGGTAGCCTGATACATCCACAATGCTTCGAAGAGACGGTCATGCCAGTCCCTCTTGTGTTTTGTAACTGTTTTCCTCAAAATGCCCACTAAGGTCTTATTGAATGCCTCAGCCATGCCGTTTGCTTGAGGGTAGTACCCTTTGGAGTAGTTCCATTGAATCTTGTATTTTTCAGTGAACCTGTAGATCTTACTCGATTTGAAGGATAGTCCATTGTTGGAAGTGATGCGATGAGGAACTCCAAAATGGTATATGATGTTACGCTCAAGGAAGTTGATGACGTTGTTGGATTTCACCTCCCTCAAAGGAATTGCTTCCGCCCACCTTGAGAAGTTCAGTGATGACAAGAATGAAATGCTACCCTTTAGAAGAGGGCGGCTTGATTTTACCGATTATGTCGATACCCCAGGTGTCGAAAGGCCAAGAGGGTATAGTAGGGTGCAGGAACTGGGGGACGATGCTTGAAGTCTCTGTGTACTTGGCAATCATAGCAAGACCGTGCCATTTGAATACAATCGGTCATCATACCAGGCCAGTAGCCTCTTGAAAGTTTTAGGCTATGGTACATCTTTGGCCCGCTTTGATGACCACCGCAAACTCTTGCGTGAACTTCTTTGAGGGCTCTGTCAACCTCACTTTGGGATAGACATCGAAGCGGCATCTTATGCCCGTAGGATCGTCGGTATAGAACTCCCGCTTTGTATATGTAAGAGGGGAGTTGCCTTTGCGATTGATGTCTTACGATGGGGTCATTTAGCAGACCACTGTGCTTGAAATAATCTAAGTATAGCTTGCGCCAATCTTGCTCATCAACTTTAGTAGTTATCACGGTGTTTACTTCGTGGTCTTCAGGGATGAGATCGAGTACAGCTAGCAAAAGCCATCTCTCTTCAATTTTTACTTATGCTTGCCCATCGGGTAACACGAGGGCTGTGGCTAACGTTGTGAGAGCGTGTGCTGAAGCATTCTTGCTTCGATGAACCTGTCTGATACGTATGAGTTCAAATTTATCCATGAGCTTATGAGTAGCTTCCCAATATGGGACCAACTCAGGCTTGCGCACTTCGTAGACTCCATGGACCTATCTTACTATGAGTTGATAATCTCCATATGCGTAAAGAATACGCATCTCCATGGAGAGTGCAAGAAGCAACTCGAAGATGAGGGCCTCGTACTCAGCTTCATTATTAGAACACTCCTCCTTCAGCAAGGAAAAGGAATGTTATAAGGTTTCTCCTTTGGGGCTCTTGAACACTATCCCCACACTAGCTCTCCTATGAGGAGTCCCATTGGGATCGGACTCCGTGCGTGAAGCGCCATCGAAGTAGAGTTCCCATGGAGCCTCCATGTCGGCTGTGAATGCTTCTTCATTGGGCAGCTCTGTGACTAAGGGCGAATCATTCGAAATAGGATGCGCTGCTAGGAAGTCAACTAAAGCTTGCCCTTCGATGGATTTTTGAGGAACGTACGTGATGTCGTACTCCATAATTAATAGTGCCCACTTTCCGACCCTGCCTAGAAGGGCGGGTTGGCTAAGGATGTACTTTACAGTGTCAGATCTTGCAATAAGCTGGACTTCATGAGCTACCAAACAGTGTTGTAGCTTCTTGAGCGCAAAGATTAGCATAAGAAAAGTTTCTCAATGGGGGAGTAATTGCATTCAGCTCCCACCATGGTTCGGCTGAGATAGTAGCATGCGACTTGTTTTTCTTCATTGTTAATCTGCCTAGGAAGGGCACCGACGGAAGCGTGTTGTGCTACAATGTATAAAATAAGAGTCTGCCCTTTGAGAGGGGCCATCGGCACAGGTGGATGGAGCAAGTACTGCTTGATACTGTTGAAAGTGTTTTGTCATTGCTCGTCCCAAATGAACAGTGATCATTTCTTCATGAGCTTGGAGAAGGGCTGCCCGGCCAAATTGGAAATAAAGCGTCTTATGTATGCTAGCTTTCCTTACAAAGACTTGAGATCTTTTGAATTCTCTGGCAGAGGCATCTTGAGGATTGCCTTTATCTTCTTAGGCTCGATCTCAATGCCTCGGTAGTGCACGATGAAGCCCAGGAAAATGCCAGATTGCACGGCGAAGGCACACTTGAGCGGGTTCATCTTGAGCTGGTACTTGCACAGTCTCTCTAATACGACGCGCAAGTCCTCTTGATGATGCTCTCGCTCTTGGGTCTTGACCACCATGTCGTCGATGTAGCATTCTACAGACTGGTGGATGAGCTCATTAAAGATGCCATCATGGCTCGCTGGTACGTAGCACCTACATTCTTCAAACCAAAAGGCATTACTGTACAGTAGAAGTTACCCTTCAGAGTCCTAAAGGTTGTGTCGATGGCATAATGTGGATCCATCTTGATTTGGTTATAGCTAGAGAACTCATCCATGAAAGAGAGGGCTCCAAAACCTGTAGTAGAATCAATCACTAATTCGGTGATTGGAATAGGGAAGTCGTCTTTCGGGTAGGTACGATTCAGGTCACAAAAGTCTATACAGACCCGGACTTGCCCGTTCTTTTTCATTACTAGAACGATGTTAACGAGCCATCGAGGATATTGCACCTATTTGATAAACCCCACATTAATCAACTTATCAACCTCGGCAATAATATCATTTTGTAACTCGGGGAAGAAACGCCACAAATGCTGCTTAATGGGACAAAACTGAGGGTCTATCGCTAACTTATGAGTAGCGATCAAGACCGGGCATTTCTTTATATGACCATGCAAAACAATCTCAATATTTCATTAAAAATTGTTTATAATCTTCATGCTCTACGAGGGAGAGTGTTGCACTTACAAAAGTGGGGCGAGGATCATCCTCACTCCCGAGATTAATCTCTACAAGCTCGTCTACAGTCTGCTACCCACCGTCCTCCAACTAGTAAGGAGCCAGGGCAGCATTAAGGACTTCTCCATAATGAACTGGCATCACTTCATGTATCTTAGCCAAGAGGTATTGCTCATCTCTCAAGATGTGTTGCGCGTTAGTGGCAGCGCAGAACGATCGTGGCTGATGAAGGACTTCATATATTTTGATCAAGTCCTCTTCATTAGATGGCATTTCCTCATCATCCTCATGCCCCTAGTCTTCACCTGCACAGATAGCATTACATCTAACGAATTTGGTGTCATCTTCATCCTCTTCATGACTCTCACATGAGGCAAAGGGACGGTAGCCGAGTCCGTACCTAGTACGAGGGAGACGACCCCTCTTTACAAGTCATTCTGACTAGCTCCACCACTCTTCACACACGTTGGATGGAGATGGCAATCGTTGATTCCTTTGTAGCTTTATTCCGGACTTCTCAAGTAAGGGGACCATGCTTGGTTCAACCGAGTCTTGATGATCTCCTCTTTATCCGATCAAGTATTCTGGAAAATTTAGCACAAGGTTACAACACTGAGTATGTGGAACCTTATAGAAAAGGGTCGGGCTTGTGTATCCCTGAGGATCGGGAATAGCTCAGACTTCTAACGGTGTAGCAACTGAAGTGTAAAGTGATGGGAGAGGAAGAAGAGGGGAGCTTAAGGCCACCTTATCTATCTTGGTGACTATCTTCTTCACTCTCCCTTCTTTATGCTTAGGGGGTGTAGAGGCGGCCGCTTCACTAGGCTCCTAGAGTGTTTGCATGGCGACTGAAGGGGCACTTGTTGGGCCCTCAAGCGCTATCACAAGGGTTTTTTTACGCATTAGCATTGTATACGAAAAGCGTCGGGGAATGTCTATTCCCCTCAACTTTAGCGGAAGGCATCTCTATCAAGGGCCTAGCTTCTGACCTTATTATGGTAGTAGTCGTCGATGATGTTGATGAAGAGGCCTCCAAGTTCTTTGCTATTAGGGGCGTCATGGTGGGAGGCGACACGGAGTTCCAACTCCAGAACGTGCCTGAATTGTCTTCTTTGATTGCTCTTGGTCCTTGTTGTTATTGAGACATGGGAGCGTATGATCGAGGCCTTCCTCAGTCCCTACTGTCGCGAACGTGAGGAAAAGAGCCTCATTGTCTTGAGCATGGTGTGATTAGAAACTCCATCTTGGAACTAGGGGATGTTGGGTCGGGTGTGATCAGGATATCCACTGCTGGGGTGGAATGACCCACACGTTCTTCTCCACTGGAGCTAGGAAATAAAAACTTGGTGTTTGCATGGTGCACCTCTTGCACCGTATACGGGAAGAGGTTACCGATGATTAGGTTTTTATCTCCCTTGTTATCTATGAACTTGAAGCACTGATGCAACGTCGAGGGAACGACCTGGTATTTGTGTATCCAGGTCTACCCAATAGTGCTTATTATGATGTCACAAACTCGATGACGAATAACTTTACTTTAAAGCTGAAGGTGGGCATCTGTAATTTCATGGTGATGGAGCCCAACACCTTACTCCATTGCTATCATAGCCACATATGACCACGCTAGTCGGCTTAAGATCATCCATTGTGTACCCAGCTCATGTCAAACTGTGAATAGACAGAAGATTGATTACTGAGCCAAGATCTACGAGCACACGATGAAGATGTGCACTCTCAATATTGCCTTCAATGTATAGTGGCCGATTATAATTATTAGTCTCGACCATCTTGTCTTCTTTGGAGAATGATATTTCATTGGCTTCAGCAAGGGTGCTGAGGAACCGGTGTTTGGCCATAGCCGTCTCATACACATGAGAAGCTTGAAGGGCCTTGATTAAGGCCTCTCGCAAATCAAGCATGAGCATTAATGCATCATAGACGCTCAATAGCGCTGGAATGCGCTTCAAATTAGCAATGATGTTGTACTCCATGTCATCATCTTCTTTAGCCTGCATCTTTGACGATGAAGGCTTGGGTTCTTGAATGGGAAGCTTCGAGCGCTACAACCCACCAGTCTTGTCAACTTAGGATTATCGAATCTTTGGTGGTTTGGGAAGTTCTCTCCTATTTCTCAAATTCATATTTACTTCTTCAATTTCTCCCTCTTCAGTTGATGTAGCTTCCGCTTCTTAGGGCTTCACGCTCTTCAGGAGTAATAGCAACTCCCGAGTTTGAATCTTCCTCATCTTCACTTGCGGTGATGGCATTACATGGCACCATCTTGGAGGACGGAGTAGCATTGAGAGAATGTTCATCACTTGACATCATTGGCTGCCCCCAGGTCTTAGGGAAGAACTGACCTAGTGTAGGCGGCATAGTGATTCTCCGTGGGAAGGCTTCATCTCCCTCTGACTCGGGAATGAATTGGGGAGGCATACGTCGTTGACTTGGATCACATCGTGCAATTTGCACCAGCACTGGAGGAGGACTAGCTTGATAGCTTGATCGTCGAGCTCTTGGATGACGCCTTTGTGGCACTTGCTGCCACTATTGCCCCTTCCCTGATGAGTGACGGGCTTGAGTCAAAGCCTCTCGAACTGATCTTCTACTTGGGTGAATAGCACCCAATACTCTTCTTCTTCGCTTATGTGAATGGATGATGAGTCTTCATGTCTCACCGTTACCACATTATCGGTACAGTAATATGGATTCATGGCTTCAGGCTTGAGGGCCAACCTCTTCTCGTCGACCGCTCTTTGTAACCACTCTTTAAAAGCAATGCAATCTTCAATAACATGCCCTATGTACCGATGGTACGGGAAATACAAAGGATTTTTAGTCATGGTGACCTACTCGGGTCTTGCCAGAGTAGGTAAATTTACAAGCTTTTGCTCGTTCATCTATTCTAAGAGACTTTTAATGAGTTCCTGTCGGAAGACATATTGCTTGTTCAGCATTTCTTAGACATTAGGATGCACAACTAGTCTTGGCCGCTCATTCTTCGGGTCGAACACTGGAACGGTACTTGTAGCATTTGACTCAATGGGTGCCTTCGCCTTGTTGCATTTCTAGTAGGCTTACTTGAAGACCCGAATCGTCTAGTTTTGTCGATGGAGCCTACATTCTTGTACATCTCCATGATATGTGGTACTTTCTCGAACTCAAGCTTAGTAGCCGCAACGATATCTCCAAGTGAGCTGAATATCTTGGGGTCGCGTCTTGAAACTCCGACCAACCAGTGTTGTAGCATGACGTGGATGCACATTTGCACGGCGTCTTCTGGATGCATCTCTCTTGCAAGGCGAACGTAATTGTTTCTAAAGTGGATGATGTAATCTTTGATCTGCTCATCCCGCCTTTGTTTAATTTGGGACAACTCTAGAATCAAGATGTCTTTCCTCATAGTGATGAAATGTGACTTGAACAACTCTTTCTTAGCGATCCAACTGGGCACCGATCCCGCAGGTAAATGGCTATACCAGTGGAAGGCAGCTCCCATTAAGGAAGTTGAGAACTGGAGTAGTAGAAGTGATGGGTTGTTCACGGTGTCTCCATACACTGACTCAAAGTAGACGAGGTGCTCAGTGGCATCCCCGGCTCCATCAAACAAGTGGAACTTCAGCGGATGCCAACCTACGGGGAACACGACTCGATCATGGAGCCTGCTCGGCTACCAGTTGACGCATTCTTCTATTAATCACATCTTCTGCAATACTGTGGTAGTCTCTTAATGTTATAGCCACCGCAACATGTGTGGCTGAATTTGCTAGGGCAGCCATGACGTGTGGGGGAATGGCGCCCATTTGATGGCTAGGCGCGCCCCCGCCCCATCAGAGGAGGATTGCGCAATTAGGACTCAACTTCAATCTCTGCAAACTGCGGGTCAACTTGCGAAACCCGTAGCACATTAGGTGGTGGTGGCGGTGCGCCTCCTGATGTGAAGTGTAGCATCATGGCGCAAAGCTGGTCCACTCTTGTGGACAACTCGCTTACTTTTCTTCTAAGGGTGCTATTATGCTCATCTTGAGTGCTCGCATACGGGGGTACCTGTTGGTGTTGACTACTCGTACCAACTATACCCGTCCCTGCGGGTGGTTCTTCGTGAACGCATTCATTTTCATTGGCCATGTTCACAAGCGCAACGTTTGTCCCTTCTAGATCTCCTTCATCCCCAGAAAAAGCCAAATACGCTAGCTGAGAATAGTGTGGTGATTGAGAGCGTGCTTCAAGCGAGTTTGGTGTATGAGCCCCAGGACTGTATTGCCCCTCATCCTCGGATGTGACAGGGCTACTCTCTATTCGATGTCGAGCAATCTTCTTTAAGCGTGTGTCGGGGTCAGGACGTGTAACCACCTTGTGTAGCTGCTCTCTATCTTGTAACAAATATGAGGGAATACTCTTGTAAGTGTCACGGTGGTCATACAGAGAAGACCCCCCGTCAAGTGACTTACATCTTCCGGATACTGGAAAACAAGGGGCGACTATGGCCTCCTTCTGTAGCTTTGTAGCAAGCTGCGAGGACCTGCTAAAACAAGCCTTTGGATTTGGCATAATTTCTTCATCAGAGGAGTACCCCAACTCATGTGTGACGGGAGGAGGTTCCCAGTAAGAATCTGATTCTTTGGGGTTTAAGTCCCCGATAGTGCTGCACATCATGATATCCTCGTCATTGGACTTCTTTGATCCCTCGGATGTGGTGTCATAGTTTGTTGAAGCGTCTGAGCCTGGTTCCACAGGCTGCTGTGCTGCACCAATAGCAGATAGTGGTGCTATTTCCTTGGGGACAGTTTCAGATTTGTCATTTGTTGCTGTCTTTTCACTTGCTTTTGTAATGATGATGGATGAGGGTTGAGGTGGCTTGACCCTCTGCTGCTGAGCGACAGGCCCTGTTGAAACAGGGGCGATGCCAATGTCTAGTGCTTGGTGTGGCCTTGGAGCCAGGCACTCTAGGAGGAAATTATACCTCAGGTTCTGTTCGAGGTTTGGAGTTACTTGAATGCTAACTCTTTCATCCTTCGGGTGAACTTAGCCATCTATCTGGACACGGACCTATACATGACGTAGCACAAGATCCTGTAATTCTTGGAACCAAGCATGGCAGTTCCTCTTCCTTCGCTCATGCCTCCGTTGATTCTCATTGAGAGCATACGAAGCCGGGTATTTGTCGGGTGAGGTAGGATGATGCGTCGATCATGTAGGAGCCTCGCACCTCGAGGCCTCACAACTAGAAGAAGCCACCTTGTAGGGGGGCCTCCGATCGCACCCTAAAGGCCTTCTAGCATATGCATAGTCTCCCCAACATGATTCTTCATCCCATCTAGTAGGCGGCCGTATTTGGTGTGGCCGATAGGATGAAGATGGAGGGCCTCTTGGCTGAGGAGTCTCGCATGCCTGTCTTGTTGTTCATGACGATTCGTAGGACGGGGATTGCCCCCAGTCCGTGGAGTCTCTGTTGTAGTAGCGCTGTGAAGCTATCTCTCAAGACCATTCATTTAATCTCTAAGCTACTGTAGCTACCTCTGCATCTCATCTAGGTGAGGCATCGGCACTTCACTTGGAAGCATGGCTAACTGGTTTGTGTCTTTAGCTGAAGATGGGTCGGATGTCACACCAACGTAGAAGCAAGGTACCTAGTGCTGACAACCAGCTAGACTAGGTTTGTAGAGTCTACACCTCCTTCCAAGGCGTTGAGATAGAAATTCCTCCACTATGGCTTCCCGAGCGGGGAGCCTGGAAGCATGGTGAGTCCATACGCGGGGAGTGGCCTCACCTGAAGCAACTTCTTCTTTTGTAGTGAACACTGGAGTAAAACGGGAGGCGATCCGCTGTCGAAGCCTTTGAGCTTTGACGATCTACCATCGGTAGTTCCTTGTGCGTGCAACCTTCAATCTAGACAGGCAAGGGCAATGCTTCGATGCAAGTTCTCACAAACCGTGTCTAACGCCACAACTAGCTCAACCTCTATCTTCTCACCGAGAGGGTACCCCTTCAAAATGGCATTGGCCTCAGCAATGACGCCATGGCACTCATCCTTAATCTGTGAGAAGGCTCTCTTCTAAGCCCTATTCATTACAGGAGCTTGAGTTGGCTCCTTGGTCATCTTGGAGTAGATTGCACCCTCGTGCTGGAAGATGAACACAGGCGGGAGTGTCCCAAACTGCAGGATCATGGGAATCGAGTCACAGGGAGGGACAAATCCACCTACAGCCACAGCGTCTCTTAGTTAGTATTTTCCTGACGATCTCTTTTGTAAGCAGCACTTGTAGACTCGGGAGACCATCTTGACGGCTAGCGCAGCGTAGTGAAGATGGGAGGAGAACCATGTCCCACCTGGCGTGCCAATCTTTTTCGCAGATTTGAAACATGCCATTGTGTTTGACTTGCTGTATTGTGATGCTAAATGTATTTAGTCGCGGGTGTGCCAGTATACAAACATATACGAGAGAAACAAGAGACAAAATGTAATTGAAACACGTAACTTTATTCATTCATTGTTGAAATCATAAAGTACAGTTTCATAGATTACAATTTGCTCACACACACATACGCACACGCTATCTAACTGAGTCTTCCGGCGATCATGTCTTCCTGGTTCCCGTGGCCTCGCAATGCCACCGGTTAATTATGTCTGGTTTCTCAGACAACCTTTGATTAAGCTGCTTCACTGGTTCACCAGGTCATCTCTGAGTCTACAAGGCTGTAGTCATATGCATCAAAATAGATCAAAGTAAGTGTTAGAAAAATAATTAATAGAAAAAGATGGGACAAACAGTCTAGCGTGAGATTTATGGACTGTCTAAATATCCCGGGTCATCATCGACCACATAGGCCTTAGAATCTGTAGCCCCTCATCATCGGTCTTAGCCTCAGGTACTACAAGAGAGCAGAGAGAGAGGGAGTCTAGATACACGTCAATTTACCAGCTACAACCTGTCGGGAGCCCGACAAATAGCGCGTGTCTCTAGACTACTATCTACGACCTCTGCACTATCCCACAGGCAACTCAACCATAAAGGCAAACACTACAAAGGCGAAAGGGTAATAATAATGGCAACTGAAAAGATAACCGAACTGTTGGACTTCCACAAAGTAATCGGCCACGACACAGTACCCAACTCATTTGATCATCATTGGCCCTTTAATCAGACTATCAATGGAAACGGCGGTAATAAGGGCTTTGAACATATCACTGACTCCATAAAAGGAAAGTCACCATAACATGGCCAAATCAGTAGCAGGTAAAAGGGCACCCAGGGAAAAAGGCCACTGAAGCATCAGGGCATTACATACATCGGGAAAATAATTGATCAACAAGAGGGCTCATAGCAATTGAGCGACATCTAGCTACTATAGACAACAACACGATATCAAACAGGACCAAAAAAATTGCATCGTCAGGTCCTTCATCAACAATTGTGATCCGAGACAACAGAACCATAAGGGGTCTACAAATGGCACCACCATTACTACTTCCCAGCCAACAAAGCAATGCTATCACCAGAACAAGCCCATAATACATCAGATGGCAAGACAATATCATCATCGACTAGCCACTGGCATAAGAGGCAATAAGGCATCACTGCTTGGTTAAGAGCAAAACAGCCATATGTCGACACAAAGCAAAAGCACCTACTAGAACAGAGCCAGCAACAAGATCACAGAACATCTTGGCTAAAGCTAACACCATATCAACATGGCCAACATGCGCGAACGCTGGCCAAAGGTCATCACAGATAAGGAAACACTAACAACATCTTAGCGACAAAGGCACATGCACACACTTATGGCCATGATGTTCAGCAAGCACTCGACGGCGCTTAGATCCCCTGCCGGCTTGGCAGTGGCCCTCTAACACCCAGTCAGCCACATTAGCACCACAACAAACAAAAGGGGCAACAACCATCTATACCCATCCAAATTCATGACAGCAATGCGCACCTAAATGGCCATGGCGCAAAGCCAGCCGGATCCCATCGCAGAACAAGAGTAGCCAACCAAAATCACAGCACACCATCTCCACGGCCATGACGACAAGGCACCAGCCAGATTCATCCCAACACAAAGATCAGCTGGCCAACACACACAACACCTCTTCCACGGACGCGACCAACAAGAGCCGACCAGATCATAGAACAAAATAACCATCGCACGGCACGACACGAAGGCCAGCCGATTACCACAGCGCAAAGAGTAGCCTGCCACCAATATCATAACTTCACAGACGCAGCAAAGAGGCACCGGCCGAATTACCACTTGCTCGCGCACGGACGCGTCCTAAAGGCCAGTCGGTGACACCTGCTCACGCATGGATGCGACCCAAAGGACGACCAGTGACACCTGCTTATGCACGGACGTGACCCGAAGGCCGCGGTGACACCTGTTCATGCACGGACGCGACTCGAAGGCCGGCCGATGACACCTGCTTGCACGGACACAACACAAGGGCTGGCTGGCACACCTATTTGCACGGACCGGACGAAAAGCACCGGCCGACATCTGTAGCACATATGGAGGGGGAGGGGAAATGGATCACTGCAGAGACCCACCGGCAAGGGCAATGGCGACTATGGTGCTTCGGCGAGATGACCTGTGTGGCGAAGATGCTTCTCTCAATGGATCTCCCTACTCTCTCTTCCCCCTCTCTCTAGCTCTCTCCTTTAGCTCTCCTCTCTTCTCTCTCAGATCCAGCATTTTTTTACCACGAGCACCCCTCCCCAGGCTATATAGCCGGTGGCTAGGGTTCCTACGCGGCAAATCAGATTGAGGTGTTGGGGGGATAAGAACGGGAAGGGATAAGGACGAGTGTGCACGGCTCGGGGCAAGGGGCGGTGTGGCTCGGGAGAGCACGAGCGTGGCCAAGGCGACGCGCTCAGTCGACTCCGGCCCAAGGAGTAGAGAGACGAGGGAAGGAGAGAGCGGGGGAGGAGAGAGCGGCTTGGGCGCAAGGGGAAACGACGTTCGCGAGAGAGGGAGGCGGTGGTGGCTTGGGCACGGGGGAGAAGAGGAATAGGCATCCAGGGAACCTAGGGCAGGTGGCGACCGGGTGGATAAGGCACGGGGAGCTGGGTTGGGCCGGCTCGGGCCGAGAGAGGAGAAGGAGAGGGCCGGGCCAGCCAAAAGAATGGGGCCCGCTAGGCTTCTTCTTTTTCTCTTTTTTTATGCGTATGTGTATGTACCCTGGTGCAAATATATGACAAAATAGCATCATACAGTGAGTATACCGAGGGTAATTGAGTGAGCCATCTTGTTTCTATTTTAGATTAAAAATAGTAACTTAAATTATTTTATTATAGTCTACAACCTCAAAATCTGAAGTCGAGTTGGAAGTTGAAGCTCTGCTAAATGAGGTCTTAGTTTTAATTGTTTCATTAAGCAACAGCAACAGCTGATCAAAGGCATTCGATTAACTCGGGAACTACTTTCATTATATATATCCATAAGATATGGAGTTACAACCAGACATAAATAAAAAAAATTGAGTTGCAATTGCGTTATTGAGATCTGTGCTGCAAGCGAGGGAGAATGATCTTGTTACTTAGGATATGTTTGGTAGAATTTAATCTCTAAGAATTCTTGAAACTAGGTATTTCTAGCTCTAGAAATTCACAGAGTCGAAGCTATGGGTATACTAAGGGTAATTGAGTGAGCCGTCTTGTTCATATTTTAAGCTAAAAATAGTGACTTAAACTACTTTATTATAGCCTACAATCTCAAAACCTGACGTCCGAGTTGGAAACTGAAGCTATGCTAAATGGGGTCTTAGTTTTAATTTTGTCATTAAGCAACTACTCGAAGGCATTCGTTTAACTCGTGAACTACTTTCATTATATATATTATATGCCTAGGTTTATCTCTAGTTACTGTTACACTACCCTCAGTTATAATTCAAAAAATAGTAGAGTTATAATCCGTAAGACATAGAGTTACAACCAGATGTAAATAAAAAAATTGAGTTGCAATTGCGTTATAGATAAATATAACTCCTAATAATGAATTTCTTACCTAATGATGTACAACTTAAGGAACACGATTGTAATCGTAGTACAATCTAAAATGTAACTACGATCATTATATATATTAATTGTAACCGATTGTAATTTGTTAGCTTCTCATGTTGCAATTATGTACTTCTGGACGTGTATAGTTAGAACTAATCTACCTAGCGGATTATAACTGATAATTTGTTGAGTTGTAACTGGGATGACGCAACAATAACTAGAGTTAAGCCCAGGTGCATAATAGACTTACAGTGTATGTATATATATATGGTAATGCCTAGTTAGCTGGTTTTATTTTTGGGGAAAATGCTAAATTTGGAGTAATAGTGTTTGGATGAGTATCGGAATTATTTTTTACATGGACAAGATATTACCAGAATTCAGTTTGTAGTTCAAATATAATCTGCAGTACAACATGCTGATATACAATATGACGTACAATTATGTTAAACAAAATAAAAACTAGCTGATAATTCATTGCGGCTATCGTGGCTCTAACCTACGCCAAAAATTCACTATCTAATAACATTGAACTAATTATTTGTATCTTAAAACACAAATTAATTTGATTAAACCATCCGACATCCCAAAAACCAAAATATGATTACTTTAAAACCTTTAGCCGAGAAACACTAATGTGGTTAAAGTGAAGTTCATTAAGTGCCGTGGCCAGAGTTTCACATCCTGGCGGTAGCCAGTCGAATTCAAATTCATCCTTTAAATTGATCAAATCAAACTGGCTACTAAAAAGTCGGTTCCGTAATTACAAGCTGAGAGCCACAGGCCAAGAATTTTTTTATATATGATCTGGGAATTGAAACCCTGGTCCTGACTATGCATGGGCGAGGTTACTTGAAACCTTAGTCTATACTCCACTAAACCGTGTGGAACGTTTCTTTAAGAACTAAGCCGCGTGTAAGTACATGGAAACAAAATATCACGAAGCACCAACCGGTGCCATGCTGTCAAAGTGAGCCCTCCAGCCAATGACCAATTTCCAAGTCGGAAAAAAAAAAGTAATACCACTAGCTCTAGGTAGCAATGCACTGCCAGGTAGGCCCCTTACACTTTACAGTACAGTGCCAGCACGCCCAAATGAAGCATCCATCGTTCACACTGCACTCTTCTGGACTAGCTAGCTTAGCCATTGGCGATCGAGATGTATCATTTCCAGGTTGAGCACTCCACCTCAGTCGCCACCTTTTGCAATTGTCGTTAATATTAGCATGGCACCTACCCAAAAAATCTCTCCCTCCAACTTGTAACTTTTGATGCAACTCCATCGATCTCCAATAAACTAGGAAAACCACAGCTCAAAAGCTTCGTCTGTGTTTGTCATGGATTAGTGCATAGGCATCTATTTGTTCTACTTTGTATTCAGATACGGGGTCTATATCCCATCGTTTGCGATCCGCGCGAAAGATATGAGCATGAGGAACACAGTTTGCACGCAGTGCTGCTGGAATTCGTCCATCAAGAGATGAAAATTAGACTCGTATCCGGATGCAGAATTAATCCTCTGTAATGTTTGACACTACTGTAGAAACTCTTATCAACATCTATTCACAATCGTTATCACTGGCGGGTTTTAAACCAACACTGATTACTCGGTACTGATATTCACTGACTATTAGTGTCGGGTATGGAATCAGCACTGAAAATCACTATCAGTGCCGGTTGATGGTTCCAACCGGCACTGATAGTCTCAGTCTCGATTCAATATTTTTTGGGTCGAAAAAAACTTCAATTTTTTTTTTCACGATAAGAGGCACCTGACCAGAGGATACCCACCAGAACGCGCCCAATATTCACAAGTCACGCGATATTCACTCGTATGCGGCAACCAAGACTCAAACTCAAAACTTCATAGCATGTGCGCACGTGTGACCTCTTTAACCATCTCATAAATTCTTTTGACATCTTCTGACTGAACGTTTGAATGGTTATTTGGATATCTAAATGACCTCAAATGAAAAGTTGTCAACTACAAAGTTATACACCTCTTCGAGTTCCACAATGTTCATATAAAGTTTGCCTCCGTACGACTTTGTATTTCAAGTTTATGTCCAATCCGTGCAGTGTTCAGTAAAACAACCATAACTTTTGCATACGGAGTCCGATTTCGATGTTTGACTTGTATTTTCGAAGCTAACAAGGAGACGCATCCGAAAAAATACAAGTTTTTAGACTTGTACACTTCTTGACACTCAGAAAAGGCTCGAAAGACCCTAGATAGGATCTCTGAAGTTTTTCGTTGAAAATTGACCTTCTCTGATTTGCTTAGAAATTTTTTGAGACATAGTGCTTACTATAAAAGTTAGTGCTGTGTAAACGTTTTATCAATCCGAGTTACCAAAATCATAATAAAAATCTTTGAATTTGTGGTTTTCATCTTTATGGCCAAATATGTGGTTTTTTCAATGATTCGTACTAGTTTTAGACTAGATCCAGCAGTTTAGTTTGTGACCCTGTATGTGGTTCCTTCGATAGTCTTTATTAATTTATTTGTATAGTTATATTACTTAAAATAAAAAAATGATCAACTATAAAGTTGTAGATCTCGTCGAGAGCTATAATTTTCATATAAAGTTTTTCCCCATCTGACTTTTGTGTGAAATAGTTATGAATTTTTTAATGTGAGCTATCATCGACCACTGCTGCAACTTTATTATAATTATTTGGGTATTTAAATGACCTCAATTTAAAAAGTTTTCAACTACAAAGTTGTAGACCTCATCGAGAGGTTTACTTTTCATATAAAGTTTTTCCCATCCGACTTCGTGTGAAAAAGTTATGAATTTTTAAGATGAGTGGTGACAGTTGCAATCTTTAGTGTTGATTTGTGGCTAGAACCGGTATTGATACTGATTATCAGTGCTGGTTCTTGATTAGAACTGCGGTTCATGTCTAGAACTGACAATGATACAGTCACTATCAGTGCCGGTTCTTTGCTCCTCAGTCATTGTTCGTGCGCGGGAGTTTAAGAATCAGCACTGATACGTCTTCAGTGCAGATTACTATTGAACTGGCACTGATGATGCACTACATATGTGGTGTTCTGTAGAAGTGTGAACTCCACATTAATATTCCAACGAAATTGTTATGTTTCCTACACTACTGCACAAACCCCATTTATTGCTAGTTTGTAACCGGCGTAAGTGCGATTCTTGAACCAACAGTAAATAGTCGGCGGTGATAACTGACTATTACCACTGGTTATAGAGAAGCAATAGTGACTATCACTGTCGGTTCATGGTTCAAACTAGTAGTGATAGCCAATCTATCTCTGTTGAGTTATGGTTCAAACCGGCAGTGAAAGGTAGGCTATCACTGCTTGTTTGCTGACAACCGACAGTGATCGATAGTTCGACACCATGAAAATAAATAAAAAATTGCATTCCTAGCTAGCTACAAGTATTGCTAGCAATGTTTTCTGAAAAAGGAAAACAATGAATAGCCGATATATAACACAATTCATTCACATGTCATTCACCCATATACAACACAGTTCATTCATATGTCTCTCATGCATACCACACACACTTCATCATTCACATAGGACATATGGTATCATCAATCATTCATACACCGAAGTTTTGCAGTAAGTTTGGAATTAGGATCTACATGATCATGAATAGTACAAATTTCATTTGTATTTCTACTTATGCGAAGGTGTCATACTACATAATCATGAGTGTTTAAAGAAAGAAATGAACGACGAATAGCTTGTTCATGAAACTCGCCCTTTGGATTGAGAACCTAATTATTGAAGAACCTGGTGAATTGTTCTTGACAAGGAGGATCTAGTAAAAGTTGCATACACATGTCACCATAGCCGATTAGTCCAAACATCATCCTACACATAAAGAGTAGAATGAGTAGGTAGGGAAACACATATTGAAAGTAGTAGGATAAAAGTATGAAAGTCTTGTATTGTTGCTTGAGAAGAGCCTTGAATAAGCAGTACTCGGTTTTTTGGCTTGTCTTCGACAAGTTTCTCATTTAAGAGTCCCAAATCGAGAAATCCTACCAAGTGAATGCCATTTTCTCTGCATCTCTGTATCTCCATTCTAGAAGATGGAAGTTAGATGTGCAATTTAATTGTACAAGAATGTATACCAGGAACCATACATAAGACACTTACATAGTCCAACATCTAATTATAGAAACGTCGAGGACGTCTTGCTGGTATATTTGATAAAATTCCAAGTATTTGACCCAAAAAAAGTCATCCTTCTTATGGAAATGTTCCTCCTTGAATCTGATGGTGAAGGTGATCACTAATTGATCCTTGTTGGATTGCCACATGTACAATCATGTAAGTATCGCAGTTGATACATTAGGTTGCATATCTGATCTGGACGGATCAATGGCTTCCCATGTTCGAATTTCCATCTTATACGAATCCACCAGCATCTTTTTGTGCTTCTGCCTATAATGCCTCCACACTAGCCTATTTCATATATCCCTTCCTGGAGATGTGCTCGTAGTCTGACAATAACTGAGGCTCATTCACCAGTGTCTATCTTTTGGCCATGTCAATGAAAAACTTCTTCATCACAAGTGAGATAGCACTCTTCTCACTAGCATTCAATTGCTTCAATAAGTGATACATCACTCTTCTCACTAGCATTCAATTGCTTCCTAGACTTAGGAGGTGGCGCTGACTTATGAGATGATGATGGTGCTTGCTTCCAAGATAAATGTGATTTCTTAGGTGTTGGTGGTAGCAAATTCTTTTTAGGTGGTGGTGAAGAAGTTGGACTTCTTCTCAGCGACAGCGGGAGGTCTCTTGGTGGAGAGTTCGCCTCTTCAACACCATCTTCACTGCAATCTTCAATGTCTAAGATAATGTAACGCTTGCTCCACACAATGAAACAGTGAACAACATGTCCTAGTTTAATTACCCCGTCATCTTCAGGGATGTCTAGGTCAATGTCAATGAATTTGTGATGTACCTCGTCCACTTGGACCCTAGCGAAGCCCTCCGGTATCGAGCGGGTGTGCAAAACCTCTCCTTCCACACATGGATAAATCATGCTCATAGCTGCTTCAAGGGAAATGTTCAAAGAGGATATGTGTAGCTTGCACAGTGTCGCTATTGTGATGTCATCGATGGGATAATGGCCTCAGTCCTCTTCGGGGAAGTCCCATGGACACTTAGCTACTTTGACGAGCATCAAGGCTAGGGAGTAAAGCATTGTTGTTTGGTGTTTGGCTCAGGGCTTGTTGTACCAACACAGGCATTTATGCGGTCATCCAAATCTTTCATCATCTCATCTTGTTCGATTTTGCTTTTCTTCTGACTCCTATAAGTGTTTGTGTACTATGCGAATCCGTATTTCCATGGAACCACAACAACTCCCTCCTGTGCAACCTAGGTGCTCCTTGTTTCCTAAGGCCAATGTTAGTTCATCCCCCTCCCTATCTAGCTTGAAAGACCCTTCAAAAGACTAGGCATGGATGTCTGCAATCTTTTAGGTCACTTCTTGCTCTCAGGGAGCTCTAAAGCATAAGCCGCCATCAGCCAAGAGAGTAGCCCCCCTCTCGAACAACCAGTGCTTCAATCGTGGGGCCCAATCAGCTGTCTCAAGTGTTACACCACTATTAGTTAGTTCTTCTTCTTGCCTCTCCCATTGCGATATCTTCTTCAAGTACTCACCCATGTCATGTGTGTGGTGGTAAATGTTCTTGTCTGAACCATTCATGTCAGTTCAATCATTGTTTGGATGTTGGATCTCATGAACCGGTAGTAATACATAGTTGAACCGGCAGTCGGGCGGCTATTGGGTGTTCTGTAGTAGCTACAAAATTTTTAAGGAGTTATTATGATCAAATAGGAGATTTTTATTCTTGCACAAAGGCCTCTCTTCCAGGTTGTTCCTACCTTACGCAAGATTATTACTATATCCCAGAAAAGAGTTGTCTGCCCCCATGCATTTATTTGACACCAAACAATTCGTGTCACCATTGTTAGAGATACTATGTCAATTTATTCCATAACAAATGTCGAGCCGGGATATCCTACGTCAGTTTCATGTCAATTGTGTTTTTTAGTACATTTTCTCCAAAACTCTTACAGATGTATCGCTCCAATTCTTACGTTGCCACCTTCCAGCTGTTAACTTTCCAGAAGTGAATACGTAGTGTGCAAAAGCGCGCAAATCCCAAATTCAGGTAGCTGCTGAGCAGCTTCACTGATCACTACGTCAATGTCTCCTCCGAAGCTGCAAAATAAATAAATAAATAAATATATCCATTGTCTTTTGCCGACCTCTCAAGAAAAAAAAAAGCAAACACAAAAAGTGTGACGCCGACATATTTCTTACACAAAAGATGGAGGACATTAAAGAGTCCAAGATTTTGCAGCGCCAAGCAGCTTCCTCACTTGGCGCCATCCATCACCAAAAATCCCTCGTCACTACTTCAATAGTGATCACTGACATCTCCCCCATACCATGAGTGTGTCATCATCGTTATCTACAAATAAAACACACAAATTGATCAGAAAATGTACGTATTATCTGCTAGCTAAGGGTCAATGCACTACTTTCTGCAGATTTATGTTACATATATAATGTAGTTTGCATTGGTTTCACTACTTTATTCCATTTAGATGTACTGTGCCCATACCTAACGACCTAACTTGTATGTTTGGTGTCCTTCTATTTTGTTTCCATCCTTACATGGATCCAAAGCTGCAGTTCAAATTTCCTTTCTTTGCACCTAATATTCTCACTCATCCATCCATGATATATATCAAAGAGGAAACTGATGAACAGGAACAAGTCCATTGTTTCAAGTGTGGCAACAGCTTTCTACAGATTCTTCCGCGTATTAGCTAGGACGTACCATCTGAGAAGCAAAATTAACAATGGCATTGAACTTCTTTCGGTGGTACGCGTTTGAGAATCGAGAACATAAATTTTCATTTCCAGGATGCATGCATGCAAGCTCATAATTTCTATTTTTTTCCACATAATTTGATGAAACAGCTGTAAAAGTGTACATACTTAACTGCATATATTGGCATGCGTCAATATATATTCATATATATCTAGAGTTCTATATGTTAGCTATCCCTTACCTTTCATACCTTGGGTTGAGGTCTCTCTAGATATACCGCAATTTTAGTCTCTTTCATGACCCTAAAATGGTGTAATTGAACAAGATAGAAGACTTTGTGCAGTCATCTCAAATGTATATAATCATCGACGTAATCATTAGGTTGGTGTGCCGAAGATTTGTCGACACGTGTCAATCCAAGATTATTTTAGGCATGGTTCATGAACTTCCATCACGCCAATGCTTAATTTTCACTGAGAGGTCCCCATAGCAGATCATGAACGGCAATTAAATGAGGTACGGTGTTCGCTTTCGGCACAAATACACAAGTGATTGACTCGATCGAGGTTACGATCTCCTAGCCTCTATTTGCTTCATAGCCTTTTGTTATAGCCTGCTTTTAGGGAAATACGGTGTACGCTTTCGGCACAAATACACAAGTGATTGACTCGATCGAGGTTACGATCTCCTATAGCCTCTATTTGCTTCATAGCCTTTTGTTATAGCCTGCTTTTAGGGAAAGATCAATAGTAGGAGATATACATGCATGAAACCTAGCTGAAACACTTAATTTTGTATATGCATGTATGCATATGAGCCATGCAGATGCATTTGCGTGGGTACAACAAAATTAACCATGCATCGATGCATGTATCAATGTATGTGCACACCGTCAGTAAAAGAGGGGTGCATGTGCATGAGACCATGTGTTTCCATAAGTTCACACTCCTTTTCATGCCTCAAAATTAAAAGAGGTGAATATTCTAGTAAGAAGGCCAGTGCATGCGCAGTTGTTTTGGCTCGTCCATGGCCTTACCCTTTTGCAAACCCTAGACGGAACACGTAGAGCCATGCTAGCCATTCCCCATGCCACTGGCATGGCCATTTTTATAAGAGGACACCTCATCCATGATGCAAATCGCATAGCAAGTTGATGGCAGATTAACATTAGTTTGGCTAGTACTTACCTCTTTCTCCAAGACTGCAACCATGGAAAGCAAGCTCATGAATGATGACCAATGGATTTCTGCAAGCCCTAGGCCAAATGGGGGCAGGGAGCCGTGTCCACGTCTAGAGGACAAAGCTTGTACTCGATCCTATTTGTGTAGTGCACAGTGTACATAGCTAGGCAGCTAGCTCGCCGTGGTCGGTTACCGCGCCTCGGAAATCGCGTTGTTGGTTACTTAGCTTTACTATGGGCCTTATTAAAGCCTGTGTTACATAATATAGGTATTACTACATTAGTTATTAAATAGATATCTTTCTAGAATATATATAGTTAAACTTTAAGTATTATTAGGATTTGGCGCATGAATATGATAGTAATAAATTTGTTGCATGAAAAATACTTTAACATCATCTAATATTTATCAACTTTTAATAAGAGATAATTGTCAAAAGCAATGATCAAATATGTTTGTTAGAGACTATATTAACATCCTAAACCAAAAGAACGGAGGTAGTAAACGGTTTGGGCGCTGTTAACGAGAGTCCCAGACATATATAGTGCACGCGCTAAAGGGCTTGCTTAGCCTAATCGGGGTGCCTTGGGAAGTGGCCATTCGCATGATTGTCGAGAATCGCCGACCTATACGGATAGAAATTTGTTACCCTACCTAGCTTTCTATACTCGGGAACATCATTACAAAAATCATTTTGTGTTTGATTTCTAGAAGAGTGCCAGTTAACTATTGTCCCTAGGTGGGTATGGGCTCAATGCAAAGAAATGTTGAGTTTTGAATTCTTTTCTTGAACAACTGATTTGTTAAACGGAAGAATGGTTTGCTTCAATGTAATGCTTATTTATACTCCCTTTGGTTATAAATACATATCTTTTTGATAAGACATGGTCTTCAATGCATAACTTTAACCACTATTTTTATTAAAATATATTTATAAAATACATTGAATTTATGATATTATGAAGTATTTTCAAGACAAATATGCACGTATGATTTGAAGGTTTCTAAATAAAATATTTTTAAAGCTATTGTTAGTCAAAATTTAAATGTTTGACTAAACCTTTTTTAAATGACATGCATTTATGATCGGATGGAGTAATAAAAGAGTGTGAATTTTAAAGAAAAATGTAGTTATTGCCGAGTACGTAGTGGGATATATCTACTCCGAAACTATTTAGTTTAATTTCACAAAATTGTCCTCTTAGCTTGATATAAAAGAGACGAAACTTGCCATGAGTAAATTCCAATAAAACTTGCGATAAATCCATAGTCTCAGTGTGTACCAATAATGCATGTAGTACTTGTTCTTCAAGGTTATTTTTATCACAGACATGACGTGTGTGGCGGTGCAGTATGAACTGTAGAAGCATTCCTCTTCACTCTATATTGAAATTAAGCCTTCCGTCGGATTCGCTTCCACCAGTGTGCGTCCATGTAAGGAGATCAGCATATATGATCATGAGCTTCTTTGCACCTTCGCAACTTTCTATGGCACTTGCTACGTGCTTGCCATAGTATGGCTACGAGATTAGCTCAAAAGCGTAATCACCGATCAAAGAGCCCTTTTGATTAAAAACACTATATTTCAGAGAGCCTTTACATGCCAAGCTCAAAAGTGCACAATCACCATAATGTTTTCTTTACAAGCTTCATGATACGCATTTCTTGTTTGTTTATGAGAAGCTAACCCACAGGCTTTAGTAGTATATATTAAGCCTTGTCAAATATTCTGTGGGGCATACAAGAAAAAAATACTTATGATTGCATATTCTACTCATAATTAGAGTGGAGCCCTTTTATCAAGGTGAGTAATGCTAACTATGTACAAAGACGTCCCCATCACCTTATGGAGGAGAAAGTTCGTTTTGTTTGTAACATTTGATATTTAGATAATTTATGATGACAAATGTATATATAGTTTTCAAGCATTGAGTATAATCATTTTCCTAATTATGACTGTAATGAGCAGCTCCAATACTTCATTCATGAGGCACAAGCCAAAAAGAGAGGTTACTCGGCCCAACAAGAGCAGCACAAACCAAGTTTGCGCCCTAGAAACTATGTAAGCCTTAGCCATACATGATCATAGTCTGATGGGGATACGGTCTAGCTAATCCCCTTCTCTTCATCACTGCTAAAGATATCTAACCATTTTTAGTACAAAAATATAAAAGCATCATTTTAATTTATATTACACAGTATTAGGATGGAAATAAGCATATAAACATTTGAGTTAACAGTTTAGTCTATATACATTAGAAATTAATATCCGAAGATAGATCTCGTGAAAAAAATGTACAAAAATATATGTATACGTTATAGGAAAAGTCTTAATATTTTAAAATATTTATTTTGTTAGCATGCTCAATCCCCATGGGGGTCACTGAGAGATATGGGGCAAGTGCATGGGCGGACCCACCATGATGCATGGGTATTCAATTGAATACCCAACTTTTTTGCAAAAAAATTGAGTATATAGCACATATACTACGTATATATATCTTTGCTGCTTCAATCCATCAGACCACTCAGCAAATTGTAAACTAATTATTTTAGTAAACTAATAAAAGTGGTTTCACTAATTTTGGGGGTGTTATGGATTAGTTATGAATTAATCTATCTGCAACACATTTACTCAATCCTGCACGTTACAGTAACTATTTCAAGATTTTATGTATTTTTACAAGATAGAGGATCATGTAAGAAGACTAAAAAATTTTGTTTCATAATTTTTGGATTAGTAAATAATTAACTATGCATTTAACTCGAATTAATAAATGAGTTGCATGTTTTTCTTTTTTTTCAAACTTACTCTCCATGTAATATGATGCAAAGGATATTATTTTTGAAAACAAATTTCACAAAAGGTCTTATAATTGTCTCTAGTTTTTTTTAGAATTTTTTGTGATTTTTTTAAATTTTTTAAATTTTTGGACGTGTTTTTGCAACAAAATCAAACCTTTGGGGGTTTTTTTTGCAACAAAATAATTTTTAGAGGGGAAAGTTAAAATCCAAGTGACTTTTGGGGGGGGGGGGTTTGTATTTTTCTCTAACTGAAAAGAGCCCACATAGCAACAAACATCAGGTATTTATGATCTTTATGTTGTGACTGCCCAGTTCGGCAATCAGCAGTTGAGCGTGAATTTTTTATGCAAATTAAGGATAGTGGCATCATTAAACGCTTCTAAGCTATAAAGGAACATAAAGTTAAATTGTAATTTTCTTTAAATGCTTTGTAATTTCTTTTAATTAGTTGAAACTTCTCTACTATGAACAATTTATACTTTAAAATTTACGCTACTATGGACTTCTCGTATTTTGGATTGAATATTTTTTTTAATATTGAATACCCAATCGTCAAATCCTGGGTCCGCCACTGGGCAAGTGCATATCTCTTTTTTTTTTCCTTTCAGATTGGCAAGGTTCAAGACAAGGGCACCGGGATACCCCTGATCATCTCCTCTTCATTGTCATCCTCGACCATTGCCAACGAGTAATGCAAGCCAACCACCATCGTGCTTGCGCAGGATGTAACACCTTTACTATGTACCCTGAGCAAGTTATTCCCTATCTTTATAACCAATATATATACAGTTAATTTATAAACCACCAATACAGAATCACACCCTTCACACAGAGATTTTTTTTTTAAAAAAGATGAAACTAGCTCTCCCACCCTCTATCTGTATCCTTATAACATCTCAATGTTTTGGCTAAAAAGTACTTTAAAATGTCATTTCTGAATTATTGGCAATTTTCTAAACTTTTTGTTGATGTTTAAAAGCCCTTTTGAACCTTCTGAATTATATTTACTTATGGATATAAGTTAAATTAAGATAACATAACTTCAAAAAAATTGCAATATATGATTTAGCTTGGTATTTCTTTGAGCTAATTTATAATATTATTGCATATAGAAAGATATATAGAAGGTGTAGTTTGGGTTTATGTGAGATATTCTCTCAAAAACATATATTTAATAGGTCCAGTGTGTTGTGGCAAGGGACAGAATTTTTGGTGTCTTCTGGATGAGTCACGATGAGTGTTCCTGAGCAAACTTGAAAAATTTACAGTGACATATAGCCATTTTTTTCCTATCTAGTTTTTTAACTATCAGTAGCAAGTGGGCTCTGCAAATTACGATACATGGGGTACCTAATAGATCTTAAAAATCCTGTGGGGAAGAACTCCTGATGGAAAAGTACCATTAGTTTATTCTAATCCATAAAGTGTAGATAAGCAACGCATAGCCACGCATCAAGCCATGTATCGCGCTAGAAGCTGAGTCATATACAAGTCTACAACACAAGGTAGCTAGCTCTAGCTAACCAGTTCTTCGAGAATCAACTTGTCCAAAAAAAAAAAAAAATACAAACTAATTAGTCCTCAATTTGCTAAATACTCGCCCATATGATATCCAACTTTGAGCACTTGATCGACGCGCGCCACCATGTGATCTTCTAACGTGTACATATATATCCCAATAATTAGCATGTCCAAATAATTGAGTCAACCAGCTAATTGCATGATCATGCATGAACATGGCAGAAGAGCTTTATGATGATCACAATCAAGATATCCAATGGCTACACCATCATGCACGCATCCAACTTGGTCTGAAATAGGTCGCACTTGCGTCATTGCAAATATTTTAGCCCCGTACGTATATATCCATGCAGGCCACATCGCATCGTAAGATATTAATTAGAAACTTTCATCTTTATGAGATTTTTTAGTTGGTAGAAGGGATAGTATAATGCCATGTTCCATCATTTGGAATGTTGTTTCGGTGGTTTAGATTCGAAGGGGCAAATGGGCAAATTATGATTATTGTTGATTAACTCATGGATAGTTCTGCTCAGATATACAATATGTCATCTCGATATTATCTCTATTAGTTGTACCATGGTTCGTTTCAGTTAATTTGCTCCTTACATTTGATTTTGTATGAGATATATTTACCCATATTTGAAATATAGAGTGAAGTTTGCAGTGTATTAGACTATCCTGTCGTAAGGAAGTACCACACATGCACGAAAAATTGCAGTCAAATTACGATATGTTGGTCCTATCAACACATATAAGCTAATATCTGTTTAAATTAGGCACAAGAGAATGATGTAAGTAGATTTACCTTTAAAAAAAATACAGTTACAAGCCCATGACCAATATTTGCAGTTCACAAACATGTTTGACAGAAAGTAATTGTCAACAAGTACGCTTATTGAGATCCAGTATAGTTATTTTTATTTTCATTCAACTAGTAGTGTAATAATTTTTATTGATTTTCATCTTTCAAATTATTTTACCTTTAGTGTTAACGTGACAAAAGAAATGCAAATATAGAAATGCGTAAATAAATTAGAAAATTATAAATTGTGAGAAGGATTGAAATATATTTATTTTGAGATTAGTTATAATTGATTATCGGAACTATGAAAATTTAGACTATTTTAGATTTTCTTAGTTTAAATTATAAAAAATAATTAACCTGAATTGATCCACTACCATAGAAACGGTCATCCGCGTCCCTTCTTCACTGCTGATTCAAAAATAACCGGCACTAATAACATATTACCGCTGGTTCGTTAACATCAGCCGCACATAAAAAACTGAGCCAGCAAGAACCGACAGTGATAGTGATTAACTCTGCAGGTTAGTAACACAAACCAGTAGTGATGTATCACTGCCAGTTATAGCTAAGAACCGACAGTGATATTAGCTCATCAAAAGACATGCCTTTCATAAGTGATAATAGCTATCACTGTTAGTTGTGTTTATGAACAGGCAGTGATACTTAAAAATCCGTATGTATTCACACGCGTGACTGCCAGGCTTTACGCACCTGGCTGCTCGATTGTGTTCCCAGCTACTTTAAATGTTTGCTTGCTCTCTCTCTCTCTCTCTCTCTCTCTCTCTCTCTCTCTCTCTCTCTCTCGCCCACAGCCAGCTGTCTCCACGTCCTGCGCGATCCATGAATCCGCTGCCGCCTCCACTGCCTTCATTGTCACGGCCCAGAGTTTCTAAACACGTAGTTAAGTGCTAATGAGCATCATTTGTTTTTGTTTTGAGCCATATAGACTTGCAGTGTGGGTTAAACCGAATTTAGTTGAATGGGGTTTAACTGATGCGTTGTGAAGCATCTCCTAAAACTTCTATGGAACCTAGGGCTGGTGATAATTTTAGAAATTAGTAGATGCCAGGAGGAGAATATAAATGAATTTTCCCAAATTTTTGGGGATTGTTTTCAAGGCATAAAAATCAGCACAAGTTTGAAAAGCTTGCCTCTTTGGAGAATTTTCATTTGAAATTTGTGCAAGCTTTCTAAGTCAAACAAGTTCAAATGGGTTCCTTATGAGTTTTAGTTTCCAGCAAAATTTGTTTTGCAAATTTTGGACTTTGGGAAGGTGTTCAAATGGATGGCTAAAGTGGTGGAGATATTTTTGCCTGGCGGTTACTGTTCATGCGGGACCCACTCGTCATCCTCCCTCCTCACTCAGCCGCGCTGCTTCCAGAGCGCGGCGTCGGCTTTGTTGACTTCCGCGGCCGGCAAACCCAGCACGCCGTCGAGTCACCGGCCGAGCCTTCGAGTGGAAGCGTCGTCGGCCTTAACCCCCCCCCCCCCCTGGAAGCTCTCTCGTGGTGTCTCTCTTCTCTCTTCCTCGCTTGCTCTCTCGGTCGCCCAGCACACCTCAGAGCAGAGCCACGTTGCGCCGCACCGCCGGCCAAATCCGACGCGCCGTCGACGGTTTCCATCGAGCCCGAGCCCCGTGGAGCCGCAGGGAGGAGCACCCCGAGCTCCTCCGCCGTTTCCCCTCCTTCCCCGGCCGTTTCCCGCGCGGATTGGAGCCGCCCGCGCCTTCTTCCCCAACGGCGGCAGCCGAGCTCCGCCGTCTCCCGTCGCCCCACTGTTCTGCAGCCTCACCGGCCTAACCCGCTGCACGGTGAGCTTCCCCATGCTCCTGTACGCCTTATGCGCGCGCCGTCTTCTCTCTGCCCGGTCGCCGGCACGGTGTTCCGCGGTGGTTGAATCGCCGCCGCCTCCCCACGCACGCTGCCGGTCGGGCCGCCATCGAGCTCGTCGGTCGGGAAGCGCGCCGTTAGGTCTACGCGCTCACGAAGGACGTGTAGGTGTGCTCGGCTGGGCTTGTTGCGTCGCCGTTCGCCGTCGGCGCGTCAAAGCCGTGCCGCCGCCGTGCTAGTTCTGCCCCTCGCCGCCGCTCGCCGTGCTCCGGCCGTCGCCGGCGTCGACACGTGCCCCCGCCGTAACCACGTGCTCGCGCTAGTGCCGTTTTCACCCTCGGCCGGGACGTTCAGGCCGCCGCTCGCCGCCGGCGATGTCGCCCGAGCCGCCGGCGCGCTGTATACTGGGCGCGGGTCGATTTTGACTCGGGTCAAAATGCGCCGGCCCCACTGTCAGTCACAGCGGCTGGCCGAACCCGAGTGGAGAAAGATTTAGGGTATTTAAGTATTCGGAAAAATCGGAAAATGCGAAATTGGGTATTTGTTGAACTAATAAATCGGCTGAAATCTTGAAAAATGCATAGGAAATTATGTAGAGCTCCAAAATTCGTGAAACCAATTTTGTTGGTTTTGTTGTAACATGATCTATCCATTAAAAATACCAGTGGCCATGAAATGTGTGCTGTGAGTTGTTGAGTTAATGAAATATGTCTAAGCTTTGATAATTCATAGTTAAAGTTTGGTATTTCCAAAATTGATGAATTTAATTTTGTTGGCCTTGTATTATCATGCTCTGCACATGAAAAATACTAGGTGTTGTGAAATGTATAATTAAATTTGTTCAATTAATGAAATGTGTTTAATCTTCAATAATTCTTAAACAATTTTTGATAAGTCCAAAGTTGGTAAATCCAATTTTGTCAATCTTGTTAAATTATGCCATGTTCTTTAAAAATGCTAGGGTTTATGAAATACTTACTGAGGATTAATGAGTTGTTAAATGCTAAACAGTAGTTCAGATAAGGAAATCCTTAAGGCTTTTAACTCATGGCATAAGTGCATTGCATCTCCACTGTTGTCTTACAGTGAAGCATCTTTCATTACATGTCATTCATATTCATTACATTGCATGCGTGGTTCTTTTAGGGAACTTCGACCCGGCGAACGAGGCGAACGAGGCTGTCCCCGGAGGTTCCCGCAGTGGTGATCGTGACTCGGGTAGCTGTGAGCAGCAGCTAGGGCAGCAAGGCAAGCATCTATCATATTGCACCGTGTCTACTTGAAAAGCTAATATGTTATCTACGCTTATGTATACATTGCATGTGTCGGGTTCCGAGTTGGGTAGAACCTATGCCTATGCATTCTTCCATTTCGGTCACGTGTCATGTGTTATTCCATTGGAGCCTAGTGGTGTCGTCGCGGTCTAATTTTAGTTCGCTATGCTTAGTGGTACTTAGGCTTTCCGGTAGAAGTCGACGACGGCGTCCACCGTTGTCGCGAGCCTAGGGCTTTTTACCTGTTCACATTTGTGGTTATGTCGATGATGTGTTGGTTGTTGAGTGGTGAGTTGAGACGAGGTGTGGGCGGTGTTAGGGGTGTCATCTGCTCACGAGGAGTCCTCAGGCAGTTCGGGAAGGGAACCCGGACACCGTAGACCGCTTGCACCGGTTAAGCACCGATCATCGGTGTAGTCGGCTTTAGCACTTACCTTACTCACCACATGCTGATATAATGGTAGGCGAGCTGATTACCTTCGCAGACGTGGTCATGTGGGCCTCGTCATAGACGGTGTGAGTCCGGTTTGAGTCCGGGCTTTTAGCGGTATTAGTTTGCTCGGGGAGTAGTTCTAATACCGCTGTGCCGAGCTATGGTTGATCCACATGGTTGGGCCTGGTTGGGAAAGGTTGTCACGGGTACCCCCTTGTGTGCATCTTAGCGGGTGGCACAAGCCGTATGGTCCCTGTGTCGTGTGGGTCCAGGAGTATCCCCCTGCAGGGTGTATAATCAGTTCGAACTGCCGCGCTCTCGGTCATGAGCATCGCTATCGCTTATCTCCACCGAGCGACCATGTTTTGGTCGTAGAGTTTCGATGTGGGTTGTGGCATGGTTGGTTTGGGTGGTTTGGTCGGTACGTGGTCGGTGGTTTGGTGGTAATGATTTACTTTTATACACTCGTTGTTTATATATCTGTTCTGATCAGTTGGTTGGCCGAGTTTGAGTCGGTGGTTGGTTAAGTCAGTTGCTTACACCTAGAGTCTAGGTTGCTTACCGCTTAATGAACTTAAACATATCTTAATCCTTGCTACAGCTTTAAATGCATGATCCTTGGAGTCGAGAATATATATATATACTCATACTGTGTAAGACTTGCTAGTACCTTCGTACTAAGGGGTGCTGCTCTTAAGTTGTTTTCAGGTTTTCAGATTGGCGAGGAAGAGGCTGTGTTCGGCTACTTTGTGCCTGCCGATCAAGGTGGCGGGCAGGAGTAGCACCTTCTACTCCGAACTCCGGCGCTTTTGGTATGGAGCCTAAGGACATACGGCTCCATACTCTTTTGTTGTATAGGTTTTTCTTCCACTGCATAGTTGTTGTTGTTCCTCTTTTGTTGTAAATTGTGGAAGCAGTTGCATGTTTAATAATTATAATCCAGTTTAATTATTTGCTCTCTATTAAACTGTGTTGTGATATTTGAGTTGGAAGGCATGTGTTCCGATCCTGGGCACAAAACACGTGCCGGGACTACCGGAATGGTATTCTGGTTAATCGTCGAGGTTGTGATTATGAATAATGATCCTCCTGATGATTAATTAGAATACTATTTGGACGGTTCCTCACATTCATCGAGGAGGCCCCACCGGATGAGGCACCCCCACCTCTGATTCCAGCATTTCACCGGGATCCCCTTCGTCAGACGACGAGCTGTGGGACATGTTCATCGATGAGCCATCGACGGCCAAGAAGGCCCGGATGAGCTCGTGGGAGGAGGATGAGGAGGACGAGGAGGACGAGGTGGAAGACAACGTTGATGCCAACGCTGAGGATGACGGTGACGACAACGACGACGACGGCAACGATGACGATGATGACGAGGCCGCTGACTTCCGTTCATGGGTCGAGTTTTATCGCGACCACTACTAGTTAGCTAGCTTAGGGTTAGTCGACATGCGTGTTAGTGTTTTTGCGTTGTCGTTTGCATGATGGCAGCTTTTGTTGTAATTAGTATAAACTCTATTATTATGATCATTAGTAATGCTAATCTTATTAAATTAATGCATAAATGTTTATTATTTTATTTTATTTACTGGATTGAGTATTACTGCCGGTTCGTAGCTGAAACCAGTAGTGATAAGTATACAAATCGAGCGGAATAAGATTAAGGACCGATAGTGATAGATTGTATCACTACCGGTCAGTGATATGTAAAATTACTGTAGGTTTTAGAACCGGCAGTGATAATTAAGGATTATCACTACCGCTTATTCACTTCTGGTTCAAAAACCAACAATGATGCCAATTTTGAACCGGCAGTAATGATATTTTCTGTAGTAGTGATCGTATTTCGAACTAAAAAATTAATGGTCAACTACAACTTATATAATTAGCTCACTTACATCTTTTTATGTTTTCAATAAATACAATCTATCAGGTGACTAAACCAACATGTTTTTTAAAAATACAAAGTGCTGCATAATTACTAAATTCAAGAAAACTAGCTAAGACCATCTCCAGCAGCTACCTTAAATTTTTATCCTAAAAAATACTATTACATCATCCTTTATTTTTTCATCTCTAGTAGCTACCTATTTTCTACTTTCTACTCATCTTTTTCTCTCTCCAATCCCGCTGGCAGCCTCTGTAAACAGTACTGCTACAGTAACCAACGTTGTTTTCTCCCTCGGGTCCACGGGGCAGCCTCTATAAGCAGGGCTGCTACAGTGTTACGGGTGCTACAGTATCACCGCAGATTTGCAGCTCCACATTCTCTCTGCAGCATGGTAGCACACTGTAGCACTGGGACCGATTCTGCTCGAGATACTACAGTACCCCTGTAAACACTGTAGCACCGAATCTGCAAATTTAGAGGATCTGCTGGAGTTAACCTAAGAGATACTAGAGTTTCATATCCCTCACTTTTTTAAAACTTCATCTAAACTTAGGAAAATAAAAATTGTGGACCGTTGTGGCTAAAACACGGTTAACAAATAACAAGAGATAGCCGTAGTTCGACCTCTTCTAGAAAGAACAAAAAAAAGATAGACGTTCAAGAACAACGCCCATATCTTGGCACGCACATGGCATCATGGAATCAAGAATCATTTCATCCAAAGCACATTCACCGCAGTTCGCAACCCCAGTCCCCAGCATGCAAGTAGAGCCTCCCCCAAATATACTAGAGATGGCCTGCATATTAACTCATCTTTATATCAGTCCCGTATGCGGCTGATTGTTTTCTTGCCGTAAGTGTTTAAAACCCATAAATAAGCTAAGTCCTCAATTAGATGACTGTAGGGATGACCTCATCTTAAGCTTGACTGAAACTTGTCTCTTTCCCCGAGGAGTTTGACCTCGCACCAACTGTTTCCATGGTCGGTTGTAACGGTTTAACTACCATGTGGTTGCTATGTATAAAATATATGCCTGATTATTCTGCAGGTATTTTCTTTCTTATTTATGAGTTGTTTGAACCACTATTCTTAGAAGATTCTTGAATTATTTTAGGGCCTGGTACAAATTTAGTTCAGTTCGGCTAGCTGATGACTCGTTAGTTTATTTCAGTCATACGAGCCTGAGAATCTCAGTCAGATGGAGGGTGCATGCACTTGCAGGTTTCTCATGTGGTAGCCTCATGCATGACCCATGAGCTAGCTATCACTGATAGCGTGCCATGTAACTAATCATATTTTCCCCAGAATTAACTTTCATTTACATGTATATACATATTTTGGACAAAATATACAAAACATACAGCTTAATTTATCTCCATAAAGATGCAACAATGCAGATTGCTACCAATTATCGGTAATATTACAAATAGTACAGCCTAAGATCAAGCATACACAATACATCACAAAGTCAATCATAGAATTATTTTCAGAAGAGAAAATGATAACCAAGCTACAAATTTGTGAAACATAATATTCTATTGAACATGGAAACAAGTTGGCATTTTTGCACTTCGGTTCTGGCATAATATCAACTTCTCCTCGGTGCACCACATGGTAAGCGGTGATATTATAGGCGTCTATAGATTAGTATGAAGATACATATGCGTTCTTTTATTATGGATAACCCCCATTCCACTTGTAATCTGTGGTCTTTGATTTTAGGTAAGTGTTTGTTTAAGTTGGTCAATGAAATCGGTAGGGATTCTCATGTGCTTGGTTCATTCCCTCTTTCCCTAATGAGGAAATGTACAAGCTGGCCTGCAATACAAACTCAATGAGCTTGAGAATTAAGCAGATATATCAGAAGAGAGGGTGAAGAAGGATGAAGATCTAACACCAGATCTATGTGCAAAAATGAATTGCAATTTGCATCGATTTCAGACTCAAAAGTCCAAACCTAGGGCTAAGAGAAGATTAGCATTGATACATTGGGGACCAAAATCGAACAGTAGATTGCGTTCGAATTCACTTCACGTCACTCCATGGAAAGTCTCTATGTAAGATGTTGAACTTTTAGATTAAAGCAAATAATTAAGTTGGCAGCACCAGTAGACTAGAGTGTTTGATTTGCCAACAATTTCCCCAGGATTAAAAATTCAGATACCAATTTATCTGAACTTTTTCGGTGTAGTATGAAATGCCAAACACTTATGCAAATTAAAGATTAATTAATTTAGTACAATTTAATGCACTACTACAGAACTAATCATAAGTGTGCCTCATCTGTGCCGGTTCAGCTAAAACCGGTACTGATGCGATTATCACTGCCAGTTCGTAAGGAAAGCAGTATCAGTGTCGGTTTTAAAATACAATCGGTACGGATAAGTGTTAGTTTTTAATTTGAACTGGCACTAATGTGTGAATCGGACCCAAAATTTTTATAGAATCAGCTTCGGGCTCACCTCATGTCTGCTCACGCTTATCTGTTCACCTTATCTCATGGCTCACATCGCGTTCGATCCCCTCATCTCTCCCTCACCTCCTCTCTCTCTCCACCTTACCTATTTCCCTGCCGCCGTCCACCTCCTCCCCCACCAGCCTCTCTCTTCCTCATTCACTCACCGGCCTCCTCCTCCAACCCTCCCTCACCAGCGCAACTCCGTCGCTTATGAGATCCACGGCGGGATCCGATGGATCCTACCAATGATCTGGCTAGGGTCAGAGATCCACTCACCAACAACGGCAGGGAGCAAGAGGCCAATCTGAGGTGGACGATGTTTTCACCCGAGCCAGGTCATCAATGGCGCTAGCGATGGAGCGGAGCCGGCGGAGCGCGGTGACGCCGGTGTCGATGTGTGTGGGTAGCGCGATTGGCTTTTGCTACACTTGATATAGGCACTTGATTGGCTTGGTTTTGTTTTGATTTTTGGGTTGCAATGTTTATGTAGAGCTCAGTGTATGTGGTGGGTTTGAGCTTGGTGTATGCTGTGGCAACAGTGGCGACGGCGAGAGTGGTGGCGAGGGAGCAGCGAGTTTGAGCTTGGTTGGCAGGGAAGGAGGGGGCATAGGGAGGCATGAAGGAGGTTGATGAGGAAGAAGGGGAGCTCAACGATGGCGGCAGTGGCGGCGGCAGAGCGGCGATAGGAGAGGTATTTAAGTCGGCTCGGAATCAAGCCAGCTCAGATGCCGCCCCTGCCGCCGTCAATTTTTTCTTTTTTTAATGTCTACAAATAGCAATAGTGTCGGGTGAGTAATCAGCACTGATAATAGCTAAATATCAGTGCCGAGTGAAGAGTGCCGCTTGAAAAATTAGTGGTGAAGCTATTTTTCAACGACACTAATAAGCCTTTTTTAGTAGTGATTACTGTACAACATGTGTTTAGGGATGTGAAACTACAGCTTTGGACGGTCCAGACCAATTGAGAGGTCTGTAAAACTATTATTTCAGTCACCAGAATAGATTGATCTCATCGTTGGCTAATCCAGATGGGGAACTGTTGATTAATTACTCACCTCATCACATCGGCAACCTTGATTTCTCTTTAGTCAAACATGATCAAGGCCCCAATTGGCGAGACCTAAACTTTAATAGGGAATGTTGGCTGATGCTTCTGGGTTTTCCCCTAGATTAACTGAGCAAACATTATATTGAATCGGCCATTAGCTCTTTCGCTCGTCTAGTGGTCTGGGAACAAAAGGATCACTATCTTGCAAGGGTAATTCTAAAAGTCAGAGTGGTAGACTTGGAATCGATTCCACACTTTATTTTGCTCACAGAAGGAGACAATTTCCAATGTCAAAGTTGGACTATACAATGTGAAATCATTGAACAGCAGCTCCTAGGCAACTTACCTCCAGATGAAGACCCAATACCTGAGCATAACTTTGCAGATGGAATCTTTGATTTCTTTGGTTTTGGACAACAAGGCCTCCAACAGCCCCAACCTGATCAGCAGCAAGGCCAACCTCCCAATGGGAATTTTGATCTAAATTGGGACAACTGGAAAATTGATAATGTTGCAGAAGAGGGCAATAAAGATATTCCTGTGGAAGAGGGAGTTCAGAACACTGTTGAAGCTGAAAATGATGAAGAGGATACCATCATTGAAGATGATCCAGATTGGCCTGAACCTGCTCCACCTCTAGATATTGCACACGTCAGTTTGTGTTTCTGGACACTCTGTTGGTACTGCTTCTTCTGAAAGTGTTGGTCATATGGTCCCTGATCTTAACCTTGACCAGGGTCCCCATTATTCTTGGTCTTGCTGCAGCTCCCCCTGCACAAGAGCCTGAGGTCTTTCTACCTCTTGAAATTCAGCAGAATGACTTAATGGAGATAGACAATATTGCTCAGGATCCTCTTGACCTTCAGCCAGCCCCAGAAGCTCAACAGAATGCACCTTTAGCTGAGGAGGAAGAAATGAATCTGCAAGTTGGTTTTATGCAACATCTAAATAATCAGGTGGCTGACCCTGTCTTTGAATCCTTTTGGCAGCACGATGGTTGGTCAGTCTCAACAAAGCTCAACAATGACACTTTTAGGCTCTGGCAGAAGTTCTTCAGTTCTTGGGATGCTCAAGGTGTACCTGTTTCTATCCCCTTTAATTGGGATGATTTCTTCACTAAGCTGTTGGTCTCACCTTCGCACTTCGAATGGGCCAAAAGCTTTCTCACCTCAAAGGCATCGGAGATCATTGCTCCACAACCTGACAGTATCTCTTCTCTGCAATTTCTCTTGCCTATGGTTTGCTCCCCTGGCTCTGAGTTAACATGCTCTCAGGTCAACAGAGAAAAACAAGATGAAGTTCTTGAGCAAGCTGTTGGTCCCTTGAGTTCAACTCCTAAGATTCATAGGAAATTTTCTTCAAATGCTACTTATCCCCCTTTGGCTGACACTGAAGTTAGAAGGAGTTTAAGGAACAAAAAAAAGTAGGGTGGCTTCAAAACAACAATTTGTAAAGACAAACAATGCTTAGCTTGCAGTGCTAAACCACCATTCATTCCCAACAAAATTATCAAGAATCTTGGTTAGTAATTCTGTAGATAAAGCCTGAGATGCTCTCAGATGCAAATTTGGCGGCAAAAAACTCTTTGAAGAAAGCAGTGGGCTAAGAAAAAGCCCAATTACTGAAGAATGCTGCCAAGACCAAGTCAAACAATAAGACCAATGATGAAGAAAAGCCCAACAAAAAGTCAAAGAAGTGAAGGCCCAAGAAGAACACTGTGCAGTAGCTTGCTGTCTGCTCTCCCTCCCCTTTTTGGAAATTTATCTGCTACTTTAGCTGTCTTTGTTGCTCTTCTATTAGAAATAAATTCCTTGTAAGCTATGATGGAACTATTTTATCTGGAACCAGGGCTGCTGGAACTTGCATTTGAAATATATGTATCAGCCAAATTTATAACTTTATTTTGTTGATCTGATCTGGTTACTAAGTGTTGAATCACTTCATCATTTCCTTGTTGTGTGCATGGTGGCTGTTTACCCTTATATTGTATATTTGGGTGACTCTCTACACCTTATGTTTTTTAATGGCTGCACAACCATATTCATGTTATGGTGACAGGAAGGTTCTTTTTTGGAATATAAGTGGGCTCAATGCAGAAAAAAGTGGGAAGCTGTTAGATGTAAGATTGCAGAATCTGATTGTGATATCTTGTGTCTGTAGAAGACAAAAAGATCCTCTTTTGATAATAGATACATAACAAATTTCACCTCAGTTTGATAGTTTTGAATTTCTTCCATCCAATAGAGCTTCTGGTGGAATTCTTACTGTTTGGAAGAGCAGCAAATTCTCAGGACAGTTATGCTTCCAAAATGACTTATTTCTTTCAGTAAAATTTTCCTCAACTTCTAATTGGGCAAGATGGGTTCTCACAAATGTCTATGGCCCATGCACGGTAGATAGGAAACTTATGTTTCTTGATTGGTTCAAAAACATTGAAGTGACTGAGGATGTTGACTAGTTAATTTTGGGAGATTTCAATCTCATTCACTCTCCTTCTGACAGAAACAAACTAGAAGCTGACACTAATGAAATGCTTATGTTTAATAAAGCAATTAGCTATCTAGGTCTAGTTGAGTTACCTCTTAAGGGTAGATCTTTCACCTGGTCAAACAAGCAGCAAATACCTCTTCTTGAGAGACTGGACTAGTTCTTCTCCTCAAATGCTTGGACTCTTAGCTATCCTGGTACCAGTGTGACTACTCTTTCAAGAGACACCTCAAATCATATGTCTTGCTTGGTAGTTATAGCCACTTCCATTCCCAGAGCTAAAGTTTTTCATTTTGAAAATCACTGGATGAAGCATGAGGACTTTTTTCAACTTGTGCAGCATGCTTGGGCACTTCCTATTAACCATACTGATAAGGCCAGCAGAATTGTTGCTAAGCTAAAAAATCTGAGAAGAGTTTTAAGAGCTTAGCACTATAACATGTCTAACCCAAAAACAGTGATTTCAAACACAAAGCTTCTTATCCTCCTCTTGGATACCATAGAAGCGAGAGACCTAAGTTTGCAAGAGTGGAATTTCTGGAAAATGTTGCAAGATCATTTGTCATCTCTGCTCCATAAGCAAAAAATCTATTGGACCAAAGGGGTACCATTAAATGGATTAAGTTTGGAGATGAAGGGACTCTGTTTTTTCATGCTCATGCTACAATCAATTTCAGGAAAAGTCTGATTTCTTCCGTTTCTGATCACTTAGGGCAATCCTATTCTTCTCATGAAGATAAAGCCTTACTACTTTGAGAACCTTACAAACAAAGGTTGGGTACTTCAATTCCCTACCACATGCACTTCAACCTTTCGGAGTTTCTGAAACCTACTGATTCCTTAGAATGGCTTGACTTTTATTTTACTAAGGAAGAAATTGATAAATTTGTATCCAATTTTCCATCTTACAAAATGCTAAGAAACCTCCTCTTGCTGCTTGGGATATGGTCTGCAGGCCAAAAAATGAAGGAGGACTTGGCATTATTAAGCTCAGTGTACAAAATGAGGCTCTACTTTTAAAGCACCTTGATGAGCTTTTCAGACGAACAGCCCAGAGAATAGCCTCTAGCGCCATTTGATCATCCTGATACTCCACGATGCTCGTCGCCACCGCATTCCACAAGCCTCGTGCTTGCAGAATTACTCGCATCAGGAGCGCCCACTCCCTATAATTGGTACAGGTGAGCACGGGGAATGAGGTCACCAGCCCTGCCTCTCTTGCAGAGCGGGTTGCAGCAACCGGGGCAGGCGGCACCACCGCCACTGCTTGGTTCTCCCTACGACATCTCTTAGCTCCCAGGTGAGTGCTAATTGTTGAAATCAAGCACTCGCTCGCTCACTGATGCTCTCAAACGTTCGCACTCTCAGTCGCTCCGCTCAATTCGCATGTCCGTTCGACAGACGATCCGGCTACCACGTGCTACAGCAGTTTCTACGCTGAACTGAACAAGTTCAGACTCTGAAGAACAGATGGTTTGTGCTGCTTGAATCCTCGCAAATTTTTTGGGGTTTTTCCATTACTACTTATATGCAAAAGAGGTAACGAAATACAAGCAAAATTCTTGTGCCATGATCCGAAATCACCGCGCCATCCCACAGCCTTAGATCGTGGCGATCAACCTGCTGCACGAGTGCACAACCCGCGCACTGCGCAGTGACTCCAGACCGAATCAAAATGGGAAAAATACTCTTAACTATCCTAATGACCCAGGAACGTCTGAGTTTATTCAACAAGGCAGTGGAAAGAGTGATCACATAGCTGCAGAAGGGCGGACAAGTCTACCATTTCTTCAACCTTTTCGCTGCAGAGGGCAACTGAAGGGGCCACAAGCACATTGACCGGATGAGGCTACAGGAATGCAGGTGGGTGCTCAGGTTCCAGGGAGGAGATGTCCATTGGAATGGGGCCATCACACACAGCAGCACCTGTGACCCTTCCAGCCGGCACCACGGCAGGCACAGCAGGCACCTTTGTGTGTGCCAAATCGGTTTTGGGGGGCCCATTTCCATCACGCGTGGAGCTGACCTTGAGAACCCAATGGCGTGGGCCCATCTGGTTGATCCGGCGAGGGACACCCAGCGAGGGCTGCCTGAACGCTGGGCACACTCACGTGAGGAGCTCCTGCTATGGCTGCGCCCATCAGGACCAGTCAACGCGCGATGTGGATGACGCGAGGAGCAAGTGCGCTGACGGCCACCATGGTCCCTTCCGACAACGCTCCTGCTTCCCCACTCACCCACTGCGCATTGGCCTCACCTAACCAAGGCCACAAGGTAGCGCCGACTGCGGCTGCGTGCACGCGGATGACGATCTTCTTCCACAACATTGTCCTGGCCCGTCGGATGAAGTGCGCCAAGGCAGTAATGCACATTGGCATGCGGCAGTTGCGGCCGTGCAGCAGGAGCTAACCCGTCCACGATGCCCAGGACCGAAGTATAAATTTGAGTATGTGAATGTTGAGTTCACCGGAGATATTTGACAAAGGGAGACAGAGGTCTGAAGACCTCATCGGAAGGTCCAGTGATTAGCAAATGTGCTCACTGGAGCAATTCTTTCAGAGAAGGGTGTCGTACTAAAGAATGAAGGCTAAGCCTCACCGGATAGTCTGGTAATCAAAGCATATCACCACCGAAGTGTTTCTATCTAGAAGGCAGAATGGAACAACCCACCGAATAGTCCAGTGATCAAAGAAAGATACACACCGGAGCATTTCCACCAGAGAAGGTTGCAGCCATGGAACCGGACAATGAACAGTGGAAAGTGGCAGAATGAAGTTCAAGGCATCGGATAGTCCGGTGATGAAGTGATGTGCACCAAATGCTTTCACCAAAGCAATTTACACAAAAAAAGTATAAAGGTTCGGATGGCTCAGGATAACTCGCCGGATAGTCTAGTGATGGAGATGAAGTATATACTGGAGTGTCTGGTGTTCACAAAGGCTTGAGTAGGGTTCTAACGGCCAGTTTGTGAGAGTGTACACACCAGATGATCCAGTGTTAGTATTATTGTTCTCACTGGATCATCCGGTGTTAACAACTTTTCTGAGCCATTGGGTTAACAGCTAGTGCGTGGATTTGAGGCTATAAATACTCCTCTACTCAGTCATTCAAAGGCGTGGCATGTTACTAGAGTCTAGAGGAAGCTCATACACACTTGAGAAGACATCCAAGCCACTAAAGTCCTTAAAGTGATTATCTAAGGTAATTAACCATAAGATTAGATACTGTTTAGTGCTTATAGGCCTAAAGTGAGTTGTAGCTAGGTGCTGCAGTTTGAATAAGGGATCAAGGAGTGATCCTAGCTTGTACCGAGTGGTACCTCAACGCCTTAGAGTCTTGGTGACTCGTCGGCATCTTAGGCCTTGGTGGCTCAAGCTTGTTGACTCTCCCGACTTTGTGTGGAGCGGCAACAAGACACGTGTACAGGGACGCAGAGACCCTTGCCTTGGTGGCTCAAGCTCTGAAGTGATCATGACGGTAAGGGGGACGAAAGTGGGGCTAGTGGTGATATCTTGCTTTGGTGGCTTGGTGGCTCATCCGAGTGAAGGCATTATTTTTTGACTTGGTGGCTCAAGAGCTATAACTAGGTGCCGACCAGGAGAATATCCTTTGTGGAGCTCCAACATGGACCAAGTGTGACATTCATACCATCGATACCACGGGATAAACATCCTTGTGCCGAGTTTACTCTCTCTGCCTTATTTACGTTTCCGTATTTATATTCTTCCAATTTACCTTCTTAGATAAGTTGCAAGCGCTTTGATCGGTAGAGTAGACACACTAGATAAACCTAGAGCACATCTAGATAGAAATTGATATAGGTTTATCTTGTGGAGTTTTTGTAGGTGAATATTTTCTAAGTTTCCTAATTCACCATCTTCTTAGGACATCATCAATCCCCTCAATTGGTATCAGAGCTAGAGCTCATATCTAGCTCTTTAATTTATATTAGAGCTTCACACCTTTCACAAAGTTTCGCTAATTCAAGTAGCATTTGAGCCTTAGTCTCATTGTGATTGGTTAGGCTTCACTGCCTAGTGAGTTGTGATCAGGGGTTGGGATAGATTCTCATAGTGCTCCACTTTTCGATGGCACAAACTTCCCCTGGTGAAAAATTCTAATGTCTTGTTATTTGCAAGCCCGATGGTTAGATGTTTGGAGAGCCACCGAGGAAGGGATGAGCAATGCATCACCAACAAGGAGAGGCAATTAGATGCATTGGCAAAAAATAGCAATGCACTTAATGATATTCATGCTATATTTGTTTCTAACTAAGAACAAATATTGAGCAAATTAAATTTGCTAAATAAGGAGCATAATGAGTTTAAGGCTAAATTTGAGTGCATTGAATCTCAAACTAAGGTCCATTTGAAGCAATCCGCCACTCTATTTAATTTCAATCATAAGGTAGGTGCTTCTACTTCTTGTGATGATTTAATTGTTTTATCTACCTCACCCTTTTGTAATGAGATTTGTGTTAAGAATGTTGTTATAGAATCATCTAACAACCTCATTGCACAAGAGAATGATGAGCTTAAACAAGAAGTGGAGAAGCTCAAGAATGACTTGGTGAGTTTAAAGGGCAAAGAACATATCCAACCTCCTCAAGATAACCGTACTTTTATGGTGAAGAAGCTTACGGAGGGGTCAACCGTGACACACTTCAAATACCATTAAGAAGGCCACAAGTCCTTCCAATGCAAATAAGTGAAGAAGAATACCAAGGAGAAGAGGAGGATTGCGAACCTCTCCAACAAGACCTCTAACCTCTACACCAAGCCCAACTACAAGATCAAGACTAAAAGCAATCACGACAAGCTCAAGAAGAACGACAATGGTAAGGTGGTTGCACACATAGTTAGCAGAAATAATTGGAAGTGAAACCAACTAATTTGGGTGTCCAAGGAAGTCGTCACAAATATAAAGGGGCATCAATCGGTTTGAGTTCCAAAGAAGACTTGAAGCCCAAAGCGGCTATGGGGATTTGGAGACTTAGCTCACAAGATGAAGTGAAGGTTCAAGTAAAGAAGTCAAGTATACAAGTTTGGGTACTTTGATGAAAATCATGATCATCGTATACTCAAATCCACATCCAAAGGTAAAAGAGGCAAATTGTAGCTAGACTTATGTTCATGCATTTTATTTTTTTCTTCTACCTTACTTACCTCGTCTAGGATTGAATATGCTTATTTCAATTTATTGCAATGCCTAGTGTAGGTTTTCGTATGGTAGGTTGCTTGTGTTTATCTCTAACCCATGAGCAACCTACATGATTTATTAGTTGTAGGTTCATTTCTTGGCACTAGATTTACAATTAGTATCTTTCATATGCCATGATCTAACCTATAGGATAAATCCCCATTGTTGTCAATAACAAGTGCATATATCTCACAAGTATTCAACACTTGTATGCATAATTTTAGGTAGAGTATATCCTATAGGTTATGATTTTGAGACTAACATGTGTTGCAAGTTGTATCTCTTGTAGTCTTATGGAGCTATCAACATGTCTTCGGAGGTATGCAATGTTTAAATGCTTCAATTGGTATCATTGTCAAATCTTTTATTCATTTAAGTTACCTCAATACATAATATAGCTTAAACTTCCTATATTAAAATATTATCTAGTTGTGCATATGTTTCATTCTCATCATATGTATGCACACATATAGGGAGAGTTTAGACTATATTATGTGAGTTTCATAAATTATGATCCATGTGCTTTCATAGCCTACAATTGGTATCATTTATTTGTAGTGATATCCATAAAATTGGTATCCTTTTAATTAGAACATGATTTGTGAAGCTCTCTTCCATGTGCTCTAATATTTTTCCCTTTGAGTTCAACATGTGCATATAGCCTTTTTGGGAGATTGTTGACAAATGGGGAGAATTTTGATAACCAAAGCAAGATGCAAGTTGCAAGATGAACATTGTGGAGGAGAGAAGAAGAAGAAGCTCTTGCATGGGTCGATCAAGGAAGATAGTGGCGATGGAAAAAGAGGGAGCCACGACAAAACGGGACTAAGTGGTAAGTAAATTCATCCAAACAATGTGGTAAGATTTTATGCTCGTTTATGATCCTTATATTTGGTATCATTTATTATTTGCCACTTGCTTTGATCGGGTGTTGTCATCAATTACCAAAAAGGGGGATATTGTAGCGAAAATGACGCTATTAGGATATGATTGTGATTTTAGTAATTAATGGTAACATAGTCAATGAGACTAACATGTTTTTCAAGAATATATGTTAGTAGGTCTAATGGATGTAACATATGAAGAAGCCATCACAGTCGGGACAAAGTTTGGTCGAATTAAAGAAGTTCTAAGAAGATTTGCCTCACCGGATGGTCTAGTGCTGTGGATGTTGAGCTCACCGGAGCATATTTGACAAAGCGGTAGAGAGGCCTGAAGACCTCACCGGAAGGTTCGGTGATTAACAAATGTGCTCACCGGAGCAATTCTTCGAGAGAAGGGTGCCATGCTGAAGAATGAAGGCTAAGCCTCACCAGATAGTCTGATGATCAAAGCATGGCAACACTGTAGTGTTTCTGTCCAGAAGGCAAAATGGAACAACCCACCAGATAGTCCGATGATCAGAGGAAAATACACACTGGAGCATTTCCACTAGAGAAAGTTGCAGCCATGGAAAATCGAAGATCAACACGCCGGAAGGTCCAGTGATGAAGCAAGGCTACAATGAAAAATACACCAGACAATGAACAGTGGAAAGAGGGAGAATGAAGTTCAAGGCATCGGATGGTGATGAAGTGATGTGCATCGGATGCTTTCACCAAAGTAATTTACACAAAGAAGAAAGAAAGGTTTGGATGGCTCAGGATAACTCACCGGATAGTCCAGTGATGGAGATGAAGTATACATTGGAGTGTCTAGTGTTCACAAAGGCTTGAGTGGGGTTCCAACGGCTAGTTTGTGAGAGTGTACTGACCGGATGATCCAGTGCTAGTATTATTGTTCTCATCGGATCATCTGATGTTAACAACTTTTCTGAGTCATTGGGTTAACAACTAGTACGCGGGTTTGAGGCTATAAATACCCCTCCACTCAATCTTTAAAGGTGTGGCATGCTGCTGGAGTCTAGAGGAAGCTCATACACACTTGAGAAGACATCCAAGCCACCAAAGTTCTTAAAGTGATTATCTAAGATAATTAAGCACAAGATTAAAGAGTGTTTAGTACTTATAGGCCTAGAATGAGTTGTAGCTAGGTGCTGCAGCTTGAAGAAGGGATCAAGGAGTGATCCTAGCTTGTATCGAGTGGTACGTCAATGCCTTGGAGTCTTGGTGACTCACCGATATCTTGGACCTTGGTGGCTCAAGCTTCTTGGCCCTCTCGACTTGGTGTGGAGCGCTGGCAAGACACATGTATGGGGACACAAAGACCCTTCCCTTGGTGGCTCAAGCTTCGAAGTGATTACGGCAGCAAGGGACCGGAAGAGAGGCTAGTGGTGAGACCTTGCCTTGGTGGCTTGGTGACTCATCCGAGTGGAGGCCTTGTCTTTGCGACTTGGTGGCTCAAGTGCCGTGATCGGGTGCCGACCGGGAGCATATCCTTTGTGGAGCTATAGCGTGGACTATGGGTGATATTCATGCCATCGATACCATAGGATAAACATTATTGTGTCGAGTTTACTCTCTCTATCTTATTTACATTTCCGCATTTACATTCTTGCAATTTACATTTTTAGATAGGTTGCAAGTATTTTGATCGGTAGAGTAGACACACTAGATAAACCTAGAGCATATCTAGATAGAAATTGATATAGGTTTATCTTATATAGTTTCTGGAGCCGAATAGATTCTAAGTGTCCTAATTCACCTCCCCCTCTTAGGATGTCACCGATCCCTTCAACTACTGACACTACCGGACTACTGCACTATTGACACTATTGGACTATTGAACACTACTGAGCACTACAAAGGCTATTCTACACCCTAGATGTTGAATAATTATTCCAGTACATCCAGTAATTTAATGTTCAATAGTTCCAAGAAACAATACTGATACTATTGGCAACTATTGATAACTACTAACACTACAGTCACAAACTACTGAATATTGGACTACTGATACTACTGAACAATTTTCAGTCGTTGTCCAGCTACTGACATTACTACTGAACAACAGAACTACTAACAACTATTGAAGAATTACTGGATGACAACTCTGGGCACTATTGAAGGAATATTGGATGACAGCTACTGAGCGGGTGGCACGGGATGAGTGGCATGTGGCGAGCGCAGCACGGGCACGTGCGCGTTGGAATGTGAAGCGAGCGGCACAGTGACACGTAGTGCACGGGGTGTGGCGCAGGCGCGGGGCACGATCGGCGTGAGCCCGCGGGCAGCGCAGGGATATGTGGCGCACCGGGGTGGCATGGCTGGTTGGGCTGGATGAGACACACGTGTTGAGCTCGGTGGTGTAGAATATTATTCTACACTCTAGGTGTAGTATAGCACTTATATATATATATAATAATAATAATAATAATAATAATAATAATAATAATAATAAATAATGAAAGACAACCTAGCGATTACAATGAATCTATCCATTAATTGTTGCAAAGTATTTGTTTTACCTCTACGGACAACCTGGACAAATAAATTTAGCTTTACAGGCTGATACTGTTGGATCCAGTTCATTGGAAATTCGATCATTACTAACCGTCCAAATGTTCTAGGCCATTAAAATTATCAGTTCCATGACAAAAAGGATCGAACAGCCAGTGTTCTTTTAAAGTGCTTTAGGACTTGAAGGGGTTGCATATTCCTTGTTGCTCGCAGTCCAATGGAAGCCCCTAATGCTCTCGCAAAGTTGCAGCAAAGGAACAGATGAGCTTAAGTTTCCTCTCCGTGAAGTATACCTAGCACACACGTAAATGATTCAAGAATCATACCTTTCCTGAGAAGAAGATCCATTGTGTTTACTGTCCTTCAGTAAAAGCCAAAAGAAAACCTTGTGTTTTAGCTGGGTGTACCTGTACATGTCCGACAATAGATTTTTATAACTTGGCTGAAGAGAAATTGCCATTTCCCCAAATGTACACCCAAGAGTCTGGCTGATCAGATAGAGATTTGCAGATAGTGGTGGAGCCAATAAGACAAGGATAATAAAATGCACTGGTTAAGTTGAGAGAAGTTATCAAGATCAAAGAAATATGGTGGTTTGGGCAATAAGATAGATCTTGATAATGGAGAATCGATCTGTTGAACAAGAGTATCGTGTAGATAATTGGTAATGGGGAATCAGTTCGAGTTTGGGAAGGTCCATGATTACCATGTGGCTAGACAAGGAGGCCAATTACACCGAGAGGTGGTGCTCTAATTACAAAAGGTTCTGAACTTATCGATCCAGGGATAGGAACATGGGACTATATTCTTGTGAGAGAGAGATATTTTGGGATGAGGATGCTGATATGATTCTGAACATTCAAGTTCGAACTGATAAGGATGATTGGCATGCATGGCATTTCGAGCCAAGAGGCTTGTTTAATGTAAAATCAACATATCATGTATGCTGTGATGATGCTAGCTGAAATAGGAAGGGGAGTGCAGGCTCGGGTAAAACTAATGAACTGATGATCATTGGGAGAAACTATGGAAGCTGCCGCGTGCCCTTGAAAAATCAAGCATTTTTTTATGGAGATTAACACACAATTCATTGGCTTTGTGCTAAAATTTGAAGAGAATAGGGAGGGATGTGGACACTATAGATATTTCTTCTGTCGCAAGTTAGATGAACATTGTGCACATTAATCTTTTAAATGCAAGCATGTCAAATAAATGTGGAGGCAGATGATGATGGAAGAGGAACGGGTTGTGTTTGCAGAGTGTCAGTCGGTACCTTCTGTTCTGCATGCTATTTCGCTCTGAAACCCGAGAAGATGATCAAAAAAATCACTTTGATGTGGATTTTGTGCGGCGAAAGAAATCGAGTAAGGGAAGGTGAAAGAAGGATGGAGATTGATACGCTAATTTACGTTGTCGGGGGGATATCTGCTAATTATGTTCAAGTGTTTCTGAAAGAGAGAAGGTAAGTACTAAGAAAGTTAAAGGGAAACGGAAGGCACGTGACATTAATTTGGTGAAGCTAAACACATGTGGAGCCTTTTCTGCTTCGATGCATTCAGGTGATGGGGTTTCATAACAAGAGATATATAACGAGGGTGATTCGATAGTGTCAGGAGCTCGAAATATTCCAGTTGTCATGGATACCTTTCAGGAAGAACTGATGTCTTGTATTAGAGGAGTACAGACAGCAGTGGAGTAGTGGACAAGGGCATGGTAATTTGATCTTGGAGACTGGATGCTTTTCTAGTGAAGCAAGCTATTGAGGGAAGGGATTACGATCTCTAGCGGGTACCTTAGTTGTGAGCTCAAACATCTAATAGCTCTAAATTTTTGGTCTTATAAGTGTTCGTACTGTCCTATAATATTTAATAAGGTGGCGCATGCTCAAGCAGGCTATATGCCCCCAAGTTCCCATCAGCTTGTCTTTGTTCCAGTGGCCAGCGATTTGGCTGACGCTACGGTTTAATCGAATCTGATTCCATCTTAAAAAAGGTTCTCAAACCTAGGAGAAATCTCTAGGGGTTTATTAAGGAAAGGTCGAAGTACAATTTTCACCAGTCCACAAGCTACATGGAAAAGATGCACGGAGTGGACAGCAATATGGCGAATCATACATTGAACAGACACCGATGCTCTGAGGCATTTTCTAGACAAGCAGAGAGCAATACGAGCAGTATAAATAGATACGTATATATAGGACGGACGATGCATGCATGGCCACGTCCGTTTATTTGAACCGCCGATGCGTGAATCACGTCTGCATGCATGGCTTGACGTGCGCCCGGAGCGGAGTCTTCATCACCTTGAAGAACCCGTCCAGCTCCGTGAAGTCGATGCCATCCGGCGGAGGCGCCCACTCGAAGTCACGCACGAGCGCAGCGAGGAAGCACTTGATGTGCAGCATGCCCATCCCTGCACCCGGGCAGTATCTCCGCCCCGCGCCGAACGGCATCATCCTGATCTCCTTCGGCCCTGGCACCGCGCCGACGCCCTCGGCCTCGCCCCCGGCGAGGAACCGCTCCGGCCGGAACTCGTCGGGGTCCATCCAATACTTCTTGTCCCTCGCCATGTCTCGTATCATTAAATGCACTCGCGTGCCGCCCTCCGGCACGGTCGCTCCGCCAACCGCCACACCCTCCGCGTGGACATCGCGCATGAGGAAGGGCACTGGTGGGTGCAGCCGGAGGCTCTCGAGCACGACGGCCGACGGCGTGCAGGTATGGCAAGCTGCGGAGGCGCTCCTCGGACACTGCGCCAACACCATGATCTCCGGCGACCTCGCGGCGTAGCTTCTTCTGGACCTCCGGCTGGGTGGCGAGGTGGGCGAGAGTCCACTCAATGCAGGACACGGCTGATTCCGTGCTGGCGCCGAGGAACTCCGATACAAGGCTCACCATCTCGTCGTCCGTGAGCGCGCGCCGGGCGTCGACACCCTTCCTTCCGATTTCGTCGTCGTCGTCAGGAACACGGAGGTCGAGGAGAGAGTCAACGTACGGGTTGATGACGCCGTCGTTGCAACACCCATAACGGCGCCGGCGCTCTCTTTCCGCAACGAGAGAGAGGAAGAACGCGGCCTGCTGGTCCCGGAAGGCGAGGAAGCGGCGCCACCGGTTCCAGTGCACCATCTTGGCCACCCATGAGCCCGCGAAGACATTGGCTTCCCCGACGGCGCGCACGAACTCCTGCATCATGCGCCGCATGGCGTGCAGCTGACGCGCGTCGTCAATGATGTCGCCGAAGCACAAGCGTGAAACCAGCGTGAACACGGCAGCGTGCACACTGTCGCGAACGACCACATCGCCGACGACCCTGGCAGACACGGAAGCGACAAGGGCCGCGACGGCCTCCTTCTGTAATGGGGCGAGGAGGCCGAAACGTGAGGGATGGAGAGCCTCGGCGGTGAGGTTACAGCGAAGCGCGCGCCAGAGCGGGCCGTATTGCGCGGTGCTGATGCTATCGCTCCGGCGGCGGCGGTACCCGGTGACCAAGGCCACGGGGAAGATCGTGCGCGGCCGGTTCGAGAAGGCATCAGCATGGTCGATCAGCGCGCGGCAGGCGACGGCAGAGTCGCTTATCTCAATCAATGTCGGCTGCGCCGGAGCTCGGGCGTGCCGAAAGCTTCGCAAGAAAACGGCTAGGAAGACCACAATGGCCAGGCCAAGTGTGAGGAGCTGCACCGCTTCCATGGTTTCTTCTGTAGAAGCTGAGATGAACCGAGTGTTGTATATAATGGTCGCCACAAACTCCGCAATTATTGGATTGTTCTCTAATTCTTCCATTTTCGTGTGCTCTCTGATTCGTTTTGAAGAAAAAAAACACTAGAAGTGTTAGTGGGGCCCTAATATAAATTTAGGCAAAATGGCAAAACCCACTATAAGTCACTACAGATGCAGCAAGCCTAACTAACAGGCTTTTTTAAATTAAGGAATGAGGCATTTAAGTCGAACGATGCACCTATGCACACTGCCATTCATTATTTCATTGTTGGTCGTAAAACCGGACATACCAGGTAGTTGAAATAAAAATCTCAAACGCTTAATTATGACTAACATAGTTCAAGCACACATTCTATTAACTGCCACACATGATTGGCAAACATCCCCATCATCATAGTTTCCAAGTGGCGACATACCGCCTTTATAATACGGTGCTCTTCCTTCTTTTGTACCATTCACCAGAAGTGAATCCATTGTATAGAAAGACTAACTAACACTACAAAAGAAAGACCTTTCAGTGCTAGCTCCAAATAGCCCTTCAGTGTCGGTTTTGCATCCGACACTGATGGGTCGGCACTAAAAATCACCCCAATCAGTACCAGTTGTACAACCGACACTGAATGTGGTTCCTAGGAGCAAAAAGATAAACAAGCCAACTCGTCTACCGTTGTCGTCGCGCTCGCTCACCCCCCCCCCCCCCCAGTCGCTCGGCTCGCCAGCGCAGCATTGCTCCGTCCAACACAAGAAAAAGTGGGGAACGAAGGCCACCACCACAGAACACGCCAACTGCGCAATCCTCGCCGACCGCCCCCACCGCACTTCTTGATGTGCCCGGACAGGAAGCTCCAGCTCCATCTGGTCCACGACCAAGCGCTTCACCTACTGGCTACCTTCACACTGGTGTCGTTGAGGCGGAAGATGAAGCAGAATGATCGCACGACGAGGCGGATGCTGGTGCTGCCACTCTAGCTCATGCCCAGCCCGCTCGCCTCCTTCTCTAGCACCACCAGCCTACTCCGCCTGGTGCTGACACTACAGCTCATACCAGCCCACTCGCAGCCTTCTCCAACACCGCCAACCGAAGCGCCAACAGTGTCAGCCACCACTCAGGCCCCGCCGCCGCCACCATGCCACGTGGATCTCTAGCCCTAGAGGAATCCATGGCCGGATCCGCTGGATCCTGCCGTGGATCTCACAAGGGGTGGAGTTGTTGGTGGTGGAGGTTGGGAGGTGAGGGGGAGGGGGAGATTGAGGCCAGTCTGCGGAGCCATGGATTCCCAAAGGCTTGGGGGGCGAGGGGCCCTAGTAAGATAGGCGGGAAGGGGTCCATCGGCCACGTGGTATCTGCCACGACGTGATCAACAACATTTAATGTAGTCACAACAGGGGCTGACCTGTCATGTAGAATGAGACCGACACCATAGTTTGACGACCGACCAAACACTGTGACCACTTGTCGCCACAATTATTGCCATGGATAGGTGATGCCATCAGCTTAGCTGATATTTTGACCTAGGCGTGGGCAACGTTTTACTAAGCTGGCCATAGATCCTGGTTGTATAGTGGTGATCTGTATCTCAACCCCCTGTAGGAGCATGCTTGTATGCTTGCGCTCTAAAAGGCAATATAAATGCTGACCATGGGCACACGGGGTCGGCAACAGCAAAAATTCTAGGATCACTCTAGACATTGTCTTTCTCTCCACTTCTTCTCTAAACTTGAGCCATCTCAATGGGCTAGGTCTCACTGCATCTTATTCATAGAAGACATTTTTCTTCCACCAACAAATGTCATAATACATGTGACACATAGGTGAGTAGTATTTACATGCAAGTTTCATGCCAGTAGTATTTGCATGTGTCATTGTTTGTTGCGCGGTGTGCTCGTATTTGGAGTTGCGGCGTGAGAGAGTAGCCGATTCAAGTGGTCATCTAGTTAGGAGGTGTTGTTTGAAAGAGGAGACTCTCTAGGGATTTTCAAATTTGTAGTCCATTTGAATCTACAGCTCAGGATTTGGACGACTCAAATCTTCGTGGGCCAGGAGGGTCATGCTTAGTATAAATTAGGAGTTCGTGTTGCACGTTGTGAGTATTATAATTTGCCTATCGCTAGCTGAGTCAGTTAGGTTCAGTGGGGTGGGGAGCAATGAGTGGAGTACATATCTTTTCTCAATAGTATGGCTGGGGTATCAACTATTATATATAAGTTCATCTTTGCAGGTTTTGTGCATAATAAGATCAATGGAGCTAACTAAAAGAAACGAAGAGGACATAAAGAAATAAAGATAATGAAAAGGGATAGATATGTCTAAAAATTATCAAAAATGTGACAGATGAAGTTTGGGTTTGGGTGGGGAATTCACAAAGTCTAGAAGTGAAGCCTGACCATGGATCTATTTTCAGAGGATTTGTTGGAGCCAAGAGTTTTATAAACTAAGTAGGTAAAGCACATATTATAACATTCCAAATAACATAATAATTAAGTGAAACTGAAAGAGGAACAAGAATTTGTCTAATATAAATTGGTTTTGCCAAACAGGTAGTATAAGATTTCTTAGAACTATTTTTCCAAGCTACTCGAAAAAAGGAACTGTTTTTCCACGGAGTGCAGCCAGGCTAAGCCTGGGTGTAGCTACACCCTTTCGAAATTTCCAAAATTTTGAAATTTCCGAAATTTCCAAAATTTTGAAAGAAAATACATATATGTAGTGACACATAAAATTCATAGAAAAGGCTAATGTAACACCCTAGTTTTCAGAATTTACAGCTTTTTAAAATTTTCTAAGAATATTGAATTGCTTCACCAGTAGAATAGGTTTAAAACCTATTTTCATAATCAATCAATCAATTTAGGTTATTCAACTTTTTATTCTGTGTTGCATTCATGCTGAGTAGTAGCATTAGGGTTTCTTTGTGTGGAAATTAATTTTTAGAAAAACCCCGGGTGCACTGTTTAAATTTTGGACAAGTTTGAAAATGCTTCCATAAAAGGAAAATCCATTTTTTCTTCCCTGGGCCGAAATCGACTTCCCTTTTCTTTTAGCTCATTTCCTTTTCCTTCTGTTCCCAAGCTGAACACGTTCCTCCCTCCCCTTTCTCCACCTCCCTGCCTGGGCCAGCCCAGCAATTTGTCTTCTCCCCGCCTCTCTCAATTGGCGCCTTGGCTGAAGATGACTTCCCTGTTGTTCGGCGCCCCACGAGCCGCATCATCTCCCTCCTCGCACCATCATTCGAGTCCAAGCCGGCCTCAACCACCATCGCCTCCCCGATTCGAAATCCTAACAAACCCCAATCGATTTCGACCCCCTCCACGTGATTTTTGCTCCCCTATATAAGTCTACACCCCTCTTGTCAGTTTTCCCCATACCAAGCCAGCGTTTTCCCATCTAAAACCAAGCGCCACTACCGCAATTGCCGAGCCTCGCCAGAGCTCGCACAGCCACTGATTCAGAGCTCCCTACCACCTCACCGACTGGCTCTCCAGCTATGTAGGGTTAGGAGCAAGCTTGTCGGCTCCTCCTTGATGCCCAACGGCTGCCAGAAGAGCTCCTCCGCGGCTCGCTGGGTTGCTCCGTCGCTGTGCCTCGTGGACATGCTCGGGTGAGCCTCGGTAAGGGCCCCTCCCCCCTCAAATAGATTCACCGAAGCTTTATTGCCAAATTCTGCCACTCGCCGAGTCGCCGTCGCTCCCTGTGCCTAGCGACGAGCTTTACTCGTGTGCTGGCGAGACTGCCGCCGTGTTTTCCCCCTCCCACCTCCGCGTCATCAGCCGACCAAATCCCCACTAGCCTTAGCCATTTGATCCAAAACAAATGGCCCAGATCGGATCTGGCCGAACGGGTATGGGCCTAGTCCACCGTGGACTCGTGGACTTCGCCGCCCACCCAGTCCACCGCGCCTGTGCGCATGGTACACTGCCCCGTTCTAACATGGCAGCCACGTGTCATCCACATCATCAGCAACGTCAGCTGCAATGTCGACATGTCCCACCACATCAGCAGCCCTTTTACCCAGTCAATTCTATTTATTTTTAATTCTAGAAATTGACAATTTTGCATATAAGCCCCTGAACTTTTCTATATTTACCTAAAAGCCCCTATCTATTTACAGTTTATTCCTTACACTTTTCTATATTTAAAAAAGGTCCCTCTATTTTTACAAAAAGGCCCATGTCCTTTCTGTATTATTTAAGATATGTCCTTTTCTTTTTCAGATTTAATCTTAAACTTGTTTCAGTGTAACTTTCTCGTTCTAGCTTTGATTTAGACGATATTCTCGCTCTCACGTTTGTAGCAACATATACTATCATTTAGAACATTTTCATAGATGTTAGCCATTGTTTGGTGTACTGTTCTTAGATAGTATTGGTGCGTGCTTTTCTAGTGTGTTTCGAGAGCAGACAAGGAGCAGTTTGAGAATCTCTAGGACCAAGTCTTTGAAGTGTCTGACTAGCAAGTTGAAAGAGGCAAGTTCCCTTAAACATTCTAATCCTAGTTTTTAAAATACATTCTTTATTTCAAATATATATGTTCTTAATTCTAAATCATATTTACTTATAGTACCATTTTACATATATCCCTTGTCTCCCTAGTTATTAGTAGTGGTTATATTGGGTAGCTTATTCTTAACCTTGCACAAGGGTATGGTTGGGTTGCTGGTTAAACAGGACTAATGGTCTATGCAACTATGAGATAGGAATACTAGTAATTATTGTAGCAACATGGAACAAAGGGATGTTGGCGCTGGCGCTAATTCACTTCTTTTTAATAGATAGGCAAGGTTGTTGTTCCAATGGAGCAGAAGGTTAGATGAGGATGGTGCGGGGCACAGGTGTGTGGAAGCACTATGGTTGGTGGTAGTGTTTACTCAGTATCCTATGGACCGGTTTGTGGAATGGGTAACCCTGATTAACAGTTCAACCACAAGGCTTATATGGGTATGGTCTGGCCAATTAATTAACAGATCCTCAACATAGTATAAGCCAAGGGTCGTGTAGGAAGGAAAGAGTGATTCTTTATGGAGCTACGAGGCGCAAGATAGGGCTTCTGTGTGGTGCGATACCACTTTGACAGCAGTGAAACCTCAACAGGCTTATTCTTTTTAGGAGGATGTTTTGTAACGGCCTTATAACAAAACCTATTCACACACCTCAAAAGTGTGTAAGTGTTGTGATGGCACAGGCATACGGGAATCACGACTCGTGGGTAAAGTTAGACGGCCTCTGCAGAGTGTAAAACTAATACATCAGCCATGCTCACGGTTAAGGGTGGTGTGGTCCCTTCACATGATTATTTAGTTTGGGTTTTGGTTTTGGTTTGGTTCATGGTTTGTTAGCTATGATGGGTAGCAGTTGGATGGTTGTTACCTGTGATGGTTAGTAGTTAGATGGTTCATTACCTATGATGTGTAGTAGCTGGATAGTTGGTTACCTGTGATGGTTAATAGTAGATGGTCCGTCGTTACCTGCGATGGGTATCAAGATGGTTGGATTGGGAACCTGATGTGGATTTTAGATAGTTAGGAAACATGTGGAGAATTTTCTAGATGTTGGTAATAACATGATGAATCACCTAGTTAATTATGATGCTTTTATAACTCTTACGTTAGCATAGATGGCATTTATGCAAACAAACCCCTGAGTTCAGCCATTCTTGATAATGGCCTCATGTCATACTTTCCCACACTTCCTGAGTATTCATGTACTCACACTTGTTATTTCATACAAATGTACTTCAAAACGCTGCTCAGACAACAAAGGAGAACTAGACTTCTTCTCAAACGAAGATGAAGACTGCTAGTCTAGTGGACCCCCGGTCAATTGCCTGTGAAAGATGAGAGCTTCACTGTATTTTGCTAGTGTGCTTTGGTTAAGACCTTGAGATTCTTTCTATTTATTTAAGTTAAACATTGTAATAATGTCACTATGTGTAATACACTGATAAAGTCGCTGCATGTATGAAACTTGATCTTGACCTACATGTAGTTTACATATGATTTTATTCTTTTATAAATCCGAGTGTGACCGTTGACAATATGGGCCTTAAAAGTACAAATAACTTATCATATATTCCCCCTTATTGCAAATGAAAATTGTTTAGGACATTGCATGGCACAATCTCCAATGTGACATTTTGACTAGTAATTTCTACCAAAATAAGTTACTTCAACTAAAATAAGTTATATATTATGAACGTATCTTTAATGAGGTATCTAGTTGTATCAATTTTATGTTCTCAATCTACATAGTTATGTTTATATTAATGGTAAAATTTTTAAAAAATTGACCAACACAGGTCCTAAAACGAGGTCCTACATTTGCAATCAAATGAAGTATGGAGTTATTTGCCTTATTTATAGCACACATATGATTTTTTTCCTTTTTTTTGCTAACAAAGTGTTCCATTCTGACTAAAAAATAGCGATCATTGTCGGTTCATAACTAGCATTATTGCCGGTTCGGTTTCAAATTCTGACATTTTCAGAGCAAAAAAAATTGAAATAATTCCTTTTCACCTGAGCCACCCCCATGGTCATAAGTCACTAATTTTTTGTGTGAAATAAGTGTGCATGTGCTTTGTGGGAGTTGAACCCGCAACCTCAACCCTCATCCTGTCTCATGGTTGTACCTAATGGGTATATGATAATTTATTGTTTTGACTCTTCTTGCTAAAATACTTCGGACGACTAGGCATCCAAATAACTTCAAATGAAAAAGTTGTCAACCAAAAAGTTGTATATCTCGTCGAGTATACTTTCTCTCTTATAACTTCGTATGAAAAAATTATGAAATTCTAAATATCTCATTACAAGTAAACTGACACATGTTTTCCACAATTCATCACGAACCAACTTAAGCATTACATATATCATTTCACTATGTAATTACTACTATTAGAGTTAATCCTTTATCTAACTTCTGTCATGTTTCATCTGAGTTGGACCAACATAAAAGCGGAAGAAGAGTTTCAATGAGTGCATTTTATATATACAAACATGATAATCTTTTTAAGAGTTTAAGCATTTCATATATTATTTTTTTAATATGTCATTACTATTTTTATCCTTTTTCATATTGTTTGGGAGTGCTAGGTAATCCCATGAATGAACCACAACAAAAGAAGTTGACCTCAATGAGTTACAAATGCCAGATTTGGGCACCTAGATGAGTTATCAACCGCAAAGTTGTAGATCTCGTTAAGAGCTACAATTTTCATAAAAGTTTGTGTCCATCTAACTCTGTATGAAAAAGTTATGAATTTTCGAAGATAGGTTGTCATCTATTATCACTGTCGGTTTATGTTATGAATTGATAGTAAAAATAAATTATCATTGTTAATTCATATCAACAACTAGTAGTGATAGTATTAGTGTTGATTTTTGACACAAACAAGCAGTGATAATAGTTGGCTTGTCCATGTCTTTTCCACGCTTGTATCTATATATGTGCATCACTGGTGTCAGGCGGTCCAAAATATTTTTGCTTTCTGAGTATCTAATTGGCAATCAATGTACGTTTTGCCCCTACAAAGTGTAGGGGAACGGGCAGGCTATGCTAGCCTAAAAAAAAATTCTACCGTATTCACCCAGGAAATCATGCTAGTAGGAGATAATACATCGTTATCACTTGATGTGCAGTGCAGTGGAAGAAGAGTTGGAGTAGACCGATCCAACGTCGTGCACGTCAAACTCCTCAGGTAGCTTCTCAATTAGATCCGCGACCAGCCCCGCGTAGGTGGTCGTGCTCCTCGACCAACTCCAAGCAGGTGGTCGTGCTCCTCGATCAACTCCTCGACCAACTCACGTTTGACTCACTGAGAAGATCAACACCGTAATAGCAGCAGCGCGGTATCCCTACGTACTGGGTAGAAACGCTGAGCACCAATGTGCTAGCACCGCATGCGCGGCTAGGGTTTTGGGAGACAGTGTGGAAGGTTGCAGCTAGAGTTTCGGAGTGGCTCCACTTTGGCACACCCTACCCACGCCTCTCCTTCAATGGGCTCCCACGTTGGAAGCCCTTTAGGACTCTAACTTCTCATAGATCACAATCCAATCAAAACCCATATATGAATCCAATTCGCATGTTTTGTTCTAACTCATTAAGTGTGTGACCCGTTAGGTTCATGTACAAATGGCTATGACTCGGAAACCCTTTCTAAACCGAAATCAATAGCGGTCCCTAGCAGGATATGTTGACTCCCGAGTATACATAAAAGATCATATCAGCTAAACCTTGATATACACATGCACCGATCCCTTCACCTCACGATAGCAATCAAGCTCAAGGCGAGATACGTGCCACCCTTTTGATAGCTCAACCCTTCACTCGATCAAGTAGTGGATTCATCATGATTAACTCTTTAATTATATTGGCATAGCCATACACTTTCTCAATCCAACTACCTTGAGAGGTCCAGAGATATCTCTCTCGTTATCAAGGAGGGGCAAATTCCATCTTGATCGCTCATACCCCACGACATGTTTCATGACAAACCCAAAAACTACCTTTTATGACAACCCAGTTACGGAATAACGTTTGGCAGCCTCAAAGTATACCACTACATATTTTAGGAATCAATAACGATCTCAGTTCTAAGGATCTTACAGGTAAACCATTTGAGATAACAATTGATACCACATCATAAATAACAATCCCAGCAGTATCTCAAGGTAGGTCTATCCAACATCATGTTCTCTAACCTAAATGTCCACATTATTGACCTAGTATTTCTATATCTATGATCCATGAAACGTGATCATCAATCAATACATGTGCTGGTCTTATGTTTCATCACAATTATATACGACTAGGGATCAACTAAGAATAACATCATGATATAAACAAAGAGTTTCATGAACAAGTCACATACTTACCAATCAATATAAACGATAGTCACTCTTAAAATAACATATTATTCGGTAGTACATGACCACTGATATATGATACAATAATCTTTATAATTATCTGTAGGGCATATCATCTTCACAAAGATAGTCACCGGAGGATTGCCATTAGACGGTTTTTTTAAACTTAATCCTTAAAGGTGCTCCGGAGGCACATACTTAAAAAGAGCAGACAGAGTGTAGCGATGCCTTAGGGCATCCTGACAATATAGCTCAGCTAGCTATAAAGTTGTTCACACCAGTTTTTTTTCTTGCATGGTAGACAGAGAACAGGAGGAAAGAAAAAGTTTACTGCTAGTGTCTACTTACACGCCCAACATGTTTGAGGCCCATAATGCTTTATGACTTGTGAATCCCCATTGGTTTTCATAATGTGATATAGTAAATCGATTGAAGAGGTGTATTGTGCGAACAAGTCAGATATTTCCTGACCAATTGTCCAACCGAAGAGGTTGGGATAGAATTCGGAGCACATAATCAGATATTGGAGTCGGAGTAGGAGTCATATAGTTATATCAAATATAGTGAGACAAGTATCGATCGTACATCAGATATCTGAGGAAAAATCAGATATATCATATGACCAGTTATCAGAAGACTATACGAGTCTTTCGGAGCTTGCAAATTCTACATATGGTTTCAAATGGAGATGACAAGGTGACCAAATAATTGATAAAAGCTTTAGGCGGCATATTGGGCACCTCTGTAACTCTGGCTTCGCTCAAACTTGGATCCCTGTGATCGTGATTCACTTGGCAATACACTGCCACCATGCTACATGCTACTTGATATGCTACTATTTGGCATTTGGCAATTGCTATGTCTTTGCCTGACTATCTATCCGTCCATATATGTAATATAATGACAAAATGTCGAATATTTCTAATTTCCTTGTGGAATGATTGAATGTACACAACAAATATGATATATATAGAGCTACACTATTTAATGTGCTACGCTTTAAAAAAGTATTTAACACATGTACCGGCTCACACAACCTCGTCAAAACAGCCCGCAATTAGAAATCACTTTTAAAAAAACTGAAAATCACACATTATAAAATAGGAAACATGATGCCAGTAAAATCCTTAATAAAAAAATAAAATCACACATTATAAAATATGAAAACAGACGATAGAAAGATTTCTATTACAACAACAGTAAAACACTTATTTTGGAACGGAAAAACTAACAAACAGATATATATATATATATATATATATATATATATATATATATATATATATATTAATCTTTTACTCAATATCTTATAGCATATTCGTGACTAATATTGCCCGCATCCAAACTAAGTGTACAGAAAAGAAATTAAATTCCCACCAAACAGCTGAATTCTACGGCAGCTTACGAGAAACAAAAGCTTTTTTCCACCAGCTTCTCCCACGCACTAGAGTAGCAGAGTATACACAAACCGAAAGCTTGCGCCACGAACTAGAACACACAAACCAAAGCTTGATTTTTACCACCGGTTCTAATAGTCCTTCCGAAAAGAACCAATAGTGATACTTTATCACTGCCGATTCTAGCGTAACGCCAGCAACTATAGCCTGTTACGAAAATGTGTTTTTTGGTAGTGCATGATCTAGATGTATGTTTTGCTTCAGAAATTTGGAAGTGCACAGAGTGGCCTTTTCAAAGGGGGTTCAAAACAGCCGCACATAGAGGCCCTAAGAGGTTGATCTATGCAGGCACGCATTGTTTTGTTGTGCCGACTACTGCATGCATTTGCAAAGTTGTTCCCAATATACTCCTAACAGTACTGTGTTATACATGCAAATAAGGTCACAGACACCGACATGAAAATGCCTGTATTTCTCAAGTGGAGCAGATGCAGAAGCTACTAGTGCAAACTTGAGTACTGTGAACGCAGCTTTTCCATTACGGGAAACCTTTATGTTGTAAGAATAAATGTGGGGACTGTACCAACTTACTCTAAATGGCTCGTGTTGATGTCATATGTATTTTACTTTAATTAATTGGCTTGTCCATGTCGTCTTTTCCACGCTTGTATCTATATATATATACATCACTGTTGTCGGACGGTCCAAAACATTTTTGCTTTCTGAGTTTTTAATTGGCAATCAATGTACGTTTTGCACCTTGTTGGAATCTAAGTCATTGAACAACAGGGAAATTCTACGGTGAAGAGGAAAAGTTGAAAGCTTCGAAATGCGACACGTATCCGAGGCGTGAAATAATCTTAGCTCATCCATCACCTTAGTTACAGTGCTAACCCATTTATAGCCCGTACTCAACCACTCCACACTATGATTTACAGCTTCACCCTCCCTAACTGCTACATTCCCGATATATTCGGGGGTATTTTGTTACCATCAAGTATATCTGCATATTTACAATTATACCCTAAACGGCTACATGGGCTTCGACGCCCTCAGGGCACCTTCGACTAGCCTCGGCGCTGCGCCCCGAGTCACCATTCGGTCTCCATCCGAAGGTCCACCAGAGTCTTCGCCTATGTTGATTCGTGGCGCCGTGAGTCGACCTTCGGCCTCTGACCGAAGGCCCACCAGAGCCTTCGCCTATGCTGATTGTTGGTGCCACGGGTCGACCTTCGGCCTCCGATCAAAGGCCCGTCAAAGCTTTCGCCTGCACTTCCTGAAACACAACTACAATATTCATCAGTGTTCAGCTACCAGTGGACTTTGACTCACCATCCGAAGGGGTACGGGAGATCATCCCCCAACAGTAGCCCCCTACAGGTAAGGTTCATCTTCAAAGGGCTGAACCTATAAATCGGATGATATAGCTCAACGCCGTCCCCTTCGACCCGTCGAAGACCACTGAGGGCTCGAGGTCTTCGTCCTCAAAATTATCATTTCTTGGCAGTACACTGCTACCATGCTACATGCTACTTGATATGCTACTTCTTGGCATTTAGCTATTGCTATGCCTTTACCTAACTATCTATCCGTCCATCTATGTAATATAATGAAAATATGTCAAATATTCTAATTTCCTTGTGGAACGATGGTGGAATGTGCACAACATATGTGATAATATATATATATATATATATATATATATATATATATATATATATATGGCTACACTATTTAACACGGTAAGCTTTAAATACGTATTTAACGCACCGATCAACGCAACCTTGACGAATCAACCCGCAATTAGAAAACATGATAGCAGTAAAACCCTTAATACAAAATAAAAAATAACATACTATAAAATATGAAAACTGATGACGGTAAGATCTCTATTACAGAAATAGAAAAACACTCATTCTGAAACCGGAAAACCGATGAACTGAAAATTTAACAAGCTGAGTGTTAAATATGTGTGTATATATATAGCTTTTACTCAATATCTAATAAATTATTTGTTGCCGATATTGCTAGCATCCAAACTAAGTGTACAGAAAAGAAATTGATTCCTACCAAATAACTGAATTCTACAGCAGCTTACGAGAAACAAAAGCTTTTTTTCACCAGCTTCTCCCAGGCACTAGAGTAGCACAGTATACACAAACCGAAAGCTTGTGCCACGAACTAGAATACACAAACCAAAGCTTGATTTTTACCATCGGTCCTAATAGTTCATCGGGATAGAACCAGCAGATATTTTATCACTACCGATTCTAGCTGAACCAGGGTAGTGCATGATCTAGATGTATATTTTTCTTCACAAATTTGGAAGTGCAGAGAGTGGCCTTTTCGAAGGGGGTTCAAAACAGCCGCACATAGTGGCCCTAAAGCAATCAAGCTTAAGAGGTTGATCTATGCACGCACGCAATGTTTTGTTCTGCCGACTACTGCATGCATTTGTAAAGTTGTTCATACTCCTGACAGTACTGTGTTATACATGCAAATAAGGCCACAGACACCGACATGAAAATGCCTGTATTTCTCAGGTGGAGCAGGTGCAGAAGCTACTAGTGCAAACTTGAGTACTGTGAAAGCAACCGTTCCATTACGGGAAACCTTTATGTTGCAAGAATAATTGTGGGGACTGTACCAACTTACTATAAATGGCTCCTGTTGATGCCATATGTAACTTACTTTAATTAGTTAGCTTGTCCCTGTCGTCTTATCTTTTTTTACTTTAATTAGTTGGCTTGTCCCTGTCGATCTTTTCGTTTTTACTTTAATTAGTTGGCTTGTCCATGTCGTCTTTTCCACGCTTGTATATCAGACGGTGCAAATCATTTTCTGCTTTATGAGTATCTAATTGGCAATAACTATACGTTTTGACCCTACAAAATAGTCACCCTACAAAGAGCAGAGAGAGTGTTGCGACGTCTTAGGGCATCCTATCCGATGTGGTCATGCTACATTATAAAAAAAACTTTTTCAATGTCGATTTATAAAAGAGTTTTACTATTAGTTTTAGAGTAGACAGTAGGCAACGGGTCGACTATCACTACCGTTTGAAGGTTTCAGCCAGTAGTAATAGTCGGGTACCGAATCGATCTTTTTAGAGCTAAAAAAATTGAAAAAAAATACTTTTTTCACCCGAGGAACCCCACGCCCGCACCGTCACAAGTCACAAGATTTTTTGCGCGTGTGCGATTCGTGGCACTTGAACTCTAAACCTCTCCAGCTCGCGCGATACAGTCTTACCATCCCACCACATAAGTACTAGTGATATTATTAGCATATGCAATCTTTTTGACATCTTCTGTCTGAAACTTCAAACGATTATTTGGATATCTAAATAACATCAAATGAAAAAAATTCAACTACAAAGTTGTAGATCTCGTCGAGGGCTATAGTTTTGATATAAAGTTTGTCCCCATCCGACTTCGTATGAAAATATTATGAATTTTTTTAAATAACCTATCATCTACTATCGTTGTCGGCTCTAGCCACGAGTCGACAGTGATAGTGAATTTTCACTACCGGTTCTTTTCGAATGATCTTTTAGTGTTAGTCTATGATATGAATCGGCAGTGATGGGTCGGTATATATGCCTATTTCTATAGTAGTGCTACCTCCGGATATAATCACTCATTAGAAATAACTTATCCAATCACAAGAGCTCGTGTGAGAAAATTGAATTGTCATGTGTTTCCATTATAGGGAGTATCTTTTTTTGGTTTTATTTGCAACAGTTCTCTATCAAGGTTCTTGTAGCTTGTTCAACATTTTCCCTTTAAATGTGCAACATTTTCTGTTACCAAGATTAACCTTTTTCGGTCATATTAATAACATTTTCCTATCAAGTTTCTTGTTTGGTTTCTGGCAGCTAGAGTAACATTTTTGGATAACTAGAGAAACACTTTCCGTTATGAGGAGTAACCTTTTTTAGGTCACATTGGTAAAATTTTCCAGTCAAGTTTCTTTTTAAATTTTAGGTTACAAGAGTAACGTTTTCCGATCGTCTGACAGCATCAGTTTAAAATATGCATGACTCTCGCATACAAAATCCGTTGGAGGAGTATGATCACTCATTGGAAAGCTTACGACGAGATCTTCCCCATTGATCCAACTCTGTCTCCAAAATCATAGTTTGCAAGTCGCAGATGTAAAGGAGAGGTGTTGCATCACCTATTTAGGGCAACTTGGGCCTTGCAAGGTAGAGAGGGGTCAGGCCCAAGTTGTGGGTGCCCTCCCCTGGTGGAAGGAAACTCTAGGATGCCTCCCCACTCCTGGGAGCTGCCTCCCCCTTGCTCTCCTCCATATATAGGGTTGCAACAGCCATTTTCATATCTAGGTTTAGTTGAGTTTGGTTCTCCATGTGTTGAGACTACCATAGCGTTTTTGTGTTGACTAGACCAATCACTTGTTGTTTATTGAACCTCCCCTTGTGTTCTATTTATCTCAGTTGCAATTTCAAATTGTTCCTTATTTGTTCTTGCTTGTTCTTTAATTGCTTGCAGAGACAAGAACCTCGTGTTTAGGTCAACCGTGTTCTTAGCATGGTTGATAACAACTTGTAGGTTGTGGTATAGTGATTACAGGTTGCTGGTCTAGTTCGATTAAATGCCGGATCGTCAACATCACACTCCACCAAATTAAGTTTATCCTTACCTATCGGAAGATTAGGACCAGTCCCCTTCCCATCAAGTGGCATCAGAGCTCAAGGTTGCCTGATAGGTAAATCTATATCCCTAGTTTAGTTTCTGCAATTTACTAACCTGGAATCCAGAAGAAGAAAAAACCCAAAAAATATTGTGTGTTCATCATTATTGTCCGATGTTCAAGCCCCTTTGTGCTTGCAATTTTCAGTTCGGTTTGCTTTGTTGAATTTGTGTCCTTGTGGTGTCTTGTTGCTAGTTAGGTCCTAGTGTTTTCATTTTAGTTATTGTTATTTGTGTTTAGCTTCACCCCTTGTTTTGTTCCACCAGCACCGCCCAAATTTCTCACGTTTAGATCTGCATTATCTCATTGTATTCCAATAAGCATACGTTATATGTACGGAAAGCTTGTTAAGTCTATATTCTAATGTGACAAGCAACACTCGGTTTGGAGCTGTGTAGCAAGAGTTACACACATTTTGCTTCAAACTGCAACAAATCTGCGAATTTTGGGCTATCATATGTGATGAGGAGTAGCTGCTAAGTTTGCTAGCTATTAGTGAGTTGAGAAGAGACTGGTTGTGTGTTGGTTATTAGAGCTTGTGCTTGGTTGGTGATAGTTGAGAGTTGGGTGGTTGGGAGTTGAAAAACCTTCTGAAGTTAGCTAGTTGTGTTTTTCCCTTGTTGTTGTCTTTATCTTGCCTGCTGCAATTTTCTAGTTAAAAAAATAGACAAAAAAGGCACAGGTGTTAAGAGCCACACTGAAAACAAAAACAAAAAGAAAAAAAGAGATATGCAAAGAAAATGAAAGAGAGAAAATTTCATAATTGCATTGCATCCTTTTAGTACAATATTTTGGTTCAGTTCTTTGCTTGCTTGAACTAGGGCCAAGGGCGAGTTTAGTCTAGCAACATAGACTAATACCTTGGACTAATTTTTAACTTTGCAACTTCTAATCTTGAATATTTCTAGTCCTTGCTATAAAATATTTGCCTTTCTAGCTCCACACACTTCTAATCAGGACAGGTATCCTTCCTAGCAATCACTTCGATCATCACCCAGGTTGGTTTGTCACAAACCAGCCACCGGTTGTACTACCTATATTGCTTGGTAAGAACTTGAAATAGATTGATAAGAAGCTTCACCATGTGCACTATTCCACCTGCCACCATCTAGTAGTGGATAGGGACAATATTATTTTATTGTCTCCTATTTACTACTAACCATGGTAGGTAGAACATTTGATGAGGAGATGTGGGAGTTATTGAGAATTTAAGGGCAAAAGATAGATAAGTTGCTTCATATGACGAAAACACAAACAAAAAAGATAGGGGTGATGCAAGCGAGCTTCAGTGCTATTGCTTCATCTACTCATGTGGTTCGAGCTAACCTTTTACAAGATAAGAAAATCAACAAAGCGAAGGATAAAGAGAAAAAGAACATGTAGAAAGAGGAAACACTTGCTGCCCCATGCATGATTCAAGAAGATACAAATGGTAATGCACCTATATTAACTGAGGAAGAGAGCAAAGGTAATGAAAACATGCTACAATCACTCAAGGTTAGAATTATTTTGATGTACATAGATTGTCCGACAATCATGTTATTGTAGAACAACTGTTCATAGAACCAATTCATGATTTACATTTGTCAAAAGGTTATTTTCTTGTTGTTCCTTGTGAAGAAAAAATGTTGTATGGTAATACTTCACTTATATCACAATCATAACTTGTACATGAATGTGTTAATTACGTTTTACAAGCGAATACTTGTTTTGAAATTAAACATGTTCAATGTGTTGCTAGTGGGCAAGAAGTGCTAAAGTTACTATCTTCTCTAAACACTTTAGGTTATATTGAATTTGATGCTCTTTATGATCTGAATTATTTAAATGAGAAATGAAAACTTAATTTAGACTTGCCATGCTTGTCACAAAATACTTTCATGTTATTGGCAAATAAAATGAAAATAAGGAGTATATAGTGCATTGTGTTTATATCTTTTCAAATCTAAAACCTCCTACTATTATGCCAAAATATGATCATTTACCAAACTGTTGTAGCACTATTCATGAAATGTCAAGTTTCTCTAGTTCTATTTGCAATCTATAGAATAGTTCTTAAGAATGTGAGTGTTGTTGGCTACTACTATATTTCACAACTATTACTTCACCTTTCTTGGTAAAAAAAAATGCAAATCATCAGGGAAATTGATACCAGGTTGCCATGCATTACCACCTCTTTTAAAGAAGAGGAGCAAGAAGTGACACATGCATACATTGTATCAATATTGTCTATTATGCCAAAATATGATTAGGTACAATCATTTCAAAGAGGACTACAATTGTTTGATAAAGAACTTATGATATTACATAACGAGAGTTCCTTGTGTATTTTGCTTTGTGTAGAAGTTTATGGGTAAGATAATTCTGTATTAATACATGTTTGTCCAAACTAAGTACGATTTACTGTAAAGAAGGGGAGGAGGATCTGACCAAGCTACCTCCAGATATGACAACTCATGACGAATGACTTATCTAATCACAAGAGCTTTGCAAGCAATTGAATTATCAAGGGTTCCATTATCGAGAGTACCATTTTCCGGTCCCATTTGCAACAGTTCTCCATCAAAGTTATGGTAACTAGTTCAACATTTTCCATTTAAATATGCAGCATTTTCCATTATCAGGAGTAACATTTTGTTGTCATATTAATAACATTTTCCTGACAAGTTTCATGTTTGGTTTCTAACAGCTAGAGTAATGTTTTCCAGTAACTAGAGGAACATTTTTTGTTATCAGGAGTAACCTTTTCTGGTCACATTGGCAAAATTTTCCTGTCAAGTTTCTTGTTAAATTTCAGTGTTAAAAATGCCCCAGCCCTGATATATTTAGACGATGCACTATAGCATTGCTATAGTAATCATAGTATCCCAGTTACCACGTCACATGTAAAGGAGTGAAAAGCCATGAATACTCTCATACGCACATGATTCTAGCATAATACCTTAGAGGCAGGGTGATAATTTGCTCTACCCATTCTCTCTATAAAATAAGCCCCCAAAGGATAGAGGAAGGGGACTGGAACTTCACCACTCATACCACAGCCTCTCTTCTTCTCCTTTTGGTTCTCGGTTCATCCCTAAGCTTGAGCCTCCTTGTTGGAAGAAGCTCTCACCGTATTCTGTCGGATAGAAGTTTTTGTGTGCCAATAGACGGCATCGTCTATGGGAATTCTTCGAGAAAATCGTTGCGTCGAAAAGATAGGGAGGAGACTGAGGGGATGTGGTGTGCACCCATCCATGACAACTAATGGTGAGCGCACTTCACATACGACGGCAAGGGGGTCGCTGCTCATCTTCACCACCCCCGTCGTTGGGTAGAAGGGGGTGGTCAACTGTGTATCAAGTGGCCAGCGATAGGGCATATGACTCTAGGGAACACTCCTGTGCCTACGGGCTCATTGGTCTCCAGGCTGTACGCATGAGCCCACCATGGCCGCCATTCGTGCCATCCAACGAACCTGGATCTATCGGTGTTCAGATTGCCACCACCTTTATTATCAGCATCTTTGTTGAAGCGAAGCCCCCGTTACACTACACGCCTACGCACATGGGCTTCGGTTCCACTCCTGGAACGTTGCTGCATGGCCCATGTGGTGCTCGCGAGGTTTGACTTGTAGCCAAGGCCAACCCTGGACCACGTGGGTTCGCGATGATATAGATAAGTGTACTACCCTTGCAAATAAACATCTGCTCCGATTTTATTGCAATTTAGCGAGAGCTACCTACTTTCAGCAGCACATCTTTATGCACGACGCGATAGGGTAGCATGTCCCCTTCCTTTCCGTGGCAAGGCATGGCGCCGCAATACTTCACGAAAGTCCTTGCGTGGTCAGACCATGTCTCTAGGGTATTTACTTTTGTGGTGTGGGAGATAGTGATATATTTACTGTCGTTTACGTGCAGAGCCTCTATAGTCTATGGTCCACATCAGAGAGTGCATATCTCTTGACGTTTGTGGTGCTCACATGTCCCTTCCAATGACAAGCTTATCTCTTTGTCAAAGGCAGGCACGTGAGAGTATGGCAACCCAGTATGCCTATGTTCTCTAAGCGCAGCTTGCCGGTATACAATGGTCAACACTATGCATATCATTATGTCATAGGGTCACGTGGATGGTGAGTTTCATGGCAAAAGATCTCTTGTTGTACTTTAATATCTGAGTCATAACCTGCACTGGTAGAGCAACTGTTGCTAGCTTGCATGAGCTAATCATTTAATTCATACTGAATCGTGGCCTGAGCGATACACAAACAAATAGTAAAAGAAAAAAAATGTACTTGCATGCTTCGTGCTGTTCGTATGCACAGCCTGACGCACATCCCGCGGAACCTCGGCTTGGCGCTCGGCCTCCGGCCGACTGAATTCGGAGCCCACACTCGGAGCACCCTTCAGAAGGCCCGCGACAGAGCACCCCTCTGCAACGGAGGCCCGGACGGGTGATGGATAGTTCGACCACTCCGCGGGCTACGAACACACCTCCGCCGCGACGGCCCATGCGAGTGTGGCTTGCAAGTGCAGTCCTCCTCTCCTTCAGGTACCGATTCTGCCTGGTTTAAATTATGCAAAAATTATAATGGCCAGCGAGAATCGATCAACCGAGCAACGACAGCATCGACTGAGCTAGATTGCTGCGGCTAGCCAAGAGGCACGCTGCCTGGTCCTTGCACGGTTATGGGAGTTTTTATCATGAGCTGTACCATTCTAGTTAGGCTGCATCGCGTGACTAAATCTGCATGGTTTTGGCTATATATAGAAGCTGGTCACGTGAACATACAAAAGCAAACAAAGCTCAAGCATCGCAGTTTGTAATACTACATGCAAAAAATCATGGATGACAGATGATAATCGTTATAGATGATAAGTGACATATCTGTCATTTCAAACGCGTTACTGATGATTAATAATAAGTGACGGGTAAAAACCCATCAATAATATCATAAGTAATGGATCTTAATCGTGACTCGTCACCTATTGCATCTTCCATATGCTAAGGAGGAAGACATAAGTGACGGGTAGCTTGTTATCCGTCACTTGTCTTAACATAAGTGACAGGTGAACATGTTACCTATCAGTTATATACTTTGCTCGGATCATGAGAAGCATGTTCCATGCAATATAGAATCTGCAAGTATTACCGGATGGTTGTTGTTGGCATAAGAAAAAGAAAAATTACTGTTAGATCAAAAAGAAAGAAAATAGGAACAAATAGCATTTGGTAATCTATTTGGTACATTTATCACGAACTCGGTCTTGTGTGTTAATCTGTTGCCATATTTTGCATTGTAGTTAGGATCAGCTCGAAGGTACTTGTCAAAAGCCCTGCATAAAGAGGGATTGATAATAGAATATTTGAATGTTAGAAAAGTTAAATATGTAAACTAAGCCAGACAAAACTTATGCTTCGAGGAGTCCTTTTACAGCGTTGTAATCACGCTCTCTAGGTTTACCTTTTCGTCCTAATGGTCTTGATGAGTCGAGGTACCACACATCAAGTTTCACTTTAGGCAAATGACCAGTAACATCCAATGGTCACCGGTGTTATGGATGCCCAACAGTTAGTCTATTTTGGAATATTATTGTATTGTCCTGACTTTATAGTCCAATGCATAGTCGGGGTGAAATTGGATGATCGTGATTGTAATGGCCTTAGGTTCAAGAAATTCGATGGGCTTCTTGTTCTTCTTTGTTTCTTTCATCAAGTATCTACAGATAAGAATATAGTTAGATTCAAGACTTTGTGACATTAATTAGTGAATATCCAGTTTCAAGAGACTTACAATGCGTAGATCCATAATAACGATACGTCTATGGTATCAAGGTTTAAGAGGTCGTATAAGTCATTGAAACCCATAAGGAAATTGCCATATATAGTAAAGAAGTGTTGTTGTTTGTACTATACGACTATGGATTGAGCATTGGTGTCTCTAGAAATCTAAATGTAGTAATTATGCAGGTTGAGTACACATTTAGCAAGTAATCAAGACATGTTAGGATATAAAAGATAGGCATGACAAGATTGCAATAAAGTATATATATTATAAGATAAGCATAAACTCTAAAACAAGTATAGACATAAAACCTATACATGCAAAGAGCTAAAATTTCCAGAATCCGGAATTTTTGGATACAACTCGGAACTTTCGGTTTCAGTCAAACCCGGAACTTCCGCTTAAACTCGGATATTCCGAATTCTGTAAATTTCAGAAATTGTGTAGAACAACAAATCTATCACAAAGATGTAAACTATGAATATAAGGATATTGCGATAGAAGGCTACCTTTATAGAGTGATATTGGATAGATAATAAACATAATTTCAAATAATTTGGCTCTTTAATCAATTAGAAAAATCTTCAAATAATTTAGCTAAGTCTCCAATGCCCTTCATTTCACCAAGAGACTAAGCATAAATTCACTTAAAAAAATATTAGTTTCAAAGAACAAAATATAGGATGACCTCCACCTAAATATATGTATCCAAGTACTTGAACTACTTGTAATATGCACTTAGTTCATTCAAAAATCTAGAGGAGCTTACTCTATATTTTGAGTTAAGGCACAAAAGAAATTTACAAAGAAAATACTTGTGCAAAGAATGAACTTACACCCATGAGATCATGTAGATTACCACAAGATGTGAATTATGGCTTGGCAATATACATGTTTTTCCACTCGCTTTTTCTTCACAAGGTAGATTAAGTTGATCTTCCATAGCCATCACCAAGTCCAAATCCTCTGGTGCTTCTTTTACCTTATATATCTCACAAATACACAAAAAGATAAATTTCACAAGAAATTGCAACTAGAGGTTTTAACAATTATCATCCCTCTTTTAAATTTCTCTTTGAACATCATTGATGGAATGGTCTCTTGGACACTTGGTGGGCTCTTGAACGAAGCACTTGAGGTGGAGGTTCATTTTTTAACTTCTTCCTTCATCTTAATATACATCCAATTTTCTGCAGATTTCGGAACTTCCAAATTTAGCCTAGAATGTCTGGTTTACAAAGACCAGAACTTTCGGATTCAATCCAAAATATCTGTATTATGCAAAAAAAAAAAAACTAAGATGCTTGGGGTTTTCATGAGTTTTGATCTTTTCTTGAAATTTTTCTTGATGATCACCACCAAGCATTATTGTCTGCATCACTCACAAGATTTTGCTCTAGAGAGCATTATTAAATGTCACTTTATAATAATATAGAATTTCAAGAAAAAACTACCTAGCCAACTTCAAGTGTTCATAATTACCAAAGATTGTGAACGATTCATACCTACACAAGATTAAGGAGGCTAGATATTTCAAAGTAGATACTTGTTACTGAGACGTCATTGGTTCTTGATATTGGAACATAATCTTTATACTTAGCGCCCTTTCCACAAATGATGAGAAATACCACTTAAAAAGAAACTTGATATGAGATGTGCAATATAATTCTTTCCAAGTAAGTTAAGTCTTCAATGCATCTCTAAGTACCTATCTAGGAAATTAAACATTTTGTGGCACCCAAACCATGTTGGGTCTTTTAAGACTAGTTATGAGAGACTTAGGCACCCAAATGGCCCTTGCATTAGCATGAGGTGAATTAATCACCTTAGTAACACAAGTACCACTCTTAACTTTTCTAAGCAAATATTGATCATTATTGAAAGAGTTAGGCTTAGAAATATTATCCTTGGGACAATTTTTACCAATATATCCCTTTTTGTGGTATGTGTAGCAAACTTTGCTACCCAGCCTCTTCCACTTGAAGCTTCTCACCTTGACGACCATTTGTTTGACCCCTTCGCTTGTATGATCTTGAAATGGCTTGGGGCTTCCTCTTTTGATATTGGTAATCTTGATTAGAACTTCCTTGATCTTTTGATGATGAAGGAGCTTCTTTCTTCATAGACCTCTTATCTTGTTGTTCCTTAATTAAGGATATCTTCTTCTTCTTCAAAGGGCATTTTCGAACATGATGACCCTCTTTCTTGCACTTGAAGCAAGTCATGAGTGTGGTGATCTTCTTTTAACCTTGACCCTTCTTCTTGGCATTATTGGACTTGTTCTTGTTGGAATTGAATTCAAGTCCACTTTTATCTTTTGGATGCCTTTGATCAACTCGCATCTCATCAACAGTGGTCTCCCATTTGAAGCACCATGTCAAATCTTTCTTCACAGAATTGACTTGATCCTTAAGCTCCTTAAATTCCTCTACAAGATTAAACTCACGAGTGGAACTAGAGGATACATTAGTGTTAGAGCAACAAGTAATAATAGGCAATTCATCAATGGATATGTAATTGACACATGTTAAATCTATATTATGCAAAGAATGTATGCTATTGTCCGCATGAGATTTATAAAATTTTACCAGTGTGATCATTACCTCATGAGCTATTTTTAGCATGGTATGAAAAGCTATAAGATTTTTATGACCGCATAAAAGCTCATCATAATTTTCTTGTAGTTTCACATACTTGCTAGTTAGCTTTTCAATTTGAACCCTTAGCTCAACATTTTCCTTCTCCAAAGATGCTACATGAAAAATAGAGTTAGTAGCACAAGCATCATCAATAGGAGAAATAGTAGATTTATCTTTAGATAAAATATTACAATTAGGACATAATTTTTCTAAATCCACTAGAGACATAGCATCTAATTTATTAATCAAATAAATATACTTAACTTAATATCCCCATTAATATTAGATAACGAACTACGAGATTCTTGAAGTTTTTCATATTTATCATTTAAGGCCTTAAGTTTACTATTTTTTTAATAAGGAATTCCTCTTGCCCCTCGAGGCTTTTTTCATGGTCTTCTATTATGCGTGAGTTTGATCATTTTAGATATATCCTTTTTGCTCAAAATATCAAACCTAAACTCACCACTATCACTAGCACTTAAACTAACATTGACATGATTATACTCACTTACCGCTTTCCTTTTACCTTTTGCTATAAAGCACAATAGAGAATTGGTGTGTGGGGATAAGCACCTTAAAGAAGTGGATGCTTCACTTTCAAATTGAGGACAATCCATATTATAATGTCTATATTGATGGCATGTATAGCACATCCTCCTTTATCTTCTCTTAGGTGGACATTTCTTCTTGATTTTTCTTGAGACTTCCATCTAAGCTTTGTCTCAAATAAGCTTTTATTTTCTTCATATTAGTATCAAAAATACTAATAAAAATAAATGCATTATAATGAGGATAATTAACCATATAATCATGATAAATAGGCATTTTTGCACTAGATGATATGCACGGATTAACAACACTACTAGATATAGATATTTCATTGCAAGTGTTGTTAAAGTCCAAATGAGGGATTGAACACTTACTAATCTCACTCACCATATCATTACCTTACTCGGATTTATCAATTGGTGAGGTGAATGATAAAGTGACATTCTCTTGGACAAAGAAGGACGTCATTTGGTGCTCTTTATGATGTGATGATGTAGTAGAGCAATCCACAAATGATGTCTCTGAAATAAGTTTTTCTTCATCACATTTTGGCTTGTCATATCTTTCTTTAAGAGTAGTCCAAATGAGATAAGCATCTTCAAATGGCGTGATGGATTCAACCACATCTATACTCAAAAGCATTAAATAAAGCATTAGTAGCTTGAGCATTGAGATGTAGGTATTTATCTTCCTCTTCGGGTGTTAGAAAGATGCCACTAGGAGGAGAAATGCTTGCATCTACAACTCACTCTATTTGAGGGCATATGGTCCTAAAAATTAAAAGCATGCGAGTACTCCACTAAAAATAATTATAGTCATCTAATAGGAGTGGTTCTATGTGCACTAATACATTGGTCGATATCTTTACTCTCTAGGCGTTAAAGTCTCAAAAGAGAGAATTGGCTCTGATACCAATTGAAAGGATAATGATGTCATCTAGAGGGGGGTGAATAGGCGATTTTACAGAAAATTGTCCACTTTTTTCGTAAGCCAAAACTTGTAGCAGAAAATAAACTAATGGATTTTTCACAAGTGAAAATCTAAATATGGTAGGCTCAACTAGTGCACAATCACCCTAAATAGGTGTAAAGGTTATAATCCTAGTGTGACAAAGATTATTCAAATCTAGCAAAAGATACGTAAGAAAACTTTAATTGAAAATACTTAAAACACTGTTCATCCGAAAGTTTCGGTTCAATCCGAAAGTTCCGGAATTACTATTCACCAGAAGTTCCAAGTTCAATCCGGAACTTCAGAGTTCAGACTGATAAAGAGCTCAAAACTAAAATTAAACTACGTCTAATGAGTTCTAGCCCAAACCAAATGAAGTCATGTGCTTCAAATGATGATTCCAAGTAGATCCATAGAGAATCTACAAATAATCTCACATGAACAAGTAGATCGAGCAAATATGCACAAATAGAAAGCAATAACTCAAGAACAGGGAAACAAGAGAGGAGACACCTCCTCTAGAGGTTCCTATGTCTCTGATGAGGGTCTCGATCACACTTGAGCTGGGTCTCTCTCAACCTTTTTCCTCACCAAGCTCGGTCACACTAGAGCTTGAGTTTCCACTCTTGATTTCTTCCCTTTCGGAGGTGAAATCAAAGCCTTCACAAACTTCCCACGGCACACCACAACCTTGGTGCTCGCTGGTGCCACCTAGCCGCCTAGGGGATTGAATCCCCAAGAGTAACAAATATTTTGTAAACTTCTTGCCGATGAACTTGAGTGCTCAAGAATAGAGTTTAGCTTACTTGCACTCAATCTTCCAATATCTCAACCCATCTCACTTTTCTTCTCAAATCTCACACTAAAATGGAGTGGGAAAGAGTTCCTTTTGTCTCTAAAGATGTTTTCTTTCATGTTCTAGCAGCAGCCCCTTAAAAAGGGCTGAGGGGGTATTTATATCCAACCCCCCAAAACTAGTCGTTATGCCTAAAAGTCAGTATAACCAGGAACTTCTGGATTCACCCGAAACTTTCTGGTTACATGAGAGAGCTAAAACCAACAGAGGACCCCAATCGAGAATTTCTGGGTTAACATGGAACTTCTGGGTAAACTAAAAAAGCCCAAACCGAGACCCCATCTAGATCAAGTCCGGAACATATGAACTGACCACATAATCCAGAACTTCCGGTTTAATCCAAAACTTCTGGATTGAAACTTCAAACCAAATGAGAACCCCAACCCGGATTTAAACCAGAACTTATGGATAACCCAAAATTTCCGAGTTAACCCGGAACATCCGAGGTCAACACAACACGCTTTTTAAAAAAAAAATGACAACTTTTTATCCTGATGCCCGATTTCGATGATTTTGGACTCTACGTAAAGCTTATTTGCAGTGCTACACACCCCAACAGAATTCATGATGTCAAACACATTGGATCAAAACTAAGAACACTCCAAAACCCCATTCAGACACTTCCACACTTTCTACACTAGACTTCCTAAAGCGAATTCTCACTTTAGGTTGGTTAGAAAGTCTTGAGCACTGAGACACGACAATTAGCTCTACGTTGCATCCCTCTTAATAGTGCATAATACCTATACTCAAATTCAAATGTAAAACTCGTTTAAACCAATTTGAGCCTTTGAATACCTTCAAGTACCACTTCCTTCTTTCAAACTTAGAGGGTTGTCAATTTTTATATCGTCTTCACTTTATATCTTCTTGATTCTTCATGTAATTGATGTGAATCACCCATAGCTTCCCATGGCATCGCACGATATTGGCGCAAAACTTTCACTCGCTCTTCATTACTGTCTTGGTTCTTTGGCGACAAGCCATTTACTTGCCCTTCACCACTGGATGGTCCATCAGAGCAGAGTCTTGCTTCCCTTCATTGTCTTGCCATAGAAAACTATTTTGTATCCAACATCTTCAATAAATTCACTTTATCATATATGGAGTCCAATCTTGTTCTTCACTCTTGGCATATATGATTCCAATTCAACTTATGCCTTCATATGGATCCTAACCCAAACTCACTCTCAAGCACAAAAGCACATGGGTTAGTCCAACTTAATTAACAACATTATATCTTAAATTACTTAATCTCCATAAGTAACTTAGCCTTCATACTTATTGTCATTCTTCATATGGAACCTAACTCCACTCATTTTCAGGAACATAGCACACGGGTTAGTACATAAAACTCTATTGACAATAGCATACCTTTATTTACTTGATCTTCACAAGTAACTTAGCCTTCATTCTTCAAGATTCTTCTTCTTATGAGCATCCCTAAAATCTCAATGACTTTGATGCAATTCCTTGAACTCATTTAATTTCTCAATGAATCCATGCTTCATTACTTATGCATCTCCTATGGAATAACCTAATAACAATTCTTAATAAAATTGTTAGTCCGTAGGTATTATCATTAACTTACCCGAGCATCACCTAGAGCTCATTCATCTTGATGCATATTAACTTATCCGAGCATCACCTATGAAGAAACCTACTAACAATTCTCAATACAATTGTTAGTCCATATATATTATCATTAATTATCAAAAATACACATAAGGGATAGATGCACTTTCACCAACGCCGCAAACACGGCTGCTCTTGGCACTAGTGGTGCTACTGCTCTGGTTGTCTCAAACCCTCAGCAGTCATGCGGCTCCACTGGATGTGCGTCTGCCGAGTCCTCTTCTGGCCCCAGGCGCACTAGCAAGGGTCGTCACGACAAGTCCGGCCGCGCATCCTGCCCTGCAGCCTCATGCCCCATGGATTTGCGTCAATCCATGGGGCATGTATCCTCCCATGGCTTTAGCGCATTCTGGTGGCCCTGGTGTTCTCGGTCCGTGACAACAGGCATTTCCTCAAATGTACCAAACGATGTTCGCCCCCTCATACACGTCGCCACCATCCCCTGCTCAACCCTCTTGAGACCAGGCCGACTCATCGCCGCCATGAATGGCATATTCCTGCAGAACCTAGCCACCTGGGTCCTTGACTTCGGGGGCCATGACACACATGACTGCTCACGATGGTATGCTCACATTCCTTCTTCCTTTACCTCCTTCGTCTTTTGTTATCATTGGTAATGGAGCTCACGCATCGATTTCTACTCGTGGCTCTGCTCTTCTTCCAACACCTTCATCCAACTTTGTTCTACAGAATGTGCTTCTTGTGCCATCTCTTCTCAAGAACCTTATCTATGTTAGACAATTTACTAGGGAAAATTCTTATACCATTAAATTTGACTCTCGTGGATTTTCTGTCAAGGATCTTCAAACGTGGCGCAAGATTTTTTGGTGCAATGGTAATATGGATCTTTACACCTTCATACCACAGTAGCCCTCTTCCCCGACGCCCCAAGCAATCTGAGTTTTGAATTTTCACTCAACCTGGTCTTTCATAATAAAGAGATAGACGGAACTGTCTCTATGTAGTAGTCGGCCTTTGTTAAGCTTCGCCAGAAGCGACTAGTCGCTTCCCGAATGCCTCTTTCTTGTACTAATTAATGTGTATGGTCACTGCGGCCCCATCTTCTATTTGGAGCCAAGGTCTTGGACATCTCGGCACGCCCACCATCGACAGACTCCACAAGTCCTCCCTTATAGACTACAATAATTTGGATCGCTCGTTGTGTCATGCTTGTCAATTGGGCAAACACATTTGCCTTCCTTTCAGTAGCTCCACTACAAAGTCTATTTTGCCTTTTGAGTTTGTTCATTGTGATGTTTAGATGTCTCTCGTGCTTAGCATTTTGGGTTTTAAATATTATCTCTTAATCATTGATGATTTTACTCATTATTGTTGGAGCTATCCTCTTAAACAAAAATCTGATGTCTATAGAACTTTGGTTCATTTCCATGCATACATCCACATACAGTTCGGAATCCCTCTAAAGATGATCCATGCTGATAATGGGACTGAATTCCTGAATGCTAACGTGTCTCAATTTATCCTTCAACACGTTGTCCCGCTACGTCTCTCCTACCCTTACACGTCTCAGCAAAATGGCAAGGCCGAGCGTGCTCTGCGCACTATCAACAATAGTGTTCGCACCCTTCTTCTCCACACTCACATGCCACCAACATACTAGGCTGAAGGACTCACCACTGTGATATATTTGTTGAACCTCACGCCATCGTCCGCCATCCATAACTTCACTCTTTTTTAACTTCTTCACAACAAGCCTCTGGCCTACTCTCACCTATGTGTTTTCGGTTGCCTCTGCTATCCAAACATAGCATTCACATCTCCCCATAAACTCCACCCTTGATCTGTTGCTTGTATTTTCTTAGGATATCCCAGCTCTCACAAAGGATATCGGTGTCTTGACATCTCAACACAACGCGTGATCATCTACCGTCATGTCGTGTTCGATGAGACAGTTTTTCCCTTTGCTTCTGGTGGCACATCTTTGTCGACACCTTTGGCTACTACTCCCTAGATTTTCTTCTTGAGTTTGGGGACTCCTCACTACTCCCGGGTGTTTCTACCACCACTACTCATCCGGTTGTCGCAGAGGTGCTCGTTGCACCTTCGATCAATCCTGCTCATCTGTCAGCCGTCATAGAGATACCACATATACCTCCAGCCTATCTTGCTGCCTCTCTCTCCCCCTAGCTGTCGCAGAGGTGCACAACGCACCTCCAGCCGGGCCTTCTTCTTCGACAGTGCGCCCCTCTACCGGATAGCATCCTATGCGGACTTGGGCCAAATCAGGACTGGTTTTTCCGGTTGATCACCTGAATCTATCCATCATGGCGCAACCTGTCTGCTTGCTGCCCAGGACATATTGTGATGCCCTTTAAGATCCTCATTGGAAGCAGGCCATGATTGATGAATATCAAGCCTTGATCGCCAATGGCACTTGGTCTCTCGTTCCACGTCCGGTCGGTGCAAACATTGTTTCCGGCAAGTGGGTGTTCAAGCACAAATTCCATGTCGATGGCTCTCTGGCGCAATACAAAGCGTGTTGGGTAGTGCGTGGCTATTCTCAACAATAAGGCATCAATTACAACGAGACATTCAACCAGGTTGTGAAGTGAGCAACAATCTGCACTGTCTTGAGCATAGCGGTCTCTCTTTCATGGCTGGTCCATCAATTTGATGTGAAAAATGCCTTTCTTCACCTTGACAAAACGATGTACTACCAACAGCCATTCGGATTCATCGACCCCAACCACTCTGGGCATGTATGTCTCCTACGCCATTCACTTTATGGTCTCAAGCAAGCACCGCGGGCATGGTACTAGCACTTTGCCGTGTACCTCAACACTCTCGGCTCTGTCACCTCCATCTCTGATACCTCTCTGTTTGTGTTGAAGCACGACACTGACATGGTGTATCTTCTCCTCTACGTCGATGACATCATCTTGATGGTCTCTTCGATCGCACTTCTTGGTCGCCTCAGTTGGTATCTTGGCCCGGAGTTTGCCATGACCATACTTTGCGATCTGCACTACTTTCTCGGCATCTCCGTCTGTCGGACGCCTCATGGGATGTTCCTCTCCCAGCGGCAGTATGTTGCCGATCTCCTCTAGCATGTTGGCATGTCAGAATGCCATCCCTCTTAACGCTGGTAGACACCCGTGCCAAGCTCTCTACCTTCGATGGTGCTGTTGTCTCTGATCCGACTGAATATCGGAGTATACCTGGGGCTCTGTGGTACCTCACTCTTACACGTCTAGACATTGCGTATGCAGTGCACCAGGTGTCTCTACATGCACGATCCCCAGGAGCCTCACCTCGCCCTCATCAAGAGCATTCTTCGCTACATCAAGGGCACCATTGAGTTTGGTCTACAGCTTGCTTCTTCCATGACACGTAGTCTGGTGGCCTACTCCGACGCCGATTGGGCTGGCTATGCAGACTCCCACCGCTCGACTTCTGGTTATTACATTTACCTTGGTGACAACTTGGTGTCTTGGTCCTCCAAACGCCAGGCCACGGTGTCACGGTATAGTGCAGAGGCTGAGTATTGGGTTGTTGCACATGTTGTTGCAGAGAGTTGTTGGCTCCGTCAACTCTTGCAGGAACTACATCACCCTCTTACTTCGGCTAATGTTGTTTTCTGCGACAACATCAACGTCATCTACATGTCTTCGAACCTGGTTCAGAACAAACATACGGAGCACATTGAGATTAATATCCATATTTTTCACGAAAAGGTGTCTCTCGGCTAATTTCGTGTTTTGCATGTGCTAACTTCTTCGCAGTTCGCTGACATCATGATGAAAGGCTTGCTGACCCAACTATTTTTCGATTTCTGGTCCAGCCTCAATGCCCGGGATCCTCCAGTTTCAACTAGGGAGGGGGGGTTAGGAAATATAATTTCCTTCCTTGTATAGCTAATTGGTTCATAGATTTGCTATGCTCCTTCCAGATCCCTATAATATCGCGCCCTGGCCATTCCAGCCTTGTAATTCCCTGGCTGATCCGGCCTATATAAATGCATGCCCCTGCCCTCTGGCAAGTATGGCGTTTTGCTCATTCCTTTCTGAGTCTATCTTCCAACATTAAACATGGCAAAAACTTAATTTCCCTCCTTTCGAATGGTCGGGTCGCCTGGGTCCAAGTGGAACCACGCCTAGACCAACCAAACCCGGTTGCTAGGCCGGTTTTCAGCATTTTAGTCAGTTCAACTATCATTTGACCTGTTGTTAGTAAGTTTAAATTCACAAGTTCATAGGTAGATGTTGTAGAACCATCCAAATCCCATGGAACCCATTTGGATTTTTGAGCCTTGTATGTTGTCCAAATTCAACTTCCACCACTATCTCCTCTCTGGTGGAACTACCTTGCTCTTTTTCCAAAATATTTCAGCGTTCTTTCCCCTCCTTTCGAGACCTAAACTGGGAGATGGAGAGATCTAGAGAGGATAGATATATACCAGAAGTAAGATCGACCATGGCTATGTTGCTATCTGCTAGAGAGGATAGATATATACGAGAAGTAAGATCGACCATGGCTATGTTGCTATCTGCTAGAGAGGATTGACATATAAATCCGTTGACGACTCCGGGCCGCAAGGCAAGCACGACAGGTTGATCCTTTCCAAACCCTATTCTACGTTGGTAGCTATTTCTTGCATCAGTTACATGGCAATGTTAACTGCTTAAATTTTTTGAAAGTCTTGCTTATGTGTCATTATAATTGTTATGTTGTACTGTGGTGAGTTTTCGTTCCCTTTTGCGGTTTTTTTTCTAGTTTCTTCTTTAGTGGGAAGAGGTCCGTTTTTGTAGTAACATAATAGATAAGCAATAATTTTCAGTAAACAAGTTAAAATATCGAGAGAAAGGCTGATGCGTGCTACTTAACCCACTATCGACGATTAATCGCACGAGGAGGTCGTTTTGCACAACAGGGGGTTCAACTGAGCTCAATCAACCTAACTCCCCATTATCATATAATATAGCTAAGCCGTCGTCTCCTCGAAAGAAATAATCTAATCTATATATTTTAATTACGCCATTAGGCTGGCCGGCATATTCCGTACAATTCAAGGTTCACACGAGGAACCTCTCACCTAAGAGCATTACTTGTATTGCTTTTTATTCTAGGCTGAGCTGTAATTTCTGCACGAGGCTCTCGAGCCATCAGTGCTCGTGGTCTGTGCATCTCCACGCCATGGCACGCATGCTCGCTCAGCGCACTCAAACGTCCTCACCCCGGCTTACTTTTCTAGAAAAATATGTTACAAATGACTTGTTTGTTAGTACTAGATATGAATCAATTTTAACTTTGCGTACCTCTTGTCCAAGTTCAGAAATCAACCATCGACTCGAAACCAAGCATTCGCGACCTCAATATCTCAAAACTGTGAAGGCAATGTTAGATTGAGCAAGAAAGGCCAAATCTACCCCGTTTCCAATCTATCACCTTTCACGCATGGTCGAATAGTCAATACTACAAATTTATAGTTCCCAATTGATTATTAGAACTAGAAATTTAGAATGGCACGTCAATGTTATGTTTCGCACTAGGACAACCCATCAACTAAATCATGATAGTAGTATATTTAAAAGTTCAGAATGTCTCCGCATCAGTTGACTGAAATCGATCACGAAACATAACGTTTGTGGACCGCCATTTTGCTCGCGGCTGTCGAGATTAGGGCTCTGGGGGTTAGCGGTGGTGAGGTAAGTCGGCGAGACGACGATGGCACCGTTTGAGCCGCAAGTAAGGAAGGAGGACGGTGAATAAGGTTGAGTGGGGAAGGGGACGAAATAGAATGGTTAGTGCGGTGGGGGAGCCACCGAAGACGATGGAGGCGAGACAACGCGAGGGCGAGACAAGAGCAGACGACGCAACGAACAGCCTGGATCAATCAATTAAGATTAAAGGAATTCTCCATCGATTGATATAGAATCAGCCTCTTACAAGTTTGAAGATCTTACAAGTTTGAAGATCTGGTTGATTTTTCCCGCCCAGTACTTATAGTAAATTGTACTTTTGTAAAGCACAAGTGATCAAAAGGTGCAGCACACAGCTTACACTTTTGTGTACAGGACATTATACCATCTCAAGGAGTCTTCGCGGATGAGAATTTCTTCGTGTTTGGATTTTTTTTTTCTTTTAGCGTTTAAACGGTTTTTTTTCCACAGCTTTTATCATCAGCTTCTATCATAAAAGGATTCTCAAGTTCATTCTCTCAAAAACGGAATTATCTCTTTTTCCCTTCACAAATACTTTCGAATAAAAACTGTTAGAGATGAAAAAAAATAAAAAAAAAATGAGGAATGAAATCAGTAAAGGAACGAAATATGTTTGTGAAGAACAATTGCTTCCGCACTTGACGGGGAAACCCGTGAAATCAATTATCCTGCATCGTCAAACGCTGTTCACAGTTCACACACCCCATTCAGGATTCGTATCAAGCAAAGTCAGTAATGCTACAGTAATATGACTTTGTCTTTGTCAGCTCCAAGCCGTTGGATGGACAGTGTTGAGTGCTACAGTACGTACACTACAGCGTTCTTGCTACAGTACTAATACCATAGCAAAAACTATATGGACACTGTACCTTTTACGTGAATTACTGTAGCATCGAGGATGCGGATCCCCTCATTCGTGACCGATTCAGGCACATGAACTCCATGCCGTACGCACGGCTCGAGTGTTTTGATTTTTCATCCACGCGGCTCCACCCTTCGTCAATCTTGAGTCCCAGTCGCGGCCTGCGTGTCTCCACGACGCTCGTGCTCGGGCTCCCGCCGTGACGCGGTCAGCAGTCCGAAACCGAGTAATCCAACGGAGCCCTGACCGGCGACCACCGGCCACCGCAAAAAAACACGAGGACCTCGCGCGGAGCAGGATAGTCCCAGTCCCACCTCGCGACTCCACCCACTCTCTGCCGCACACCTATATCTACCCGGAGCCTCTCGCCATCGGCAACCCATCTTGTCTTCTTCCTCCTCCGTTCAATTCTTTTTTCTCTCCGCCGCGAATCGAAACAAAATCTCGACGGTTTTTGGCGGAGCCCGAGGCCGCGAGAGACGCCAATCCTTATCCCCCACGCACCTCCCGCCTCCTCCACCACCACACGTTCCGCGCCCCCGGCCCAAGCCTCTCGGTTTTTCCGGCTCCATTCCTCCTGCTGCTCGTTATCCTTTCGCTTGCCCACTGGCAGTCCACAAGAAGAGGAGGCAGCACGTGTTTGTGCGAGTGAGTCCGCTCCCCATTACCGGGCATCCAGAACAGAGAGAGATTTTGGTGCGAGTGAGAGGCTGATTCTTATACCCAAAACTCTTCTCTTGTGTTCTCCGTCCGCGGAGATCGATTCTTAAGGTGAATTAGTCTGTTGGGAATTTGAGGTTTCTGCGGCGAATTGGTCAGGAAGGTCGTATCCTTTTGAAGGGTCTGTCCGTCTGTGGCTGAATCAGTTGGAGGAGATGTCGTCGCTTGCCGATCTGTTGATGGGGATCTTCCGGCAGCAGAGCCTCGGTGGTGCCGCCATGGAGCTTGCCGCCCTTGCGGCTCCGCTCTGGGTCGCCGCGCTCGTCGGGCTGCTCATCGGCTGGGTGTGGCGCCCGAGGTGGGCCGGGGTCGTCGTCGGCGAGAACGGGCAGCAGACGGCCCAGCTTCCTGCGCCGCCTCTGCCGGTTCGCACCGCCACCGCCGCCGAGGTCTCTTCCCGCGACGCAGCGGCCATCGTGCCGAGGTGAGGTGTTCGTTGGATTTGCTGGTTCTTGCGATTTTGCCTGAATTGTGGGTAAAGGATGTGCTGCGTTGATACGAGCAGAACGGAGGTGCCAGCTGCGGGGCCAGAGGAGCAATTGGCGGTGAACAACGGTGACTTGATGTACCTCTGGCGGCTGGTGGAGGAGAAGGACGGTGGGCCGTCGTGGATTCACATGATGGAGCGCACGCTGCCGACGATGAGGTACCAAGCCTGGCGGAGAGACCCAGAGGTATGTAGCAGTCTGCCTTCAAAGATTTAGCTAGAGTTCTAGTCTGACTTGAACAAGTGTATAATCGAAGAATTTGACATGTGACCTATCTAAGATTGATTTAGAAATATGGGGTTGAATGCTTAGAATTCAGTCGGACATGTATGCAGCCTTTTCAAATTTACATTAGTTGCGGTGTTTCCCGATTACGAGTCAGACAAATGTTCCTTATGATTAGGTGTACCTGGAATAGAGTTGTGTGAGTTTTAGTGTATTATGTGTATGGAAGATGCAAGAGCTGAGAACTGATGTGTTTGGGTGGCTTGTTTCATTCCAGAATGGCCCACCACAGTACCGCAGCAGCACTATCTTCGAGGATGCATCTCCAGAGGTTGTCAGGGATTTCTTCTGGGATGATGAATTTCGGATTAAGAACTGTTGGGACGACATGCTTCTTCAGCATGAGACACTGGAGGAGTGCACCGAGACTGGAACAATGGTTGTCCGGTGGGTCAGGAAGGTGAGTTCTTTGCATGATATCTCTGATGTTGATTATTGCACCGGTGAACTATATGTTTGCTTATAATGTATGGTTCTGCTGTGCAGTTCCCCTTCTTCTGCAGCGACAGGGAGTATATCATCGGTCGCAGAATATGGGCATCTGGAAAGACATTTTACTGTGTGACTAAGGTACGGGAAAAATTAGCTTAGCTTTATCTGTTAAAGATACTAAAATAAATGTCTGTAACGGTGATTATATTTACAGCCATGTCTAGCAAGCCTTGTAACCAATGACTTTGAGCTAGAATTTGTTGCTATCCGCTCCATTGATTTTCTTTTTGCATGAAGAAGAATCTTTGGTGGTGCTTTTTGTAGTTTAGTATAATGTGTTACTGCATGGCTGATATGCTGTCACAAGCTGTGTATCTAAGCCATCAAGTCATTTGCAGTAGAGCGATAAAACTGCTGTGAGCCTTGTTATCTAGGTTATTTAATGTTCCCTAACCATTCCGCACCAGTGCCCTAAATGCTTATCCCACTAGGAATATCATTAAATTACACTTCCAACCTTTATGTTTTGAAAAAATAGAAAGTTTCACTTTTCAGTGTTCTGTTTCTTCCCTCTGAATGTGGTGCTATAGTTGCTCATGACAATGCCATGGTTTTATCTTTTTGTAACTTTATAACTGATTTAAGCTGCCTTTTTTTCTGTCCTCTGCCTACTGCTAACTGGAAAAGTTCGAGGCATAATTTTCATTCTATCTGGAATATCTCACGGGCATCTTTTGTCATCTCAATTTACAGATAGCATTTTCATGTTAAAATGTTTCAAGTCTGTAACTAGGTGAAATGAGGCCATTAAACCTCTCATGTCATGTTTCAGGGTGTGCCTCGTCCCTCTGTTCCAAGACAGAACAAACCTCGTCGCGTGGACTTGTACTACTCTAGTTGGTGCATCCGTCCAGGTACTAAGCAGTTTCATCACAGTTATTTGCATCTTTTTAGGGTACCAAATAATGCAATGACATGAACTAAATTTATGCTTGTTTCCTTTTTTAATTAGTTGAATCAAGAAAAGGCGATGGTGCGATGACCGCGTGTGAGGTGCTCCTATTCCATCAAGAAGATATGGGAATTCCATCGGAAATTGCAAAGTTTGGCATCCGACAGGGGATGTGGGGCTGCGTCAAAAAGATAGAGCCTGGCCTTCGGGCATACCAAGTTGCAAGGACAGCTGGTGAGCCTCTTTCGAAATGCGCTGCCCTGGCACATGTCACCACCAAGTTCAACGCCGATGAGCTCATCACAGAAGACAACAACGAGGCCAGTTCAACAAGCATCAACATAGAGGTTGAGAAACCAAAGCACTGGACATGCAACATACCCAAAGTACTCATGATAGGTGGTGCCGTTGCCCTGGCTTGCACCTTTGACCGTGGATTATTGACGAAGGCTGTCATATTTGGCACGGCGAGGAGGTTCGCAGGGCCAGGGAGAGGAGATAGGTAGATGAAGCCTGGCACCTAAGAGTGATACTGTGCGTACAAGTGTCCTATACAATCTTTTTGTAGCAATGCACAACAGAGGATGCAGATCAGTCCTTATCCAATTCTTCAGTTCAAAAAATGCTTATGTTGCAGATAAGGTCTAGTCTGCTCATGTTAGATGAGTTCAGAAAATAGATCTTGTGCATTCAAAAAAGGAAAAGGAGAGAGATCTAGCGCGAGAAAGAAGTATCTGCAAGCAGTCTAGGGCATGCATACTGCTGTTGCTGCAGTTTCTGAGGATTAGAGGTAGCAGGTTAGGTTAGAACCATAATTATGAGAAAGTTTAAGAGTTGAGACAGAAAGCAACTGTATGATGTACAATGTATAAGGTCCATTTCTGAGGTGCTATTAAATATAGTGCTCTTTAGTAGTTAGTAACAAGGGTTCTTGATTTTGTCAGTAACAGCCACTGTTTTCCCCTATGGGATTGGTGGTGACCTCTTGGCATTCTTGCTGAATCTACTTGAGAGAAATCTGTATCCAGTGGGGCACTGTATTCTTCCAATTTGTTGCTTCTTCCACTGAAGTATATACAATTACAGGAAATATGACTAGCGTATTAGTATTGTATACGCCGGATTGGTTCATGTGAGAGAGACTGGTACTTGACGTGTTCTCCCCATCTTTCTTTTTCTTCACCTTTTCTTTTCATCCTTTCTCAAGCTGACCAAAAAGCAGGTCTAAACTTGGAATGATCATTGCTTAACACCCTGTGATTTTCTTGCTTACGTCTCGCAAACTTTCAAGCTACTTTTTTAAGACTGCGTCAATTCCTCACTGGCAATTATGCTTTTCCAGGAAATTGGTGTGACGTTGCTAACTGAAAAGGGTGAATGTTTGGCAAATGCCATGTGTGATGACTAATGTCTTATGGCAAAGAATTCTTTCACGCGGCAAAGAAATTTTGTTCGGCAGTACAATGTTGACGTTAATGTCAAATTCAGAAACATGGGAAGCTCAAGTCGACACGACTGTTGTTCCTATGTTGCTTCCTAGAAAGCAACCGGGAGGTACTACTTTCAGCATGAACTAGTCAGATAATGTTAAAAGTTGTACTTTGCATTGTATATATATAATATATCAGCATTAACAGGTCGTAATATTCTTGGTCCATGTTGAAGAATCTGCAGCTATTTCAAAAGTTCATCAGAGTGGATGCCAATAAGATGCGCGATGTACTCCCTCAAAAGTTCAGAGTGATGTTTTGGGACCTTGTCGATGTCCATCAGGTCACATTTTATGAGCGAACAGAGTATGTAAATATTGTTCCTTCCACATGGATGATTCCTGCTCCTCTAAGAGTAGCATATGAATGTAATTAGTAGACTGCCCAACAATGGGATTTGACAGTATCAACTTCAGACTTGTTAGACCAAATGACAGACCAACCTTTGCAAAACCTTGATTAGAGTCACACTGCAATGTGGCATGACACAGAAATGGGCTAGCTTGGGCTTGGGTTTGGGCCTGGATGGGTCAACCTTGGGCTTAAAGTGGGCACTGGCTTGCTGCATTAACCTAAGCTTCGACTGGTACATTCTGAAAAACACAGAAGTCAGAACAAAGTAGAAAGAGATGTAGAGAACAATAATGACATTTGTGGTAAATCTGAAGAAACTAATGCAATCATGACTTTTGTATCAGGGAAAGAACATTAGTGGTTTTCTTACAGCGAAAAGTGAGTAAGTAGGGACCTTCGAGGATCGCAACCCGAGGTGGACCCTTGGTGGTTAAATGGGAATCTAACTAAGTGAGAATTGATTGCATTGGGTGTGTAGCATATAATCTTTTATGACCTTATTACAGCTTGGGTGAAGGTATTTATAACCTATACCTAACCATCCTGGGGATCTTTACTATTATGCCCTCTATAAGAGCACCTTCCTGAAATACAAATATGCTTTTATACCAACCTTAGGAAATAACAATTAATTCCTATTTGCATGTCATCATTCTTATTTACGAATCACTGTTACAAATCCCGCCGCAAAGCGGTACTAAATCGATGCCCTTCACGGTTGGAGTCATGTTCACAAGAACTTCGGCCCACCTTCGCGTGGCTCCTCTTCACGGGAATCTTCTCCTTCGATCGTAGGCTTCCCCTAGACACTCTTTAGTCAACTCTGTGTCTAGCTTTAGTTGCGCTTATATTTGTCCTTTCCAGATCAAAGTGGGGCGTGATATACCACTCCCCCAACAGTAACTCCTCGCAAACGAGGTCCAACTTCGAGGGACCGAACCCGTAAACATCGGAGGTCCTGGCCCAACACCCCCCTTTCGTGCGTGCAAGGCCTAAAAACATGCTATTTCAATAGAAAAATGTTATTGTACTGTTGATGGCAAAAAATGGCACGGCCGAATTTTTTTTATACACCGGATAGTCCAGTGATCAATGTTGTGTCATCGCCGGACTATCCAGTGCTTATAGTTCGATTTCGGCCAGAAGACACACTTTCTGGAAAAAATAGTCTGGTGAGGGGCTCATTGAACGCTGGACTATCCGGAGAATGGAATGAGAATTTGGTGCAGCAAATCATGCTCTCTGTATAAAATAGTCTGGCGATCGATCTAGTGAAAACGTCAAACTATCCGGTCTGTAGAAGGTCAATTTGAGCTGAAAACTTGTTCTCTGGAAGAAATTGTCTGGTGGAGATTCTGGGGTATCACCGGACTATCCGGTGAGAAGAAGAAGGTTTTTAGCTAAAAAAATATTCTCTGGTGAAAATTGTCCAGTGAGGTCTTTGTTGATCACCGGATCATTCGATGCGTTCAAAAGAAAAACTTTACAAAAAATTGCTCTCTGTAAATAATAGTGTGGTGAGGTCTTTGATGATCGCTGGATCACCCGGTGCGTTCAAAAGGAGAACTTTGCAAAAAAATTGTTCTCTGCAAATATTGGTCCGGTGACATACTTCGGTGAGTATAAATGTGACGACGGAATATCCGGTGTGTGTAAGGCCGAGTCTTAAAGTTTCAGCCGAGTGAACTTGCCGAATGGTCCGGTGTTCTATAGTTTGTTCTCACCGGACCATCCGATGTTCAGTCCCAAACCGAATCGAAGTGGATTCGTAGATTTGTTCGGATCTCTTTCGCAATTTTGGCCAAACAAGGCGTGTTTAGGGTGGAATAGAGTCCTACTTCGATTCCCTAGGATCAAGACCATACTCCCCTTATAAATAGTCAAGGGGTGGAGGCCGATTGCATATTCATCAGTCAATCACATCTATTGCATCTATTTTTCGTTTTGCCTTTACTTTCCAGCAATTTAGGGTTAGTTCTTCGTTGCTCCTTCGAATCCCTGTGATTCAGGTGGTAATTCTTTGTCGATTTGCTCGTAAATTGTCTAGGCGGTGATCCCCAAGGTTGCCGATCGAAACATTTGCTTGTTTGCTTGTAAACAAGTCACGTATTGCTGTGAAAAGCGACAAGTATCCTTGACGGACCCGTGTTAGCGAGGTGTTGCCTAATTCTGCGGTAACACAAATTGGCGACTTCGCTGGGGAACGACGATTCTCCTTCAACATCCACATCTAGGGTTTCGGCGTCGACACCCCCTGCACCCTGTTGTGCCATGTCTAAGGAGGAGGGAGCCAAAATCAACATGGACAATATCATCTCGCCTACGCTTGAAGAGCTTCCCGAGAAGGAACGTCAAGATATTGAAGCTCAAAAGCGGGAGGTTGAGAAGATGATGCTTTCATGCTATCAGAAAACACGTCAAGGTGTCATCAAGAAGGGCGATCCGATGTCAATCGTCCACGCCAAGCATGAGGTAAAGACCGATGTAAGTGATTCTACTCATGATTTCAAAGAGCACATTATGCATATGGTAGATCAGTCTGTTGGTGCTACTATGTTCAATAATTCTGAAACATTGGTTAAAAGTCTAGATCATGTATTGTCTAGTCGTGTTAGGGCTTTGTTTATTGAATTGCAAGATGAAAAAAGTAAAAACAGCCCCAACTACATGATGCTAGCACCTCAAATTCCAACGATGGTAATCAATTTCAGCAAATACCATTAGTTTCATCAGTTCAATTTGCAACACCTTTGCCTACACAACAAAATATGCTGATGCAACAAACTCATAGCTGACTCAATGTTGGTCCAGTTGGTATGGTAATGCCTCTGTTTAGTACATTGAGTACTAGCAAGCCGAATGTGTCCTCATTTGTTTTTCCGGTTCCTACTACTTCATCTAGCATAACTAGTTCAGTTCAGTATGTGATCAATAGCCGGGCTGCTGAAATTTCAGCAAGTATGCCATCAGTTCCTTACAATACCATGCCATATAGCACACCTCCTATACCCTCACAAGGTACTTGCATACCCTATGATCCGTTGCCGGATACTTACTTCAATGTGCCTTCACAAAACACTCCACATATGCAACACGTGACTTCACACTCTCATGATACGCCACAACAACAATCTTTTAGGTCGCAACCACATGCTAATGCGTCATCCAATTGGCCATAGGCCGAACCACTTTTTGAGTCTTAAAGCATCAAAGAGCAAATGACTAATATTTTGAGGGAACATTTTGGGGTAGCGCTCAAAGGTAAATTATGTGTTTATCAAAAACCATACCCTGATTATTATGACACAACTCTATATCCACGTGGGTTTAAGGTCCCTGATTTTGTTAAATTCAATGGGGAAGATGGTAGAACTACAATGGAGCATATATGTCAATTTCTTGTACAATGTGGTGAAGCTGGTAGTAGTGATGCTTTAAGATTGCGTTTATTTCCTTTGTTACTTTCCAGCAATGCATTTACTTGGTTTACTTCACTTGCGCCTAACTCTATTCATACATGGGCACAACTTGAGCAAAACTTTCATGAGTATTTCTATACAGGAGACATAGAGTTAAGGTTAATTCACTTGACATCGGTTACGCAAAAATACAATGAGTCCATTTCTGAGAACATTAGGAGGTTTAGGGACACAAAAAATCGATGTTTCAATGTTTCGCTCTCCGATAGATATTTAGCTGAGTTAGCTTTTGCCGGCTTGCATGCACATATCAAAGAGAGGTTAGAGGGGCAAGAATTTTCATATGTGAATCAAGTTTTGCAGTGGGCTCTGACTCAAGAAAGCCGTGCCAAAGATTATAGAAAGGTTCAAAGGTTTAGTGAAAAAACACAAGGTGGATTGTCCGGGTGTTAATGTAGTTGAATATGAGGACGATTCGTCAGATGATGATAGCGTAGACGTGTGTGTAGCCGAATGGACATGGAAGTCAAATTAGTTTGTCTCCTAATCATGTTATTCCATCACTTGAGGAGATTAAGAAACGTGCATATTGTAAATGGCATAATTCATATTCTCACGCTACTAATGATTGCAATGTTTCCCATCGACAGATTCAATCAGCCATTAATGAAGGATGATTGAAATTTGCTGAAAATTCTAAGATGAAGCTAGATAATGATCCATTCTCCGTCAATATGATGAACTTTGAAGGGAAGAAGGTCTTGGTTCGGCCATCTCAAACCGAATCGACTAAAGGCAAGAGTGTGATCATTGGTGATAATAATGTAAGGCCAAAGATAATCAAACCTAAAAGTCCAAAAAATTGGCCATTGGAAAGTGAATGAAGATAAGAACAAAGCTATTAAGAAGCATGAGAAGACAAAATTTACATTTGATACACTTTTGGCTAAGTATGAGAGTGGCAAGGCCAGCCAAAAAGGAGCAACCGGCCCGATTCTCTTAAACATCCAAGATCACCTCCGAAGCATGAGTTTGAAGGGAGGAGGAGGCAATGGGAGGATAATATTGCAGCAGCTCCGTTCCCTCCTTTCGGGCCGCCAATGCCTATGATGTTGGGGTCTCCTCCAATGGTTTGTTCTCCATGTTCGCCGTGGGGTTGGTGTGCACCTTGGGCACCACCTTCTATGCTATTTGCACTATTTTACCCGGGGTGGACATCACCACGACCTTCGGCGTTCGACAGACTATCTCATCCTAGACAAGACCGGTTTGATCCCAAAAATTAGTCAAATGATAGAAGGAAAATGAGACATGTTAAGAAGGTCTATCATGTGAAGAACACAAGTGTTTCTAGTGAGAAATCAAATCTGGAACCGAAAGAAAAACAGCTGGTTATTGATGAAAACAAAGTGCAAAAGCAATCGGCTAATGACAGGTCAAGTGATAGCAACAAAGGGGAAGTTATAGGAGTGGTTGATACTAATCTTGAGCTTAAGGAGGCGCCACCTACAGCAGTACAACAGCCCATGTGCCAAATGTTCAAGAAGCCACTTCTAGTTCAAAGTCGATCGCTAGTTCAGATGATCGGAAGGTTGAAAAGGAGAAGTCCTTGCTGCCCGGGACTAAGCCGCAGCCATCGTAGTGTCCTAGGGGTCTCTCACATTCCAAAAAGAGGAGGCTACAATGGTTACGAAAGCAAGAGTTGGGAGAAGCACAAGCTGAAAAGGTGAGAGATCAAGTATTCAATGAAATCAAGCTGATGGTGCCTATTCGGCAAGAATGGAGAGTAAAGTAGGTCATAGAGCCTATTGTGACATATAGTGATGATGAAGATGATATGCTTGGAGACTCTCCAATTCTTAGAGATGGAATTCCACCGCATGATAATATGGATATCAATATGGTTTTTGTTTTACCTTCGGAGTTTCAAGTTGTGGATGAAGAGGTTGCTCAACTAAATCTTGGTCCGAAGGAAGCTATATTTGAAAGGCCCAAAGAATTGAGCTAACATTTGAGATCATTGCATGTCAAGGGGCATATTGATGGAAGGCCGATTTTGAGAATGCTAGTGGATGGTAGAGCCACCGTGAATCTAATGCCATATTCAGCTTTCAAGAATCTAGGAAAAGAAGACAAAGAGCTCGTAAAGACAAACTTGGTGCTTAATGGTTTCACCGGCGAGCCTATGGAGGCAAAATGCGTAATTTCTATGAAGCTCACCATTGGGAGCAAGACGGTCCCTACGGCCTTCTTCGTCGCCAACGTGCAAGGTAAGTACAACGTTTTATTAAGTCGTGATTGGATTCATGCAAATCATTGTGTACCTTCTAGTTTGCACCAATTCTTGATTTAATGGGTAGACGATGAAATAGAGGTTGTACATATGGATACATCGGCTTTTGTTGCTTTGGCCGATGCTTCGGTAGATTGGCAACATGGGAATATACAATGTCTCTCTGGTCAAGACCTTTCGGGGTATGATTTTCTTATTGTTACTAGAGATAGTTTTGTACCCGTGTCTGTTCAGCCAATTTCTTCATCTCAGCTTAGCAATGTAATGTTATAAATGAATAAACGAAGTAATTTAGAATGGTTGCAACAGCGTGTGGAGCAATATCGGTCTAAAAAGAACGATATTTATGAGACTATTTATGATTTTGATGAGATAGAAAAATTAGGACAAGGTTTTTCGTCGGCTGATCCATTAGAAGAGGTAGATATAGGAGATGGTATTGTTCCTAGGCCGACATTTGTGAATAAAAACATGCATGGTGTTCAAAAAGGCGAAATGATTGCATTACTTAAAGAATATATCGATTATTTCGCTTGGGAGTATCATGAGATGCTGGGGCTTAGCCGAGAGCTTGTAGAGCATCGGCCTCCCATAAAGTCGGGTTTTATACCTCAGAAACAACTAGCTAGAAAGTTTAAAACTAATATGTATGGGCGAATCAAAGAAGAAATAAGTTGGTTACTCGCTGCAGGGTTTATTCGTCCTTGCAGATATGCTGAATGGATATCTAATATTGTCCCGGTGGAGAAGAAAAATAGTGATAAGTTGAGAGTATGCATTGATTTTAGAGATTTAAATAAATCTATTCCTAAAGATGAATATCCTATGCCTATCGCCGATATGTTGATTAATGATGCTTCAGGCCATAGAGTTATTAGTTTATTGGATGGTAATGCGGACTATAATCAAATTTCCATGGCCAAAGAAGATATGTCTAAAACGGCTTTCTGTTGCTCGGGTTTTGTTAGTTTATTTGAATTGGTTGTTATGATATTTGGTTTAAAGAATGTCGATGCTACTTATCAAAGAGCTATGAATTTGATCTTTCATGATTTGCTTGGCTTCATCTTGGAGATTTATATCGATGATATTGTTATCAAATCGGATGCTATGGATAGTCATTTAGCCGATTTGCGTTTAGCTTTTGAAAGAATGCGTCGGTATGGTTTAAAGATGAACCCACTTAAGTGTGCTTTTGGTGTATCGGTGAGCAAATTCTTAGGTTTCATAATATATGAAAGAGGCATAGAGATAGATCCTAACAAAATAGCAGCTATAGATAACTTGGGAGCGCCACAATCAAAGAGAGATGTCCAAAAATTGCTAGGAAAGGTCAATTATTTGAGACGTTTCATATCTAACTAATCCAGCAAGATTAGTGCTTTTACTCCCATACTTCGGTTAAAGAAAGAAGCCGATTTTACTTGGGAGGGGGTAAAATATTTATCATCACCTCCCGTGTTAATGGTGCCCAAGGCCGGAATTCCGTTTCGACTATATGTTGCTGCACAAGAGACAGTAATAGGTGTTATTCTTACACAAGAAAATGAAGGGAAAGAATATACAACCACTTATTTGAGCCGACGTCTCTTGGATGCGGAAAGATAGAAGAACATCCAAAAAGGCGGCATGAGGTTTTGAGTGAAGCATTGTGGGCTCATTGTATATCTACGTATAGTGCTACTAAGGTTACTCCTTATGAGTTAGTGTATGGACAAGAGGTTGTACTGCCCGTTGAGGTAAATCTTGCCGAATTGAGAGTGGTACGATAAAATGACTTGTCAGCCGTTGATTATTATAATGCAATGATAGATAGAGTAGATAACCTCAATGATGAAAGGCTTAAAGCTTTGAGAGAAATTGAAATGGATAAGTTGAGAGTACCTAAAGCCTACAATAAGAAAGTAAAGGCAAAATCGTTTCAAATAGGGGATTTAGTTTGGAAGATGGTTTTACCTATTGGGTCTAAAGATAATAAATTTGGGAAGTTGTCTCCTAGTTGGGAAGATCCTTTTAAAGTTGTAGGAATTGTGCTTGTGAATTCATACATGCTGCAATATGTACAAGGAGACAAGATGCCTCGCGCTATCAATGGGAAATACTTGAAGAAATATTATCCGAGCGTTTGGCAAGATGCTTGAGAAGGTAACTATACATGGTCAATGTAATTTACTATCATCCTAAGATATATCATTGTACATGGCCGGTGTGAATATCATCGCCCTTAGAACATGCACATATGGCCGATATGTTGTTTGTATCACCCTAAGTCTTAACTTAGAGTAAAAGATGAAGTATTCGTGATTATTCTGTGTAAAAATATTTTTCGATGCGCAAGCTTTACCAAAAAATAGGGGGCACGTGTTATGGAAAAAAGATGGCACGGCCAGATTTTTTATACACCGGATAGTCTGGTGATCAATGTCGTGTCATCGTCGGACTATCCGGTGCTTGTAGTTCGATTTCGGTCAGAAGATATACTTTCTGGAAAAAAATAGTCCGGTGAGGGGCTCATTGAATGCCGGATTATCTGGAGAATGGGATGAGAATTTGGTGCAGCAAATCATGCTCTCTGTATAGAATAGCCTGGTGATCGATCCAGTGAAAACGCTGGATTATCCGGTGTGTAGAAGGTCAATTTGCGCCGAAAACTTGCTCTTTGGAAGAAATGGTCCGATGGTGATTCCGGGGTATCACCAGACTATCTAGTGAGAAGAAAAAAAATGTTCTCTGTTGAAAATTGTCCGGTGAGGTATTTGATGATCGTCGGATCATCCGGTGCGTTCAAAAGGAAAACTTTACAAAAAAATTTGCTCTGTGCAAATAATAGTCCGATGAGGTCTTTGATGATCACTGGATCATCCAGTGCGTTCAAAAGGAGAACTTTGCCAAAAAAAATGTTCTCTGCAAATATTGGTCCGGTGACATACTTCGGTGAGTATAAATGTGACGACGGAATATCCGATGTGTGTAAGACTGAGTCTTAGAGTTTCGACCGAGTGAACTCGCCGGATGGTCCAATGTTCTAGAGTTTGTTCTCACCGGACTATCCGGTGTTCAGTTCGAAACCGAATCGAAGTGGATTCGTGAATTTGTTTGGATCTCTTTTGCGATTTTGGCCGAACAGGGCGTGTTTAAGGTTGGAATAGAGTCCTACTTTGATTTCCTAGGGTCAAGACCATAACCCCTTATAAATAGTCAAGGGGTGAAGGCCGATTGCATATCCATCAGTCAATCGCATCTATTGCATCTACTTTTCGTTTTACATTTACGTTCCTGCAATTTAGGGTTAGTTCTTCACTGCTACTTCAAATCCCTGTGATTCGGGTGATAGCTCTTTGTCGATTTGCTCATAAATCATCCGGGCGACGATCTCCAAGGTTGCTGGTCGAAACCTTTGCTTGTTTGCTTATAAACAAGTCACGTGTCGCTGCGAAAAGCGATAAGTATCCTTGACAGACCTATGTTAGCGAGGTGTTGCCCAATTCCTCACCAACATGTACCTGTTAATTGTTCACAACAAGAATAGTAATGTGCACGTATCGTTATAAATGCGTTCCGCATATTTTGGTGAAAACCGCCCTGGCTCCGGCCCCGCACACTCGGCATCTATGGAGAGTGTACACGTGTCTTGTGCGGAGTTCATTGTCCCTTCGAATCTCTGCTTGGAAGCTTCGAGTCATCTTCAGCACCTTGTCTTGGACCTCGATGGCTCCTCCAACTAGAGGCTGCAAGGCGGAGGTTGCCATGCGCAAGGCCAACCAGAACTGGCCTTCAACTAGCTATTTGGGGTCAAGTTGCATGAACGCGAAGTTGCTAGACAATCTTGTGAAATGCAAGAGGGTTGCAAAGACCAAAGATATTTCGCAGTCTAAGACCATCTCTAACCATTTTTTTTCTTCATTTCGTTTCCTTCCTGATTCGTTTTCTCCTTATTTCCTTTATTTTCTCTCATCTCCAACAGTTTTCATTCGAAGAGATTTGTAAAATAAAAGGAGAGATAATACTGTCCTGAAAGGATTGATCTTAAAAATCCTGTTGTGAAGAGAACCGTAAAAAAAAATCGTTAAAACGCTGAAGGGAGCGAAAATCCCTTCACGAAGGGATTCTGGATCTAGGCATAATCTAAGAAGCATCCCGGAGCCTGCCGACAATTACCGTTGATTCATGAACTTAGCCCAACAACCCAAAAGGAAAAAAAAAAGGCAACTATATTGTTTCCAATTCCATAAAAGACATACAGTAACACAAGCGGGCACCAGTTACTTGTAAGTTGTAACTCCAAAAGAAAAGCTCTGCATTTGACAAATGACAAAATGCATTGTGGCTCTGACGAACTGAGGCTTAAGAAGGACAACAAATATATTATTTCACTGCCCCAGAATGGAGATTGCAAATATTGGTTTCCAAGCAGGGCAGGCTAATGATTGGAACTACAGTTGTAACTTTGTTCAAACCATTCCATACTTCTGTATATGCGGAAATCGAGCTGTTCCTGAACAAGTTGAGCTAGAATACACTGCATAAAACTGGGCTACCAGTTGAACACTCGAATCAATTACACAGTAATATCGGGCCTAAGAATCAAAGAAATGAACCGCCTTATGCATACAGTATGCTTAACATGACCACACGTTCGACAAAACTAAGAAACCGTGACTAGATGTGAAGAACGGAGAGGTACTGGGAGCAGGATGAAACAAAAGATCAATCTTTGGAGGAGCCTCAAACTTGAGCGGTGCCTTGCGTGAACATGGGGTCGTCGCACCTGTACTTCCCGTCGGGACCAATACCAAAGCCCTTGGGATCAGCAAAAACATTTTCCAACAGCTGGCTCCGTGGAGGGTGCGGGCTTGCATCGGCAAACTCAACAGCCTCCTCAATAAGGTCATCCATCTTCTTCTCAATGCTCTTCAGCTCGGATTCAGTTGCAAGGTTCTGCTCGATGATGTACCTCTTCAAGGCTGTAATAGGATCCCTTGCCGCATAGTGGGATTTCTCATCTGTGCACGGAGTCATTGTGTGATGGAGTCAGTTAAACAAAATGCTCTGACTAAACTGTCAAAGACCGAGGAAATATATGCAAGCTTGAAAATTCAAGAGCCAATAACTAAGTGTGGCACTAAAACATATACAGTTGAGCAATGATGTTAATGTACATTCATAATGATGTGACCTGTGGTATTCACGAAACAAGATGCAAGTGCGCTGAACACCAGTTGCCATATTAGATACATGAATCATGAAGGAAAAAATTATGGTCAAGTTACAAAAAACAAACAAGCTCAGTGGATGACATGTTGACCCAAACTAGTTAAACTATCACAAACACCAAAAGTGAATGAATTTAAACAATCATCAGATGTTACCAACCTAAATTCCATATTTAGTTTATTTCAAAATAAATCCATACGCTGTTAAGGAAACCATTTATTTGAAACATATCCTACATCTCCTTCGCGAAAATATCAGGTTCACCGAAACACTTTATCATCAGAAATAAAGGAGGTAAAGCAGTCGATTCTTATTCAGATCAATACAGGAAGAAACACCAAAATGGATTGATAAAGTGGCACTCCATTAGAGTTTTAAAAAAGGGACAATTTGCTGGGTACCATCGCAAAAATCACAGAAGTTGGAAAATACCATCGGTGTGAGGATGACATGTGGGCCCTCACACCGATGGTATTTTCCAATATGAGCACTTTTGTGATGGTATCCACCTAATTTTGCCTTAAAAAAATGAATGCATCATCTCAGATGGTCGCAAAAGATCAAGCACAATTTTGGAAATGGGAAAAAGAAAATCCAGGATAAGTGGTACCAGACACCCTATGAGGTGGCCACAAGACAATCTAACCATACCTATCAGGATGCTGACATATCAGATAAGATGACTGCGATGATGATAAGAACAAGAGCTAAAATCTCAGCGAAATGTTTCGTTCACTAGTTCATTTGGCACCACAGAACTTTAACTTTCTATTTAACCAATTTTCATCAAAACGAATTATCCTACTAGCCATGTCATCAGTCCCAGTCCTACATGTATAGACTATGGTAGCAAAAAAGGAGCTTAGCAACATCAATATACACACACACAAAAATATACTAAATTTCGTAATAAAATATTTTGCATGTGCTATTAACATGGTACTACTCTTAAAACTTCAGCCATGGAGTTACATACTACTCTTAATCTTATAAAATCATACATGGCCCCCTCGTTTATGATGTAGCATTGCCATTAAAGAGGATCACAGGACTAGCTCGACAAATATTATATTTACATGTGCTGTATTGCTAGTACTCTAGTGTATACAAGACGAATTGCTTGAAACTAGTACAAACTTGATGACTGAAAAAAATTGTTTCGTTTTCCGTTTCTCCAGTGAGTTACCCTAGTAGATACTAGCAATATCACTACTTATAAAACAAAACTGAAGCCAAAAGAAACAGGAAAGTGACACTTACCAGGCTTCCTGAGCTCATCTGGGTCTGCAAGAGAGTGACCTCGAAACCGGTAGGTTTCGCACTCCACTAGGGTTGGTCCTTCACCTCTCCTTGCCCTCTCAATTGCCTCCTTTGCAACCTCCCTGACCTTCAGGACATCCATACCATCAACATGAACCCCAGGCATTCCAAATGCTGGTCCCTTCTTCCAAATCTCTGGGTCCGAAGTAGCCCTGAGGTGTGACATCCCAATTGCCCACAGGTTGTTCTCCACAACAAACACAATAGGAAGCTTCCAAAGCTGTGCCATGTTCAGGCACTCAAAGAACTGGCCATTGTTACAGGTACCATCTCCAAAGAACGCTAATGTGACATCAAGCCCATTGGGGCCGGACTGCTTGAGCACCTCATGGCGGTACTTAGCAGCAAAGGCTGCACCAGTGGCAACAGGGATGCCCTCTCCAATGAAGGCAAACCCTCCGAGGAGGTTGTGGGGAGCAGAGAACATGTGCATGGAACCACCCTGTCCACGGCAGCAGCCGGTGGCCTTGCCAAAGAGTTCAGCCATGACAGAACGGGCTGGGACACCCTTGGACAGCGCATGGACATGATCACGATATGTGCTAACAACACAGTCCGCCTGGTTTAGAAGCTTGATGAAGCCAGTGGAAACAGCCTCCTGGCCATTGTAAAGGTGGACGAACCCAAACATCTTGCCACGGTAGTACATTTGCGCACACATGTCCTCAAAACAACGGCCAAGAACCATGTCCTCGTACAGCTCCAGTGCCTCTTCCCGTGTCACACCCTGAAGAAAAGGAGGCACCTTGAATTAAGAACAGAAAACAGTACTTTAAAAATTAAATAAGGCTATGTTTTGCATCTAGGCACTATTATAGTTGCAACTAAAGGTGGCCAACTAGGCCGGGCCTAATGGGCTAGCCGGAGGCACGGAAAAACAGCCCGGCCCAGGCATAGCACGACACGAGAGTAGACAGACCGGGTCAGCACAGCATGGCTAGGCAGGCCGTGCCTGGGCCAGAGCCGCGGCACGCCAGGCCGGCACGGTCCGACCCGTTTATGTTTTTCTATTTTTATAAGGTTTTATATAATTTGTTTATCTCTAATACACAAAGAGATACCTACCATAGTGGTTGAGTGTTTGTCTCTCATGTACGAGATCGTAGGTTCGATTCTCACATCCGTCGGTTTTTGATGTTTTTTCCGATTTTCATATGTTACTGGGCTGACGGGCCAAAAAAAAACATTGGGCCTACCGTGCCGCAGGCCAACACGGCACGGCCCGATCCTAAGTGGGCCGTGCCTGGGCTGGCACCGTGGCACGTGGGCCGGCACGGTACGGCCAGTTTAGCTAACGGGTCTAGCCGGGCCATGCCTAAACGGGTTGTGCCTAAATGGGCTCGTGTCGTGCTACACCGGGCCGCCCATTTGGCCACCTCTGGTTGCAGCATTTCAATCTAGATCTCAAAAGGTGGTATTACTCCAGTTCTAAAATTGCATGAGACAGATGCCTCAGAGTTGCATGCATGCATCTCCAGAGCCAAATGGGTTGTGTTTAGTTTCCCGAATCTCCCTAGTCTAGCCCGGTGGATGCGTATAATCTCAGAGAGAAGTGTGTTTGGTTGTCCACATCCACTGTTCAGCCTGGCACAATGGATGCAAATATACGATCTCATTCTGGCCCGGGAGCATTCGAGCTTCACTTCGCAGCCTGGCTCGATGGATGCAGGCTCTGGATCCATTCATGCAGACCTACTTATCAGTGTTACAAAAACATCTTCATATAAGTAACCAATTACAATCTCAACTCTTGCATCCGCTCATACGGTCTCAGATTCAGTCAATCAAACATAAACTCAGCTTAGCCTGTCCGAACAGATACAACCAACCAAATATTCTTCTTTTCAACAAATATGACTCCGCTCAACCTGCTTCTTCTCGGCCTACTTATACGATGTAGCTATACAAAACCTCGTCCAGGGAACCAAACACACCCATGGTGGATTTATTGAGAACGGTCGGGCCAAAACTTTAATTTCAGTTGTTAATCACTGACCTTTTTAACTAAAAAGTTGACTCAATTGAGAGGATAGAAAAGTTCAGACATGGAAACATGGGCAGTCCCCAGAAGAACAACTTTTGCAGCACTTTAAAAAATCTTACGAGTGTAACTCAGAGGCATGGGGCGGTGCTCAAAGCACAGGAGGATTCTGAACATGAGATTTAGGACACTAGGAATAGTTTCCAAGCAGCATGATAGTAGAACTACTTACTGATCCGATGTTGGAGAAGATAATTTTGCTAGCTTACAGACAAACCAATCTAGTTCTGAAATAAGCAGTCTAAGCACAATTGCAAATTCAAAATTGTGAGTCCAGGCCACAACGATGAAATCCATCTAACCGTGCCTAAACTTAAACCGCACCACGAATCTGATCTTTTACAATAGAGCGGAGCCCAAGATCCAATCGCGCGACGCAGTTAACCCGCGAACAGCACGCAAGATCGGATTTTTACACTCGAGCAGCACTCAAGGTCGCTTGTTTCTTCTCCCGGGTGACGAGAGATACAATTAACAGAAGGAAGAATTTGTACCGGATGCGCGGCGGCGGCCTGCGCGGCCTTGCTCCCGGCGAGCACGTCGGAGGAGACGGCCAGCGCTGGGCGCAGGCTCGTCAGCTGTGCCCCGCGGCGCGGCCTGGCGTATGCGGCTCCGGCGGCGGGGAACGGCGCCCTGTCGCCGCCGGATCTCGCGGCCACCGGCGCCAGGAACTTGGCAGCGGTGAAGGACGCGGCGGCCATCTCTCCTCTCTCGGCTCCTCTAGGCCCGGCGGTGCCGCGCAATGCAGTGGGGGAGGACAGAGAGAGGGAGGGCGGAAGCGGCGGCGTATAAAGAGAGGAGTGGGGCGGCGGACGGGCGGAGCCAACGAGGATGGAGGAGGGTTAGGGAAACAACAAACAAGGAAGGAAGGGTGACCTCGGTGGCGCTCACGCTCAGCTTTGGGGGGTCCGCCCAACCCACACTACCCCTTCTCTCTTGTCTGCACTTGGCTCCTGCCAGCCACAGGATTCAGGAGGAGACAGGAGACATTCCTGACAAGGAAGAAGGAGCTAGGCATTTTGTTGTGTATTTGTAGAAACTAGAAACAGATCTTGTTGCATTTCTTTTTCGGAACACGCTTACATGCACCTTATATTAAGGAGAAATAGAAGTACAAGTATAATTACAATTACAATGACCCATGCCACAGTCACAGGCTCACAGCTAGGAAAATAACAAGCTGCCCTAATACAAAGCTGCGACTATTTCCACTAAGAGCTAGATAAACAGACTCCACCTGCTTCCAGCCATAGCTGGCCGGTGTCCCTAATGCTGTTAATCACCACACGATAGTCATGTGATTCTGCTCTGAACACTCTTCCACTCCATTCTAACCAGATCGACCGAAGAACCAGGATGACGAGTGAATTGCATCAGTCTCACAGTAATTCACTGCAAGGCCATTTGATTGCACCATTGAAGAATGCGAGATAGGCCGACTGGGAGCTATAGGTTCCATTGGCACTCCACCTCCGGATGACTTGAGAAGAAAATTTTACGAGATTTTTCACCGAAAGATCCTTACGAGATCCTGATCTAACAACTGGTATGTGCAACTGAGAATAAGAAATGAGACATGTGACATACATAAAAAATAATCTTTCTGTGAGACCAAATTTTATAGAATTTTCTTCCATCACTTGCCTCGAGATTCTAGTCGGACGGTCACATACCGAGAGATATCCATCCATCGCTTGGATAGTGTGCCCGCCACGGATGTCTGCCACCCAGCTTCTATCTACGAACGCCTCCGCCACTGTTGGTCGATTGCGAATTCTCGGCGGAATGAATCCAACCAGGTTCGTGGATTCTCCTATCTCTTTTATTTATTTATTTTCTGCACATGCAAAATCTTTGTGTGTCTTTGTGTTGATAGCAAAATTTAGCAGGCGGGACCGATATGACAGCCATTTATTTTTAGAGACCGATTCAGATACGATTTGCAGTTGATTTGGATACGAGCAGGTGCAGACCAGCCCCTATATAAGTTCATAGGGACGACCGATTCACGAGCGCACAAAGCCAAATCACATAATCGTTTTTTCCTATTTCCTTTTAGCATCTAAGTTTAGGATAGTTTAGTATTGGTCACGTGTGAACATAGGAACGCACGCAACTCTGTGAGTAGGGCACGTGGGTCGACACGGAGTCGGGGACTCGTGGCGGTGCACTGTAATCGGGACAACGAAGAACAGAACTACTCTACCTTAAACCTAGATGCAAAAAGAAATATAAAAGAAAAAATGTTTCTGTTGGATTAGCTTGTGCGTCCGTGAATCGGTCGTCCCCATGGACTTATATAGGGGCTGGTATCCGCTTACTCATATCCGGATTGATTTTCAATCAGAAAAAATAAATACCCGCCATATCGGTCTCACCTGCATATAATATCTAAACTGTTAAAAGAAATTTATCAACGCCATTCTTGTGTTTTCTTTACAACACTATGCATAGCAGGAATCACATAAGCTAGGGTTTAACCCTTTCGTTTCCTCCACAGCCTACAGCTAGTGCATTGCACGCCACCCTTTTCTCGCTGCGAGCAGTAGCTATTGTATGAGAAGCGCCGGGCACGTCGGAATTCTATTCAAATGATCTTTGTTCCATAGCTTTCTCCTTTCAATCTCCCTTCCATAACAGCTGGAATATCACCAATTAACACAGAATTAACATGCAAATCATAGCCAACTTTATTGTTCTTCCCAGCATTGCAAGATGGAACAACTATGGGGTTTTGAGCCGCATCCTGATGAGTCGAAAATATTTATCATAGTTTTATAGATTTTGCCTTCAAATCCTGCTATTACTTGTTATTTTTATATTAATTGGAATCATTTAATGCGCAAAAAATACTTGTTGAGTAAAGCACAGGAAATTTGAAATCAATCCCGAAAGTTAAGGTACCAATTTGGAACAACTTCCATTTTAGAAGCATCGACTGAATCAACACCAAAAGGTTTGGAGGAGTACGGTATGGTTGTCACTGACCGTACCACTCACCAGAAGCGTTGTCTCGTCAAACAGATAAACTTCTATAAAACGGGCCACCACCATTTCGCGAAGGGAGAGGAAAAACAGAAGAGCAAGAGATGAAGGATAAGCCACCACACAATCAGGAAGGTAGTGTATTAGGAGAGATCCAGATCCAACTCCATTTGTCTACTAAATCACTTCTGAAAGATCATTAGTTATGGAGTCGAGGTTGAAAGATTGAGCTACATTGTAATTTGATCTCTTGATCCATTTACTTTGAAGGAACTTCAGATTATTTATTTCATGCATATTTTTTTCCGCAATCCAAGGGAAGTTCTTTATTTTATTTATTTATGATTTGAATTGATCCTTTTATGAGTGAGTAGTCCTTTTAGGGATATGGATAGGAAGGAGATTAGAGATGATGTAGAGAGATTGAATGCTTCATTTCTTTATGGTGAATTGTTGACTAAGTTGATTAATTGTTGATTATGTTTGTTGTGCTTAATGCTTGATGTCTCCATATGATGCTCGGAAATCATGATATAGGAATTGTTATTATCATTATTATCCTGATCTGCATGAAGAAATGCTTTTTACATTGACGATCCAAAAGAACCCAATGAGTATAGATATTGGTTCAATTCGCCAGTTCAACTAACATTCGGATATTTTACAACATCGTCAAGTGTAACAAAATAGCAGTGTGTCCAGCACGTGTTCAAGGAAAGAAAGGAATATGACAGATATGATCTTTTGAATCTTGTGGATATATATATATATATATATATATATATATATATATATATATATATATATATATATATATATATGAACCGGCAGCTAACTCAAGCTTTCATAGATCTCATCCTGAACGGTTAAAATAGCAGTAACTTGGCGGTTCTAGAATAATTCCCAAAACGTCAAATGGATAAGACCCAGTTGTTGCTTACATTCGACTAGAGCTGCAGTTGCACAGGATAAGTAAGGTCTCAAGTTTAACGGATACTTTGGGAAAGAAAAAGCAAAACACATAGGACAGTAGATATGCAGGACCAAGAAACCTTGCTCAATCTGACAGAGGTAAAGCAAGGATAAAAATATACAAATGCTCAGAGTGACTAATGCATGATACGCAAGCCTCCATCTTTTTAATATTTGCCAAGTTATTTTTATTATGCCAAATCTTCATTTAAGCTGTCAAGCTATGTGTAGTGCCTTGCCTATATGGGTATTGTCTACTGTACAACTACAATTTTTTCCGATAATCTAAGTATATAGATTATATAAGAGGAAAGCACAAGTTGCTAGATATCCAATATTCAAGCTGAAATGCTTAGTCTCGCAAAACACTGATAACTTTCGAACTGTGAACTGAAAAAAAAAATGTTGTTTCCATCCAACAGAAGCCATTACAATTCAATAATCAGAACTGCCATCAACTTCACAACCAATATCATGTTTATCAATATATGATAAAAAAGCAAGAACATATTACCTGCACGAAGAGACCACAATCATATAAGGTTGGCACATTCCCTTCAATCACTTAATCATTGATTCGCAATCTGTAACTACCATGCTTACAATTTCAATCTATGACACAATATAGATGAAACTAAAAATGAAATCTACTACTTCTTAAGGAATGTCACACTTATTGTGTATTTGCTCCCCTCTGTATTAAAATTAACCAGAATAACTGTTCCGCGTGTGAGCACTTGCGGCCAACTCGCGCATGACGTGTGACCCACGATAACCCAAGTCACGTGTAAATTTTTCTTAAAAATTTTGAACTAAACTTTTTCTAAAAAGAATTTCCTCAAAAGTTTTGAGCTAAACTGTTTCTCAAAAAAAAAAATTAAGTTTGAGCTAAAGTTTTCTCAAAAGTTTTGGTAAAAAAGTTTTTTAAAAAACTTTTTGAAAATAGAAAGACACGGAGGGAAAAAAAATTAAAAAAGAAAAGAGGAGGGCTATCGAAAAGGGGCACGAGTTGGGCTGCTCTCGCGCATGAATTAGCAGTGCCCAAAACTAACTGTTGAAGTGCCAAGGGATATGCTGCAGATAAGACAAGCCAAAGCACCTTGACAAGTTCATTCATACAATACAGGAAGATAAGCAAACGTGGCTTCGGTTGTAACATCACGCACCTTTTGTCAGGAAATCTTTATCAGTTTTGATGAATGCTGCAGTTGTAACATCACGCTCTTGGAAGCGCAGCAAGCCAGTCTTCCCTGTTGAGACGTTGTTCAAGAGCTTCTCCTTTGTAGAAATTGCGGCTCCGTTCCCATTATGCCCATCAAACAGCCACACCAAAATTATACTAGTAAGAAATTCGGGACTATTACTGCTGCAAGCTGAAGCATGCGTTGTCCATCGTAATCACTTTTTAAGTGGCCACATGGAACAAGTTCGGTCACTTCTGCCAAGTAGCACCGCACAGTTCCAGACCAAACGTGGGCGCGTTCTTGATCAAACTTGTCATAAATGGTAGATGATTGCCATGCGATCTCCCAAGTGAACAGGGGAATACGCCCCCAAAATCAGACCTTTCATTTCCCCCCAAAGGAATCCGAATTTTGTGTATCCGACCACAAAAAATTCACCTACGATCCCAACACATTTCGCGCATCCGAGCCGATTGCACATCCACCTCACCTAAAGACCAGCCAAGCCTCCGATCCACATGACGCCAGATCGGGGGTGTGATCACGACTGGAGGGTAGGGTAGGGTAGGGGAGGGAAGGGCAATGGAGGAGAGGGGAGGGTAGGCACTTATGCCAAAGGCGGAGAATGATGAGGACATGACGCTAGGGAGGCGCTCGCATTTGAGCTTGAAGAAGGTGAAGCCCTCGCCCTTCTTAGCCTGGCTGAAGAGCCCCGTATGCAGCTCTGGCCGCTTCGTTGTGGTGTGCTCATTGACCACCTCCCGACGCAGTAGCACGACATCACCCACGCCTGCCCTGTTGACTTCCCCCGTGCTGTTCCCATCACATAGAAGGTTGCGAGCTCGTCGGGCGACAGCACAGCGTCATAGCGCTCCAGGAAGAGTGGAGCATTGCAGGCGAGGAGCACGAGGAGCTCTGCCCCTGTGTCGCAAAGACGACGAGAGCGAGGGGGCGTCGCTAGCGCGGGAGGAGGGGGAGTAGAGGCCCTCGACGGCGGAGAGGTGGGTGGCGATGCGATCCATCGCCCTAGGCCCCATGGCGTTGTGCTCCTGTGGCGTGTCATCTCGCGAAAGTTTGGCTCGCCGTCGGGTAGCGGTGAAGACGGTGTGGGGTGCGTCTTGGTCGGTTGGAGTTGAAGAAGCAAGGACGTGCAAGATTTGTGGGTGGACTGTTGTGTCCGGCTCTCTCTGGTTTTTTGGCACATTTTGTTCGGTTTTCTATTAGACAAGTAAGGAGTAGAGATTGCATGGTCCCTTTATTTTCAGTATTTACTTTATTATTATTATTCTTGCTATATTTTATTTTTCTCATTTATTTATATTGCTTACATACAACCTTACACCTTATTTTCAGCTATATTAGTGATAATGATATAGTTATTTGTTAAATGGTCGGTTTTCTTTGGCTCCTTAGGTTCGATAACCTCGATACTTTTGAAGAAACTAGCTGTACGATCCTCTAAAATCAATCACCACGGCATAACCGCTGATCCGCCGTCCATGCACGCTTGTGTAAGCAAAGCCAAATGAAGAACTTGCTACGTGGGCACACCAGAGAGGGTCTGCCAGTGGAAAGAATCGATGGCCATGAAAGAAGGCAGCATAGGCAGATTTGGCTGAATAATGTCCATCAGATGTCCACGGCCAAATCGGACGACCGTCATTGCCGGTCTGCAAGTTCATGCCATCGAGTTTCTCCCATATCACGAGGTAATCAATGATAACCTCCGTGATCAACGTTCTTGAAATCTCATCCACCCAACGACGATTCTAGAGGGCCTGCACAACAGTTATGAATTTGACCACATGGCGACTCACTGCGACAGTCAGGTTCGGTGGGAACTCCTTGATACTCTGGTCGTCTAGCCACCGATCACGCCAGAACAATATTTTCCTTAAACTTACGAACCCTTCGTACATAAGCATATGAACTAATACATTATTTAACTAAGGTCATTCTTTTTATATCAATTTATTTACCAATGTCCTAGAGCTTTACAAATATTTTGTAGCCACAATATAAACACCATTTCCGCTTCATATGCTATCACCTGGAATTTTTAGCATCTTGTTAAAATTCTTTGCTTGATATGCAAATAAGTTACAATTATAAAGGCAAATGACAATTTAAAGTTGGATGGTTATGGATGCAAGATCAACTATTGTTTGATGCTCACGTCCCACTAACGTGTCAGGTGGCACTACCACTGAATATGCCATCACTGTGGGTCCATGCTTTATCTGAGTTGGATCAACATAAAAGCGGAATAAGAGTTTCAATGAATCCATTATATATATACAAACATGTTAATATTTTTTAGTGTTCAAGCATTATATATATTATCATCTTCACAGTATTATTACTAGTATTTATCCTTTTTCATGTTGGTTAAGAGTGCTAGGTACTCTCGTAGGTGAACTATAATGAAAGAAGTCGACCTTACATATGCCAAATTGTTTCTAAGTCAGATTTGGGCACATTTGACTTCAAATAAAAAAAATTATCAACAGCAAAGTTGTAGATCTCGTCGAGAGCTATAATTTTTATATAAAGTTTGTCTTCATCCAACTTTGTATGAAAAAATTATAAATTTTCAAAGACAGGTTGTCATCCACTGTCACTGCCGACTCATAACAAGAACCGGCAGTGATACTCCCACCATTATTATTATTTGTTTATGTTAAGAACCGACACTAATAGTATTAGTATCAGTTTTTAATACGAACCGGCGGTGATAATTAATTTTCACTGTTAGTTATTTTTGGATATACTATTAGTGTCGATTCATGTTAAGAACCGGTAGTGATAGCTCGTCGCCTATTGAGGTTTATATGGTAGTGTGGGTTTATTATGGATTTTTCAGAATTTGATCCCATGATCTATCAACTGCTAAGCCTTGAAGATGAATAAAACACTAAGTTCCAGAAAAAAGAGAAAAAACTAGCATTAGTGCTAAGATAAGTCTGGAACACAATATATTTAAGGATAATAATGTCAAGTTGTCCTTACATGCAAGTTATAAATTTTGATTTTAGAACATATGTGTTTATTTATCATTGTGAGTAAATACCTAAAGATAATTTACTGGAGTGTTGTCTCCACTGATGTCCCAAGATGACGTGGAGAAGCTAAATACAACACATTGCAAAACACTTAAGTTCATAAGCACAAATGACATTACAAGAACTTCGGCGTGCACCAATCGTTTCTCTTCGTACTATGATTTGGTTGCTTCTACAAACACCTACCGGAGATCAACTGAAAGCTGAAGGCTACAAAGTCACCAATTTCCGGGGGGGGGGGGGGGTCACCTGCTTACACCCATGCTGTTCGGAAGGTTTGTGTGCCACCTAGAGTGCATTTCTTGTGGTTACTTTCCAAAAACAAGTTGATGGCTAGAGACAATGTAGAGAAAAGGAAGAAAATAGATTATGCAACCTGTTTGTTTTGTAATGAAAAGGAGTATATTAGTCATCTTGTTTGGAAGGTTTGGATGGACGAAGATGATCTCTTGGCGGGAGATCTTCACAGAGAGCGCGATCTTCAACACAAGCTTCAACGGAGCTTTGGTTTCTAGAATGAGCAAGGGAGCTCACGAAGCCACTCGAGGGATGACCTCAACTCCTGAGGCTAGGGTGGCCGAGGCAGTGGATCTGGCGATCCAAGACCCTAGGCCGGCCATGGAGGCCGAGGATCTAGTTCTGACCACAGATCTGAGATGGGTTTTGCAGACACTCGGGAGGGGGGGGGGATAGGAGGGTCCCTAGGAATGAAGGCATGTAGACTAGCAGCAGGGAGGGTAACAACAATGGGTTCAGAATCGCCAGGGCTTCAAAGGTAAAAAACCAAAACTGCCTAAGGCCATTGAGAAGATTAGATGCTTTAGATGCCAACAAGATGGGCATCATCAAGCTGATTGCACAAATGACCCAGTCTGCTACAAATGCAAGTAGACTGGCCACATGGCTGTGGATTGTGCGATCGACTTTGGCAAAAGCAGAAAAATCCAGATGTTTGGTTTCGCCACCCCAAATCTTGGGTTCTACTCTATCCACATCCTAGTGGAGAAGGCCTAGCTTTTCCAAACTACTGGCTTGCTCTCTGTCCTCACAGGTGAGGCCACAGTCCAGAAAATTGAAGCTGAGCTCAAACATCTTATTGACCCCAAATGGGACTAGAAAGTGAGACATCTTGATTAGAATGAGTTTATGGTGGTGTTACCCACTAAAGAGTCCCTCACAACCTTCACTAGGTTTAACTCTATTGAGTTGGCTCTGCACAATCTAAAAGTCAAATTTAGCACCCATGGGAAGGACCCAGATATTACTGATATCTTGAAATCTACCTGGGTCAAAATTTATGGAATCCCTACTTTTGCTAAGGATGTGGAATTTATGAAGGAGCTCATTGCTCTGGTGGCTGAGCCCATTGTGGTGGATGAACTCAGCCTTCTGAAGAATGATCATGTGAGAGTTAATGTCCTATGCAGGGACCCCCATAAGATCAAGAACTTCATTGAGGTCTTCTTTAATGGGAAGGGGCATCTAATTAGATATATTATGGAAGGCTTCAATGATAAAACCTCCACTGATGGCTCCTCTTCCAAGCCAGACGAAGATGATGATGATAAAGGATTTGAGGATTATAGCATAAGTGACTTTGATGAAGAGACAAGTTATGGTGACTATGCAAAAACGGAGGGGCGAGAAAAGACAAGAAAAACTCCTCAAGAACACATAAACCTATGAAAAAAAGGGAAGCAACTATCTTTAGAGAGTATGCCTTCTCCACCTTTGTGTAAGGAGATTAGTCCAATTGACTCGTTTGACCCTTCCATTGGTGAACTAAAAATCTTTAGTGACATGGTGGTCCAGCAGGGGCTACTGGAGCACCCATGTCAACCAGACACCTTAGTATGTGCAGATCAACAGCTTCTGCCCACCTCCTTTGCCATGGATGGCAATGCTATTTCTCTTGGTGCTCCTTCCAGCTAGAGAGTTCACTTTCTATGCCCAATGGGGGGGGGACTTCTCCTTGAAATTGATCTCCTTACAGGACACACCACAAAGGATGAGACTCTTAGAGATGCTGCCCATCCCCCGCAGGACTCAATTCCCGAGGGCATGGTGCTTGTCCACAATCAGGAGGGACCTGCCCTGATCTCTTCTACCTCCTGGACGAAATTAACCTTTCCCTAAGATGATCAACACACTGAAAGGGTTGGGCAAACATCTGTGGGGCCTGTGGACAATGGGGCATCTGAAGATCAACAACCCTTAGGTAATGTGGAGCCAGAGGGGGGGAGATTTGACACTCTCTCCTAAATCAGTTATAAAACCGAGGAAGGGGATAGCTCCTAAGGGTGGGATACTGTCCCCAAAACTTCAAAGATAAGAACCTACAACAGGAAGGGGCCTACTGTTGCCACTAGAGCTAGCACCAGAATCCCAGAGATGGGATTTCCATCCAATCCAAGGCAATGAAGAGGGCTCAACATAAGAACTCTACTTCAGGTACCTCCTCATCTACTAACCATTTTACTATTCTAAATAACTATCCCAATGAATACATTGCTAATGTTATTTCTAAGTTAGGTATAGTAGCTGATAATATTGATACTCAAATTGATGTCTTTAAGGCTGAGGAATTAGCTAGAGCTAAGACTGTAGAGGCAAACTATAAGGCTTTCTTGCAAAAACAACAGGACATGGAAGTGTCAAGGGTGAAAGACCTTGATCAGGATATGGCCATAGAGGTCATTGACAACTTATCTAGAGGCTTTGATATCCCCAGTTCAAATTTAGAGGAGGCCCCAAGGAGTGGCCTTGAACAAAAGAAGAGGAGAGGAAGACCAAAAAAAAACTTATATGAGGATTCTCATTTGGAATGCCAAGGGGCTTGGAAAGGCTGTTAAAAGAAAACAAATCAAGGACTATATCCTGAAGGAGAAGTTGGATATCATAGGCATCCAAGAAACTGTGAAGAAAGTCTTCACAGTTCAAGAACTTAAAGAGATTGCTAGATCTGAGAACTTTGCTTGGAGTGTGCTCCCTGCCCATGGTCACTTTGGAGGTATCTTGGTGGTTAGGGAAGACCTTTTGGAACTTGAGCACTGTGAGGTCCATCAGTTCTGCATCCAGGTTACTGTGAGAATGAGGATCTCCAATCTCAGATGGAAGTTTATTTTAGTCTATGGTCCAGTAGACCACACCACCTCAAGGGAGTTTATTTGTGAGCTGGAGGGTATCTGTGACAGGGTGTCACTACATGTCCCCCTGAGGGGGATTTTAACCTCATTAGGGATGCTCAGGATAAAATCAATGATAACATAGATAGGAGTTTGATGAACCCGTTTAACAATTTTATTGACAATTCTCACTTAAGGGAAGTGAGGAGAACTGGTGCCAAATGTACCTAGACTAACAAACAGTTAGCCCTAGTGATGGTCAATCTTGATAGATTCCTAATGTCTAGCGATTGGGAACTACATTTCCCCCTCTGTCATGCATGGAGGTTGACTAGGATTAGCTTAGACCATACCCCAATTGTTTTGGACTCTGGGGAAGCTGGGATTCATAGGGGCAGCTACTTCACCTTTGAAAGGCAGTGGCTCCAGGTAGTCAATTTCAAAGCACTGGTGTGTGAGAGGTGGGTACAGAAGAAAGATAAAAGGCCTGAGAATGGTTGTTCTGTGGATATGTGGCAAGACAGTCTTTGTGACTCTATGATATTTATGAGAAGCTGGAAGAGGCAATATGTTGGTGAACAGAACAAGAATAAGCAGGAAATGTTGGCTCAGCTGGCCGTGCTAGATGACAAAGCTGATTCTGAAGGCTTTTCCTCCAGGGAATGGGAAAATAGATACAATTTAGAAGGGAGCCTTGAGAAAATCCTCTTCATGGAGGAGATCTTCTAGAAACATAAATGTGGATAGACCATGGTGAAAGAGGGAGACAACAATACTAGATTTCCCACCTCTTAGCCAACGGGAGGAGGAGGAAGAACCTAATCTTGTATATGGATACTAATCATGGTAAGATCAGTTCTCAAGACCAAATGAAGGTCACATTTATGATTTCTACAAAAACCTTTTTGGACCTGGCTCTGGAGGTGGTTTGAACCTTGTCAATTGCTTCTAGGACAACCATGAAAAGCTTCCCATTGAGGCCAAAGAAGCCATGACCCTACCCTTCTCTGCCCAGGAGATTGAAAAGGCTTTCAGAGATATGAAAGAGGACTTTGCCCCTGAGCATAATGGTTTCACAACCACCTTCTTCAAGGCCTTCTAGGATTGGGTCAAGGATGACATCTTTGACATGTTCAAGGATTTCCATGCTGAAAGGCTGGATCTGAGAAGACTCAACTATAGGGTTATAACACTGGTTCCTAAGGTCAAGGAGGCCAATACTATTAAGCAATACATACCTATTTGTCTCCTCAATATTGACTATAAAGGGTTCACCAAGGTCCTGAATAATAGGCTCACCCCAGTAGCCAAGGAGGTTATTGGTGCAAGTAAAACAACATTTATCAAAGGAAGGAATATACTTGAGGGAGTGGTGGTCCTCCATGAAGTTATTCATGAGTTAAGGAAAACAAAACAACAAGGGCTGTTGGTGAAAATAGATTTTGAAAAAACCTATAACAAGGTGAATTGGAGCTACCTAGAAGAAGTCATGAGAGGGAAAGGGTTCCCTCACATGTGGATTCAATGGGTTATGCAGTCTGTGGGGGGGGGGTATGTATCAATATTAATGGCCAAAGGGAGCCTTATTTCAGAACCTACCAAAGCTTAAGGCAGGGTGACCCCCTTTCCCGTATGCTTTTCATCACTGCTACGAACACTTTGAATGCTTTGATGGCCAAAGCTTCAACCAAGGGCCTGCTCAAAGGGGTAGTGAGCCATCTGATCCCAAGGGGATCACCCATGTTCAGTATGCTGATGATACGATCCTGATGGTTGATGGGGATGACCGATCTATTCTAACTCTTAAAATTATTCTATACTGCTTTGAATGGCTGTCTGGGCTCAAGATCAATTTCTATAAGAGTGAGATCTTTGCTTTTGGTATGGACCAGCACAAGCAGGAAAGTGTAGCCAACATGTTGAATTGTAAACTGGCCACCTCCCTTTGAAATACCTAGGCATTCCTCTCTCTGATCATCATATGGGAATTGCTGCTTCCTCTGATCTCCTTTAAAAAATGATCAAAATGTTAGACCCATGGAAGGGTAAAAACTTGACGTATGGAGGCAAATTAACTCTGACAAACTCCTTCTTAACCAACTTGCCTATGTGTACCATGGGTTTTTACCTCCTTCCTAGAGGGATTCACAAGAAGATGGACACTACAAGATCTGGTTCTTTTGGAGGGGGGCTGACAATGTGAACAAATACCATATGGCCAGATGGGAAGCTATATGTAGACCTAAGGACTATGGTGGTCTAGGCATCTTAAACACAACTGTCATGAATGAGTGCTTGCTGCTGAAGTGGATCTGGAAGATCTGCTCTGGCTTTGAGGAAATCTAGTTTAAACTTCTCAGAGCCAAATACATGGTAGAGGGTAATTCTTTCACCTCTAGATAGAGAGGGTCCTCTCAGTTCTTGCAGGGCCTACACAAGGTTAAAACACCTCTTCCATTGGGGAGCTGAGTATAAAGTGAATAATGGCACCTAGGTCTTCTTTTAGGAAGGAAGTGCGGCTGGGAGAAACTCCACTGAAAACACAGTTCCTTGACTTGTTTGGCATATATGCTGACCCAGACACTCATCTCTGATTGCTGGGCTAACAATGAATGGAACCTTTAGTTTAAAAGAATCATGTCTGCTAATGATCTGAACTAGTGGGATGATCTGATGCACAGGCTGTAACACGTCCATTTGAATGAAATGGAGGATGAGGTAATCTGGTCCTTAGTTGAATCAAGGAGATTTAATACCAGGTCAATGTATAGGTTTCTTACTTTCGAGGGTGTTTCTAGCAAGGAGGCTAGGAAGCTCTGGACTTGTAAAATCCCCCTTAGGATCAAAATCTTTATGTGGCAGATGCTCCATAACAAACTCCCTATTGCCTCCTCCCTAAAGAAGAGGGGTTGGAAAGGGAGCTTATATTGCTAATTGTGCAGTAGGCCAGAGGATGTCAACCATATATTTTTTGGATGTGCTCTGGCCTAATTTTCTTGAAGTGCTCTGAGAGATATCTTCAAGTGGAATGGGTTCCCTACTTCGGTAGCTGACTTATGGGCAAGCTGTCTTCCAAAAATTTTCAAAATCTCTCAAACCCTAGATCTCCTCCTATTTGTAGGTGTTGCTTGGGCATTGTGGAGGAGAAGAAACGCTATGGCCATTAAGAAGAAATTCCCCACCAAGCTGAATGATGTCTTGATCCTTGCTATATTCTTCATGCAGAAATGGAGCCTCCTTCTCAAACATGACGACAAGCTTATGGTGGACAGTGTTTCCTCCCAAGTCCGCGAGTGGCTGTGTTACTTCTCTCCGGTAGATGGTCCGGCTTCTGATGTATTTGTGCTTGACGTGGGGCCATCTGGCCTTATGTAATTTTCTATCCTGTACATCTGTCTTGCTCTCTATGTATGCGATCTCTCTGGTGTGCTGGTGGTAACCCCATCTGTTACTTATTCCTCTATTTTTCTCCTCTTCTGTTGTTTCTGAACTTTGATATTGGCTTTCAATAAAAGCCGAGTTAATCTCTGTTTTAAAAAAAGAGTTATGTGGAGCAATATTTCAGAAATAGTTGGTTTCTCAATTGGAAAGAATTATTAATCTGTAGCAAAACTTTGGTTAGATAATAAGATATTTTTAGTGGTTAATATGTTGAATGCAGCTGCCTTGTGGGTCCTGTGGAAGTTAAGAAATAAATTATGTTTTCAGAATGGAGCTTCAAGAAGTATGTCGTTGGTTTGGAGCAAAATCGCTCCCATGTTCAAGAGTTGGAAGGTCTTGTGTCCCACGAGATCCCTTTCATCTTCCGAGCTGGTTCTCTGCAATCTGGGCTCGCACAGCTCTTTTGCTGTAAACTTTGTTCCGCTGATGTAATCCCTATCAATATTTTTTGAAATATTTAGATTGAAAATATGAAAATCGATCGTATAGATTTTCTTTGCAAGTAGTTTCATAATATCACAACTTTATTGTGTTTTATAAATAGGTTCGAATAAAAAACAATGGTCAAAGATCCATTTTAAAGAACTATGTCGTTGTTCAAAACATCAAATATTTGTTACCAGATGGAGTATTAGTTTCTTTAATATAAGAAGTAAATGTTCAAGTCGAAAGGCCCAAATTCCAACAAAATAAGGGGCTTATTGCCCAAGTCTCTCCTACTGTGCAGTTTAGCCAAGTTGAATAGCCGCTTGTTGCCTCCTTTGGGTAAGACTAGAATTCATTGGATTGCTTGGGAGGTGCTTTTTCTTTTTGACTTTTTGTTAGAGGTTTTACATGGAGATGGAAGGACGATGAGGTGCGATTACTGGAGGAATGTACCAAAGCATTCACCGGCCTAACAAGTCATTTGTAGTAGCAACTAAACGATATCGATAATAATTTTCTAATTTGAAAATCAATAGACGGAAGAGACAACTTATTACCATTTCACTATACTCGTTTCCACTTCTTTAATCACTGCGTGTGAACATACGTAACAGCACTTACATGGATGCACCCACATATGCATGAAGCGACCAAAAGAAAGGGAAGAAAGCGGCAATCAAAACCGCACAAAAACAACCAAAATTTGAATGAATATATATATTCCTCGTTCAGCGAGGGATTAGCGTCTCGAAGCAGTTGAGCCCGTCCAGCTCGACGGCGAACCGCGGTTTCAGCTGCTGCTTCTTGCCAATAATCTTCACGGCGGCGCCGCTGGTGAGCTCCATCTTCACCGGCGGCCTTTTGCTGTTGCTGACATCTGCTGGTACCTGTACTGCTACTGCAGGGCTCGCCAAGAACTGCAATCGAATGACAAAGTAGCAGAGAACAGTTCAGCCAAAATGCACGAAGATTGTAACGAGAGAGATGATCATGGCACAAGACCTTCTTGCTTTTGAAGCCCTCGCTGGCCGCCGGCGAAGACAATATGACATCTGTGGAAGCCATGGGAGCTGTGCAAGGCAAGCTAACAATGAGACAGCAGCTCCAAGTATTGAATCACTGCTGCCTTGTAATTCCACTGGCTACACTCACTTACAGCATTTCAACATATAAACAACGCATCAATGGCCTATTTATATGGAAGCTTTGCTTCTAGATAGAATGGAGACAGAGAGAAAAAGTGTTATTGGGACTGAAGAACATCTATTGTTCAATGCCTGGCTTAAGATGAGGATAGGGCTATCTTTAGCCAGCTAGCTCCAAGAATTTGAGCCTTGGTGTCATTGACTCCACGTAGCTCGATCGGCCAGTGAGCTTTTTGCAGTTCATCTTCTTATCCACTTGAAGGGTGTGTGCACTTTTTGCTGTCCTCATGGATGATGATAGATGGTGATGGATGGCTAATGACAAGCCAGTATTTAGCTAGGGCCTGTTTGGAATATAGATACTGCACTCTAAGATTTTTCATGTGGATTCTTTCGCGAAGCAGGATAATTTACATATTGAAAATTTTGTTACAATTCACTGCAAGTAGAATCATTCATAATTTTACAAAGTTGGTAAAATTTTGATTCATGAACCAAATCCCAAAATTGGTCCCAAACTCACAGTTGGTAAATAATGGCAAAAACCTTAACATTTTGCCACTTTATATGCAGCTCACAATGTATTTTAAATCTCTTTGATTTGTGCGTAGACGGTTACATTTTTTTTTGGCAGTGCATAAATGTTTACAAAATTTGTGCTTGTTGGGTTTGTTTGATAAATTCCTCTGGTTCAGATTTCTCTTATGTTTAAAAAGGTCCAGATCTGATGTGTACAGATCACATTGTATGATCTCCACCTTCTAATTCGTTCCCAAATTAAAGGCTCGGTCAGTGCATAAAGCCTGAGCCAAATGCCGGTACTGTTAGGTTATAGTAGTGTATAAGAACGAATTTTGATTCATGAACCAATACCCAAAAAAGCTCCCAAATTAGCAGTTAAAATGAACCAATTACATATTTTTTTTACAAGAAAAAAGTGTTATGCAAAAAAATATTAGATAATATTTGGAAAATATTTTTTTTCTTCAAAACAACAAATTATCGTCCATAACAATTCTGAATGTTACAAAATTTTAATGAAAACTGAACCATAATAAGAACAAAGTTTGGATGTTACTAAGTCTGAAGAAAATAAAAGTAATATGATTTTTAAGTTACGAAATTTTTTCAAAAAAATGAAATATAATATGTAATTTTTTAATGTTATGATTTTTTAAAAGGAAGTACATTGTGTGGAAACATTCTAATGTAACAAAATGTGTAAAAAAAACTTTGAATGCTATGAAATTTGACTAAAAAGAACCATATTATGTGGAAATAATTGAATGAAACTTTGTGAAAAAGGTTGGACCATAGTATGTAAAAATATTTGAATATTGCTAAATTTGAAAAAAATATTTAAGAATTCATGGTATGTAAGACAAGGTCGAGAGTCTCTTTGGAACACATGATTCTCAAAATATTGGAATAGGAAATACACAGGATTAGGGTTCCCTGAAAATAGCAATCCCACAATGTTAGGATGCATGAAGATTTCCAATGGAACACATTTGGATGCCACATACGAAAAATGGAACACATTTGGATGCCACGTACGAAAAAGAAAGGAATTTTGAGAAACAGATAGACACAATGGAAAGTTTCCATGTGGTCGGACCTCATTTTAGGTTTCCTTCAAAATTCCTATGGATTGAGCATTTGATAGGAATTTCATAGTACTCTAGGATGTTCAATCCTTTGTTCCAAAGGAAAAAAATCTTATCCAAATCCTACATAATTCCTCCAAAAATCCTATGTTCTAAAGGGGACTTGAATATTCCGAATTCTGTACAAAGAATAACCCTAATATGAGCAGAAATTTAAATATTCTGGAGGTGCCATCCCACGCTAATAAAAAAAGACAACGTAAGTCGTCGGATGACATCAGTACAAGTCAATGGCTATATTAGTTTATGTCAATCAATTTCAATGACTGTAATTTTTTCATGGAGCATCCGTTTTATGTTCTGTTTTCACTGTTGTGTTCTATGGGATAAGCTCAACAAAATTAAATCCATATTGTATATGTTTTGGAGACATTTTACATGCACTCGCAACATACGTGTAAACTTTTTATCAAAGCGTTCACATAAGTTTCTACAAAAATATTCACTAAAATTATTGAAAAAGTTGCTATTAACTTGATAGTAAGTTGTTTGTAGCTTTTGTGGTTGCGATTTATGTGAAAAAAGTTATATAGTAACTTCAGCGAAAAGTTAAGTACTAACTTCTGCGAAATATTGGATAGCAACTTCAGTTAATGTTTAGTAGTAAATTATAAAAAGACTATGTAACAAATCAAATTTTACTATGATTTGAAAAGCTAAAAATTATTTCGCAGACTTTACTATGACTTGGGTTTGGTCACATATTCAATGAGTGTTATGTCACAACTTATGTAGTTGTATTACAACTTATATAGCAACATAAAAAATCAAACTTAAAGTTGTATCTGATGTAGATATTGTGTGTCAACTTCAATGAATGTTTGATAGCAGCTTCAATGAATGTTATCGACATATAAATGGGCCGTCGCTCTTGTGAAAATTGCTGATATTTCAATTGGGCCTAGTTTTACATGGGCCGTGGCCTACGGTTTCCAAGTATGGCTAAAAGCAAAGCCTTGCAGCCCAACAAGCCGCAGAAGAGACGAGAAGCACCGCATCGCTCGAACGAACCCTAGCAGCCTCCCCCTCTTCCACGCGACGACGCAGGTATCGCTCCTTCCTTCCTCCTCCTCCTAGGGTTTCTAGGGTTTCCGAGTTCTCCATCGAATCCTTCGTTGCTCGGCCGCCGAGACCAACCAGCGCCGCGCCCCCCGCTTTCCGTTTTGTTTCCAGGGTTTCTCCGTCGCGCAATCTTAGTCCCCGTGGGATTTGGTTGGTCGGCGGCGGCGGGGAAGATGAGGCCCGTGTTCGTGGGGAACCTGGACTACGACACCCGCCACTCAGAGCTCGACCACCTCTTCTACCGCTACGGCAGGATCGAACGCATCGACATGAAGTCAGGTTCGCACGCCCTTGCTTTCCCCCCGTCTTCTCAGTTGTCTCCTACGATTTCGGTTCGATTTGATGCTGTTGATGCTCACGTGGATTTCCCGCCAATGAGAACTTGATGTGTGAGTTCATAGGTGTAAAGCCAACAAGACCAATAGGAAGATCGAATAATGCTAGGTGCATATGCAGTGGTTAGGTTTTCTAGCATAAAGTCGTTCTGGATGAGATCCATCCTCCGGTAGTGCTGTAATGGTGTTGCTAATTATAGTCTCGATCGATTAGTGAATACTTGTGGTAGTAATTCGTGTTTGTCTTATGTTTTTTTTAATATTTTGCATGTTTGATGATGCTTTTAATCTGGTTTTGAAGCGGGTAGTATGTGATAGGGATGCAAGCGGGGTGGGCTTGCAGGCTTTGAGGTCCGCTTAACTATAATTGTAGTTATATGTTATATTTTTGCATCCATTTTTGTACAAGTGGGTGAAAAATGAACGGACTAGTGGGCTGTCCGCTTGCATCCCTAGTATGTCATCTCTTTTGGTCGTACTGTACATGTGCAACAACTACTGCATAGATCACATAATTGCACAAATATGATGCTCCATGTGATGTAACCACAGTTGCAATATATGTATAGTAGGCAGAGATGTTTAAATGTTTACTCTGGCGCAGGAACTACAGAGGCAAACATAGCTCTCCCACAGGGCTCTCAACTCCTGAAATACCTTCCATTCACTCCCCCGGCCACCATTTCCTTCGCTTGAAACCATCCGTTCTTGATGCACTGTATACTGTTACTACTGCTCGAGCGTGTTTAGCGGGGACCGAGCGATTCATGCCATGCCATCAGTACCATCATGCCATACCATGCCGTGACTAGAAGTATCACCAACATGACAACGTGCTATGTGTACTATCTTGATAAGCAAGAGTTCAAAAATATGGTGAAGCATGTTCAATGTCTCCAGTCATAATTTCTTACTTTGGATATAAGTTATGCAACACCATGCTTAGCTCTCATCATGAATGGAATCCACCCCTCTAGTGCTCTTCATACCATCAGAACTATGCAGGTATGCAGGTGCAGTACTCTTCTAATTCTCTTAGGTTTGAATATGCTGATGTGTTGAGTTGTTATTGTAAAAGGAGAACTGGAAGTTTTTTCTGTGATTGGTAGGACATCGGTTATTCAATTTCTACCATTCTGACTTGCATATTTACTTTTTTAGGATTTGCTTTTGTCTACTTTGAGGATGAGCGTGATGGTGACGATGCCATTCGGGCTCTTGATGGTTATCCCTTTGGCCCTGGGAGACGCAGGCTTTCGGTGGAGTGGTCACGGGTAATTTACTTTTCTTGTGAACCCCTACCCTTACCCCCTAGTGGCCAAGCAATCTTTGATTTAGCTGGTGTTTGTCATATTATGCTGTGGTCAGTTAACTTTAGCGATGATTCTGTTTCCTTCTTGGGGTGTTTTCGATAACAGGGTGATCGAACTGCTAGACGTGATGGAAATAAGCCAGTGGAAAACATTAAGCCCACCAAGACATTGTTTGTCATTAACTTTGATCCAATCAACACAAGAGTCACTGATATCGAGAGGCACTTTGGACCGTTCGGGAATATCTCAAATGTTCGGATAAGGAGGAACTTTGCATTTGTTCAGTTTGAAACGCTGGAAGAAGCCACAAAGGCTCTCGAAGCTACTCATGCTACGTCAGTATCCTTCCCTTGAAGCTACTCTTTCTTAGCAACTCATTTTCACTGTTCCTCAGTTCATTAAATGAGCGAAGTTTGACTTTCACTAACTGATTCAGTACTTGGGTTTTGGCTTTCAGATGTTTTATTTGTGCTATAAATTGTAAAGAAATGGTTAAGTACTGCATTAACTGTTTAAGTTAGTGAAGAATGACATTTGTTGACAACTTTGCATTGATTTTTCTACATAGAAGTTCTGCATAATGATGCCATTTAATGATAGTCACAAAATGCATGTTATTAGATTTGGTGTATGCCTTTTCCTTTGAAGGAAGCATTTTCTTTGTGCTCAGTTGCTCTGCCCCTATAGTTCGTGTGTGCTTTAGCATATCCATGTGATTTAATTTTCTTGAAATTAATTCCATCATGTAATTTATGTAATCATGATGCTTAAAGAGTTTTTTTCTCCCCTTTCTGCAGCACACTTTTGGACAGGGTTATTTCTGTTGAGTATGCCTTTAGGGATGATGGTGAACGAAGTGATAGGTATGACAGCCCAAGAAGAGGAGGAGGTGGTGGCTATGGTAGGCGGGGTGGGGGTGATAGTCCATATCGCCGATCTGTTAGCCCTGTGTACCGGTCACGACCTAGTCCTGACTATGGTAACCCAAGGAGTCCTGTATATGGTTCGTATTACAGGAGCAGGAGTCCTGTTGGTGATGGTTATCGGAGGTAACGCCCTTTGTTTTTTTTTGTTTTTTATTAGTGCATAATCATGATTGTCATGTCCATGTTAGGACTGGAGCAGCAGCTTTGTTTGCAAGTATTTTTAGTAGGACATTCGGAATTTCAGATAGTTTCTTGTGTTCGACAAACCATCCAGTTTAGTGTTTTGGGAGTTAGTCTTTTTTGTGTGATTTCTGTTTATTTTATTTCTTACTTACTGTATTGTATATGATTTACTTCTGAATCAAGGGTTAGTCTTAGTCCTGAAAATTTTGAGTTCTGATTACACTAAGTTAACTAAGGAGTTCTTGGAGAAAACTTGTTAATAATATAGAATTTATCTTATAAAATTCCATTTTCCATGTAAACTTCTTGGGTTCGTTGTATGCCACTCATTTCTTCATTTGTTCATGCTGCATTTTTCAGCTTTGTGATTGCTTTTAGTATTTTGAGGGATTGTCCTGTTGTCTGATGAATACGTATTTGTTTCTGCTTCAGATCTCCTGTCCAGCGGTCAAGATCCCCGCCTGCCAACAAGAGAGCTTATAGCTAATTGAAAAACCATCGTATCTCTGTATGGTAGTGGGCGGGGTGTGGTTTGTATCTCTGCCTTTGCCAGCGAGCACCTAGTAGCAAGAACTCTACCTGTACTGGAGCGTTTCGCCTCAAAAGTGACCCGTGTTTAAATTGGATCTGTACTACGTTATGCTATGTGCCTGTCACAGATTTTAGTTTTCTTGATATGTTTTCGGGGTCTATTTACCTTCATATTATCACCCGGCTGTTTTATGTTGACCTAGTGCCTTGTGCTATTCTAATTTCCTGGCTGACAAGCTTGGCTAAACTATGATCATTGGAGGGTTCATAACCAAGGTGTGTTGTTTGGAGCTTTTTTCCAGTGTAAGCCTCAAATTGGGCGAGTATCGTCATTCATGCTTCGTCTAGGAATCTGCACAGCTTCTAGTAATTCGACCACTCAAATGATTACAAAAGTACCAACAAATTGACTTTCTTTTTAGTTTACATACTACAGAACAAAATTTGTTTCTTGGTGTGGTGTACGAGCTAAACAATTCAGTAAGCACTGTAATGTTATGCTATTTCTTCTACCAGTAGTCCCCACAGGAGCAGGTGCCGTCCCGGAAATAGTGAAACCTCCTCACGTCCCTCAGCACAATCTCCCTCCCAACCATCTTGGAGATGAACTTGGCAGACTCATGGCAGTCGTTGCACACCCTCAGGTTCTTGGCCACCCTGATGGCGGCACCCGGCGGCGTCCTCAGCAGCCCGAAGGCGATGGCAAGCTTCTCACTGTGGTACCGGAGGATCGCGGCCTTCTCGCTGTCGTCGATGTCATGGAGCACGCAGGACGTGTCCGGCTTGTACCCTTGGATCCGCATGCGCTCCCAAAGCGCGTCCATGTGCTCATGCACCTGCACGCTCTCCGGGTGCGTCGACTCACCGGCCATGAACCGGTGAATGGCGCCGTCCAGCTCGATCCAACTGCAGCCGGGCTCCTTGCTGACGCCCCTCTGCCGCATCCTCTTCCTCACCTCTACTGATTTCTCCCATAGGCCGGCGGCAGAGTAGATGTTGCACAGGAGCACGTAATGGCTCGCCTCGTCGGGCTCGAGCTGGAACAGCCGCTCGGCCGCGATCTCGCCGAGCTGGACGTTCCGGTGCAGCCGGCACGCTCCGAGAAAGCAGCTCCACGCGGACACCTGCTGCTCCCCTGGCTCCATTGAGTTGATGATGCTGTAGGCTTCGTCCAACCTGCCAGCCCGACCAAGGATGTCAACAGCGCAGGCGTGGAGGTCCGGCGTCGGCTCGACGCCGTGGTCTCTCTTCATGCCGTGGAACAGCTCCAGGCCGCGGTCGACCATGCCGGAGTGGCTGCAGGCCGCCAGTGCGGCGATGAAGGTGACCTCGTTCGGTTTGGCCTCGTCGCTCGCCACCATTCGGTCGAACAGAGCGATCGCCTCGTCGCCGAGCCCGTGCATGCCGTAGGCCATGATGAGGACGTTCCAGGTGATGACATTCCTCCTCGGCAGACGGTCGAACACGGCCCTCGAGAGCACCAGGCAGCCGCACTTGGCGTACATGTCCACCAGCGCGCTCCCGACGGCGACGTCCGAGTCCAAGGCGTGCCGCACAGCGTAGCCATGTATCTCCTTCCCTCTCGCAGGCGCCACGAGCATTGCACAGCCGGGGAGGAGGGTCATGAGTGTGATGTTGTTAGGCATCACCGGCTCTTCCTCCACTCCGGCAACGACGTCTTCCATTGCGGCATCGGTAAATCTCCCTTGCTGTTGCATCTCTCTGACCAGCTGAAACGCCTCGCCGATGTGGCCCTGGACGACACAGCCGGTGATCAGGGTGTTCCAAGATACCACGTCGCGGGGTTCGATCGCGCCGAAGATCCTGCGAGCGGCATCCATGTCGCCGAGGCGCGCGTACATGTCCATGAGCGCGTTCTGCACGAACCGGTTGTTCGCCATGCCGCGCTTCAGGACGTACCCATGCACAGCCTCCTTGCCGGCAAAGGCCTCGGAGCGCGCGCATGCGGGCAGCACGCCCGCCATGGTGGTCTCGCTGGGCACGACGCCAGCCTCGGCCTCCATCCGTGAGAAGAGGTCCAGCGCGTCCTCGTCCATGCCGGCCTGCGCGTACCCACAGACCATGGCGTTCCACAGCCCGAGCTGCCGGCCGTCGCCGGGGACCATGTCGAACACCCGCCTTGCCGCTGCCACCCTCTCGATGCTGGCGTACATGTCCACCAGCGCGCTCGCGACGAAGGAGTTGGCGGCGAGTTCGGCATCCTTGAGGACATAGGCGTGCATTTCCCTTCCGACGGCGAGCATCTCCAGCTGCGAGCACGCCGGGAGCGCGCTCGCGAACGTGACGCCGTCCGGGCGCACGCCGCGCGCGACCATGTCGTAGAGCACCTGGATGGCCTCGTCGCAGCGGCCGCTCTGCACGAGCAGGCTGACCATGGTGTTCCATGTGACGACGCCCCCGCTCGGCGTGTCGGCGGCGCCGACGGAGCCGAAGAGCCTCCGTGCGTCGTCGACCAGGCCTAGGCGCGCGTACATGGAGAGCAGCGCGTTGAAGGCGAATCGCTCGTCTCCGTCCAGGAAGCCGTTCTTGAGCGCGAAGGCGTGCGCCTCGCGGCCGAGGCGGGGGTCGTCGACGAGATGGGAGCACGCGAGGAGGACGCTGACGAGCGTGAATGAAGTCAGCGGGTGGCCCTCCCGGAGCATGTCACGCAGCGCGTCAAGCGCCGGGAGCCAGCGGCGGAAGAGACAGAGCGCGGCGATGAGGGAGTTGAAGGTGACGGCGTCGCGACTGCCCATCGCGCCGAAGAGCGCGAGCGCGGCTGGGAGGTCACCGCAGCGGGCGTAGGCAGTGAGCAGCGCGTTGGCGACGGCTGGGGTGGGGCCGTGGAGGAGCTCCCGCCGCAGCGCGGCGCAGTGGATGGCGCGGGCGGCGCGCGCATCGCGGAGGGCCGCGGCGGACTTGGCGGCGGGCGGGAGGGCGAAGCGGTCGAGCGGGGCGGAAGTGGAGGAGGCGGCCGCCAAGGAGGAGAGCGCGCGGAGGGCCGCGGCGTGGTGGCCTGCTGCGGTGAGGGAGCGGACGGTGGCGGCGTTGGGCAGCTGAAGCGGCGGTGGCGGGGGCGGTGAGGTGAGGGGGAGCGGGCTGGCCGCCATGGAGCGGACGAGGCAGAGGGGATTGGGAGCTCAGCTCTGGAGCTCGGCTTCGGCTTCCAGTGTTCGGGTTTGGATAAGTGGACGCTCTGCTCACACTGGACTGAGATATTTTTTTTCTTCCTGGGCCAAATCGAAGCAAACTAGTTGTCATGTTTGGAAATCAGGAATTTGATAGAAATTACTCATTCCGATTCTAAATATAAGTTATTTTATGATATGTGTTGATCAAACTTTTCTAAATTTGACCATCAATATATAAATAATCATGTAGATTAAAAAAATACAAAATGATATTATTTGAATATGCATTAAAAATACTTTTACAATATACATTTTATTTATTTAATATACCATATTTTCTAAGAAATCACTGGTAAAAATATCACATTATATTGAAAACTTTATCGATGTTCTGTACAGTTCATATTTCGAATGAGAAGGAGCATATTTTCTTACATTGATTACCATAGAACCCATGCGGGACTCTTACATTAAGGAACCTTCTAGCGGTGGGTTTGTATCCCATTTCCATCCCCTATAAAATGTAAATTCCAAATATGAATTCATAGGGTGTGGTAAGGAAGCCGTGGACACTCTCATGATTTATAAAAAAACCTGGTAACGATTTTTAAACATTAACCCAACAATTTATAAAGTTGTATATAACTTTTATATGTGATTTGTTCCGATAGTACTTTTGACTTATTTTGATGTTATATTCGAATTTTTTAGTTTTCAAATACATTAAAATATATGCAATATATATCTTATTTTGTTCAATTATTAGTTATGAGCAATATTACGTCTCCCCTGGAAAGTGTGATCCATCCTTGTTCCCCCAGAAAAATATTGCTCATCCGACAAGTTTCCATACGGTATAAGACCATCCCTAACCGATTTTTGTCAAGGCCTAGAATTCCTTCACGAAAGGATTTTTGTTCCCTTTAGCGTTTCAACGGTTTCTCTTCACGGTTCCTGTCACGGTTCTCGTCACGAAGGGATTTTCAAGGTTATTCTGTTCAGGATAGGATTATCTCTACTTTCCTTTCACAAATCCTTTCGAAGGGAAGCTGTTGGAGATGAGAAAAAATAAAAGGAATGGGAACGGTAAGGAGAATCGGGAAGGAAACGAAATTAAGAGAATATGATTGGGGATGTTCTAAGTACCCCATCCCCTCCGGAAAACCAACGGGAGAATAATAGAAATATTAATTTTATTTGTTAATCTAACATTAGGGGTTAATTTTCATATATTTAGGTACAAGTTTGTGATATTAGTTTCCAAATACAAGTTTACATGCCCATCTGCAAATGTTTGATTATCATTATGTTTTAACAATCATTAATAAACCATGTAATATTTTAAAATACACATCTAATTTATTGAATAACCTCACATCTTGATTGCTCCATGTTAAATGGCCCATCACCTTCTGATACTTGGTTCAGGTCGGAGGACCCACCTTCTAAATACTGCCACGTCCGCTTGTGACTAGCGGGTGGATATGCCATCCCTACAACACAATAGTCATATTCAATATGTTGATCTATTTAGTGGTAATTTTAATATTATTTACTAATTCACTACTAGAAAGTTGGAGATAGATTTTAATCTATTTAGAGGTGATATTAACATGTTTTTTCTTAAATCACTACTAGAAAATTAGAGATCTAGGTCACTGTGGCATAATCACATACTTTCAAATCTGGAGCAATCGAACAAACAAATCTAGCCACAAATGATAAGTCGTAGATAATCTCTATGTGCCCTACAATGAGAAAATTGTAATTTTTACTTGATTAGAGCTCAATTAGAGCTCTAGGTCCTCCCAAAATTCATCACATGGAGCAATCACATACTTTCAAACCTAAAGCAATCTAGCAAGTAAATCTAAATAAAAATGAAATGTAGATCATCTTACTAACCTTGGAGCACCTTGATCACGTAGATTTCTCCAAATATTGAAGTCTCTAAGTGCAAGGTTGGGCACAAATGGTGGGAGCCGAGCAGAACATAGCTCCTCTCTGTTCTGTTAGCACTTAGAGAGAAGAAGGCACGCTTTTTAGACTGTACACTTATTAGTGCCGGCTCGTAATACAAACTGGCACTGATACCAGATGGCACTAAAGTATTAGTGCTAGTTTGTTCCAAAAATAGGATACTGAGTATCAGTGCCGATTCAACCTGGCTCAATTGATGATCGAGTGCGGGAATGTATGAACCGACATTGATACTTCATCAGTGTTGGCTAGGTAGGGATGGCAACAGGTCGGGTCAGGTGCAGGTGAAGCAGAACCGTGCCCGACCTGCGACTCGATTTGGGTTACCCGACCCGTGCCCGCAAAGGATGGTGGGAATAGTATTGTGCATGTGCCCGTCGGGTACCCAAAACCTGTGGGTCGCCCACGGGTATTTGACTGCAACGGCAGTGGCCCATTGACTCAGGTCACAATGACTCAGCCATGCTAGCTTCGCCAGCGCGCAGGCAACCCCGGTAGCGCACCTCGCCAGTGGCGGCTTCGGTGACAGGTTCAGTCGGATCAAGGTAGCACAAGCACCAGCGAGTGACGGTGAACGCATTGGAAAGGACCTCGACCGTTGAGCCTGGCCGAAAGATGGCCAGTGTCGAGTGAGGGTTAGTGGTGGCGCTCGGCTCCACGGTCGGCCACACCGGTGCCTGCCGAGGCCGGACCAACACGCCTACAAGCATGCTCGAGGTTAGCTAGAGCTCACCGTGCGCTAAAAGGGTCGAAAGGCGTGCTACGGGGGTGTGTTGACGTTGAGGGGCAGAAGATGGTCACCGGACTTGGGGAAGAAGGTGGTGGCGCACGAAGCCCGTGAGGAAACTGACAGGATCAGGCCGGGGAAGCTTGGGCAACGCGCATTGACATGTGGAGGCCTCATCCTCGCTGTCCTCTGGGATCCATGCTCGTCTTGAACCCGTCCCCACCATCGTGACTCCGTGACACACAGGTGTAGTCCTCTAACACATCCATCTCCCTTGGTGACACACATCGGCTAGATGTGGCCGCCCATTCACCTTCTCGTTACCAGCGGGGGTTGCCTCGGCAGCGACGGTGGCGGGACGGGCAGCATCTAGCACCATTGGCTCTAGCCCCAGCAGCGCCAGCCTGCTCATCCTCTGAGCCTAAGGACCATCAAGGCGACCTGAGCCTAGAGATCCAGTCAGAGCCCGATGTTGAGGACGACTAGAGATCCATCAAGGCGGCTCGAGCCCGGTGTTGAGGACGAAGGCAGCCGCAAGCGGCTGCCGGTGAAGAAGCGACGGGTGGAGCAACTGGTTGAGCTAAGGGGCTCTCACCTCTCGGTGGTTCTCTCGCGTAGATCTGAGCGAGAGTGAGAAATGGTGTAGGGTGAGAGGCAAACAGGTAGCATGACTGGTGACTGTAGGAGAAGATAGGTCATGGGTTCACGAGCACATGACGGCATTTTGGGTCTACTCGTGGGCACCAGCAGGCAAAGATACAGACCTGTGCCTGGCTAGGCAGGATTGCCACCCCTACAGCTAGGTATGAACCGGCTCGAATGACTATTTCTATTGTAGTGCACACACACAACCCGCTGGTCTCTCCAGGCTCTTTTGGCTTTCCACACATAACCCCTCGTATCCCCTCAATATAAAGCAACAAGTAGTGTTCTTCTACCTCACTTGCCATCCTAGTGTTCATATCTTCTACTGCACTGAGAAGCGAGATCTCGGGGTCGAATCCCTTTCGCTACATTGAGGTGGGTATCATATGGTTCCCATCATGGTTTAGTTAGAGTTTGTTTGGTTTTAATTGATTCAATCTGTATAACTTATGGTAATACCTTGTTTCCGTTGTAGATCTGCAATGGCGCAGTTCACAACAATCAAGCGGTAACAGGATGAGATTGTCCCTATGGCCTCTTTGATGGTGCAGATGCTTGGTGTCGACTTCGGCCAGGTAGACTTCGTGTTCTTCGCTGCTGTGAAGGCCCCCTCCATGGACCTCGTATGTTGTGAATCACGTTTTCGATTCTGTTCTTCTAGATGAAAATTTCTCAATTGATGTTCATCACAATGAAGGCATTTTGTTAACTATTCTCGTCTTTCTGAAAGACTGCGTCGATCGACCCAAGTTTGTCAATCACTTTTCATATTTCTGAAAGACGACGACGCCATAATGTTTACCATCTCGTCCTTTTGGAAGATAGCGTTGATCATAATCTATAGTTAGGGATTGTGTTTAGCTATTTAGGTTCATGTGTTCTGAACAATGTGTGATGTTTTTAAACCTTATGATATGTAAATGCATGTGTTTTGTGTTCTGAACAATGTGTAATGGATGCTCTGAAAAATATATTAATATGTTGTTTAATTTATAAATCATGAAAGTATGTATGCCATATCATGAGGGCAGTCAGGAAACAAATTTGCTTATAGCGAAACGGTCACATAGACAGTTTTTTTTTTAAAAAAAAACTTCGTCTCTGACAATTAACACAGACTGGTTTCAACAAAAATCGTTTATGACTCTTATTACTTATAGATGGGTTTCAATAAAAATCGTCTGTGAATCTTATTATGTATATACGGGTTTTCATAAAATCAATGTGTGTGTAACTGTATTACATATGAAGTTATAACCGTTAGTAACAAGGTCGATATCATAAATACTTTTACAAAGATGGAATATATAATCTTTTTGATAGGGTTTAAAATTCGTTTATAATAATATGTTCTGAGGTAACGTGTGTTGCTTATTTTATTCTGTTTCCATGTCTTTTCAGATTTCACATGAGTAATTGAGTCGTTCTTAGGTTAAGCCATACTGATATGACTAGAGTTTATATTTATAGTTTAGCTAGTCCAAAGTAACCTTAGATTTTGCTAACTATTTAACAGTAAAAATATGTACCGAAACTATAAAATCTTAGTTTTGAGGGTCACGGACAGTCCCACTGACCAAACCAAAAGAACTTACACCCGCAACTGTAAAATATTATTAATTTTTACAGCAAGGGGCGGTTTTTATAGTCATCGGGTAGTTTTACAGTCAGGAGTGCTTCTTACGTTGCGGAGTTTGTTTGGTTTTTTACGTTCTAGGGGAATATGTGTGTACAGTCACGGACAACTTTTTTTCTGTCAGGGATAGATTTTTACAGTTGCGTTGTGCGGCTTTTCCGGCTTGAAAATATTATTTTGACCTACTGACTTGAGATATTTTGGAGATCCACTTGACCGTCATATTGTCATCACGAAACCATCACGAAAATATACTTATCATGGCGGTGCAATTCAAACCGCCAAGAAAGCTGCGTATTTTCTTGGGAGTTGATCAAAACCGCCAAGAAAAATAGTTCATTGCTCCGTACATTACTATAGAAAAGTTTATCAGTGCCGACTCAAAACACTATCAGTGACGTTATCTAAACCGACACTGATCATAAGTGTCAGTGCTGGTTTATAATTAATAATCGGCACTGATACTCAGACTATTAACGTCAGTTTGTGAGACAAGTCGACACTTATGGCATCTCCTCCCACTATACAGAATCTAGCTAATCTAACTAAACATTACGTTTTAGCAATTATTAAAAAACCATTGAACTAATAACCATGCAATATATACATAAACACATGCATAAAAAATAGTTATCACATTCATATTAAAAATACAGATATATGTCCAGAAACTTCAATTTAACTCAAGTCAGTCATACAATACAGTTATACATACATTACCCAAAGATCCATACATCATTATACTTGAGCATTTGCCTAAGCACATAACCTGAGATAATTTATATAGTTAAAATCTACAATACTGTATTATAGTACTTCATTGATATAAATTAGTGTATGAATTAGTACACTCTCTTTTGCTTCACATAGATGACCCCATATATTTGTCTTATTAGCTTATTCATTTTCTCTTAAATGAAACCTTATATCAGTCTGAAAGTTACTTTCAGCCGTGCAGACCACTCGGAGGTCATAATAGCTTAACCCAAGATGCTCCATGGCTTTAGCTAAGATAGCATGAAAGCTAATTGCCGCAAATGCATCACTAAAAATATCTTACAAGCAAAGAAAATAAAATTATAAAAATAATAACGCTAACAGTCATGTATATCAAAACAATCAGATTACATATTACCGTACCATACATATTCATTGAACTGAGAAAGCCTCTCACTGATCGAAGCCAAATCCTCTTCACCCTCTTCAAGCGCTTTTATTCGAAAATAGTTCTTGTCAGGAAAAATAACTCATGCTCCTCAAGCGCTTTTAGACACCCTTTCACGACGGTTTTTTTTACATGCAGCACAATTGGTGATGCATTGCTACATACCCTAATAGTGCTATTCTCAATATTTTCTCCCCTTGCACGTATGTCAAAAAAGATAGATAACTTCATAAAATTCCTTCTATCTACCGTGGATGCACCAAAGGTACTATACCACATATTGAAGGGATTACCATTTTGAGCCGTAGAATCGATATCAACACATACATCATAGGATAATATGAATTGAGCCTAATGTACTATAAACTCAATTAAATTATTATGTCCTAATAAAATTAGCAAGATCACATCTAGATCACAACTTCTAGGATGCTACGATTATTAAAAAACAATGAGGAAGAACAAAAAAGAGGTTAATATGCTCGGGCTCGATCCTGGTCGGCATGGGGTTGTCACCGGGGATGCCGCCGGTGGGGAAACACATGGAGGGTAGTGGACGCCTAGTGTGCGAGCCGATGGAGGAGTTGTCGGGATCCATCAAAGGTCGCCATGGCCACGGCCAAAGCCCCAACCGCTACCTTGATCCATTGCCCTAACCCTAGCGGGTGGAGAGGGGCAACAGCAACGGGCTGCGGTGGAGGGGGAGGATGGCAACAGCATTAGGCGACACGGTGCAGATGATTGTGGCTTTGGGAGGAGGAGGGGTGTGGATGTGAGCGGAGATGAGAGTGGTAGAGAGAGAGAGAGAGAGAGAGAGAGAGATGAGCGGATGAGAGTGGCTGAACAACGGATCAGAGTGGTCGAGACATGAGCGGAGATAAGCCGGCCAAACGGGCGTGAGCAAACGGGAGCTAAAGGCCGATTGAACCAAAATTTCAGGTCCGTTCCAACCATAAGTGCTGGCTCGAAGTATAAACCGACACTGATAGTATCAGTGCCAATTTTTTCCAAGAGTCGGCACTGATACTGAGTATCAGTGTCAGTTCAACTCGGAACCAAAATTGATCAAGCGCGGAATGTTATGAACCGGCACTGATACTTCATAAGTGCTAGTTCTAGTCTAGCCAGCACTGATGACTCGGCTTAGATGAACAGTTTTGTTGTAGTGCCACACCCACTAATGTGGTCGGACCACTACCATGCATTTCCAAAACAGTATACAGTCATCAAACAATTGGGTAGTGCTAAGAGATTAATTTGAATGTGGATAATTAATAAGAATTATGCAGACATTTGGTGTTCTTAATAAAATTGACAGTAATACAAGACTTGTAGACATTTGAGTGCATATTTTTTTTTGTCAAAATAAAGCATACCTTTTCAGTTCTCCAATTATTCAATTATCAATATAGGTGGAAAATTATGTTTGTACACCAAAGCCACAAATAGATACTAATATAGACAACCGATATCATGCTGTAACTTGCAATTTTGTACTTCTTGAAACAAGAACTCAGCACGTACCATGAGATCCTGGATAAAGAACTTGTTTATGTATTGTTCATATGGTTGTTGTCAGGACCCCTCTTTTAGGGTTAGCTATTCATCTTGTATCAGTCCCTGGATTAGTAACTGATATGCATATTTCCCACAAAATAGCATTACAACCATACAACAAGGTAAATTACTATAATAATGGTCTTACATTACCGAGATCAATACATCAATGGCCGAAGGCCAACACACTATCTTAGAACTGATTGTCACAAACGGATGTTAAACCTTATCACAAACAGGTTTGGGTTTCATTTTTGCAAAGTGTCTGTGATAACCAGCTTGCCACAGACAGTTACAACTCTGTCGGCAAACAAGCTGCACATAGATGAGTCTAAATAAGACACGCGTCTGTATATAGCTACACACATGCCAGTTTCTCAAGCCTCACAGACGGATTTAATGAAACACTATATGTGTGTATGAAGTGTCACATGGTTTTTGTTGAGAAACTGTCTGAGACTCTCAGATGGATTTTTTTAAGAAACTGTCTATGTCGTATGACATAGACTACTTTTCAGGACATAGATCATAGACGTGTTACTGTAAAAACTATCCGTGTCTAGGGATTTCAAATGAATTTCTATTAAAAATCGTATGTGTGTGCCATTCCTCCCTGAGCACCCATTTTGCTTCTTAGCTGCCCTCAACCACGGTTCCCACCACCAAGGTTGAACAACATCTCAATCATAGTTTTCACCATCATGATTGACTAAACCAACCAAAATCAAGTTCTAATCATGTGAGATTTCCTGGCTACTCGTAACCATGAGTACAATTGATTAATCAGTTTTACACTGTGTAGAGAGTGTATACTTTACCCACAAGTTATGTTAAACTTTTTTTATCGGTACCCGTCAGTACCTTACATACTTTTAAGATGTGCACCGAGAGACCACTACAAAGCCTTTGCAAAGCCCCTCTGAACATGTGCGTACCCACTAAAGTTTCACCGTTGTGTGAATACACCTCAACAATGGAAGCCCCCTCTCATGCCTTATGAAAAACCTAGAAGTACACCCTTCAATCTCATACAATCAAATGGTCTACACAATGCTGAGGGTAAGAAAAATTAATCGGCTAAGTGAAAGTGCATCTAGGCCCCCTAAGTGGGTTTTGGCTTATTGATGACAAAACGATTAAAGAACTAACATGCTTTGTGAGTATTGAACAGGTATGAGCATTAGTTGTGAAGGTAAATGACGTTTGACGCCCGTCGAAACAATTGAAGAATCAACGAAGGATATAAGATAGGGCTTAAATTCTTTTTACTTTTGCAATTGAGTCTAGGATAGATTTTTTCTTAGATGGATGAATTTATTTGCTTGATTAGTGTCTCAATGCTCAAGAGATCCTTTAGAATCACCCAATTGAGAGACACATTCACTCACGGACACGAAACTCTTTCTGAAAATCTTCTAAGTCCGGAGTCTCCGGTGTTCACCGGATACTCCGGTACTCAGCGCTCAGCCGGAGTCTCCGTGCTAGCCTCCGGCAGAGAGTCTCAGCTTCGGGTTAATCTTTTCAAGAAAAAGACCGGAGTCTCCGGTGTTCACCGGATACTCCGGTAAAATGTTTTGTTTGCAGTCGGAGTCTCCGAGGTAGACTCCGGCAGAGGCTCTCGGTTAGCTTTTAATCTTTTTGATAATTAATAGGAAAGATCGGAGTCTCCGGTGTTCACCGGATACTCCGGTACCTGAAGATGCCGGAGGGTCCGGCTAGTCTCCGGACTTAATCTTTTTGGAAAGACTGTCAGGACCGGAGACTCCGGTGTTCACGGAAGACTCCGGTAATTAAACAGAACTGTAACGGCTAGTTCTGACACGTTCGGTGACCGTTCTGACGCCGTTTTTGGATTTAGGACCGGAGACTCCGGTGTACACCGGATACTCCGGTAAGCTCTGATAAAAACAGTAACGGCTAGTCTGTGAGAGAGTGCTATAAATGCCCCCTCTCTCCATAGCATTTAGAGCTTGCTGTGGCTGGTTTCCTTGAGACCTCTTGAGCACTTTAAGAGCATTCAAAGCCTCTCCAATCATCTCTAGAGCCAAATTTGCACAAATTTGAGAGTGTGGGTTTGGAGAGAGTTCAAGCCACTTGAGCATTGAGTTCTTCATCGAGCATTTACTGCGATCATTTCCTTTGAAGCTTTGGGTTTCTAAAAGGAAAGGAGTTGCCCGAAGAGCACCCAAAACTTGTGGTGTGCCTCGGGAAGTTTGTAAGCACCTTCATATTGAGTAAGAATTTCTAGCTTGATCTTTGTGGTCGCTAGAAGAGGATAGGGTTGGAGAAGACCCGGCTCTTTGTGAGCTCCTCAACGGAGACGTAGGCACTTCTTTGTGAGGTGGCCGAACTCCGGGATATATTCTCGTGTTCTATTTTGTGAAACTCAATTGATCGTGTGCATTTGATCATTTGTCATTTAAATTGCTATAGTATCAATCTTGCTAGTTTTATTTGTTGTTCTAGCTTAGTAACATCTACTTGACCTAGTGCATCTCATAGAATCTAGCTGTGATCCTCAGTCCAAATTTATTCTAAAATTTCCTGTCAGGCCGGAGACTCCGGACTAGACCGGATACTCCAGACCATACCGGAGTATCCAGACTTCACCGGAATATCCGGCAGTTTAATCCGCCGTTTTTAGTTTTAAATTTCAGAAAAGCCTATTCACCCCCCCTCTAGGCACTTTCAATTGGTATCAGAGGCTAACCTCCTACAAGGCTTCACCGCTTGGAGGGAATTATTATGTCGACATCCGAAAGTCCGAGGGGTCCGAAAGATGATCCATCAAGAAGTGATGATGGTAATGGTAAAGGAAAGGGAAGTGAGATTCCTTTCAATTATGATCGTTTGAATTCTTCTAGCAATTACATTTCCGTGCCTTCCGGACGTGCACCATTCTTCGATGGTACACATTATGCCGCTTGGAGGCACAAAATGAAAATGCACTTAATTTCTCTTCATCCAAGTATTTGGAAGATTGTTTGCACAGGTTTTGAGCTGCCGGAGGAAGACCAAGAGCTCACCTCAAGTGAAGAACAAAATATGCATCGCAATGCTCAAGCTACAAGTGTGTTGCTTAGTGCCTTGAGTCCGGAGGAATTCAACAAAGTAGATGGACTTGAGGAAGCTAAGCAAATTTGGGACACACTTCAAGTTGCTCATGAAGGGACTACAAGTGTGAGAGAATCTAAAATAGAATTGCTTGAGGGAAAGCTAGGAAGATTTGTGATGGAGGATCATGAAACTCCTCAAGCAATGTATGATCGGATGATGGTGCTTGTGAACAAGCTAAGATGACTTGGAAGCGAGGACATTGATGATCACAAAGTGGTCAAGAGACTTCTTAGGGCATTCGCTCCTAGAAATCCCACTTTGGTGACGCTCCTCCGTGAGAGAAGAGATTACAAGAGACTCACACCAAGTGATGTGCTTGGAAGGATTCTTGCTCATGAGCTCATGGAAAAAGAAGCAAATGAAGTGAAGATTCATGCTAAACAAAGCTCAACCTCAAGGCATAAAGAAATTGCACTCAAGGCAAGCAAGAGCAAGCAAGTTCAAGAATCAAGCACAAGTGATGATGAAAGCTCCGAAGATGAAGAAATGGCGTTCTTTGTGAAAAGGTTCAAGAAATTCATGAGAAAAGGAGGCTATTCAAAGTACAAGAGAGACATGCCCAAGAAAAGAACATCAAGAAGGGCATGCTATGAATGTGGCGAAATTGGTCACTTTATAGCCGATTGTCCAAACAAGAAGAAGGGAAAGGACAAAGAAGACAATAAAGTCAAGTCATACAAGAAAGACAAGAACAAGATGTACAAGAAGAAATATTCGGGTCAAGCACATATTGGAGAAGAGTGGGATTCCAACTCCGACTCGGACTCCGATGATGAAGGAGTCGCCACCATTGCTATTCATGAGCTTACACCAAGAAAATCACTCTTAATGAGTGATGATGATGATGATGATGATGGAGACTCCCCAAAATGCTTCATGGCCAAGAACCGCAAGGTAAAATCTCAATCCAAGCTCCTAGATAGTGATAGTGAGTATGATAGTGATTGTGATAATTTGTTCAAAGGTTTGAATAAAAATGTCATGGCTAAAATAAAGGAGCTAATGGATACAATAGATAGTCATGAAGAGACCCTTGAGAGGCAAGAAGACTTGCTCATCCTTGAAAAGGAGAGAAACCTTGAACTCGAGGAGCTCTTTGCTAAAGAGAAAGAAAAAGTTGAGAAATTGTCTGAAGATTGTGATTTAGCCAATTCCTCAATTGCCGATCTTAAGAGTAACAATTTCGTGCTTCTAGAGAAATTATCTTGTTTAGATGAAAATTATAGAACTCTTGAAATACAAATTGATATTCTTAAGAAAGGCTCTTCTAACTCTAGTGAAGCAATTTTACTATCTAATGCATCTACTAGCAATGGATGTTCTCGTTGTTCTAACCTTGAAATAAATGCTTGTACAACTAATATTGAATCCTTGCAAGCATTACAAAAGGAAAATGAGAGGCTAAATGCTTTGGTCAAATATGGGTGCATCAAAACTTATAAGTCAAAGGATGCACTTTACAAGACTATCCAAGCCAAAGACAATAAACAAAAGAGAGGTCTTGGTTTTGACCAATGTACAAGCAAGCCAAATGATCGTGTGGTATTAAATGGAGTGGAATGCCTCAAGTTTGTTAAAGGAGGCAAACAAGTTGATCACCCTACTCAAACAAGGCAACCGAAGGCTTATGCCCCCCAATGTTCTTTTTATGCTTCAAACATGCTAAAGAGAGACCACCATGGTAAAGTGGTTGCTCTCTATGTTGGTCCCCGCACAAGAGATAGAATTGTAAAAAGGAATGTGTGGGTGCCAAAAGTGCTTGTGACTAACGCTAAAGGACCCAAACAAATTTGGGTACCTAAAATAAAGGCATAACTTTGTTTTGTAGGCATACTCCTCCGGTGGATCAAGTTGGGTCATTGATAGCGGTTGTACCAATCATATGACCGGAGAAAAGAGTATGTTCTCCTCCTTTGAAGAAAATGGAGGACCTCATGAAAACATCATTTTTGGCGATAATGGAAAAGGAGAGGTAATGGGACTAGGTAAAATTGCCATCTCAAATGATACTTCCATTTCAAATGTCTTGTTAGTAAAATCACTCAATTACAACTTATTATCCGTATCTCAATTATGTGAAATTGGTTATAATTGTCTTTTTACAAATGAGGGTGTGGTCGTCTCTAGAAGGGAGGACGCCTCTATAGTCTTCACGGGCAAGTTGAAGGGTAAACTCTATCTTATTGATTTTTCAACGGATGGAGTGATGCCTAAAACTTGCTTGATGGCTAAGTCTAGCATGGGTTGGCTTTGGCATCGCCGACTTGCTCATGTTGGCATGAGGAATTTGTCCAAACTTCAAAGGGGTGAACACATTCTAGGACTAACGAATGTGACCTTTGAGAAAAATAGAGTTTGTAGTGCATGCCAAGCGGGAAAGCAAGTTGGAGCATCTCATCCCTTGAAAAATGTGATGACCACTTCAAGACCATTGGAACTTCTTCACATGGACTTATTTGGGCCAATCACTTATATAAGTATCGGAGGTAACAAATATGGTTTAGTTATTGTTGATGATTTTTCACGTTTCACTTGGGTATTCTTCTTGCATGATAAAAGCGAAACTCAAGCCATTTTCAAGAAGTTTGTGAGAAGAGCACAAAATGAATTCGAAGTAAAGATCAAGAGAGTTAGAAGCGACAATGGAAGCGAATTCAAGAACATACAAGTTGAAGAGTTTCTTGATGAATAAGGAATCAAGCATGAGTTCTCGGCTCCATACTCCCCTCAACAAAATGGAGTGGTCGAAAGAAAGAATAGGACTCTAATTGAATCCGCAAGAACAATGCTTGATGAATACAAAGTATCGGATCAATTTTGGGCGGAAGCAATCAACACCGCATGTCATGCCATCAACCGGTTATATTTACACAAGTTGTTGAACAAAACCTCATACGAGCTTCTAACCGGTAACAAGCCAAATGTTTCCTATTTTAAAGTCTTTGGTAGCAAATGCTTTATTTTAAACAAGAAATCTAGAAGTTCTAAATTTGCTCCAAAGGTAGATGAAGGGTTTATGCTTGGTTATGGTTCAAATGCTTACGCCTACCGCATTTTCAACAAAACCACCGGATGTGTTGAAATTGCGAGAGACGTAACATTCGATGAATCTAATGGCTCCCAAGTGGAGCAAGTTGATACAAATGTTTTAGGTGATGAAGAAATACCAAGCGAAGCAATCAAGAAGATGGCAATTGACGAAATCAAGCCTCTAGAACAAGAAAAGACTCAAGAAGCTCAAATAGATAGGAATCAACCATCTTCTTCAATGCAAGTTGAACCATCAATGTCAACCCAAGATCAAGACGACAAGAGATCACAAGATCAACATCAAGACCATGAAGATCCGAACAATTTCTTGAATAATGAAGTGGAAGACATCCAACATCAATCTCAAGTGACACATCCACGTGTTCATCAAAGTATCCAAAGAGATCACCCTGTGGACAACATCCTTGGTGATATACAAAAGGGGGTAACTACTCGTTCAAGAATTGCAAATTTTTGTGAATTTTACTCTTTTGTTTCCTCTTTGGAACCTTTGAAGGTAGAAGAAGCGCTTGATGATCCGGATTGGATAATGGCTATGCAAGAAGAATTGAACAACTTTAAAAGAAATGAAGTTTGGTCTTTGGTGGAAAGGCCAAAACAAAATGTGATTGGGACAAAATGGGTCTTCCGCAACAAACAAGATGAAAATGGGATAGTAACAAGGAACAAAGCTCGTTTGGTTGCTCAAGGATTCACTCAAATCGAAGGTTTGGATTTTGGTGAGACATACGCTCCCGTAGCTAGGCTAGAGTCAATTCGTATTTTATTAGCCTATGCTACTCACCATGATTTCAAGTTATATCAAATGGACGTGAAGAGCGCATTTCTAAATGGACCAATCTCCGAATTGGTGTATGTGGAGCAACCGCCCGGCTTTGAAGATCCCAAACATCCTGAGTATGTCTTTAAACTCCATAAGGCGCTCTATGGGCTAAAACAAGCTCCTAGAGCATGGTATGAATGCCTTAGGGATTTTCTTGTCAAAAAGGGCTTTGAAATAGGCAAAGCCGACTCTACTCTCTTTACTAAGAATATTGATAATGATTTATTTGTTTGCCAAATATATGTCGATGACATTATATTTGGTTCTACTAATCAACAATTTTGTGAAGATTTTAGTAGGATCATGACAAGAAGGTTTGAGATGTCCATGATGGGAGAATTGAAGTTCTTTCTCGGATTTCAAATCAAGCAACTCAAGGAAGGAACCTTCATTTGCCAAACCAAGTACATCAAAGATATGCTCAAGAAATTTGACATGGAGAATGCCAAACCAATCAAAACGCCCATGCAAGCTAATGGACATCTTGACCTCAATGGAGAAGGCAAAAGTGTGGATCAAAAGGTATATCGTTCCATGATTGGATCTTTGCTTTATTTATGTGCATCTAGGCCCGATATTATGCTTAGTGTGTGCATGTGTGCAAGATTTCAAGCCGCTCCCAAAGAGTGCCATTTGATGGCCGTTAAGAGGATTCTTCGATACTTAGTTCATACTCCATACCTTGGGCTTTGGTATCCAAAAGGGTCATCCTTTGACCTTATCGGCTATTCGGACTCCGATTATGCCGGTTGTAAGGTGGATAGGAAGAGTACTTCGGGTACTTGCCAATTCTTGGGTAGGTCCTTAGTGTCATGGTCTTCCAAGAAACAAAACTCCGTAGCTCTATCCACTGCCGAAGCTGAATATGTTGCCGCGGGAGCATGTTGTGCTCAACTTCTATGGATGAAGCAAACTCTAAGAGACTATGGCCACAAAACTCCCAAAATTCCACTTTTATGTGATAATGAGAGTGCCATCAAAATAGCCAACAATCCCGTACAACACTCAAGAACCAAGCACATAGATATTAGACATCATTTCTTGAGAGATCATGCAACAAAAGGGGATATTGACATTCGCCATGTGAGAACCGAAAAACAATTAGCCGATATCCTCACTAAACCACTAGATGAGCAAAGGTTTTGTGAGTTGAGAAGTGAATTAAATATCCTAGATTCTCGGAACGTGGCTTGAACCATTGCATACACTTGCTTGTTGTAGATCTATAGCTTTTCTAGTTAAGAGTTTGCGAAAACTGCATTTTGAGTGTTTTTCTCAAAATTATTTGGATTTTTTGATCTCCCGATCATAATTTGTAACTTGTGATCATAGTTATGTAATGATGCTTGATTGGCTGATCACATTTGACAAATTAATCCTCTTGTCCAACTTCTTCCTTCTAGTAAATCCTTTTCAATTTTCTTCAGCTCTAAATCCTGCTGTGACAGTTCCAGGTCCCGGAATGTCCGGTGTTCACCGGAGTATCCGGACCTGACACTGTTCACAGACTCAGCGTTATTTCGTTCTGTTTCCAGTTACTGGACAGTCCGGTATTCACCGGAGTCTCCGGTACAAGTGTCAGGACCGGAGTCTCCGGTCTCCACCGGAGTCTCCGGTAAAAGTATCAGGACCGGAGTCTCCAGTCTACACCGGAGTTTCCGGTGTCTCCAGAATTCTATATATTTCCCCAGCCCGAACAGTTACCTCTTCCCATCTATTCTCTTGTCCTCTCTCCAAATGACCTTCTCTCCGGCGATTTTGAGAGGAACCCAAGGATCTTCAAGTCTTGCTACGATTCTCTCTTGGATTAAAGGCCGGAATCTCCAGAAATCTCTATTTCTCAAAAATCCCCGGAGGATTTGAGCTCAAAGGTACCGTTTTCATCAATCTTCCCGATCTCTCAATGCTCTTGTCTAGAGTTGTTTTCCTTTGGTAGAATAGTTTCTAGTACCCTCTAGAACCTATTCCCAAACTTGTTTCATCTCTAGTTGGCCATATCTTCAAAACCCTAGCTTGTTAGGTTTTCTGTCGGGGCAGACCGGAGTCTCCGGTGTACACCGGATACTCCGGTATCAGCCTGAAATTTCAGCTTTTCCTGTCCAATCTTTTATTCCTCAAATTCTTTGTTCATTCCATTGCTTCTAGGTGCTCTTGCAATGGCCGGAGACCGTTTTGAGAAGGGTCGCACTTTTGAGAGGAAGAAGAAACAAAGAAGTGATCCCTGCGCTCAACAATCAAGTGCTCCTGCCCAATCAGAAGATAGTGGAAGCGGCCATGCTAGTGGTGAAAGAGTCCGCAAAATAGCCGCAAGTGGTGGTATTCACATCGAGGAAGGCAGAGTTGCTGGAAGTGGTGACAGGGACCTTGTGACCATCTGCCGAACCAAATCTCAAGCTATGCGAGGCCGAGAGTCTGCAAGGGGAAAGGGGCCAGCCAAAGTAACTGCAGGAAGAGGTCGAGGAAGGATGCCTTCTACTGAAGAAAGAGGCAAAGGTGCTGCACAAGATAGCTCATCTGAATCCGAGGATAATGAAGAAGAACAAGCTGATGAAGTCATTGGTCCCTTAAAGCTTCACAGACCTCGGAGAACTGCTTTTGTTGTTGATGCTCCAAAAAGGACAGTAAACTACATGAAGAATGTATCAAGGGTTGTTAGTGAAAGGTTAAACAACCCATATGATTTTGAGAAGAATGTTGCCGATTATCGTTTCTGGAATGACTTTCAGGCAGACTTCTATGAGACAATAATTTTGGCCAAGAAGAAGCCTATTACTCCCATGCAATGGATTGATTGGGATTATATGGCCAGGAAGAACAACCCAGTGTTCACTGAAGTGATTGCAGCCTGTGAGAGCAAAAGGGTGAAAGATATTATGGCTTTCAGATATGATTGGTGCGAGGAGGTTATCGCACAATTCTATGCCACAGTGTGGTTTGAGGGATGTGAAAATCCCATTATGCACTGGATGACAGAGGGAGTCAAATACAGGATCAGTTTCAGAGGCTTCGCTCACTACTTCCATCTAGATGTCAGAGATACTTCCAAGGATCATATTCACAATGAGAATCAACTGACATTGGAAGAAATTGGGTTCATGTATCTAAATCATGGACGAGTTGAGTTTGGGAAACTTACAGGGATGAGGCCTTTCTATCGATGTTTGAACTCCCTATTCCGGCTCACCTTGGCACCCAAGAGTGGGGATGCAACTACAGTTCAAAGTATCTCCAGAAATCTACTTGCAGCCATGTCAAATGATCATGCTCCTTTCAGCGTGGCTCACTTTCTGTGGGAGGAAATTGATTTTACATCCAAGTCGCCTATAAAAAGTTGTGGATATGCCCCTTATCTCATGTTTATCATTGAAAGGATATCCAAAAAGACTTTTGTCAAGGAGATTAAGCATGAACCATACAGAATGAGGCCTTTGAACATTCAAGCTCCATCTCCTTCTCCATCTCCTCCTCATGCTCCTCCTAGCTCAAGACCGTTTGCCTCGAGACGTGCTCCACCTCGAGGGTCTTCTTTCATCAAGAGTGCTCTCAAAGCAATTTTCAAGATTTGCACTCACAATGCCACTCAAATCAAGAATCAAGGTGCTCGCTTAAAGAAAATGGAGAATCGTCAGAAACAAATGTACACATCCATGAATCTCCAACCCCCTTGCTCTCCTATTGAGTCAGATGAAGCGGAGAGTGCACCTTTTGAGGTTGAGAACCCTTGGGCATGGTATGATGAAGCTCAAGCAGCAGCCGAAAGTTCTCAACAACAAGCTCAAGACGATTCCTCTGACGGCAACGAAGGAAGTGAAGACGAGGAAGAAGATGATGAGGAAGATGGTAGCAGCGAGTAGGCTCTCTCTCTCTCTCTTTTTGGTGCTTGATGCCAAAGGGGGAGAGATAGTTATCCTTTATCTTAGTTTCCTTAGTTTTGGTCTCCTTTAAATCTCTTTCGCTGTTGGACAATTGGATTCTGGATTGTGATGAACCTTGTGCTATTTAATTTCATAAGACCTTTATGTTAGTATGATGATTGTTGTTCTTTCATTAGTTTTGTGTGCTCTATGTCTTTTCATAACCTTTTGCATCCCACGGATTCTAGGATATAGGGGGAGCTCTTGTGTTCCACTTCCTAAATAAATGCATTGTTGCTTAACTTTGCTTAGAACAATGCATACATTTAGGGGGAGCTTACCATATCTTCTAGAATTTAAAACCTTTTCATATATCCTTGTGTATCCTTTAATCGGGTTGTCATCAATCACCAAAAAGGGGGAGATTGAAAGTGCATCTAGGCCCCCTAAGTGGGTTTTGGCTTATTGATGACAAAACGATTAAAGAACTAACATGCTTTGTGAGTATTGAACAGGTATGAGCATTAGTTGTGAAGGTAAATGACGTTTGACGCCCGTCGAAACAATTGAAGAATCAACGAAGGATATAAGATAGGGCTTAAATTCTTTTTACTTTTGCAATTGAGTCTAGGATAGATTTTTTCTTCGATGGATGAATTTATTTGCTTGATTAGTGTCTCAATGCTCAAGAGATCCTTTAGAATCACCCAATTGAGAGACACATTCACTCACGGACACGAAACTCTTTCTGAAAATCTTCTGAGTCCGGAGTCTCCGGTGTTCACCGGATACTCCGGTACTCAGCGCTCAGCCGGAGTCTCCGTGCTAGCCTCCGGCAGAGAGTCTCGGCTTCGGGTTAATCTTTTCAAGAAAAAGACCGGAGTCTCCGGTGTTCACCGGATACTCCGGTAAAATGTTTTGTTTGCAGTCGGAGTCTCCGAGGTAGACTCCGGCAGAGGCTCTCGGTTAGCTTTTAATCTTTTTGATAATTAATAGGAAAGATCGGAGTCTCCGGTGTTCACCGGATACTCCGGTACCTGAAGATGCCGGAGGGTCCGGCTAGTCTCCGGACTTAATCTTTTTGGAAAGACTGTCAGGACCAGAGACTCCGGTGTTCACCGGAGACTCCGGTAATTAAACAGAACTGTAACGGCTAGTTCTGACACGTTCGGTGACCGTTCTGACGCCGTTTTTGGATTTAGGACCGGAGACTCCGGTGTACACCGGATACTCCGGTAAGCTCTGATAAAAACAGTAACGGCTAGTCTGTGAGAGAGTGCTATAAATGCCCCCTCTCTCCATAGCATTTAGAGCTTGCTGTGGCTGGTTTCCTTGAGACCTCTTGAGCACTTTAAGAGCATTCAAAGCCTCTCCAATCATCTCTAGAGCCAAATTTGCACAAATTTGAGAGTGTGGGTTTGGAGAGAGTTCAAGCCACTTGAGCATTGAGTTCTTCATCGAGCATTTACTGCGATCATTTCCTTTGAAGCTTTGGGTTTCTAAAAGGAAAGGAGTTGCCCGAAGAGCACCCAAAACTTGTGGTGTGCCTCGGGAAGTTTGTAAGCACCTTCATATTGAGTAAGAATTTCTAGCTTGATCTTTGTGGTCGCTAGAAGAGGATAGGGTTGGAGAAGACCCGGCTCTTTGTGAGCTCCTCAACGGAGACGTAGGCACTTCTTTGTGAGGTGGCCGAACTCCGGGATATATTCTCGTGTTCTATTTTGTGAAACTCAATTGATCGTGTGCATTTGATCATTTGTCATTTAAATTGCTATAGTATCAATCTTGCTAGTTTTATTTGTTGTTCTAGCTTAGTAACATCTACTTGACCTAGTGCATCTCATAGAATCTAGCTGTGATCCTCAGTCCAAATTTATTCTAAAATTTCCTGTCAGGCCGGAGACTCCGGACTAGACCGGATACATCATAGGATAATATGAATTGAGCCTAATGTACTATAAACTCAATTAAATTATTATGTCCTAATAAAATTAGCAAGATCACATCTAGATCACAACTTCTAGGATGCTACGATTATTAAAAAACAATGAGGAAGAACAAAAAAGAGGTTAATATGCTCGGGCTCGATCCTGGTCGGCGTGGGGTTGTCACCGGGGATGCCGCCGGTGGGGAAACACATGGAGGGTAGTGGACGCCTAGTGTGCGAGCCGATGGAGGAGTTGTCGGGATCCATCAAAGGTCGCCATGGCCACGGCCAAAGCCCCAACCGCTACCTTGATCCATTGCCCTAACCCTAGCGGGTGGAGAGGGGCAACAGCAACGGGCTGCGGTGGAGGGGGAGGATGGCGACAGCATTAGGCGACACGGTGCAGATGATTGTGGCTTTGGGAGGAGGAGGGGTGTGGATGTGAGCGGAGATGAGAGTGGTAGAGAGAGAGAGAGAGAGAGAGAGAGAGAGAGAGATGAGCGGATGAGAGTGGCTGAACAACGGATCAGAGTGGTCGAGACATGAGCGGAGATAAGCCGGCCAAACGGGCGTGAGCAAACGGGAGCTAAAGGCCGATTGAACCAAAATTTCAGGTCCGTTCCAACCATAAGTGCTGGCTCGAAGTATAAACCGACACTGATAGTATCAGTGCCAATTTTTTCCAAGAGTCGGCACTGATACTGAGTATCAGTGTCAGTTCAACTCGGAACCAAAATTGATCAAGCGCGGAATGTTATGAACCGGCACTGATACTTCATAAGTGCTAGTTCTAGTCTAGCCAGCACTGATGACTCGGCTTAGATGAACAGTTTTGTTGTAGTGCCACACCCACTAATGTGGTCGGACCACTACCATGCATTTCCAAAACAGTATACAGTCATCAAACAATTGGGTAGTGCTAAGAGATTAATTTGAATGTGGATAATTAATAAGAATTATGCAGACATTTGGTGTTCTTAATAAAATTGATAGTAATACAAGACTTGTAGACATTTGAGTGCATATTTTTTTTTGTCAAAATAAAGCATACCTTTTCAGTTCTCCAATTATTCAATTATCAATATAGGTGGAAAATTATGTTTGTACACCAAAGCCACAAATAGATACTAATATAGACAACCGATATCATGCTGTAACTTGCAATTTTGTACTTCTTGAAACAAGAACTCAGCACGTACCATGAGATCCTGGATAAAGAACTTGTTTATGTATTGTTCATATGGTTGTTGTCAGGACCCCTCTTTTAGGGTTAGCTATTCATCTTGTATCAGTCCCTGGATTAGTAACTGATATGCATATTTCCCACAAAATAGCATTACAACCATACAACAAGGTAAATTACTATAATAATGGTCTTACATTACCGAGATCAATACATCAATGGCCGAAGGCCAACACACTATCTTAGAACTGATTGTCACAAACGGATGTTAAACCTTATCACAAACAGGTTTGGGTTTCATTTTTGCAAAGTGTCTGTGATAACCAGCTTGCCACAGACAGTTACAACTCTGTCGGCAAACAAGCTGCACATAGATGAGTCTAAATAAGACACGCGTCTGTATATAGCTACACACATGCCAGTTTCTCAAGCCTCACAGACGGATTTAATGAAACACTATATGTGTGTATGAAGTGTCACATGGTTTTTGTTGAGAAACTGTCTGAGACTCTCAGATGGATTTTTTTAAGAAACTGTCTATGTCGTATGACATAGACTACTTTTCAGGACATAGATCATAGACGTGTTACTGTAAAAACTATCCGTGTCTAGGGATTTCAAATGAATTTCTATTAAAAATCGTATGTGTGTGCCATTCCTCCCTGAGCACCCATTTTGCTTCTTAGCTGCCCTCAACCACGGTTCCCACCACCAAGGTTGAACAACATCTCAATCATAGTTTTCACCATCATGATTGACTAAACCAACCAAAATCAAGTTCTAATCATGTGAGATTTCCTGGCTACTCGTAACCATGAGTACAATTGATTAATCAGTTTTACACTGTGTAGAGAGTGTATACTTTACCCACAAGTTATGTTAAACTTTTTTTATCGGTACCCGTCAGTACCTTACACACTTTTAAGATGTGCACCGAGAGACCACTACAAAGCCTTTGCAAAGCCCCTCTGAACATGTGCGTACCCACTAAAGTTTCACCGTTGTGTGAATACACCTCAACAATGGAAGCCCCCTCTCATGCCTTATGAAAAACCTAGAAGTACACCCTTCAATCTCATACAATCAAATGGTCTACACAATGCTGAGGGTAAGAAAAATTAATCGGCTAAGTGAAAGTGCATCTAGGCCCCCTAAGTGGGTTTTGGCTTATTGATGACAAAACGATTAAAGAACTAACATGCTTTGTGAGTATTGAACAGGTATGAGCATTAGTTGTGAAGGTAAATGACGTTTGACGCCCGTCGAAACAATTGAAGAATCAACGAAGGATATAAGATAGGGTTTAAATTCTTTTTACTTTTGCAATTGAGTCTAGGATAGATTTTTTCTTAGATGGATGAATTTATTTGCTTGATTAGTGTCTCAATGCTCAAGAGATCCTTTAGAATCACCCAATTGAGAGACACATTCACTCACGGACACGAAACTCTTTCTGAAAATCTTCTAAGTCCGGAGTCTCCGGTGTTCACCGGATACTCCGGTACTCAGCGCTCAGCCGGAGTCTCCGTGCTAGCCTCCGGCAGAGAGTCTCAGCTTCGGGTTAATCTTTTCAAGAAAAAGACCGGAGTCTCCGGTGTTCACCGGATACTCCGGTAAAATGTTTTGTTTGCAGTCGGAGTCTCCGAGGTAGACTCCGGCAGAGGCTCTCGGTTAGCTTTTAATCTTTTTGATAATTAATAGGAAAGATCGGAGTCTCCGGTGTTCACCGGATACTCCGGTACCTGAAGATGCCGGAGGGTCCGGCTAGTCTCCGGACTTAATCTTTTTGGAAAGACTGTCAGGACCGGAGACTCCGGTGTTCACCGAAGACTCCGGTAATTAAACAGAACTGTAACGGCTAGTTCTGACACGTTCGGTGACCGTTCTGACGCCGTTTTTGGATTTAGGACCGGAGACTCCGGTGTACACCGGATACTCCGGTAAGCTCTGACAAAAACAGTAACGGCTAGTCTGTGAGAGAGTGCTATAAATGCCCCCTCTCTCCATAGCATTTAGAGCTTGCTGTGGCTGGTTTCCTTGAGACCTCTTGAGCACTTTAAGAGCATTCAAAGCCTCTCCAATCATCTCTAGAGCCAAATTTGCACAAATTTGAGAGTGTGGGTTTGGAGAGAGTTCAAGCCACTTGAGCATTGAGTTCTTCATCAAGCATTTACTGCGATCATTTCCTTTGAAGCTTTGGGTTTCTAAAAGGAAAGGAGTTGCCCGAAGAGCACCCAAAACTTGTGGTGTGCCTCGGGAAGTTTGTAAGCACCTTCATATTGAGTAAGAATTTCTAGCTTGATCTTTGTGGTTGCTAGAAGAGGATAGGGTTGGAGAAGACCCGGCTCTTTGTGAGCTCCTCAACGGAGACGTAGGCACTTCTTTGTGAGGTGGCCGAACTCCGGGATATATTCTCGTGTTCTATTTTGTGAAACTCAATTGATCGTGTGCATTTGATCATTTGTCATTTAAATTGCTATAGTATCAATCTTGCTAGTTTTATTTGTTGTTCTAGCTTAGTAACATCTACTTGACCTAGTGCATCTCATAGAATCTAGCTGTGATCCTCAGTCCAAATTTATTCTAAAATTTCCTGTCAGGCCGGAGACTCCGGACTAGACCGGATACTCCGGACCATACCGGAGTATCCGGACTTCACCGGAATATCCGGCAGTTTAATCCGCTGTTTTTAGTTTTAAATTTCAGAAAAGCCTATTCACCCCCCCCCCCCTCTAGGCACTTTCACTAAGCCCGTCCCATATCAGGCTTGTGGTTGTACTGTTAACTCAGAAAGATCATTCCATGAAACCGGTACTTAGATTTGAGCAAGACTACCACAAACCCAACCGTAGATCTTGTACTAGTCTCATCCAACCACTTGCTCAAATCCTAATTCAATGTTTCTTAAAAAATTAGATCATCATCTTTTATCATAGTTGCATACGACCATTATCATATTCAGTTGAGCCATTATTATGATTACCATCCCAAAGTAAGGATAAGCGTAACCTACCCTTCTATAACCAAAACCATAACCATGGCGACAAGGATGATAAAGGAAAACTAGGGTAAAACCTAACTTTTGAGATTCCTAATAATATTATTAGCATGCATGCTTGCAAAGCAAAATATTTAAAAAACTACTCCCTCCAGTCTTAAAAAAGTAGTCGTTTTGGGCTTTAATTGATTGCATGTGAAAAGAAGTCGTTTTAGCTATTTGATGGTCATTTGGACTCTCGTACCCCTGCTGTTAATGCTTGTTCATTTACTGCGGCATGCAGGCTCTTCGTTTTGCAAAAACGTTTAGTCTCCCTGTGTTTACTCACATGCAAAAACATTCAGCGGGAGAAAAGAGCGCGAGAAAAGAGAGTGCTCGCGCGTCGCTCGTGTCGCTTCGCGCTGTTTCTGCGTATTGCACTGTTTCGCATCGTTTCGTGTACTTTTTTTGCTCGTATGAACGTTGCACTGCACACTGTGGCAAAATGTTTTTTTTGCTCGTATGAACGGTGCATAAAATGTTCGATGCATAAAATGGTTGCGACATTCACTCTTCAAATTAAAGGGTTCCATGCATACTTGCATACCAGTACATTTTGGCATCAATAACAAAGCAGTAATATTTTCTCTTATCAAATTATTCAGCAAGCTGGGTCATAGCCTCGCCTACAATTGATGACTTGCAACCGATCTGCAAAGGCAGGTGCCCCAGTCTTTCTAGGGTCCCTTTCTTCATATGTGGAATCTTGAAGTTATTTCCTCCTCCTACTTTCATTGCCTCCTTCATTACATTTTGAAGTGTCAAGAAAATTCTGTTGGACTTGTGTGGGCAGTACGCCAGGAAGGCTTGTTTCATGTGAATGAGGTTAGTTTCAAAGCAAATTGACGTGAGTATAAATTAACCAAAGAAAAAAGACAATACCTCTTCAACAATTGGAACAAGATCTGCTATTGTTTTCGCGGTCTTCTTATACTGAATAGATTGTATAGCACGAAAAAACCCCAAATCTAAGATATTGAAATCCGGTGAATTCGCCGGTTGACAGATGAGCCGAATATCAAATCCATCTAATTTGGCAGATTCACAAAATAATGGATCAATTGGGTCAAGATGAGGTCGAGCATTATCTTGCTGAATATAGATGGGTTTGTTGACATCTTCACGCGGCCACTTAGCTCGAATAGCAGGCAATACCTTATCGATCATGAAAGTTCTAATGACTTCCTTCGTTACAGATGCGATAGGCTTCATTTCAATTGTCCCAGCTGGCCGGTTAGCACTGCTTCTTTTAGCCGGTTCATAAGTAACTAGAGGAAAGCACCCAATCTTTCAATCAAAAATGCAATTTCTGTTGGCATCAAACCTTGGACGACCAACAGCCATTAAGAACATGATTTTTCCTATGTTGCTCTTGCTTTTACACGTACGTGTGGGCTCATCTTCATCTGGAAGTACATAATATCTCTCCGATTTTCTTGTAAGATTGAACCATTTTTCATCAATATAAACAACATCAAATAGCCCCTTGAACATTGGACTATTCGGCATGCTGCATGGATCAAGCATGGATACACACCACTGTAGCCTACTTTTCTTGTTTGCATCTGTTAAGTATGGTTTTATACTGCTTGAATGACGCCTAATGCGACCTTCCCGTTTCAGTTTTAGCAGCTTGGATTTACTCACATGTAACAGAGCACATACATCTTCCAATGTTGTTCGATCCTTAAAAGGAGTGTTACGTAGTGCAGATAAATCTATTTCAACTCGCTTACGACCGGAGTTGCACTTTCTATTAGAAACATCTACCGTAAGGCCTTGATCAAGATAAATTTTACTTTGCTTCCAAATACGTTGGACAGTTCGAATGTGAAATCCGAATAGTTCAGAAACATCCTTGGTCACATGACGCTTTAGTTTTCCATTGGTGCTTCTTCCTAATAAAGCTTGAAATATTTGTTTTCGTATTGCATTTGGCACATCTTTCCTGCCTGAACATATATACACTCAAATTTAGAAAAACAATTGCAAGAGAAGATCGAAAAACAAAGAGAACAAGAGACTTACCATTAGCATCTTCTACATGTGGTTCCAAGTTCAAGTCAATCCCCCTTCCAAATCATTGTCATTATCATCTTCTACAGGTACGTAGAATGCCAAAAACATGAGTAGGTTGGAGAAGAATTGTTGCACGGTAAAAAGAACATTGTACTAATCTGGAAAACATGAGTAGAAGAGTAGAAATCAAGAAAGTTACCGTCTTGTTCGAGTAGTTCCAAGATCAGATCCATCTCTTCATCAGGTGGTTCCATATTCAAATCCATCTCTACTCAGGACTGTTAGCTTCCTCTGATGTGTGGCAACGTGATTTTGCTTAGCATGCAGTTTGTGAGTATATCTCGCCAAATCCAATCAGAGAAACCTCTCTGCATAAACCTTTCGGTGAATGCACTATTAATCTTCAGGTGACAACACCGGAACATCGAGTGAAACTTCTGGTGAATCCTCTAGTGAGTATCTTGCATGGACTTCTTCACTTCGTTCCTCTCTAGAAACTTGTTCCCATGTAACATTCCAGTGTTCATCGGATAATCCAGTTTAGCTTCTAGTGTTCACATTGGATTATCCAATGAATGAATTTCAACAGAAACTTTTCCAAGCCTAAACTTTGTCATGGCTTGGATCGCTCCTTTTTTTTATGTCTTGGGTCTTCATCTGGTATATTAGGACTAGCCAAGCCTAGTGTCTATCACTACTAGGTAACTATCCTAAAGACACTAGATCAAGTTACTAAAACCCAAATCCTTCTTTGTTGTACGAGCAAACGGAAATAAACCTATCTACACAATTGATACTCTTAACGCCATGATCACTTGTCTAAATAATATGTCCTTATACCTTCATGAAGCTCTTTTTTGACCATGATACTGAATCCTTTGAGGTGTTTGCAACCACAAGTTCATCTTCTACATCCATGAGATTAAACCTTTGCATACTAGCAAACCTTGTTAGTCTCATTGATCATATTGATATTAACTAATAAAACATACTAACCCTATGCTAGGGTTATTGATCTTTCAATCTACCCATTTTTGGTGATTGATGACGATACAACCAAAACACGAGATACAGTTACTTGCTTGGATGCATGATAAGAGCAAGAATTAAAGATACGAAATGTTAAAAAGCATGAAAAAAAATGAAAATATACATGCCTTGTTCTTACCTTAACTTTATCCCCATTTCATGGTCACGATGAATATAAGGCTCTCCCTGAATCCACTGACCGTTTCTTCTCTCCATTTGGTCTCAAAGATTTCTCACTCTTTGACTATGCACTAGGCTTGCTTTGGTCCATAAATTTCTCCCCTTTTGGAATCAAACACCGAAAAGGGAAAATATTAAAAGTACAAGGGAGAGCTTCACAAATTATGATCCTTTGGATATGCAAATCGTATGGATCACAAGTCATGAAGCCACATATTATAGATAACTCCCTCTAAATTTCTGCATATATGTAGTGGAAGGCAAATTATTTGCACAATTTAACATTTAAGTCAAGTGAGAGGAATATAAGGTATATTATGGAAGATAGCTAGATAAATGATACAAAATAAGAGAATATCAATTATAAAGTTGTAAGCATATCATACATTCAAGGATGCCATCATCTCAATATGAGACTAAAAAGATATGCTTGTAAACATGTTAGTCTCAAAGATCACAAAATATAGGATAGACTCCCCCTAAATTTATACATACAAGTATTTGAATTACTTGTGAGAGACATTCCAATTATCATTAAATGCACATTGAGAAGTGTAACCTATATTTTGGACTCTTGACACATAAAGGATATTAATTAAAAAAGTGCCACACGCTAACTTACAACTAATAAAGCGTGTAGATTGATCAAGAATAAGAAATAATACATAGCAACCTACCATATGAATAAAGCAAACTAGGCATTGAATAAACAAAAAAGCCAATTTGAAAACATGAAACCAATTGTAAATAATACATAGTTACCCTAAGATACATTTATAGGGAGGATTTGAGCATATGATGATTAAGAATTTTAGCAATGTGCTCGATTCTTGTACCAGTCCTTTTAGCTTGAACCTCCACTTCATCTTGTGAGCCAAATCTCCAAATCCTCTCCAGTCCCACAGATTCAAGTCGTCTTTGGAACCCACACCTTTTGGGACTCCTTCATGTTGATGATGACATCCTTGGGTACCCAAATAGATGGATTCCACCCCTGTTCTTGCTTGCCAACCTTATAGGCCACCACCTTGTCATTGATCTTTTTCTTGAGGATGTAAGGGGTTCCCTTATTCTTGTTCTTATGATTGGTCTTGAGGATGTAAGGGCTTCCCTTATTCTTGTTCTTATGGTTGGTCTTTGTGTAGGTGTTAGAGGTGTGCTTCTTTTCCTCTTTGAGTTGCTTTCATTGATAGGACTTGTGCCCTTCTTCATGACAAAGGTAGCAAGTCACATTTGCTCCCTCCACAAGCTTCTTCTTGGTAGACCTCTCTGCTTGCCTTGAGCTTCTTCTTGGTGTAGGCTTATGCTCTATCCTATGTCCATCAATATCTTGAGAAGGTTGACATTGCTTTGCTTCATTTTTTTGAAGTCCTTGAGATTCTCCACTTGTTTCTTAAGCTCATTGTTCTCACTTGCAAGGTTAGTCTCAACACAAACATTTTCATTGCAAATAGATGAGTGTGATATATCAGTTAAGTCATCATAATAAGTAAAAGCATTAGTTTTAGACTTAACATGAAATGTAGAAATGAATGACTTCTTGGAGGCCTTTGATGGTAACTCAAGATCCTTAAATTTTGCAGTAAGCTCTTCATGTTTCTTGTTAAGCAAGTTGTATTTGCTAACTAATTCTTCATAATTAGCAACTAATAGAGCATGCGTTTGTTTAAGGGGCTCAAACTTCTTGGTTAGTTTTCCTAAGACCTTTTGTTGCTTAGGTATTATCTTAACAAGCTCATTATATGTGAGAGATTAGGAATCAGAGTCAGAGTTATCATCACTTATATCGCTTTCATTACCTTTGGCTATAAGACACTTATCTAATGATGAGATAGTGTATGAATAATTCTTCTTGATGGAGAGTAAGTCCATCTTGACATGATTTTCACCATCACTTAAGTTTGAGTCTTCATCCACCCACTTCCTTATGCATGCATAGGCCTATCTCCTTCATTTATCTTCCTTCTTTTATTTCTTAAGCTTGCCCCTAGCCTTCTTCTTGGACTTTCTTGGACAATCAATGGCGAAATTTCCAACTTCACCATACTCAAAGCAAGTCTTCTTGTGTTTTATTACAATCAATGGAGAAATTTCCAAAGCTTGTGGCTGTTCCACAACCTTCTCGGAGGGTATTGCAAGACTCAAACACCACCAAGCCATCTAGGTATCTGCAAGCACCAATAGTAACAAGTGTGGATCACTCACTTGACCCAACTCTAAGCTAATCACCTAGCTAGATGCACACTAGGCCTAAACTAGCACTAATCAAGTCCTTAATTTTATGTTGATTGCCTTGATCTTCAATGTGCTGAACTTTGGTTGCAAAAACTTTATTTAAGTATATGTGTATGCTCGTGAGCTCTAACCTTATCAAATGGCCGAGTGAGGGGTCCATTTATAGCCCCAACCCCCAAAACTAGCCATTGCATTTCTGTCCTAGAAAACTATGAATACCAGATGATCTGGTGAGTACAAGTCCACAAAGCATGGGAACATCTTGTGAGTGTAACTCCAACTAGGCGTTATCTATTTCAGCCACGCCATTGGATCATACGATGGGCTTCAAATCTTAGCACCGTATCATCCGGTGAATATATCTCGCCAACTCCAAGCTGAGCAACTTTTCTGCATAAACCTTCGAGTGAATGCACTGTTCATCTTCCGATGACAACACCTGATCATCAGTTGAAGCTTTCGGTGAATCCTCTGGTGAGTATTGTGCCGTGACTTCTTCACTTCATCCATCTTTGGAAACTGGTTTTGGTGTAACCTTCGGTGTTCATAGGATAATCCGGTGAAGCTTCCGGTGTTTACATTGGATTATCCGGTGAATGTATTTCGATTAGGACTTGTCCAATTCGGCACAAAAGTTGTCCTGGCTTGGATGACTTCTTCTTTCTTGATGTTTTAAGTCTTGCTCTGGTCTATTAGGACCAGCTACGCCTAGTATGGATTACTACTAGGTAACTATCCTAAAGACACTAGATCAAGTTACTAAATTTAAACTCCTCTTTATAGTACAGCCAAAGATAAACATTTCTTTTGTTTGAGTAGTTAGGTCCTTTTTTGTCTACAAGTCTATAGATTAATTTTCAATTGACCATGTTCCTACATTTTAATGGTTTTACATGCGTTTGCATGCAGATAAGAAAGTTTCACTATTATGCAAGGTAAAAGATACAGTTCAGCAGTACAAGTACACATGTGAAATAATGAAAGTATGTACATCTCACTAATTTCAACATTTTAGGTAGTGCCATCCACTAATGTTATGCTAAGAATTAGGTAGTAATATGACTCTTGGATTCAAATCTAAATATGTGATATAGCTGTAGTAGCTCGTACAAGATGATTTTAGACAAGTTAACTATACAGAAGTTTGCTTTGATTTATTTCCGTGGTACTACTTTTGCAATTTTTAATATATCAATACTATCGTATTGCCTGTTGATAAGCCTATGATGATTCTGCTCTTCTGAATGTTCCTTCTGATTGCCTTTGGTCCAATGTACGTACCTTATATATCCTTTTCTGAATGCCTTGTGCAGATTCTTGAACTGAACTGAAGACACTGATGCATGAGCATGAACATTGACATTAACGCTGATGTTGCTGGAACATGAAAGGAGAGATGAAAAAAATAACATGCCATCCAAATGTAGCAAACAGAAGTTACATTAGAAGTATTAGGCCGCGCCGTCTCGGCGGCCTCTGAGCGTATTCATGTTAGTCTATTTTAGTTGTTCCGTCTGATATGTTCTGTATGGTTTGGATGACGGCTTCTAGACAAAGGAGAGAGAGAGCATGAGGGAGAACTTCATATTTACACATAACAGCTGAGAATCACGTCCCTTCTTTTCTCAATATCTGTGACCCATGAGTTAGATGACAAGGACGGTATGACTTAACACAATAAATCTTGCAGCCTACAACTTTCTATGAGTTATAGTTGTCAAACTGTACAGTTGATGGCCTCCGACCGTATCCATGTTAGTCAATTTCAGTTGCTCTGTTTGATATATTTTGTATGGTTTGGATGACAACTTCCAGACAAAAGAGAGAGAGTGTGTGTGAGGACTTCACATTTACACACAACAGCTGAGAACCACATCCCTTCTTTTCTTAATATCTGTGACACATGGGTTAAATGACAAGGACGATGTGACTTAACACAATAAATCTGACTGCATGTAACTTTATATGAGCTATAGCTATCAAACTTTATAGTCAATGATGATATAGCATTTGACATATCTTTAGTAGTACGCTAGTCAGTATTATATTCCATCAGATGTAAGGTGCTACTGAAGGAAGAGAAAGAGTGCATTCAGATACTATAATTATATTATTTGAATATATATTTTAATAGAGAAGTTATAAAATATTACGCCGTAATTTGGCCCCATAGGGAAATCTTTCAATGACTGATTCAACAAAGTAAATATATGTGAATATCTAAACTATTTGAAACGCACATGTATTAACGTATATCAACAGCAAGGGACATGTTATGCCTGTCCTCTTAATTACCCATGTAGTTAAATTTGTTATAAATGCACAAATCACCTTTGTGGATAAGTTCCTTTTAAACAACGCTGTGTATGGCCTTGAAATAGATGAACTTAAACTATTGAAGATTTCAAGTACTGAATTCCTCTGTTTTCTCTTTTCTGAATGTTTCAACTGCATGTTTGTAAATTTATCGAAGGATGCAAAGCACCAGGTCCATGTGTTTAGTTCAGTTTATATTGTGGTCATATATATCCAACACACCAGTTTTCTTAACTTTACTGCTGTATTGCAGACTGAACGACATTGTCATTTACTCAGCGCGCCAGTTTAATTCCCTTGTCTCAAATCATCAATATGCCTACAAGTTTGCAAAGGAATCTTAAGAGGAAGACCCAAATACACAATCAACTAGCTGCTAATAAATAAACTTGCTCGTCTCTATTCCATATTAAAGCGCATCGCATTTACGCTAGTATTCCTTCGCAAAAGATCATTATTATTGCACTTACTCTTTTGCAAAAAATAATAAGCTTTCTTACACTGTTCATTCCGAAAATCTTCACTACACTAATTTCCTAAAATCAACTACCTGGCCAAAAAGAGTTGAACTTCACTTCCTTCCTACAAATTTTGATCAATGATACTAGATCAGTTGTAGGTAGTATCTAGAGTCATTAGTTACCTTATTTGTAAAGATTTACCGAGCCAGAAACAAACATTCATCGTGCCTTATTATCAGAAATGAAAGAACAGAAAGACCATCTCCGGATCAACTAGACATTAAGAAGCTCACGGGTTCATCAACAATGTAGGTGACACGCACAAATGCTGTGGCAAACGCTGTGGTAAATGTGTGACAATACATGATTTATCCTCGTCCAGAATGTTACGCACTTAGGCTGCCAGAAAGAAAAATACAGGCCCTAATCAAAAGCCATACAGTGTGCGCCTCTCCTCAGGCAGTCCGCAGGATGATGTGAACCCCACTGTCAGTGTCCACGATATCGCTGAGCTCGTCAACCTTGAGGGCAAAGGTGGCGTCTTCAAAGGGTTTCTGCATCTGCCTCCTCCCAAAGGTACCTGTGATTGAAACATCACGGTTAGAAACATCTGATCATGAATCCGGACTGCTGGAGCGAGCCAGCTGCAGTGCAAGCTCCTAGTGCTAATGATGATTGCATGTCAGAGAGCTACAATGTATTGAAACACATGCAATGTTCAAGGCAGTAATTGCATGTTCAAGGCAGTAAGACATTAGCTGCAGTGATATTTTTTGCTCCCTAAACCTCTGTAACCATCAATATTTTTTCTCTAAATCTTAATATCAACGCAGATGCACACCAATATCATTATTCCCTGCAGCACAACGTCTGCATTTGAATTACTATGCCTATGGCAAACTTTTGAGTTGGCTGATCGAAATTCTCTTGTAACTTAGAGACACGAATTTCGGCTTCAAACTTCAGAGTTGTTCGATATCACTCAATCTTTCATTCTCATTAGTAACTACATAATGAGGTTTATTACTCTAAAGAGCTATCCGATCTTAACTAACACCAAACTCTTGAAATGACAGTGCACAAGAGTAAGGAGGGGAATGCCATATGCTACCGCTCATAGCATGTAGTTTCATTAAGAGAAAGAGATTCCATATGACATGATATAAATGAAATATATTACAGCAGCCGACAAGCCTAGCGGCATGAACTTGCACTATGGAACAACAAAAAAACAGAGAAGGAGGTGCTGCAGAAAATGCACAAGCAAATACAGAGGGTATACACAAATAAAAGATATCGATAATATGAAACCAAATAAAAGATATCGATAATATGAAACCAAATAAAAGATATCGATAATATGAAACCAAATAAAAGATATCGATAATATGAAACAATTCTAACCATGAAAGATCTACCAACCAACTGTAATGCCCATTCCAATATTAATAGTCTGAATTTAAAGTAACCAAAAAATATGTGGAACTTTTATGCTCTCCTAGTGTAATCCTAGCCATGATCAACGTCTCTCAATTTAGCCCTACTTAAAGATCCTTGGACTGCTACACCTTGTAGAATATGGCCCAGTAAAGAGCTTTCATGCATCACATTAACATATCATCCCAAAGCTACTCATACTCATGTTTATCATGCACATCGTGGTTGAACCCACTCTCGCAACTAGATCAGCTACAAAACAGAAGTTGCACCAGAATGGGCAAATTTTTGTGCTAGATAGATCATGAACAGCAGGCAATGTGATCAGAAAATGACTAGTGACATTTTTTTCACATAAAGGCTGCCACAGAGAAAATGCGGTCCCCATGGAAGAACCCACTCTCGCAACCAGATCAGCTACAAGACAGAGGTTGCACCAGAATGGGCAAATTTTTGTGCTAGACAGATAATGAACAGCAGGCAATGTGATCAGAAAATGATTAGTGACATTTTTTTTCCCAGAGAAAATGTGGTCCCCATGGAAACTCAATTTATGCCAAAAAAAAAGTAGTTCAATTGATTCGTTATACTTCTTCCATGATTAGCAATTGATCAGGAACCTGACCTATGTTAGGCAATAGCTACTACACATTGTCACTAGCTGCACACCAAAAAGGAAGATTAATCCATGCAGGATACAAAGCGTATAGTCCATCTCACTGTTTATGCCCAAGTTATGTGAAGGAGGGCATGATGAAATTCAGTAAATTGGAAAGTTAATCAGACAGCCGCAAGGCTACATATTACTAATGCCCAGATTACACGACTTCAAAGGTCAATAAACTGCTACACATTGTAGAATATGGCCCAGTAAAGAGCTTTCATGCATCACATTAACATATCATCCCAAAGCTACTCATACTCATGTTTATCATGCACATCGTGGTTGAACCCCACTCTCGCAACTAGATCAGCTACAAAACAGAGGTTGCACCAGAATGGGCAAATTTTTGTGCTAGACAGATCATGAACAGCAGGCAATGTGATCAGAAAATGACTAGTTACATTTTTTTTTCACGTAAAGGCTGCCACAGAGAAAATGCGGTCCCCATGGAATAACCCACTCTCGCAATCAGATCAGCTACAAAACAGAGGTTGCACCAGAATGGGCAAATTTTTGTGCTAGATAGATCATGAACAGCAGGCAATGTGATCAGAAAATGATTAGTGTCATTTTTTTTTTCACGTAAAGGCTGCCACAGAGAAAATGTGGTCCCCGTGGAAACTCAATTTATGCCAAAAAAAAGTAGTTCAATTGATTCGTTATACTTCTTCCATGATTCACAATTGATCAGGAACCTGACCTATGTTAGGCAATAGCTACTACACATTGTCACTAGCTGCACACCAAAAAGGAAGATTAATCCATGCAGGATACAAAGCGTATAGTCCATCTCACTGTTTATGCCCAAGTTATGTGAAGGAGGGCATGATGAAATTCAGTAAATTGGAAAGTTAATCAGACAGCTGCAAGGCTACACATTACTAATGCCCAGATTACACGACTTCAAAGGAAAATAAACTGCTACACCTTGTAGAATATGGCCCAGTAAAGAGCTTTCATGCATCACATTAACATATCATCCCAAAGCTACTCATACTCATGTTTATCATGCACATCGTGGTTGAACCCACTCTCGAACCTAGATCAGTTACAAAACAGAGGTTGCACCAGAATGGGCAAATTTTTGTGCTAGACAGATCATGAACAGCAGGCAATGTGATCAGAAAATGACTAGTGACATTTTTTTTTCACGTAAAGGCTGCCACAGAGAAAATGCGGTCCCCATGGAAGAACCCACTCTCGCAATCAGATCAGCTACAAAACAGAGGTTGCACCAGAATGGGCAAATTTTTGTGCTAGACAGATCATGAACAGCAGGCAATGTGATCAGAAAATGATTAGTGACATTTTTTTTTTCACGTAAAGGCTGCCACAGAGAAAATGTGGTCCCCGTGGAAACTCAATTTATGCCAAAAAAAAAAGTAGTTCAATTGATTCGTTATACTTCTTCCATGATTCACAATTGATCAGGAACCTGACCTATGTTAGGCAATAGCTACTACACATTGTCACTAGCTGCACACCAAAAAGGAAGATGAATCCATGCAGGATACAAAGCGTATAGTCCATCTCACTGTTTATGCCCAAGTTATGTGAAGGAGGGCATGATGAAATTCAGCAAATTGGGAAGTTAATCAGACAGCCGCAAGGCTACACATTACTAATGCCCAGATTACACGACTTCAAAGGTCAATAAACTGCTACACATTGTAGAATATGGCCCAGTAAAGAGCTTTCATGCATCACATTAACATATCATCCCAAAGCTACTCATACTCATGTTTATCATGCACATCGTGGTTGAACCCACTCTCGCAACTAGATCAGCTACAAAACAGAGGTTGCACCAGAATGGGCAAATTTTTGTGCTAGACAGATCATGAACAGCAGGCAATGTGATCAGAAAATGACTAGTGACATTTTTTTTTCACGTAAAGGCTGCCACAGAGAAAATGCAGTACCCATGGAAGAACCCACTCTCGCAATCAGATCAGCTACAAAACAAAGGTTGCACCAGAATGGGCAAATTTTTGTGCTAGACAGATCATGAACAGCAGGCAATGTGATCAGAAAATGATTAGTGACATTTTTTTTTTTCACGTAAAGGCTGCCACAGAGAAAATGTGGTCCCCGTGGAAACTCAATTTATGCCAAAAAAAAAAAGTAGTTCAATTGATTCGTTATACTTCTTCCATGATTTACAATTGATCAGGAACCTGACCTATGTTAGGCAATAGCTACTACACATTGTCACTAGCTGCACACCAAAAAGGAAGATTAATCCATGCAGGATACACAGCCAAGAAGTTTTACTTTCATGCATTGTCAGTTTATTGGCTAATGAGCTTAATCAGCGTATAGTCCATCTCACTGTTTATGCCCAAGTTATGTGAAGGAGGGCATGATGAAATTCAGTAAATTGGAAAGTTAATCAGACAGCTGCAAGGCTACACATTACTAATGCCCAGATTACACGACTTCAAAGGTCAATAAACTGTGCTTTGTTTAGGATAAAAGGGTCCTCCGCTGGTTAAAAGTAATGAGAACCAAATCATACAGATCATCACCATCACCATGAGCAGTTAAAACCCTCAAATATTCAGTCGAATCTCCAAAGGCTTCGAATTGAACTGCGTTTTTCTCTAATCAGCTAAACACATCACAGCTTACTGATCCCACGAGGGCAAAGCCACAACACCAAGAACATGTATCACGCTTGCGTTGTGAGATGCGAATGAATTAAATTCCACATCAGAATATCAGTTTTTTTTATTTATTTCCTAGACCCCCGGTAACGGACCAAGAATCAAGAACCCAACGGATGGACGGGCCGACCCCAGAAACAACCAGATCTCGGCGAAAGGTTAAGTAGGAGAGGGGGCGGAGTGGATCGGTCGTACCGAGGTCGCCGCCGCGGCGTGCGGAGGAGCAGTCGGAGTGGCGCGCGGCGAGGTCGGCGAAGGCGGCCTGGCCGGAGAGGATCTGCTGGCGGAGATCGAGGAGGCGCGCGGCGGCGTCGGCGCGGGTGGTGGCGGAGATGACACGGCCGTCGGGGTCCTTCCAGGAGGCCTTGCGGCGGGAGCCCTCGTGCTTGATGAGGATGTGCGACGCGCGCACCGTCTCCCCCTCTCCGCCCGGCGCCGACATCTTTCTTCTCGCTCTCGGTCGCTTCGCTTCTGGGCTTGCCTTCCTAGGTTGCTAGGTTGGAGATATTTCTCGCTAGCTTTGCAATTGGAGACGATGATCTTGTTTGCACAGATTGAGTTTTTATTTTTGTTTGTTGACGGTCGTAGAGCGGAGGTAAGAGTTTGTAATATGAATAATTGTTCGTATAATGATGATTTTATAATATTAATATGTAAATTGGTATATATGAATAGATATAGAAGTCTGTATCTATTAAATCAGACTGCGAGCATATATTTGTGTTCATCGAATTATATTAGAATAATATATATGGATAACTAAACATATTTCTTTTTAAAATTAAATACATCAATTAAACCAAGTTATTTTTTACTAGCCACCAATCATACCTTCCGCTCTCCATGAGTTTCTTGGTCACTTTAGATATAAATAGGAGAAAAAAAATCTTTTGATACAGTTTAAGCTGGAACTAAACTTTTTCTCCCAAATCCCGATCTAAATAGGAGAACAAAAAACTTTTAAAACCCTTCTTTTTTGCCAACTTAAGTTACTTGGATGTGTGGAGGGAGACCTAACGAACTAATAGCCCTATGTGAAATTCTCGATATACACGTTACTGTAAAGTCTTTTTAAGACACGTCGATAGGTGAAGAGGCGATAACATAAGCAAAAAAAATGCGGCAATCCAAACGTTGGAGTTAGGAATGGCATGCGATCTGTATGTATCGCACTCAATAAGAGTAGGCACGAGTTTGAGATTTCGTTTACAGACACTATGGATCAGGTATCCGTGAAATTGCAGATCGGACACGGATTTTACAATCCGTCCTCGGTACACCCGTGAAGCACAGCTCCAATAGCTTAATTTTTCTCTTTAATTTTTTTTAACCTATATAACTGCCTAATTTTTTATAGAGGAAAATTCTAATTATAATATTTATTTAATCTAAGGTTGTGTTATGATGTTGCCTCCCTTCTATCGAACTATGAACTTAAACCAACTCACCGTTCATAACAGTCAATAGTGTTCTATATTGTCTTTTTGCTTGTCATATTGTTAAGAGAAACCTTTCGATAACACACTTAAGGTTCAATGCAGGAATGATGACGAGAAGAACCTTAGATCAAATAATAAATTTCAAGGCATAATCTCCCTCTGTTAGCTCAAACTATGTTTATTTCTTTCAGGAAAAATAATCACAGGCAACCCACGGGTGTCGCGAACCCAACGGGCACAGGCACATATGCAATATTATATCCGTCACTCTTTGCAGGCATGAGTCAGATAATCCGATTTAGATCTCGGGTCAGGTACACATATGCTTTACTCATATCCAATCCGACCTATTACCATCTCTAGTTAGAGTGGCACTAGCTGATATGAATGAACAAAGACCAAGCACAGCTAATTTTTAAAGTATGATGTTCCATTATATTAGTTTTTCAATCATCGATCACATTGACACACATGTCATGCTCAAGTAAAGATGATGGTGATAAAGATGAAGAGTGCGATGAAGAAGATTATCAAAGCACCTTAAGTGATGAAGATATTAATCCCAAGATCACTAAGCTCATCTCACAAGTGGAGAAAAACATCAAGAGGATTAATACCAAGATTGATTATCAAATCTTCATAAAAGATTTTGTCAACACAATTGATCATATCAAGAAGGAGAAGAAGATCAAGAACAAGAGAGAGATAAGAGGAAGAGACAAAGTATTTACATGCATAGAAAGATGGGTGGGTGAAGATGAAGATTTAAGCTCAAGTGATGAGAGCTTCACCATCCACTCCTTTAAAAGAAGCACTTCCTCAAGGTTATCGTCACACAAGTGCCTTATGACCAAATGTATGGAAAGCGATGTAAGTGACGATGAGTCCGATGAGGATTCATCCTCTCAAGAGGAACCTTTTGAATTGATCAATGATCAATAAAGAGCCTTAAAGAAACAATCTAAAGAACTTAAGAAATTCAATAACCTTAATAATATTCATGCTATCTTTGTGTCTAATTATAAACAATTATTAAGCAAATTTAAATTGCTAAACAAGGAGTAAGAAGAGTTTAAGGCAAAATTTGAATGTATTGAATCTCAACCTAAGGTCCATTTGAAGCAATCTAACTCTTTGTTTAATTTCAATCATAAGGTAGATGCTTCCACTTCTTGTGATAATTTAATCGATTTATCTAGCTCACCTCTTTGCAATGAGACATGTATTGAGAATGTTGTTGTAGAATCATCTAATAATCTTATTGCATAAGAAAATGATGAACTCAAGCAAGAAATGGAGAAACTCAAGAAGGACTTGACAAGATTAAAGGGTAAGGGATATGTCCAACCTCTTCAAGATAATCGTGATACCATGGTGAAGAAGCTTGCGGAGGGTTCAACCGTGATATGCTTCAAGTTCCATCAAGAATGCCACAAGTCCTTCCAATGCAAGCAATTCAAGAAGGAGACCAAGAAGAAGAAGAAGATGACAAATCTCTCCAAAAAAACCTTCAACCTCTACATCAAGCCCGACTACAAGATCAAGACCAAAAACAACTGCTACAAGCTTAAGAAGAAGAACAATGGTAAAGTGGTTGCACACATGGTTGAGAGAAAGGACCGGAGGTGCAACCAATCCATTTGGGTGCTCAAGGAAGTCATCACAAATATGAAGGAACCCTAATCAATTTGGGTTCCAAAGACTTGAAGTCTATGGGTCGGTACGGGGATTTAGAGACTTGGCATACAAGATGAAGTGAAGGTTAAACCAAAGAAACCAAGTATACAAGATTGGGAATATTGATGAAGACCTTGATCATCATATACCCAAATCCCCTATCCAAAGGTAAAACAGGTAATGATAGCTAGATTTTTTTTCATACATTTTGTTTTACATCTAACCTTTTCTGTGTCTAGAATTACATATGCATATTTCAATTTATTGCAATTCCTAATGTATGTTTTTCTTATGGTAGGTTGCTTGTGTTTCTCTCTAATCTACGAGCAACCTACATGGTTTATTAGTTGTAGGTTCTTTATATGATATATTTCTTCAATTGATATTGTTTATGTGTCATGAGTTCAATCTATAGGATAAATTTCTCATTGTTATTAATGATAAGTGCATATCTCTCACAAGTATGCAACACTTGTATGAACTCATTTAGGGGGAGCATATCCTATAGGTTGTGATTTTGAGACTAATATCTGTTGCAAATAATATCTTTTGTAGTCTAATTGAGTTATCTACAAGTCCGCAGAGTTATGCAATGCTTATTCATCAATTAGTATTATTGCCAATTCTTTTGTACATTTAAGCTACCTCCATGCATAATATAGCTTAAACTTACTATCTCTTCATACTATCTAAGTTGTGCATATGTTTCACTCTTATCATGTGTATGCGCACATATAAGGGGAGTTTAGACTATATTATGTGATTTTTCTAAATTGTGATCTATGTGCTTTCATTTAAAATAATATCCACATAGCTCATTTCAATTCAATTGGTGCCATATCTTTGAATTGAATTCCTACAATTGATATTATTTTATTGGATCATAGTTTATGAAGGCATCTCCCATGTGCTCTAATGTTTTGCCTTGAGTTCAACATGTGTTTATATCCTTTTTGAAGATTATTGACAAAGGAGGAGAATTTTGATAACCAAAGCAAGATACAAGTTGCAATATGGCATGTCTAGGGAAGAACAAGTAAGGAAGCAAGATGCTCAGGGATGCCAAGGGTGACAAAGGAAGAACTCTTGCATGGGTAGATCAAGAGAGATAGTGGCGATGGAGAAAGTGGGAGCCACAATAAAAGGGGTACTAAATGGTAAGAACATGCATCCAAAGAAAATGGTAAGGCTTTGTGTATTTTAAAATTGATATCATTTATTATTTACCCCTTGCTTTGGTTGTGTTATCATCAATCATTAAAAAGGAGGAGATTGTAGCGAACATGGTCCTCTTCGGGCATGTATGTGATTTTGGTGATTAATGATAACATAGTCAATGAGACTAATATGTTTGTCAAGTATATGCTTTAGTAGGTCTCATGGATGCAACAAAATAGAAGTCACTGAAGTTGAAACAAAGAGAGAAGTAAATTTGATTTGTAGAGCACTTCACAAACTTTCCATAGAGTCCAAGATCATTGAAATTGGAGTTCGAAGCGGAAAGTTATGCCCAAAATACGAATAGCTAGTTAGCTGAAAATATGCACGCTGGATATTCCGGCGTTCACAAAGAAAATACTCTGGTGTTCACAAATAAAATACTCTAGCATTCACAAAAAATTTGCAGTGAAGTCTAATACATGACGGACCATTTTTGCAGAGAGGTTGCAAATGACTCGGTTGGCATCGTATGCACACCGGATTTTCCGGCGTTCATATGAGGACATCACGCCAGACCTTTCGGTGTTCATAATGAGTCAGAGTGGGTTTCCAATGGCTAGTTCGTGGATGATGTACACACCGGATGGTCCAGTGAGTACAATCTGTTTACACCGGATCATCTGGTGTTTACAAAAAATTTGAGCCACTGGAGCAACGGCTAGCTTGCGGGGTTGAGGCTACAAATATCCCGTCCACATGGTCATTTGAAGAAGCTGGAGTCCAGAGAAGCTCACATACACTTGAGAAGAGATGCAAGCCACTAAAGTACTTAAAGTGATCCTCCAAGGCAATTAAGCACATGATTAGAGAGTGATTAGTACTAACAGGCCTAGAGAGAGTTGTGTCTACGTGTTACTACCTAGAGAGAGGATCAAGGAGTGATTATAGCTTGTACCAAGTGGTACACAGGTATCTTGGAGTCTTGGTAACTCGTCGGCACCTTGGGCCTTGGTAGCTCAAGCTTGTTGATCCTCTGACTTGGTGTGGAGTAGTAGCAAGACTCTTGTATGGGGACCCAGAGATCCTTGCCTTGTTGACTCAAGCTCTAAAGTAAAGATGGCGGCAAGTGAACGAAAAGACTTGTGGTGAGGCCTTACCTTGTTGGCTTGGTGGCTCAACCTACCTGAGACCTAGGTGTTTCAAGGGCCGTGACCCGGTGCCATCTGAGAGCTATAGCATAGATGGTGGCTCCAACATGGACTAGAAATGACATTTATGCCATTGATACCACAGGATAAAAATCCCTCATGCCGAGTTTGCTCTCTCTACCATCTTTACGTTTCCGGATTTATTTCTTACAATCTATCATTGCATGTTTACCTTCATAGAGTAGTTTTCTCGGTTCGGCTATAGGCTGCAAACCTTTGAACGGTAGAGTAGACACGATAGATGAACCTAGAGCACATTTAGATAGAAATTAATATAGGTTTATCTTGTGAAGTTTTTGGAGACGATTAGTTTAAGTGTCCTAATTTACCCCCTTCTTAGGATGTCACCGATCCCTTCACACCACCAACCCATGAACTAGATTGAACATGAACTAGTAGGAAGAATCACAAGGATTCAGCATGCAACCCAAGAACGATCTTGATCCGCAAACTAAGACCAAACACATGCAGTTTTTCTCGGTGGATGCAAAGTTTTTAACAAGAACTTGCAAACTCGATAATAGGGATCTACCCTAAAGCCATCATGGCATAAATCAATTCATAATTAACTCTCCCCTTACATGGACATGACCTTGTACAAAACTATAGCATCAGGATTGACCATTTATCCTTGAGGGTGATGCCAGTGGAAATGGTATTGGGGCTGTCCTCATGCAGCAGAATAGACCAATTAAATATTTTAGCAAATTCCTAAGTGCTAGAGGAAGAGCTAAGTCCACATATGACAAGGAAGCTTTAGCTATTTTGGAGGCTGTCAAAAGGTGGAAGCATTACTTCTCTTGTATCATCAACCCATCGCCCATTAATATGGGATCTAAACTGATCATCAGGACTAACCAAAAGAGCTTAAGATACATTACAAAACAGAAGATATCTGAAGGCATTCAACACAAATTGATGCTCAGGTTGCTGCAATTGGATTATTCTGTTGAGTACAAAAAGGGCAGAGAAAATAAGACAGTTGATGCCCTCTGTAGAGGAAAGCGTACCTGCCTTGCTATCACTATTGTACAACCTTTGTGGGTTACTGACATTCGTAATAGTTACATGAATGATACACACTGTCAACAACTCCTAGCTCAGTTGGCAATCAACCTAGATCCATCATCTCATTACTCCCTACACTCTGGCATTCTAAGATATAAAGGAAGAATACATGTGGGCAGTGACATGACTATTCAGAACCACATCTTAACATCGTTACACTCTTCACTTATTGGTGGACACTCAGGGATTGCTGCTACCTATTAGAGAATCAAAAAGTTATTCTACTGGCCTGGTCTAAAGAAATATGTCACTAAATTTGTGTCTACCTACCCAGTTTGCTAGAGGGCAAAGGGAGAACATTGTTAATACCCATGTCTCTTAGAACCTTTGGCTGTTCCTGGTATGGCATGGGCTCATATTACAATGGATTTTGTGGAAGGATTACCTAAGTTCAATGGAAAGGATACAATTCTAGTAGTGGTGGACAAGTTTACAAAGTACTCACACTTTATACCATTAAGCCATCCATTCACTGCTCTTACTGTTGCACAAGCCTTCATGGAAAATATATTCAAGCTTCATGGTCTTCCCACTGCCATCATTTCAGATAGAGATAGAATCTTCCTTAGTGATTTATGGCAAGCTCTTTTCAAATCCTTGAAGGTTTCACTTCGGTTCAGCACAGCATATCACCCCCAAAGTGATGGCCAATCAGAAAGAGTGAACCAGTGTTTGGAATGCTACCTCAGGTGTATGGTTTTTGCTGAACCCAAGAAATGGTATTAATGACTTGCACTAGCAGAATGGTGGTACAACACAAATTACCACACTTCACTACAATGCACACCATTTCAAACCCTCTATGGATATCCTCCACCTTTAATTAGTGAAGTGTATGTGCCTGGTCCTGAATGCCTAGCAACAGAATTTCTTGCTTAGAAGCAACAAATGCTATCAAAGCTGAAAGAAAATTTGTCTCAAGCCCAATCTAGAATGAAGAAATTTGCAGATTTAAGGAGAACTGAAAGAAGCTTTGATGTTAGTGACATGGTATACCTTAAGATGCAACCATATAGATATGCTGCTTTTGGTCTCAGGAATTCAATGAAACTGACTACAAAATATTATGGACCCTTTCTAATCTTAGAGCGAGTTGGCAATGTTCCTTACAGGTTGTAGCTTCCAGCAAATTCTTTGATCCATCCGGTTTTTTAAGTGAGCCAAATGAAGAAACACATTAGGACACATGCCATACCAAGTACTGATCTACATATGGTTGATCCAGAAGGAAGAATCAACACTGATCCTGTTGATGTGCTAGACACAAGGGCACTACCAAGGAATCATGATGTTGTAACTCAGTGGCTTGTGCAGTGGGACAATACATCACCGGCTGATGCATCCTAGGAAGACAAAACGTTCATTCAGTCAGTGTTCCCCATCCTTCTATCACATCATCATCTCCAAATGGTGGCCTCCAGACCCATCTTCAACCGGATGGTCTGCTGGCTAACGGTGTTGCCAATCCGACAACAACACTTGGAGACAAGTGTGTTCTTAAGGAGGGGGGTTTGTAATGACCCTGCTGATAGCAGATACATGGATGGCCTAGATCGCTTCTTACCATTTTACTTTAAATCGAACGGACCACATTAATTACTATGTTCATCTCTTTAATGTAGTTGGTATATAGTAGTTACTTGCAGTTTACAGCTGGTTTAGTTGGTTAAGTAATCTTAGCTTAAGCAAATGAACTTGTAATTAGCTGGACAGGAGTTGATAACCCACCGGTGGTGTGGGGAATCAGTATTCTATTATGTTGGTTGTCTATATCGTGAAGAACTCTATGGAATACAACTGCCTTTCCCCTTTTCGCTACTCCTGTTCTTCTTGATTTCTCTGAGATTTTCCACTAAAACTCATTGATATGCTTGTGTTCTCCTTTGATCGATCATGGGTGTGATAGGATGGTTGTAGAGGGGCTTGCCAGCGTCATCCTCACTGGCAATTCTGGCCCTGATCTGGTGGGGCTCTGGTCGCAGGAGGTCGGCCAGGCGACGGGGGCCTGTTTGTGTGCTCCCCGGCCAGCAGCATTGACCAGAGGGTGGCCAGCAGCGACATGCAAGTGGTGGCGGCACCCGGGTTCTGGTGAAGGTCACGCCGACGATGAGCTATAGAGAAAATGGCACACATAAAAGATTGTGTATGGCACTGTGAAGCTCACCGAGCAATGGAATTAGACGGAGAGGGATTGGAAGCGGTGCGTCGATGAGGGCGAGGAAGGTCACTAGGGTTAGAGAAGACGGTGGCCGCTCGGACATCCTGCCACCAGTCATGAAGATAACGGTCGAGCAATTGCAGAAATGTTTTCAGTAAGTACAGATCCCACTTTGTTTCCCTTTTTTTGGGTAGTCCTTGTCTGAGGAAGTGGTCTACATACGTTATGCAGTGCGTGGGTCACGGGTTGCCTGACCGAAAGCCACGAACGTAGGAGTGTAGGACGACAACGAAGAAGAGGTCGGTATCATTGGTGCGTTGGACTCGAGTGGGAACGGGGACACACCAATCGGGTTGCCGCTCCAGGACCTCTCCGTCGAGACCTTGTCAATTAGGAGTTGCCTAAAAACAATTGAATCTAAGAATTCAATAAGAGTAGTGTTCACTTAAGATATACTTATCTTAAGGAACTAGTTATTATGGAAATCTAGGTCAATGCACTTTTAACCCAACTCTTGATTGACGCTCTAGAAGGTTTTCCCTTAGCTGGTAAGGTCTTTAGTTATTTTTGGAAATGTGAGTTGAAAACAATCTATAAAACAACCTTATCCTATTATTCTAACATTTATTATTAGTTAAAAAATAGCCCCATATTATTTAATAAAGATTAATTATATTTCATCAATAAAATATATCCTAGATTAAAAGACTAGGTAAAAGGGAATTTGGTCAAGGACGGCCCAAAAGGCGCAAGATGGCTCGGCCCAAATGAGTCCAACCCTAGCCCTGAGCCAACTTGGCCCTGACCCTGGCCTAGCCTGGCCGGATTGCCTTCCTTCCATCCCGATTTGGCCGAACTAGACCACCCGCCCCCCTTGACCTCCACTTGGTCAGGTTTGACCCGACTGAGTCCTCACTCGGTTGCATCGATCGAGCTCGCTTCCTTCTCATTTCTCGCGTGACACTTCTCCTCATGCTCATTTATTCCTCCGCCTGACTACCTCGACCCTGCTGCTTGGCCAACACTAGTGGCTCCACAGCGTCGGCTACCCATCATTGAGGTCCTCGATGCCTTCTCTTCCCCCCCCCCTTGGTCACAGCTTTTCTCCATCGCAACCTTGATCAATCAGGCGACCTAGGGTTTGAACTCTAGCTTAGCCCGACCCTGGGCATGGCGCCTTCACCATCATCAGTTGCCATCGGTGAACTCTAAATGAGATCCTCTACCTCCGGCTACCCTCCTCTACGTCGATTCCTCCCTTCCTCCTCGGCTTGGCTAGGTGGTGGTACTCGACTGTAGGGCCTCGCCGTCGCAGCCACCAGCTGGCCTCCTCCTCGGCTCTAGCGACGTGGTAGTGCTCCTAGGAGGTCCTCTGCATGCCTGGCCTTGGCTCTGACCTCTTCTTCTTCCTCGTCAGCTTGGTGAGGTGGTTCGGCCATGGCCATGCCGCCGTTGCCATACAGGTGGGGCCCTGGTGCCTCACTAGCACTACCGTAATTGTAAAAGTGGCAGTGGGGGTTCTCCTTGCTACTCCTTCAACTACTGGTGGTCATCGTTGCTATGGAGCTTGACCCACCTAGTTTAGTATCTTTGCTACCTAGTTGCTCCCTTTTCTAAACCCTATTGTCCAGCACACAATTGATGACAACATGATGCTTGATGATGCTCTGAAATGATGTATAATGCTCTGTGATGCTTGGTTAGGCTAGATAATACTCTGTGATGCCATGAAAATGCAAGAATGTAGCTAGCATATGTTTAACCATAATGAACATATAACTGAGAGCAATTTTAGATACCTATATGCTTGTTCTGACGATCTTGATCAAGATCTAGGCACAAACATCCTAGATGCTATATACACTTGTTAAACCGAGTGCATATAGTTGTTGTCCTTATGATGTGATCTTTTCTTGCTATATGATTATGCTCTCATATTTTAGTTGCCTTTAGCATGAGCTGAACTCAGATGATCATGCTTTCCTAGAGATCAAACAATTCCTATTCATGCTAGCATGGACAAGCATTTCCTACTTGATATATGATTAAACCTACACATGCTAGTTGGTTATTCATTCACTCTCTTATGAAATGACACTACTACAGAAAGGGTCATCAGTGCTGGCTTAAAAATGCTATCAGTGGCGGTTTTTGAATCAGCATAGATTACTCGACACTGATAATCCATGACTTTCAGTGCTAGTTTATGAACCGACACTAATAATGAGTATCATTACCGATCCATAACAAAGAACCAATACTGATACTCAGATTATCAGTGTCGGTTTGTGGGATAAACCATCACTGGTACGTATATTATCAGTGCTGGCTTTTTGTCATGAGCCGGCACTGATGGCCCCTCCACTACCACAAAACCGAATTAATTCTGAAAATATGAAAACCAGGCTTCCAACCACAAATCTCAATTGTCTAGTACCAGATGCATATGAATATTACATTCATGCACACGTACAACACATATCTCATTCCAGCATAACCGTAACATTAACTTTGCTAAAGGCAACAATTACATGTACATGAATATCCAGTACAAGTCCTTTTGTTCATATAAGTAAGCAATGAAATAAGGCACAAGTACCAAAAGGATAGCCATCAACTCAGTTTCAACCTTAAGTCACTACAAGTTACAAAAGTGTTGCATCAATTATGTTTAAACCAAAAGAAAACAACCACTTTAGCCATATTGTGCTGCCTCCATTCCCAACAATGCCATCAATTGGTGTTGACATATGTGCTCTTGTAATTTCATCCACCTTCTATCTGCAGGCAAAAGAATCAAGTAATTTCGTCAACTAAGCTGCTAGCCTTGAATCCAGTTGCCACTTTAAACAAGGAGATGAATCTCCTTGTTTGACCAGCCCAATATGCCCAACCAAGAGACCATTGCAGACACAAACAAACAATAGTTTTGGTCGATGCCATGCCAAACACTAACTGTGAAATGTGAATGCACGCAGTCACATTGATAGACACATATTGCTCAGTATGCTAGTCTAGTGCCACAATTCAAAGAATACAGAAGCAAGCAGCATTGCTAACGCACACTAACTCAATCTTAGTCTTCAAATTTCCAAGCTAGAAAACAAAACAAAAATGTGCTCACCATGGTGTTGGCCCCTTCATCCCAGAGGAACCCACCCTCAGGGTTGCTCCATATCTTCCATCATTCCCTGTCAACCACCTCGAACACCGTCACATTCACGCAGCTCTTCCTCATCTTGTACGCCACTGCTAGCCCACTGCACAGAGCCACCATAGAGCACAGACACCTAACCACCATTTCATCAAATAACTCACAGGCGCGCACACACAAAACTGAAATTCGCGCAAGAACACCACCCCCAAGGTACACACACACACACACACACACACACACACACAGAGAGAGAGAGAGAGAGAGAGAGAGAGAGAGAGAGAGAGAGAGAGAGAGAGAGCTCACCTAACTCTAGTGCCGACAACGGCGACTGGCCTGGTGGGCGCAGGGCGGGTGTCGCTTGATGCCACCATCGCAAGGACATGGCTGATGCAGGGCCAGTGGGCACACGCGGGGGTGGAGCGATAAGGATGGGATGACACAAAGTTTGGTGGTGAAGACGACGGGGAAGATGTTGGGGAAGGAGCCATCACCTTCTTGCCATCGCCATCATAGGAGCTGCCGATTTGGTAGAGGGGGCGCCGGATCGGAGAGGGATCTCGCTAGAGGAGCTGCTGGTTGAGGTAGAGCACAATGGTCGTGAGCGAGCTAGAGAGAGAGGAGGGACGGGATCTTGGTGGCCAGGTTCGGACTTGGGATTTTTTAGGCCGTAGACGGGATGCAGACGTGAACACAAGACGACTAAAATGGATTCAATTTAATATTTGGGTCTAGCTCCCAGGTTCACTATCGGGCGTAACACGATCCAGCACTGATAAAAAGTATCAGTGTTGGCTCATGATTTCTAGTTGGCACTAAAGTATCAGTGCTGGTTTGTACCAAGAACCAGTACTGATACTGATACTTCATCAGTGCCGGTTCAATTGGGCTTAATCATTGATCGAGTGCGGGATGTTACGAACCGACACTGATATTTCATCAAAGCTAGTTCTGGCCTACCCAGCACTAATGACCCAGCGTGGATGACCAGTTCTGTTGTAGTGCGAACATCCACTCTCTACACAACTCACCTTGAAATAAAGGTGTTTATGCTAGAATGAGATGGATGTTGATTCTTTTGACTCCTCCTTGAAATTCCCCCCTTTCTCCCTTGATTTTATTCATGGCGCCATGCTTAGGTTAGTCATGATCTGGAGCAAAGAAGAAAATAAAAAGAGAAGAAAGAGGAGGATGAGCTCACCTTAGCTTTACCTTGGCCTTTATGGCATTGGACTAGCATGGTGGCCTTCCAGTCCTATTTATACATGAAATGCTCAAGATTTTCCTATTGCATAATAATGCATTTCCTATTAATGCATGGCTTAGGGCTTAAGCTTTGTGACACCTTGCATGCTTGGTGTCAACTTGCATGGCTTGGTGATTTGGCGAAGGGACACCGAAACCGGTTAGATGGCACTTGAGGACATTTTGGTAATTTTGGCTATGGTATTCTTGTGATTTTTGGTGAAATTGGAGGCTATTTATGGTGTAGGAAAATCTGAGATAATTTTCATTGTATTGGAGATATGGAATATTTGCATTTGAACCCTTGACAATTAATCAATAATTGCATGGGGTCCTTGGCTTGGTCAGTTTGCTATTTTCTAGAATTTGAGGGGCTTTTATGCAAAGTTGCATGGCTTGAAAAAGTCAATGCTTTGAATTTGGATTTCTGAATGATTATCTAGATTTTTCGAATATTTCCTAGAATTCCATGTATCATTAATTGTGAGTGATGTGGATATATAATGACTTATTATTTATTACTATAAATACAGTATATCTATAAAGGGTATCCATGACACATTTGTCCTTTACTTGTTCCGCTATGGTTCAAAAACATGGAGTAATTAAGGTATGTGCACAAGTATTGACTGCATAATCATATCTAACAAGGAAACTATCCCCATATCTGGCAAGGTTTTCCTAGATATCCAGAAGAACTATAATTCAGGAAGGATACGCTTGGAGGAGCTCAAGTAGGGTACGGCTACCTCCCCCCGACAATAGAAGGAGGGGAAGGAGGTACGTCCAAGGCACGCCGATCAACACGCAAGACGTTACGAGCCAACTTGCGCCTTCAAGAGTTTTGAAGTCGCAAAACCCCAAAGCAAACCTAGTCGAATAGAAATCAGAGGCACCCAATGAAGATCCACGACATAGTTTAGAATCATTCGAATAGGGTTTCTAGGACCTAGAACACAGAAAAATCCATCTAGAGCCTTAGGACTATATCTACATACCCTAGTTGTAACATTTGTTCCAAACATTAATCGAGGCAAGATAAGACGTAGGGTTATTATCCTGATGGAGGCCGTAACCTGTATAAAAATCCTTGTCTCTATCTTCGATATGCTTTTTGTGGACAGCTGGTATCCCTACTGGTCATATAAGTATTTAGAGTCGATTTACTAATCGTCGACTGTGAGCTAATTAAGTCAGAGTTAATTATTTATTGGGATTTAAGAAATAGTTGGCTCAAGATTTTACCATACTTAGCCTCTTACAGTAAAATACTCTATACGGAGAAACATATATTCCCTTAAGAACATCTATCCCGCCTGTACTGATGAATGCATGCATGTATGTATGTACGCATTTATGTAATTGATCAAAGACAAATAGAATGTAAACTATATGATGTAAATAGACTTCTATATGAATGAATGAAATGATGACATGTATATGTATTCATTGTGTATGTGATGAGCAAAAAGGACATGGGTCAGATAAGTAGGTTCCAACCAAAGAGCTGCAGCAGCCCATGACTAGCTTTTAGAGCGAAAAACCAAATAGGAATTATATTTAGGCTACTGCCAGCATCATGACAGGTCCAGCGCGTTCACTACACCGCGTGGATGTTCCGTTCAGCATTAATTTATATGCTATAAAATGCATGAGTATCGTCCAGCCGAGTTGATCAAATAGATCGTGCAAAGATTCTTCCCGTTATTTTTTTTAAAAATATATTTAATTTTATGTTATTTATTTTTCATATCTAGATGTCTAAAATTTATCTTCCATACATTCTAAAAATATATTCAATCTCTCATTATTTATCTTTTATATCTAGATGTCTAATATTTGCTTTCCATATATTAACTATCAGGTTTCTTTTGAGGTGTGTCACCTCCCATACTATGCCTACATCGTCGGCTTTCTAGGGAGGATAGGCAGCCACTTGCACGTTTCTTCCACCACCGTCTACCATGAAGGTTATCTCCATCGCATTATCTTTACAATAATGTATCAACGGCCAACTTGATCTCCCATTATTTGTCATCCTTTTATAAATCGGTCACCATATTGATTCTCCTCACAACGTTGCTATAGATGGCTAACTCTAGATAATATGGCCTCCTTCATCCTCCTATTTAGGTATTCGTCATTCTCTTCCTTTTGAAATTAAATGATCATGTTATAAATTTCGTGTATGCAAATTTCTTTTTTATTATGCTATATTTTTTTACTTATTTAAATTGATATATTCTGAATTGACTTTACATGTATAAAATATGTGTGTAATTGCTAAGTAGATAGAAGGAAAAAACATGTGTATTACATTGCGATAGGAGTGGAATCCTATACTAAAATCTAAAAATTCTACGTTGCATATCATTGAGACGTAGACCAGCCGGTTCACCGGAGAGGCACACCAGTAGAGCACGGGATGCGCCTCTCCCTGGCGGTCGCGCAGAAACGACGACCATTCCGCCATTTCGGTGGGTTTCCCCAGATACACCGCTGCCTTCGCGCAGGCGTCATCTGCCCCGCCTCGCCGGCCCGCCGCCGCGCGGCCCCTTTATAGACTTCCGCACTGGCAGTGCCCACGACACCTCACTCCCTCCCTCACCAGCAGCGCACCAACTCCCCACCCACCCCAACCCAGACCAAAACGATGGCGTCCAACTCCACCGCGACGGTGGACGGCAGCGCGCTCGCGGGGCGCGCGCTGGCCGCGGCCGGCGTGCGGCACATGTTCGGCGTCGTGGGCATCCCCGTCACCTCCCTCGCCTCCCGTGCCGCCGCCGCGGGGGTCCGCTTCCTCGCCTTCCGCAACGAGCAGTCCGCGGGCTACGCCGCCGCCGCCTACGGCTTCCTCACGGACTCCCCAGGCCTCCTCCTCACCGTCTCCGGCCCCGGATGCGTCCACGGCCTCGCGGGGCTCTCCCACGCCACAGCCAACGCCTGGCCGCTCCTCATGGTCTCCGGCTCCTGCGCCCAGGCCGACGCCGGCAGGGGCGACTTCCAGGAGCTTGACCAGATCGCCGCCACCAAGCCCTTCGCCAAGCTCGCCGTCAAGGCCACCACCATCGCCGACATCCCGAGCCTCGTCTTCCAGGCCCTGGCCGCCGCCGTCTCCGGCCGCCCCGGCGGGTGCTACCTCGACATCCCGTCCGACGTTCTCCACCAAACCCTCCCCGAATCCGAGGCTGCGGCTGTCATAGCGGCCGCTGCTGCCGATTCAGCCGCATCCGATCCTTCCCCGCCGAAGCAAAAGAACCTAGATGAGGGCATCGAGAAGGCTGTGGATCTGCTCCGTCGAGCGGAGCGGCCTCTGGTCGTGATTGGGAAGGGTGCGGCATACGCTCGCGCGGAGGAGGCGATCCGGAAGCTGGTGGACATAACGGGCATACCCTTCCTCCCGACGCCGATGGGCAAGGGGGTCGTACCTGACGCACACCCGCTCTCCGCCACCGCGGCACGGTCGCTCGCCATCAGGCAGTGCGATGTGGCGCTGGTCGTCGGTGCCAGGCTTAATTGGTTGCTTCACTTCGGCGAGCCGCCCAAGTGGTCCAAGGATGTCAAGTTCATACTTGTGGACGTCTGTGAGGAGGAGATTGAGCTCCGGAAGCCACATGTGGGGATTGTTGGGGATGCGAAGAGAGTCATGGAGCTTATCAATAGGGAGATCAAGGACAATCCGTTCTGCTTGGCAAGGTCGCACCCGTGGGTTGAAGCTATCACCAAGAAGGCCAAGGATAATGTGCTTAAGATGGAGGCACAGCTGGTGAAGGATGTTGTGCCATTCAATTTCATGACACCTTTGCGGATAATCCGGGATGCCATCCTTGCTGAGGGGACCCCTGCTCCAATAGTGGTCTCAGAAGGGGCAAACACCATGGATGTTGGCAGGGCTGTGCTTGTGCAGAATGAGCCAAGGACAAGATTGGATGCAGGGACATGGGGGACGATGGGGGTTGGATTGGGGTACTGTGTTGCAGCTGCAATGGCTGCACCTGAACGACTTGTGGTTGCTGTTGAGGGTGACTCTGCATTTGGATTCAGTGCAATGGAGGTTGAGGTATGGATTTGAGCATTCAAATTATAATTTAAATAGCTAAATTTCTCAAGTTATTTCGTTTAATTTGCATAAACATACTATCAGCACCCTTTACTGTTCTCTGCTCTTTTACTTTTTGCTGTAGCCTTGCTGTTCATGTTCATGGAAAGCCAGTGTAGTTGATTGGGCGTTATGATATTATCAATATTGTTAAGGTACTGGCAGACATCATCATCCATTTAGTACCAACTTTGATGATTATGCCAAGTGTCAAGCACTAGTATGACATATAACATCATGGCAAAAAGAAAGAAAGAAAAGAAAAGTTCTAATAGATATGCATAGATGTCACGAGGATTGTGCTGCGTTTGCAATTGCTCTTGTTTCATACTGTAAATATAACTATTGAAGGTAGCAATTAGCATATACTTTTAATTTTTATGAACATATATATATAACAATTCTACTGTTCTTCCCACAAAAGGCCATCCCCTGTTTTGTGGCTGCTCCAGTGCTCCAAGAGCAATAGAATTATCCTAGTGATTCATCCTTGTCAGGCTAATGTTCTATATAGTCTACATTCTACAGTGTACATATGAATACTTTGGCATAGTACACCTCCCAGCTCCATAACTCTTACCATATATGAATATCTTTGTTGTACTTGTACCTCTGTAATATCATATTGGCCCTTGGCAAAAGATGAAGATATACAGCTTCATATGGATTCATAAACTCAGGATACCATTAGCACTAAATTATAGTACATTTTAGAGGGAGCCTAAAATTTCAGTATTTTATGTTACTGTATCTTTCTATATTACCAATCGGTTAATTGATTCTTTTTTGCTTTTATTGCAACCTTGTGGCTTTATTTTAGATTAATGCGTTCTTTGTAGTACTTGTTGGAAACATGACACGATCTGATGATTTGATTAATTACCCTGATGTTAGGCAAGACTATTATGTGCTTTTAAGCATTGTTTTAATTTTATCTGTGATCTCCCCAATGCGCTATTATTATGCTTAATAATACATTTTAGAAGATGAACGAGATATTGTGTATATTTAATGTTTACCCAGTAAATGTGTTATTGGCTTATTGGTGAAGCACATCTGCACTGTAGGCATTGTTTGTTGTTTTCAATTATTTTCCTACGAATATTGTTAGCAAGTTGAGAATTTGCGTGATTTTGCATGACTAGTCAAATAATAGGATATTGACCAGTGTTAAGCGGACACCTGAGTCCTAAATTTTTTTGGCGAGTCAGACTCGACACCCGAGTCGGATTGAAGTAATATTTGGCAAGTCCAAAATGTTTTTGCCGATTACGACACCTGAGTCCGAGTCAGATTACGACACCCGAGTATGTGTCCACTGTCCAAGTAACACTGATATTGACACTGGAGGATTTGTGTGTCAAACAACTTGATGTAAATGTGCAAAGCAATATATGCGATTTTGTATTTATCCTACAGACTAGCTGTGCATAGTCATGTTCAACAAAGTAAATGCTTATGTCGACTGCAGAGAAGAGGCACTTGGTCATACTACCCATTCTAATTAACCCAAATCTGGTGCTTCACCATTGTTAAAAAGAGTACTGAAACTTACATTGAATGTTGAGAGCCTACGCGTAGTTGACTAGAAGGCAAACTTCTGCTTGGTTTGGGAACCATCATTGGTTAGTTTTTTCCCCCTATACAGGCTTCATTTCGGTAACCAACTGTTGTTTCTCTATCAGCTCGGTTTAGGTGACAGGTGACCTTTATCTTGGCCTTGATTTTTTGCTTCTCCGCCTGCTTACTAGTTGCTTCCAATAAACTGGCTGTACAATATGTTCATCGTTTTGTTTTCTCCATGTGTACCAAACAGAGATATCCTAATTTATTCACTGTGTGCTGTTCATTTTACAGACGTTGGTGAGGTACCAGCTGCCCGTTGTTGTAATTGTTTTCAACAACAATGGTGTCTATGGTGGTGACAGAAGAAGCCCTGATGAGATAACCGGACCCTACAAATATGACCCTGCGCCAACCTCTTTTGTTCCAGCTGCAGGCTACCATAAAATGATGGAAGCTTTTGGAGGAAAAGGTTATCTTGTAGAGACACCAGACGAGCTCAAATCTGCCCTTTTGGAATCGTTCCGTGCCAGGAAACCATCAGTAATTAATGTTATCATTGATCCTTATGCCGGTGCAGAGAGTGGTAGAATGCAGCACAAGAACTGAGAGTGTTTGTTTGTACCATATCCTAGCAGGATGCAAATGCGACTTAATAAGCAACGTCCTCCAGCCAATTGTTTTCGACTGTCGCTTCTTTGTTCTGCATACAGATGTGAGATACTCCGGAAAATTAGTTGGCCTTTCGAAATTAAAGTGGACACTCAAGGTATTTTCACTTCACTGCCCCTGGAATAAGGATGCTCTTATGGATAGTCTTCCTTCTTTGATGGCATGTAATGTATTATGATTGTCTACACGCAAACATGAAATGTATAGTAAACTCATGAGAAGGATGTGCGGGTAAGTTTGTTAACCTGTATCCTCTAAACAAAGTATGTAAACCTGTATGAATAAAAAAAAGGAAAAATTGGATTCTTGACACTTAAAGTTTCCAGTTTTAGAAATCTACCATCGAAATGTCTCGTTCATTTATGACTATCTAAAGATTTCACCGTTTAGAAATTTACCACTTTGCTCACTCCGCCCCCTTCTCCTCGAGGACAACCCCAAAGACCCTTGGAAAATCAAGTTGGTGAAGTGGGCAAGTCTCCACGCGGTCCATGTTTCAATTATGGTCGAGATCTCGATGGGCACTTTCCTTTGGATTAACGCTACCCTAGGCCAGGCGGCGTGGCGAATGCTCAAGACCACCACCACCTCCTCCTGTGCAGCCACAACATCAGGGTCTGAAGAACCACCTCCTATGCAGCCACAACGTCAGGGTCTGAAGAACACTCCGACCCCAAAGCATAGTCCAGTCAACAACATCACCATCGAAGAGGCACCAGAAGATGTTAACATGCTAAGGGGTACGCTCTTCAGTTCTCATCCCACAATCATACTTTTTTATTCTAGAGCTTTCCACTCATTCATAAAGGGGAGCTGCACCATGCATCACTATTTCTCCATTTGACCCATGTACATTCCCTACCTCATAAGAGTGCCCGGTGGCGAGATATACCCCAATCAAATTGTTCGGGATGCACAAGTTCTTATTGAAGGAACCATCTTCCACACTGACCTTATTATGAATTGATTCCAATGATCTTCTTTGTTGTCAGACCTCTTCATGGCCAAACCTCTCCATTCGCGCCCTTATTGTGAACTGTGAGATTTGAATCCTCTGTTTGTCGCTTAGACACCACAAGGTTAGGTTGAGGCCTTGTTCCCAATTTGTATAGCCACAACTACCGAGGGAATAATGCAAGCTAAACCTTCTTCGATAAACTCATAGGTCTAGTTTGAGAAGATTGGGTGGTTTGCAATAGAGCTTGGATGTACTGATACGAGAGCCTTAGAAATTTTAGAATTCTTTCCATCGGTGCCTACTAAACTCTAAGTCTTATTAAACAACTCTTGTTAGATTTTTCCCTATAGCACGAATACAGTGCTTGGCCTAGGACCATGTTGCCCCATATTTCTAAGTTGCGAGGAATGAGAGTGTCCTTTAGGAGCATAGGCTCAATAACACGTTAGTGCGGGGCTAATGTCTAGGAGAAAACCATATTGACCCACCTAAAATAAGTAAATGTGTCCCATGACCTTTGCACTTGGATCTTCCCGTTAGTTCTCAACTTACTAAAATTGTGATAATAAGAATCATGTGCAAGGTAGTCCAACTAATTAATGTGCATCCTTGCAACCATATGTATTGCACCGTCTCAAGCGATGCACTTCGCCATTCCATTTATGTATTGTACCATCAACCTTGCAATGCATCATAGCATGTGCACCATGAAATGCACACCATATCATGTGCATCGCCATATGTGCACCATACACTACTCATTGTGTCATAGGCACCATAACATGTCCATCCTACCATACGCATCACCATGTGTGTGCATCATGCCATATGCACCATTATTCACCATGCTATGTGCACCACGACATTATGCAATTGAATTGCACCATCACATCCACACCATCCCATATATGCATTGCATCATCGCAAGCACGCAATGCACCATTAATCGTATTATAACATCTATCCATTTAGGGATGAAAATGAACGGGAACGATCGGGAAAACCCTCTAATCGTTTTCATTTTTAACGGGAAAGCCGGAAACGGGTACGAACTCGGGAATGTCGGGATATCAAAAATGAACCAATCTTAACATAAATATGCAGGTATCAGTCAGGAACCGATAATTTAAAATGAGAGCACCGATCCATAGAACAATGATTTCAAGCATCGACGTGACACATAATTAATTCACACCAACAAAATTAATTTATATCATACACAGATGAACCACGTAATGACATAAGTATCAACTGAAAAATAACTATCATGTCGTAACTCGAGTACTCGATATAACATACAATCACACAAAGACTAGGATCGGAGGTGGTGCAAAAGCTTGAACAACATCGGTAGGTCAGCAGCCGACTGAGACTGGACCACTAGGATCTGGTTGAACTTTGGGATAGAGGTTATGTTTGGACTGGCCGGTCGGGCTTGACATGTGGGCTACATTGTGATTTGTGAAGTTTGATCTCAATTAGAAAAACGGAAACTAGATAAAAATGGGAAATCCGAAAACGGTCGGAAAAACCCTATAACTGTTTTCATTTTCACATTTTCTCTCGAAAACGAAATCGAAAACGGACAAGAAAATATAGAAAACGGATCGAAATGGAACGGGATTTATCCCGTCCGTTTTCATCCCTATATCCATTACCTCATGGTGACCATGTCACACCATGGTCATGCTTTCATTATTCTTCACTTTGTCATGCAAGCACTCAATGAACGAATAGTTAACAACCATGAGCAAGGATGTGGGGAATCAAATGCAATCTTAGGGCAAGGTGCTAGGAAAGTCTTGGTAGTAACCTGATTGTCTTAGGGAACCATGAGTACTCTATAGATGAAAGAAAAACCTTACTTCGACCTAACAAGTTAGATCATGTTTGTCTTGCTAAAGTAATCCCTACGATATGTATTCACCCCTCTTTTGCTAATTGCAATCACCATCTAACCTGGAATGCTTATCCTATGCAGATCAACCTAGGGACCCCAAGTGCTTAGCTCTCCTTCCTTTTGGAGATGCCTTGTTAGTTGATCTCATACACGTCATAGACTATCATGGAGTTTATAAAATTACTAGTCTCCAATCATGGTTCCCCCTTCGCTTCTCTTTTATGGAGAATTGACACCTCTCTATATTGGACCCCTTTAAACCCTTGTCAAGCACAGAGCCGAGGCTTATAATTAGAGCTCCCCATGTCTCTATCTGCAACCCACGATGCCTTATGTGCCTCTCAATTGGAGAAATGTCTTGAATTCTAATTGAAGTCACCAAGTTGGAAGGCCATAATACCCAACTCAATCTATCCTACTGAGAGCATCCGATTCACATTCTTGTCAAAGCTAAGCGCGAGATGCCCAAAATCATCCTATCAACTCTATTTAAGGTAAAATGGAGCAAACACACCAAAGATGAAGCTAGATGGAAAAGCGAAGATCGAATTTGTGCCGACTATCCCAATTTCTCCACCCACATATAAGTGATGTTCTTTGTACACTTTATGTCATGAGTATCCTATCTACCTTTTCTTTTGAGCAATCCATGGTGGTAGTTTCTTTTCATCCCACCTACAACACCCTATTCCTTTGTAGGAATTTCACATTCATATATTCCTAGATATCCACGCAATCACCATCAAATGACCAAGAGGATTACCTGCACCAATGGCCTCCTATGGAAGAAATCATAGAAAATTTCTTACCATGATAGGGAGCCGAGGAAGACAGACAAATGAAGGTTAAAAGACCCCTCTTGGCGGTTTGACCGTGCCCCTAGGTGATCTAACCACCAAGGCGAATAGAACCTCCAAGGTCTCTATTCCGGCTGGAGGTCCAACCACCAAGTTGGCAGTCCAACCGCAAGGATCACCAAAGCCCTATGAGCCTCTGCACCATTGGCGATCTAACTGCCAGGCCCATGGTCTGATTGTGGGAGGCGAACGGAGCCATTTTGGTATGTGTCTAGTGTGGTGGTCCAACCACGACCTGAGCGGTCCAATCGTGCCCATCGACAATCTAACTGCCTAGGCGCCGTTTTGATTGCGAGGGTAGATAGAAACTTTGAAGTCTTAGTACGATCTGGCAGTCTAACTGCCATGATCACAGTCCAATCTTCCACCCCCCCTCCCTCGATCCAACCGCGGGGGTGAACAGAGAGCTTCACGCTCTCCGGACAATACTGTGGTTTGACCGACCCTTCCACAGTCGAATCGCCAAAGGTCACGATTTGACTGACTGATTCACTATCTGACCGCGAGCTACTCTTTGGGTATTATTTAGGGTTTTCCAAGGAGCGATGACTTGTCTCAAGTAATCTACAAGTTTATCCTATGATCAGATAGTGCTCCAACTCTTTGGACCCAGCGAGAAATCAAATTCCTGCCATTATCATAATTCCATCGCTAATTCATCACTCTTTTCTCTAAGACTGTCGAATCTCGGGACGAGATTCTTTGAAGAGGAGAGGTTTTTCACATCCCTAATTTTGCATTACATGTCATTGAGCACTCATACGCATCATGAGCATCATATTTAAATTCTTGAGTAATTATAGAATTAAATTGTAACTCGAATTCAAGTGTTAAATTATAGAACAAATGATGCATTGTGAAACAGATAAAAAATTCACCATCCAACTTAGGGTGGGGACTACTTTTAGAAATTATTCCATGCATTAAGATGAATATAAATTATTTTTTCAGATTTTTTGGAATTAAATTGAAGCCCTAAAAATTCATACAAAGATTAAAAGCTCTCAAATTTGAAGAATTTTAGTTTATTATTAGCTCAAGATTTTTGGATCAAACTAGTTAAAATAGGTTAATCATGAATTATAGAACCCACATAAAAATTGGTATGAAGTTTGGACTATTCTAGATAGCACAGTACAATTAAGGAAGGAAAGGAGGAGAAAATGTAGGAAAAGAAAAAAGAAGGAGAAAAGCGCAACACGTCCCCCAACCTTCCCTAAGCATCCCCAAGCTCCTCCCATCATCCCCCTTGTCGTGGAACCAAGTTCCACTGTGTTCTTCTTCCACAAGGCCGACCAACACGCCCCGGAGCCACTCTCCCTCATCGGAGCTCCCCAATGCTGGCCAAGGCTTTAGAAAGCTTCCCCATGCCAAGGTAAAGCTCCTCAACCCCTTCCCCCTCTTTTCCCTGAGCCCCCTTGCTCTCCATTTATGTCAAGCCAAGCTCCACTTAGCTATGAACGTCGATCCATGGGGCTCTAACTTTTGACCCTGTTCATGTCATCAAAATCATCGCTAGCGAGCTTGCCGAGTGCCGCCGGCAAGGTCCCAGTGGTTTAACAGTATTCTCTCTTGATCGAACCACAGTTTCCAGTAGTTAGACGCCCTTCCGACTGGTTTGACCGCTGGTTATCAAACCAACACACTTCCCAGGAGTCTGACCATGATTCTAGCGATCTGACTGCCATTTCCAGTTGTGTGACCACCCATATTTGCTATCTGACTGTGGTTAACTCAGAGCAATTGACTGATTAGACTTCAGTTAATTACTGAAACATATAAAAAAATCATAGTAAATTCATTCTAGCTCCAAAAATTGTGGAGATAATTTTGTTGGTTTCATAATATCGTCCTCTACCTGTTAAAAATATCTATACTTATGAAATAGTTATTTAAATTCCTAAGATAAATTAATTAGGTTAAAGGTTCATTAATTCATTACAAGTCCAAAATTAGTGGAACTAATTTTGTTAGTCTCCTTATGATTTGAGCTAACTAGGGAAAATGCCTACTCACATGATAATACTGTTTAACATGCCTTTAAAATTGTTATGATCAATTAAGCTCAATTAAGTTGGGAATTCCATAAAGTAATTAATAAAGAACCAATGTGAGTAATTCTTGCTGCAGTGTAATCATGACATTGTGCACTTCATCCCCACTGAACCTCATGCATTGATGGTGTATTTCTCATAGCACTTCATTAATGCTCATTCATGATGCATCAATCTTTATTTAGAGAACGACGTAGCAGAGTGTTCCACGGTTGAACCTGAAGGTGAATCAGACGTATTTGTAGGTGAGGACGGAAAGCACCAGGCAATCATCTGATGAGCATATGTCTCCTTCGGATACGATCAATACCGCCAATAATCCTCAAATCATATAAGATCCAATTACAAGAACACATGCATGATAATTAGACCACCAGGTGAACTCGTTTCTCGCTGTCCATGTTTCCTTGGATTCCTACTAAATTCTTATGATATTTTATTGCTTAGGAATGTGAAAGAACCATCATAACCTTACTCGGACGTCACCCCTCGAAGGCTAAGTCTACTCGGACTCGAGGCTGAGCTCTAGTCGTGGTCGAGTCGCAGGACAGCTGTCGGTGACACAGGAACCGGAGGTCCCCGAGTCCCAAGGCCACAACAGTAGAGTGCCACGTGGCGCCCTCCCTCGGGGGTTATCTCCCCGAGGTCCGAGAAGACCAAGTTCCGGGAGAGGGTGCTCGGGCCATGAACAGTGGTCCTCGAGTACCCGAGTTACCCGATGACCCGAGAAGACCAAGTGCCGGGAAGAGGGTGCTCGGGCTATGCACAGTGGTCCCCGAGCACCCAAGTTCCCCGATGACAAGAGAAGCCCAGTTCCGAGAGAGAGTGCTCAGGGTTGCGAACAGTGGCCCCCGAGCACCCGAGTCCCCCGAGGACCCAAGGGAAGTCAGTTCCGGGAGAGAGTGCTCGGGGCCGTGAACAGTGGCCCCCGAGCACTCGGTTCCCCGAGGACCCAAACAGTCAATTCCGGGAGAGACTGCTCGGGGCCGTGAACAGTGGCCCCCGAGCACTCGGTTCCCCGAGGACCAAGAGAGGGCATATCCGGAAGAGAGTGCTCGAGGCTGCGAACAGTAGCCCCCGAGCACTCACAGTTCCCCGAGGGCCTGAGAAGTCCTTCGCCGGTGGTTCCCACAGGGGCTCAGCGGTGAGGTGTCAATGGTGAGAGGCCCGATGCTGCATTTAAGAGGGCGCATGGCCTGTCACTTCCAACCACTCCCCCCACGCTTGCTGTCAGTCCCTGCCACGGTCTGGTAGGGAGGCGTGGGGACATTTAATGCACGGGTCCCATTGCGCGTCATCCAGCGCATCTCGGGATAACATCGTAGAGCTCGAGGCATACCGCCTGCCACCCTGCTATGTCAGGCCTGCTCTGATCGAGCAGGCATGCGGGGCTGCTCGGTGGCTGCTGGTGGGCCTTCCCCGCAGCACTCGCTGAAAAGCCGAATGATGACGAACAAGACCGGATGGGGGGCGCGTTTTCAACCCTCCCTGTCACCTCGCGCAGCAGCCCATGATGGTTGCTTTCCATTTATGGCGCCTTGGAACTCGTACCATCCTCTCTAGGCACGCTACCCGCCCTGGCGGGTATATAAGCGGGGCAAGTTCCCCGGAGACGGGGGACAAGGGACGACCAAAACAGAGATCGACGGAGCACACACCAGACGAACTAACACCGAAGCACAGAAGACAGAGGCTTGGATCCTCCGAAGAACAAGGAGCACGAAGCTCTAGACTTAGACAAATATTCTTGTAACACAGCAGATCCTCCGAGAGTCATTCTCAGAGCATTTATAGCATACACACAGGAGTAGGGTGTTACGCTTAGTGTGGCCTGAACTTGTCTAAAAATTCCCTGAGCATTTACTTCCTTCTGCATCCGATCATTCTACCTTCCACCTGCATCTCATTTACTCCCATTTATTTCACCTATGAAGCGGATTCAAAATCATCCCCTGGTCGAATCTCAAAGGGGTCCCTTCAGATCCCCGCTTGAGGAGTTCACCCTCCGACAACAACATATCAGTAAAACGGGCATAACTCTCTCATACAAAGTCCGTTTTAGGCAATCTTAGACATTCTGGAAATATTACGACGAGCCATTTCCAATAGATATAAGCTCGACCAAATATTCCTTATAGTTTAGTCAAAGTTAGAGAAATAAGGTGTTGTGCCACCGTTTTGAACCTAACTGGGTCTTGTAATCGTGTCGGAGTCAGAGTCCATGTTGTGCACACCTCTTTCCATGACTGCACAACCGTAGGTCAACCTCCTCACGTCCCTACTATATATACACAGTAGTCATCGTAGTTTAGGCTTGGGTTTAGTTTAGATTATTCTGTTTTAGACCATTTCTCCATTTATCGATTTGTTGAACCCCAACTTGAGTACTTCATTAGTAATTAGCAATATTAAGATTGCATCTACCTGTTCTTACTTATGTTCTAAATTCGCGTGCAGGAAAAGCCTTCTTGGTGAGATCAACCGCGTCTTGGCACAGTGATAACCACAGAGTAGTGGTGTAGTGGTTGCGAGTGTTCTTGATCTGTTCTGTTCGGAGCCTTTGGATCATCAACATCGAAACTCCACCAATCGACTTATCATATTACCTTTCAGAAGATCGAGCAAACGCGCATCACCATCTATGCATCTTGTACCCCTACTTTTGTGAATGGTGAGTTGGTTCAACTGGCTACTATATGTATGAGTCGTAGATGCATGTATGAGGTTGAGTATGTCGGGAATGTGAATGGGTAGAACCTATTGTTTCATGATCTAACTTGTTTAATTGCTGTTATCCATTCCTTATAATTTGAGATGGATGTTTAGAAGTCAAGTCTAAGTTGATCAATATATGCTCAGCCATGCTTAGGTCCTCAATAGAAGTCAGTGGTGGATGTTGCCATCATTCGCGAGCTATAAGACTTTACTTGTGAATCACATGTATGATCAGCTATGGATAACGAGAATGATGAGTTTTATTGATGCTGAGAGATTTAAACGGGTGGTAGGGAAAGTTAGGGAGAGAAATCTCGAATGCCATTGACCACTGCAATACGAAACCCTCTTAGCATCCGATAGCTTGCAATGAAATCTGATAGCTTGCAACGAAATCAGCTAGCATTGCAAGGACTGTTTGCTAACCATGGTTCAATTTATTGATGGCAACCAGTTGAAATTCGCGGTTACCAAGCTTACCGTTCCGGTCCGGTTTCAGAAATCGAACGGTAACTGAATTTAAATTCAAAAAAATTCAAAAAAAATATAAAAAATCCTAAAAAACTAAAGATAATTCTAAGACCTTCTGTGGAAATTTTTTTTTCAAAAACAATGTCGTTAGCATCATATTCTATAGGGAGGAAGTTTGAAAAAAATGAAAAAAGTTGAAGCATGCGGCTCAGTTATTAACTTATGTTAAGGAAAAGCTTAACATGCAAACACATATTTTTCTTGTGTAGGACGTATCTTAAGAGGATCTTTAAAATTGATTTCACTTCATTTAGAGTTTTATTAATTTCTCCATGATTTTTACAAAGTTCACAAGCATAAAGTGAATATGTTAAGAAACAGCACTATAATTAACTTTTTCATGTCTAGTATTATTTTTACTAAGTAAATACTAGTATAAATAAACTAATAAAAGTGGTTTCACTAATTTTTGAGGTGTGATGGGTCAGTTATGAATTAATCTAGTCGCAACACATTTACACAATCATGCATGTTACAATAACTAATTCATGAGTTCATGTATTTTTAAAAGAGATAGATCATGTAAGAAGACTAACAAAATTAGTTTCATGATTTTTGGATTAGCAAAGAGTAAACTATGTATTTAATTTGGTTTAACAAATACATTTTCTCACAGAAAATTTTGAACTTTTTATGAGTATAAATGCTTTTATCATGTAGATCATATTACAAGAAAACCAATAAAATTTGTTTCACTTGATTTGAAGCTCAGATGAATTAGTTATTGATTTTATAAGATTGGCATAATTTTTGGGTTTTTTGTTGAACTTCACTGAAATCGAGAAAACCGCTCGATAAATCGAGAAAACTGAGCGGTTACTGACAATACGGAAAATTCAAGAAAACCATTCGATAAATCGAAAAAATCGCTCGGTAACTGATCAAATTCGACCAGTTACTGAGAGGTCAATTTTATGAAATTTTTCCTAAATTTTAAATTTTATCAAACGAATTTTGTCCGAATTTTTTTGAAAATTCGAGCAGTTATCACGGTTTACCACGGTTTTCGGTTACCGTCGCAACTCGGTTACCGAGCTTTGGTTGGTAACGTGAACCTTGATTGTATGCCCTTTTGTCCCCTTGATTACATTGTTTCATCTCTGATCTGCGTGTTTGGGATCTAATTTGTTTTAGATGATCTATTTTCTGTTGCGGCTATTAGTTTTCTAGCTGTATTATTGCATAGCAAAGGAAAAGAATCTCTGCCTTTACAGTTCCTAGGAAATCTAGATGAGAAAATCTACGAATGGTGTATTTCTTGAATTGAACTGCGTGAGTGCCCATGTCAATTAGCATAGTAGAGTCTACGTTGGCTTTGTGGTGTTCTTCTCTTGAATGTTTCTTAGGGAGAGAAAGCAGGAAGCTCATTTTGGATTTGGGGGTTAGGGTTCTTTGGGGAGGGGGGGGGGGGATTCTGAAACCTCTGAACTCAGGATGCCATGAACAATTTTTTCCCATTCTGCACTCATGCTCTCAGGCTCTCAGGGTCTGTTTGGTTGCCACCCTGACGTCTATGCATGAGAAAAAATTATGCCTAAAAGTTACCTTAGATTGAATGATTTTTTGCCTGATAAGTCATGTTACAGTTTTGTTGTTTGGTTTGGGACATATGCCTGAGAAAAAACGTACAAACCAGAATGAGTCTTTGTAAAACAGAAAACGTAATTTTGACTGGACGGGCTCCTCGACAGTACAGCACGCTCCATTCATCATGGAGCTTGCCGGCGGTGAGGTTTGGCTAGAGGGGTGCTGGAGACCACCAAAACGGAAAAAGGGAAGGTAGATGAGTCACATGTGGTGAGAGTTTTTTGGATTTGCTCGATGGCGCTCCTACAGCGGCTCCTGGCAGTCGGGACACAACGACGACGGCGGCCCTGGCTCCTCAATCTGGAATTGAGGAAGGAGAGGGCTGGATTAGTATCACCATGTCCAATGAATCCCTCCACTGCAGACGGAAGGGTCAGAGGTGCTTCCAAATGGGCTTTACATGGGTGCCCGATGACGGAGAAGAACGAGCAAGGCGGCCGAGCTCTGGCGAGAACCTAAATCTGAGTGAGGGATTTTGTTTCATGAGGTGAGGCAGTGTTTAGATGAAGAGGAATCGGAAAGAGGCTTGTCATGGAGGTCGAATCGAGCGGCGATGGTCAACAACGATGGCTTCGTTAGTTGAGAACAACTCAGGCAGAGATGCTTTTGTTGCTAGCTAACTCAGGCGTTCGTTTTTGGACACCTGAGCCTGATCGACTTGCCTGAGTCAGAGAGGTACTCAGTTTGGCAACCAAACAACGCACAGGCTACACTCCGGCATGCTCCTGGCCAGGCATATCTCCGGCAGCAACCAAACAGGCCCTCAGAGTCTCAGCTATTTGCCTACAGCCTATTTATCTATCTCACTATCAGTCTATGATTGACTGTATGATACTACCTCAAATTTATTGATGCGATGACTGAATGTCTGAATGACATTGTGACTGGATGGGTGGAAGGAAGGTGGATGCGGGCTTCTCCGATACGCTTCGCTTAGCCATTTCCCCTGCATCTTTGATTACAGTTTTTAATGACACGATCTAAGTAATTTGATCATGTCTGCTACTCTATCTGGAATGTCTACCCCTATTTTCCTTTTTGTTTTTGAGCTCAGTTGCCATAGATCACTATGATAGATTTCTTTCTGATGCAAATGTTTATGGGCAATCTATAACCCTTTGCAGGCAATGGAGATGTGAAGGCTTAAGAACTGTGCACACAGTTTTGTATAGGAGCTTGGGTTAATGCCCAAAATAATGGCTTCTGCACTGAAGTTGTCTCATGCCATGTGATGTGCATAGCAAGGTCAGCAAGTTGGTCGATGATCATTGTGCGCTTGCGACTCCATCAGCTATCTGAATGCTTGCCAATGGTAGATCATCGTCCCATGGTAAGCGCATTCTGCAAATGTTAAAAATAAAGACCTGGCTTTTGGGAACTAGAATGCTAATTGTTAGATTCAGTGAGTATCTTATTAGGAGATGTTTGCAATAGATTGCTTGAGGATCCATGGGATTTTAAGTTCGACTAGGCTCTCTCATTATCCTGGCTCTGCCACTGTAGTAGACAAAGGTTTGAGGTGAGAGCGTTAAGAAAAAATTCCATGTCAATTACTCAAAATAATTTCAAGCAGAATATATTTTTGTTGTATTCTGAATGAACAATGCATGTGCGGCATCTGCAGGAAAAATAGAATTATTCCAAGTGAACTTCGATGTTCTTGGCACCGGAATGCTCACTAGTACAGAATCCATCATAAATAGCATCTCATCAGTGTCGGTTCGGCTAAAACCGGTATTGATGATGTGTTCTTGGCACTGGAATGCTCACTACTACAGAACCCGTCATAAATATTGTCTGATCAATGTCGGATCGGTTAAAACTGTCACTGATGCATTGCATCATCAGTGCCGTTTCATACCAAACTTGCATCATCAGTACATCACTGCTGGTTTTTAATAATCATCACTGCTGTTTTTTAATAATCATCACTGCTGGTTCGGAATAAGAACTAGGAGTGTTAGTAACACCTCCGGTTTTTAATACTAACTGGCAATGAAGCCATATTTGGACCCAAACTTTTGATGGATTGTAGTTTTGGCTCGTGCCCTGATGTCTGACGCGGCTTGCTCTCTGTCTCTTAATCTCTTAATCAATCATGCGTAGCCCTCCCCATAACTCTCTCTCTCTCTCCCTCTCTCTGTCCTCAGCTCCTCCCTCCCTCCTTCGCCTCTCTCCGAGCTATATATCTCCACTCCCTCTGAGCGCGCGCGGCAGCCTCCTTCTCCCCTCGCCCCTCCCCCACCGGCCCTCCTCCCCTCGTGAGATCCACGGTGATATCCGGTGGGGATCCAGCCATGGATCTCGCTAGGGAGACGGGCGTGAGGAGGAGGAGGAGGCGTGTGCGAGAGAGTGCCGTTGAGATCTAGGGAGGGAGAGAGGGCGGCGCGGTGCGTTAGCTTACGATGGGAGTCGGGGCTCGTCAGCGAGAGAGCAAGGGCATGGCGGTGCTTCTCAAGCGAGCGGTGGCGACACGGAGGAGCTACAGGCCGGTTGGCCAGTGGTGCAGAGGATGCACGTGCACGAGCGGCGCGGCATGGACACGAGCGGCGTGGCATGGAGCGATGGCTTTTGCATAGACCAGGGTAGCGACGCAAAGGGACGACGTGGCTCAGGTTGGCTGCGCTCGAGACGAGCTACAGAGGCGCATAGGCGAAGCAGCGGCACGGCGGCAAGGTGCACAGTGGCAACGGTGCCCGGGCGAGCGGCGACGGCTCTTGGGACAGTGTGCTGCTCTATGATAGGCGTGTGTGTTGTGGCGGCGGCCTTCATGCCGGCGCATTTTCTTATACAAGGTGGAGCAAGGCTGCGCTGTGGCATGGCAACAGCGACGAAGCAAGCCAGCGGTGGCGGCAGCCGAGCCGGCTCGATTTCGAGCTGGCTTGTTTCCTTTTTTTTTCTCCCCAGAACACCTATGACTTCTGGTTCTAGATGGCAGTGATAGGTCTCGATTTTCACTGCCGAGTAAGTACTGCTGGTTCCAAATCTGGTAGTGATAGGATTTTGGAACCGGCAGTGATCATGCTTTATGTGGTAGTGACTATTTTTTGTTATAAATATGCAACAACTAGCACCAGGCTGGATTTCCTATGAGGTAAATTTAAGTAGTTCTAGATAGTATCAAGGAATCTCCACCTGTCAAATGAAATTTTGTATTATTAAAATACTGCTAGAATACATGTTTGAGTATCTTGCCGCCTCATTATATGATCTGAACAGATTATGGTCCTCTGCTCTGCTTTGCTCTGCAGCATAGAATTTTTAATGTATAAACATTTCCAGGGCCGTTGAAGTGTACCAGATTTTCGTTTGTACTCTGATTACGTCATTATTGGCATACAACTATGATGTTTCACCAAAGGGCGGTGTTGAATTTATACTCATCCTCTCCTTGCGGTCGATAATGGAAATGAGGTGCAAGGTATGATGAGAAACAAAATACAGAGCAATAATTTGATGCATTATTCCTTAGTCAATTACTTAGTGGTGCCTAAATTCTCTTGGTGATGAGATGAGTATTTAGGATGGATCAGTGACACAAGTAATACATTTGGTATTCATAATTCTGTAATGATGCAATTCTAAGAATATATGATTCTAATTTGGTATTCCTAATTTTGCATTAAATGATTCCAATTTTCAAATGTAGGTGGATAAGATAAATGGGTGATGGTATCAACGACAAGCTGAACACATGGTGGAGAGTGCTGGCATTCACAAAGGAATATTCCTTGTCTTAATATTTTATTTCAATAGGAAATGATGTTTAGATAAAACTTTTTTCATGAATTACGTAGATGGTATTCAATGTAATGCAACAATTTATTTTTAATATATCAGTGTTATTTTCCATGTGAAAATTTCTTTTGTGTTGTCTAGTTTATTTATACATTCATCATTTTTAATATATTTGTTGTAACAATATAAAAGTATATGTTGGAAAGAATAGGGAAGTTATTTGTCCACGGTATGTACCAACACATGTACGTATTGGTTCAACCCATTGTATCTGTTGCAACGTTGTAACAAACTCTTGCATCACCACTTCTTGCAACGGATAGTGAAAGAAGTGTTGGTATAGACCCTACCAATGTTTATTTGGACTTTTAGCAACACATATATGCATTGCAAAAGAGGTGAATCTCTTGTAGTGGACCCTCTTGAGTTGATTAAGGATCGTCCGTTGCTTGCCGTTGGCCAAGCATTTTTCGTACCTATCACATATCCAATTATAGGATGGATGAATCGAGTACCTTATGTTGTTGTGACCCTTTCGCTTGCTAGCTTATGGTGCGAGTGGACGGGCTTGTAGAGGCATCTAAAGGTGCTCGATAGTGGACATAGGTGGTCTCCGCACCAATAGACACATGTTTAAATGGTTGGAGTTTATTTAGGAAAGGTTATCATGTGAACCATCATTTACAACTATCAGGTTGTGTGGAGGGTAGTCTTCTGTCATATAGGTAAGGATGTAAGAACTATTCGAATAATCACGCTCTCGGATATAAACATGCTTGGTATCTTAACATTTCAACGTAGTGCAACGTGTTGATCTCGTGGTATGAGCTCATGATGAGATGTTGTTGGTATATGACGTATGGTTACTGATGAGAAACATGAGCTATGTTACTTGTTACTTGTTAAAAAAAAAGGAAGTTATAGATGTTGTTCAAGAGTTGTTGAGTAGCTTCGTTCTTCATATCTAGTTACTCATGCGAGATTAAAAGCTAATTGCTTTTATGCGTTTGTCTATCTTGTGGATTTTTTTACTATTAGTCAAATGCATACTCCTTCGAGTCAGAACTATATCCATATTATGTAAATTTTGTGAGTATCTTCGTACTCACGATACTATTGTTGAGTTTTTACAGGTGATGACAAGCTTAGGTTCGGATAGTTTTACCCCACCGATGCTAACGATGGAAAAGAGTAGAGTCCGACTCTATGACGCTAACCCCAGTGGTGCTTGAGGGCTAAAGCACCATCTGTATTTTGTTATTTTATTGTTGTTTCAGCTGCACATATTTAATTAAGCAATCGAGGCGTTCAGCTGCACATATTTATATGACGCCTTATTGAAGAGGACTCAGCATGTACACATGCATGGCCACGCACGTTGGAGATAATGGAAGGAAGCAACAAAACAGAGAGGATCAAGTGTAATCTTTAACGCCTGTATAAGTTGTTTTTGACATGCGTGGCGTCATATTGTTCAATTCCAGAAGGCATGGTTTTTTTTTTTAAGGGAAGGCATGACTACTACGGAACTGCATATTGGTTGAAAAATAGTTGCACTGCCGGTTTTTCAACGAATACTTTTTACTTGGCACTGATAGTGTGTACTATCAGTGCCGGTTGACCATTCGGTACTATTACTATTTTTAGAGAATAAAAAAAAGAGAAGTGGCGGCAGTGAGAGCAGCATCCGAGCCGGCTCGGATGTCACTCCCACTACTGCTCCCGTCGCCGCTGCCACCGGACACTGCCGGGCACACCTGCAAACGTGGTGGCTTGAAGGCCGCCGCCATGACACATGCATAAGATAACGCGGCACATCGGTGGAGGCAGGAGACCAAGAGAGAGAGAGAGAGACTGGCACGAGAGGATAAGATCGAGGAGAGTTGAGCCCACGGACGCCAGCTGATGAGACTAAAATCGATTCAATACAAATTTCGGGTCCGATCATTTTATCAGTGCCGGTTCATATTACGAAGTGGCACTGATATTAGTTATCAGTACCAGTTTTTGTCTGAATGGACAAGTGAATGTTTGGTTTTGCTACCAACCAATAGTGGTACCCTATCAATATCAGTTTTGATTGGACCGATACTGATGAGGCGACATTTATAACTAGTTATATAGTAGTGTGGTTATTGACTCGATCTGCAAGGCAGCCTGTGCTTCTACAATATAAAAGATTCTCGACTTGACACGGCCCTCGGCGAGAGTGATTAACAGACAGCTAGCTTAACAGCCAATAAATTCTCTTTTAGGGTTGGGCTAAGCACCTAGATAATTCTATGTACGTAGTATACTCAAACTCTTACGCATGTTGTGTCTGACATCAAACAAATGGCCTACTGGTTCTTTGGCCCTTAATAAAATCAATCTTATTACTCCTAAGTATACCAACCACAACACTTTGAGATACTTAGAGCTAAATAGTCTTAATTCTTCATGCATATCCTTTTGCCATCACCATGACATCCGATATGGGGCCAGAAACACCCAAATTCTAACACTGTGACCTGTTATATCAATAGTCCTTCTTGAAACAAGTTAATCACGATAATTACATTATCATTAATTACTAAAACTCGAATTTAAGGTCTAGATAGTTACAATAATGAGTATTTCGGTGCCCGATGTGGATTCTAATTTCTATTTTGATCCTGTTTTGCTATTTTGGTTTAAAAGAAGAAATTAGATATGGACAAACACAATCAATTTAACAGCCACACGAAACGGTACTCATATGAAATTTGAATAGATAAATTTGGCACACTTTAGAAAGAGGACATGCCTTTTATTTTGTTGATAAAGAGAAGAGTTGAAAATGATGGTTCTTTGTATGTATAAGGGGCGCGCGGATCCAGGAATTTCAGGCAGGGGTCACGAAGCAAAGACTTCAGCTTGAATAGTCATCTGACATTAGTTTGCCTTGTAATAGCATCTTTGAAAAGCAGGAGTTAGAAAACACAAGAATATAAAACCCAAGAATAAAATGTTTAAAACACAGGAATCTGAGAGGCAGGAAACAAACGCATGTTTCAGAGGAAAGAAAAGAGAGGGTAGAGAGAGAAATATAAACAGAAAGTGAATTGGAATTCTCAGAGGAAAAAATAAAATGACAGTTGAGGTCATGTCTATTTTTTATGGAATTAGGGGCATATGAAATCATTACATAGGAATTTAACATCCTCAATGCTCCAAACAAGCTTAAATGGAAAATTCTTTAGGATTAAAATTCTCTAAAAAAATCTTTGAAAAAAGGCCTAAGCTATATTTTGGTAATGACTTGTTTCCGAGCGTGCTTGCGTTGATCGCACAGCACGCACGCTGAATCGGCCGTTCGATGTGCATCCGTCGCTTCGCAGGGGCTGTGGAATTTTCAACTTGTGTCCGTGTTCACACAGCAGCAACGCACTCGTCGAGTCATCGTTTGGGCCCATGCGGATTCGCATGATTTTTTCGCACCTATTGTGTTGTGTGTAGCCCATCTTTGTCGGACCCACTTGTCATGGTCAGTGATCTGGAGAAACAAACGACGGGGGGAGGCAAGAGTTTCAGGAGAGGCCTAGGCCGTGTTTGGATCAGCTTTTGAGCTGCTTCTGGCCGGAAAAAGCGAGCTATGTCCCCCAAACAATCCTATTCTAGTCCGATTTTATCAAACTTGATTCTAGCCCACGCCAAGAATTAGGCCTTGTTTGTTTCATGCTTCTGCTACTGGCACTGCTACTAGCAGAAATCAGAAATCAGAAGCTAGAACAAACGGGGTTCTAGAGAAGTGGCTTCTGGAAAAGTCAGAAGACTGCTTCTGAGGAAAATGAACTAAAGCTGAGAAGCTCGCTGAGATGTGCTTTTCTGAGAAGCTATGTGCTGAGAAGCCAAAAATTTGTTGTAGAAGCAACCGTCTATTTCCAAAAGCAACTTTTCAAACAAGCTAAAAGCACAGCTTTTCAGAAAAACTCAAAAGCAGAAGCTCAAATAAACAGGTCCTTAGACACAAACACATAAGCGGCTTGGAACTCGCTCCTGCAGACCGCGGTGGCTTTTGTAGAACTTGAAATGGAAGTGCCCCTGTAATTTGAAAGTATTACCCATAAATGCCACTGTTATACCCCTTTCCCATCTGTCCACAACCTCACGCTACTCCCGACTCACGCAGACTCCCTACTCGAGCAATAGCGATTAGGGTTTCCAACTCCACCGACGCCCATTCCCCTCTTCCGGTGCCCACTTCGCTCTGTCATTGGTGTACCCTCACCTCACCCAGTCTCCACACACACTGCCTAGATCTGAAGTTTCGAACCCTGCTGTCCCGTCTCTCGCTCCGCCTCCTTGTGGGGAAGGGGGATTAGGGTGGTGGACGCTCCCGGTACCAACAAATCCTCCAACAACCTCATTGACTATGCATGCATACCGTTCGCATGTGCGAGTTCCGGGTACAAGCTCATGAAGGTTGCTGTGGATGGTGCGCTGTACCTACGGAAGGTGGACCTCTCCGCGCACAACTGGTACGTGGCCCTGCTCCATGCGCTCCATGGCATGTTCACCTCCAGTCTCGCCATCCGCAGCGCCGGTGCCGATGGGGTGAACAGGCTCGTGAACTCCGCCACCGACGCCAAGTACATCCCCAACTATGAGGACAAGGACAAGGATGACGACTGGATGCTTGTCGGAGACGTCCCCATCCCCATCAAGTAATTAACCTATCTCCCTTCTTGCTAGTTACTATTTGGTTCTTGACGATCTCCGTTAGCATAGAACATTAGAAAACGTGCTAACCTGATCGGATTCACAGCAACGCAGGATGTTCGTGGACTCGTGCAAGCGGATCCGTCTCATGAAGAGCTCTGAGGCCGTCAACCTATGTAAGAACCCAAATCCAGGTCCTAGCTACAAGTTGCCATAAACTGAAGTGATATTACGTAAGTACTAAGTACTAACATTTTCTGCTTTGCTTTATGCAGCTCCAAGGACGTCATCCCAATGTATGAATCAATTCACAAAGTGTGCAATGGAAGATGATTGGCTGATCAGTTAGGTGTATGGTGATTGCTGTGAAAAATCTGAAACCAATTGGGAAGCTGTGTGATTGGGGCAGCTTGGACATTTTTATCCACCGAAGAAAATGGTGCATAGACTGAACCCAAAGTAGAATTGTTAGAGGGCTATCTTAACAGAGCTCATCTGCTGCTCATCCAGGAACTGAGCTTGCAGTTCATCTTGCTCCCATTTCGTCCTCAATGTAATTAGAACTCCCAAAATTTTGTTAAGAAATGGTATTGTTAGAGGGCTATCTTAACAGAGGTGCTGAATAAGTTCTATCAGCTTAGAAGCACAAATACCACATGTTTTCTCTGAACATGCTGGCTACAATTTTTCTGAATATATTGTTATATGAATATTCTTGTGGCCAAAAATTCAGACCTAGGATTGGGTTGTTGACATGAATATTTGTTCTTGCACTCCAGAGATGTTGCGAACTTCAATGACTTGTAGCAAATCAATGGTGAACATAAATGAACTGCTCTCAGTTCGTGGCTTGTTTTAGGCCACTTCAATCTTATCTACACCCTCAAGTTTTCTCTCCATTGTTGTGTCCATTGTTTCGATAGTGTAAAAAAAAGATCTCGATATTGTGAAGTTCCCTCTAGTAGTATTGAAGTGCAATGTTCCTGTTTGTCAAAAACAAATGACTTGTGTTACTGTAAAAAAGTAAGAGTAGAAATTCTCGTTTGTGCATTAGTTTTTCTTACACAAAATAAATAGCCTTGGTTTAGAAAAGTCAAAAAGAAATGAAAACAACCATATATACTTTAATTAGTAAGTAGACAAGTGATCATACTATTCAGAGCATATTAGTCATTACACACTTAAGGCAAACAATATCTCTAAATAAAATTAGGGTTACCAAACGGTCAGCTTCTCCGGCTAGATTTTTCAGACAGCTGCTTTTAAAAAAGCCAGCTTATAAAAAAGATTCTCAGAAAAAAGTCCCAAACAGCGCCTATTCGAGTCATCGGCAGCCACACCTGTCCATTTTATCTACATCATCTCTCTTTCTCTCTCCAGGTTCATTCTCTCTCTCATGTGGTTTTGTTCCCTCTCCCCAAATCAAGGTACTACGGTTTTTTTTTGGTGTTTGATCTGGGAATTTTATTTTTAATAATATTATTTTTGGAAAATTATAATAATAATATTCAAATTCATAAAATTGTAAGCAATGTTCACTTGTCGGTACTACGCATGCCGACAACCTACGTGGCAGTGGACCCAGGGGCTTATCGACACGTATGTTGTGTTCAAAAGGTCTGTCGGCACTTCGTATGCCGACAAGACTCCAGGTAGACACTGATATGGGTGTCACTCTACCTGATAGCCGATAGGCCTGTCGGTATTCCATTTGCCGACAGGTAAAATCTTTTTTTTTTTGATCTTTTATTAATAATATAAGGCACATGTAAAGCTCAGTGTACATCTATGCAACATCCTATAGAAGAATTCAAACTCTTTCGAAAATATCACCTACGACTACATGGAGATTGAGGCAATGAGGCGTGCGAATGTTGAACGGCCGAAAATATTTGTTGTGTAAATAGTTATCCAAACAGCATCACGGAGTGGTTTAATTTTTCCTTAAATATGGTTCGTTGTTATTTTGTTGACTTTTCTATATTTAGTTGATGTAAAATTGTGTGAGTAATTTTCTTAGTGAAATAACATTGGAAGGATACAAAATCTAATGTTTTTGATAGTTGTGAAGCACAATTATCATAGAACCTGGTATGAAGGTTATATACATTGATAAACATTACATAGGACATGCGGTTTATCATCGCTACGCGAATGGACCATAACCATAAAGAGATGACAATAACAAATGTTGGCATGTACAATACGGTTAAAGATTAATCTAATAGTGTGCCGCTGCTAAACCTAATATGTCTTAGGGAATTAAAATAGATCAGGTTACAATAGATGCTCTTTACTGAGTGTATCTAGAATATTTACCCTTTCTCAGGGCATCGAGGCCCTTCGCCTTAGCGCGACGAGCCCTCTCCCACTTCCTTTCCCTCTCTGTTTCGCGTGCTTCAGTCGTGGCATGCTCCTTCGTCGCCTCATGCGCTCTTCCTCCTCCTCCTGATGCTTCAGTTGTTACTTGTACTCTAGCGTTCGTAAGCTTTCCTCCTCCACTCCATATCCATATCGACCCACAGCTTCTGGTGCTTATTTTGCTCCATATTTAGCCATTCCATGAAGTCAAAGATAGGTGGAGGAGATTGGACAAATGAAACAAGAGGGGAGATTAATAAGACAGTGCATGAAATCGTATGGAAAGTGCTACTGGAGTGTGTCGCTATACTAGTTGGTACTCATACGGTCCATGTCGAGGCGGGATTTTAGACAGGTTCGGGCCGCACGGAGCGTAATACCCTACTCCTATGTATATGTTATAAATGCTCTGGGAATGCCTTTATCTGGATCTCTTGTGTTACAAGGGTTTTTGTCTAAGTCTAGAGCTTCGTTAGCTTGTCTGCGTCTGTTGAGCTTTTTGAACTTGTCTCGGTCTTCTCCAACTTCTCTGTCTTCGAAGCTCCTCTAAGACTTGGTCCTGAAGAACTTGTCCTCGTCATCAAGACGCACACCCACCTTTTATACCGTCGAGGCGGCTTAGCATGCCCAGAAAGGATGACGCAAGTCCTAAGGCACCATAAATGGAAAGCAACCATCATGGGCTGCAGCTTGACGTTACGGGGGGGGGGGGGTTGAAAATGCGCCTCCGTCCAGTCCTGTCGTCATCATCCCGTTTTTCAGCGGGTGCAGCAGGAAGGGCCCACCGGGCAGCCACCGAGCAACCACGCGGGCCCGCCCGGTCAGAGCAAGCCTGACACAGCAGAGCGGCAGGTGATATGCCTCGAGCCCAGCGACGATATCCCGAGGTGCGCCGGATGACGCGCGATGGGACCCGTCGCATTAAATATCCCCACGCCTCCCTGCCAGGCAGTGGCAAGGACTGACAGCAGGCGTGGGGGGAGTGGTTGGAAGTGACATGCCACACTCCCTCTTAAATGCAGCATCGGACCTCTCACCAATTGACATCTCACCGCTGAGCCCTTGTGGGGTCCACCGGCAAGGGGCTTCTCAAGTCCTCGGGGAACTCTAGGTGCTCGAGGACTACTGTTCATAGCCCCGAGTGCCCTCTCCCGGATATGTCTTCTCTCGGTCCTCGGGGAACTCGGGTACTCGGGGACCACTGTTCATGGACCCGAGCGCCCTCTCCCGGAACTGTGTCTTCTCGGGTCCTTAGGGAACTCAGGTACTCGGGGACCACTGTTCATGGCCCCGAGCGTCCTCTCCCGGAACTTGGTCTTCTCGGGTCCTCGGGGAACTCGGGTACTCGGGGACCACTGTTCATGGCCCCGAGTGCCCTCTCCCGGAACTTGCACTTCTCGGGTCCTCGGGGAACTCGGATACTCGGGGACCACTGTTCATGGCTCCGAGCGCCTCTCTCGGAAGTTGTACTTCTTGGACCTCAGGGAGATAGTCTCCGAGGGAGGGCGCCATGTGGCACTCTGCTGTCCTAGCCTCGAGACTCGGGGACCTCCGGTTCCCATGTCACCGACACCTACGAATGCATTGGGCTTAGAAAAAACGTATTGGTAGAATGATAAATCCTGTCCATTTCATTGATAAAAGTAAAGTATATCACATATAAAGGTCATCGTAAGCATTCATTGCCTATCTGTGGCTATAGTACATAAGACAATATGCACCAACTCATACCCTATTCGTACATAATCTAGGATAAGTTACAATGGCATGTAGTACTCCATCGCTAAATGAAGCATCACTTATAGAAAGATAGATTGTCGAGTGCAAGACAACATCTACTGGGTTGGTGGAAAATATGGAAGTTTCTCATCCAGATATTGGAAGTTGCATCCATAGGGGTAGGGCTTGCTGCACACATACCCTTGTGCCAGTCCACATGCCACAGGCCCCAGCATAGCCGGTAGGCCGCACACGTATTGTGGAGGAACCTGCATGTTGCCGCATGTAGTGAAGTACTTATCCCATCACTCTTCATTGAACTCTTGTAGCCTAATATTTGGTCGTTCAACATTTGCGTGCCTTATTGTCTCAGCCTCATCGTAACCGTAGTTGATGTTTGCGTCCTCTTCTTCGTTCACATACCATTCATACTTGCACCTGGGCTTGTTGTACTGTCGGAGGGAAGTAGGTGAATTAGATGAAATTCTTAGCATGGTAGGATGTCATACTCATTTACCCCACATCGGTACCAAGCAACCGTAGTAAGCGGGAACTGTTTCCGGCGTGCTATTTTACCGCAGTCACACCATGGCATGCGTGCCTCATGTGCTTCTATCTATAGCTCTCTCTCTCTCTCTCTCTCTCTCTCTCTCTCTCTCTCTCTTCTGCTCTCGGTCTTCGGTTCTATTTCACTCTTCGTCCTCACACTTGAGTCTATCAAAGATGTTGCACCATAGCTCGTAAGGGCCCATCTTACACATACCCTTGTTGGACCTAGACCCGAATTTGCTTGCCATGAAAGGGATTATGTTTGACTGTGTCAGAGATAAAGTAGCTATGGATGGGTTATCCTTATATACACAAGGGGAGTACTGCCATAAACTGTTCATTGTGTTTGAGGGAGAGTTATTGCGATGTCAGGGTGGGTCTCAGGGAATCCTGTTGCACATTTGTCGAAAGCGTCCACCGACAGAGAGAAAAAGAGGTGTTGTAATATAGAAGAAGGGATAACATGAATGTAGGCCGGTTGTAGCTACAAGTGCTATGGATGTGATGCATCATGTGCTCGAGCATCTTCTCTGACAACATGGAGTGATTCCTTTTACATCGTGCATGAACAGTTCCAACTAATGATCAATGTTACAAGGGCAACATGAATGAATTACCCATATATAGACAAGGTGATTGTGGCCTGTTTTAGAGATCAATGATACAAGGGGGGAATATTGCTACACCGTGCGATGCTTTAGCAACAGGGATAAGGTCACGTGCCTGTATATCGTCGCCAATTTTGTGAAGTAAAAAAGGTTTGTAGAATAATAGCCAATGATAATTCATTTGAGTACGGTTACATAACACAATTACACTGCTATATGGCACACACATAGGAAATTTACAATTTTTGTGGCGTTAGGTATCATGGTAAATACAAAACGTAAGCATAATATGTAGACATGCCTTAGGGAAAGTAAATAGCCGGCCTACAGTGGAGTCGCACCAGAGTCGATCCTAGTCACTTGATGCTAATTTCTTACGTGCTTGTGCGCGGGCTTCTTTCTCACACCTCCAATTTAGCTCGTCCTCGTCTCACTTCTTCCTTTGACCCACCCATTCCTGGTCCTTGGGGGATATGAAGTCATTAATCCACTAGTGAAATGTACGCACCCCGGTTGGTGGCTGGACGCGATTTGTTGCCTGCGAACAAAAAGTGTTAGTACATGAAGTGAATGGAAAATTGTGTTTTCTCAAAGTGATTACCTAAGAAGATTTGCTCTCTTTGGAAAGCGCATCTATGTTTGAACAATAGAAGTACCTCCTCCTGAAGGTATCCTAGTCATGAGAACATCGAACACTGCATGTCTGTCCACAATGGCATTTGGGCCTCGGCATATGTTTTGGGAGTAAGCAGTCGAACGCGCCCCTGTTTGGATCATTTGGTGGATGACCTTCAAATAGTTGCATGGCCCTTCTACATCTTCTTCGTTTTGCCATGCTTAGTGTTAGTCATGTTTAGATGGTCGAGATGGAGGTGCCTTATATTGACGAAGGGCATCAGATACTCTGGTAAGCTCATCATCGTGCGTCGCTGCAGTGGTAGGGAAAAACCTGTGCATGAGTCAATGTTGTAGTGCCTTATATTGACGAAGGGCATTAGATACTCTAGTAAGATCATTAGCGCGCTGCCGCCCTCTCTCTCCTCCGTGCATGCCGTTGCTCTCGGTCGGTCGAACGACGAGTGTTCGGGGAAGAAGCCTAACCGATCGATAGCCATGTAAATATTATAGGCCTGTTGGCACACGGAGTGCCGCTAGGCCATGACGTGGCACCTATCGGCACACGGAGTGCCGATAGGTCTCCTTGGTGCGCCAAAAGCCTCCGTGACACTTGTTTTGCTGGGCCCACGCCCTGACGGTACTCAAAGTACCGACAGGTCCCTGGGCCCACTTCCACATATGAAGTCGGCACACGTTGTGCTGTTAGGCCCCTAGTCGGCACTTCATGTGCTAACAGGTATCTATTCTTGTATTTTTGTGAACGGCTATTATTTCTACAATTTTCCAATAAAATAATGTTGTTAAAAAATTCTTTGATCTAGTGGGAAGCGAAAATCGTAATCACGATGGAGACAATCATAGAAAGGTGAGTTCGTCGTCCTGTGTTTTGTATTCGATTCCGTTCCCCTTTCCCAAATCATTTTGGATTTTGAGTTTTTGTGATGGTGTTTTGATTAAGTGGTGTGGAAGTGAGGGTTTATGATTTGGAATGGGACTTGCCGGACAGATCCAGACGCCTGGTGCTCGTCGTCCATCCCCCTGCATGGAGTTCACCAGATCCGGCTGTCCTAATGGTGTGATGTTGCCTCGACGCTTCCAGCGGCACTTGCACCCCTAGGAAACACCGCCATCACCTCCGTATGGTGTCAAGCTGCCACCTCAGCTGGCAGGGGCTCTGGGATGGCGCGACCTCCACCTTCACTAGCTGTGGAGCCGCCATCTTTGCTAGTTTGGTTCTCCTTGGAATGGTGTTGCCTCTCCACCTTCGTCAGGTGTGGAGCCTCCGGATCTGGCAGCCTCCACCCACATTGCTAGGCAGGGAGGATGCCGGAGGGTCGAGCGGCGCCACAGTCCCCAAATCTCTCTCTCCTTTCTCTACTATACCAATTTGCTTTTTCATTTTGTATCGATTTGCTTATATGCTGCTTCAAATGTGCCCAACAAAATAAATCAAATTGTTTTTCTCAGTTTTGTTTGCAATTCTACAACTTTGCCCATACACTGCTACATTTTGCCTAGCAAAATAAATCAAACTGCTTTTCTAGTTTGTTTGAAATATGCTTTTCTCCTTCTGGTGGTGATGTTCTATTTTGCCTTTCAAGTTTCTCTAATTTACTCTCATAATTAATAAAAATGCTTTTCTAAGTGATGATGAAAATTGCTTAACAATTAACCTTTTTTCGTTTGATCGTATCTCCCTGTGAGAGCCAACCTCGTACACAATCTATTTTGCTTTTAAAGTTGTTCTAATTTGCTCGCTGAATTAATTTAATTGCTTTTCAAGTGATAATGATATACTTTTGTCAATTCAATTTTCTTGTCTCCCTGAAATAAACACTTGTTATGTACTCCATCCGATTACAAATGTATGCCGTTTTAGATTTGTGCATATGAATTAAGAAAGTAGATTAAATGATCTTATTGCCTTTTATTTATTCTGCATTGGAAAAGATAACTCATTTATTTGTGAGAGTGATAACATTTATTAAACAAGGGTAAGATGGGAATAAAAGAGAAAAAATGCATAGAAGTTCGAGAACGATTTATATTTAGAGAATAGTTGAAGAGGCTAAAACAATCTATATTTGTAATCAGAGGAAGTATCAAGTATATTTTTTTTGTTGGGGGACTATGAGATGCACTGGTCCATACATTTCAAGTGTGATGAGCTCTTTTCGTGAGGTGGGGTGTTTGTGTTGGCGTTGGCACGCGTGGGCTCTCGTGTGAGATACTTTTCAAGGTAATTAATCAGATTAGAAAGGTGTCTAATCAAGTTTTTTTTTCTGATTAGATGTGTACAGGAGGAATGGCCTTAGGATGCACATTGGGCCGCGTCCTTATCTTTTAAAGTCAGAATAGAATCACTAAATCTGATACATATTTGACGACTAGTTATATCTTTGATCTGTTATATCGCATAGAGGATAAATAGAAATAGGCTTTCTCGTGGGCTGTTCTTCACAAATCACAATTGGACTAAAAACCCCAGTAAAACCCAGCACAAAGGGGGAAATAAAAGGGAAACCGAGCTCCACGACATCGGCGGCGGCGGCTTTGACCATGACCATACCAGGGCAGGGCCGGGAGGCCCCCGGGGAGGGCTCCGACGAGGAGGAGCTGTTCATCGACGAGGCGGACATCATCAACGAGGTACTCATCGACCAGGAAGGTAGGTCTCCAGCACCTATGTATCGTGCTATCTCTTGCCCTCTCTCGGTGCTCACCGCTGTCTGCCCTGCTGTTTGCTTTGCTACTGGTATGCGCAGATCTACCTGACCGCGACGAAGAGGACGACCATGGCGATGACGATGAAGATGAAATGGGTATGTGATACTTCAGCTGTAGATCTCTCCACGCTACGCAGATTTTTAAATAGCTTCGGGCTTAGCCGTGTGCACATTTGTGATTTGTTTGGTTATTTGGCGATTGGCATGGTACAGTATTAGCACTAGACCAATACGAATAGGATGTTTATTAGTCGGATACTTGGACATGACGATCTGAATAATACAGAAAAGGGAGCGATCCTGTGTAGCTGATCAAATAGAAACTGCTAATTTCGGATTTAACTGATTTCTATTAGCATTGTGTTATACTGTTGTGCATAAGTGTACATCCTTGAAGTGATTATTCTTACTAGAGTACTGACACCACCCAGGTTACATGAACTCAAAAAGAAATTCTACATCTGGCATGCTTTCATTGAAATATCCAACATATTTAAGGTAGGATTTAGTCGATGCAAAACATACACTCATGTCTCATGGGCTCTTGCACATTCAATAACCGTTAGATGGCTTGGTGACACATCGATGCCCTTGCAATGTTGGATTTTCATATCTGGTATACATATTATTATCCCAAATAAACTATTCTTCATGTGTTCAAACTCACACAGTCTCCAATTGACCTTATCATTTCCTTATGGAACATGCGAGCATGGATGGTTGCCATCACAATCTTCCATGATGCTGTTCCAGGAATGGGGCATTACGCTATGGATATATACTAACCTGATTCTTTTATCTACTTATATGAAAAGTGTTAGTGGAATAATCGTTGTTTGTTCTTGTCACATTAGGTATACTCTTTACTGTGTGGGCCGTTTTAAACTATAGGTGATTAATTTATTTTCGTTTCTATTTGCAGTTGTCTCGGAGGATGTTGATGATTCTATATACACTTTCCATGGTCATACAGGCAAGTTGTCATTATAAAAGTGAAATAGCAAGTTCTTGTGAAGCTGGTCAATTTGGCATCCCCCTCTTTTAATTTGGAAATTAAGCTCTTAACTGAAAAATTGGACTGGCAGACATAGTTGAAATGCAAATTGCCTCTTTTTTTCTATGTTACACGTATAGGGCAATAGCTATTATGTGGTTTTACATCGTTTTCTTATCTTCAACCACAGATGAAGTGTATGCTGTTGCAGTCAGCCCTATAGATGCATCACTTGTGGCCTCTGGTGGCAAAGATGATAGAGGATTCTTGTGGAAGATTGGATCTTCAGATGGAGTGCTGGAACTAGCCGGTACAGTTTTTTCTCTGTTGCCTTAAAAGTTAAGTTTCAGTGGGGAGTATACAATGGATACCATGTGTAAAAGCCATGCTGGTTTGGCATCAAATATTCACCTTTATACAAAATAATTCCCAAAAATGGTGTAGAGGACCTAAGGAACAAGGTATCGCCTCATGTAACATTTCTAGTATGGACTAATACAACAAAAAGACAAAAAAACAAGGGATCTGGCAAACCATAGATTGAATTTTTATTTTGGCCCTTAGATGTTGGGCCATGGTCCATTTGAAGGCTTTTTTTTGTTGCATTTATTATGATCCATGATTATTTGCAGACTCGCTATATGTATTGAATAGTTCTTTTCATTGGTAAAATAGGCCCAAAATAGGTTCAACAAAAAGTTTATACAGTGTGTGTGTCCCCATATTTCTTCCTTTTCCCTCTCAGAATGCTGGCCCTTTACTTTCTGATTGCATTTATGTCATGAAGCATAACTCAGGAGGCAAAATTTTGCCATATTGGCAAGTCAGACTCATGTTCTAGTTGTTTTCTATTGAACTTATAGAAACTTATCACTTCCATTGCATCCATTCTTTATCCAGTGGTCGCCAAAAATGACTCATTCCTTGCTAATATCACCACGTGGGTAGAACTATGTATTCTTCTGCATAGACCTTATGCATTTTTTTAAGTAAATTTTACAAAACTGCAACTATTTGCATCTAACTATCACAAAACTACAACTTCTGGAACGAGTTTTACAAAACAACAATTATTTGTGCCCCTAGTAACACAAAACTACACAAAAATAGTTTCACAAAACTACAACTATTTAGCGCAAAATAGTTGTAATTTTGCGCAAAAAATTTAGTTTTGTGTTACTAGAGGCACAAGTACTTGTAGTTTTGTGAAACTCGTTTCAGAAGTTGTAGTTTTTTGATAGTTAGGTGTAAATAGTTGTAGTTTGTGAAATTTACTTTTTTTTTAATTTTCAACTGCCTTAGTTGCTATTGCAAAATTACATGCTTTTCTTATTATTCTTTATACCAGACTACTATATGTTATTTGCTAACACAGATTCGTCATGCGTACATGAAGTTTTTCTGACAAACCTTCTTAGTACTTTACTTTTTCTAACCAGCGTAGGCCACAGAGACACTGTCTGCACAGTAGGTTTCAGTTCAGATGGTTGTTTGGTGGCATCAGGAGGTTTTGATGGGCAAATCAACGTGTGGAACACTGTTACGAGAACTTTTCAGGGAACCCTTGATGGTTCTGGACTAGGATTTGAGGTGAGATTATATATGGCTGATCTTGTTCATTTTACTGAACTTATCAGCAATTCTGTACCCTTTGCTTTCATCACTATGCTTCTGTGGTACAACTATACATGGTTGAATTTTGCAGTGGCTCAAATGGCATCCTCGAGGTCACTTGATAATTGCAGGATCAGAAGATTGTAATGTATGGATGTGGAATGTTGACCATAATGCCATCCTGAACACCTTTGCTGGCCACAGCAGTACCGTGACATGCGGTGACTTCACCCCTGATGGTACTAAATACACTTCTTTCTTTGCTTTCGTTTATTCATGCATGTTTTTTAAGTACCTTATGTACTATATTCCCTCTCCCTGAACTTTGTTACATCCACAAATTGCTTGAAATACTTGGGCATAGGTAAGGCCTTTCTCTGTGTGAATGTTGCTGTTCAGTTGTTTGCATACATAAGGAGTTGTTCCTATCAATCTCAATTGTCAAAGCAGAAAGCATATTCCTTCCTAGGCTAATACGCATGTTTCCTTTGAAGGCAAGCTGATATGTACTGGATCAGATGATGCCTCATTAAGGATATGGGACCCAAGAACTGCACAGAGCAAACATGTTGTCAGAGGTAAATTGACATTTCTGATAACCATCACGATATTCTATTCTATTTATGCTTTTTCAGAATGTTTGTTCAACGCTTTTTCTCCAATTGTAGGCCATAATTATCATGCTGATGGATTGACATGCTTATCTATTACTTCGGATTCCCAAACGGTTGTTAGTGGCTCCAAGGATAACTCTGTGCACATTGTAAAGATAAACTCTGGTCAGGTTGGCTATCTTTCCATTACTGTGCTCTATATTGTACCCACCTGTCTTTTGCCACCTCGTTTACCATTGGAACAAACTAAGTCAAATGACCTCTATGAGCCATGGTATATGATCTTTGATCAATTGAGAAAAGAAAAACTGTTTAATGTACTTAATGGTTGTAAAACACTTAATCATCCAATAATCTCTGACATGCTATGACAATACATCCAATGATCTGACCATATCTGAGTATTTCACATAGGGAAACCAAGGTTTGATTTGGGTTTTGTAACTGTGTAGTGCCATTATCTTACAAGTTTGAGGGTCTAGTGTTGGTATCATAGTAGGGCACTTCGGTTATGTTGGCAAGCTGTCATGTTGAAGAGCCAGTTACTCAAATTAGAAACTCTCTTTAAACAAGTATCGGCTGCTTTTTTCGCAGGTTGTTGACTCATTGGTAGGTCATACTGGTTCTGTTGAGTGCATTGGCATTTCATCAAGGTACAGTTCTGCAATGTGTTCCTACCCTCATACCATGTTCATGCATGTCGCAAATTAGTTGCTCTTAACGCATCTCCTGAAAAGAAAAAGCAATCACCTGTACACCCCAGTAACGCCGATTACTGGATGAAATTTTCAAACGGAATTTGATTCTTTTTGGCAGAAAATTGACTAAACCTTGATCAAATTTCAAAAAAATTCCAGATTCAAATGATACCGGCAGGTACAAAACCCTTGCCTGTGGGTGGCAGCCAGTTGCTGGCTAAGATTTTTTTCACTTGAAGCACCCTGCTTGACTATAGCTTTGCTGTTGTTTCTGCAGTTACAACTGGGTGGCAACAGGGGGCATGGATCAAAAGCTCATTATCTGGGACCTTGCTCATCAGTCAAGTCGATGCACTTGCGAGCATGATGTGAGTCCAGACTTTCATTTCATTTTCTGCCTCTCAGGTTCTTTTACACTTTTTTATGTTACTGTGAGCTTACCTTTTCTTTTGTGGTTGTGATAAACAGGAGGGTGTGACATCCCTTGCATGGTTGGGTTCCTCAAGGTATGTAGCATCAGGGTGCGTCGATGGCAAGGTACGCATTTGGGACAGCTTATCTGGGGACTGTGCTAGGACATTCAGCGGCCATGCCGATGTTGTCCAGTCCCTAGCCATCTCTGCAGACGGGAACTGTATCGTCTCGGTCTCAACGGATGGTTCTGCCCGTGTCTTCGACATTTCCATGTTCAAGTGAGAAGGAAAGAATGATCAAAGAGTGTAATTTCCTGAACATCCATGGGCATCTGTTCACAACACATATCCTCACAGAAACAATGCAGACAGAGAACAAGACCCCCGTAGGGGAAGTTCTGCATAATCATTTCTTATTAATACTGAAAATGGCTCGGAAATTCTTTGACTTTTGTGCTGTTGCTGGTATTGAATTCTGATTATGGTTGGAGGCACAGCATTTCGTGTCATGAATTTCTGCTCTCTTTATACTACCTCTAATTCTAAATATAAGTCTATTTAGATTTGTCCTAAGTCAAATCTTTTGAGTTATGATCATGAATAGCTATAAAATCATATAGATTGATAATATAAGTTTGATATTATTAGATTTATTTTACAACTCGTTCTATTTAAAATAATATATTATTATATATATTGTTAGTTAAAGTGCCGTATTGAAGACCGTGTTAATGTCATCATGAAATTATATTTGGGGTCAAAGGAACTAGGAACATGACTCTTCTCCTAACTAGGGGGCATACAGGAGGGATCAAGCAAATTCTTGGCCCCCGCGCCCCTCCCAGGGGGCAACTTGAGTGGCTCCTCGCCCTTGGCGCCACCACCTCCCTCTCACCCTCTCCCTCATTTCTTGCCGCCACCTGAGTTGGCTATCGGAAGCCCGCGTAGTGGTGAGAACGGTGGTGGTAAGGCTGCCCCTGTCGAGGTTGTTGTGCGTTGGCACGGAGTTGTCATGCTCAGTGTGCCTCTTCTCCGTCGGGATCCATGTGTTGGGGGTCGGATCTGGGCGCCACAGGTGGGATCTGCATGGGGGTGGACGGATCCGTCGCGCTATCGCCGATTTCCACGCTAGGGCACTTCTTTGTGGCGTGGATGCAGCTAGGCTTCAGCGTGGCTGGCTATGCGGCCGTCGAGCAGATCTGCGTTTGCGAGCTCGACGGTGATGCACCTGCGGTCTTCTCGCTGAGGCTTGTCGACTCCGACGACGATGGCTCGATCAATGCCAAGGTCCTCGGCAAAGGTAGGCGTGTCGTCGAGTCGCATCTAGTGGAGTGCGGTGGCTAGCTGCTGCTCCTCTTAATGCACAGCAACGTGGTGTGCAACTCGGGCGTGGGCCTTGCAGTCGATGAGGTTGGCATCATCGGCGGCAACGGGGACGCATTCGTGGTGGAGGTGCATAGGGTGGAGTGGTTGGGGGACGAGGTAATGCCACTAGTGCGCGTGGTGGACCCCGGCTGGCTTGCGCTGCACTCTCGCCGATGGAGTTCCCGCTTGCTGTGCCATCTATGTCTACCTCCATCGCAGTGCGAGGGAGTGCGGTGGAGGCGGCCATGGCTCGGTCCTTGTTGCGGCGCATGCCGGCGGTGGTCGGTTGGTGTTCAGCTTGGGCGTAGGAAGTTGGGTGGTGTGGGGGCTTCAGGCGAAAGCCTAACTTGGATCTTCCAATGCTGGCGACAATGATGCTCTTGGGTGCCGTTATCTTTCCTGTAGGCGTTGCTAAGAGATCCCTGTCTCCCCCTATCCCGAGGGGATCCTCCAGGTGAAAACCCTGATCTTTCAAGATTGGGTAATGGCAGCATCTTTGACGCTGTGTCCTCCATGGAGGCACTGCCTTGGAGCTCCCTGCCCTGCGCTGGCTGGGACTAACATTGAGATTGGTGGCGATGAGGTTCGGGCCTGGGGTGATGATGAGGCTTCTGCTTCCTTGGAGCTGCGCTTTATGCTTCACGGCGGGCGGTTGACATGCTTGGGTTGATCGTTGGGTGCAATGAAGCTTGGCAAGGTTGATGTGCAACACGCTCTTTCTCGAGGCTGTTTCGGTGGTGGATTTGTGCGTGGGTGCAATGATAATGAGGCATAGGCTGAGGTCCGTCATGAGATGTTGGAGCTGTTGTGTCGCTACTGCGATGAGCTTGTTAACGACAACTTGTGTCAAGCTCCGTCATCCGTATGTTATTAGTGAGTGGTAGTGTATCGTGGGTCTCCATCGTGCATTTGTAAGGTTTTCAAACTCAGTTTCACTTATAAACTGGATCAACTCTTTTCTTCTATAGTGAATTGTAGGAACTCCTTACCCTTTCGAAGGTTCTTTGAGAAAAAAACTCTTTTCCTGATTAGCATCCGCAGGTATGGATATCAGTGGATTGCTTGCTCATAGATGGCAACCTGACGGTTGAATTGTGAGCATCCCTCATTGTCCTTCACCGTCTTTGGATCCATCGTACGTGTGGGGACACCACCGCCTCGTTGCTCCTACTGTCCACTGGTAGTCCTGCAATCGGAAACAGGCCGATGAGGTTTCGAGAACTTTCCTAACCACAGTGACCCAACTGACCACTGGAAACAGACCAAAGAGGTTTCGAGAACACCATCATCCTAACCGTGAGGGCTGTCCGAGAAGCAGTTTGATAAGTTAGGCCCCGTTTGGTTGGGCTTTTTTCTGGCTTCTTGCCCCTAGAAGGATTTTCTCAAAAGCTAGGGCGCCCCAAAAGCGAGAAATGAACTACACCCGAGAAGCAAGCCCATGTGGGCTTTTCTAGCTTCTGCGGGTTGTGTTTACAAAAGTGGGCCTCAAGTTCGTGTAAATTACCCACAAATGCCATCGTATATAATGCTAGGCTCTCTGCGCTCACCCACTCTCACGACTCTCTACGCTCGCCCGCTTTCACGACCTATGTGTCCTAGGGTTTCCCTACCAGCCCGCCGCCCTACCCATCCACGCCGTCTTAGATCAATGCTACCCGCCCCCTCCTTCGGTTGACGTCGCCCGCCGCCAACCACCTGTTCCCATCGTCTGTGCATGCCGCCTATCTTCATCCATTCCGAGGTGAGATTCGGATCCTGATTTGGATTTGCGTCTATAAGTGTGTGATTACTGATATGCTCGGATTTATCACACACTCAGGATCTCAAACGTGATCTCAAAAGTTTGTTATGAGTGTGTTATGCGTGAGTGAAGATCCAAATTACTGAGATTTCACACACTCAATAATGTAGTAAGGAACACCTCGATAGCTCAGTTATTTCTGAATTCTAGCTCAATCAACCAAGCCTAAATAAAATCCTTCAGACACAATATTATGTTGAACACATGATTTCAGAGGAGCAGAACTACGGATTCCTGAGATTTCAGAGGAACAGAACTATACAGGATTTCTAAGAATAACTTCATGTTACTTGTCAGGGAATCACTCGAAGTAAAGATCTATATAGATTACTGAGATTTCAGATTACTGATAATATTGACCTCACATGTGCGTGTCTATTTCAATTTTGTGTGATATTGAAATATTTTGTTCCTATGTTTCTCAGGGTGTAAAGAGAAGAAGGCACTTGGTTTTGATCCACCTAATAACCTGAAGGAACTTGAGATCATGTTTGACAGGAGTAAAGTTTCTGGACTCTCTGCATGCACTTTGGGTGAACAAGTTGGAACCAGCCACATCAATTTGGATGATAAGGAAGAACACAGCTTGGAGGAAGCCATCAAAAGTAAGGAGCCTGTTGTTAAGGGATTGAAGAGGAAGGGAAAATCTTCTAACCCGAACAAGAAAGCGAAGAATCATATGGTTAAGGTCATGTCACACATGGTGAAGGATGTTATGAGCAAGGTGACTTCACTGTTGAGTCCATAAAGGAAGTGATGGCTTTATTTGAAGAGTCTGGAGGTGCTAAAGGAAGTGATGAGCATTTCATGGTGTAGGAGTGAGAATGACAATTAGAGAGGGTGAATAGGCGCCTCATAAATTTTTTTTATGACTTTCTCCTATTTTATCACTCAACGCACCTCAAAATATTATGCGGAAGCAAAAACTTAAGAAAGACATGTTGCACCAAAAGAGCCTACAAGAAAGGATGGCTCTCATGATTGGAATTGAACACTAAGCTCCATTGAAACCCAATTCATGCGTCATCGCATACAAAAGCTTACAATTTGAAAAATGAACATTTAGATCCAAACAGATAGTCATCGGGTGAAAAACCCTCCAAGTTGAAGATTCAGAGGTAAAGAAATTCAAAACCCACTTGTATATATTTGTATGTGAATTTTATGTCTCTAACAATATGGACAATGACTTTCCAAGGTGGGAAAATTTTAGCTCAACAATCAAAATAAAAATCACAACCAAAAAAAAAACTAGCAACAAAGCAAGGGAGCCAATAGAGAGAAAGTAAAAGGAGATGAACACAAACATCGAAACAAACACTTTATTTCTTGCAAAGGTCAGCTATCTTTTCGGTAGATTATAAGGTATTTTTCTCACAAAAAGCTCTCACCAATTACAAAGGCTAAGCTCTCATCTCTCCTTTCCTCTAAAACCCTAGCATACAAACTCAAGTGGCTAGCTCAAGCTTCCCACACAGCCCTACCCCTCTATTTATAGCCTAGAGAGGTAGCTTAGCCCTTAAATTTTCTTGTTCTCAAAATACCTCTCCCTTCCAATGACCTCCTATCTACCATCGAGGTATTTTGGTTCATTTTTCGCTCCGTCCATCGAATGGCCGTGGTTTCTTCATGACTTAGCTTCGCCTCAATGTAAGATTTGTGATGATGTCACGTGCACTCTATCCTTCCATGGTTTTAAGGCCAAACCATGAAACCGTCTTGCACTCTTCTCAAAGTGTGACTCACTGCCACTTTCTTTCACCTCAAGCAAGCATCCCGATGTTGACATGTGTACTTCATCTTGCAATCTTGACTACCAGCAAGTCTCCCCCGCTCTCGGTCTCTCGAGCCGCCTTGTTACTTGCACCAGCATCCAATTCGCTTGACTTTGTCAACACGTCATCTCCATCCATCTTCTCATGCTTTGCTTGACCTTCATGTGCACAACTAGTATCACCCATGACTCCACCTGATCTCCTTGATCGTTCGGCACCAAGCACCTCGCTTGGCCCCGATCATCCCGCCGTCGACCACCAAGTCGTATCCATTACCTACACAACATGAGACAAATACACATATCTCCAAACCATCTCCAGTTAGTTCTAAATCAAAATCCTCAGTTTAAGACACATCCCAGAAAAATCGCGAACGCTGGATGTTCCGATGTTCACCACTTCTAAGCGTCGGACTATCCGGCATGTTCAACTCCTCAGATCGGCCATTTTGCAACCTCTCTATAAGAAATGCTCCGGCGTGTCTATCATCTCATCGCCGGACCATCCAGCGTGTGCATCTTCACCGAATCAGCTATCGTGCAACCTCTTTGCAAGAAATGCTCCGACGAAGCATCCAACGTTCATCCCTTTGAGCGCCGTACCATCCGGCAAGTACAAGTCCGTCAGAGCCAATTTTCAACCTCTCTGGAACAATTGCTCTAATGTGCACTGTTGCCCATCGTCGGACCATCCAACGTGTATTTCAACTTTTGCTTCTGAGTTTGAATGCTTCGGCGTGTGTCCCATCAGAGCACCAGAACATCGGGCGAGTTCATTTTCTCGAGCGTCGGATCATCTGGTGTATGCAATTTTTCTAGACTCAGAGATAAAATTGCCAACTCTATTTTCTTCGTAACTTTAGTTAGTCATGATCATAATTACAGTACATAATCATGCCCATGCAATCTCAAGACTCAACAAACCAAACCAAAAATCTTGTCAATAACTCATCACAAATACACCAAGGCACATTTCAACTTGGTTTTCTCACATGGCTACAAAGCTTTTTGTCAAAGCTTAAAATCGTGCATTTTTTTTGACTTTTAAGATCAATGAAGAGAGGTTCAACTGGCTCAAAAGATGCTATGAAGAATGCAAGAAGTAGTGCCATTGTATCCTATGAGTCTAATATTTGTTGCCTCGAACCATTATGTATGAACCATTATGTTTGGATTTGTTATGGTTTGGTTTCCGTTGTTGTATGAACCTTCCGTTTTATTGTTACCTTTATTGTTGTATGAACCTTCAATTATATTGTATGAACCTTCCGTTTTGTTTTCTTGTAGATGAGTTCAAGAGATAGTTCAAATCAAAGTGGTGATGATCTATATGCTACAAACTTGGATATTGCATTGAGCCGCAAGAAACAGATGACGACAATGATACATGAATCAACACTTTTTTGTATGTACTACCGTCAAACTTTCTGGAGCAAATCACCCTACAAACAACGAGATGTATCAGGTTATGATTGGGTTATCAGAACTTTGAATAATCCCAATTCTTGCTACAAAATATTTAGGATTACCATACCAGTTTTTGATACTTTGCATGACACGTTGGTGGCAAACTATGATTTACAATCAACTGTTGGTATGACTTCTATTGAATGCTTAGGAATATTTATATGGACTCTTGGTGGTCCACAATCTTTTAGCCAAGTTGAAAATCGGTTTGACAGGGTTCATAACTACCCCTCTTACTACGGGGTGTTTACCTAGCCAACACTTAGATCTGGCTCTACATTTCATTTCAATATCGCCAGATCTTTACCTTCCTTGTCATTTTCAATGGTTGGGTGCAGGAGAGGGTCACTAGTACCCCTTAATTATTTAGACACAATTTGCCTCTTTCTTAGTCCTATTTTGTTTGCTGGCCTACAGAGACTATCAGTAGAAAGTTCACACATATTTTGGAGTGTGGTAATCGTCTTGTTATGGACATTATTAAACCAAGAGACCCAGAGTTCAGACAAGTGCATCCAAGACTTGAAGATTCCCAGTTTTCACCACACTTCAATGGTTACATAGGAGCTATAGATGGTACTCATATTCCTGTTCTCATGCCTTCAACAGAAACGGTTGCACATGTTGGACAATATCGATATACTACTCAGAATGTCTTGGCTATTTGTGACTTCGATATGAGATTAACTTTTGTTGTGGGTTCGGTGCATGACACAAGGGTATTTAATGATACCTTAAACAAATATGCAGATAAATTCTCATTCCCTCAAGAAGGTACTCATTCATTCAATGTGTTTCATGTTAACAAAAGTATTTGTAACAACATCTCTATTTCTAACGCTTCATGTTTTATGTGTAGAAAAGTATTATCTTGTTGATTCAGGCTATCCTAATCAGAAGGGTTTTCTATCTCAATACAAAAGGGATACATACCATTTACCTGAGTTTCGACAGGGCCCGAGTCCAAGGGATAAAAAAGAAGTGTTCGACCATTTGCATTCATCACTTCGCAATGTTATAGAGAGATCATTTGGTGTTTTAAAAATGAAGTGGAGAATATTACTGAAGTTGCCGAGTTATTCAATGAGCAAGCAATCAATGATTATCATAGCGTGCATGGCTCTTTACAATTTTATTCGAGATAGTGCTTTGAGAAATGATCTCTTTGAGAGATATGACCAAGATGAAAACTACATTCTCAATGATGATGAAGCATTGTCATCTCAACCTAGTACACTAGGACATGAAGAGAGCGATATAAATGTTTTTCGTGATAGTATTGCTAATGCAGAATAGGCAGCATGTAATGTTCCTAATTTTCTAATCAATGGAACGATCACAATCTATTTTGAGACTCACGTATGTCTTCGAAAATTAAAATATATGGATGTTTAAGTATTTACATTTCTAATAAAACTATAACAATCACTAATACAGTCAATAAATTTAAATAACAGACACTAAAGCAATTTACAGAAATAAATATATCCACTCCAAACATTCAAGGGCATTGCAGACATTGCACGCTCCATTCAACTCATAAGTCATCAACTAGACAGGGTTGTCAAATGGACACAGCTTTTACATAAGCATTTTTTACCAAAGCAGATTCTCCAGAGCTATCAGCCAAAAGCAATTTTAAAAAAAGGCAGAGCCCAACCAAACATGCTGTTATTATGTTGGTACAGACGTGCAGGTGCACCGGCCTATGTCTTTTGTTAGAATCCTCTTTGAACATGGTGTCTATCAGGCACCGATCAGTCAGCCTAACCCCAATAAGGCACAACACCAAACCCACACGTGTGACTAATGATGAAGTGGAATGGATGGCAAAATTTAGCTTATTTTTAGTTCAATCCGTGCCCACTATGCCACAATTGGAAGTAGAGTATCCTGCTAATGCCAGCCATGTCCTAATGTAGCAAAACCTTGAATTAGAATCAACACGATAATCTATATAGATGACAATATTGACACCGCATGGTCACAAACAGCAGGATATCATGTGCAGAGCACATCATCATTGCAAAAGAATCATGGTCTCAGCAAGTGTGAATGGCAAATATAACAAATATTAGAGTACATCATTACGATACTTGCATAGTCTCAACAGAAAGAAAATTGAAACATCATCGTAGAATAGTATATCACCATCACACTTAATTCAATTATTAGGTACACATGAATTAGCTGACATTACATATGGCTAGAACCCTGTTGTCCCACATTTCTGGAGCCTAAGTATTGGAACCGATGTCCCAGACAAAGGGGACCTTCGCTTACGGAAATGCCAAAGGGCCCTCGGGGTGACACGTGTTTGGGGTGGAACCGTTTCTTCGATCGATCTTCCGGGTACAATATGGCTCTATTTATAGTCCGTACTCAATCACTCCAGGCATAGTTTACAAGTCCTACCCCTTTACCTGCTATATTCTCGGAATATTCGAGGGCATTATGGTACAAGTAAGCATATTTACATAATTACAACTCTGCCCCAAACGATCAAAGTGGGCCCCACCATCCAGTCATGATCTTCGGCACCGGAGATCCGCTGAAGTCTTCTCCATCCCGTCGTTCGCCCGATGGCCTTCATATTCTAAGCGAAGATCAGCTGCTACCTTCGCCCACCACGGTCAATCAGGACCGCTGGCACGGACTTTGGCCTTCGGTCGAAGGCTCGTCACCGTCTTTGCCGGTACGGGAAACCGAGATAGTGGGCCCACCTACACCCTTCGACCGATGGAGCTTCGCAATCTTCGCAACCTTCAAATGCATTTCCTGAAACGAAATTGCAATGACAGGCATGCGGTCTCTCCAGTAAACTTCGAGCTATCCTCCGAAGAGGGGGGGGGGGGGGGGAGATCATCCCCAACAGTAGCCCCTACTGGTAAGGCTTATCTTCGATGGGACGAACCTGTAGTCTATAAGATGTATCTTAACACCGTCCCCTTCGGCCTCTCGAAGTCTAATGTGGCGATGCACTTCGTTGAAATTGCCTTTAATTATCTTTTTTAATTTTTTTTAGCATGACCATGCGTCCATTGGGTAACTATATCGTTGATATGCATTTAATGCCCTCGATGTATACCGAAGCGTAATTTTCCTCGTCGGTTCATGTTCCGATGCGCGCAGTTTTAACCGTTGGCCCCTTTGCTATAAATACCGCCCCACGGCCACTTGTTTTTACCACGCCTTTGCTGAAGCTTTCACTCTCGTACGAAGCCTCTTACGGTCCTCTGAGTCTTTCTGGGATGAATCCCTCTTTCAACTCTCCGCGTCTTTTCCTGTTCAAGGCTCCCCCGATAATTCGAATGGCACCGAAGGTCGGGTCTTCTCGCCCGAAGACGTACTAGATTGGGCAGTCCAAGATGGATGATGAAGTGTTAGCTAGCCTCATGAAGGATGGATTGATTAACGATGTTTCCAAAGTTCGTCTCCCCGGCGATCAGGAGACACCGGAGCTCGCTGACGATGAAGCGGTTGTATTTGTTCATTATTTCCGAGCAGGTCTTTATCTGCCATGCGATGACATGGTTATTAAAGTGCTAAAGTTATTCGAAGTTTATCTCCACCAGCTGACGCCCAATGCGATAGTGAGGATGGGGCTTTTCACTTGGGCCGCTCGATCAGAGGGAGCGAAGGCCTCCGCGAGGGCCTTCGCTGCTGCTCACCGTCTTCATCACCAACCAAAACCGGTCTTCGCCCGGGGAGTCCAGAGCGAGGCTCATTACGGTTGTTTGAACTTCGTGTACCGCGCTGGATTAACCACGCCCATCGTCGTATACAAGAACAAATGGCCGAGCGGCTGGACTCAGTGGTGGTTCTACCACAAGGTGGATGCCGAAGAGTTTCTTGTGTCGAAATGTGAGGAAGTTAGGGGAAACCGTGCGCCAGACGTGCGCTTGAAAACATCTCAACAAACAGCTCTCGAAGCCTTCGCCAGGTGCGCAAAGTATCTATCCACCCACGACCTGGTAGAGGAATTTATAGCTGCTGGGGTTTGGCCTCTTAGCCGGGATTGGAGTATCCCAGAATTTGGGGAGAAAGGGCCCGAAGGGCTTTGCCGACCTCGTCCTTCCGTGCACGTCTTCACAAGTATGCAATTATCTGTAAAACATCCATATATAATTAGTAACTTTGGCGGCATTTGCTTACGCGTATTGATCTTTTCCAGATTTGTCAGTGTCCGAAATTGAGGCCAAAGCTATAATGCTTGTTGGCAAATTTACACTGGGCGAAGAACAGTTGTGTGCCGAACAAGGCCTCGTTCGAAGACTCAATCGAGCCTTGGAATACAGGGGCCTTTCTTACTGGGAAAGGCCGAAGGCTTTCGCAGTGCTGCAGGGTACCGGAGATGGCTCTCCGGCGGAAGATGTCGGCGAAGAGGTTCCCGCTGGCCCTCTAAAGAAAAGGAAACAGTCTGAGCAATCACCGCAAGGTGGTCGGAAAAAGAAGGCGCTTGCCCTTCAGAAGAGGCCACGCGAAGTTGCCTCCGATGTTGCCGATGAGGAAATGTCTCCAGAGGGTTCAGCCGCGCCGCGCGGCGTGCCAAGGTGGGAAACTCCAGAAGGCACCTAGGAGCCCCGACCTCCGAAGTCAGTGTTTTGCTCTCGCGTGGACCTCTCCACGCTGATTTTGAGCAACGATGAGGAGTTAGCAGAAACGGGAACCATCGTCGAGGCTACCACCCGGGAAACCGAAATTGAAGGAGTCAAAAATATTGAAGTGGTAGCCTACTCTTCACTGTTGTCGCCTTCGAGTTCCTCTTTCGGGACTGAGGCATCAATCCCAAGCGCGCCGCACCGTGGCAGGCTACTTGACGTGAAGGCCATAGCGCCCAAGATGTTCAAGGCTTCATCCTTCGAACCATGTGCCGGGGAGGTCAATGACGCGAAGAAAATTTTTAATACCTTCGTCCTCCCCGAGCTTGAAATTTCGCTCAGCCGGAAGCCCGTCAACGAACTTCTTGACGCTTCTGATGTGGCAATTGCGAAGGTATACCAGCATGTTCCATTATTATTATTGTGTCCTTATGGTAATTGCTCATATCCGTGCGACATCCTAGGCTCTGCTTATATCGCGGGCTCAGCGCAAGCAGGCAGAGAAATCTGAAGCCCGCGCCTGGAGTGCAGACGCGCAAATTGATATGCTACAGAAACGTGCTGAGAAAGCCGAAGGCCAGAAGCGTGAGTTTTCGCACTGAGCGAGGGAAGCTGAGTCGCGCTTGGAACAACTTCGCTTGGAAAAACAAGTGGCCGAAGAGGAGGTGAAATGCTTGCGCCAAAACCTGCAATCCTCTGAGGTGCAAGTATGTGACCTGCAGGCGCTTTGCGCCTCAGAGAGTGCTAAGACACAGCAGCTGCAAGGAGAGCTGAGCGAGACGAAGGCTCTCTCCAAAGATGCTTTGAACGCGCTTGGGGAGCTCGAGCCGAAGGCTGTCGCTGCGTGCCAAGCTATCAGCAATACCTTCGAAGGTATTGGTGCCTCGGCGACGCCCCCAACAATCGACCTTGTCGGGCTGGGAGGACTTATAGGTTGGATTAGTGAAACTAGCGGGAGCCTTCTCCCGGTCGCTCAGCTATATGGCGACTTCTGCGCGATGGTCGCTGCCCGGAGTCTTGTGCAGTCAATTGAAATGACGGGCTACGACCATCATACCACGCTTCAAAAGCCTACCATCTGGTACTCGACGAACATGTCAACTTTGGACGTCATGAGGGCGTCAAATACCACCGCCCGATCGTTTACCACCAACTATTGGTGCAAACAGGGTCGCGAGCTCGCCCTCCGAGAGGCGAAGATGAACCAACAGCGAGTACATTGCTTCATATTACTTGTTTTGTTGTCTTTTTGGTCGTACCATTTTTTTATGAAATATTTCTTTTGCAGGCAAAGGCGAGGGATGATCCCTTGTCTAAAGCTACAACCGCGGCAGCCGAAGAAACCGAGAAGGTTAGATGATTCAGCGCGAAGCATCCTTTTGTTTTGAGTTTTCCTTATATGATGGGGCGATGTATTATACATTGGCGACGTAATATATATTACATTTGTTACGAAATGTTCTTGACTTGTTGCACTCCCTGCCCAGGTCCTCACTTCAAACACTGCACTGGTAGTCGAAGAGGCTGTCCCCGTTACCATGATGAGGGACAATTTTTTTGTGTCTTGGTCTTGCACAGGTAGCTTGAGCGGTATTGGCATGCAAAGTGTAAGACGTACGATGCTATGAATACTAGGACCAAAGCTTTTTGGAAGTCTTTTAGCCCTTCGATGTTAGTTAACCGGCGAGCTGAGTGCAACTTGCGCCGTACCACGCGCGGAGACGTCGAGGGTCCGCCTATGCTCCTTGAGCCAAAGATTGAGCCCGAAGACGACGAAAAGCTTCCACTTCGCCTGCCGCAGCTTTGCTATCGCTGCGGCCCCTCTTCGCAACTAGTTGAACACACCAGAGGCAAGGATGATCTTCGAGCGCCTCCGTCGACTTCGACTCATGTTGGGTCCCCTTTGGCCCCAACCATGCACTTTCATGCAAGTGAAGGCATAGATTTTCAGTTTGGTTTTATTCGATGGTATAAGGATTTTATTGATCCTGATGTTGACCGCTTTGCACAATAAATTTTGCATTTACAATATTACTACTTTCCTTTTTTGGGCACTTACTTCGACGGCATCGCGCTTGAAGTGACATATTGGCGTTTTGCAATGTTTTCGGATGTTAGAAACGCCTTGTCGATTACTCGAGTGGTGTCTTCTTCGGCGAATGATATTCTCGATTATTCATGTGGGGCATCGCTTCGGCAACGATGAATTTTTAATATTGGATAACGCCGTCGCCCCGATTTTTCACCGCAGCTACCTGCGACTACCACAGAACAGCTTTTTCTAAAACACCGTCGCACCCCCCCCCCCTTGATTTTTTGGTCGCAGGTAACTTCGGCTGTTAGGAATTTATTTTGTTTGAGAACAGACACTTTTAAGGCGGTTGTTTTAGGTTTTGTTTTTCCTTTGGTGCGGGGGCAGGCACTCTTAGTCCCCGGCTTTAGCTCGAAGTGCGTCGTCTTTTCTTAAGTCGAGCGACACTTCGGCTTCTCTTCCGAAGGTTTGTTTTTCCTTCGGTGCGGGGGCAGGCACTCTTAGCCCTTGACTTTAGCTTGAAGTGCGTCGCCTTTTCTTAGGTCGAGCAACACTTCGGCTTCTCTTCCGAAGGTTTGTTTTTCCTTCGGTGCGGGGGCAGGCACTCTTAGCCTCCCACTTTAGCTCGAAGTACGTCGCCTTTTCTTAGGTCGAGCGACACTTCGGCTTCTCATATATATATATATATATATATATATATATATATATTATTGTTTCTTAAGGTCAAAAGTGTACGTCTTTTTTCGTTGACACTTTGCACCTCTATTTGTGCCATCCACTTGCGGCCCTTCACTCGTCGATTGGTGCGTCACCCCGCTCTTAGGCTGGCACACTTTGACGACAAGTTACCAGTACTCGGAAAAAGCAATATTTTGGGGGGGGGGGGGTACTTCTACTATATCGATGTTTACAAGGGTTCCTGCCTCGTTAAAAACCTTACCCCCTAACGAAGGGGTCCCCCTATGAGGAAAAGAGTGTAGTTCATGTACAATTTAATTACATGAAAAGAAAAATTGCATAAAGAAAAATTACACAAGCTTCGTCTTGGCCGCCATCGCTGTTAGGTGTAGAACCTGCGAAGGTTGTCCGCATTCCAAGTATGTGGAAGCTCCTAACCCTCCATATTAGCCAAATGATATGAGCCGGGTCTTAACGACCTTTTGACTAAGAAAGGACCGTCCCATTTGCTCTGTAGCTTTCCCACTGATGATGTATTACCGAATCTTCGCAGTACCAAATCTCTGGGGATGAAGTTCTTTTCGGAAATATTCTTGTCTCTCCATTTTCTTGTCTCCTATTGATATCTGCCCAAATTTTCGACGGCCTGCAATCTCATTTCCTCGAGGGCATCCTTTGATGATGACTCTTCGCCTTGCTCTAGTTCGTTCACGACCCTAAATGATTTGTTTTTGCATTCCTCTGGGGTCATTGCCTCCTCGCCGAAGTGGAGGTGAAAAGGTGTGAAACCTGTTGGTCTTGCTACCGTTGTTCTTAATGACCATAATACTTTAGGCAACTCTTCGACCCATTTCCCTTTTTCCAGTCCCTGCAGGCGCTTCACGACACCGGCAAAGATGATGCCTTTCGCTCTCTCGACGGCCCCATTAGACTCTGGGTGGTATACAGATGCAAAAATCACATTGATCCCCAGACCTTCGCAAAAGTGTCTGAATCCTGCACTATCAAATTGAGTGCCATTGTCTACTATTACTTTGTGCGGGACTCCAAAGTGGCATATGACATTCTAACACAGGAATTTCTATATATTTCTTGATGTTATGCTTACGAGTGGCATTGCCTCCACCCACTTGGAGAAGTACTCGACCACAACGATGGCATATCACAAATTTCCTGGAGCGGCTGGCAGTTGGCCAACAATGTCAATTCCCCACCGTCTTAACGGCCAAACTAGTGGGATCAGCTGTGTTTTCACCGAAGGTCTGTTTGACCCCTTCGCCTAGAATTGACACTATTGACAACTTCGGACTATGATCCACATCATTGACCGCCTTCGGCCAATAGAAACCCTGTCTGTATACTTTTCCAACCAAGGCTCGTGTACCCATATGCGAACCACACAGTCCACTGTGAATTTCTTTTAGTAGATTATGTCCTTCTTCCTGGGATATGCATCGCAACCATGGTGCACGGTCTCCGACCTTGTATAGATTGTCTCCCACAATTTTGTAGTTTCTAGCTCTCTAGGCCATACGCTTTGCTTCAACATGATCCTCGAGCTTGTGGTGACCACGAAGATAAGCCAATATCGGCGAGCGCCAATCTTCGCTTTCGATCATAGCAACGGAACATGATGGTTTTGAAGTGTCTTCGACCGCTGGTTCAATCAGCTTTTGGTAGAAAACATCTAATGGCATAGGCAGATTTTGCGCAGTAGCTTTGGCTAGCTCATCTGCTTTGAAGTTATCATTTCTCGATATACTCTTGACTGTGAACCCCAGGAAGTACTTTTCCATTCTTCATACTGCTGCTCTATACTTAACCAGTTCTGGTTCTTTTGCTTGAAACGTCTTGTCAATTTGGCTTGCTATTACCTTGGAGTCTGTTTTAACCAGCACCCTTCGGGCGCCCAAAGCCTTCGCCTTGCAAAGTCCGAGGAGGACCGCTTCGTACTCCGCGGTATTGTTTGTAGATCGGAATTCTAATCTGGCGGCATATCTCAGCTTTGCGCCCGAAGGTGAGGATAATATCGCCGCCACGCCTGCTCCTGTAGATCCCCAAGCACCATCGCAATATGCTGTCCAGACCGGTTCTGACAGTTCTTCTTCTGGGGCTTCGGTTAGCGAAGTCCATTCTGCTACGAAGTCTGCTAACGCTTGCGATTTCAACGATGTTCTTGCCACAAAAACAATCATGAATGGGGCGACTTCCGCGGCCCACTTCGCCATTCTTCCTATAGCTTCTTTGTTCTCAAACATGTCGCGAAGGGGCAAGGAAGTTGGTACTTTGATCTTGTGAGTTGTGAAGTAATGGCGAAGCTTGCGAGACGTCATGACTAGTGCATATGCTACTTTTAACAGTTCTATGTAGAACCTCTTCGGGCTTGCAAGAGCTTCTGACACATAGTATACTGGGAACTGTCGTAATTTGTTATCTTCGTGTCTTTCCTGCACAAGTACAACACTCACTGCCGAAGGGGATGCCCCTATGTATAATATCAAATCCACGCCTGGATAGGGCTGGAAAGTGCTGTGAGCTTCGTCAGATAACTTTTCAATTCATCGAAATCTTCTTGTTGCTCTGCGCCCCATCTGACTAGGTCGGAGCTTTTCAACATTTTGAAGAAAGGTAGGCTTCGCTCTGTAGATTTTGCAATGAACCTGCTTAGTACCACCAACCTCCCTGCCAAGCGTTGTGCTTGCTTTCTGTTTTGTGGAGGTTTCATATCTATTATCGCCAGTATTTTTTGGGGTTCCACTTTGATGCCTCTCTTCGACACCAAGAGCCCTAACAGCCTTCTGGATTGTACTCCGAAGAAGCATTTTTCTGGATTCAATCCTAGTCCTGCCCTTCGCAAGTTTCCGAAGGTTTCACGCAGGTCTTCGAGATGCTGGCTTCTTCTGGCACTCTTGACCACTATGTCATCAACGTAAGCTAGGACATTTCGCCCTATCTGTGAACTTAGCACTGTTTGCACCAACCTGGTAAAGGCTGCGCCAGCATTTTGGAGGCCGAAGGGCATCCTCACAAAGCAGTATATGCCGAAGGAGGTTCTGAAACTTGTCTTCTCCTCATCTTCCTTTTCCATCCAGACCTGGTGGTACCCCGAGTATGCATCTAGGAAGCTTAACATCTTGCAACCAGCCGCGGAGTCCACTAGCTGATCAATTCTAGGTAATGGGAAATCATCCTTCGGACAAGCCCTGTTCAAGTCTGTGAAGTCGACGCACATTCTCCATTTTTCGTTGCTTTTCTTGACTAACACTGGGTTAGCTAGCCACTCTGAGTGCAACACTTCACATATCACTCCGGCATCAAGCAGCTTTTTCACCTCAGCCTTCACTGCTTCTTCTCTTTCGCTCGAAGCTTTTCTAAGCTTTTGCTTCCTTAGCTTCGCCCTGGGATCCACATTTAAGCTGTGCTGAATGGTTTCCCTACCTACTCCTTGTAGGTCCTTCGGAGACCAAGCGAAGACATTGTCATTACTACGGAGGAACATTATGAGTTGTTGTTGGTCCTCCTCTGGGGCCTCTGCTCCTGTGGTGACTTTTTTATCTAGTTTTTCTTGATGTAACAGCACTATTCTAGTTGCTCCTTCTGGTACAACCTTCACTGCTTTGTTTATCTTCAGTTGGGTGTCACTTTCCTCTCGATTTGCCGAAGGTTCCATCACCATGTGGACATTTCGCCTTCCTAGAGTGATTCCCACTTCGATTCATCTGGCCACTCGCTGGTCTCCCAATACCATTATGACGCCTTCAGGACCAGGCATCTTCATGCACAAGTACGCGTGGTGCGGTATTGCTCCGAATGTGTTCAAGACTCCCCTACTAAATATCGCATTGTATGGGTAATTAATGTCGACCACATCGAAGGTAATATCTTCCGTCCGGAAATTCGTCCTTTCACCAAGCGACACTGGGATTGTATCTTTCCCAGAGCGTTGATTGCATTTCCACCGAAGCCTAGCAATGGTGATCTAGATTGATTCAGGTCACTTCGACGTAGACCTATTTTGTCGAAAGCATCAGCGAAGATGATATCCGCTGAGCTTCCTCCATCTATCAAGATCCTATGCACTTCATTTCCCAAGATGTTTGCTGTGATAATGAAGGCATCTGTGTGTGGATAATCTAAGACCCTCATGTCCTTTTGCGAGAATGTAATGGGAATGTTTGACCACCTTGAATGAATGTACGTTGGCCCCACACCGACGTGGTTGACCCTTCGCACGCATTCTTTCCGATGTCTCTTAGATTCTGTCTACTGGTTAGACCCCCCTGACATAGCCAACACCACCTTGTATCCACGATTTACCGTGTTCACGGACTTACTGCTCTCTGGTGGTGCTTCGATCGCATGCCTTGGTGGTGGCGGAGGTACTCCCCCTGGAGGGTCATTTGCCTTGTTTGATCCAACTGAGCTGAGGCTACAGGTGCATATTGCGGTGCCAGCATTCGGTCACCACTGGTCTGCAAACGTCATGTTCCGATTGTGGTTTTCCCACGCTTCGCTTCTCCCGAAACTTGCTGCGTGGTGTATGGTTCTTGCGTGGTCAAGAGATTGCTTCACCAAGCTCTCTTTCATAGCCACAACCTGCGGGCACTGCTTGGTCCTGTGGCCGGCTCCTTCGCCATGCAGCTCGTAGTAAAACGTTGTTGGGTCCTGCGAGACTCGTCCTCCTCGGCCTCCGTGACCCCTTCCTCTACTGGTTCGGCCTCCTCGAGTAGCTGCACTGTGAGCTTCGCTTGCCACTTGAGCGACTTCAAATGGGCTAGAGTTTATCTGATTGTCTTCTTTTTCCCTTGTGTAGTCAGAAGCTTCTGTTTCCTTGCATGGTGCAATCTATCTCTAGGATTGCTATTGCCGGCCTCTCTGGCCGATGTATGTGGTTTTACTTTGGAGGCTACAATTTCAGTTTTCCTTCGAAGATGATCGAGCTCAAATCTCGCGTATTCTTCCATCTTGTTAAATAGCTCTTGTACACTCCCGGGTCTTTTTCTTGTGAGCTTTCCTGCTAATAGCCCCCCTTTGATGCTCTGTATCGCCGCATCGATGGTTGTATCTTCGCTCAACCCCTTCGCTTGACAACGTATGTGCACGAAGCGGCTCATATAGCTCTGCAAAGTTTCTGTTGGCTGCTGCTTCAGTGTGAAGAGGTCACTCGCGGTGATCTTGTCTGCCCGATTTCCCTGGAAATTGTTGTACAGAACATTACGCAATTGTTCCCATGAGTATATGGATCCCGGGGGCAACGCGGAGTACCAAGATCTTGCTATCCCTTTTACGGCCAATACGAAGGCTTTCACCAATGTTGTACCATCCCCTCCGGCAGACTCCACAGCCGCTTCGAAGCTCATTACAAATTCCCTTGGGTCTGACTCCCCATCAAACATTACCACTCTGGGCATCTTGAAGCCTGGTGGCCACGGCTGGTTCTGCAGATCCATGGTCAGCGGAGATTCCGGGTCTCCCGCGGACGACCACCGCCGAAGGTCCTGCGAAGTTCATGCCGTGTCTCCCGGCGGCGTCACCTGGCGAGACATTCCTTTCGCCTGGTGTAGCATATCGATTTCCTCTTGGATTTTTTCCAATGTTTTCCTAGCTTCATATGTCCGTCTGCGATATTCTGTGGCTTTTTGGCTCGCTGCCAGGCTATCTAACATGCGCTTCTTCTGCGCAATCTGCCTTTCCAGCTCTTTGGCCTCTAGCCTGGCTGTTCTTTCCTCCTGTTTTTCATCTTCGTTTTCATATTCTGCGAAGTCATCGAGGTCTTCCCACTCTTCGTCTCGCACCTTCCCACCTTCTTTTACTGAAGGCTCGAAGTGTGCACGATCAATTGGTTCCATGACCCGCACCGGCTCCACATTTATCCGGGCGGCTTTGCCGTGTCGGTCATCATTAGCTCCTGGTGGCGCTACTTCAACTCCGTAGCATTGCTCGCGTCCACTCGAAGCTCCACCGGCCGAAGCATTACTTGATCCTGGCAGCGCCGAAGGAGGTCTTTTGGCCGAAGGTTCTGGCAACACTTCTACTATTCCGGTTGGCTTCATCTTCTTCTTGGTTGGCATGGCGTCGAAGTGTTTGATCCCCGCAGTCGGCGCCAACTGTTGGAACCGATGTCCCAGACAAAGGGGACCTTCGCTTACGGAAATGCCAAAGGGTCCTCGGGGTGACACGTGTTTAGGGTGGAACAGTTTCTTCGATTGATCTTCCGGGTACAGTATGGCCCTATTTATAGCCCGTACTTGACCACTCCAGGCATGGTTTATAGGTCCTACCCCTTTACCTGCTACATTCTCGGAATATTCGAGGGCATTATGGTACAAGTAAGCATATTTACATAATTACAACTCTGCCCCGAACGATCAAAGTGGGCCCCACCATCCAATCGTGATCTTCGGCTTCAGAGATCTGCCGAAGTCTTCTCCATCCCGTCGTTTGCCCGATGGCCTTTGGCTTTTGAGCGAAGATCGACTGCTACCTTCGCCCGCCGCGGTCAATCAGGACCGCTGACACGGACTTCGGCCTTCGGTCGAAGGCTTGCCACCGTCTTCGCCGGTACGGGAAACTGAGACAACGGGCGCGCCTACACCCTTCGACCGATGGAGCTTCGCAATCTTCGCAACCTTAAGATGCATTTCCTGAAATGAAATTGCAATGACAGGCATGCAGTCTCTCCAGTAGACTTTGAGCTATCCTCCGAAGGGGGGGGGGGTCGGGAGATCATCCCCAACACTAAGTATCCCTCTTAGCTACCCACGTTGCATTGTCCATCGCAACATCATTAGGAGCAGCAACATCATTAGGAGCAGCATCATTAGTAGGATTTGCGGTCCAAACAGACAAGGAGTTACATCGGCATCAGGACCATATCTAAATATCCAATTATAAAGGATAAAAAGGCTTGTTGTACAAAAATTTGAATATATTTCTTCAATGCACCAAAAGATCTCTCTACAGTAACCTAAAAAAGGAATGCCTTATATTAAGTAGCTCCCTTGGGTTTGGGGGTTTCTTGCACCATATTCTCTCAAGTGGTACCTTGTGCCTCTGTATGGTGGAAGAAACCCAGGACGAACAATATAGCCAGCATCTACTAAGTAAAATTTACGTATCAACTAAACCAAGTAATCAATTAACAATTAGATAAGACACACTAGTTTAGGGGACTACTAAGATAACTATTACCTTGAGGCACTCTGAGACCACCGTCTCTCTCAAGGGCATCAGCTAGAATGAGGAAATCATGGGTTGACCCCTCCCACCCAGCTAGCATATATGTAAACCTCAGGTCAAAGTCTACTGTAGATAGGACATTTTGTGTGGTGGGATGCTTCTTTCCAAGAAAAAGCAGCCCTACACCTATTTGGGAACCCTAGCTAAGACATGTACGCTATCAATTGCACCTATACAGTACTACAATATTTAGAGAAAAGTTACTACAATTGAGGCAATGGTTGTTCAGTAGCAGATGAGAGGTGCTAACACAATGTTACTCTAACCTTGAAGTATGGGTTCTACCTGAAACTATGGAGGATTTTTGTTGGAACACTAGTAGAAGGTGGCAAAATCATTTCATTGCACAGCTTGTCAACATCATACAAGACCTCTTGGAAGTACATGCTAATGGTCTCAATTGACCTCCTAAAGGTCACCTTGACACAGCTAAACCTTTAGTTATGTCTAACTGTGATGAGGACATCACTACTTCGGATGCAAGCGCGAGCATTCCTCTTCTGCCGGTTGCAGCTACACCTTTGCAAGGACCAATTACACGAGCACGTGCACGACAACATAATTTTCAGGTGAGCACGTTCCTATGTACACACAATAGCTTTTGTTTGGACGTGCTGCTACCTAGCTAATGAGTTTTGTGATGTATTACTGCTCGGGAATATTGGAGAGGATAGCAACACGATCTACAGCTTGTTGTGTGCATATACACATGACGGCATGCACCAGTTGTTGCCACCTCATCCTCACATGATCAGAACAGCCCTGCCCTAGAAGTTGAGCACCTCCCTGCGTCTCCAACATCTCCTGCTGGCCCCCACCAAGGAAAGAAGTTCAAACTAGTCCTGGTTTCTATCTATTCGCTGCAGGTTTAAAGGAAGGGGCAGATCAGCTGACCTGATATCCCCACGTGAAAGGAAGAAAATTTCCAGCATCTATCTCTCCACGTTTTCAGATAGGAGTCAAATCCAACTTCGAGTCCAACTTTTGGGCTGAGAGTATAGGTGTTGCGCTATCTTTTGGTTGACCCCAATAGTCATGTAATAGAGTAGGAGTCGTACGGATGTGCGCAGCCATCTATTTGTTGCGCCACATCATTTGGCTGAATCTCCCTTCTCCCTTCTTTCTATAAAAACCTAGGACTAGCACTTTATCCGGTTGGATTTTGTTTAGATTATATTTACATATATTATTTTGTGAGGTTTTCGTTTATATAACAGACCAACTAGGTTGTTATATTGATTTGTAGAACCCAACTTTGAGTGCTTAATCTAATTCATAATTTTTAGATTGTTTTTTTCTACGTTCTTACTTGTGTTCTCGATACACTTACAGGGATTTAAGCCTTATTAGTGAGATCAACCGTGTTCTTGCATAATTGATAACCAATAGAGCTATGGTGTAATGATTGTGAGAAGATCAATCTATTCTGATCAGAGTCTTTGAATCATCAACGTCGAGTTCTACGCCACCAACATATTACTTACGGAAGATTATGTCAATTATCTATCTGATATTAGATTTTTAGGTTATCCGTTATGTAATTTTTGTTTTTTCTTTAGATTAGTTTTGTTCTTATTACCTAGACTCCAGAAAAAGCTAAAATAAGTTAGCCGTTTGGTTTTTTTTTGCCTTTGGGAGCTGTCGCTGGTTAGTTTTGGTTGTTTTCCCACCTACCGAAACTGATCCCAACTCTACCTCGTGTACCGCCAATCCACCACGTTTCCGCACCACAACATCCTGCCCTATCCCTAATTAATCACACGCCATCCAGTCCATTGCCCGTGCCGTGCGCTACCACCAGAAGCAACCACCGCGAAAGGGATCAGAGTCCATCTCGAATTCCTTGTGCCCTACCTGCTAAGCATGCAGTAATAAAATGCGAGGTGGAATAATCCTTTTGAACTGCGAGTTTTATAGTCCAAGCTGAGACCAAACAACTGCTGCACAAGTTCCAAGGAATTTATGCTTATTGCTGTAGCAAATATAACTTTTTCTAATTGCTGAGATTTGCCTTCATCCTTTTGTTTGATTAATTAGGGCGCGAGCCAGGAGATTAATTGCTGCCGAGAGCACATTTGTGTCACATAGCCCAGAGAAATTTTTGTGCAGCCGAGAGTCTTTGCTGTTATTAGCTCCTGTGCGCCTGCTGCTTGCCTCTGTCTCCAGTCTGCAATCCTAGCTGTTTGGGAGTACCCAGACCTTTTGTTTGGCCTTGTTAAGTTCCTTGCTGCGCTTAAGAAGATAGGGAACTCTAGTTCACCCCACTGGTCATGTAATAGAGTACGAGTCCTACAGCTGTGCGCAGCCATCTATTTGTTGCACCACATCACTTGGCGGAATCTCCCTTCTTCCCTTCTTTCTATATAAACCTAGCACTAGCACTTTTATTCGGTTGTTTTTTTTTAATTACATCTATATATATTATTTGTAAGATTTTTTTTATGTACCAGACCGACTAAGCTGTTATCTTGGTTTGTGGAACTCTAACTTCGAGTGATTAATCCAATTCATAATTTTTAGATTGCTTCTTCTACGTTCTTACATGTGTTCTCAGTGCGCTGGCAGAAATTTAGCTTTATTGGCAAGGTTAACCACGTTCGCGCATGATTGATAACCAACGAAGCTATGGTGTAATAATTGTGTGGGGATCGATCTGTTCTGATCGAAACCCTTGAATCATCAACTTCAACTTTTCCACCACCGATATATCACTATCCTATGAAAGATCAAGCCAATTCTCCCATTAAACTACATAAAGGAACATTGTCAATGCTCCTCAATTGAGCTATGGATGTTATCCCTCAACAAACCCCTACTGTGAAACTCATCACACAACTCTGAAATGGGATCCCTACCCATCCTAAATGGCTCCACACAATATACACCGTTTGACTCATAGATAAAACACAGGTTAACCTACCTTCCATGGTCCCTTTCAAGCATGGGCCGTAAGCAAGATGACGGCATGCATACAAATTGTCTTGTAAACTTCACATACAACTAGGCAACAACCAAGCAACTGCCTTCTAAAGCTCACATAGAAATGGATGTTACTACACGTCGTCATTGTCTGGTTCTGAGGGGTGCTGCTCTTGTTGTTGTAGTTCTTGCCTGGTTGTATGTGAGGTTTAGAAGCCAGTTGTACGCACGTCGTCGTCTTGCTTATGGGCCTCTATTTGAGAGGGATCGTGAAAGGCAGGCTATCATGTGTTTCATCTATGAGTCAAATGATGTGTAGTGTGTGGAGCTACTTAGGATGGGTAGGACTCCATTTTTCAAGTTGTGCGATCTGTTTTGTAGTAGGGGGTTGTTGAGGGATAGCATCCAAAGCTCAGTTGAAGAGGAAGTGGTGATATTTCTTCATGTAGTTAGACATAACCAAAGGTTTGGGTGTGTCAAGTTTTAGGAGGTCAATGGAGACCATTAGCAGGTATTTCCAAGAGGGTTTGTATGTTATTGTGAGCTACACAATGAAATAATTCGGCTAGCTTCTACCAATGTTCCAACAAAAATCGTCCATAGCTGGAGGTGGAATCCTTACTTCAAGGTTAGAGTTGTACTGTGTTAGCACCTCTCATCTGCTATTGAACAACCATTACCTGAATTGTAGTGACTCTTTCCTAAATGTTGTAGGATTGAATAGGTGTAATTGATAGCACACATGTCTTAGCTAGGGTTCCCGGCGGTTGTGGGGTTGCTTTTCTTGGAAGGAAACATACCACCACACAAAATGTCCTAGCTGCAGTATACTTTGACTTGAGGTTTACATATGTGCTAGCTAGGTTGGAGGGATCAGCCTATGATGCCCTCATCTTAGCTGATGCCCTTGAAAGAGATGATGGCCTAAGGGTGCCTCAAGGTAATAGTTATCCTAGAAGCCTCCTAAACTAGTGTGTCTTACCTAATTGTTGACTGATTCCTTGTTTTAATTGGTAGATAAATTTTACTTAGTAGATGCTGATTATGCTTTTCCTCTTAGGTTTCTTCCATCATACAGATGTACAAGGTACCACTTGAGGGAATATAGTGCAACAAAACCCACAAAAACCAATGGAGCTATTCAACCTAAGGCATTCCTCCTAGGGTCATTGTAGAGAGGGATTTTGGTGCATTGAAGAACAAATTCAAAATTTTATACAACAAGCTTTTACATCCATATAAGAACCAAGCCAAGCTAGTCAAGGCATATTGTATCCTTCATAATTAGATACTTAGACATGGTCATGATGCTCATGTACCTCCTAAGTCTGCTTGGACTGCAAATTCTGTTGATGAGGCTGCTCCTAATGATATAGTGATGGACAATACAGCATGGACAGCTAAGAGGGACACTTGGGCTCAACAAATATGGGATAACAGGGTTCTAGCCATGTGTAATTGTCGGAGGGTGAACTCCTATCGCAGGGATCCGGAGGGACCCCTTTTTGAGATTCGGCCGGGGGGATGATTCTGAATATGTTTGCGGGAGAAATAAATGGGCGTAAATGCGATGGCAGGTGGGATGGAATGATCGGATGCAGAATGAAGTAAATGCATTCGAAGGATTTTTAGACAGGTTCGGACCGCACTGAGCGTAATACCCTACTCCTGTGTGGATGCTATAAATGCCCTGAGAATGTCCCTCAGGGATGTTGCTAGTTACAAGAATGTTTGTCTATCCTAGAGCTTCGGGCTCCTTGTTCTTCGGTGGTCTCAGCTTATGTGCTTGTACTGAGTGTTCTTCTGTCTTCGGTTTTCGTCCGAGAGTTGGAGAGCTGGATTCAACATCTTTCTCTGTGTCCACCGGCTCCTCTTTAAATACCCGCTGGCGGTAGCGTGCCCTGAAAGGGAGGGCACGAGTTCCAAGGCGCCATAAATGGAAAAGCAGTCATTATGGGTTGCTGTGCGAAGTGACGGCGGGGTTGAAAACGCGCCCCCCACTCTGTCTCGGTCGTCATGATGGTGTTGGCAACGGGCGCCGCAGAGCGGGCCCACCGGGCAGCCACAGAACAGCCAGGTGTGCCCGTCCGGTCTTGTTCTCCTGACACAGCAGGGTGACAGGTGGGGCGCCTTGGGCCTTGCGATGCTATCCCGAGGCGCGCCGGATGACGCGGGATGGGACCCGCGCATTAATTGTCCTCACGCCCTTCTGCCAGGATATGGCAGGGACTGACACCGAGCGTGGCAGGAGCAGTTGGAAGTGACAGGCCACGCGCCCTCTTAAATGCGGTATCGGGCCTTTCACTAGCTGACACCTCACCGCTGGACCTCTGTGGGGGCCACCGGCAAAGAACTTCTGGGGTCGTCGGGGAACCGAGTGCTCCGGGGTCACTGTTCACATCCCCGAGCACTCTCTCCCGGAAACACCCTCTCTTGGTCCTCGGGGAACTGAGTGCTCGGGGGCCACCGTTCACGGCCCCGAGCACTCTCTCCCGGAATCAACTGTTCAGATCCTCGGGGAACCGAGTGCTCGGGGGCCGCTGCTTGCAGCCCCGAGCACTCTCTCCCGGAACTACCTTCCTTGGGTCCTCGGGGTACTCGGGTGCTTGGGGACCACTGTTCATGACCCAGAGCACTCTCTTCCCGGCACTTGGTCTTCGCAGATCATCGGGGAACTCGGGTACTCGGGGACCACCGTTCATGGCCCCGAGCACCTGCTCCCGGGACTTAGTCGTCTCGCACTTCGGGGAGATCATCCCCGTGGGAGGTCGCCACGTGGCAACCTGCTGGTCTGGCCTCGGGATTCGGAGACCCCTTGTTTCTGATTCACCGACAGTAATGTACCTAATTCATGTGTACCAATTAGTTGAACTAAGCGTTGTGATTGTAATATATTGTTCTACCTTGATGTTTTAATTTATTTTCTACTGAGACCATTGAGCTATTGCCATGATGGACTCCTATATTTGATGTATTTGCCATTCATAGGAAACTTGCTCAGACCATTCAATTAATGCAATGGTGTACTCTAATACTTCCTATAGTTTCCATTCATTGACTTGCTAAGACCATGGATCTATTGCAATGATGATCCCCTCTTCCACATGATGTCCTACTGTTTGTGACTATGCTGTTTCAATATTTTATGGAGGATAATTTAAGCTCTTGATAATATTAGGACATAGCTGACTTTTCTCCACAAGGGGTGGCCAATGGTGGCCTGTCTACTATTGGGAAAGAAGGCATTGGTGGGTAGGAGGCCAATGGTAGGCTCACTTGGACCAATGTGATGTCTGGGTTTGCCTTGTGCCACTTGGTTGACCTTGTTGGGGAGTGGGTCAAGACAGAAAAAGGGTTCAAGAAGGTTCACCTTAACTCTGTTGCTAGAGACTTATCTGAGTTCACAATAGTAGAGATTTCTAGGACTCAAGTGTACAACTACCTTCATAAGTGGCAGGCTAGGTGGGTTAAAATCTACAGGCTGAAGGAGCTTAGTAGGGCTAATTAGGATGATGAGGACCATATGATAACCCTAGAGGCTGAACACTACAAAGGCCACATCAAGGTTTGCTACATAACATGCCTTCTTCATTTCTTTCCATGCTAGTTGTTTGCACTCCTCCCTAACCATTCATTCATTTATATTTAGGACCACCCCAAGCATGCTGACTTCCTCAATGTTCCCTTAGAAAACTACATGCCCATGCAAAATATATTTGGTAGTGGGGTTGCTACTAGGAGGTTTGAAATGGGTTCTAATGAGGCCCTAGAGAAGCTAACTGATTGGGCAGAGGCCATTGATGTTGATGCCCAACAAAGTGAAGCTGCTAAGCCCGATGACACTTTTGAGACTGCTCCAAAGGATGAAGTCCCTATCCTAGGAAAGAGGAAGAGAGTGGCTATCAGTAAGGAAGATGGCTCACTCATGTCTGGACTCATTGATGACATTTGGAGCTTTATTGAAGCTATCTCTAAAACTGTTCATTGTGAGGCCACCTCAGGAGTATATGAGGCAGTCATGAACCGTCCTAGTTTCTCAAGGGAGTCACTCATGTTTGCATTGGGTCATTTGACCGAGAACAAGGCAACTGAGTTGGTCTTTGTTGGGATGAGCGAGGCAGACAAGAACCTCTGGCTTAGGAATTTCCTAACAAAGCACTAATTCATATGAGCCCCGGTCTCCCTCCTTTCTTGTGGTTGCTATATGGCCAACTTAACTCACCTGACCATTTTTTGATGCCTACTTGAGAGGAGGTTGCACAAAACCCCTCAAGCATCATGGACTCCTTAACATGTGATGCTCTAAGTAGGCTATTGGTGATAGCTGAACACCATTCACTTTTTTTGTAAATGTTGTAACACAGGTCACATATGCATACAAAACATTCGGTATGCTACAGTGTGGTGGTCCTAAAACACCACAATTTATTGGCATGTAATGGTGCTGCGACACCTAAATTATGATGTTGTGACAGTAAAATGTGTCTTCTATGTTTCTATTTTCATATTGGTTGATGTACTAACCTTGTGCAAGTGATGCAATGAGACAATCATTTGCAGATTGTTTCTTTTTCATAGCATGCGATGTTACCGATATATGTTACTGATGACTTCTTCTTGTAAGCTAAGCTTGTTGCATTTGTGCATGTATGCCTTTCATGTTGCCTTTTTATATTTCTTCCTACTTGCTAGTTGGTTGCCATGGAATTTATTATTATCTTTGTTATATGAGTATGTCTTTTTCGAGGGAACTGCATGCTACGCTTTAGCTCACAGGAATGAAGTCATAGGATGTGTTCTTGTCATTGACTGAGGCTAGTATAAAAACCAATCAACTTTTTGTTGTAACTTTTCCCTACTTTGCCATGAACTTGCGCATCAGAACCTTGAACGGAACGGGGAGTATGTTCTTGGCATTTTACGCCTTACAAAGTTTATATTGTTCGTTTTTAAGGATCATTTTCTCAAACATTTGGTTTTTGTTGCAAGGAACCGTGAGCATAGGATGCAACACTGAATAGAACACTGAGTTAGAACAAAGAGTTGGAAAAAAAATTACTTGTACCGTCATCTAAATGCTATTATACTGAACTCCATTACAGTGTGCAAGTGAATGTAAGCCATATTGTTGTAATTTCATTTGGGAACACATTCCTATCATAAATTATGTTGTTGTAATACTAATTATCAAATCCATCGTGAACATATTCCTATCATAAACTCCGTTTTCTTGGATCTCTTCAAAATTGTAGCTTATCACTAATTCCTCTGTCACTTTCGTCTATCCTTTTTTTTTGTCTAATTGCGATGTTACAACAGAACAACAAACAGAGCATCAACCTACAACAAACACCAAAATCCACACGCTACAGCATACAAAAAATTTATCACACAACAAAAATAGATCAGACTGCCACAAGTCATTGAAACTAACTACCATTTCATCCTTGCAGCATAACATATATACCGCAATCCGGCGGTTCCAACTTGCTTAATATTTACATAACCATAACATGTTTTCCTTAGCACCTTCAATGCCACTGCAACCTACTGCATCTTAACTTAATCGGAGGGCTTCTGTTGCTTAACCAAAAGGGCAATAGAGGCCAATTGTTCAAAATATGTTCTAAGTCCTAACCAAAAGCAGCATTATCACCAACTAAACAACTTCTTCACTTCTTGTCTAGCAGCATGTACACCAACTCCATTATCACCCTCACAAGGCACAACACCACAATCCATGCCTTCTTTTTGTCCTCCACTTCAACTCGCATCCTTCTTTCATACCTCTGGAAGATAGTATTTGCCACCTCCTTCGTCCTCCTAACTTCCTCGTCCTTCTCCCTCATCTGCGCATCCTTTTCTAACAGCCATAAGGAGGTCTGCAGCAGCTCTGCCCTCATCACACCGTAACTTGTCGACAATGTCCCAAAGGTGCCCAATGGTTCTCTGCACCCGTTCATCCCATTCCTCATCAGTCCATTGAAGAAAGTTGCACTGATCTTCATCTTTGAGGTGAAAGTGCATATAGGCCCCCTAAGTGGGTTTTGGCTTATTGATGACAAAACGATTACGGAACTAATACGTTTATCGAAGTCATGAACAGGTCTTAGTCTCAATTGTGAAAACTTACGATGATTGATGCCCCTCGAAAAGAAAAGAGAAGTAATGAGTAGTACTCAATAGGATTTAAATTGTTCTACCTTTGAAATTGAGTCTACGGTAGACGTACTATTAAGAGGGTTGCATTTGTTTGTTGTCATGGTGTCTCAATACTCAAGATAACCTTTAAAACCCATAGTTGAGAGACACATTCACCCACGGACACCGTGAATGTTGGCAGAAGTTTACTGAGTCCGGAGTATCCGGTGTTCATCGGACACTTCGGTAGTTGGTGAGTTTTTAGGCCGGAGTCTCCGAGGTAGACTCCGCCAGAGGTCGGTCGGTTAAGCATTTATTTTTTTGAAAGAAAAATGCCGGAGTTTCCGGTGTTCACCGGATACTCCGATACGAAAAATGTTTTTGGCTGGAGTCTCCGAAAGAGACTCCGCCAAGGGTTGCTCAGTTAGTATTTATTTTTTATGAAAAGGAGACCAGAGTCTACGGTGTTCACCGGATACTCCGGTACCTAGAGAGACCAGAGAGTCCGGTAAGTCTCCGGACTTTGTCTTTGTGGTAGCTAAGTTTGGGCCGGAGACTCCGGTGTTCACCGGAGACTCCGGCAGCTTAACAGAACTGTAACGGCTAGTTTTGACACAGTTCTGAGACCGTTCTAACACCGTTTTGGATTTTAGGCCGGAGACTCTGGTGTTCACCGGATACTCCGGGGTAGGTGTGTCAGAATAGCAACGGTTAGTTTTTGAGAGTGAGTTATATATACTCCCACACCCCCAAGCATTAAAGGCTTGCTGTTGCTACTGAGCTCCACATTCATAAAGCCTTCCAAGAGCATTTAAAAGCCCTCCAAACATCTCTAGTGCTTAGTTTTTGCGCCAATTTAGTGAGATCTTGTTTGGAGTGAAGTTGAGACATTTGAGCATTGAGTTCATCATCAAGCATTCGTTGTGATCATTTCTCTTGGAGCCTTATGCTCCTAGACAGCAAGGCGTCACCCATAGAGCACCCAATCATTATGGAGTGCCACGGGAAGTTTGTAATCGACATCAACTTGAGTAAGGAAATTCTAGCTTGATCTTTGTGGTCGCTGGAAGAGGATAGGGTGGGAAAAGACCCAGCTCTTTGTGAGCTCCTCAACGGAGACGTAGGCACTTCTCTGTGAGGTAGTCGAACTCCGGGATAACATCTTGTCTCATCATTTGTGCAATTTATTTTAGTTGTGTAGTTTTGGGATTTTTCCCATACAATTAGTTTTTGTGATCATCTTGCTAGTGTCTATTGTTGTTCAAGCTTTGTGCTATTATTAGATCTAATATCACCTTTTAGACTCTAGCTGTTCCCGTTTAATTTTAGTTGTTCTCAAGTTTCTGTATAGACCAGAGACTCCGGACTAGACCGGATACTCCGGACAGACTGGAGTATCCGACCTTCACCGGAGTATCTGGCATCTGTTTAATCCGCTGGTTAGTTTTAATTTTCAGAAAAGCCTATTCACCCCCCTTTAGGCACCTTTAAGTACATTCAGTAGGAACGAGAACGGCGTCTAGAGGGGGGTGAATAGGCGACTCAACAAATTTCTTTCGAAATAGATGACATTTTCCTATTTCCACCCAACGCACCTCAACATGCTCAAGCGGAAGCAAAAGATTAGAGAGACAAAACAATATGACTAGTTCCATGGCAATATGACTCCATAAATGGAATATGAACCATAGGTTCCATTCAAGACCATTCCATGTGTCTTTGTGCATAAAAACTCGCAACTTTCAAAGAAACTAGAGAAGATGGACACCGGACAAGGTTATCATCCAAGATGATAGTCTAGTGGCAAGGGGACTCAAGACCCGCTCAAATACATCATATGTGAGTGTTTAAGCCACTAGCATCAAGAAAAACAACCCTGCAAAGGTGAAAAACTGCAGCTCAAAGAAAAGATCTCCGAGCAAGGAACCTCTCCAAGTTGATGATCTAGAGGCAAGAATACTCAAGACCTATGAGCATACACTCGTGTGTGAGTTTTTATGCCTCTAGAAACAAGAAGAATGATCTCATAAGGTGCTGAACTTTCAGCCCAAAAACCAAAACGAAAATCAAAACCGAAAACCGAAAACTTGCAAACTTGCAAGGGAACCAATAGAGGGAAACTAGAAGGAGGGGAATTCAAGCATATGCAAAAACATAAACTTAATTACTCAAAGTGGTCATCCCTATTTTAGGCGGATTACAATTCAAAACTTTCACCTGTTACATAGGCTAAGCACCCATCCTTCTCTCCTCTAAAACCCTAACTCTAAGGCTCTCAAATGGGTGGCACAAGGGGGCTCAAGTGGCTAGTTCAAAGCTCTCTCTAGCCCTACCCCTCTATTTATAGGCCTAGGAAACTTGGTCCTTAAGTTTCCTAGCTTTTCCCCAAAATACACCTCTCTTGTAGTGCACTCCTACCTACCACCGAGGGTATTTTAGTTCATTTTCTTCTCCATTCATCGGACGGCCATGGTGCCTTTATGACTTAGCTTCGCCTCGACGCAAGCTTCACAATGGTACCACATACTACTCTAGTCCTTCCACGGTTTTGAGGCCAAACCGCGAAACCGCCTGCACGTTTCTCAAAGCGTGACTCACCGACTTACTTACACCTTAAGCAAGCACTTCGATGTTGACGCGTGTACCCATCATGCGATCCTGACCGCCGACAAGTCTCTCCCGCTCCTGATCCCTCGGGTCATCTTGTCACTTACACCGGTATCCCCTTCGCTTGACTTTGTCAACACGCCGTCTCCATCCGCCTTCAATACTTTGCTTGACCTCCACGTGTTCAGCTAGGATCACCCTTGACTCTGTTCGGCCTCCTTGATCGTCTGGCACCAAGCACTCCGCTAGGCCCCGATCATCCCCCGTCGACCGTCAAGTTGTATCCATCACATGCACATCATGAGACAAGCAAACACATATCTCCAACTCCAATTCCAATTAGTCCATAATCAATATGCTCAAATGAAATATTAAATCAATTCAAATCACATCAAAGCTCATGCAAAACCGAAGATCATCAAACCAAATAAATAACAGTGTCAATCACTCATCACAAGAAAACTAAGGTACATTTCAACTTGATTTCTCAATCTCCCCCTTGAGTGCATTGACAACCCTCAATGTACAAAGATTTTGGTTTGAAGAAATTAAAACAAGATAAGCTCATCCAAGTGACCAAAAACTCGAGAAAGAGCAAAGTATGTCACTTGGTATAAGAAAGGTTGCAAAAGCCCTAAGAGCGGTACAGACGAGCCAAACACCTCAAAAGAGCAAGAAAAACTCAAAAACCCAAAAACCTAAAACACATCCCTTGTTAAATATTTGAGCATAAAATTTTTGGACATATTTTCTCCCTTTTTAGCAATGCAAACATCATGGATAACAGACTATGCAAAAGATGTGCAAATGAAATGCAAGCCTACAAAGCTTCACATATAGATCACAAAGCACTTGCAAGAACTAGAGATGTCAAAGCACTATGATAAGTAAACAATATAACTCAAATGCGCACAAAGTCTCGATATGATTTCATGTCACAAGCACCGGGAGTGAAGCAAGTTTTGATCATATTGTTCAATTATCCAAAAGACATTACCACAAAAGCAACCGCAGTTTCATGATTAGTGTAAAGATTAGAGAAACTAGTGTTATGTCAAGTTCAAACTAGGCAACCAAGTTCAACCCGACAGGCTATGAAACACCCACATATCAATCCAAGCTTTAGTTTGACAACATGAAAAAGAACATTCTTAGCACATTAAAAAAAGCACAAATTAACTTTCTCATTTGATCATTTAACTATCCTCAAGTGAGTTTTAAGCAACCATAGGTTCACTTCTTTGGCAAACCACATGAAGCCTTAAGCCATTGTATTGGATTTAATTTTAGCTCAAAACTTGATCATTTATTTTATTACCTCAACATAGAATTCAAGATATGCAATTTTTCATAAAGCCAAAACAAGTTGTGTCTTTTCAACACAAAAGAGCACATGCTCTCCCAAGGGTTAATCATAGGCTAAAAATTTACATAGACAAAGGTCAAAGACCCCCAATCCGCTGAACTGAACAAAGCGGCCTAGCACAAGCTTTTCACAGAACTAGCCCTAATTTAAGCACTGATTAAGCTAAAGTAAATACTCAAGGATGACAAGAGATTATGTTCGTATTTCAAGTTCATTCTTTAAAAAAGACAAGCTTGCTCAACAGATTTTATGCCATATTTTCAATAAGAGCCTAAGCTTGCACAAATTTTTATACATCCACTACACTTAACACAAATTCACAACTAGTACAAGAAAGTGCAAAGAACATATAAGTGAAGCTTGCTAATTATGATTAATTATAAAATGTATGTAATGCAGATGCAATAAAAATGAGATAGAGTATGTATAAAGACAACTCCCCCTCACACAATGTTATAGGGATGACACACACCAAGCTCTCCCCTCAGAAATGCAAACCTTGTTGCATCTAGAGGCTTGGTAAAGATATCGGCTAGCTGGTGTTGGGTATCTATGTAGCTCAACTCAATGTCTCCCTTCTTATTATGGTCTCTCAGGAAGTGAAATCTCACATCTATATGTTTGGTTCTGGAGTGTTGAACTGGGTTATTGGCTAAGCTTATAGCATTAGTGTTTTCACACAAAAGTGGCACACTCTTGAAATCTAACCCAAAATCCCTCAAGGTAGCAACCATCCACAAAATCTGTGAGCAACAGCTAGCAACAACTACATATTCAGCTTCAGCAGTAGACTGCACAACGCTAGACTGCTTGCGAGAAGACCAACACACAAGAGAAGTACCCAAGAAATGACAAGTACCATAGGTAATCTTCCTGTCAATTCTACAGCCAGCAAAATCCGCATCCGAAAAACCTCGAAGAGGAAGCGAAGAGGAAGCAGAAAACCAAAGCCCAAACTCAAGAGTGTGCTTGAGATACCTCAGAATGCGCTTCACCGCTTGGCGGTGAGATGTCCTCGGTGAAGCCTGGAAGCGAGCACACAAGCAAACGGCGAAGTGGATGTCGCGTCTTGTCGCCGTCAGATACAGAAGGGAGCCGATCATGCTCCTGTACTCCCGCTGGTCCACCTCCTCGCCATCTTCATCCGGATCAAGCACAGTCGAGGTAGCCATTGGTGATGCCAATGGCTTTACATCGCTCATGATGAACTTCTTCAGTAAATCCTTGGTGTACTTCGTCTGATGGACGAATGTACCTTGCTTGCATTGCTTGATTTGCAGCCAAGGAAGAAGATGAGTTCGCCCATCATCGACATCTCGAATTCCCTACTCATAGTTGCTGCAAACTTGGCCACAAGTGCATGAGAAGAGCCACCAAAAATGATATCATCCACGTAAATCTGAACAAGTAAGAAATCATTGTCATGCCTAAAAGTGAACAAAGTTTTATCAGCTGACCCCACCACATACCCATGCCCTAGCAAGAAAGACCTAAGCCTATCATACCAAGCCCTAGGTGCCTGCTTAAGCCCATACAAAGTTTTCTGAAACTTGTATACTCTATGTGAGTATTTGGGGTGCTCAAAGCCTGGAGGTTGCTTGACATAGACCTCTTCCTCTATGAAGCCATTTAGAAAAGCACTCTTGACATCAATTTGATACAACTTAAAACCTCGTGATGCCGCAAATACAAGAAGGATTCTAATGGCTTCTAGTTTAGCTACTGGTGCAAAAGTTTCTCCAAAGTCTATCCCCTCTACCTGAGTGAAACCATGAGCCACTAGTCTAGCCTTTTTTCTCACTACAGACCCATCCTCCCTCTTTTTGTTTTTGAAAACCCATTTGGTGCCTATGGTATGAACATTAGGGGGTTGCTCTACAAGGACCCAGACTTGGTTTCTCTCAAAGTTTTCAAGCTCTTCATGCATGGCATTGACCCAACTCGAATCAAATAAAGTATGTACAACATCATGGGTCTCAAAAGAAGCAACGAATGTAGAATCAGTAAAATGAGCATGAGAAGCAGACTTGGACCTCGTTACCCTCTTCTCAAGATCTTCGATCATCATGTGTGGAGGGTGTTGCAGCTGAATGTGTTGAGGGGCCTCACGCCTAGAGGTGAACTCCCCCTCAACCTGTGTGGGTGCAGGCTCGAGAATAGCCGAAGTAGAAGTAGAGGCTGCAGGACCTTCTGCTGGAGTATAAGAAGCAGGAGCAAGCCCTGGAGTAGGTATGGTCGAGGGAAGTAGTGGATCATCCTCGTCATCATCAAAAGCTGGAAGATCGCCATCTACAAAGATGCTCTCGCTCATCTCCTAATCACCTGCATACTCAAAGGCAGAACTAGCACAGGGGGTTGATTCATCAAAAGTCACATCACAGGATTCCATGATGGTGTTAGTATCAAGATTATAAACCCTATAATAATGACCATGAAGAGAATACCCCAAGAAAATACCATCGAAAGAACGTGACTCGAACTTATCAAGATTGCCACGCTTTAGGATGAAGCAACGACAATCGAAAACTCTCAAATGTGAAACCTTCGGCTTCCTTCCAAAGTGCAACTCATAAGAAGTCAAATTTAAGATCGAGCACATGAAAATCTGATTAGAGATGTAGCACACTGTGCTAATGGCCTCAGCCCAAAACTTCTTAGGAGTTCTATGCTCATCGAGCATCGTCCTAGCCATCTCCACCAAAATCCTGTTCTTTCTCTCAACCACGCCATTCTGCTGAGGAACGTGTGGGGTAGAAAATTGATGTTCAATGCCATGTTCAAGGCAAAAACCATCAAACAAATAGTTCTTGAACTCGGTGCCATTATCACTGCGAATTGCTTTCAATGCACCAGGAAGTTCTGTGAACAATCTCAAAGCTAAGCTCCGAAAGTGTGAAAACACTTCATCCTTGCTCACAAGAAAGAAGACCCAAGAGTAACGAGAGAAATCATCAACAATGACAAGAACATACCACTTCCCACCCGCCGAACGAACCCAAGAAGGACCAACAGTGTCCATATGGAGAAGTTCTCCCGATCGTTTAGTCATCACCAGATTGACTAGTGGCTGAGGAGCAGCAACCATCTTGCCATGCCGACAAGAAGCACACACAAGGTTCTTCTCAAACTTGAGCTTGGGCAATCCTCGGATCAAGCCTAGGGCACTCAAACGAGTGAGCAAATCAAAGCTCATATGCCGTAGTCTCCTATGCCACATCCAAAGCTCAGAAGAAGGTTGAGCAAGTAAACACCGAGAAGAACTAGAACACTTAGAAAAATCAGCTCCAAAAACTCTCCCAACTCGAGAAATCTTGCAAATTAAAGTGCCAGAAGAATCAAGAACTCAAGAAGTATTGCGTTTGAAACGCACTTCCAAGTCCTCATCTAGCAACTGAGATACAGAGAGAAGATTGTATCCCAGATGCTCCACCAAAGCCACATCTTTGAGAGTGAAACTCTCATTCACCCTTATCATACCTTTGGCTTTCACCCTTCCTTTCCGATCATCCCCGAATTTGATGTACTCGTGTCGCTTCACGGGGGTGAGGTTGGAGTACCATGATGAATCTCTGGTCATGTGGCACGAACAATCGGAGTCGATGAGCCACTTGTTCTTCAGGCCTCCGCCTACCACCTACACATGAGAAGAATAGAAGGTGGATGGCTCAGTACTGGGGTTAGTCAAAAACCTCCTAGGAATCCAGTACTGGGTCATCCGCCCTGAAGCAGAAACAGTAGATAACTCAACACCAACACGCTGGGGGCGAGTAACACAATGAGGAAAACGTGGTCTGTCAAAGCGCTGGGACTCAAAGCCTCTTACACGTGGACCAAAACCATATGAGTCATGGTAAAATCTACGTCGGGCAGCACCTCTAGGAAAACACTGAAAAGCGCTAGGGACTCGTGATTGGAAGCGAGGAAAAGACTCATGTATACCAACAGAGGGGCGGTACATGTCCCGGGTGCTCCATTCCCACTCACACCGCTCATCTCTCCTATGGCGAAAGCAAAACCAAACCAAGTGACCATCTCTCTGGCAGTAGGCAGTGGTAGCATTTCTCGGGAACGCGATTGTCGGTCACTCGGGGCTCTCTTATAGGCTCTTTCATCTTAGGTTGTGGAGCTCTCTTGGGTTGTGGTGCGGGCTTCTTCTTTGTGGGTTGTGGAATTGGTTTCTTGATGGGTTGTGGTGTGGTATTGATTTTGGACTTCTCAGAATCTAGGGTAGTAGGTGTGATGAACACAGTCTTACTCTCCCCATTGTAAGCCACTCTCTCAAAACCCAACTCAAGAGCTAAACCCGCCTTGTCAGCACACATTTTGGTCTTGGCCAAGATCAAATTCATTTTCCCTTTGCCCTCTGAACACTTCTCCACCAGAGAAAGGAGATACTCATTCTCAGTCATAAGCTTTTGAACTTGCCCTCTAACCCAGTTGAGTTTGTCCTAAAAGATGGTGCAGGTGGAACAATTCGGTTGCTTCCTTAGAACTCCCAGCACTCTCCAATCTAGACTCTAGCTCCTCTAGGAGCTTGTCTTTCATATCAACATCCTTTGCAAGCAAAGGGCAATTTATACAAGCACCTAAGAGAGTAGACCTAGATTCCTCCTCAATGAGCTTCCTCTCGGCAATCTCAAGCCGACTGACGACTTGAGCATGCACATTACGAAGCTCAGCAAGTTCAGTCATGATAATCAAGCAACTCTCACAATCCTCAACATCGGGCCTAGACTTAAGTAATGCAAGTTCAGCAGAGGCAGAATCATACTTAGGCCTAAGATCCTTCAACTCACACACAGCTTTCTGAAGTAACATATCCTGGCTAACGAGAGCATCATTCAAGGTATCGACTTGGATGGAAAGCTGATCGTAGGAAGGCAATACCTCAGAGGGATCCAGCTCAGGGTCGCAGTCGTCATTGTGGTCTTCCGCCATGAAGCAGAGGCCGGTGAAGTCCTTGGCCTTCTTCTTGTTCTTTGCTTGCGGTTCATCCTCCTCCGAGCTATCCTCCTCGCTAGAAGAAGTGTCGATGTCACTGAGAGCCACCACGAACACCCTAGAAGCCGCCTTAGCAAGCCTTCTTGGCCATCTTGTCGCGGTTCTTCTTGAAGAAGGGCTTCTTATTCTTCTTCTTGTGCTTGTTGTATTCGTGGTCGCCATCCTCCCTCTTCTTAAGCTTGGGGCAGTCTGTCTTGAAGTGGGTAGTGTCACCACACTCAAAGCAGGCACGAGAACCACCCCTCCTCCGATCTCGGTGGTTGTTGTAGAAGCGGGTGAACTTCTTCACAATCAGCGCAAAGTCCTCATCATCCAGCGCGTCCACCTGCTCCTCTGTAACAGAAAACAAGGAAGACAAAGTAAATCTACTCAATAAAGTGTTAGCACAAGAAAAGCCAGCTGCAGACTAATTGCCACCACCAGATCCAAAAACTAACGCCATGTTCCGAGACAGGGAGTTTCCGAGATCGATTCGAGCCGCCTTGGCTATCTCGGTGGATTTGAGCTTGCTGAAGAGCTCATCACAAGTCAACGTGTCGTAACTTGGAGACTCTTCAATGCTCGAGATCTTCACTTCCCATATGCTACGATCAAGAGCATAGAGAAGTTTGATCGCTCTCTCGTGGTCAGAATAGGGTAAAATACCAGTTGATCGAATATTGCTAACAATCCCATCAAAGCGAGCAAACATCGCATCCAAAGACTCTCCAGGGTCTTGCACAAACATTTGGTATTCTTGGTTGTATGTTCTTTGGCGTCTGGCCTTAATCTGATTAGTGCCTTCATGAAAGACACTCAGAGTAGACCAGATCTCTCGAGCTGTACGGAGGTGCTGAACCCTGTCAAACTCATTCCGACTCAGGCTTGTGAACAAAATATTTCTGGCCTTATTGTTAGCCTCATATTGTTCGCTTTAAACCTGAGTCGTGCGAGCAGCAGGGATCTCATAGTTGAAATCAACTATTTTTTATATCGCACTTCCTTGGCTTAGAAGATAAGCCTCCATGCGTACCTTCCAGTACGAAAAATCATAGCCATCAAATAGTGGAATCTTCCCATTTCTCTCCATGTTGTCTACGGATCACAAAACCGGTTAAGGTCAATAAGTGATCAAACTGGCTCTGATACCAATTATAGGAATGAGAACGACGACTAGAGGGGGGTGAATAGGCGCCTCAACAAATTTCTTTCAAAATAGATGGCCTTTTCCTATTTCTCACCCAACGCACCTCAAAATTCTCAAGCGGAAGCAAAAGATTAGAGAGACAAAGCAATAAGACTAGTTCCATGTCAACATGACTCCACAGATGGAATATAAACCATAGGTTCCATTCAAGACCATTTCATGTGTCTTTGTGCACAAAAACTCACAACTTTCAAAGAAATTAGAGAAGATGGACAACAGATAAGGTTATCCTCCAAGATGATAGTCTAGTGGCAAGGGGACTCAAGACCCGCTCAAATACATCAGTATGTGAGTGTTTAAGCCACTAGCATCAAGAAAAACAACCCTGCAAAAGTGAAAAACTGCAACTCAAAGAAAAGATCTCCGGGGAAAGAACCTCTCCAAGTTGATGATCTAGAGGCAAGGATACTCAAGACCCATGAACATACACTCGTATGTGAGTTTTTATGTCTCTAGCAACAAGAAGAATGATCTATAAGGTGCTGAAATTTCAGCTCAAAAACCAAAACGAAAAATCAAAACTGAAAACCAAAAAACTTGCAAACTTGCAAGGGAACCAATAGAGAGAAACTAGAAGTAGGGGAATTCAAGCATATGCAAAAATATAAACTTAATTACTCAAAGAGGTCAATCCTATTTTAGGCGGATTACAAAGATTTATCTCTCAAAATTCTCACATATTACATAGGCTAAGTACTCATCCTTCTCTCCTCTAAAACCCTAACTCTAAGGCTCGCAAATCAGTGGCACTAAGGGGCTCAAGTGGGTGGTTCAAAGCTCTCTCTAACTCTACCCCTCTATTTATAGGCCCAGGAAACTTGACCCTTAAGTTTCCTAGCTTTTCTCCAAAATACCCCTCTCATGTAGTGCACTCCTACCTACCACCAATAGTATTTTGGTCCATTTTATTCTCCATTCATCGGACGACCGTGGCGCCTTCATGACTTAGCTTCACCTCGACGCAAGATTCACGATGGTTCTACATACTCCTCCAGTTCTTCCACGGTTTTGAGGCCAAACCGCGAAACCGCCTTGCTTACACATTAAGCAAATGCTTCGATGTCGACGCGTGTACTCCGTCATGCGATCCTGACCACCGGCAAGTCTCTCCCGCTCCCAATCCCTTGGGCCATCTTGTCACTTGCACTGGCATCCCCTTCGCTTGACTTTGTCAACACGCCGTCTTCATCCGCCTTCAATGCTTTGCTTGACCTCCACGTGTTTAGCTAGGATCACCTCAACATGAGTAATGTTGGCCTGATCTTCCGATAGGTAGCGATAAGTCGGTGGGTGGAGAACTCGACGTTGATGATCCAAAGGCTTCAACCCGAACAGATCGTCTCCCTTGCAATCACTACACCACAGCTCCGATGGTTATCAACCGTGTCGCGCGGTTGACCTCGCCAAGAAGGCTCAATCCCTGCAAGCGTACCGAGAACACAAGCAAGAACGTAGAAGATGCAATCTGAAATATTGCGAATTGAATTCAAGCACTCGAAGTCGGGGTTCCACAAACACTTGCGGCGGCCTAGTCGGTCCGGAACAAGAGCGAAAATCTCACAATTGTGTGTAGATCAATGTCTAAGCAAAACCCAACTCTAATTAGGGCAGCGGCTACTATATATAAAGGATTAGGGTCGGCCAAGGACCCCTGGACGCGTCCCTAATGGACTCCAACACGATACACGGGCCAACGACCCAAAAGATGGTGGCGCAGCACCTTGACAGATTCTGGACGTCCACTTGTTTCGACGATTCCCGTTGACTCAGAAAGAATTTGGACATGGGACCAGTCCCGTTGGAAAGCTTATCTCCTTAGCTTTCCAACCATGTGCAGAACGTTAGAAACAGAGTCCGTATGCGTCCTGGGCGACGATTTTAGTGCGGACTGGTCCTGGACTCCGAAACGGACTCGAACTGGATTGGACCTCCACCTTGGCTTGGGCGCCCTTGCTGTTCTTCTCCCGTGTTCCTAAGTAGCAATATATCACAATTATTCAGTAGCATCCCATCCTCATCAAAATATAAAGGAACACTAAGGAACGAGCTCACCTCATGATTTAGTTGACGTGCACGAGCTCGTGTCAATGGACCTATTGTTGGGGGAATACTCAGTGTGTGTGTATCCGAAAGAGTGATGTCCTCATCATCCTCCTCCTCTTGAATTGGAGTCGTCCTCGACGCAATGTCATCTTCTTCTCCCAAGTAAGGCTTTAAATCTGAAATATTAAATGTGGGACTAACCCCATAATCTGCAGGCAACTCAAGCTTATATGCATTATCATTGATCTTTTCCACAATTTTAAAAGGACCATCAGCTCGAGGCAGCAATTTAGACTTTCTTAAATCAGGAAACCTATCTTTGCGCAAATGTAACCACACAAGATCACCAATTTCAAAAGTAATATATTTCCGACCTCGGCTACCATAAGTTCTATACTTCTCATTCATCTTTTCAATATTTTGCTTAGTCAACTCATGCATTTTCAGAATCAAATCAGCACGTGTCTTAGCATCAAAATTCAATTTCTCGGATGTTGGTAAAGGAAGTAAATCAATAGGGGCACGGGGGTTAAAACCATACACTACCTGAAACGGACTTACCTTGGTGGTGGAGTGAACTGATCTGTTGTAAGCGAACTCGATATTGGGTAGACACTCTTCCCACATCCTCAAATTTTTCTTCAAAACAGCCCGCAACATGGTGGATAATGTGCGGTTCACAACCTCCGTTTGTCCGTCGGTTTGAGGGTGACATGTCGTCGAAAACAGCAGCTTTGTCCCAAGTTTATTCCAAAGTGTCCTCCAAAAGTGGCTCAAAAATTTTGCATCACGATCCGAAACAATGGTGTTAGGCACTCCATGCAAGCGAATGATTTCCCTGAAAAACAAATCAGCTATGTTTGTAGCATCATCGCTCTTGTGACAAGGTATAGAATGTGCCATTTTTGAAAAACGGTCCACAACGACAAATATACTATCCCTCCCCCTCTTGGTCCTAGGCAATCCTAAAACAAAATCCATAGAAATATCCTCCCAAGGCACACTAGGAACAGGAAGAGGCATATAAAGTCCATGTGGGTTCAAGCGAGACTTAGCTTTATTGCAAGTAGTGCAGCGTGCCACGTAGCGCTCGACGTCGCGCCTCATCTTAGGCCAAAAGAAGTGAGTAGCCAGTACATCCTCGGTCTTCTTCACTCAAAAATGTCCCATCAAACCACCTCCATGCGCTTCCTGCAAGAACAATAGGCGAATAGAGATAGCTGGGATGCATAGCCTGTTAGTACGGTATAGTAATCCATCATTCAGCACATATTTATTCCAAGTTCTTCCTTCTTTACAATGTTCGAAAGCATCTTTAAAGTCCAAATCAGTAGCATATAATCCTTTAATTGTTTGTAAACCAAAAATCTTATGATCGAGTTGGGACAACATGGTATAACGTCTAGATAACGCATCTTCAATGACATTGTCTTTACCTTTCTTGTGTTTAATGATATAAGGAAAAGACTCTATAAATTCAACCCATTTAGCATGACGTTTGTTCAGTTTGGCTTGGCTTCTAATATGTTTCAAAGCTTCATGATCAGAATGAATAATAAACTCCTTGGGCCAAAGATAATGTTGCCATGTTTCTAAAACTCGCACTAAAGCATACAACTCCTTATCATAAGTCGAATAATTAAGAGATGGCCCATTCAATTTCTCACTAAAATAAGCAACGGGTTTACCTCCTTGTAGTAGCACTCCTCCAATTCCAATGCCGCTAGCATCACATTCTAATTCAAAAGTCTTACCAAAGTCCGGAAGTTGGAGTAGAGGTGCATGCGTAAGCTTATCTTTCAGCGTATTAAAAGCTTGTTCTTGTGCTGGCCCCCATTGGAACGGAACACCCTTCTTTGTCAACTCATTGAGTGGGGCAGCAATGGTGCTGAAATCTCTCACAAAACGCCGATAGAACCCTGCAAGTCCATGAAAGCTTCTCACCTGTGTGATAGTCCCAGGGGTCGGCCAGCTCTTGATGGCTTCAATTTTAGCTTCATCCACTTCAATTCCCTGTGGAGTAACAACATAGCCAAGAAAAGCAACTCTATTCGTGCAAAAGGTGCACTTGTCAAGGTTAGCAAACAAACGTGCCTCTCTCAAAGCAGTAAAAACAGCACGTAGACGATCAATGTGTTCTTCATGTGACTTGCTATAGATCAAAATATCATCAAAGTACACCACCACAAATCTTCCTATGAAAGCACGTAAAACCTCATTCATCAATCTCATGAAAGTGCTAGGTGCATTAGTTAAACCAAAAGGCATCACTAACCACTCATATAAACCGAACTTAGTTTTGAAAGCAGTTTTCCATTCATCTCCCAATTTCATTCTTATTTGGTGGTAACCACTACGCAAGTCAATCTTTGTGAAAATAATAGAACCACTCAACTCATCAAGCATGTCGTCTAGCCTAGGAATAGGGTGACGATACCTTATTGTGATATTATTAATGGCTCTACAATCAACACACATACGCCATGTGCCATCTTTCTTAGGAACCAAAAGAACAGGAACAGCACAAGGATTAAGGCTCTCTCGTACGTACCCACGGTCCAAAAGGTCTTGGACTTGTCGCTGAAGTTCCTTAGTCTCCTCCGGATTGGTCCTATATGCAGCGTGGTTTGGCAATGTAGCTCCCGGGATCAAATCTATTTGGTTCTCTATCCCTCTCAATGGTGGCAGCCCCGGGGGTATCTCAGCTGGAAAGACATCCTTATACTCCTGCAAAAGGTTAGTGATAGCAGGAGGCAAAGAGCTAGGTATATCATCAATTGAAAATAAAACCTCTTTGCATACGAAAGCATAGCATAAAGTATTATTATCTTGAATTTCAGCAAGGTCAGTTTTAGTAGCAAGCATAACACCACCCTTTAACTTAATACCTTCGGACCTAGGTGTGTTCTTTTCTTTCTTAGGTGGAAAAACAGAATGAGCTACTTGCTGATTTTCAGATTCCAAAACACGTTCTTTCTTTTCTTTTTCAGCTAAAGCTTTATCACATTGCACAATTTCAGCAGGTGTCAAAGGAAGCAAAGAGATTTTCTTTCCCTTGTGCATGAGAGAGTATTTATTACTTCTACCATGGTGTGTAGTATCGGTATCAAATTCCCAAGGACGGCCTAACAAAAGTGAACATGCTTGCATAGGCACTACATCAAAATCAGCATAATCATGGTAGGAACCAATAGAAAAATGTACTCTCGCAGATTGTGTTACCTTAACCTTACCGCTGTTATTGAACCACTGAATGTAGTATGGATGAGGATGTGCACGTGTTGGCAAAGAAAGATTCTTCACAAGATCGGAGCTCAAGAGGTTGTTGCAACTCCCGCCATCAATTATGGTACGAACACGTGCATCTTTGACAATGAGGAATGTCTGGAATAGATTATGGCGTTGTAGCTGCTCCGCTTGCCCCATTTGAGAACTCAAAACTCGCTTCACAATGAAGGTGCGTGCTGCATAACTCTCCGTGGCAGCGGTACCACTAATCTCCTCCCCCTCACTATCCATGTCATGATCGGCTGCAAGATTAGCTTCAAATGCATAGTCTTCCTCGACATCACTATGACTAACATATCCACCATCTGCTATTGCGGAGTATGCTCGCTGGCTTGGGCAATCCTTCATGACGTGGCCAATACCTTGGCAGCGACGGCACACAATGCCCGTTGTACGACCCGTGGTAGCTGCACCTGAAGAAGAGCGTGGCATTGGATCCTGCGAAACAGTAGATTTACTCACCTCACGTGATGGTTGTGGTGCTCCTGCTGAACGCGCCCGAGTGTTGGAGGAGGGGGCAGCAGATCGTGTAGATATAGAAGGGAATGTTGTTGCTTGTCCCGGTGGTACTCGTGAAGTAGATGTACTCCCAAAATTGTTCCGTAATTTCTGCACTTGTTGTCGCCCTTGCAGTTCTTTTTCTACCAAGATAGCAAAATGGAACAACCTATTGGTAGTATTGTAATCTTTATAATCAACAAGGTCCTGAATTTCACGTCTCAACCCGGAGTAAAAACGAATCATGGTATCCTCATCATCCTCTTGTATACTACATCGAAGCATAGCAATTTGAAGCTCTTGATAGTAATCATGGACAGATTTAGAACCTTGATTTAAGCGCTGCAATTTCTTTTTCAATTCACGTGTATAATCAGGAGGAATAAATCTATTGCGCATGGCACGCTTTAGTCTAGGCCATGATTCAGGTTCTAAGCCACTAGAAACTAGACCATTCCACCAAATAATAGCATAATTCATGAACTCACAAGTGGCTAGTCTAACTCTATGTATTTCAGGAACCATATGAGAACTATACTTTTGATCAACCGTCATTTCCCAATTCAAATAAGCATCAGCATCATATGCATCATCAAAAGGAGGCATGGAAAACTTAATCTTAGAATAAGGATCATCGCGACCGTTGCGATTAACATTATTACCTCCATTACCTTGACGACGTTGTTGTTGGCCACGACGTAATTGTTCAGCATGAGGACGTTGCTCAGCACGCGCATCTTGCCTAACAAAAACCTCACCATCTTCTTGGTCACCATCATTAGTATCATCATCATCATCATGTGAATGGTCATCATCCTGTGGTGGTTGTCGCAACTCAAGGTCGTTGACTCGCGTGACGAGGTTAGCAATGCTTGTTCTAATGTCTGTCAATAGCCTAGTATGCTCCTGCAAGGCTTTGTTGAGTTCTTCCTTGGACACACAATCCTTAAAATCCGATGGAGAGCCATCACCTGACATGGTTAGTAGAAAACAAAGGACAACAAATATTATCCCTATCAACTACTAGGTTGTGGAAGGTGGAATCACACACACTCAAGTGTCTTACCACGCTCTTACAAATGTTCTTACCAACGCAGCAAGGAGGAACAACCGTGGAAGCGTGGGATGATTGCAAGAGTGAACCTGTTCGGATCAAAGGAGGTGGAGCTTGGAAGGCACAATATGGTAGCAAGGATTAGCAATAATTGTAATCAGAAGAGCAAAGCTAAATAAGTGTCCAAAGTATGAATCACAGTTGCTGGTCTATCACGTGTCCCTAGTCCTAGCACAACAGCTAAAACAAGGGTAAAAAGGATTTATCAGAGAAAGACACAGCAAACAGCACAATTATCTGGGTGTTCTCTATGTGCTCCTCTTTTTTGTCTTTTAGCACTAGTAGGAATCACGAATTTTTTTTTTCGTATTTTTCTGATATTTTTTTCTGAACTAGGAGCACACAAGCAATAACCACAGAAATTTTCAGCTCAAACGGATGCAAGATGTGGCCTATAGAAAATCAAGCACGTTCTCTGAAAAGTGTGCGGAAACTTCGCGGCTCGAATACTCAATCTTCCAAGCCGAATTTGGGAAAAAAATTTCGGCGGAACCCAACAAAGCGGGGGAGCAACGGATGTAACTTTTTCTGTAGATGTCCGTGAAAATTTTTTTTGCCTGATTCCGAGTCCGTATGAGAAAGTTATGGCTGTTTTACTGAACCCCTGTTGAGTTAGGGTTTTTTTTTCAAGCAACTCTTGCAGAAATTGACCTCTTTAAGGTATTGCAAGCAATAGGATCGCGAGATGAACAAGGATGGCAGCGGTGGCAGGGCAATTGATACAAGGCGGCTTGCGACCTATCTAGGGTTGGCGTGGCGGAAAGTAACACAAGGCGGCTCGCGGTGGCAAATCGAGTAATGTGGTGGCTCGACTTATTGGTGGGGATGGTGGCGATGGGATAGCGGCGTGATCAAAACAGCACGGAGCGTTGACTAAAAACCAAGAACACGACTCTAAAACGAGCAACAAGACTCGACCACGGACACAAACTCAACAACGCGCAACTGAAAACAAAAATTGCAAAGGCACAAAGGGTTCTAGGGCAGCGGAAATTGACGGAATTTTTTTGGCTTTTTCTGGACTCTAGGTAATGAAAAACAGACTAATCTAAAGGGGAAAACGAAATTACGTAACGGGCAACCTGAAAATCTGATACCAGTTGATGAGTAATGTTGGCCTGATCTTCCGATAGGTAGCGATAAGTCGGTGGGTGGAGAACTCGACGTTGATGATCCAAAGGCTTCGACCCGAACAGATCGTCTCCCTTGCAATCACTACACCACAGCTCCGATGTTTATCAACCGTGTCGCACGGTTGACCTCGCCAAGAAGGCTCAATCCCTACAAGCGTACCGAGAACACAAGCAAGAACGTAGAAAATGCAATCTGAAATATTGCGAATTGAATTCAAGCACTCGAAGTCGGGGTTCCACAAACACTTGCGGCGGCCTAGTCGGTCCGGAACAAGAGTGAAAATCTCACAACTGTGTGTAGATCAATGTCTAAGCAAAACCCAACTCTAATTAGGGCGGCGGCTACTGTATATAAAGGATTAGGGTCGGCCAAGGACCCCTGGACGCGTCCCTAATGGACTCCAACATGATACACGGGCCAACGGCCCAAAAGATGGTGGCGCAGCACCTTGATAGATTCTGGACGTCCACTTGTTTCGATGATTCCCGTTGACTCAGAAAGAATTTGGACATGGGACCAGTCCCGTTGGAAAGCTTATCTCCTTAGCTTTCCAACCATGTGCAGAACGTCAGAAACAGAGTCCGTATGCGTCCTGGACGACGATTTTAGTGCGGACTGGTCCTGGACTCCGAAACGGACTCGAACTGGATTGGACCTCCACCTTGGCTTGGGCGCCCTTGCTGTTCTTCTCCCGTGTTCCTAAGTAGCAATATATCACAATTATTCAGTAGCATCCCATCCTCATCAAAATATAAAGGAACACTAAGGAACGAGCTCACCTCATGATTTAGTTGACGTGCACGAGCTCGTGTCAATGGACCTATTGTTGGGGGAATACTCAGTGTGTGTGTATCCGAAAGAGTGATGTCCTCATCACTATGGACCAATCCAATCTACCCCAATCTGATTCCTCAATTGTTGCGGGTACATCACTGACAGAATCCGGCTGCACAAGCACCATACCGAAGCCCAAATGTATCAAATCATATTCCATTTATATAAACCTGGACCATGAAACTTCCAATTCAACTAAACCTAACCGACCAATAAATCCCTACGACGAACCCTATGTGATGAATAACTCGATTCATCGTACCCTAGGGCACGAATCGATCGATTCGTGGAACCTTAGGCAACAAATCCATCAATTCGTCCAACCCAGGCCACGAATCCATCGATTCATCCAACCCTAAGCCATGATCCTATCCATTCATCCATCACTCGGACCTCAATGATCCATTCATCTAACCTATACGAACTAATCAAGCGACTAGTTAAACCCAAACCGACGAATCCATCGGTTCAACCATCCCTAAACCACGAATGGATCCTAATCTGAGGGTCGGAAAGGACTCACCGCAGTCAGCGACGAACTCTCAGTGCTGCCATCCACCGCGCTTGTGCATCTTCCACGGTGGCCACTCGTGTCTTCCAAGCTTGTGGTTCCTTCATGCAGGCCGCTTGTCTTCTCCAAGGTCGCGGGTGTTCCTCACTCGAAGTCCCTTCCCTTGGGGCTTCGTTTTCCTGGCATCGTGACGTTGACCGGCTCGCTCCTTGATGGTGGCGGTGAAGGGTGGAGTGTTCCTCACTCAAAGTCCCTTCCCTTGGGGCTTCGCTTTCCTAGCATCGTAACGTTGACCGGCTCGCTCCTTGGTAGCGGTGGTGAAGGGTGGAGTGGAAAACGAGAGAGGGAGACGAGACGAATGAGGAGGATAGGGTTACGCGAGCTGAGGTAAAGTGCGATTAAATGGGCTGATACTCTCATCACAACATTGGACTGGTGATATGACCAAGCCCAGCGTAGGCAAGCAAACACACCCAATTGCACAATACAATACATGCCACACTTAGATATAGCCTACCAAACATAATCTAGAGCAATGCAACTAGGCCTATGCGGCCCCATTACATTGCACTGGCTTGGTTTCATATGGAATGTCCACTAAAAATATTGCCCTCTCTATATCTCTTCACACTCCAATAGATTATCCATATTCCATCTTTCATATTTTATTCTCCTATATTTTATTAATATCTTGTAACTAACCATATATTTGTAATGGTTATATTTCAATACTAGGACATCGGGTAAACATAATTAATGAAATTCAAGCTTGCTCTGAAAATGATAATAATAAAGGATGTAAACAAGCTATGAAAGATTAAACACACTATTTTGGGATAATTAATCAAGACATAATATTGCTCTGTGTTCTTCATGTGCAGAGACTGCAATAGCAGCCAAGGAATACGACGAGAATAAAATATCGATGGGGACTGTGCCGAGCGCGCCTAGTGAACGCGAATAGCCGGTGGAATGGCACTCCGCCGTCGTGTGGGCCAGCCTTCCTGCCACTTGCGTCGCTGACGCCCGATGATGGCACATTCTGCTTGAACACCCTGTTGGACTTTGACATGACGCTCGATTTGCATGGCAAGCCGTAGCCAAGGAAGACAACGGGAACAAAAAATAGATGGGGATTTGAGATACACTTACCGGCGGTGGCGCCTGAGGTGGGTACCCGACAGCGGTGATGCTCACGAGATGGGGACCTGACAGCGGTGGTGCCCGAGATGGGATTCAGTGGCGGCGGCGACCAAAAAAAGGCATATTTAGGAGGGGTGGGGCGGCTTCACCCCGGTCTAGATGTGAGAGCGAGGGCTCCGAAAGATGGTATGAGTGCATGGAGAGAAGATAGTTAGGGAATAATATGAGAAGAGAGATACATTAGATTTGACAGGCGAGAAGCTGAGGATGAAGGCCGTTTCAAAATAACGATCGTGACACGTCTGCTAAAGATCGGTTTTAAAGAATTTTAGTTATAAGGTAAGATGGATACATGGTAAGAAGAAACTCTCTTGAATACTGGCCTAGGTTACCTCTCGGTAACTCAGACAACCTCTTGGTAACTTGTAGAGATGGCGTTTCCGTCAACTAGGTTCAATCAATCAATCAATCCATCAAGAATCACTTTTTGCTCGGTTAAAAGAGAAGGTAGCGACACAGCTGCTGGTGTCTGCATTGTTGACTCACAGTCAGGCACACCCCTGCTACTACAGTGTGCATAGAAAACGTCGCAAGGGCTCCCATCAGGAGCAGTGCTGCGCTACTGGCTAGCTAGGTTATCATCTCACGCGGAGCAAGTTGGCAGCGGCATACTACTCCTATCATTGAGGCCTCCGGTCCGTGGCACGTAAGAAGCCGACGGAAGGAAAAAAAAGATACAAATTCAAGATTTAACATGATCTTAGATGTAAACAAAAATATTTAATTATTTTTATTTTATTATGTAAATTTTAAATTTAATATCAATCTCGAATTTAGAGCTATGCTAAACGGATCGAAGTACTGTTTCTACCATTGAGGTCTCTTCAATCTGCCACACGCATAAGCTGACGGATCTAGGAGTTTGTATATCTCCTTCTTATTTCGTTGGCTCTTGTGTGCCGCGGACAGGAGCTGTACTTTAGTCTGTTTGGTACAACTCTAGATTCAATATCTATACTGAATCTAAAAATTTATATAATAAAATAAAATAGATTGAATATTTATTTTTTACTAAATTAAAAATTAAGTAACTCAACTAAATATACTCAATTGGTTTTAGATTTCTCGTTTGTTTCTTCCCCAGGCGAATTTCTTCCCTGGGCTTGCATCCCACGGTTCTAGATTTTTAAAAATTCAATATCTAAATCTATATCAAACGTCTCCACCTGCTCCGGAGCAGCCTCCCTGTGGCGCTATATAATATTGCCTCGCGGTTCGCGCTGCGGCGGTCCTTCCACGGCCGTTCCATTTCCACGGCTTTCTACCAACCCAGTTATAATCCAGACCACCTCGTCTCCACGATTCCACCCAAGCGGACGAACCAGTCCGCTTGGCTTGTACCCGCGGCCGTGTTCGAGTCCCCGAGCGCGCCGGGAAGGACCACCACCGATGGGCTCTCTCGAGGCGCCGCTGCTGCTCCCGCTCCCGAGCGGGAAGGAGAACCAGGAGGCGAGGGATCGTAAAGATAGGCGGTGGTGGCGATGCCGCGGCGGCGAGGGCTGGTGGGGGGAGGCGACGGCGGAGGCCTGGCGGCTGTCAGCGCTGGCGGCGCCCATGGTCGCCGTGGCGCTGCTGCAGCTCATGATGCAGCTCATCTCCACCGTCATGGTCGGCCACCTCGGCGAGGTTCCACTCGCCGGGGCCGCCATCGCCAACTCGCTCACCAACGTCTCCGGATTCAGCGTCCTCGTAAGCTTTCTTTCCTTTCTTCGCCCAACCATCATTTTTTATTCTTTTTTTTGTTCTTAAGAAAAAAAGGGTAAAGCTTTTGGCCGGGAGACTCGGCCACTCGGGATGTGATTGGTGCGCAGCTCGATCGGTTCCGTCGTGTAGCTGGCTAATGGCTACTTGCCTAGGCTGCGTCAGATAGTACACTTTTCACATTGCTATTTATCTTTTAATTTGAATATTAATATGAATACGGATCCGAATATCCTCAAATATGAATACGAATCGGATAGTTCGAATACGAATTAGCATTCGGATATCTACTCGATCGGGTTGTATGCAAATATCCTATACCTTTAATGACAAGAATTTTTATTTTGGTGTGCAAAAAATTTGTTAACATTTCTGGAATTACCGAAATTCGTTATTTTGGTGCGCAAATTTGATCAAATCTGACTGAAATTTGTTCCAATTTGATTGGGCCGGAATATATCAATTTCGTTCACCTCTGAAATTTCTAAATCTTTAGCAAAACTTGGTTCCCTTGTTGGCGGATACGGATATTATCCATTTTCACATACAAATTCAAAGTAATTCGGATATCCACATTTGAATCTGAATCTCGAAAACGAATTCGGATACATCCACTTCAGAATATCAGAAACGAATACAGATATGGATATCCATTTTAGTATCCACTTCAGAAACGAATACGGATATAGATATCCATATTCGTGTTTTGACGGATACGAATATCAGATAATTCGGATGCTTGCTATCTATTTTCCACCCTTATGCGTCGGTTCTGTCGTATAGCTAGCTAATGGCTACTTGCCTAGGCTACATTGTCATTGACCTTGGGGGCCGTTTGCTTGTGAGCATGACTTGCTCTGATTGAAATGTATGACCTCCCGGTGCAATGCAACCTGCGTCTTGTGGTCATAGGTGTCTCGCGTTGCCGGTGTGCGGCACCCACGAGGTGCTCATGGGATTGCGTTGTCACGCTGGTCGTTAATGATCTCAAACCAAATCATTATCTGTTCTAATCGAAGGCATGGGAAGGGAGGCCATTAATTGGTCAAAACACTCGCACAACATGATGACCAAAGTTGGTCAACTACATATGAGAGCTCCGGATCTAGGTTTCCCTTCCTCCTTTTTGCATGGTCGACAACTCCCATTAGGTGGCACTTTTTGGTGATGTGCACCATGAGACTTCAATTTTGGAGCTTATGTGCTAGTAGTAGAACTTTGAGATGATATTGGCAAAGGGTTCTTGTTGCCCCCCGCCCCACCAGTGTTCGAGCCTCAGCTCCAGGGCCGGTCATGCGATTTTGGTGGCCCGATGCAAAACTAAAAACAGGCCCCCATTGAGTTGAAACATCAAAAAATTAATTAATATATAAATTATAAAGATAATATTCGGTGCATTAAAAAAATTGTTTCCGATAAACACTTAAAGTATATCAAAAAACAATGCTCACCTCAAACACTTTCTAGAGATTATCTTTAAGAATTTTTTAAAGCTTAAAGCTTGGGTTGGGGACAACTTGAGGAAGATGATCATGCGTTAGGCATACCTTCGTTTTAGGAGGAAAGGTCAAAGGAGGGGATGGAAACAAGTAGATTGGGGTCTGCAAATAGCGAACACCGGTCACCAAGTCGCCGATTAGGGCAGGACTGCACGAGAGGAAGCGATCTCATTGACTTCTCTGCGCATGAGATGTTTGCTAATTTGAGCTGCTACTAACCTGCTGCGAAGGAACCAAAGTAGCAAAGCTGCTTCTTTTGGGCCTGCCAAAGGCCAAAGCCCATGCACGATCATATAACTGTAGCCGCTAGTCGATTGGAATTTGGACTGCTGTGCTTTATTTGGTCAGAAGTAGTATACATGTATACCTATATGAGAGGGAGGGGGTGTGTTTTGAGGGCCTAGGGCGGCCGTCTCGCTTGCCCCCATCCAGGGTCGGCCCAGCTCGTTTCTCGCCGGCGCTCACCTCCTCCTTAATGAGTACTGCTAGAGGCTCCCTAGCCCCCCAAAAAAAAACCTATTTGTATGGGACTCAAACTACTTACCAAATGGAGAGTAGAACGATGATCTGTGCGGAGGCTCATGAATAGGCTAAGGATTTGGAGGCTCGAGGTTCAGCTCGGGGTTCAGCAACCCATCTTGTGGATTAATTAACTAGTTTGGCTTTCCAAAAATGATGGCATTCTCGATGGAACATCACTTTTATATAAGCTAAAGTAAGGTACATCGATTATATGGGTTCCACTCCTTTTGGTTAGACTTGGACTTTAAACCCGCTCTGTGATGTACATCGGCTAGAACAACTATAAGTGCTATACTGCAGGAAACAAGAAACAGAGAGAGGCGCATGTAGGTTAGTAGATATGTATAAGCTAACAAGGTACATCCGAAAGAGCACACCCTAACTCAGAACACGGGTCCTTTGCAATAATTGCTGCCGAATTACTACGCGAATTAGCATTTTTGCAGACATTGATCAGAGCCATTGGATTTTGATTGGACGGTATCACAAAACTAGTAATAACTGTGCTGCTCTACAGTAACTGCAGGGAATCCACATCTTCCAACTTGACAGGTGGGATCAACCTAGTAATTAGATGGCCCTCTTTGACATTTGACCAAATGCCTCACAATTACATAATAATTTGTGAGAAAGATGTGATGGAAGGCAGTTCATGAAAAGTTCAAAATTCACGCTAAATTGATGTTTTCATGTCGGGCTAGGCGGCTGATTTTTGAAAGATGTTGGACACGACATCTAGCATATACTGCAACATTCCCCAAACATGTGGCAGGTGGGGCTGCTGTTTTCTTGCTGCAGGGCCACCCCATCCGCCGCATCTCAACCCCAAATGCTAAACCAAATTTACCACTGGCCCCTTCCCGTTGCCGGTAAAGAAGGTTTGTGTGGCAGACCAGTTGCATGATCCGAAGCATTTTCCTAACATAATTTGAACGACTTTGCTGGGGGAAAATTAAGGAACTGGAGCTTTCTTGGAAAACAAACATTCTTCTTCTTAGTACACAGCTTTGCTGGATATAATAAATGCAATCAAAATTACGAAGATCATGTTCATTGTCTAAAACATGAAGATCATGTTGAGTTGATTTTTGTTTAAAGTTTAATCCACCACTGACATATATTTACGTTTAGGGAGGTTTTGCAAGTATTCTGCCATGACAGAGAATGCAAACGTGATTGCACCATTGCAGATTGGCAGTATGTATTCTTATCAGGCTTGCTAGTTTCAGTAACAACTTTCAGTGTGTTAAGAGGCAGATGAAATGTTTAGGTGCCTGAGCAGCTCTGTTTGAAGTTTGATATGAAGCTCCAACTGGAGATCCCCGTAGAAGATCCATGTTAAGCTCACATTAAATGTGGAGCGTAGTGATATTTGGTACCAATATGCTGCTCTTACGTGCTGAGTATGTTGCTACATTTGCTCCATGGGTTTTTTGAGTAAACTAATTTGTACATGAGACTCAATATGGTGACCAATTTGAAGACTTGGCTGACAAATTTGAATAAAATAATGATTGCCTCTGTACTTATCCTGGTAATTTGACTTTTATTTCTTGCCTTGTAATATTTATATTTTCATTGATTCATTATTGATACGTTTCTTCTTTTAGATGGGACTGGCAAGTGGATTGGAAACTATTTGTGGACAGGCCTACGGAGCAGAACAGTATCATAAGCTAGCTTTATATACCTACAGGTCTATAATTGTACTTCTTATTGTGAGTGTGCCCATCGCCATTATATGGGTTTTCATCCCGGACGTACTTCCTCTCATAGGTCAGGATCCACAAATAGCAAGTGAGGCTGGGAAATATGCCTTGTATCTTATCCCCGGTTTACTTGCCTTCAGTGTGGCGCAATGCTTTTCAAAGTTCCTCCAGTCTCAGAGCCTAATTTTTCCCATGGTTCTGAGCTCCTTGATAACGCTCACCCTCTTTATTCCTTTGTGTTGGTTCATGGTTTATAAAATTGGGATGGGTAATGCTGGAGCTGCTTTATCAGTCAGCATCTGTGATTGGGTTGAAGTGACAGTTCTTGGTCTTTACATTAAGTTCTCACCTTCTTGTGAGAGAACTCGTGCTCCACTCACGTGGGAAGCTTTTAGAGGGATTGGCAGTTTCATGCGGTTGGCCGTACCATCGGCTCTTATGATTTGGTAAGTAAATGTTACTCGCCTATTTCCATATAGATGATGATTCATAACTTCATTTGACAGTCCTATATTTTGGACCCCAAATCCTGTTCAATACTCTTCCAGGCTTTACATCTTGTCACTTTGAAAAGTGAACTCCAACTGTTGAGGGATGGGTATCAAGAAATAGAACATGATAACTAGAAAAATGTGTTCAAGTAGAGTAAATAATCATGTACAATATTATCTCTTGAAAATATTTTCCTGTCGTTCAAAGAAAATCATGAACCTAGCATTTTAAGTCATTTTATGAAATTTGATTGGAAATATCATGTTATGCATTTCTATTTGATATTATCATAGTGGAAGCTCTAACATTAGGTCTAATCTAAAATACAACTTGAGGTCATATGGAATTATGAACTAATAAGGAAATCTTGTGGAGAAAATCAGATACTAGAAACTCCAAAAACTGCGAAAAGAGTTGGCAAAGATGATCACAAATACTCTGAGCATATCCACAGTAAAAGGGATAGTCAATTAGGAAATTAAAACCCTCACAACATTAAACCCCAATGCAAGAATCTAGTTCTTGCAAAACCCTACCTTTATTTGTTCGTGTATGCTAATCCTTTGGGTTACCTTGCGATAAACATTGAGACCAGACTACTTTAGTTTAATTACATTAATCTATGTGGAAGAGAATTAGACTAGGAAATTTTGTAGCCAACCAATCAAAATACAAGATCCCCAATCCAATTAGGAAATAACTGATTTGTAACACTCCAGTTTCCCAATTAGATAGCATCGGTCCAATTCAACAGTTTTATATTTGTTTATCATACGAGGTATGTTCAATTTTGTTTCATATACAAAACATGAACTCACAAGAATGAATTTTATTGTCTTCTCTAGTCTGAATCTTAGCTGAGTTTAACAGGGTAATCTAAAAAATTAACTTTGACCACATAAACTTCGAGTTTTGTACTTTCATCTTTTTATTTTTTGTGATAATTAATCAATTTTCTTGACAACAGTCTTGAATGGTGGTCATATGAGCTGCTCGTTCTGCTTTCTGGGATCTTGCCAAATCCAGCACTTGAAACTTCTGTGCTTTCTATATGGTATGCATAAGCATAATGACAATTCAGAAGTTATTTAATGCTGTGCTACAATGCTTATCAAATTGATGTCCTTATGGAACAGCATATCTACAGCAGTGTTGGTGTACAATCTCCCGTATGGCATCGGAACAGCTGCAAGGTATGACGAAGTATCTCTTGTTATCATCATTCATATCACTTTCTATAGCCTATTTAACCTAATGTCTGTTATATTCATGTGTCAGCGTGCGTGTGTCAAATGAGCTAGGTGCAGGGAACCCAGACGGTGCCCGCTTAGTAGTACGTGTTGCCTTATCAATAATAATTTGCTTGGCAGTCCTGGTGAGCGTAACTCTTCTATCCTTGCGCCATTTCATTGGAATTGCTTTCAGCAATGAGGAGGATGTCATAAATTATGTCACCAGAATGGTACCGTTACTTTCAATTTCAGTTCTTACAGACAACCTCCAAGGAGTCCTTTCAGGTACCTGTTCTTGCCTTTCACAAATAGTAACTTATTGCCGGTTGCATTATATAAATAAATGAACCACATAAAGGGTCTGGTTTAAAATTCTTTGTGTTCCATCAGGTGTTTGTAGGGGCTGTGGATGGCAACATTTAGGTGCCTATGTTAACCTGGGCGCATTCTATCTTGTTGGCATTCCTGTGGCTCTTGTTCTCGGTTTTGCATTGCATCTAGGAGGAGTTGGGTTTTGGATTGGCATGATAGCTGGTGGAGCCACGCAGGTCGCTCTACTATCAGCCATCACTGCAACGACAAACTGGGGGAATATGGTAGGTTCTCTTTTCCTTTTCATATTTCATGCTTCTTCTCCATATAGTTTTACTGCTATAGATGATTTCTTTCCTTCTCCAGTGTTTCATTTTAATAACTGTTGCTTCTCTCTAATCCTTTAGCCTTAGGTGATGATAGAAATATTTGGTGTGACAAGGGATAGAACACCAGATTCATGAAAAGAAAATTCACTACATAATATCTAGGGAATACCCCCTCAACATTTCTGAAAACTGAGCAACAATTTTTGAAACTTGGTTCAACAATTTCTGAAAAAAATGACAACAAATTCTGAACCTAGTCCAACAATTTTTAAAACTTGTCAACGATTTTTGTAATCCTGGCAACAATTTCTAAACCTAGTCCAACAATTTCTGAAACATGTCAACTTCAACAATTTCCAAACCTAGTCAAACAATTTCTGAAACATGTCAACTTCAACAATTTCCGAAACCTAGTTAAATAAGTTTGGAATATCTTGCAACAATTTTTTAGTTAGTATTCACTAACCACTAGGTAAGGATCTAGTGAACAATAGTTAGCTAGTAATCTCCAAGAAAAGGAATTTCCCTAAAAGTTCATCCACTCTGATTTGGGTTGTTAGAACATTTCAATATATATTTTCAACAAAAGGTGACTTTTTCACACCCCGGCTAAGTCAGGGTTGAACCCAATCGCCAAAGAAAACACTTCTATATATTGTAAGTTCAAATAAATTATTGCTGAAGCCCTATTGGGAACTTTTCTTTTTGAGATGAGCCCTATTGTGATTTGAGGTGACGTGGTACAGCCATCTATGTGTTTTCATGTATTAATCGCCATATGGTGCTTTTTGGGGACTAATTGTCTTCTCCAAATATTTAGATCCAATAGGGACAGGGACAGAAAGGGATTGAAACAGCTAAACAAGCAGTTATTCACAATTATTTTATGAATATTTCACTTTGGAAAGCGAAGTCCCCTTGAAGTGAAACTTCTGATGCATAAGTAATATTTTCGTTCTTTCTACAGTCTAAATAATTATTCTTGTTATCTGTTTTGGTTGGTCATTTGCAGGCTGACAAGGCTAGAGATAGAGTGCTTGAGGAAAGACTTCCGACACAGGCAGCTTGATTGCGTCGACTTAAATTATGTCTGATTCTATCTCCAAATTTTTGCTGCAACCTAGGTGATTTTGAAAGAGGTGTTCATGTTCCACGGATCTGTAAAAATAATGTCATGAATAAGGATTATCTTTTGCTCAAAAGAACTGTTCAATTAAGTTCGTAAAAGCCTAGACCACTGTTTGATACCCGGTCAAAATAAGGAAGCACAAGAAAATCCTGAGAATTTTGTTTTTGTAATTGGTCTGGTTATGTTCCTACTTTCCTAGTGGACATAACCGCCATGGATTGTACTCCTGTAACGAATCAATAAAGCTCTTGAGATCTGCCCTAAGAAAAAAGGAGCACAAGTGATCAATTGGCTGAAAATTGCATTTTTTTTTTTACAATCGATGTGTCTCCGTCGTTAACCAAACCTAACAAATAAATCCAAACCTAGTTAACCTACTTTTCTGTTCAGTTATACTGGATTCGATTTTTAACCAAAATCTTCAAGAAGATGAGCCGAGGGTTCGTTGTGCAGATGAGGAGTGAAAGAACATGGACCGCGTGGGCAAGAGTCAGGGGTAATGGGCTGTGGGCTGCGTGTTGCGAAGGGGTGTTAGATGGATTAGGCTATAGCTATTGTGTTGAGATTATTAGGTTGGGTCAAAAGGGTATATTACGTGGTGTATGTATCTACTCGGTTTACTATGTTAGTTTAGTTTTTGAAAGTTGAAAACTGAATTGTGTCATTTTAGTAACCGATCAGAAAACCAAAATCAGAACAAAAAAATGGATTATTCGATTCGATTTTGGTGTATGTGTTTGGTTTTCGGTTTATGTGTTTCGTTTTTGGATTATTTGCCTATCTCTAGCCGCTGGATCTCCACCTGCCACCATGCTAACTTGACGGTGCTGGGTTGTCGATTTCGCTCTCCCACCATGATCCTGCCCATCGGCCTTCCTCCGCTACCCCGATTGGCAGCGCCCTGTCGTCTAGTCACCCCATCCATCATCCGCCACCACAGTCGGGCCCACCTACTGTCCTGGACATCCCTCAAGCTTGGGAAACACATCCTGACCCCGAGAACCCTCTCCCAAACCATAAACAATAGCGTATGAGGCGGCGAGCTGTCAAATGTAAGAAGCATATTCTAGGTGATCGATGTGTATGAAAGGTGTTAAAATAATTAGGCTAACTAGGTGAGCTAACCCAATCCATCTAAGCTAGCTTAACATTGTTTCTTTTTCTTTTTAGCGAGACAGAGCCTAAAAATGTTGTTTCACACGATTTGGTGGACTAGTTGGATTCGCAGTAGAAAAACAGAGCTCCAAAGCGTTTACTGTGGACAGCATATTCCACAAATATTTTTTTTGGATTGGTTGTTTTAGTCCGAATGACTACCGGTAGTATGAGGGAATTCCATGCTACTAACCATGGACATACTATATACAGACACAGGCGAGGTTCGTCCAGTTAGCATAGGTTTGGTCGCGATGAAAAAACAGTAAGAGGCAAAATACTGTGGAGAATTCAGGCGAGCCTGTGTTAAACGACAAGACAATGTAAACAAATCGAGGCCCGTAATAATAGCAGTTACGTGAATGTCTTCTGTTGATAGCGAAAAATGATACGGCCAAATTTTTTTTACACACCGGATAGTCTGGTGTTTAAGATCGTGTCATCGTCGGATTATTCGGCGTGTGGAATGATAGATTTCTGCAAAATGTTTGCTCTTTGGAAAAAATAGTTCGGCGATACATCTGGTGAAACGCCGGATCATCCGGTGAGTAGAAGGTTGATTTCTTGTAAAGAATTTTGCTCTTTGGAAGAGTTTGTCCAGCGGCGAAGGTTCTGGTGTAAACGTCGGATTATCCGGTGAGTGCAAAGGTGAATTTTGCAGAAAGTTTTGCTCTCTCAAAAAATTCGTCCGACGAGGTGTTTACTGAACGCCGGACTATCCGGTGTGCATAGATACAATTTGTTACAGAGAGTTTAGAGGTTTGAGAATTGGTCCGGCGGAAGCCTCCGATGAATTCATAGTCTACATCAGATTATCCGACATACATTAGGAAATTGTCTAGGGTTCTAGCCGAATTGAACTCGCTGGATGCTCCGGTGTTCGTATTTTTGTTCTCGTTGGACCATCCGGCGTTCAATCCGATCTGTTCGGCTTCTTTTCATGTTTTTGGCTGAACAGGGCCTATAGAGCCTTATTCCATAAGGGCCAAATCCAAGCCGCCCCTATAAATAGTTGAGGGGGTGGAGGCCGATTGCAACACAACAGTCAATCGCAAAAAATGCATCTACTTTCATTTTTCTATTCTTTCCTGCACTTCGAATCCCCGTGATTCGGGTGATAGTTTTTTTATCGATTTTCGTGTAAATCGTCTGGGTGATGTGTTACACTCGATTTTAACGGATAAAACTAAGTACGGCTTATGTGTACCAGAAAGTTTAACACACATAAGGATATCATAGGTGAAGTAACAAAAGCAATACTTTAACTTATAAGCGTTCACTTCTTACAGAATAAAGACTTCACCTAAACAACTTTAAAATTAAACTAAACGACAGCATCTAAACGACGGCAGCGGAACAATAACATCGGCGGCCAAGCACTCCACAGGCACCGACTGGAAGACACGCTCCTAGAACACCAGGTCGTCGTCTTGGAAATCTTCAAAGTCTTCCACTGAGCAGCATACGTTTTGTAGGAGAAAGCAAGGGTGAGCACATAGAGTACTCAGCAAGTGTGGAAAAGTAATGATATACAGGCTTACATCAAGAATAGGCTAACACATGGTATATTTGCGTAAATGCGAGTAATGAAAAGATATTTAGACTCAAAAGCATTAAGCAATCATTAAGTGAATGTAACCCATACAGCTCAACACCCAGCATACAAGGCTCCCCACCTTGCACACCATAACCGTCCAGTACTTCCTGTACTATAACCAAAACCACATCCATCTAGTACTCCCTGTACCAGAACCATAACCACCACCCACTAATTATGTGAGGATCCAAGTCTCTCATATCCGTGAGCACAGCTGTTATAACAGTTTTACACTCTGCAGAGGTTGTCCAGCTTTCCCCACGAGTCAGTAAATTTCATGTTGCCGTGTTGCGCAAACACTTAACAAACGCCAACGGTGTGCTGCCAAGAATCACTTTATGACACTTTCCACTAACTAGAGACTAACCCAGTATGTGTCTGCCCACTAGGTTTCACCGCCAGGCTTTACGCGAGTTCAACTCCTACTCAGAAGCCCCCTTTTGCGCTGACACAACACACACTGGATAGACTCTAATCAGTATGTCATGCCTTACCCATATCAGCCTCGTAGTTGGTACGTTACTTCTTGGGTTATCGCTCCACGAACTGGTCCTTACTTAGGTTACTTGAGCAAATACTAAACCAACATCATAACCATGATAACCATCAAAACCACTTTGCTCAAGGCCTAAGGTTCCATGTTGCTAGACCATTAACACATTAACCACCATTGTTGCATATGTTCATTAATCAAGATTATGACACTTCCTAGTATGCCAAAAGCATGGCTAAGCAGTCTACCCATAAAAGACACCTAACCATAAACCATCTAGGTTCCAAGGGATGTTAAGGGAAAAATCTAGGAAAACCCTAACATAGGTGACTACCCATCATATTGATATTGCATGCAATTTTGTAAAACAAAACATTAAAAAACATAGGTTCAAGATGATCAAGGACACTTGCCTTCTCCTTGCTGCTGCTCAGTGTATTCTTGCTCCTGGTCTTGACGTTCCTCAAATTGATCTGGGGCGTTGTCGACTAATAGCACAATAACCGGCAAACACACAAACAAGATACACTAAGAATAGAGCACAAAACAAAAGAACAACAAGATAAAACCTATCTAGAAAGAAAGAGCACTGAAAAACGAATCTATCGGCGTAAGAATCGCTTAAAACGGAGCTACGACGAAAAAGTTAGGGCTAAAACAATTCTAGGATTTAATCTGAAAAAGGCTTATTTTGAATAAAACAGAAAGTTCAGGGACCTTTTTGTAAAAATAGGGGACCTAATTGTAATTATGAAAAAGTCTAGGGACTAATCTGTAAAAAGATAGGTGCTTTTTGTTAAAAATAGAGAAGTTCAGGGGCTTTCTTGCAAAATTACCAATTTCCAGGAATTATCAGATTTATTTTTATATTGAAAAATCCGGATTTAATGCATGGCAGCTGACTGGGCGATGACTGGGCAGACTTGCCGATGTGGCATGGTGACTGGGTTGACACATAAGCAGATCGGCTGATTTGGCAAGGCGAGGTGGCAGCTGGTGTGGCACAAACGCTGACTAGATTAAAGTGGACAAGTGGCGGTATGTGATTGGTGGCCGAAAGGGTGAGTTTAGATCTAATCCGGCCCCTAGGTTTCAGATCGGATGGCTCTGGACGACTGGCTGGCTGGGGAAGAAAAGAGACGGCGGCGACCCAGGGGCTCACGGCGGCGGACGGCCGGAGAACACGTTGGACAGTGCTCCGACCTGCCGGCGGTGACGGCGAGCGGCGGATTTCGAAGAGGGGAACACGGCGGGTCCGTTTTAGGGCTTACCTTGAGCAGTGCGGCACTGGATGGGCTCGGCGACGGAAGGAGCGGCGGAGGACCCCGGGATCTCATCGGGAAGGGGTCTCCGGTGGTGCGGGAACCAAGGCGACGGCGGGGAGAGCTTCGGTGGATGGCTGCGGTTCTGTTAGGCTGCTCGGGTGAAGCTCAACGGCGCTAGGGCGGCTCGGCGGCGTGCTCAACCGAGGGCGGTGACAATGGCGGCGGTGGGGCTCGAACTCGGCGAGATTGGCTCGGGACTCGGCGGGTTTGGGACGAGATGAGATCGGGGAGAGGGGTCCTGGTTAAATAGGCGAGGTCTCGCGCGGAAAAAGGGGAAAGGCGGCGGCTCGTGCTCCCTTCGGACTCGGACGACGGCGCGACAAGGCGGACTCCAGGTCGGAGACGACGGTGGCGGCGAAGGCGGGTTCTGCGTGGGCGTCTTCGGCGCAACGGGCTGGCGGGCGCGTGGTGCTGGGCCAGACCAAGGCCCAGGCGGAAGGAGAGTGGGAGGAAAAGGCCGGCTGGCTGGGCTGAGGTCGAAAGAGTGAGAGAGAGAGAGGGATTTGGGCCGGAGGGGAAAAAGGCAGCCCGGGAAGGGTTTTTTATTCTTTTCTTTTCTTTTCTAATTCTAATTCTAAGCAAAATAACTTCAAACAAAACCCAGGAAAAGCCAATAAAGACCGTACTTGGTTAATTCTGCATGAATGCATAATAATCAAATATATCCTATGTCAAATGGGTTTTTCTTTTATATAAAATAGGGTTTTACCTTTTCAATTATTTAAACTCATATTAAATTCTAGCAAATTTTAAGAAATTTCCAAAAGTGGAAAAATTAGGGTGTTACATGATGGCTCTCACGGTCATCGGTCAAAATTCTTTGCTTGTTTGCTCGTAAATAAGTCGCGTGTCGCTGTGGAAAGTGATAGTTATCTAGGATGGATTTGCATGTTGCACAGGATTGCCAAATTCCGCGGCATGTTGCACGGGTTCTCCATCTACATCCACACCAGGGATTTCGGTGCCAATCCCCTTTTCTTGCTGTCCGAACATGTCTACAGAGGGGGCCAAAATCAACATGGACAACATCATCTTACTGATGCTTGAAGAGCTTCCCGAGGATGGTCGCCAAGCCATTGAAGCTCAAAAGCAGGAGGTGGAGAAGATGATGCTTGCGTGCTACCAAAAGACAAGGGGTGATCAAGAAGAGCAATCCAATGCTGACCATCTCTGCAAAACCTGAGATAAAGCCCAATGTAAGTGATTCTCCTCATGCTTTGCAAGAACAAATCGCGCATATGGTTGATCAATTCGTAGGTGCTGCTATGACCAACAAATTTAACACGTTAGCTAAGGGTTTAGATTAATCGTTCAATAGACATTTTGATTCTATAGCTCTTGAGATTCAAGGAATTAAGAATTCATTAAAACAACCCTTGTCACATGATGCTAGTGCTTCAGATTTAAACAATGGTAGCAAATTTCAGCAAGGTTCCTTTGGTTCATCGGCACAATTTATGTCGTTTATGCCTATACAACAAGTCATGCTGATGCATCCAATTCATAGCCGAACTAATGTGTTGAGTTCGGCTAATGTTGTGACACCTCCACCTAATATACCGAATACTATTAAACCAGAGGTTGCATCGTTTGTTTTTCCAGTACCAAGCACTACATCTAGCATAACTAGCTCGGTACCAATCACAATAGTTGAGTTAAGAAAATTTCAGCAAGCATGCCTATAGTCCCATATAATACCGTAGCATATAGTACACCTTCCATACCTCCACAAGGTACTGGCATCCCTTACTGTCCATTACCGGATACTAATTTCAATGTGCCACCACAAACTACTCCATATATGCAGCCTGTAGTGCCTCCACAAAGTACTCAACCGCAAGTCAATGTGGTTCTTACTCCGCCCATGGCTGAGCAACCCATAAGGCATGAGAGCATAAGAGCAAATGGCTAGCATTTTGAGGGAGTATTTTGGGGTAGAGCTTTAAAGTAGAGCACGTGTTTATCAAAAACCTTATCCCGATTACTATGATACAATTCTATATTCTCATGAGTTTAAGGTGTCTGACTTTGTTAAGTTTAATAGGGAGGATGGTAGAACCACAATGGAACATTTAGGGAAATTTCTTGCACAATGTGGCAAAGCCGGGGTAGTGATGCTTTACCTAAGCATATTATCCTTTAAAGCCCTAAGCTCGAATAGCACGGCGGTCCCACTAGCCAGTTAGCGGGTGGGGGGTCGAGGTGGAAGCCGCCCCCGTGGGTTTCAGGGTAGCGCCCTGAAGACCTCTCGGAAATACATAAATCGTATATATGAAATCGCTGTGAAAATCTTATCGGATTGACCATATCAAGCCAATTTTCAGTCATTCATAATGCCTCAATTTTCATTGGATCAATCATATTGATCATCGTGTGAGGTTTTCTGGAATTGATGACAACACATACAAACTTGATCTATTGTTCTTCTGACCATGCAACGGTGCATGTTGTTAGCCCCGATGGTGATTCCAGCTGGTAGGGGCAAGTCGCACGCGCGGCCAGGTGGAAGAGCAAGCTAATTCTTTGGTCATATGGTTCCATTGACTCACACCTCATCCGATCCCTATTACAACAAACCATGTAATAACCGATCCATCACATGAATCGATCAAGATCCAATCTTTTACTACCACATATCATCTATATGTGACCGATCCATATAAAAAACTATGCAGGATAGCTCTGATACCATTGTTGGGGAATAGGTAGACTACGCTAGCCTAAAATAAAAAATTTCTACAGCAATCACCAGGAAACTATGCTAATAGGAGATCATAGATCGCTACCACTTGACACGTAGTGCAGCGGAAGAAGAGTTAGAGTAGGCCGATCCAACATCGTGCGCGTCAAACTCCTTGAATAGCTTCTCGATCAGATCCGCGACCAGCCCCACGCAGGTGGTCACGCTTGACTAACTCCGAGCAGGTGGTCATGCTCGACTAACTCCGAGCAGGTGGTCGTGCTCCTCGACCAATTCCTCAATCAATTCACCGAGAAGATCAGCGCCACAATAGCAGCAGTGCCTCTACGGTATCCACACGTACCGGGCAGAAACGTCGAGCGCCGATTGTCACGTCCCAAGTTCCATAATCATGTGATTAAGCTTAATCATGCGTCATTAGCGTCATAATTAAATTTGAGGTAAAATATTTTGACACACTAGAGTACTTCGTTTTGAGTCAATTGGATAAGAGAAAGAAATTTGGGAGAGAAAAGAATAGAATTCACAGTTAAAGTAGACTCCTTTCTCTAGCACGTGGGCCCTACTCAGTGGGCCAACCACCTCTCTCTCTCCCTCCTAGGCAGCAGCCCCACCCATCTGCTCCCTCACCCGTGCCTCTCCCGTGCTCAACCGGCCAAGCAAGGGAGCAGCCCCCTCTCACTCCCCTCTCAAGCTCTCTCTCCCTTTCTCCCAAAATCCAAGCTCAAGTGGAGGATTCAAGGTATGCATGTGGTACCATTGCATTCTCGAGCTCATAAGCTACTCATCCATCCAACTCATTTTCGTTTTCCCAAAGGATTCGAGCTGATTTTGATGATTTTTGGTGATTAGGGTTGAAACATGAAGAACACCGGAATTCTTCGTCTCCCGAGCGTTTCCTCCATTCCCCGGTGGTCATCCAACTCCACAAGCATCTTGGGTAAGTCCCTTAGTCTTTCCATGGCATGAATTCGTGATTTGGGTGGTCGATTTTGAATTGGAGCAAAGTTCATGAGTTTTGAAGTTTTGGACTAAAATGAGGATCTAGATGAGATTTGAGTTGGGAATCAAGTTTCTAGATTGATGAGTAAATTCTAGACTCCATAAACCATCTCAAACATGTTCCCCTTTGGATTGGAGAGGATTGCAAATCGATTTAGCAAAGTTTTTCCCCAAAATGGAGCTTTTCTGGAAAGTCCGGAAGTTCCGGACAATTTTTCGGAGGTTCTGCAGTGCAGAACTTCTGCAGATTCGTGGATCTTCTGCAAAAGTACGGAACTTCCGCAGAAATTTGTGGATCTTCCGCAGAAATCTGCGGAACTTCCGCTGTTACTATTCATTAGGCGGTCGGAAAGTTGTAAAATTCATAATAAATTCTCCGTAGCTCCGAAAATTATGAAACTAATTTTGTTGGTTTAATAATAACCTAATCTACCTATTAAAAATGTCCCCAGCCATGAAAGAGTTAATTAACTTTCTGAGATAAATTAATTAGGTTAAGGCTTCATTAATTCACCGTTGGTTCTTTGTGAGTCCAAAATTGATGAATCCAATTTTCCTAGTTTCCTTATGACTTGTTCTATCTAGGAAAAATGTTTTCAGATATTATATGTATGTTGTGGCATATATTTGCACTTTGTTCATACTCATTGCATTGCACACATTGATCCTTTTTAGAGAACGCGATCTGTCGATCCCGGAGGCCGAGGGCGATCCCGACGCGCCCCACCTATTTGAGCCAGTGTATCACGGCAAGCAACTAAGCATATTGATCCCTCTTATGTAATTGGATAAGTTTAAAATTGATAAAATATGATTATATATGTATGCATGTTTAATGAGTCAGTGTCGGGTACCAAAGGGTAGAACCTATGCCGATTGCATTCTTCTACCTTGAATACTTGTGTATTTACATTCCTTGTAGCCTTGAGATGTTGTCAATGTCTAAGGGTGAGTTCGACTTATATGCTTAGCCATGCTTAGGTCATTCGGTAGAAGTCGAACGACGGCGCATCCCGTTGTTCGCGAGCATAGGACCTTCTTATGATTACATACACTTGTTGAGGTTGAGATGGTTGTATGAGCGGTGAGTATGAGACGAGGTGTGGGCGGTGCTAGGAGGTGTTTTGTCCTGCCCGGATGTGGAGTTCCCCTGGGTAGGTCGGTAGAGGAAACCGGACACCGTAGACCGCTTTGCGCCGGTTAAGCACCGATCGTCGGTGTTGTTGACTTTAGCACTTACCTTAGTCACCATATGCCGATCTAATGGTAAGGCGAGCCGAATACCTTCGCAGCTGTGGATTTTTGGGTGTGGACATCGACGGTGTGAGCGGGCGGGCTTGTAGCGGTACTATTTTGCTCCGGGAGTAGTTCTAGTACCGCTGCGCCGAGCGATGCATGATCCAAATGGTTGGGGCTGGTTGGGAAAGGTTGTCACGAGTACCCCCTTGTGTGCACTTTGGCCGGTGCCACAAGCCGAATGGTCCTCGTGTTGTGTGGGTCTAGGAGTATCCCCCTGCAGGGTGTATAAATAGTTTGAACTACCACGCTCTCGGTCATGAGCATGCTTCTGTCCATCTGCATCGGTCGTAGAGTTTCGAGTATAGTTTGTGGTTCGGTATGTGGGAGATGGTGATGTTGGTTCTTATTACTTATTGATACACATGCTGGTTACAATTACATTTGTTCAGTTGTTAGTTGCAGGGTAGTTTTCATATGTTTTGGTTAAGTTTCAGTCGCTCACACAAATGTCTAGGATGCTTAGTGCATATGTTTTACCTAACCTGTGGCTCATCCTTGCTAATGATCAACGCATAATCCTTGGAGTCGAGCTATGTATATGTGCTCTATATGGTTTAAGTCTTGTGAGTACCTTCGTACTCATGCCTGCACTTTCAGGTACTCCTGCTGCTAGGGAAGAGGCTGTTTTTGGCTACTTCGTGCCTGCCGATCTTGGTTCGGGCAAGAGTAGTGCATCCTACTCTGAAGGTGGCGTGTTGAGACGGTGCCTAAGGGCATGTGGCGCCGTTCTCTTTTGTTGTTCATAAGTTTAACTTTCTGCTGCGTAGTTCTTTTGTGGTTAGGAGTTGAGGGGTTTTGTCTCCTCCTAGCTCGCTTTTGTTGTAAATTGTTGAAATTATTTGCATGCTTAATACTTGTAATATAAATGTTTATTACTCGCTCTTTATTAAGCTATGTTGTGATGTATATGTTGGAAGGCATGTGTTCCGATCCTTGGGCACAAAACACGTGCCGGGACTACCGGGATGATATTCTGGTTAATCATCGAGGTTGTGATTATGAATAATGATCCTCCTGGTGATTAATTAGAATATTATTTGGACGGTTCCTCACACCGATGTGCTAGACCCTCGCGCGTGGCTAGGATTTTGAGAGATCATATGGAAAGCTGTGGCTAGGGTTTTCGAGTGGATCAACCTCACCACGCCCCACCCCACGCCTCTCCTTATATAGAGCTCACTAAAGGGCTCCTACGTTGGAAGCCCTTTAGGACTCTAACACCCCATGGATCGTAATCCAATCAAACCCATATACGAATCCAATTTGCATGTTTTGTTCCAACCCGTTAAGTGTGTGACCCGTTAGGTTCATGTACAAACGGCTACGACTCGGAAACCCTTTCCATACAGAAATCAATAGCGGTCCCTAGCAGAACATGTTGACTCCCGAGTATACACAAAAGATCATATCAACTGAACCATGATATACACATGCATTGATCCTTTCGTCTCACGGTACTATTCAAGGTCAAGGCGAGATATGTGCCACCCTTGTGATAGCTCGACCATTCACTCGATCAAGTAGTGGATTCATCATGATTAACTCTTTAATCATATTAGCATGGCGATGCACTTTCTCAATCTAACTACATCGAGGGGCCTAAAGATATCTCTCCTGTTATCAAGGAGGGGGAAATTCCATTTTGATCGCTTACACCCCACAACATGTTTCGTGACAAACCCAAAAACTTCCTTTATGACTACTTAGTTACGGAATAGCGTTTGGCAGCCCCAAAGTATGTTACTACACATTCTGGGAATCAATGTTGATCTCAGGTCTAAGGATCCTGCAGGTACACCATTTGAGATAACAACTAATGGCACATCATAATAACAATCCCAGTAGTATCTCAAGGTGGGTCTATCCAACATTATATTCTCCAACATAAATATCCACATTATTGATTCGGTATCTCTATACCTATGATCTATGAAACATGATCATCAATCAATACATGTGCTAGTCTTATGTATCATCATAATGATATGTGACCAGAGATCGACTAAGAATAACATCATGATATAAACAAAGAGTTTCATGAACAAGTCACATACTTTCCAATCAAACTAAACAATAGTCATTCTTAGAATAACACATTATTCAGAAGTACATGAACATAGACGTGTGATACAATCATCTCTATGATTGCCTCTAGGGCATATCACCTTCAATTGGCCTCACAGCGAACTCCACCTGACCTCACTCCACCTCCCTAGCCCCTCGACTTGATCTCTCCCTCTCCAGACCAAGCTCTCATCGAGCCACCATGGCTGTCAGAGCTTCATCTCCATCGCCGGCCACCATTGGTGCCCCACCGGCCAAACCAATCCTGGCTAAAGCTTCCCCGCACTGCATACGTGCTTCCAGTGCCCAAAAACTCATCCCCAAGACACTCTTCGCATGTTTCCGACACCAGCTGCCGCCTCTCCCAGCTCCAGCATGCGATTGGCCCTATTCCGACCGTCGCCGCCGATGACATGCCCCACCACCACCTTCATTGTGCCAAGTTGATAACCGTGGGCCATCTCCCCATCCAACCCGAGGCCTAGAACCATCGGCGGTGAGCTTCCCGGTGAGCCCCCGTCATGGACAGCCCCACGCCGCCATGCTCCAACCGCTCTACCGTCTCCCGCTGTCACCCTCCCTCACGCCGAATTGGGTCGCCTCGGCCTGTAGGTTGGCCCAGAAGCCATAGAGCTCGCCAAAGCCCAACACATTAGCCAAGCCCAAATGCACAGTACCATTTTTTTTCCTGAAAAACCAATTTTCCAGAGAATATTCCAGGTAATATTTCAATTTAATCTACCAGCCAACTTCCGAAGCTCATATCCCCTCTCTTTCAACTACAATTTCGACGATTCTTCTACCAATATTCATTTAATTCAAATCCTATCTTTCCATATCAGTTTCATTTTTATTTAAAATTAATTTCTATTATATTTGTATTTAATTGTGTATTTGTGTTGTTTGTGTGCCGTGTTTAGAAGCCGAAGAGTTCGTGGAAGAGGAGGAGGAGCCAGGAACGCAGGATTTCGAGCAGGACCCTCTTGAGGACTTCAACGAAGGCAAGTCCCAATCCATTTCCCTCGTTGATCATATTGAACCCAGAATTTATAACCACATCCCGTAGCAGCCGTTTTCCACCAAATGATTGCATGAAGTATTACTTACTGGCATAATTTAAACTGTTGAGCTAGTAATGTCCTATTATAGATTAGCTAGCCTATTTGTGACCAACCTGAGTATAATCTTCGTAATGCTAGGACTTATGTCTCAGCTACTTTATTTACACTAAGACCATCACCTTGTTGCTAGTATGCTTAGGATTTCACTCTTATTGTTACTTCATGCTTAATCACATTTAGTTTTCAAAATGGGTGAAACTTGGTGCCTTGGTGTTACGTGGGTTGTGGGATGGAAAGACTTATTGGATAATGATAACAACTGATAACCTGTTAGAGCTAGGGCAAATTCGGGTTTCCATGGGGAATGCCTTGAGAGTTTGGGCACTGCCTGTGTAGCAGGCTTAGTGTGGAGATGTTTTTCTTGGCTTGTTTAAGGACCGAGTTGTTGTGACATCCTACATAGTCTTTACAGTATAGCCACTCGACCCTGTATGTGGTAGGGCTTAGTCTGAACCCCACCAGCTAGTCTACTGGTAGTCGAGAGGTAGGTGTGCAACGGGAGGCCATGTAGCAGGTGCAATTAGGTGCAGGCTTATTGACCTAGTTGCAGCCCTAGTGAAGGGTTAGAAACCCCTAGTTAGCTCCTGTAGGCAGCTAGTGGGATGATGCTTGGGTGGGTAATGGCTTCGTTGAGTCGTACTGCCACGATGGTGGTATGTTGCCAAACTCAGCTTGTGGGTAAAGTATACCACTCTGCTGAGGTAAAACTATTCGAATAGCCATGTAAACTTAGCTTTTTTGCAAAAGTTAACCTTACAGCTTTATACTTATTATTCCATATGCATATATTTATACCCCCTTGATGTAGGGCAAGGGCTAGGACTTGTTGAGTATCTTTGTACTCACCCTTGCTTGTGTTTTTAGAGGAGGATCTAGTTTTCACTGATGTCAACGGTGAAGCTGACGAGTAGGTCCCGGTCGCATCCACACTCGAGTTGCATGTGGAGTATTGTGTTCATCATGCTATCCCTGTTGTGCACTCTGATGTCGTGGACTCTCTTGCTCGTGAACGGTTGTGTAGCGTTGTATATTGTATTCTCCTGGTGGAGTTATTTCACCACTCCCTTTGTTGTACGACTATGATTTCACATGTTGTAAGACTCTTATTTACCAGCGACTGATCTAGGGACTGGTATAATAAAGGTTTCAAGCACCGGGGATGACCCGAGGTGCTTCAGGTGTTATCAGAGCCATACTTGGCTGTAGGATGAGACCATAGACCTGGACGTGATAATTTCCTTAAAACTATTTTACAAAACTTCTTATACTTCCCCTTTCTATTGAAAAACCCTTTTTACAAGCGCTGCCCTTCTCTCTGCAGATGGAAGATCAAGGTTGGATAACCGAGTACTGCTTGGGCACTCTCGGCTTCCCGAAGGTTCTGTACGCTGCCATGACCAGGCTGGGTATCATGGAACACCCAGAGTACATTGGCAGGGAGTTTGAAGAATATGGCACCGAGCGCTGTGAGCTTACCATCCACATTGGAGCTAGTGAAGACCACCCCAACAAAATGTCATGGAGTGTGACCACCACAAGGTTTAGGTTTGCTGAGACCTACCAAGCTATCGCTCGCAAGGCTCTGCATCACCTCTGCCAGATCTATGAGAAGCCCATCGTTCGTACATCCATAAGGTTCTTTCCCCCAGTGGAGAGGAATCACACCACTTGGATGGCCCGAATGCAGACCTTGGAAGGCCTAGGGATGTGATACGAGAAAAACCTTACTGGTGTGGCACCTTCATCGCTCTTGGGCTTTTTCGAGGTGAAAGTGACCCAACCGTCGTGGCCATGACACGCTACCTGTTGACCCTGGACGAGCTATATGACCAGCAGGTAGTAGAGTTAAGAAGATGCATCCGTTGAGCTAAAGAAGTAGAAACACGTGGTAGGTCCCTGCATGTCCAACTCGCAGAAGCTAAAGATCAAGTAGCAGAAGCTTAAAGTCACATCCTGGCAGCCGAAGAAGCAGCGAAGGCAGCAGAAGAGAGTCACAATAGGATGATCAGTGAGGCCTACTTCACTGGTTGTGCCAACAAGAGAATCCTCCACCTCCATGGCATGGAAGGGCGTCCAATACTTTAAGGTTATCCCTTCTGTCCCATGGGAAGCATCAAGAGGAATTTCTCGGAAACAGTTCTTGCTCCACCACCACCAACACATCAAGACGCTACTGGCATAAAAGAACCTCTCCCTTTGACCCAACAGAGTCCCCGCATGGATGAAGATGAAGAGTACACTCCCCTTACCTCACTAGAGAACTCTCTCCCCAAAGAGAATGAAGATTGCACCGATCCCGCAGAAGCCAAGAGCTCCGGAAGAAGTGGGATGAAGCATCTTGGTCCGATCCTAGTACGTTTTAGGCCTTGTGTACCCCCCCCATGTACTGCTATTTGGTCGCGTGTAGTAGCCGCCATGTTGTACCCCTCCCCCTTCCTCTTCCTCCATTGTATAGAGTTTGTTGTGCTAAGTTTGCTTGTGTGCTTTGTCTTGAGTGAAATTTTCTCTTGTGTGTGAAGGAAGGCTTGAAGCCTTGCGATCTTTCCAAAAAGGTTTTACATTTTAAAAATAAACTTAGCCTCTTCTCTCAGCTTATGCTTCTCATCTTACCTCTCAGGAGATGGCACCTAAGAAGTTTGCTAGAATCCAGCAGCGTCAAGAGAACTGTGGGACAGGAGAGGAAAATCAAGGTGAAAGTGAAGAAAAAAACCAAGGAGGAAATGAGAATGGTCAAAGACTGCCATACCCTTCAGTTAATGACCTGGTGGTAGTTATGGCTCAACAAACACATCTGTTAGAAGCTCTGGCTCAAGGAACCAATCAACCTCGACAGCAAGCATAAGGACTCCCCAACAAGATGGTTGAGTTTGTCAAGATCAAGCCACCTATCTTTGAAGGATCAGATAATCCCATGGATGTTGATGACTGGTTGAGGAACATTCAGAGGAAGTTGGATGCTATCAACTATACTAGAAGAGATAGAGTTCTTCTGGCATCCCATCAGCTTGCTAGTACAGCTTTAGTTTGGTGGGATAACTACTGTGAAGCTGCAGATAATGCCAAAGCTATCACATGGGAGGAGTTTGTTGAAGAGTTCTACCGGTACCACATTCTAGAGGGAACTATGGAGCTTAAAGTGGATGAGTTCAGAAGGCTGAAGCAAGGCAACATGAGTGTGAATGAATACATTTGTAAGTTCATCGAGCTATCTCGCTATGCCCCAGAAGAAGTCTCCACCGACAAGAAGAAGTTGAACAAGTTCAAGAAGGGTCTGGAAAGAAACTTGAAGGCTCAGTTGACTCCTCACATCTATCCAGACTTCAACACCCTAATGAACATGACCATTCTGTTGGAAGAAGCCAAATCTGAGTTGTTCAAGGACAAGAAGCGCAATTTTGCTACTCACAAGGCCCAGCAATAGGACATGTTCCAGAGGTTCAAGCATCCTGCTCACTCCGAGTAGAAGGCTTAGACCACTATGCAGTACAGGACTCCAACCTCTTCTTCTCACCAGCCCAACTCTTCCTACCGCAGTCAGAGCAACATGAAGATCTAGCAGAACAGTGGTTGCCAAGTGACCAACACAAGCAAAGCGTGTTTCAACTGTGGAGAGACTGGGCACTTCGTCGCCAACAACCCTTGCAAAGCCAAGCAAGGAGCATCTGTTCAGTCCAACACTGTGAATGGACCCTGACCTGCAATGTCTAGGGCCAGCTGTGGAGCCTCTCACACCCCCAACCAGCCAGCAAGGTCACATCAGTCCTTCAGACTAGCGCGCGTTAACCACATCCACGTGCAGGAAGCTCAAGATGCACCCGGAGTCATGCTTGGTGAGTTTTTATTGAATCCGTACTTGCAACACCACTGTTTGATTCTGGAGCATCGCACTCTTTCATATCATCAAGTTTTGTGACAAAGCATGCTATACTTACAGTGCTACTTAAAAACCTCTTAATAACTAGATCACCCAGAGCTAACATTTAGTGTCATTTGGGCTGCTCTCGGGTAAGGATCACTTTAAGTGGGGTAGTTTTCCTAGGAGACCTAGTGGTGCTTAAGTCCAGAGGGATAGATGTAATCCTTGTAATGGACTAGTTAACTCAGCATGATGGCACCATAGCCTATGTAGCTAGGACAGTGACCCTGACCAACCATGAAGAGACACGAGTAACCTGTCATACACTTGGGTGTAAGTTAGATCTCATAATGTGTAGCTTGGAGGCTAAGACTCTTGAAAAAGACCAGTTGTTGATGAGTACCCAGATGTCTTTTCAGAGGAGTTACCTGGTATGCCACTAGACCGGGATATTGAGTTCATTATTGATCTTATCCCTGGAATAGCCCCCATAGCCAAGAGGCCCTATCGCATGGCAGTCGGAGAGCTAGCCGAGCTGAAGGAACAGTTAAGAGAACTTCAGTAGAAGAGTTACATCAGACCCAGTTCATCACCATGGGGATCACTAGTTCTCTTTGTCAAGAAGGAAGATGGAAGCATGAGGATGTGTGTGGACTACATATCTCTGAATGAAGTCACCATCAAGAACAAGTACCCTTTACCGAGAATAGATGATCACTTTGACCAGCTGAAAGGAGCCAAGTATTTCTCCAAGATTGACTTAAGGTTGGGTTACTACCAGCTAAAGATAAGGGAAGCAGATGTCCCAAAAACAGCTTTTGTGACCAGATATGGATAGTATGAGTTTACGGAGATGTCCTTTGGTTTAACCAATGCACCTACATATTTCATGAACCTTATGAATAAAGTATTCATGGAAGAGTTAGACCGGTTTGTCGTTGTCTTCATTGATGACATACTGATCTATTCTAAAAGTGCGCAAGAGCATGAACAACATCTGAGAGTAATTCTGGAGAAGCTCAGAGCCCATAAGCTGTATGCTAAGTTCAATAAATTTCAGTTCTGGCTAGAGAAGGTTGCTTTCCTTGGCCATATCTTGACAGCAGAAGGAGTTGTTGTAGACCCTGAGAAGGTAGAAGCAGTCGCCAATTGGACGCAACCAACCAATGTGTCCAAGATCAGGAGCTTTCTAGGATTAGCGGGATATTACCACCGATTCATTGAAGGGTTGTTCAAGATAGCCAGGCCTATGACTGAGCTACTCAAGAAAGAAAAGATGTTTGAATGGACTCAGTCCTGTGAAAAGAGCTTTTAGGAGTTAAAGGATAAACTGATAACTGCCCCAGTGCTTGTCTTACCAGACATCTACCAAGACTTTGTGGTTTACTGTGATGCATCAAGGCGAGGCCTTGGTTGTGTCCTAATGCAAGATGGTAGGTGTCGGTGTATCAGGAACCAGGGGTCCCCGAATCCCGAGGCCAGGCCAGCCACCCGCCACATGGCGCCACCCCACGAGGTCTCTCTTGTGGGATGAGGAAAGGCCAAGTCCCGGGAGAAGGTGCTTGGGGCCACGGTCGGTGGCCCCCGAGTACCCCAGTACCCCGATGATCCACGGAGTCCGAGTACCGGGAAGAAAGTGCTCGGGGAGGTGCCCGGTCACCCCCGAGAATCCTAGTCCCCCGACGATCAGAAGAGCTAAGTTCTGGGAGAGAGTGCTCTGGGCTACGTGCGGCAGCCCCTGAGTGCTCAGTTCCCTGAAGATCCGTACAAAAGTTCTCGGGAGAGAGTGCTCGGGTCTGCACGTGGCAGCCCCCGAGCACTCGGTTCCCCGAGGGTTCGTGCAAGAGTGCTCGGGAGAAAGTGCTCGGGGAGGTGAACAGTACCCCCGAGCACCTGGCACCCCGAGGACAAGGATGGGCATTCTCGGGAGAGAGTGCTCGGGGATGTGAACAGTACCCCCCCCCCGAGCACTCGGTACCACGACAACCCAGAAAGGCCCCCGAGGGGCCTGCCGATGAGGTGTCAACCAGCCAGAGGTCTGAGGCCGCATTTAATGAGCGTGCGTGGCCTGACACCTCCAACTGCTCCCGCCGCGCTCAGCGTCAGTTCCTGCCACGTTTTGGCAGAGAGGCGTGGGGTCATTAATTGCACAGGTCCCGTCCCGTGCCATCCGGCTTGTCTCGGGATAACATCGTGAGGATCAAGGCGTTCCTTCTACCACACTGCTGTGGCAGGGGAACAAGACAGGGTGAGCACGTCGGGTTGCTCCGCGGCTGCCCGGTGGGCCTTCTCCACGGCGCCCGTTGCCAGGGCATTTATGGTGACGGGCAACCGGGCGTGCGACGCATTTTCCACCCCCGGTCACTTCACCCAGAAGAAATGATGACACCCTTTCCATCTATGGCGTCTCAGAACTCGAGCCCCCTCCTTTCCGTTCGGGGCATGTCATGGCCGGAGAGTACTTAAAACAGCCGGCAACACAGAAGGAAAAAAAGACCAACGACAGCGAGAAGCCATCCTAGAAAAGGATACACACAACAAGGAGGGCCATCCTAGAGAAGAAGACGAACCAGACCAACAATGAGAGACACGAAGAACACGGCGCAAGAGAGACACTGTGAGCAAGGTTGAGCACAGTTCCAGCCGAAGAACAAGGAGCCTCAAGCTCTTAGTTAGGCCAACATTCTTGTAACCAGCAACATCCTTGAGGGACTACCTCAGGACAGTTATAGCATCCATACAGGAGTAGGGTATTACGCCCCCGTGCGGCCCGAACCTGTCTAAATTCCGGTGCATTTACTTCTTCTTGCACTAGGTCGTCATCCCCACCACCGGCCGTTGCATTCATTCCCATTTACTTCTCTGATGAACTTATTTAGGATCATTCCCTCGGCCGAATCTCTAAAAAGGGGTCTCTCGGGATCCCTACGACAGGAGTTAATCCTCCGATAGCTGGTGCGCCAGGTAGGGGGGAACATCCCTGAATCTGTTTGTTTGTTTTCTTCCACAGAAAAAATGGCCGGTGGTCATCGCCTCCAGCGCTCCGGCTCCAGTTCCAACGAGGAAATGCAGCCCCTCGCACAGGAGGCCCTAGCCACTGCTGCGTCCCAACAGCAGCCGCGATCTGCACGTGCGGCGTTCCCTTCCCAAGGGGACCAAGGCACTGGGCCCAGCAGGGCTGCCGCCGCCGTCGCCGGTGCACCATCCGACCCCCAGTAGGTGGTCGAGACTCCGGCCGCCAGGTCCGCATCTGGACAGCGCCGGGCGCCCCTCCGGCTTAGGCTCGCCTTCGGCGAGGCCAGCCCCGGGAGCGCGCTGCTTGCGGCGCACGCTCTCCTCAGGCATCCGCCTGTCCAGGCGACGGCGGAAACCCCGGAGGGCCACTGGTTCCAAGAAGTCGCCGCCCTGGTCGACACAGCCCGTCGCCAGGTGTTGGCCGAGAGTTCTCACGCCACCACCCAGCGTGGCGCCGCCAGAACCAGCCCATCGACGGGTAACATTCGCACTGGCCGGGGGGCCTCCAGGCGGAGCGCCACCCCCCTGGCCGCGTCCGGAGCCCAGGACCTCCGCTTACGTCTCAACGAGCGGAGGGGCCTTGAAGATGCGTGTGTCACTCTCGAGCGCCAGTGGGAGACCCGGCAGGAGGCCGAGGCTGAGGACCAGGCTTCCTCTTTGCCGGCCCACGATCGCCAGGATTCCCCGGCTCACCGGCGTTCACCGCCAAGGCACACCACCAGCGCCACTGGGTACGGCACCGGCTGCCGTGCCTTCACTAGTGAGCTCCGCCGGGTCAAATGGCCCTCCAAGTTCCGCCCTGAGCTGCCGGAGAAGTACGACGGGTCCATCGACCCCGTTGAGTTCCTCCAGATATACACTATGGCCATCCAGGCGGCCGGTGGCAGTGAAAAGGTGATGGCAAATTATTTCCATGTTGCCTTGAGGGGTTCTGCCCGTTCTTGGCTCATGAACTTACCCCCAGGATCTATTAGCTCCTGGGATGACCTTTGCCACTAGTTCGTGGCTAATTTTCAGGGCACGTTCACGCGCCCCGGCTTGGAGTGCGACCTCCACGCCGTCAAGCAGTAGGAGGGGGAGACGCTACGGTGCTTCATCCAGCATTTCAGCCAGGTCCGCAACACTATCCCGTGGATAGCCCCCCACGCTGTTATCGTCGCCTTCCGGCAGGGCGTTCGCGACGAGCGGATGCTCGAGAAGCTAGGTACGCACGAAATCGAAACCACTGCGGAACTCTTCGCGCTGGCCGACAAGTGCGCCAGGGCGGCAGAGGCCCGGGCTTGGCATGCTCCACGCCCCGAGCGCCCCGCCGCCGACCAACCAAGTTCTTCCCGCTCCGACAGGCGGGAAAAGAAAAAGAGAAGAAGGCGTGAGGCTGCTCCCGTCGAACCGGCCCAGGGCCTCCCCCCTAGGCCGGCCCAAGAGCCCGATCACCGACAAGAACACCGGGCGGCCGCCGACAGACAGCTTGCGCCCGCGAGAGCCCCGGCCAGGGCCCCTCCTAGGGCTCTGGCTCCCGCAAGGGTTCCGGCTCCTACAAGGGCTCCGGTCCCCGCCCGGGCTCCCGCTCCAGCAAGGGCCCCCGCTCCTGTGGGGCCCGAGCCAGGCAAATGGTGCCCAATCCAGCAGACCAGATGGCACGATCTTACAGAGTGTCGTACGGTCAAAGGCCTCGTCGAGCAGCGCCAAAGGGAGCGCAACGAGTCCCACGGGGGAGGTGATGCTGAGGCTGCCCCTGGCAACGCAGAGCTCGACTTTCAGGAGCCCGAGCATACCATCGCCTTCATCGACGGAAGCGCCTATACGCCTTCCTCGCGGCGTGGCATCAAGACCATGCGCCGCGAGGTGTGTTCGGCAACCCCGAGCGAAGAGGCCACAAGGCCCCTGAGATGGTCGGACGCTTTGATCACGTTCAGTATGGCCGATCACCCCGCCAGTACTGCAGGCGTGGGGCGACTACCCCTGGTGGTGTCCCCCACCATCTGCAACGTAAGGGTCGGTAGAGTGCTGGTCGATGGGGGTGCAGGCCTCAACCTCCTCTCCAAGGAGGCCTTCAAGAAGCTGCAGGTACCCTCCAGGCGCTTAAAGCCGTCGCTTCCATTCTGCGGAGTGACACCCAGGCACTCCCTGCCCCTCGGGCAGGTCGAGCTACCCGTGACCTTCGGGAGTCGGGACAACTTCCGCACGGAGAACGTCCTTTTCGACATCGTGGAGCTCCCCCTCCCCTACAACGCCATCCTCGGGCGTCCGGCGCTCGCCAAGTTCATGATGGCTGCGCATTATGCGTATCTCACGGTCAAGATGCCGGGCCCAGCGGGCCCCATCTCCGTGACCGCCGACTCCGGCGGCGCCGTTTCCTGCGCCGAGCAGTCATACCTGGCCTTGGTCTCAGCTCAGGCCGAGGTCGAAGGCTATCCAGGGGGCCCGGGACCCTCTTCATCCAAACCTCGACTCGCCGCCGACGCCTCCGTCCCTACAAAAGAGGTCGTGGTGGGCGAAGATGCCTCCCAGGTCATCCGAATCGGCGGTGACCTGGACGGCAAATAGGAAAGCGCGCTCGTCACCTTCCTCCGGGCTAACGCTGACGTGTTTGCATGGCAACTGTCCGACATGCCCGGGATCCCTAGGGAGGTGATCGAGCATCACTTGGCTGTGCGTCCGGATGCACGCCCGGTGAAGCAGAAGGTCCGGCGGCAGGCGCCTGAGCGCCAGGAATTCATCCGGGAGCAGGTCAGCGAGCTCCTTGACGTCGGATTTATCCGAGAAGTTCTCCACCCCGAGTGGCTGGCGAATCCAGTTATCGTTCCGAAGGCCAACAGCAAGCTCCGCATGTGCGTAGACTACACCGATCTAAACAAGGCTTGCCCTAAACATCCTTTCCCTTTGCCCCGCATAGATCAGATTGTAGATGCAACCGCGGGATGTGATCTTTTGTGTTTTTTAGATGCAAACTCTGGTTACCACCAGATTCGCATGGCCATAGAGGATGAAGAGAAAACTGCTTTTACCACCCCGGTGGGGACTTATTGTTATACATTAATGCCTTTTGGTTTGCGCAATGCTGGGTCTTCTTTCCAGCGTGCTATTCACATCACCCTTGATTCGCAGGTTGGCCGCAACGTCGAGGCCTACATCGATGATCTCGTGGTCAAATCCCGAGACCGCGCCATCCTGCTCGAAGACATTGCCGAGACTTTCAATAGTCTCCGCACTACCCGCCTGAAGCTCAACCCCAAGAAATGTGTCTTCGGGGTGCCCGCGGGCAAGCTCCTCGATTTCTTGGTTTTCAGCCGAGGAATTGAGGCTAATCCAGAGAAGATCTGGGCCATCGAGCAGATGCAACCCCAGGCTCGACTCAAGGAGGTTCAGTGTCTCGCCGGTTGCATGGCGGCCCTCAGGCGCTTCATCTCCAAACTTGGGGAGCGGGGGCTCCCCCTCTTCAAGCTTCTGAAGAAGACCGGTCGTTTCGACTGGACACCGGAGGCCGAGCAGGCCTTCCGCGATCTGAAGAAGTACCTCACCTCACCACCCGTGCTGGTGGCTCCATCCGAAGGCGAGCCACTACTACTCTTCGTATCGGCCACTCCTCAGGTCGTAAGCATGGTGCTGGTGGTGGAGCGCGATGAGTGCGCGGAGCCAGGTGCTAGGTCCCAGCTCCCGGCCGCCCCCGGGCACTCCCCTGTCCTCGTGGCTCCCCCCGAGCAGGGGGTCGAGCCCGAGCACTTGGCTCCCCCCGAGGGAGGGGGTCGAGCCCGAGCACTCGGTTCCTCCCGGCCAGGGAGTAGAGCCCGAGCACCCGGTCAGCCCCGACCGCGCCGCCGAGCCTGGGGGCTGCGACAACCCCTCGGGTGAGGCCGCGAGCCGGGCCCGCCGGGTACAACGACCGATGTACTTCGTTAGTGAAGTCCTCCGGGAGGCCAAAACAAGGTACCCCCAGGCTCAGAAGCTGCTCTACGCCGTGCTCATCGCTTCCCGGAAGCTGCGCCACTACTTCCAAGCGCACAAGGTCTCGGTGGTTACCACGTATCCACTGGGACCTATCCTACGGAACCAAGAAGGCACCGGGCGTGTTGTCAAGTGGGCGGTTGAGCTGGCGGAATTCGACCTGCACTTTGTCAGTTGCCAGGCGATCAAAAGCCAGGCACTCTCTGACTTCGTGGCAGAGTGGACACCCGTCCCCGAGGATGTCTCAGAAGAGATTTCTACATATCCCGGGCACCATGCGCCCGGATACTGGATCATGCATTTCGACGGTTCCCTCTCACTGAAAGGCGCGGGGGCCGGAGTGGTTCTCACCTCCCCAACGGGTGAAGAACTCCGGTACGTCGTGCAGCTGCAGTTTCGCGCATCCAACAACATGACGGAATATGAAGGTCTCATCGCTGGCCTTCGGGCCGTGGTGGGCCTCTGGATTCGTCGCCTCCTGGTCAAGGGAGACTCCCAGCTGGTGGTCAACCAGGTATCCAAAGAGTACCAGTGCACGGATCCTCAAATGGCGGCATACGTGGCAGCAGTCAAGAAGCTGGAGAAGCGCTTCGATGGCCTGGAGCTGCGGTACATCCCTCGCCGCAGCAACGCTCTGGCCGATGACCTCTCCCGCCTCGCCTCCTCCTGTGCGCGCATCCCTGCCGGAGTCTTTGAAGAAAGACTCACACGGCCTTCCGTCCTGCCCGCCAAACAGGACGAAGGGGAAACCTCAAACTCAATTCAGGGGACCCCGGCGGCGCCCTCAGTGGGAAGCCCCGTCAGGGTGCCACCGTCCGGCGAGTGCGCTGCACTTGCTGAATGTTCTCAAGATGCCTCGTGGATGGACGACATCCGAGGCTTCTTGAAGGAAAAGTTCCTCCCCGGGGATGAGGCATCTGCCGAAAGAGTTGCTCGGCAGTCCAAACGCTATGCCATAGTAGATGGGGATCTCTACCGGTGTAGCGCAGGCGGTATTCTCCTGAAATGCATCTTCCGGGTAGAAGGCGGCGAGCTTCTCGCTGAGATCCACGAGGGCGAGTGCGGTGGCCATGCATTGTTCCGCACGCTGGTCGGGAAGGCCTTCCGGCAAGGTTTCTACTGGCCTACAGCCCTCCAGGATGCTTCCGAGCTGGTTCGGCGCTGCAGAGCATGCCAGTTCCATGCAAAGTAGATTCACCAGCCAGCTCAGGCTCTTCACACCATCCCCCTGTCATGGCCTTTCTCGGTCTGGGGGCTGGACATTCTGGGTCCATTCCCCTGAGCAATGGGGGCTATGAGTACCTCTACGTCGCCATCGACAAATTCACCAAGTGGCCGGAGGTGGTCCCAGTCATCAAGGTGACCAAGAACACGGCGCTCCAGTTCATCAGCGGCATCACAAATCGCTTTGGTGTCTCGAATCGGATTATCACCAACAACGGCACCCAGTTCACAAGTGCCCTGTACGGGGACTACTGTGAAGACCTCGGCATCAAGCTCTGCTTCGCCTCCGTCGCTCATCCTCGGAGTAATAGGCAGGTTGAGCGCGCCAACACGGAGATACTAAAGGGGCTCAAAAACCCGGACCTATGACGTGATCGCAAAGCACGGGAAGGGGTGGGTCGACGAGCTACCTGCCGTGCTATGGGCCAATCGGACCACACCAAGCCGCGCTACCGGTGAGACTCCTTTCTTCCTCATGTACGTCACTGAGGTGGTCCTCCCCTCCGAGCTCACTCTAGGCTCCCCTCGGGTGCATGCCTATTTTGAAGGCGAACAGGAGCAGCAGAGGCACGACGACGTCGATTACTTAGAGGAGCACCGGCGGCGTGCCGCCGTCCGGGCAGCTCGTTACCAGCAAAGTCTGCGGCGCTACCATCAGCGCCATGTCCGGGCCCGGTCTCTCGAGGTGGGGGATCTAGTTCTCCGACGCGTCCAATCACGCGAAGGAAAGAATAAGCTGTCCCCTATGTGGGAAGGCCCCTTCACCGTGATCGGGGCCCCGCGAGAAGGCTCCTTCCGGCTGGCTGCAGAAGACGGGCAACCGCTCCCCAACCCATGGAACATCGAGCACCTGCGCAAGTTCTATCCGTAGATGGCCATGCTCGCGGCTTCCCCCCCCGCCCAAGTTGACTGGGGGCTACCACTAACTGGGTAAGTCACCCAACCTTGTAAAAAATTGTCAATTCAGTATGAATGTTAAAATGCAATCATGTGTCAATTTCGTTTTTCTGGATTCCATATGTTTAATCTGTCTGGTGAGATGCTCGATTGTGCGAGAAAAGTTCGCTCTCTCATTTTCTCCGCTGATAAAAGAATCCCAATCGGTATGCGCGCGGGCAGTAGCCGCTAACTTACGTCTGATGTGGTAGGCTATGGTGTTCGGTGTCGTGGCAGGCTCCCGGGCACTACCGAGTCCCTGGGCGCCCTGGGTAATCCTATCGCTCGAGCTGCTCGAGTATTCCGGACCCTAGACCCCAGGGGCGGGCTGTCGGTGCTCGGTTTGGTCTGTCATACCTGGGTTCCACCGAACCATAGGACCTCTGGATTATGCCTCTGTCTGCTCTTGTCCGCCGGTCTGGGTATTCGAGAGGTCTCAGGTCGAAAACGAGGGCAGTCTATAACAAGTACCTAACTAACAGAGCGCACCAAACAAGGAATTTCTCCATTTTCTCTTAAGTCACAGATCGACAATCAAAGCAAAAGCAGCTCAACCGCGAGGGCCTCGATGCCTAGGTCGTTGCTCGGCCCCAAGGGTCCTCGGGGGGTCCTACCGCTTAAGCATGAGTGGTCGAGATCACCCGACCTCGGGCTCCTCACGCGCCCCTTGGTGCTCGGGCGCCACGGCTGTGGGAACCAAGTCCCCGGGCACCCCGAGCTCGGAGCGTGCGCCCCTCCTGGATCGGTTGGCCGAAAGGCTGACAGCTGTCCGGTGAGTGGTTAAATTCAGACAAATTTGCATTCAACAATATTTCGTTCCCGAGTCGTCCTCGGGGGCCCTCGTATTCTAATTTGCTCGGTGAGATGGTCTCCTCGTGCACAAAACCCTACCGTGTGTCCACTTTTTCCTAGAACGACAGAACGGTCCGTAGAAAGGTGTATCGTGCGTGCGGTAATATCCGATCGAAGTCTTTCATGGTGGTCGTGGTGTTCGGTCCGCTTTTAGGGCCCCGAGCACTACCGAGTCCCTGGGCGCCCTGGGTAATCCTCTCGCTCGAGCTGCTCAAGTAGTCCGGAGCCTAGGCCTCAGGGGCGGGCTGTCGGTGCTTGATCCGGTCCGTCCTAAGCCCGGACACCACCGAACCATGGGGACTCTTGGTCGCATTCCCGCCCGCGTGTGTCTCCGGTCTGCTGACTGAGTGATCACAAGGTGGAAAAGTGTTCACCGGTCATGGCGTGCTCCGTGCTGGATCGATCTATCTCCCGAGTAAGGAAGTTCGTGCCTTTGTCTTTTGACTTAGCCAATGCGGACTTGCGAGGGATCAGGGGCTGAATGCACCAAGAAGGACGATCGGGATGACTTCGTTCTCGAGGAAGGAAAGGTCGGGATCGGTCCGACTGAGTACTCCTCGGGGCACCAAGAGAAAACATCAGAAACAACATCAAGCACTCAGGAGAATACCGGAGTTGCGAACCCAAAGAAAGGCTTCCATTATATTCACAAAGAAGGATAGCTGTTCTGAGGGATCACTCCCATATTTACGCTGCCTCGGCAGCCTCCGACTCTCGGTGGGTCAGCAGTTCCTCTCGGGCGCCCAGGCCCGCCGCTGTTATCTCGGCGTCCATCTCCCGGATTGCGACGTCCTCCTCCCTGCGTCGGAGATCCCATTTGATGTGCTGGAGCTCCTCTGCCCAATGTTGGAGATCGGCGCGGGTCCGGTCGACCTCGCCCTCTTGACGAGCTAGGTCAGCCTGGAGGGCCTCTGCTGCCCCCTCGTTGTTCGCGACTGCCTCCTCCCGCTCCTGCGCCTGCCTCTCCCTGGCAAGGGCCTCGGCAGCCTGCTACCGCGACGCCTCAGCCAGGCGGGCGGTGTCTTCCCGCTCCCGCGCAACTTCCGCGCGGGTGTCCTCCAAAACCTTCTGCTCCCACGCGCCCTTCGCGCGGGCCTCCTCCATGGCACGCTGTTCGTCCTCGTTGGCGGCGCGCACCGCGACGACGCGGGATTCAAAAGAGCGCCAGGCACTGGTAAGCTGCGCTCTCTCCGTGGCCAGGACGGCGCGCTCCGCCTCCAGTTGCGCCACCTCCTCTGCTACGTCCGCCTCCAGCCGCCCCATCGCCTCCTGGATGCTCCCCAGCGTGACCGGGAGGGGTTCAGCGGGCTGGCTAGGCGGCGGCTGGGCGCTGGGTCCCCTACGAGCCTCCCTCGGGGGGCTCGGGGTCCTTGAAAGTTGCCGCGAGGTCGCCAGCCCCTCGCTCGGCGCGCCGGGGGCAAGCTCAAACGGCGCTGGGCACTCGGGCGGCGGCAGCATCTCTGTCTCGGCCGCCGCATCCGCCGGCACCCTCTCGGCAGCCACATCCGCCGGTCCCAGCAAGGACATCGCGTCCGCCCATTCCGGCACCACCGCCGCGTCCGTCGGCCCCGGCACTGCCGCCGTGTCCGTCTGCCCCGTCTCCGCCGCCGTGTCCACTGGCCTAAGCCCTGCAGCCACACTTGCTAGCCCTGGCCCCGCCGACGCACTCGGCTCGGGAGCTGGCGCCGGCCTCGGCGCCTCCGGCCGCCCCTGGCCCTCAGCGGCACCCGTAGGCGGCCTGCGGGAGAAGGACGAAGATCAAAACCAAAATCCAGAGCTTAGTTCGGGTGAAGCACGCCCAAGAAGGAATAGAACTTACAAGGTTGTAGGCTTTCGGTACTGCCATTTGGCTGCCGGAATCCTGAACTCCGGGCTCGATGGCGCCGGCCCAGAGTCCTCCCTCCTCCTCTTCCACCGGGGGTTCGGCGGGGTCGCCGCGTGGTCTCCGGGCGCCGGATCGGGCTCCAGCCGAACAAGGCGTGGCTCCAGAACTAGGAATGCCGCCTCCGCCGATGGCGACGGCGGGGACTCTGGCACGGGAATGAAGAGCCGGAGGTGCTTTCTCCGGTCCTCCGGCGCCGCCGCCGCTCCACTGCCGGTGGTGCCTCCTCCTCCGGCCTGCGGCTCGCCGCTCGCGGCGCCCAGGCTAACGGTCCGCCCCGGACTGCTCGCGGTTCCCTCACCGGCCGCCTCATCCAACCTGGGGATCTCCGCGACCTCGGGACTCCAGCTCCTCGACCGGTCGACCAACCCCTGGGCGTCGAACTCCGGCAGCTTCGCCTGGATCGCCGCCCGCTCGGGATTGGCGCTGAGCGCCATTTCTCTCCACGGGAGCTCCGCCCGGCTCATCTCCTCCATGTCGGTCACCACTCGGAGCATGCCCTTCAACTCCGCCAGGCCCAGGTCCCAGCTCGCGCCGATCTGGGTCCGGGTGATGTCATCAGGCCCGGTGTAGAGCCAGCAAGGCCGGGCCCGCTCCCGCAGGGGCGCCAGGCGGCGGCGCAGGAAGTCCGCCACCACCATCACCGAGGTGAGCCCGGCATCACGCAGGAACACGATGCGCTCGAAGACCGCTCCAATCGCGCGTCCGTCGGTGGCGGTACCTCCCAGGTCGCCTTCTGGGGCTCCGCCGCCACCTCCGGCAGGGTGAGACGGTCGTGGGGGTCGACGTCGATGTAAAACCAGTCTCGCCGCCACTCCTCCCACTTGCTTCGCAGCACCTGGGGGATGTATCGCTCCCCCATGCCGTCCCGCAGCCGGAGATTGCAGCAGCCCGCAACGTCCGTGGTGGAGTAGCCCCTTTTCTTCCCGGCAGATCGCAGCCCGAAGAAATGCTAGAGGAGCGTCACCGATGGCGCCACTCCCACAAACATCTCGCAGAAGTGGGTGAACACCGCCAAGATGACGACCGAGTTGGGGCTCAGATGCACCAGCTGAATGCCGTAGGTGTCGAGGACTTGAAGAAAAAACATCGAGAATGGCGGCACCAGCCCCGCCGCCACGAAAGATGTGAACAGGACGATGCGCCCCGGGCGGGTCGTCGCCGGCGGGAAGCTCGCCAGCGTCACCACCAGGGCCCCCTGCTGGCCCTCAGGGACCAACAGCTTCCTGATCTTCTCCGCCGCCTCTTCGTTCCTCAGGTGAGACTCCGGCAATACGCCATCCGGAGTCCCATCGCGGCGGCTTCCTCCAACCCTCGGCATCTCGTCGGAGGGGGGGTTGTCTAGGTGGTGGAGAGGGAGATGTGCTCTGATCGCCTAGGAGATTCTAAGGGCTCAGGAGCACGAAGGAAGCAAGAGCAGGATCACGAGATGGCGTAAAGAGGAGGGCAGTTCGCTCCTCTCCCCCTTTTATACCTTAGAGAATTCAAACGTCTCCTGCCACGGCACACTCGATGGGACGGTTTCCTTGATCGACGCAACTGCCAGGCGAATCTCCCACAGGTCGTGCGGTGTCAGCGGTTGCCAGGCGTATTTTCCTCGATCTGCGCGGCTGCCACGCGTGCTACCCATCACGTTGTCATGCCCGTCGGGAGTTGTGTGGACATGTGTCCATTCATCTCCCCGGTGGGCCGTACCAAAGGCCCAGACCGAAGGGGCCACCTTCCGAAAGCTTGCCACGTGGCGTCGACGCCGGCTTCGGCCTCGTTCGTGACAAAGGGCCCATCCGCAGTCTCTGGGCCATCGCCTGCCGATGGGCCCGGGGGCTAATGTCGGTGTATCAGGAATCAGGGGTCCCCGAATCCCGAGGCCAGGCCAGCCACCCGCCACATGGCGCCATCCCGCGAGGTCTCTCTTGTGGGATGAGGAAAGGCCAAGTCCCGGGAGAAGGTGCTCGGGGCCACGGTCGGTGGCCCCCGAGTACCCCAGTACCCCGATGATCCACGGAGTCTGAGTACCGGGAAGAAAGTGCTCGGGGAGGTGCCCGGTCACCCCCGAGCATCCTAGTCCCCCGACGATCAGAAGAGCTAAGTTCTGGGAGAGAGTGCTCGGGGCTGCGTGCGGCAGCCCCCGAGCGCTCGGTTCCCTGAAGATCCGTACAAAAGTTCTCAGGAGAGAGTGCTCGGGTCTGCACGTGGCAGCCCCCGAGCACTCGGTTCCCTGAGGGTTCGTGCAAGAGTGCTCGGGAGAAAGTGCTCGGGGAGGTGAACAGTACCCCCAAGCACCCGGCACCCCGAGGACAAGGATGGGCATTCTCGGGAGAGAGTGCTCGGGGATGTGAACAGTACCCCCCGAGCACTCGGTACCCCGACAACCCAGAAAGGCCCCCGAGGGGCCTGCCGATGAGGTGTCAACCAGCCAGAGGTCCGAGGCCGCATTTAATGAGCGTGCGTGGCCTGACACCTCCAACTGCTCCCGCCGCGCTCAGCGTCAGTTCCTGCCACGTTTTGGCAGAGAGGCGTGGGGTCATTAATTGCGCAGGTCCCGTCCCGTGCCATCCGGCTTGTCTCGGGATAACGTCGTGAGGATCAAGGCATTCCATCTGCCACACTGCTGTGGCAGGGGAACAAGACAGGGCGAGCACGTCGGGTTGCTCCGCGGCTGCCCGGTGGGCCTTCTCCACGGCGCCCGTTGCCAGGGCATTTATGGTGACGTGCGACCGGGCGTGCGATGCATTTTCCACCCCCGGTCACTTCACCCAGAAGAAATGATGACGCCCTTTCCATCTATGGCGTCTCGGAACTCAAGCCCCCTCTTTTCCGTTCAGGGCATGTCGTGGCCGGAGAGTACTTAAAACAGCCGGCAATACAGAAGGAAAAAAAGACCAACGACAGCGAGGAGCCATTCTAGAAAAGGATACACACAACAAGGAGGGCCATCCTAGAGAAGAAGACGAACCAGACCAACAACGAGAGACACGAAGAACACGGCGCAAGAGAGACACTGTGAGCAAGGTTGAGCACAGTTCCAGCCGAAGAACAAGGAGCCTCAAGCTCTTAGTTAGGCCAACATTCTTGTAACCAGCAACATCCTTGAGGGACTTCCTCAGGACAGTTATAGCATCCATACAGGAGTAGGGTATTACGCCCCCGTGCAGCCCGAACCTGTCTAAATTCCGGTGCATTTACTTCTTCTTGCACTAGGTCGTCACCCCTACCACCGGCCGTTGCATTCATTCCCATTTACTTCTCCGACGAACTTATTCAGGATCATCCCCCCAGCCGAATCTCTAAAAAGGGGTCTCTCGGGATCCCTGCGACAGGAGTTTATCCTCCGACAGTAGGGTAGTAGAATATGTCTCCTGGCAACTCAAACCCCATGAACAAAATTATCCAACTCATGACTTGGAGCTAGCAGCAGTGGTACATGCCCTCAAGATTTGGAAGCACTACCTAATTAGGAATAAGTGTGAAATTTATACAGATCATAAGAGTCTGAAATACATCTTCACTCAGTCAGTGAAGATGGATGGATTTGATTAAGGATTATGACCTGGAGATACACTATCACCCAGGCAAAACTAATATTGTGGCAGATGCCTTAAGCCGAAAAGCTTACTGCCACCACTTAAAGGCCCAGAGTGTCCCACTGCAAATAGAAATATAGAAGCTAAATCTGCAGATAGTACCCCAAGCGTATCTCCATAACTTGAGTGTACAACCTACTCTGGATGAACAAATCAAACAAACCCAACACAAGGATCAGGATTTGGTGAATACCCAACAATACATAGGGGAAGACAAGGCCCCAAATTTCAGAGTAGATGATAATAAAGTCTTACGATATAAAGATAAGCTTTGTATTCCCCAGGAAGTGAATTTTTAGGAACTGATCCTGGATGAAGCACACAACTCTGCATACTCCATCCACATGGACTTGAAGGGAAAATACTGGTGGAATGGGACGAAGGCAGATATAGCAAAATTCTTTGCCCAGTGCGACACCTACAAGAGAGTCAAGGCAGAACACCAGAAGCATGTCGGTCTACTTCAAGCCTTAGCTATCCCTGTGTGGAAATAGTATGAAGTAGGCATGGACTTTATATTCGAATTCCCCAAGACAAAAATGAAATAACTCAGTATGGGTAATAGCGGACCGCCTCACCAAGGTCTCTCACTTCATACCTGTACGAACCAACTATGGTGGAGATAAGCTAGCATAGCTATACGTCGACAATATAGTGAGGTTACATGGAATCCCTAGTAGGATTGTTTCTGATAGAGGTACCCAGTTCACCTAGAGGTTGTGAAAGAGTCTGCATACATCAATAGGAATCAAGTTGGATTTTAGCACTGCTTATCACCCGCAGACTGACGGCCAAACAGAAAGAGTTAATCATATCCTCGAAGACATGTTGAAAGCTTGTGCCTTAACCTATGGAAATGATTGGGAGAAAAATTTGGCCTATGCAGAGTTCTCGTATAACAACAGTTACCACGCCAGCTTGAAGATGTCCCCTTTTGAGGCTCTTTATAGCCGAAAGTGTAGAACATATTTGATGTGGTCAGAAGTTGGAGAACATACCCTACTTGGACCTTCCCTCATCAAAGAAGCAGAAGACCGAGTTGTAGAAATAAGAGAAAACATAAAGGCAGCTCAATCCAGTCAGAAGAGCTACGCAGACAAAAGAAGAAGAGATTTGGACTTCAAGGTTGGAGAGTATGTGTACTTAAAGGTCTCACCAACACAGGGAATACGAAGGTTTTGAGTCCATGGAAAGTTAGCTCCCCGCTATATTGGACCATATGAAGTTCTGAGGAAAGTTGGTGCAGTGGCCTACCAGATACAGCTACCGCAAGAGTTGGCAGATGTACACAATATCTTCCATGTCTCCCAGCTGAAGAAGTGTTCGAGGATACCAGAAGAGCATGTCACAGTAGGGACACTGGATCTACAGGACAACCTCCGATGCAAGGAAGTCCCAGTGAAAATCTTGGATACAGTCACCCGGCAGATGAGAGGATCCATAGAACGTCTATGCGAAGTGCAGTGGAGTAGGCACATCGAAGCAGAAGCCATGTGGGAACGAGAGGACGTCTTGGGGAAAGAGTTTCCCTTTCTGATCAAAGAAGACCACGAATCTTGAGGGTGAGATTCTTTTTAAGTGGGGTAGGTTTGTAACATCCCATTTTTCAAGCAAACCTGAATTCCAAAAATTTATGCAAAAGATATCAGTTCAAATCTATTTTCAAAATCTATTACCAAAATCTCAAAACCTTTTCTATTCTCTTGGGCTCAATCTCTCTCTTTCTCTCTTTTCACCGGCCCGACCCCTTCCTTTTCTTTTCCCTTCGGCCCAGCACGCTCTCCCGGCCCATCTCTTTCTCCCCCTCTCCTCTTCTCCCGTGCGCCGGCCCAACCAGCTCGGCATGTCTCTCCCTTTCTTCCTCCTCCTGTTCAGGTCATCCGCGCGTGTGAGCATGTGCCACTGGACCCTGTCGTGCCCGACCACCTTTGCCACCCTGGCAGCTTGCCGCGCCGCCCTTGCCAACCCTGACCCCCTCACCTCTCTCCGAGGTCACTGCGCATAGCACCGGCGATGTGCGCTCAGCACGCATGCAAGCCGCGCAGCGTATGGCCAACACCATGATGCCACCAACCACCTCCCTGACCCTCCTCTCTTGCTCTCTCTGTGCTCACACACGCACGCCGGTCGCCTCACCTACACCGCGGCCACTGGTGCTCGTTGACACTAGTCCCACCTTCACCACGCCGCACGTTGTCGTGTCCATAGGGAAATCGGGCCATTACCGTGGTAAATCCTCCCTCCTCTGCCTAAAAAAGTGCACTCCCGAGCTCTGCCGCACTTCGCCACAACCACCTGAGCCACAGGTGCTCTTCTCTCCCTCTCTCCTCGCTCTCTCACTATTTTTAACCTCTGTCGATGGTGCTCGCCGTCGATACCCTCTCCAAAGGTCGCCGCCAACCAAATTGGCCTCACGGCGAGCTCCACCTGATCTCACTCCACCTCCCTAGCCCCTCTACCTGACCTCTCCCTCTCCAGATCGAGCTCTCATCAAGCCTCCATGGCCGTCGGAGCTCCATATCCATCACTAGCCATCGTCCGTGCCCTACCAGCCAAACCAATCCTGGCTAAAGCCTCCCCGCATCGCAGACATGCTTCCAGTGCCCAAAAACCCATCCCTAAGCCACTCTCCGCGTGTTTCTGACTCCGGCCACTGCCTCTCCCAACTCCAACGTGCGATTGGCCCTGTTCCGGCCATCACCACGGATGACATGTCCCACCACCACCTTCGTTGTGCCAAGCCGATCACCGTGGGCCATCTCCCCGTCCAGCTTGAGGCCCAGAACTGCCGGCGGCGAGCTTCCCAGTGAGCCCCCGCCGCGGACAGCCCCACGCCTTCGTGCCCCAACCACTCCGCCGTCTCCCGCTGTCGCCCTCCCTCAGGCCGGATTGGGCCCCCTTGGCTTGCAGGCCGGCCCAGAAGCCGTAGAACCCGCCAAAGCCTAGCACATTAACCAAACCCAAATGCACAATAGCATTTCTCTTTTTCCTAAAAATCCAATTTTCCATAGAATATTCCAGGTAATATTCTCCCATTTTCTTTTTCTCAATTTAATCTGTCGGCCAACTTCCGAAGCTCCCCTCCATTTTGACTCCGATTTCAATAATTCCTCTATCAATATTCATCTAAACTCAAGTCCTATCTTTTCATATTAGTTTCATATTTATTTCTATTTTATTTGTATTTAATTATGTGTTTGTGTTGTTTTTGTGCCACGTTTTAGAAACCAGAGAGTTCGTAGAAGAGGAGGAGCCGGGAATGCAGTATTTGAAGCAGGACCCTCTCGAGGACTTCAACGAAGGCAAGTCCCGATCTGCTTCCCTTGTTGATCATATTGAACCCAGAATTTGTCACCACAACCTGTAGCAGTCGTTTTCCACCAAATGATTGTATGAAGTATTACTTATTAGCATAATTTAAACTATTGAGCTAGTTATGTCCTATTGTAGATTAGCCAGCCTATTTGTGACCAACCTGAGTATAATCTTGGTAACCCTAGGACTTTCATCTCGGCTACTTTATTTACGCGAAGATGATCACCTTGTTGCTAGTATGCTTAGGACTGTACTCTTAATTTTACCTTGTGCTTAATCACATTTAGTTTTGCGAAATGGGTGAAACTTGGTGCCTTGGTGTTTCGTGGGTTGTGGGATGGGAAGACTTATTGGATAATGATAACAACTGAGAACCTGTTAGAGCTAGGGCAAATCAGGGTTCCCGTGGGGAATGCCCTAGGAGTTTGGGTGTTGCCTGTGTGGTAGGCTCAGTGTGGAGATGTTTGCCTTGGCTCATTTAAGGATCAAGTTGATATGACATCCTACCTAGTCTTTATAGTACAGCTACTCGACCCCATTTGTGGTAGGGCATAGTCTAAACCCCGCCAGCTAGTCTACTAGTCGTCCGAACGTAGGTGTGCAATGGGAGGCCATGTAGCAGGTGCAAGTAGGTGCAAGCTTGTTGACCCGGTTGGAGGCCTAGTGAAAGGTCAATAACCCCTGGTTAGCTCCCGTAGGTGGTTAGTAGGATGATGCTTGGGTGGGTAATGGTTTTGTTGAGTCGCATTTCCACGACGGTGGTATGTTGTCAAACTCAGCTTGGTGGTAAAGTGTACCACTCTGTAAAGGTAAAACTATTCAAATAGTCGTGTCCACGGTCATGGACGAACTACGGTTCAGTCACAACAACTAGCATGGGTTGCGTATGTACCCTTAGAGTATGAGTGGGTAGGGTGTGCCCGGTTTTGGGAAAATAGGTTCGGCAGTGTGCCGTGAGTTGCTACAGCCAAAGTGTCTGGTAACATTAGAATTTGAGCCTTGGTGATTTGCATCTTGGCCCAAAAACCCCCTTCACTTAATGATATTGATATGTTGTTTTCATAAACACCGCCTTATAAAATGAACATTACATGTGTAAACTCTGGTTTTCCGCAAAAGTTAACCTTACAGCTTTATACTTATTATTCCATATGCATATATTTATACCCCCTTGATGTAGGGCAAGGGTTGGGACTTACTGAGTACGTTTGTACTCACCCTTGCTTGTGTTTTCAGAGGAGGATCCAGTTTTCACCGACGTCGACGGTGAAGCTAATGAGTAGGTCTCGGTTGCGTCCGCACCCGAGTTACCTGTAGAGTGGCGTGTTCATTAGGATGTCCCTGTCGTGCACTCTGATGTCATGGACTCTCTTGTTCGTGCACTGTTGTGTAGTGTTATATATTTTATTCACCTTGTGGAGTTATTTCACTACTTTCTTTGTTGTATGATTATGGTTTGACCTATTGTAAGACTCTTATTTACCAGTGACTGATCCGGAGACTGGTATAATAAATGTTTCAACACAGGACATGACTTGGAACGCTTCAACTATTAAGAGCAGCAGCAAGATCAACCTTGTGCTCCAAGCGTGGTTGCACCACCTCATTATTGGAGACAAAGGAAGTCCCCTGGGGTAGGTCGCCAGCCATGCAATGATCAATGCCAGCTGCCTTCCCTCTTGAGAGAGCATGTTCAGCAGGATGGATCGCTTGATACTCCTTGCGTCTCTTCAGGATACTTGCCAATTGATTGCTGGTCACGTGTCACCCCCCAACGTTGGTGGGCCCAAGCTGCACTTTCATCGGAATCCGGGGAGCGCCATTGTTACCGGATATGAGATATCTGGTGAGTCTGGTAGTCGGATGGAATCTGATGAGCTTTTCCTCTAATGTTGGTATCGTCACACATAGTAAATAGAGTTTCTAAGTCCTTTTTGAGTCCTAGATTAGGATGGCATAGATGCAATCAACCTGAGTCGAGCCTTTCTTGCCTTAAGCCTTCATGTCATATTTTCCCACACTTACTGAGTACTCCATGTACTCATGCTTGCCTTCTCCCAACCTCTTGATACTGCTCAGAAGGTGAAGACTTCGAGGACGTCCCAGATGATCGAAACTGAGTTCTAGGCAAAGGAAGTCTTCGACCTGAAGACCATGTTCTAGGCTGGCGCTTCCCCGGACAATGCCTGTGGATGGATGGAAGACCTGCAACCGCTGGAAGTTATCTTAATATTTTGTTAAGACCTACGTGTCCTTTTGTCATGAATCTTATCGTTATGTAATGACACTATTATGTTATCACTTATGAAGTCACTGCATGTATGAAACTTGATACTGACATACATGTGAAATGCATCTAGTTTGTTCTTTTGAAGCTGGGTGTGACAGAGGTGGTATCAGAGCCGTTTTGACCGCAGGACGCAAGCCTAGCTAGAAATGGTCCTTATAAAGAACATATCTCTGTTAAAAACTAATTTCTGAAAATGTTTTACTCTACCTGTTTCATTTCTGTTCTTCTTTCTATTGCCGTTGTTTATAAAATTTTGACAAATGGTTACTAACTCCTCTCTCTCTCTCTTCCAAAACTTTTAGATGGCCCGTACGAAGCAGACGCCCCACAGGAGCACCGGTGGTTTTGTTCCAGCTAGAGCTCCCACAGAGACCACCTGGGCGTTCCAGCCGCCCGTAGAGTTTCACTCTTCTAGACTTCAGGCAGGGGAGTTCCCGCAAGCTTTGGACGATCCTCGAGGGTTTGGGTTATCAGAAGGCCCTGGTCTACAAGGGAATGAGGACCCCACTCAGCGACCATGGCTACGCTTGGATGGTGGAGGTGATCATCTTTGAGAAGCGCCCGGACGAGGATGGCCACAGGGTGCGTGGGATCCATTCAGCCCTCGCACTGAGAGAGACCCTTGCAGCTAGGATCTGTGACACAGCTTACCAGGCACTTTCAGTCATCTACGCAGAGTACCATAACACTATTTAGACTACCGCAGTACAGCTTCTACCCGTAGCGTAGGAGTGACAGCTTGGAGGTCACCTTTATCGGCACCAACAGGGAGGGTGATGCCAAACTGATGGAGCAGGTTCACCTCACCGACACCTTGACTCAGGAGCTGGATAGAGCCCTTGACAAGCTAGATGACGTGCACCTGAGGCTCGCTGAGACAGAGGAGAGGATTCACACCCTTCTGGCTATGATGAGTGATGACTCAGAGGAGGAACCAGAGGAGATGCTTGAGCCAAAGTTGCCCCGCTCTCCCTCCTGCAAGAAGCTCCGCCTCGACGCCGCTCTACGTGTTGCACCATAGGACCTTTCTGAGGGTGGCGACAGTTCCTGAGCTAGCAATTTTCCAATAGTAGCAGTTTAGCATCGTTTAGAGTCATTTGTTTTATGATGTAATGAACCTGTTTGCTTTCGATCTGTCAACTTGTGTGTTAGGTTTGCTTTGTGTGTGTCGGTGTGATGTAAAAGTTTGTCTTTCGCAGTTGTATCCATCTTCGATATATAGATATCAGCTTATGAGTTCTTCGTCATGCTTCATCTATCCTTGCCCTGTTCTCATTTTCGGATCTCATGTTCTTGCAACCGTCAGATGGTGAATGTGAGGAATGCGAACAATGCTGGCACTAATAGGAACAACACCAAAGGCAGCAACCCCAATGCTCACCCCCAGGATGACAACTAGGACATGTTTCCCTCACGGAACAGGCGGACTAATCGGAACCCAGTGGACCCAATGCAGATGATGGCTGTGCAGACCCAGATTCTGTAGGAACTGGCACAGGCCATGGCAAGACTTCAATAGGCACCCCAGCTTATCAGGCATCTCCACTGCCACCACAAATGCAGCCACAAAACAAGCTAAAGGACTTCCTTAGCACCAAGCCACCTATGTTTGCACAGGCAGTCGAGCCAATGGACGCCAATGATTGGCTCAAGACGATTGAGAGTAAGCTGCAGATTTCTCAATGCATAGGTAGGGAAAGAGCCTCTTTGCTTCTCACCAGCTTGGAGGACCAGCTTCAGATTGGTTGGTAGCTTATACTGCAGCCCATGATGACCCCCAAGAGATCACCTAGAAAGAATTCAAGGAAAGTTTCCGCAAGCACCACGTGCCAGCAGGGGAAGTCAAACTGAAACAGAAGGAGTTTCTTGGATTAAAGCAAGGTCCCATGTCAGTGCGTGAATACCTTACCAAATTCACGCAGCTATCCCACTATGCCCCCAGAGATGTGGACACCGATGAGAAGAAACAAGACTGTTTCTTAGAAGGTTTGAACTCGGGACTTCAGTATTCTCTCTTAGCTAATGAGTACCCAAGCTTCCAGAAACTTGTTGACAGTGCCTTTATTCTCGAGAAGAAGAAGCATAATTTAGGAGAAGAACGCAAGCGGATGATGCAAGGTCAGACGTTAGGCAGAAACACCTGTTCTCGCTTCAACCCACCACTCAGAGGACAGGTGTACCGTCAGGCAGACCAGAACCAGCAACAGAGGGCACCCAACCAAACTTCAGGATCTTTCAGGTTAGCCAAGGCAGTAGGAACCCCAGCAGCAGCATCGCTGCAACTACCAGGCCCCACGTCCAGTGAACCAGAACCAGTAATAGCAGAGTCACATTGGCCAGGGATCCAATACCATTGGCCCATGCTTCAACTATGGGAACTTTGGGCACCTTCCCAATAAGTGTCCCAAGAAATAGCAGGGTCATACCAACAACCAGCAGCAGAACCGCCTCGGAGGTCAGCCACAGCAGCAGCCACATCAGAACTTCATGAGTGGGCGAGTGAACCACGTTGCAACAGAGGATGCCCAGGATGCCCCAAATGTGGTACTTGGTATGTTCCCCGCCAACTCTCACCCCGCTACAATTTTATTCGATTCTGGAGCAACATATTCCTTTATCTCAACTAAGTTCGTAGAAAAGCATAGTCGGTCGATAGCCATAATGAAAAGTTGGTTGATAGTCAGTTCTCAAGGCGGAGAAATGGAATCGAGGCATGTATGCCCTAAGATAATCCTTGCCATTAAAGGGGTGGAATTCCCTGCAAACATTATTGTCTTGGAGTCCAAAGGGATAGAAATTATTCTGGGAATGGATTGGTTGGCTAAGTTTAATGGAGTGATAGGATGCGCCACCAAGACAGTTCAGTTGACACACACATGTGGCACCAAGGTAGAGTTCAAAGCCACAATAGCATCAAGAGAGAATATCAAGCTCAACCAGGCCAAGGCAGTGGGGGAAGTCAGAGTAATCAGTGAATTCCCGAATGTCTTCCCTGAAGAGTTGTCAGGTATGCCACCAGACCGAGACATTGAGTTTGTTATTGAATTAGTACCTACCACTGCTCCCATATATAAGAGACCGTACGGAATGGATACCAATCAGTTGTCTGAACTCAAGGAGCAAATCCAAGACCTATTAGATAATGGGTTTATTTGCCCCAGTACCTCGCCCTAGGGAGCCCCAATTATCTTTGTGCCAAAAAAGGATGGGACTCACAGAATGTGCATTAATTATCATGCACTTAATGAGGTGACCATTAAGAACAAGTACCCCTTGCCTCGCATCAAAGATTTGCCTCGCATCAAAGATTTGCGAGGCCGAAGCAGAGGACCAAGCTTCCTCTTTGCCGGCCCACGACCGCCGGGGTTCCCTAGCGCGCCGGCGTTCGCCCCCCAGGGGCACGGCCGGCACCGTGGGATACGGCACGGGCTGCCGTGCATTCGCCAGCGAGCTCTGCCGGGTCAACTGGCCCACAAAGTTCCAGCCCCATCTGCCGAAGCAGTACGACGGCTCCATCGACCCCATCGAGTTCCTCCAGATCTACACCACCGCCATCCAGGCGGCGGGCGGGAACGAAAAGGTCATGGCCAACTACTTTCACGTGGCCTTGAGCGGCTCTGCCCGCTCTTGCCTCATGAACTTACCCCCAGGATCCATTGGCTCCTGGGATGATCTGTGCCACCAATTCGTTGCCAATTTTCAGGGCACCTTCACGCGCCCCGGCTTGGAGAGCGACCTCCATGCCGTGAAGCAACAAGCGGGAGAGACGCTGAGGCGCTTCATACAACGTTTCAACTGGGTCCGCAACACCATCCCGCGGATCACCCACCATGCTGTCATCATCGCCTTCCAACAGGGCGTCCGCGACGAGCGGATGCTCAAGAAGCTAGGCACGCACGAGGTCGAGACCACCGCGGAGCTCTTCGTGCTGGCCGACAAGTGCGCCAAGGCCGCGGAAGCTCGGGCGTTGCACGTTCCGCGCCCTGAGCAAGCCGCGGCCGACGAAGCAGGTCCTTCCCGTTCCGATGAGCGGAAAAAGAAAAAGAAGAAGAAACACTACGCTGCCCCTGTCCTGCCGGCGGAAGGCGCCGCCCACAGGCTGGCGCGCCGAGCAGCTGTCAAGAAAAAGCCAGCTCCCGCAGGGCCAGAGGCAGGAAAATGGTGCGAAATCCACCATACCGACTTGCACGATCTCACCCAGTGCTGGTCGGTGAAGGGTCTCGCGCAGCAATACCAGAGGGAGTGCGAGGAGCATCACGAGGGTGGTGACCGCAAAGCCGCCCCCGAAAATGATGAGCTCGGGTTTCAAGAGCCCGAGCACACCATTGCCTTCGTCGGTTGAAGCGCGTACACGCCCTCCTCTCCCGCCTGGCCTCCGCCTAGGCGCTCGTCCCTGCCGGGGCCTTTGGAAAAAAGGCTCACAACGGCCATCCATCCTACCTGCTGACCAGGATGAAGGGGAACCCTCGAGCTCAGTTGAGGGAACCCAGGCCGCACCCTCAGTGGGAGGTCCCGTCAGGGTGCCACCGCCCGGCGAGCGCTCTGCGCTTACCGGTAGTTCTCAAGAATTCTCGTCGATCTATAAGATCCGAGGGTACTTGAAAGAAAATATCCTTCCCAGGGGCGACGCCTCTGCAGTGGGGATTGCACGGCGGTCCAAACGCTATGCCATGTAGATGAGGATCTCTACCGACGCGGCACGGACGATGTCCTCCTGTTATGCATCACCTGGGAGGAAGAGAGTGAGCTCCTCATTGAGATTCATGAGGGCGAGTGCGGTGGCTATGCATCGTTCCGCACGCTGGTCAGGAAGGCCTTCTGGCAAGGTTTGTACCGGCCAACAGCTCTCCTGGACGCTTCTGAGTTGGTTCGGCGCTGCACGGCATGCCTGTCTCACGCAAGCGGTATTCACCAGCCAGCTCAGGCACTTCATACATTCCCCCTGTCTTGGCCCTTCGTGGTCTGGGGGCTGGGTATCTTGAGTCCTTCCCTCGAGCAATCGAGGGCTATATGTAACTGTAGGTCGCCATCGACAAGTACTTGCCCGGAGTTCCCAGGCTGATGGCAACCCTGTAAGTTATCACTTACTATTTAAATTCATCGCATCAATATGGATCATTCAATATACGCCTATATTGCTCTTGTTCTGGTTTTCTCTCTGGAACCCATATGTTAATCTGCTTGGTGAGATGCTCGACTTGTGCGAGGAAAACATGCTCTCTCTCATTTTCCCACTGATAAAAATGGATCCCGGTCGGTATGCACCGCAGGCAGTGATCTCTGACCTAAGTCTGATACGGTGGGCTGTGGTGCCCGACCGGCATGGCAGTACCCCGAGCACTACCGAGCCTCTGGGGTTCTCGCGTAATCCTACCGCTCGAACAAAGAGTGGTCGGGACCGCCTAGACCCCGGGGGCGGGCTGTCGGTGCTCGACCTGGTCAGTCCTTCCCCGGACACCACCGAACCATGGGTCCTCTGAGTCATATCCCTGTCTGTTTACTTCGCCGGTCCGGGCATTCGAGAGATCACGGGTCAAAAAATGAGAGTTGGCTATAATAAGTACCGCACCGACAGAGCGCACCATGCAAAGAATCTTTGCCTATTTCTATCTTGCAGATAAATGCTCGAAAGCCAGGCAACCCGCGCACTGGGGCATCGGCACCCCAAGCACTATCGAGCCTCTGGGGTTCTCGGGTAATCCTACCGCTCGAACAACGAGTGGTCAGGACCGCCTAGACCCCAGGGGCGGGCTGTCGGTGCTCGGTCTGGCTGGTCCTACTGCTCAGACACGAGTGGTCAAGACCGCCTAGCCCTTGGTTCCATTGCCAGGTCTGCAGTGCTCGGGCGCTCAAAGGACGGCCCCGGGGCTAAAGTGCTCTCCGCAAGGCTGACATCGACTCGGTGAGTCAGTAAAATCATATGAATTTCCATTCATACATATGCAATAAACTATCGTTCCCGAGTTATGATCGGGAGCCTCGTATGCTGATCTGTTCAGCGAGACAGTCTCCTCACGTGCAAAACCCCGCCCTTGTGCTCGCTTTTCCGGAACGACAAAAACAAGCAGTAGTCGGTGTACAGCACAGGTGGCGATTGCCGACCTCGGTCCTTTATGGTGGCCGTGGTGCCTGGCCGGCATGGCAGTACCCCGAGCACTACCGAGCCTCTGGGGTTCTCGGGTAATCCTACCGCTCGAGCAAAGAGTGGTCGGGACCGCCTAGACCCCGGGGGCGGGCTGTCGGTGCTCAGCCTGGTCAGTCCTTGCCCGGGCACCACCAAACCATGGGGACTCTTGGTTGCATTTCCGCCTACGCGCGTCTTCGGTCTACTTGTTTGAGAGGTCGCAGGGCGAAAAGCGTTCACTGGTCATGGCGTGTACCGTGCCAGGTGGACTTGTTTCCCGAACAAAGAAATTTGTGTCTGTCTGTGTCTTTTTGACTCAGCAGCCGCATACTGGCGAGCGTCCGGGGGCTGCGTGCCCCGAGCATAGGGTCCTACGCGCGGGCTCGGGGGCTGGACGCACAGATGGTCCTGCTGCTCGAACATGAGTAGCACCAGCAGTTCAAACAAAGTCGGGGAAGAAGTACAAGATGGAGTTCCAATGCCACATAGCACCAATGCTGTGATCGGCCTCGAAGAAATAGGGCCCCATCCCCAGTCTCTGGGCCATCGCCTGCCGATGGGCCCGGGGGCTGCTGTCGGCGACATGGGAACTGGGGGTCCCCGAGTCCCGAGGCCAGGACAGCGCGGTGCCACGTGGCGCCTTCCCTCGGGGACTTTTCCCCGAGGTCTGAGAAGACCAAGTCCCGGGAGAGGGTGCTCGGGGCCATGAATAGTGGCCCCCGAGCACCCGAGTTCCCTGAGGACCCAATAAGAAGTACAAGTCCCGAGAGAGGGTGCTCGGGACCATGAACAGTGGTCACCGAGTACCCGAGTTCCCCGATGACCCAAGTAGACCAAGTGCCGGGAAGAGAGTGCTCGGGGCCGTGAACGGTGGCCCCCGAGCACTCAAGTCCCCCGACGACCAGAAAAGCCAAGTACCGGGAAGGGGGTGCTCGGGGCTGCGAACAATGGCCCCCGAGCACCCGAGTCCCCCGAGGACCCAAGGGAAGTCAGTCCCGGGAGAGAGTGCTCGGGGTCGTGAACAGTGGCCCCCGAGCACTCGGTTCCCCGAGGACCCGAACAGCCAATTCCGGGAGAGAGTGCTCGGGGCCGTGAACAGTGGACCCCGAGCACTCGGTTCCTCGACGACCTCAGAAGTCCTTCGCCGGTGGCCCCCACAGAGGTCCAGCGGTGAGGTGTCAACCAGTGAAAGGCCCGATGCCGCATTTAAGAGGGCGCGTGGCCTATCACTTCCAACTGCTCCACCACGCTTGCTGTCAGTCCCTGCCACGGCCTGGCAGAGAGGCGTGGGGACATTTAATGCACGGGTCCCATCCCGCGTCATCCGGCGCGCCTCAGGATAACATCGTGAGGCCCAAGGCGCCCCGCTTGCCGCCCTGCTATGTCAGACATGCTCTGACCAAACGGGCACGCTGGGCTGCTCGGTGGCTGCCCGGTGAGCCCTCCCCGCGGCGCCCGTTGCAGAACGACATGATGACGAACAGACCAGACGGGGACGCGTTTTCAACTCCCTATCACCTCAAGCTGCAGCCCATTATGGTTGCTTTCCATTTATGGCGCCTTGGAACTTGCGCCAATCCTTTCTGGGCACGCTACCTGCCCCGACGGGTATAAAAGAGGGGCGGGCTCCCCAGAGACAGGGAGGGAGGAGGACTTCGACAAACCGGAGAACGGGAGCTAGATCGGCTTCTTCCGGGACGAGTCCATAAGCTGGCGAAGAACATCGAAGCTCTAGTCTTAGACAAAAACCATTGTAACACAGCAGATCCTCAGAAAGGCATTCCAAAAGCCTCGATAATATACTAGACAGACACAGGAGTAGGGTATTACGCTCCGTGCAGCCCGAACCTGTATAAATCCTCTGTGAAATCTCTACAAACCATCCGACCAGCATCCGCCCGCCTACATCTCACATACTCTCATCAACCACACATCGCAAGGCGGACTCAGAATCATCCCCTCGGCTGAATCTCAAAAGGGGGTCCCCCAGAATCCCCGCGACAGGAGCTAACCCTCCGACAATTATGCACTCCAAACAAATGCACAGTGAGAAGTGGCTCAGTCGGCTCAAGTCTACACACCGGATAGTCCGCTAATGGAGTTCAAGGTTACACCGGAACATCTGGTGTTCACAAATGAGTTTGAGTGGGGTTCCAACGGTTAGTTGCTACTACTGCACACACTGGATGGTCCGGTGTTTATATTGTTGTTGACATCGGATCATCCAGTGTTCAAAGTTTGTTTGAGCCGTTGGAGCAACGGTTGGTTCACGGGGTTGAGGCTATAAATAACCCCACACTCGGTCATTTGAGTGTGTTGGAGACTGGGGAAGCTTATAGACACTAGAGAGGACATCCAAGCCACCAAAGTGCTAAAAGTGATCATCAAAGGCAATTAGCACAAGATTAAGGGAGTGATTAGTGCTATTAGGCCTAGAGAGAGTTGTTGCTGCCTAGAGAGGCGATGAATAAGTGTTCGTACATTGTATCAAGTGGTACGTCGGCACCTTGATGTCTTGGTGACTCACCGGAACCGTGAGCCTTGGTGGCTCATGCTTGTTGACCCTCTGACTTGGTGTGAGTGGCGGTAAGAAGCTTGTACGGGACATGGAGACCCTTGTCTTGGTGGCTCAAGCTCCAAAGTGAAGACGGTGGTAAGTGACTGGAAGAGAGGCTTATGGTGAGGCCTTACCTTGGTGGCTTGGTGGCTCAACCTACTTGAGGCCTAGGTGGCTCAAGGGTAGTGACCAGTTGCCCCCCGGGAGCTATAGCTTAGGTGGCTGCTCCAACGTGGATTAGCAGTTGTGTTTATGCCATCGATACCTCGGGATAAAAATCCCTTATGCCGAGTTTGCTCTCTCTACCTTATTTACGTTTTCACATTTACATACTTACAATCTACCTTTGCTTGTTTACCTTCATAGAGTAGTTTGCTAGGATTGGCTATAGGTTGTAAACCTTTTTTAATGGTACAGTAGACACACTAGATAAACCTAGAGCATATTTAGATACAAATTGATATAGGTTTATCTTGTGAAGTTTTTGGAGCCGATTAGTTTTAGGTGTCCTAATTCACCCTCTCTCTTAGGACGTCACCGATCCCTATAGCTGGTATCAGAGATGGGGCTCACACCTTTCATAAGGATACATCAATCCAAGTGGCATTTGAGCTGTTATCTCATTTTGGATCGGTTAGGCTTCACTGTCTATTGAGTTATGATGTTCGGGGTATTGATGGATATCGGTAGTACTCCACATTTTGATGGCACTCACTTCTTACGTTGGAAAATCCTAATGACTTGTCATTTGTAAGCCAAAAGTTCAGATATTTGGAGAGTCACCTAGGAGGGGATGAAGGAACATCTCACAAACAAAGAGAGACAATTCGATGCTTTGGCAAAGAGTGTCCCTTTATCATCTCTAAGTATTGATGCATTCAATCGAGTATATTCTTTCTCCAATGCACATGATATTTGGACTAACCTTATTAAAATACATGAAGGCACTAAGCTTACTGAGGGATCCACCATGACATGTTTCAAGTGTCATCAAGAAGATCATAAGTCCTTCCAATGCAAGCAAGTTAAGAAGGGGACGAAGGAAAAGAAGAAGACGATGAACTTCTCAAACAAGACCCCTAACTTCTACACCAAGCCCAACTACAAGATCAAGACCAAGAGCAATCACTACAAGCTCAAGAAGAAGAATAATGGCAATGTGGTTGCACACTTGGTTGGGAGAAAGGATCGAGGGTGGAACCAACCTATTTAGGTGCCTAAGGAAGTCATCACCAACATGAAAAGGTCCCAATCAATTTGGGTTCCAAAGAAAACTTGAAGTCTACATGTCAGCTTGGTGGATTTAGAGACTTGACGCACAAAGATGAAGTGAAGGTTCAAGCAAAGAAGTCAAGTGTCTAAGATTGAACGTATTGATGAAGACCTTGATCATCATATACCCAAATCCCCCAACCAAAGGTAAAAGAGCTAGTTGTTGCTAGATTTTTGTTCATGCTTTTTGTTTTGCATCTAGTACATTTTCCTTGTCTAGGATTGGATGTGCATATTTCATTTCCTTGCAATGCACAATATAGGTTTTTCATATGGTATGTTGCTTGTGTTTCTCTCTAATCCATGAGCAACCTACATAGTTTATTAGCTGTAGATTATTTACATGGCATATTTCTTCAAGTGACGTACTTTATGTGTCATGAGTCCAATCTATAGGATAAATTTTCTATTATTATGAATGTCAAGTGCATGTCTATTATGAGTATTTGACACTTGTATGCACACATTTTGGAGGAGCATATATTATGGGTTGTGATTTTAAGACTAATATGTGTTGCAAGTGGTATCTATTGTAGTCTCATGGAGTAATTTATAAGTCTCCAGAGGTATGCAATGCTTATTCGTCAATTGGTATCATTGTCAAGTCATTTGATCTTTTAAGCTACCTCCATGCATAATATGGTTTAAACTTCCTATCTTAATATATTGTCTATTTGTGCATATGTTTCACTCTCATCATATGTATGCACACATATAGGGGGATTTTTGACTATATTATGTAATTTTCATAAACTGTGATCCATGTGTTTTCGTTTTAAGTGGTATTCACATAGCTGATTTCAATTGCATCTCTGTAGTTGGTATCATACCTTTCAATTGGATTCCTACAAGTGGTATCGTTTTATTGGATCATGGTTCATGAAGATCTTTCCCAAGTGATCTAACATTTTTCTTAGTTCAACATGTGTTCGTAGCCTTTTTGAGATTGTTAACAAATAGGAAGAATTTTGAGGACCAAAGCAAGTTTGAGTTGCAAGATGAAAGATTGTTGAAGACTGTTAGCAAAGAGAAGCATGATGCAAGAAGCGCGCATGGAAGGATAGTGATATCAAGCAAGAAGCGCGCAAAGCAAAGAGCTCTTGCATGGGTTGATCAAGGGAGATAGTGACAATGGAGAAAATGGGAGAATTGTCTCCATGACAGTCACAACAAAGGGGGATAAAAGACAAAGTGAAGGTAAGAACAATGTATGATAAAGATGGGATCTTTCCCTTACAATTGATCTATCTTTAGTTGGTATCAATGGTCCATTTTCAATTGGTATCATTGATTTTCTTGCAAATGGTATCATTACTTGTTTTTACATGCATCCAAGCAAAGTGGTAAAACCTTGTGCACTTTAAAATAGTTGTCATTCATTATTTGTGCACTTTAAAATTGGTATTACAGTTGGTATCATTTATTTGTCACTTGCACTGGTTGTGTTATAATCAATCACCAAAAAGGGGAAGATTATAGCGAACATGACCCTTTTTAGGGTATGAATGTGATTTTGGTGATTAATGACAACATAGTCAATGCAACTAACATGTTTGTCAAGTATATGCTTTAGTAGATCTCATGGATGCAATACATGAAGAAGCCACCGAAGCCAAACTCAAGAAAATTTGAATTAGATGAGTTCAGAAAAGATTACACTCACTGGATGGTCTAGTGCTCAGTAAAATATACTCACCGAATGGTCCGGTGTTCAAAAAAGAATTCATGTCAGAGTGTTTTTACTCAAAAGAGAAAATCAAAGAACTCACTGGATGATCCGGTGATAGAGTGTTGTGAACACCGAAGGCTTCACCGTAGCATTTTTCAGAAGGTTTTTAGTGGAGAGAGAAGTTGTACACACCAGATGGTCCGGTGCTCAGAGAGTGTACACCGAAGGCTTCGTGGGAAAATTTTCCAAAAGGTTTTCAAAGGAATGAGGATTTGTACACACCGGATGGTCCGGTGATCAGAAGATTATACACGTCGGACAAATGCACAATGAGAAGTGGCTTGATCAGCTCAAGTCTACATACCAGATAGTCCAGTGATGGAGTTCAATATTGCACTGGAACATATGGTGTTCACAAATGAGTTTAAGTGGGGTTCCAACAGCTAGTTGCTACTGTTGTAAACACTGGATGGTCCGGTGTTTGTACTGTTGTTAGCACCAGATCATCAGGTGTTCATAGTTTGTTTGAGCCGTTAGAGCAATGACTAGTTCGCGTGATTGAGGGTATAAATACCCCCCGCCCCACTCGGCCATTTGAGTGTGCTGGAGTCCAGGAAAGCTTATAGACACTAGAGAGGATATCCAAGCCACCAAAGTGCTAAAAGTAATCATCCAAGGCAATTAACACAAGATTAAGGGAGTGATTAGTGCTATTAGGCCTAGAGAGATTTTTCTGCGTAGAGAGGGGATCAATGAGTGATCCTACATTGTACCAAGTGGTATGCCGGGACCTTGGAGTCTTGGTGACTCGCTAGCACCGTGAGCTTCGAAGTGAAGATGGCAGCAAGTGATCGGAAGAGAGGCTTGTGGTGAGACCTTGCCTTGGTGGCTTTTTGGCGCAACCTACTTGAGGCCTTGGTGGCTTAAGGGTCGTGACCGGTTGTCGTCCGGGAGCTATAGCCTAGGTGGCTGCTCTAACGTGGACTAGAGGTGACGTTTATGACATCGATACCACGGGATAAAAATCTCTTGTGCCAAGTTTGTTACGTTTCCGTATTTACATACTTGCAACCTAACTTTTATCGTTTACCTTCATATAGTATGCTAGGATTGGCTATAGGTTGCAAACATTTTGGATCAGTGGAGTAGACAGGCTAGATAAACCTAAATCATATTTAGATAGAAATTGATATAGGTTTATCTTGTGAAGTTTTTGGAGCCGATTAGTTTTAAGTGTCCTAATTCACCCCCTCTTAGGACGTCAGTGATCCCTATAGACCAGCGCCACCGTGCCCCCTTCCCTCAACCACCAACATCGACAATGAGGTCCTTGACGGCCAGCACTAGCGAGGTCATTGTAGAATCAGTCATGCTCGTCATTGGGGGCATCCGCTGATGTTGTCATCGTCATTGACGGAGATGGCCGCAGTGGAGGTGGAAGTGGAGAAGGACGCGGTGAAAGAGAAAGAAGCGGTGTCACTAAGGGTTGGTGAGGTGGAGGAGGAGGCGGTGGCAAAGATGGTGGAGGCGAGGGATGAGAGGGAGGTGGAGGTAGCGATGGCCACGCTGCGGCGGGCGAAGCGGGAGGCAACAACGAGCTGGCAGGGGCTCTGCGGGTCGCGGCGCTCAGGCGTGTGCTGCTGTCCTCGCGCCACACCGCCTCTGCACGCACCGACACCACTGCGGTGCTGGAGAACCTCTCCCTCGAGCTGGAGAACAGAGTGCCTATCATGCGCGCCCCACCAGGAACCTGCTCTCCATTGTGCGTAGTTCATGTTTGTGTGTGTTTCTACTCTGTACTGTACTGATACGTTGTTCTTGTCATGCCAGCCAAACTGTATATAGGTTGTTACTTGCAAGTTAATGCATTTTTAATTGCATTATATTATTCTACTAATTGCAATGGTTACATATATTATGCATATTTTTTTGGTGAATTTAGTGATAAACTTTCATATGGTTAACGACTGGTAGGGATCCAAAGACGACTTATATTTGCAATCAGACACGCTGTAGCAATGCGATGTCAAAGCATAAGCCTTTATTTAAGATTAATCTATCAACTCAATAATGTCAAAACTTTTTTAGGTTGGTAAGAGGTCCAGAATCAAGTTAGGTGAGTTGGATATCCGAATGAGGGTTCATCATTTAAAGGAAATGTTGCCTAGCTTTCTTTCTGCCCAACACCATGAACTTTGCGTCCAAAGCATGGATATTGAGAGAGAGAGAGAGAGAGAGAGAGAGAGAGAGAGAGAGAATTTTTGTTTTTTTTATATCAAAAAGGGAAAGGATTTGTAAATCCATATTCGAACATCCAAACAACATTTGTAATTTGATTCCTGAAAAAGAATTCTATGTACATCCAAACAAGAAAAATGGATTTCAATCAAATTCTAAACAATTCAATTCTATTTTGGAAACTAAATTGAATTTAATTGATGAAATAAGTTTCAATTCTAGGGATTCAAATATGGCCCAAGTGTATTTCAGACGTTGCACCCAAACAGGTTCAGCTCAGCCCCTCACCAGGTATCCAAAAGCTAGGTTCCAAACATGCCAGCTTCTCAAACCAGCGCTTCTTGGACCAGATACTTCTAGAACCAGCCCGCTAGCTTCTTGGACCAGCAGCTTCTGGAAAAGCTCCAGCTCCCCCAAAAAGGGCCTAAGATAGCGGCTGACTGCACCTCAATTCAGCATTACCAAGCAAAATATTTAGGTGATCAGGCATTGAAACAGTATGCAAAAGGGCCTAAAATCACTGGACTACCTCTAAGCTCGATTTCAGCATTTTAGATCATTGTAGAGCAATGTATAACAAAACTCAATCAATTATGTCCAAAGGACAAATCAAGCACAGAACAAATCAGCTGGATAGGATAACCTAAAATGGATGTCGATCCTAATCAAGCACAAATCGCAACACACACAAATCATGTAGCTCATCATCACGATCAGGCATATAACCATCGTTTGAGAAAGCGGGTTAGGGCATGCTTACCTTGGAGAGACCAACCGGTGAGGTCGGTAGAAAGCTAGAGAAGTAGGTGGTCATTGAGCTCTGTTGGTGTAAGGGCGAGCCGGTGAGGGTGTTGTGGGGCGGGGACGACAGGGCTGGGTAGTGCTCTGGGGAGGGGTCAGCCCTCCAAGTGGTAGGGATGACGGGGCCAGGCGGTGGGGGTTCAACTTCCCATGAGCGCCAGTCTCGGCGGTGGCGGAAGAGTCGGGGTGGCATCAGGGAGGTGGTGGTGGTGTCGAGGCGGAGCTCGACAACAGGACAGAGGCGACGTGGGCGACGGGACTGAGGTGGGGCGGGGTGACGAGGTGGCATGGGCTACGACATCAGCATCGGGAGGCGATTCGGCAGAGGACGCAAGTGGAAGGGGAAAAATTCTAATTGTCGGAAGGCGCAGGAGGCAGTTCTTTTTTATAAGGGAGGGCCTTCACTGCCGGCTTAAGAGAATGATTGGCAGCGAAATAGGACCTTCATTACCAGCTCATGACTTAGACCGGCAGTGAAACACCTTTCACTGCTGACCCTAGAGGTTGACCGACAGTGAAACCCCTTTAACTGCTAGCGTCAGGTGGGGGAGCAAAAAATTTGATTGTGCTGTGCGCGCACACCGTGACTCGAACCCATGACATGCCCCAAGTAAGACCGAACAAACCGCTACGCTACTCAAGTGTTTTCGTTGTACTTGGTACTGAGATTTTTAATGAACATTCAGCTAATCTCCAGCAAGCCAATATTCATATTAATTTTAATTCAAAACATATTTATTTTAATTTCAACTTGCTATATACCTAAAGTTTTCTATATACCTAAATTTCGTAAAAAAAATTATAATTCATTAGAAACGGAAAATAAATATGCGTATACCTAAATTTCTATATTGGGACTTGCTAATTAATTAAAAAATATATAATTGGAGCTTCCTATATACCTAAATTTCATTGCTAAATTTTCTAATTCATTAAAAATGGAAAATAAATATGTTCATACTTAAATTTTATATTGGTATTTGTTAATATATATATATAATTGGAGCTTGTTATATACCTAAATTTCATGGATAAATTTTTTAATTAATTAAAAATGGAAAATAAATGTGCTCATGCCTATAGCTAATGTAAATGAATAATAAATTCACCTTCATTAATACATAGAAATTCATGTCCTTCATTAATATGCAAATAAAACTACTGGCTGAACGATTTAACCTTCATTATGATCACGGCGTACATAGGGAGGTTCATCAGTGTCTTCCATGAGACCTAGGCCGACGTCCTCTCCAAAAGGAGGAAGCGCATCGAATTGATTGTAGTCTTCCTCATCGATAACATTCTCCACTCCAACAATCCTTCTTTTTCGTTGAAGAACCATGTGTTGATCCTCCTTGTTAGCTGGGTCTGAGTCCTTTACATAGAAGACTTGCATAACATCTTTCGCAAGTACAAATGGTTCTTCTCTGTATCCGACGAGTTTTTGGTCCACTACAGTCATACCGTACTTGTCGATCTTCACGCTTCCTGGGAGTCTAACCCATTGGCACCAGAAAAGAGGAACCTTTAACACTCCATAGTTGAGCTCCTAGATCTCCTCTATAAGTCCATAGTAGGTCTCCCTATTGCTATTGCAGTCGTAGGCATCTATACGGACACCGCTATTTTCGTTGGCGCTCTTATTATCTTGTGCTCTCATATAAAATGTATAGCCATTTATGTCAAATCTTTGGAATGTGAGGATTGTAGTTGACGATCTATGAGCCAAAAAATTCAACTGAGCACACTCTATCTGCTTATCCATCACATGTCTACATAACCAAGTGCAAAAATGATCTTGGTGCTCTTGCACGATCCAAACATTAGACTTCCCTGGGTTTTAGGTGTGTAGCATCTTCTGGTGTTCTTCGACATATGAGGCCACTACAACTAATAGTAGCAGAACTTTGAAATGTGCTTGCATGAATGAAATGAGATCGTTAGTGCGGAATGAGTTTGCACCTATCATCCCTTTCACCTGTAGCCTTCCCTCATGGCGAGATACAGGCACACCAATCCATTTGAGATTCATGTAGTCGACGCAGAAATCAATGACCTCTTCGATTCCCTAGCCATCAGCCATGCAGCCTTCTGGCCAATTCTGGTTACAAACATATATGAGGAATCATCTAAATAGTATTCTAATTAATCATTAGGAGGATCATTATTCACAATCACGACCTCAATGATTAACCAGAATACCATCCCAGTAGTCCCGGCACGTGTTTTGTGCCCAAGATCGGAACATATGCCTTTCCAACATGTAAATCACAACATAGCTTAAGAAAGAGCGAGTAATTAAAGTTATAATACAAGTTCTTAAGCATGCAACCATTTGCAACAGTTTACACAAAGAGAAACTACGTAGCAGAAGATTAAAACCTTAACAACAACAACAAAAGGAGAGTGGAGTCATATGCCCCTAGGCTCCACCCCAAAAGCTACGCCTCACCAGAGTACGATGCACTACTCTTGCCCACCACCTGCATCGGTGGGCACAAAGTAGCCAACACCGCCTCACCCTAACTAGCAGAACATGAAAGAGCAGCGGGAGTACGAAGGTAATCGCAAGACTTAATCCATATAGGGCACATATAAATAGCTCAACTCCAGGATCATGCATTGAGCTATTAGCAACAGTAAGGCCACAGGGTTAAGTAAACATATGCGGTAAGCAACCTGGACAACTACGTGTGAGCATCTATACTTAACCGACATACTAATGTACCCTACAAACCACAACTTGAGCATGTATGTATAGGAACCATAGTATCTCATCAATAATAACCACCGACTATTTCCATCATACCATAATCTTATCCCATATTCGTAAACTCTACGACTGATGCAAATGAATAGAAGCATGCTCATGACCGAGAGAGCGGCATTTTGAAATGTTACCACCGACCATTTCCATCATACCATAACCTTATCCCACATTCGTAAACTCTACGACTGATGCAAATGAACAGAAGCATGCTCATGACAGAGAGCGTGGCATTTTGAAATGTTTTTACACCCTGTAGGGGGTACAACTTTACCCACACGACTCGAGGACAATGGTGGGTGGCGTTGTTGAGGTCCGTCGGCGGAGAGCGGCACAACGCAGGTGGCCAGGGAGGGCAGTAGTGGCTTCAGCAGACGCACACGATTCTGCTCGAGTCACACCTGGCCAATGGCGATAGCCAGAAGGCGGCGAGCGGTGGTGCACGACGGATAAAGCACGGCGGTGACTCAGTTCAGTGTGCCAGCGACGAAACGACGGCAAGATCAACTCAGCCGAAAGCTCCTACAACATCTATCGGCCGACGGGCCCAGCGGCAACTCGTCCGGTGATGTGCGCGGCGGGTCGGTGGTGCATGATCGTACAACGGGAGGTGCGCCGGCCACGGGCTAAGCCCAAAATAACACGCGTGGAAGGAAGAAGAGAGCTCGGGGAAGCTCACCGTGGTTTCGGATTAGACGGAGGAGCTGCGGTGAGGCGGGTTGACAGTGAGTGGCGGAGGAAACACGCCAGAGAAGAGGAAGGAGCGCGGGGAGCTCGGCCTAGTGGAGGAGGGGGCGAATTCGGCCAGGGAATCATGCGAGGAGAGCTCAACGAAGCTCCTCCGAGCTTCTCGGTGGCCGAGCAGGCTCAAGATGGTAGGGCTCTGATAAATTGGAGCGATGGCGTGTGTGCACGTGCTCTGCGCTGCTCGGCCCAGTGAGGAACGGAGCAGAGAGAGAGGAGAGCAAGCAGAGAGGGAGGCCGAGGGGAGGAGATATGGGCGGCACCCAGCGCCCCAGTTTTCCAACGATGTGGCTAGTTGGTCTCGAAAGTCAAGGAAAACGGCGGCCGCCTCTGGAAGCCGCTCGGCCTGAGACAGAGCAAAGGGATGACATGTGTCGCTGGTGAATAGTGACCAGCAGAAAGAAAAATACCCCTGCCGCTTCTTTAATCCAAAAGAAAATTTTCCCGTGGTCCAAAAACTATGGGAAAATTTTTGTGTTAATCTATAATTCACATGCAATCTATTTTGACTTGTTTGACCCCAATAGCCTGAGCCAATTTCCAATTAAAATTCTCCAAAGATGCAAGATTTTCTAACTTGTGGTAAGTTTTATGCCTTCAAAATAATTCCCAAAAATTTGGAAAAATTCATTTATATTCTTCACATGGCATGGACTAATTTCTAAAAAAATTTCTAACCCCATGTTTCATAGTAACTCCGTGAGATGCTTCGCAGTGCACCAATTCACATTGACTTTAACAATTTATGTTTAATTGAAATTGCATGTTAAAAATTGCTCACAATAAATAAACATGATGCTAATGATGCTTAATGACATGCTTAAGCAATTTGGGCTGTCACAACATATTTCTTCAAAAATCCCATGAACCGCTCGAAAGGGTACATCTGATGCAGAAACACGGGACAAAGAATCCGTATCTATTTTACAATGTGACCAACGAGATGCACCATGATATCAAAAAATGATGAAGAGAAACATGCCTCAAGCTCGGATAGAGTCTTGACCATATTTTCCTGCAACTTATCTAGCTTGGTCGGATCGATGACCTTCTGTGATATCACATTGAATAATAAACATAGCTTGATGATTGGGTTTTGGACCTTTGGTGGCAGAATACCTCTAATTATAATTGGAAGTATCTGTGTCATCAACACATGACAATCATGAGACTTCATGCCAGTTAATTTCAAATCTTTCATGTTTACTAGTCTTTTTATGTTGGCAGAGTAACCGGATGAAACTTTGATTCCATGCAAGCACACGCACATTGCAATATTTTCTGCCTTGCTCGGACTTTAGCTAGTGGGATCAAGATATTTGTCATCTTCTTCCATATCTTCGGGATGTTGATCTTGTCTAAGTTTCAAACGTTTTAGGTTCTTCTGTGCTTGGAGTGTATCCTTTATTTTGCCAGGTATGTTTAGTAACATACCAATCAAGCTATCACACATATTGTTCTCAATGTGCATGACATCAATTGCATGTTGAACCACCAAATCCGACCAATAAGCTCAGTCATAAAAACTAGATTTCTTTTTGAACATAGGAGCTCTAAGATTATATTTCGAAACTGATGTACTCTCGCGTCCCTTTCCAAGGATAGCTGGTCGGAGAGCTGCCTTGACTGCATTGATGCGCACGATGTTGGATCAGTCTACTCCAACTCTTCTTCCGCTGCACTGCGCGTCAAGTGGTAACGATCCATGATCCTCTACTCGCATGGTTTCCTGGTTGAACGCGTTAGATAAATTTTGATTTGCGCTAGCGTAACCTACTCGTTTCCCAACAGTGGTATCAGAGCTATCTTACGTAGTTTTTGATCTGGATCGGTCACATATAAGAGATATGTGGTTACAAACATATGTGAGAAACCGTCCAAATAGTATTCTAATTAATCAATAAGATGATCATTATTCACAATCACGACCTCAATGATTAACCATCAATAGGAGGATCATTATTCACGACACGTGTTTTGTGCCCAAGATCGGAACACAAGCCTTTCTAACATGTAAATCACAACATAGCTTAAGAAAGAGTGACTAATTAAAGTTATAAAATAAGTTCTTAAGTATGCAACTATTTGCAACAGTTTACACAAAGAGAAACTACGTAGGGAAGATTAAAACCTTAACAACAACAAAAGGAGAGTGGAGCCATATGCCCTTAGGCTCCACCCCAAAAGCTACGCCTCACTAGAGTAGGATGCACTACTCTTACCCACCACCTGCATTGGCGGGCACGAAGTAGCCAAACACCGCCTCACCCTCACCAGCAGAACCTAAAACAGCAGCATGAGTACAAAGGTACTCGCAAAACTTAATGCATATAGGGCACATATAAATAGCCCAACTCCAAGGATCATGCATTGAGATATTAGCAAGAGTAATACCACAGGGTTAAGTAAAACATATGCGGTAAGGAACCTGAACAACTACTGGTGAGCATCTATACTTAACTGACATACTAGTGTACCCTACAAACCACAACTTGAGCATGTATGTATAGGAACCATAGTATCTCATCAACAATAACCACCAACCATTTCCATCATACCATAACCTTATCCCACATTTGTAAACTCTACAACTGATGCAAATGAACAAAAGTATGCCCATGACCGAGAGCGTGGCATTTTGAAATGTTTTTACAACCTGCAGGGGGTACAACTTTAGCCACACGACTCGAGGACCATTTGGCTTGTGCTACTCGCGAAAGTACACACAAGGGGGTACTCGTGTCAACCTTTCTCATACTCGGAACCACCACTTGCAATACCCTTATGGCACCGGGGTTACCGCAAGCAAGTCCCGGTGTCATAGAGCCGCAAGACAAGTGTTGGCACGACATATGATAATCAGCCTACCTTACCATTAGATCAGCATACGGTGAGTATGGAAAGTACTAGAGCTAACTGCACCGATGGACGATCTTAAATGATGCAAGCGGTCTATGACATCCGGGCTCCTCTCCTGAACTACCCAGAGGACTCCTCCTGGGAAAAAGATACCCCTAACACCGGCCACATCTCGCTTCAATATCACATCTCAACCTCATCTTTGTATTTGTGAATAGTGATTAAGCCCTAGGCTCGCGAACAACGGCAGCACCGTCGCTCGACTTCTAACTAGGACTTAAGCATTGCTAAGCATTTCGAATAATCATTGAAGCTAGACACCAACTATATCATCAAGGCTACAAGGATAAGGATTCATCAATAATTCAAGGTAGAGACAATGCATCAACATAGGTTCTACCCATATCAGCCCGACACTGGACTCAACACATGCAAACATACATAAAGCATAACTTATCAATTTAGACACCATTCAATTTGAACAAAGGGTGCAGTATGCTTAGATGCTTGTCTTGCTACTCCGGGGTTTGCCCGATACTTCCCGCACAGAACTCACAGAAATGCTGAAGGTTGGCGTTGTTCTCGATCGCGCTTGCGTCACGCTCCGGATCTTCGTTCACTACTGAAGAACACATGCAATGATGAGCATGAATGACATGCAATGATGGATGCTCCACAGTGTAAGACAACAGTGGAGATGCAATGCATCATGCATAAGTTTTAAAGGATTAAAGGTTTTCCTTAGTTTGAATTATCGTTAAGCATCCTATCATTTCCTGGATTAATTAAGCTTAACACAAAGCTTAACCCTAAATAGAAATTTAACCATATCTAACATCTAGGTTATCCACGCATGAAAAGTAGCCTTTGAGTGTTTGGCTCCATAAGCTACCTAGGGCTGGCCAATCTTGGATTATTACGAATAGCATTACGTGTAGGGTAAATTTTCCTTGTTTGTATTCATCCCACACCTGCACACCATCGTTCCACAGTGTTAGAAGATCTTCTATTAATGGTCTCATGTAAACATCGATATCGTTGCTAGGTTATCTCGGCTCTGGTATTAGCACTGGCATCATAAAGTACTTTCTCTTCATACACAACTAAAGAGGAATGTTGTAGATACAAAGAGTCACATGCCAAGTGCTATGACTACTGCTCATGTTGCGAATGGATTCATCCCATCCGTACTCAACCCAAATCTTATATTCCTCACATCTTCTGCAAAGGGCTTCTTATATTTCTTATCGATATTTCTCCAATATGTAGAATCAGCGGGGTGTCTCGGTATTCCATCATCCTTGTGCTCCTCGGCGTTCCATTGCATCAATTTGGCATGCCTTTTGTTTGCGAATAAATTCTTCAAACGAGGGACTATAGGAAAATACCACACCACCTTGACAGGAGACCTTTTTTTCTTTCCTTCACCATCGATATCATCACCGTCACGATTGTACCATGCTGCACTATAGACAAAACATGCTTCCAAGTTTTCATGCTCTTCGCGATACAACATATAATTGTTTGGACATGCATATATTTTCTACATATCCAATCCCAATGGGCACACAACTTGTTTGGCATGGTACATGTTTTCTAGCAACACATTCCCCTTTGGAAGTAATTCCTGCAAGAACAGTAACAACTCTGTGAAGCTCGTATTATATCACCCATTGTTTGCCTTCAATTGTAGCAGTGAAAGCACGGTATGCAACTTTGTGTGCTCTTTCTTATAGCCAGGAACAACGGTGTTTTAGAGTGGCGGAGAAGGTAGTGTTTGGCTACTTCGCGCCTGCCAATGTAGGTGGCGGGGGTGAGTAGTGTAAACTACTTGTGTGGCGTTATTTTGGGGTAGAACCTAAGGGCATAAGGCTCCACCTATCTTTTATTGTTGATAAATGTTTTCTTCCGCTGCGTAGTTTCTCTTTTGGTTAGGGGTGATTTGTTTACTGTCCTACTAGCTCTCTTTTGTTGTAAATTGTTAGAAGTTGTTAATACTCAAAGACTTGTAATATATTTTTATTTACTCACTCTTTCTTAAGCTTTGTTGTGATGACCTATGTTAGAAAGACATGTGTTCCGATCTTGGGCACAAAACACATGTCGGGACTATCAAAATGGTATTCTGGTTAATCATTGCAGTCGTAATTATAAAAATAATCGACTTAATAATTAATTAGAATACTATTTGGACGGTTTCCCACACTAATTAATTAAAATTTAAAAAATATAATTGGAGCTTGCTATATACCTTAATATTATTATTCAACCCTGATGTAGTACTAATTAAGTAAAAATAAAAAATAAATACGCTCTTGTATAATTTTTCTATATTGGAGTTTGCTAATTAAATAAAATATAAAAAATATAATTGGATCTTGCTACATACCTAAATATCATGACTAAATTTTCTAATTCATTAAAATCAAAATAAATATGCTCATACCTAAAATTTCTATATTAGAGCATGCTAATTAATTGAAATATATAAAATATATAATTGGAGTTTGCTACATACCTCAATATCATGGCTAATTTTCCAATTCATTAAAAATAATAAGTAAATATGCTCATACCTAAAGTTTCTATATTAGAACTTACTAATTAATTAAAATATGGTAAAGACTAGTTTCTGAGTATGTGGGCGTTGGCTCCTCGGCCTGCACGCTCATGACAGCCACACGATCCAACCATCCCCACCCACATCCGCCCGATTTGCCCCCTCCCTCGCTCGATCCCCTTTCCCTCACACTGCCTCTCTCTCTCTCTCTCTCTCTCTCTGGGCATAATCCCTCCTCCATATCTCGAGGCCTCCCATACCGATGGCCACTGGCTCCCAGATCGAGGCCGCCGCCATCCAAATCGATATTGTTGCCATCCAAATCGGCATGGCCATCGATTCCCACCCTGCACTGTCAATAGAGGGAGACCGAAGTGGCCACTTCCGCCTCCACGCCCACTCCGATCCGCTCACCCGCCCACCTAATGCCGGTCAACCGCCACCGTGATGGGGGCCGGGTGGACGACAACGTCAAGCGGCGGTGGCGCTTCAGCATGCTGCTGGACGCCGCCACCCCCGGCCACAGCCTTGCCTCGCCTCGCCGGTGTTCGAGAGCTCTTCGAGTGGTGGAGCACGGCCCAACGGCGTGTGTGGCTGCTGCTTCATGTACATGGAACCTAGAAGCAAATCCGGTGGTTGCTTCTTGCCTTGCTCTGCACCACGCCGCGGGATGAAGCGAATCGAGCAATGGATCCAATGGGTAAGCTTTGTGTCTGTTCTCTCTCTGTCTCTTGGATCTGCATAGCAACTACCTGCATGCCGTATTCGCTCGCAAATCTGCTTCAGCGCATAAGGCTAGCATCCATGCGCCTTCGCAGAAGGCTCGCAAATCTGCTTCAGTGCAGAATTTTTCTTTTTCCTCTCATTTTCCGATTTAATTGTTTGGTTCTTCAGCGCACCTAAATCCATGGCTCTGTATGACCGTGACTAGCCAGCTAACTCCGATGAACTGAGCTAACTGGTTTGGCATTGCTTGCAGATGAACAAGGTGTCGGTGCTCGGTGACGCGATAAAGTACTTGAAGCAGCAGCAGGACCAGGTGAAGGTCCTGGAGGACAAGCTTCGCCGGCAGCCGGTTGAGGCGGCGGTGCTGAACAAGAAGTCGCAGCTGCCCGTCGATGACGACGATGGCTCATCCTGCGACGAGAACTTCCTGGGTGGCTAGGTTGACACGCTGCCTGAGATCGAGGCCCGGGTGTCGGACCACACGGTGCTGGCCAGGATCTACTGCGAGAACCACAAGGGCACGCTCATCACCACGTTGTCCGAGGTCGAGCACATCGGCCTCACCATCATGAACACCAATGTGCTCCCCTTCACCACCTCCTCCATTGACATCACCATCATGGCCACGATCAGTCAGCTCCTCACCATCATGCCATGTTGTTCTTGTTCAATTATACGGCAAAGCTTGTCATCCTTGCTAACTGCCCAGAGGCTCAAACCTTTAGTGACTGATCCAAGGCAACTCTTGGGCAATGGACATTATGTTGGATACCAGAATGGATCATTTGTGCATGCGACGCAGCTGAAACTCCAGTTTGATAAGCGCAAGATAAAGGTCTTTAGCACGCCAGAGGAATATGCAAAAGCACTTAGGGCCGGATCGAAGCATGGATGTCACACCCGGTTTTTAACGGCTAAAACCAAGTGCAGCTTATGTGTGCCCAGGAAGTTTAACACACATAAGGACGTCATAGGTGAAGTAACAAAAGCAATACTTTTACTTATAATCGTCAAACTCTTACACAAAGTCTTCACCTAAACAACTCAACTAACCAATCTATAACTGTTAAACGACGGCAGCGGAACGAAAGCATCGGCGATCAAGCACTCCACAGGCACCGACTGGAAGACACGCTCCTAGAACACCAGGTCGTCATCTTGAAAGTCTTGAAAGTCTTCCACTGAGCAGCATATGTTTTTGATAGGAGAAAGCAAGGGTGAGCACATAATGTACTCAGCAAGTGTGGGAAAATAATGACATGCAGGCTTATATCAAGGATAGGCTGACACAAGGTATTATTTGCGTAAATGCGAGTAATAAAAACACATTTGGACTCAAAAGCATTAGACAAGTATTAAATGAATGTAACCCAACTATCCATCATCTAGCATACATGGTTCCCCACCCTGCATACCACAACCGTCTAGTACTCCCTGTACTAAGACCAAAACCACACCATCTAGTACTCCCTGTACTAAGACCAAACCATACCACCATCTAATCATGTGAGGATCCAAGTCTCTCATATCTGTGAGCATGGCTGTTATAACAGTTTTACACTCTGTAGAGGTTGTACAACTTTCCCACGAGTCGTGATTTCATCACCTGCAAGCAGATGACTAAAGTCTCCATGTTGCAATGCCGGCCAAGCATTATACACACGTCAGTGGTGTGTTGCCAGGAGATCACTACGAAGCCTTTACAAAGAATTCTCCCAGTATGTGTCACCAACACTCCAGGTTTCACCGCTAGGTGCTACCACCTAGAAGCCCCCTCTTGTGCCATGTGGTTTCTGAGAATTACCTTCTCTCATCCACGCCTTCCCTCTGGCCCACACAACACTGAAAGAACCCTAATTAATTGGCTAAGCCTTCCCATATCAGTCTCGTGTTTGTACGGAGCTTCTCGGGTTATCGCTCCACGAACCGATCCTTACTTAGGTTACTTGAGCAAACACTAAATCAACATCATAACCATGACGACCATCGAAACCACTTTGCTCAAGGCCTAAGGTTCCATGTTGCTAGACCATTAACACATTAACGACCATTGTTGCATATGTTCATTAGTCAAGATTATGACACTTCTCAACATCCCAAAAGCATGGCTAAGCAATCTACCCATAAAGGACACCTAACCATAAACCATCTGGGTTCCAAGGGATGATAAGGGATAATCTAGGGAAAACCCTAACATAGGTGACTACCCATCATATTGACAGACATTGCATGCAGTTTTGTAAAACAAAACATTTAAAAACATAGGTTCAATATGATCAAGGACACTTGCCTTCTCCTTGCTGCTGCTCATTGTATTCTTGCTCCTGGTCTTGATATTCTTCAAACTGATCCGGGTCGTTGACGACTAATCGCACAATAACCGGCAAAGCACACAAACAAAACATACTAAGAACATAGCACAAACAAGAGAAACAACAAGACAAAACCTATCTAGAAAGATAGAGCTCGGAGAAACGAATCTATCGGCGCAAGAATCGCTTAAATCGGAGCTACGACGGAAAAGATATGCTAAAAACAAGATTAGGGTTTATTTTAATTAAGAAAAGGACTTAATTGTAATTATGGAAAGGTATAGGGACCTTTTTGTAAAAACAGAGGGACCTTTTTGTAATTATGAAAAAGTTTAGGGACTAAACTGTAAAAAGACAGGGGCTTATAGGTAATTATAGAAAGTCTAGGGGTCTTTCTGCAAAATTACCAATTAAAGGAATTATCTTTGTACTGGAAAAGATGAATTGCTGACTAGATAGATGACTGGGCATATGGCTGATGTGGCGTACATGTGGCACTGATGTGGCAGGGTGACATGGCTAAGGCGCTGACTGTGTTTAAAGAGGCGACACGTGGCAACTCGCTACTGGCTACTGAAGAGGTATAGGTGCGATCTAATCTCGGCCGTTCGGACTAGATCGGACGGCACAGGACGGATCGGGCGGCCGGAGGGGAGGAACAGGGCGGCGCCCGAGGGGTAGCGGCGGAGCTTTCGCCGGAGAAGGGTGCTAACCTCGTCGCCGGCCTCGGAGCACGACGACGAGCGGCGGAATACGACGGGAAGGAGACGGCGAACCCGTTTTGAGGCTTACCGAGAGCGGCGCAGCACCGGAGAGGCTTAGCGACGACGAGGGGTGGCGGAGGGCTCGGGTCTTCGTCGGAGAGGGCGCTCTGGCGACCAAACGGCGAAGATGATGGCGGCTTGAGCTCCGGCGGGCTGCTGTGAAGCTCGGAGGCGGCTAGATTGAGGCAAAGCGGCACGGGAACGACGCAGCGGCGAGGGCAGCCAAGCTGCGGCGCTAATGGCGACAGGGAGCTCGAATTCGGCGATTTGGGCTCGGGTTTCGGCGGTTTTGGCGATGGGAGATCCAAGGGGGACGGCCGGGGTTATATAGGCGGCAAGAGGAGGTCGGGACGGGCCAGGACTCTCAAAGGCGGCGGCGGATCGACACGGATACGGCGGCGGAGTCTGGGTGGAAGACGATTCCGACGTGTGGGCCCCACGTGGTGGCGACTCGGGTGAAGGCGGCTCGACGCGCAGCGTCTTCAGCGGCGGGCGGCAGCATGGCGCTGGGCTGGCTCGGGCGCGCAGGCGCAAGGCGCTGGGCCGGAGCAGGGGCACGGCCTAGGCGGGAGGGAGGCGGGAGAGGCGGGCTGGGCAGGCCGAAAAAGGGAAACGGGCTGGAGGGAGGAAGCAGGCCGGTGCAGGCTGGGCCGAAGGGGTCAGGGAGAGAAGGGAGGCCTGGTAGACTTAGGTTTTTTTTCTCTTTTTATTTCTTTCCCTTTTTTTCAAATCTATTTTCTATTATTTAAACTTTGCTAAGTCTATTCTCAAGCAAACAATTCAAACAAGCCAAACAAAAACCTAAATGTCTAACTCCAACATGAATGCATTCAAACAAATAATAATCCTAATTCAAATTTGAATTTAAATTTAGAAATTAGGTTTTATCCTATGCTATTTGTTTAAACTCAAATTAAATCTAGGAAAATTTTAGAGAATTACAAAATTTGAAAATCAGGGTGTTACAATGGAGGGGTGCCAACTATCTTTGATGAAATCCCTTATCTAAATGCTTTCATCACACAGTATAGAAAAGAGTTCCAAATAGTTAATCCCCCCGTCGATAGGACTGATGGGTTTGGTTTTGTAAGCTCCTTGCACATATGTTTTTGTAGATCATAAGATCTCTAGGTATGCTCAACTAGCCTGATTTCATTCATGTGTTACATGTCTGCAGGCTTTTCTTATAGGCTATCCCTTGGTGCCTGACCTTTTGAAGGCCATCTTGAACTTAAGAGAGGAGTCTGAAGGGTCTGAGATTGAAAACAAATGGTTCAAGGATGCAACTCCTTCCCTCAATTTATGGCAGCCCTGACAGTGATTCTGCACGTCTCAGTTTACGGAGCTTCAAAGGATTTGTTCTAGTCATCATGCTGCTGATAAACTTGCCGAAGTTCATTCTTGCTAGGTATACTGTGTGGAGAAATACCAGTCCAAGTGACAATGCACCAGAACAATTGCAGATGGCATGGCCACCGACTATGTGCCTCACTCCAAGCTGAGACTGTTGGTGACAATGCACCAGAACAATTGCAGAACGGCATGGCCACCGACTATGTGCCCGCTGAATCACTCCCAGCATGGCCATCACTCTCTTTCACTGATCTACGAATTTGCTTTGGTATTCGTATGAATTTGCCTATATAATGCTTTAAATGTGCCTAGCTGATACATCAAATAGCTTTTTGGTGCAACCTCAAATATCTTTGCTCTCTTATGTGCTCTACTGATTCGCTATGCATTCATATGAATTTGCCTATGTAATGCTTCGAACTTGTCTCAAATTGCTTTACAATTTGTCTACAATTATCCTTCTTTGCTTCTCAGAATCATTCTAATTTGTCTTCAAATCACGCTGATTTACCTTTCAAATTATGCTTATTTGCTTTACTAGTTCCGATTTTTGTAAGAGAGAATCGAAACAGAGATCACGAGTTTTGATTGCGAAATAGCATGCTGCGTGTCCTTGCACATGTGTGCGTGAGACAATGAGAGATGGGAGAAGGAGAAGTCTGCACAACTGCACTAAACATGCATTTTGTCTTGTTGATAGGAATTTGGATGGACCTGTATGGCTGGGAGGACCTTGTAAATTTCTACTCTTTATCTGCTTACACAAGGACTGCAATAATCGATATCAATTCGGTTCTAATGTACCTCTCAGATCATAATACAACATATATGAATTTGTTCCTTCCAGAGGAACAACCTTTTTTTAGTGCAATGATGAACTATTGTTTCATTTTAGTGTAGGCAAACAAATCTAATTATATTATGTAAGCAAATTAATGGTTGTATGTAGGCAGATATATTATATCCTGTAGGCACATATACACTATTGTGTAGGCAACTTTAGCACATATTGACTGAGTTATCTTCTACAATGAATAAGATCAACACCCAGAAATTTAATAAACATATTGTATGATTGTTCAGAAGAAATTCATTTATATATGACAAGTGTTTTATATGATTTTATGGACATATCTTATTTATTCATTATGCAGTTTCAGAAGTATTTCATCTATACATGACAAGCCTTTTATATGAATTTCATAAACATATCTTTCTTATCAATTATGCAGTTTCAGAAGCAATTCATTTATACATGATAAGCCTTTTATATGAATTTCATAAGCATATTTTTCTTATTACTTATGCAGTTTCAGAAGCAATTCATTTATACATGACAAGTCTTTTATATGAATTTTCTAGTTCACAATCTTTAATGTGATATGTGAGTCTGTCTGCTTATGTATGTATTTTTGTAGTTTAAACTTTAGTGTTATATGCACCACAGGTTAGATATGTGATATGTGCACCTATCTAGTTAGAAATTTGTGAGGCAACTGTTTGAAATTGAGCAAATTTTGTGTGTTGTGTGTTATATAGAGACTGACCACCATGTTCATATTATCATATATGATGAATAGCACTAGAGATGAAAATTGTATTTTCCACAACATGTTCATACGAGATGCATATCATATCAATCTGTGAATATTTTACTCTTTCAAGAAAAAAGAGATAAAGTCCTAGTAGCTTTGTCTTTGTCTTTGCTCAGGCATTCCTCACCGAGTAGCAGTGGGCTTAGCCCAGGCGTTGCGCATGTGGGATGCCCAATCTGGATAGGTGGTTTGATTAGGAAACCAACTAATCAAGTTATTTTCCAATTAGTGGGTGTGCGGGCAGAATTGCATTTGGAGGTACGTGCAGACGTTAGCCAAATTCTTAATATATATAAAATATAATTGGAGCTGTAATATAAAATATAAAAAAGAGAGATGCCACACCCGTACGTAACGAGAACCGATCGTCCTGCAGCTCTTGAAATCGAAGTTTTGGCGCGCGTCAATGGAACCAGAAGGATTTGCCATCGGAGTCACGGGATAATGAGCCAGTTCGCTTTGATCTTCGGACCAACGATCGCTAGCTGAGGGGCCGTCGCGCGCATGAATCCCACAATGAAAATTTTGGCTAATTCAGCCTTTTGACGTGTAATTCCTTACCCGTATCTCTGCCGCTAGCTGCGTATGCGACCCTTCAAAGAGTTTGAGCCTCACTCATTTCTGTGCGTGTATCCTGAAGATCGTCTCTCCGAATCTCCCTTAGCTTGATTTTGCACAAGAACAGAACCGAGTACTTACGTCCGTACTACGTATCACATGCATGCCACAGAACTGTGGTTTCTGCATGTTACGTGTTGGCGCAGCGTTGTTGCTGCTTCATCTGTGAGCATCACTTCAGCAATTGGCGGGGAAACGATGTGGTAGAGCAGCAACGTTGGAAGAAAATTTATAAGATCTAGTTTCATAGAAAAGTTTTCTCTAGTGTATGCTATTGTAGCATCTAGGTCCCTAGGTAAGTGGTAAGTGTTTCGGTGATTAATGACAACTATATTACTGTGACTAACAATTTGTTTCGAAGGGAATCAAAAATTTAGTATACGATGATATTTGGGTAACCTTGGTCCCTAAAGTGCTTATATGGACAATCAAAGGACATATGCTTTAAGATTAAGGATCTTCTAGTTCTAAGTGTCACAAAGGAGATGGAGGATACTTAGAGTAGTATAAGTCTTCTTTTCTTTTAGTCTTTTGACCGTACTATAAAGGGGGGCTAAAAGTAGTAGCTTGACTTAGTGAGTCTAGACATAGCTGATGCACACTTGTTAAATTCTAGCACTAGGTAGAGCATACAAGTCCATAGTGAAGCAAAGAGAGTTGAATTGGACGAGCTCAGAAAAAAATATATATATATATCACTCACCGGATTATCCTCTGATGGATGTCTAATACTCACCGGATAAACACTAATTGAGGCATCCGAATTATATGAAAAATTTCAGAAGTGTTACACCGGAACATTCGGTGATGGAAGCCCGGTGACCACCGGAGCTTTTCCAGCAGAGAAAATTTTCGGAGAAAAACAATTTTGTACTCACCGGATTATCCGATGACTGCATAATATGAACACCGGACTATTTCTTGCAGAGAGCATTGCTTCGGGCCATAGTGGAAAGTTACGTTCACCGGACTATCCGGTGACTTAGCTGGCAGACCACCGGAGAAATGTTGTGAAGAAACTCAGACAAATTGAACTCACCGGATTATCCGGTGAGAGCAAAAATATCACCGGAGTATTTCTTGCAGAAGGTTCTGAAATTCAAAGGGTCGGGTGAGTTGTACTCACCGGATTATCTGGTGATGACTGCGTGTTCACCGGAGTTTATCACCGGACAAATGTTGCCGTGCAACGGCTAGTGACAGCTGGCTCTGGGTTTGAACCCACCGGATTATGCGGTGATCTTAAGGATATAGCCAGCGGATTATCCGGTGATTACAGAAAAATGAGAGCGGTTAGCCAACGGCTAATTTTGATCTCTAGGCTATAAATACCCACTCAGTTGGTTTCAAGAGGTGCCCTTGCGACATTGTAGCAACTCATACACTTGGTGTGATAGTTAGAAGCAAGAGAGAGCACTTAAGTGAATTCCAAGTTCTTGATTGAAGGTTAAGGACATCATTAGTGCTTGGAGAGTAACAAGATGTGCATCTAGCTGTAGTCTAGGCTTGGTCTCTGTCAAGTGAAGTTTGAAGCTTGTTACTCTTGGTGGTTGGCAACACCTAGACAGTCTTGGTGATCGGAGGTGTTCTCGGTGAGCTCTTGGAGGTCTTGTGGGAGCCCCGGGAAGAGCTTGTACTTGGTTTGATGCCCGCCAATCCGGAGATGGAGAAGTGGCAATCCAGAGAGAGCACTTGAGTCTTGGTGACTCAAGGGGGAGCTATATCCTTGGTGGATACTCCAACGAGGACTAGGGGGAAGTGCCAACTTCTCGATACCTCGGGAAAAAAATCAGTGTTCTCTTCTCCATCTATTTACATTCCCGTAATTTACTTTGAGCATTTTCTTCATGCAAACTTTCTATCTCCTCTTGTTCTTGGTTCTTTTGCTTGCTTGCTTAGTTGCCTTGTTCTTTCTTGTTCGTTTAGTAGCATTTCATTTCATCTAGGATAAGGTTGTCTTGTGCTCTAAAATCGGTAAAAATTTGATTAGTGCCCAATTCACCCCCCCCTCTTGGGTCACTCGATCCTTTCAATTGGTATCAGAGCCTCATGCTCTTCATAGGATTAAAATCCTAGAGCAATGGCCCCGGGGAATGGAAGTAGCGTGCCAAGGTTTGAGGGAAAGAACTTCGCCTATTGGAAAGTTCGCATGGCGAGCTATCTTGAGGCTATTTCCCCCGAATGTTGGCAAGCCGCCTCTATTGGATTTGAGCCACCTTTTAGCGAACAAGAAGTTAGGTGGAATGCTAAGGCTAAGAATGCTATATTTGAGGGAATTAGTGAAGAAGTTTTCTCTAGAATTAGGAGCAAGGAGTTCGCTCATGAAATTTGGACCGCTCTATGTGAAATTCATGAGGGCTCTAAAAGAATTCGTGAGGAAAGATATCATGTACTTATGAATGCTCTAAATCAATTTAAGATGCTTCCTAATGAGTTATGCAATGATATGTATTCTCGCATGAATATGCTTGTGGAAGAAATCAATTCTCTTGAACTCACTCAATTGTCCGATGGGGACATTATTCGTAGGATCTTGATGGTGCTTCCCAAGCCGCAATACAACATTGTCATATCTCTTCTTCATGAAAGGGACATAAATGACATGACTATCACCGATGCCGTGGGAAAGATATGTGCTCATGAGATGTTCTTGTTTGGAGATCATGAGTCTTCATCTAAGAAAAACCTTGCTCTCAAGGCAAAGATGGTTGACAACAAGAAAAAGAAAGTGAGGCTTCCATCTTCAAGTGAAAGTGATGATGATCATGAGGAAAATGATGATGACGACTCCGACACCGAGCTTGCCCTTCTTATGAGAAGAACTATAAGAATGATCTCCAAATTCAAGAAGAAGGGCTACAACTATGATCCCAAGAAGAACAAGTTTCGCTCCAAGAAATTTGACAAGTACGGTGGCGGAGACAAGAATAAGTGCTACAATTGTGGTAACCTTGGCCACATTTCATATGATTGTCCTCATCCCGACAAGAGAAACAAGAACAAGAGCAAGAAGGATGATTCAAGTGAGGATGAAGAAAATCACAAGAAGAAGGGCCAAGACAAGAAGAACAAGAAACTCTTCAACAAGAAGGGTGGAGGCCGTAAGGCTTATATTGTTGGTGAATGGACCTCCGGTGAAAGCTCAAGTGAAGATTCAAACGATGATGAAGAAAAGGACTTCGCCGGCCTCGCCATCACAAATGTTGATCCACCGCTACCTCCACCACCTATGTGCCTCATGGCAAAAGGTAACAACAAGGTGAGTAGTGAGGAAGAAGATAGTAGTGATGATGATGGTCTCTCTCCAAATGATTTATCTAAACTTATGAATGATTATGCTATCATCATTAAGAAACAAAAGGCTAAAATCAAGTCCCTTGAAAATGATAATGCCAAGCTTAGTTCTAGTCATGATGAGTTGCTTGCTAAATACAATGATGTGCTTAAAAAATATGATGAAGTAGTTGTATCTAGCAAGTCTCTTGCGGCTAGTAACTATAAGCTAAAACTTGAGCATAATGACTTGATTTACAAATACCAAGAACTTGAGTATGCTTATGATGCTATTGATCATAGCTTGAATGAATTGGTTAATATTGATGTTGTTAAGGTCAATGCATCTACTTCTTGTGATGATCTTCTTGATATACCATGCTCCTCTTCATGTGATGCTACATCATCTTCTAAGACTAACCATGCAAGGGAGCAAGAACTTAAGAGTGAGATTGCAAATCTCAAATCATGTGTGGCCCGGTTGACCAAGGGGAGTACAAACATAAGGAAATTCTCATGAAGAATGCGTTGTACTACAACAAGAGAGGCCTTGGATGCTTCCCCAATCCGGTGGACAAGGTCAACAAGTCACCGGAGATCAAGAATTGCTTCATCAAGGAAGTTGGTTCATATTGCCAACATTGTGAAGTCACCGGTCACCACACAAGGGAGTGTCCAATTCCTACTAAACCCCTCCCTACTTTGCCTTCAAAATACAAGTCCACTTTTAATGATCATCATTTCCTATTGCATAAACTTAAAAGTGGAAAAGTCATGGCTAAATTTATTGGAACTCAAGCTAAGGGCAAGCTTCCTAGGCAACTTTGGGTGCCGAAAGCTCTTGTGTCTCACGTGAAAGGTACCAAACTTAGTTAGGTACCTAAACAAAAAGCTTGATCCCATGTGTGTAGGTGAACTACAAAGCCGGTGAAAAGCATTGGGTGCTTGATAGTGGATGTACACAACATATGACCGACAATGTAAAGATGTTCACCTCTATAGAAGATGAAGTGGACGATCATGACAAAGTCACCTTTGGTGATAACTCTAAGGCAAATGTGGTAGGGTTGGGTAAGGTTGCAATCTCTCATGATCTCTCTATTTCCAATGTTCTTTTAGTTGAGTCTCTTAGTTTTAACTTACTTTCCGTAGCTCAACTATGTGATTTAGGCTTCACATGCTTATTTAGTGATGTTAATGTTGTCATCACTAGCAAGAAGCATACTGATCTAATCTTTAAAGGCTTTAGACATGGACATATCTATCTTGTTGATTTTTCCTCTAATGAAGCTAGCTTGACTACATGCCTCTTCTCCAAGACTTCCATGGGTTGGCTTTGGCATCGTCGACTTGCACATATTGGCATGAGCCAACTTAAGAAAGTGTTCAAACATGAAATGGTGGTTGGCTTGAAGGATGTGGTATTCGAGAAGGACAAGTTGTGTAGCGCTTGCCAAGCAGGGAAGCAAGTTGCGAGCTCACATCCATACAAGTCAATGATGTCTACATCAAGACCCTTGGAGCTTCTACACATGGATCTCTTCGGACCAACCACCTACAAAAGTCTTGGTGGTAATCTCTATTGCCTTGTCATTGTTGATGATTATACAAGATACACTTGGACTTTCTTTCTAGATGACAAGGGCAAGACCGTTGGGATCTTCAAGAAGTTTGCGAAGAGGGCCCAAAATGAGTTTGAGTCCACACTTGTGAAGATCCAGAGTGACAACGGCACGGAGTTCAAGAACACTCAAATTGAAGATTTTTGTGATGATAGAGGCATCAAACATGAGTTCTCTTCAACCTACACCCCTCACAAAATGGCGTGGTTGAGAGAAAGAACAAGACCTTGAGCACTCTTGCAAGAGCAATGTTGGATGAGTATGGTACACCGGAGAAGTTTTGGGCGGAAGCAATCAACACGGCGTGTCATGCATCAAATCGAGTCTATCTTCATCGACTATTGAAGAAAATGCCATATGAGCTTCTCATTGGGAGGAAACCCAATGTCTCCTACTTCCGGGTGTTCGGGTGTAAGTGCTTCATCTACAAGAAAAAGGAACGCCTAGGCAAGTTCAAAAAATGTTGTGATATTGGTTTTCTTGTTGGTTATGCATCAAACTCCAAAGCATATCAAGTATTCAACAATGCCACCGGTTTTGTTGAAGAAACTTGTGATGTGGAGTTTGATGAATCTAATGGCTCCCAAGGAGAAGGTATTTCTTGCCATGATGTAGGTGATGAACCTGTGAGAGACGTATTGAAGAATATGGCAATTGGGGATATCAAGCCTAAGGAGGATGATGAAGATGTACCTTCCACTTCCATTCCGCACACCTCCATGACACCCCAAGTTGATGAAGATGAGGACAAGGATGATCAACCACTTCCATCACATGATGTCAATATCTCTCAAGAGGAAGCTCAAGCTCAAGCTCAAGATGTTGGACCACCACAAGACACACCTCAACAACCACAAGTGAAGCATACACACATTTCCAAGGATCACCCGATTGACTTGATCATTGGAAGTCCATCTAGAGGAGTACAAACTCGCTCTCGTCAATTTGCTTCATTTTGTGAACATTACTCGTTTGTCTCGTGTTTGGAACCCACACATATAGATGAGGCTCTCAAGGATCCGGACTGGGTGTTGGCAATGCAAGAAGAACTTAACAACTTCACTCGCACTGAAGTATGGATACTTGAAGAGAGGCCTCAAGACAAGAACGTGATTGGAACAAAGTGGGTTTTTCGCAACAAGCAAGATGAACATGATATGGTGGTACGCAACAAGGCAAGACTTGTCGCGCAAGGTTTTGCACAAGTTGAAGGTTTGGATTTTGGCGAAACATTCGCTCCCGTGGCAAGGCTTGAAGCCATCCGTATCCTCCTTGCATTTGCTTCACATCATAACATTAAGCTTTATCAAATGGATGTGAAGTGCATTCTTAAATGGCTTCATTAATGAACTTGTTTATGTTGAACAACCCCCCGGTTTCGAAGATCCTAGATACCCTAATCATGTTTATAGGTTGCACAAGGCGATTTATGGACTCAAGCAAGCCCCACGATCTTGGTATGAACGCCTACGTGACTTCCTCATCAACCAAGGATTCAAAATCAGGAGGGTGGACACCACATTGTTCACAAAGATCATTGACAATGAGCTTTTCTTGTGTCAAATTTATGTTGATGATATTATCTTTGGTTCAACTAACAAAGAGTTTTGCAAGGAATTTGGTGACATGATGTCTAGAGAGTTCGAGATGTCAATGATTGGCGAGCTCAACTACTTTCTTGGGTTTCAAATCAAGCAATTGAAGGAAGGGAAATTCATCCATCAAGAGAAGTACACGAGGGACATCCTCAAGAAGTTCAAGATGGATGATTGCAAGCCAATCAAGACCCCCATGCCTACCAATGGACATCTCGACTTGGATGAAACGGGTAAATCGATTGACCAAAAACTTTATCGTTCTATGATTGGGTCACTCCTTTACCTTACAGCATCTAGGCCCGATATCATGTTTAGTGTATGCATGTGCGCTCGCTTTCAAGCTAATCCTAAGGAATCGTATCTTAGCGCGGTTAAAAGAATCCTTAGATACCTAAAGCATACACCTAGCATAGGCTTGTGGTACCCGAGAGGCGCTAGTTTCCTACTCTTGGGATACTCGAATTCAGACTTTGCCGGATGCCGTGTGGATCGCAAGAGTACCTCGGGTGGGTGCCATTTGCTAGGGCGATCCCTAGTATCCTGGAGTTCTAAAAAGCAAAACTCGGTAGCCTTATCCACCGCAGAAGCGGAATACATTGCCGCCGGAGCATGTTGTGCTCAAATTCTCTATATGAAGCAAACCTTGTTAGATTTTTGTGTTCGTCTAGAGAAGGTTCCACTCCTTTGTGATAATGAGAGTGCCGTAAAAATTGCCTACAATCCCGTTCAACACTCTCGCATAAAGCACATTGATATCCGTCATCACTTCCTAAGAGACCATGTGGAAAACAATGATATCTCTCTTAGTGGTATAAGGTCGGAAGATCAATTGGCGGATATCTTCACAAAACCTCTAGATGAAGCCACTTTTAGTAGGTTGCGAAATGAGTTGAATGTAATCGACGCTTCAAATGTCATGTGATGCCTTGTCATGTAGATGCATTCATGATAGGAGCTTGTCTAACCTTCTCAAGATAGTGGTGAACGCGGGTTTTGCTTGAGATGGTGGTTCTCTAGTTTATCTCAAGGCATGTTGAAGGGTTCACCATGAAGAAGCTTGAGAAGGGAAGTAATATGACAAGATAGATTAATTTTATGCCTCGCATTCACATGTCATATAATATGCACTCATGTCTACTTTCATGCATATGTCTTGCATTGCTTAAGCATTGGTGGTAGAGAGATCACAAAGGAGAATATCACTCTTTGAGATTGTAGTTCGCTCTCAATGTGAACGTACACTTCTAAAAGTGTGATTAGAAAGATATAAGTGCTTAATGCCTATTGAGTCTGTCGGTGTATCAGGAACCGGGGGTCCCTGAGTCCCGAGGCCAGGCCAGCCGTCCGCCACGTGTCACCATCCCACGAGGTCCCTCCTGCGGGATGAGGAAAATCTAAGTTCCGGGAGAAGGTGCTCGGGGCCATAGCCTCTGGTCCCCGAGCACCCCAGTTCCCCGATGACCCGCAGAGTCCAAGTACCGGGAAGAAAGTGCTCGGGGAGGTGCCCGGTTGCCCCCGAGCACCCTAGTCCCCCGACGATCAGAAGGGCTAAGTTCCAGAGAGAGTGCTCGGGGTGGCACGTGGGAGCCCCCGAGCACTCGGTTCCCCGAAGGGTCAGTGCAAAAGTGCTCGGGAGAGAGTGCTCGGGGTTGCACGTGGCAGCCCCCGAGCACTCGGTTCCCCGAAGGTTCGTGCGAGAGTTCTCGGGAGAGGGTGCTCGGGGAGGTGAACGGTACCCCTGAGCACTCGGTGCCCCGACGATCCAGAAGGGCCCCCGAGGGGCCCGCCGATGAGGTGTCAACCAGTCAGAGGTCCGAGGCCGCATTTAATGGGCGTGTGCGGCCTGACATCCCCAACTGCTCCCGCCGCAGTGTCAGTCCCTGCCATGCTTTGGCAGAGAGGCGTGGGGCCATTAATTACACGGGTCCCGTCCAGTATCATCTGGTGTATCTCGGGATAACGTTGCCAGGATCAAGGCGTTCCGCCTACCGCCCTGCCGTGGCAGAGGAACAAGACAGGGCGGGCACGCCGGGTGCCTCTGTGGCTGCCCGGTGGGCCCTCTCAATGGCGCCCGTCGCCAGGGCGTCCACAGTGACGAATGACCGAACGCGCACCGCATTTTTCCACCGCCCCTGTCACTTCGCCTAGAGGGAATGATGACGCTTTTCTCAGTCATGGCGTCTTGGAACTTGTGCCCCTTCCTTCCCGTTCGGGGTATGTCGCAGCCGGCGAGTGCATAAAAGGATCGGCATACATAGAGAAGAGGAGGAGAATGACAGGACAATTGGATTGAACACAAGCCCAAGCAATTGACCATGCCACACTGAGACGAAGAAGACGAACTCCACAACAAACCAAGCCAACAGACGAAAACATTGCAAGCAAGCCTAAGTAGAGCTCCTGCCGAAGAACAAGTAGCCTCAAGCTCTTAGTTAGACACTATATTCTTGTAACCAGATATATCCCTAAGGGATCCCCCTCGGGATAAGTTATTGCATCCATACAGGAGTAGGGTATTACGCCCCCGTGCGGCCCGAACCTGTCTAAACTCCGGTGCATTTACTTCCCTTTGCACTAGGTCGATCATCCCCCCACCACCGGCCGTTGCATATACTTCCACTTCCATTTATTTCTCCGATGAACTTATTCAGGATCATCCCCCCGGCCGAATCTCTAAAAAGGGGTCTCTCGGGATCCCTGCGATAGGAGTTAATCCTCCGACAGTTGGCGCGCCAGGTAGGGGGGGAACATCCCTGAATCTGTTCGTTTGTTTTCTTCCGCAGGAAAAAATGGCCGGTGGACACCGTCTCCAGCGTTCCGGATCCACTTCCAGTGAGGGAATGCTGCCCGACGTCCAGGAGGCCCTAGTCGCTGCTGCGTTCCAGCAGCAGCCACTATCTGTGCGCGCGGCTTTCCCCTCCCAAGGGGACCAGGGTGCTGGGCCCAGCAGGGCTGCTGCCGCCAGTGCGCCGCCCGACCCCCAGCAGGTGGTCGAAACTCCGGCCGCCAGGTCCGCCTCTGGACAGCGCCGGGTGCCACTTCGGCGTAGACTCGCTTTTAGCGAGGCCGGCCTGGGGAGCGCGCTGCTTGCGGCGCATGCTCTCCTCAGGCATCCGCCCGTCCAGGCAACGCTGAACACTTCGGAAGGCCGGTGGATCCAAGACGTCGTCGCCCTGGTCGGCACTGCTCGCCGCCAGGTGCTGGCCGGGAGTTCTCGCGCCACCACCCAGCGTGGCGCTGCCAGAACTGGCTCATCAACGGGCAACATTCGCACGGGCTGGGGGGGCCTCCAGGCGGAGCGCCACCCCCCTGGCCACGTCCGAAGCCCAGGACCTCCTCTTGCGTCTCAACGAGCGGAGGGGCCATGAAGATGCGCGCGTCACTCTCGAGCGCCAGCGGGAAACCCGGCAGGAGGCCGAGGCAGAGGATCAGGCTTCCTCTTTCCCGGCCCATGATCGCCGGGAATCCCCGGCTCGCCGGCATTCACCACCAAGGACCACCGCCCGCGCCACGGGGTACGTCACCGGTTGCCGTGCCTTTACCATTAAGCTCCGTCGGGTCAAATGGCCCTCCAAGTTCCGCCCTGAGCTGCCGGAGAAGTACGACGGGTCCATCGACCTCGTCAAGTTCCTCCAGATCTACACTACGGCCGTCCAAGCAGCCGGGGGCAGTGAAAAGGTGATGGCAAATTATTTCCATGTTGCCTTGAGGGGCTCTGCCCGTTCTTGGCTCATGAACTTACCCCCAGGGTCTATTAGCTCCTGGGATGACTTCTGCCACCAGTTTGTGGCTAATTTTCAAGGCACATTCACGCGCCCCGGTTTGGAGTGCGACCTCCACGCCGTCAAGCAACAGGAGGCGGAGACGCTGCGGCGCTTTATTCAACGCTTCAGCTAGGTCCGCAACACCATCCCGCGGGTAGGCCCCCACGCTGTCATCGTCGCCTTCCGGCAGGGCGTCCGCGACGAGTGGATGCTCGAAAAGCTAGGTACGCACGAAATCGAAACCACTGCGGAGCTCTTCGCACTGGCCGATAAGTGCGCCAAGGCGGCGGAGGCCCGGGCATGGCATGCTCCGCGCCCCACCGCCGACTAGCCAAGTTCTTCCCGTTCCGATAGGCGGGAAAAGAAGAAGAGAAGAAAGCGCGAAGCTGCTCCTGTCGAATCGGCCCAGGGCCCCGCCCATAGGCCGGCCCAAGAGCCCAACCGCCGGCAAGAACGCCGGGCGGCCGCCGACAGACGGCCCGCGCCCGCAAGGGCCCCTACCAGGGCCCCTCCTCGGGCCCCGGCCCCCGCGAGGGCCCCGGCACCAGCTAGGGCACCGGCTCCCGCAAGAGCCCCGGCACCTGGCCGGGCTCCTGCTCCAGCGAGGGTCCCCGCTCCCGCGGGGCCCGAGCCAGGCAAATGGTGCCCCATACACCAGACCACATGGCACGATCTCACGGAGTGTCGTACGATCAAAGGTCTCGTCGAGCAACGCCAGAGGGAGCGCGACGAGTCCCGCGGGGGAGGCGATACTGAGGCCGCCTCCGGCAACACCGAGCTCGGCTTCCAGGAGCCCGAGCATACCGTCACCTTCATCGACGGAGGCGCCTACATGCCTTCCTCGCAATGTGGCATCAAGGTCATGCGGCGCGAGGTGTGCTCGGCAACCCCGAGCGAGGAAGCCGCCAGGCCCCTAAGGTGGTCGGACGCCCCGATCACGTTCAGCATGGCCGACCACCCCGCGAGTACTACAGCCGTGGGGCGACTGCCCCTGGTAGTGTCCCCCACCATCTGCAATGTCAAGGTCGGCAGGGTCCCGAAGGCCAACGACAAGCTCCGCATGTGTGTGGACTACACCGACCTAAATAAGGCTTGCCCTAAAGATCCTTTCCCCTTGCCCCGCATTGATCAAATTGTAGATGCAACCGCGGGATGCGATCTTTTATGTTTTTTAGATGCAAACTCCGGGTATCATCAGATCCGCATGGCCGTTGAGGACGAAGAAAAAACTGCTTTTACCACTCCGGTGGGGACTTACTGCTATATGTCAATGCCTTTTGGTTTGCGCAATGCTGGGTCTTCTTTCCAGCGCGCCATTCGCATTACCCTTGATTCACAGGTTGGCCGCAACGTCGAGGCCTACATCGACGATCTCGTGGTCAAGTTCCGAGACCGCGCCACCCTGCTTGAGGACCTTGCCTAGACTTTCAACAGTCTCCGCACCACCCGCCTCAAGCTCAACCCCGAGAAGTGTGTCTTCGGGGTGCCGGCGGGCAAGCTCCTCGGTTTCTTGGTTTTCGGCCGAGGAATCGAGGCCAATCCAGAGAAGATCTGGGCCATCAAGCAGATGCGACCCCCGGCTCGACTCAAAGAGGTCCAGCATCTCACCGGCTGCATGGCGGCCCTCGGGCGCTTCATCTCCAAGCTCAGGGAGCGAGGGCTCCCCCTCTTCAAGCTTCTGAATAAGACCGGTCGTTTCGACTGGACGCCAGAGGCCGAACAGGCCCTCTGCGGTCTGAAGAAGTTCCTCACCTCACCACCCGTGCTGGTGGCTCCCTCCGAAGGCGAGCCCCTACTGCTCTACGCATCGGCCACTCCTCAGGTCGTAAGCATGGTGATGGTGGTGGAGCGCAACGAGTGCGCGGGGCCAGGTGCTGGGTCCCAGCTCTCGACCGCCCCCGGGCACTCCCCAGTCCTCGCGGCTCCCCCTGAGCAAGGGGTCGAGCCCGAGCGCTTGGCTCCCCCTAAGCAAGGGGTCGAGTCCGAGCACTCTACTCCTCCCAACCAGGGAGTCGAGCCCGGGCACCCGGCCAACCCCGACCACGCCGCCGAGCCTGGGGACTGTAACAGCCCCTTGGGTGAAGCCGCCGCCCGGGCCCGCCGGGTACAACGACCGGTGTACTTCGTCAGTGAATTCCTCCGAGAGGCCAAAGCAAGATATCCCCAGGCTTAGAAGCTGCTCTACGCCGTGCTCATCGCTTCCCGGAAGCTGCACCATTACTTTCAAGCGCATAAGGTCTCGGTGGTTACCACGTATCCGCTGGGACCCATCCTCCAGAACCGAGAAGGCACTGGGTGAATTGTCAAGTGGGCGGTGGAGCTGGCGGAGTTCGACCTGCACTTTATCAGTCGCCAGGCGATCAAAAGCCAGGCGCTCTCTGACTTCGTGGCAGAGTGGACACCCGTCCCCGAGGTCGTCCCAGAAGATATTTCTGCGTATCCCGGGCACAATGCGCCCGGGTACTGGGTCATGCACTTCGACGGTTCCCTCTCGCTGAAAGGCGCGGGGGCCGGAGTGGTTCTCACCTCCCCAATGGGTGAAGAGCTCCGGTACGTCGTGCAGTTGCAGTTCCGCGCATCCAACAACATGGCGGAATATGAAGGTCTCATCGCCGGCCTCCGAGCTGCGGTGGGGCTCAGGATTCGTTACCTCCTGGTCAAAGGGGACTCCCAACTGGTGGTCAACCAGGTGTCCAAAGAGTACTAGTGCACGGATCCTCAAATGGCGGCATACGTGGCAGCGGTCAGGAAGCTGGAAAGGCGTTTCGATGGCCTGGAGTTGCGGTACATCCCTCGCCGCGACAACGCTCTAGCCGACGAGCTCTCCCGCCTGGCCTCCTCCGTGCGCGCGTCCCTGCCGGAGTCTTTGAAGAAAGACTCGCACGGCCTTCCGTCCTGCCTGCCGAACAGGACGAAGGGGAAACCTCGAACCCAATTCAGGGGACCCCGGCGGTGCCCTCAGTGGGAAGCCCCGTCAGGGTGCCGCCGTCCGGCGAGTGTGCTACACTCGCTGAATGTTCTCAAGATGCCTCGTGGATGTCCAACACCCGAGGGTACTAGAAGGAAAAGTCCCTCCCCGGGGATGAGGCGTCTGCTGAAAGAGTTGCTCGGCAGTCCAGACGCTATGCCATACTAGATGGGGATCTCTACCGGCGTAGCGCAGGAGGTGTCCTCCTGAAATGCATCTCCCGGGCAGAAGGCGGCGAGCTTCTCGCTGAGATCCACGAGGGCGAGTGTGGTGGCCATTCATCGTTCCGCACGCTGGTCAGGAAGGCCTTCCGGTAAGGTTTCTACTGGCCTACAGCTCTCCAAGATGCTTCCGAGCTGGTTCAGCGCTGCAGGGCGTGCCAGTTCCACGCAAAGCAAATTCACCAGCCAGCTCAGGCTCTTCACACCATCCCCCTGTCATGGCCTTTCGTGGTCTGGGGGTTAGACATTCTGGGTCTATTCCCGCGAGCAATCAGGGGCTATGAGTACCTCTACGTCGCCATCGACAAGTTCACCAAGTGGCTGGAGGCGGTCCCAGTCATCAAGGTGACCAAGAACACGGCGCTCCAGTTTATCCGCGGCATCACCAGTCGCTTCGGAGTCCCGAACCGGATCATCACCGACAATGGCACCCAGTTGACGAGTGCCCTATTCGGGGACTACTGCGAGGACCTCGGCATCAAGCTCTGCTTCGCCTCCGTCGCTCATCCTCGGAGTAACGGGCAAGTCGAGCGCGCCAACGCGGAGATACTGAAGGGCCTCAAAACCTGGACCTATGACGTGCTCGCAAAGCACGGGAAGGGATGGGTGGACGAGCTGCCTGCCGTGCTATGGGCTAATCGGACCACGCCAAGCCGCGCCACCGGGGAGACCCCATTCTTCTTGGTGTACGGCGCTGAGGCGGTCCTCCCCTCCGAGCTCACTCTAGGCTCCCCTCGGGTGCATGCATATTCTGAGGGTGAGCAAGAGCAGCAAAGGCGCGACGACGTCGACTACCTGAAAGAGTGCCGGTGGCGTGCCGCCGTCGGGGCGGCTCGGTACCAGCAAAGCTTGCGGCGCTACCACCTGCGCCACGTCCGGGCACGGTCCTTTGATGTGGGGGATCTAGTTCTCCGACGCGTCCAGTCGCGCGAAGGAAAGAATAAGCTATCCCCTATGTGGGAGGGTCCCTTCACCGTGATCGGGGTCCCGCGAGAAGGTTCTTTCAGGCTGGCGGCAGAAGACGGGCAACCGCTTCCCAACCCATGGAACATCGAGCACCTCCGCAGGTTCTACCCGTAGATGGCCATTCTCGCTGCTCAGGTCAACCAGGCCGGGGGCTTCTCCCCCGCCCAAGTTGACCGGGGGCTACCACTAGCTGGGTAAGTAAGTCGCCCAACCTTGTAAAATTTGTCAATTCATTGTAAATATTAATGTGCAGTCGTATGTCAATTTCTTTTTTCCAGATTCCATATGTTTAATCTGTATGGTGAGGTGCTTGGTTGTGCGAGAAAAGTTCGCTCTCTCATTTTCCCCGCTGATAAAAGAATCCCGATCGGTATGCGTGCGGGCAGCTGCCGCTGACTTACGTCCGATGTGGTAGGCTGTGGCGTTCGGTATCGTGGCTGATCTCCGGGCACTACCGAGTCCCTGGGTGCTCTGAGTAATCCTATCGCCCGAGCCACTCGAGTAGTCCGGAGCTCAGGCCCCAGGGGCGGGCTGTTGGTGCTCGGTCTGGTCTGTCATACCCGGGCGCCACCGAACCATAGGACCTCTGGGTTACGCCTCTGCACGCTCTTGTCCGTCGGTCTGGGTATTCGAGAGGTCTCGGGTCGAAAATGAGAGCAGTTTATAACAAGTACCGCACTGACAGAGCGCACAAAGCAAAGAAATTCCCTATCCTCTCTTAAGTCACAGGTCGACAATCAAGAGCAGCTCGACCGCGAGGGCCGCGACAGGTCGCTGATCGGCCCCAAGGGTCCTCGGGTGGTCCTACCGCTTAGGCATGAGTGGTCGAGATCACCCGACCACAGGATCCTCGCGTGCCCCTTGACGCTCGGGCGCTCTGGCTGAAGGAACCAAGCCCCCGGGCACCCCGAGCTCGGAAGCACACGCCCCTCCGGGATCGGTTGGCCGGAAGGCCGACAGCTGTCCGGTGAGTGGTTAAATTCAGACAAATTTACGTTCAATAGTATTCTGTTCCCGAGTCATCCTCGGGGGCCTTCGTATTCTAATCTACCCGGTGAGATGATCTCCTCGCGCACAAAACCCTACCGTGTGTCTACTTTTTCCTAGAACGACAGAACGGTCCATAGAAAGGTGTATCGCACGTGCGGTAATGTCCGACCGAAGTCCTTCGTGGTGGTCGTGGTGTTCGGTCCGCTTTTAAGGGCCCCGAGCACTACCGAGTCCCTGGGTGCCCTGGGTAATCCTATCGCTCGAGCCACTCGAGTAGTCCGGAGCCTAGGCCTCAGGGGCAGGCTGTCAGTGCTCGGTTCGGTCCGTCTTAAGCCCGGGCACCACTGAACCATGGGGACTCTTGGTTGCATTCCCGCTCGTGCGTGTCTCCGGTCTGCTGACTGAGTGGTCGCAAGGTGAAAAGGTATTCACCGGTCATGACATGTTCCGTGCTGGATCGATCCATCTCCCGAGTAAGGAAGTTTGTGTCTTTGTCTCTTGACTTAGTCGATGCGGACTCGCGAGGGCTCAGGGGCTGAACGCGCCAAGAAAGACGATCGGGACTGAGGACGAAATGGTCAGGAACGGTCCGACTGAGTACTCCCCGGGACTTCAAGGCAAAACATCGGAAGAAACACTAAGTACTCAAGAACACTGGAGTTGCAAGCCCAAAGAAAAGCTCCCACTATATTCACAAGGAAAATACAAGCATTTCTAAGGGATCGCTCCCATATTTACATCCAGCCAAGACAAAAATAAAAGAAGAGGAAACTACTACAAAAGCCTAATTGGAGGCAGAGTCGGCATCGGCGTCGTCTTCCCGCGCCGCCCAGTGGGAAGTTTGGGTCTCTGCTCGGCTTCGACCACTCCTTCCCGCGCTGGCTTCAGCGGGAAGTTTGGGTCTCTGCTCCGGTAGCAGGCTAGGACGTGCTCGGCCACTGCCTGGGCCAAGCCGCGTCCTTCCCGGGCGGGGAGCTCCTGGACGGCCCAGGGCAGCGCCTCGAGGCGCTCGTAGACTTGTTGAAGCCCCAGGACTTGTCGTGCGGGGCTATCACTCTTCTCGTCCGCGACGAGTCGCCCAAGGCCGGCCTCTCCACGGCCCGCCGCATCCGCCGGAGTACTTCCTCCAGCATCTGCTGCAAGTTGACCCGCGAGACAAAAGCAGCCTCGAGCTTCTCCTTCACGGCCCGCAGCTGCTCCTCGAGTCCCTGGCCCTCGGCCACGCCAGAAGAGCCTGCGTCGGTCGCCGGGCCGGCGGCTTGCTTCGTCCGCGCCACCAGTTCGGACAAAGCACGCTCACGGGCGGTCAGCTCCGCCTCGTGTTTAGCGTTATCCTTCTCCCTGGCGGGTCAGCGAGTCTTCCCGAGTGCCCAGCTCCGCCGCTGTAATCTCGTTGTCGACCTCCCGGATGGAGACGTCCTCCTCCCACCGACGGACATCTCCGTCCGTTCTCTGGAGCTCCTCCTTCCAACGTTGGAGGCTGGCGCGCGTCCGCTCGGCCTCGCCCTCTCGTCGGTTTAGCTCAGCCCGGAGGTCATCCGCCGCCTTCTCGTGGCCGGCAACAACCTCATCCCATTCCTGCGCCCGCGCCTCCCTGGCAAGGGCCTCGGCAGCCTGCTGCCGCGACGCCTCAGCCAGGCGGGCGGCGTCTTCTCGCTCCCGCGCGGCTTCGGCGCGGGCGATCTTCAAAATCTACCGCTCCCGCGCGACCTCTGCGCAGGTATCTTCCAAAAGCTTCTGCTCTCACGCAGCCGCCGCGCGGGCCTCTTCCTGGGCGCTCGCAAGCTGCGCCCTCTCCAAGTCCAGCCGGGCGCACTTCGCTTCAAGCTGCCCCTCCTTCGCGTCCACCGCCGCGCCCAGCCGCTCGACCGCCACCTACACGCCCTCGATCGCGGCCAGGAAGGGGTCGGCAGGCCGGCCGGGCGTCGGTGGAGCGCTGGTTTCCCCGCGATCCGCCTCCAGGGGGTTCGGGGTCCCCAACGGTCGCCACACAATCATCCGCCCGGGCTCGGCACGCCCGGGGTAGGTTGGACCGGCGCCGGGCACTCGGGCGACGGCCGCGTTCCTGCCTCGGCCGCCCCATCCGCCGGCCCCGGCAAGGCCGCTGCTTCCGCCACCATCCGCCCCGGGCTCTGCATGCCCGGGGTAGGTTCCACTAGCGCCGAGGGTTCGGGCGACGGCTCCGTCATCCCCTCGGCCGCCGCTTCCGCCGTCCTCCCCTCGGCCGCCGCGTCCGCTGGCCCCCCCGCCATCGCTGCGTCCGCCTGCCTCGGCTCAGTCGGCGGGCTTGGCTCTGGCGCCAGTGCCGGCGTTCCTTCACCCTCGGCGGCGCCCGTGGGTGGCCTGCAGGAGATAGGCGAAGGTCAAAACCGAAGTCTAGTTCGGGCGAAGAGCGCCCAAGAAAAAGCAAAGAATGGAACTTACGCAGTCGTAGCTCCCCGATACTGCCATTTGGCCGCCGGGAGCCTGAACTCCGGGTCCGGCGGTGCCGGCCCGGAATCCTCCCGCCGCCTCTTTCGTCGGGGGCTCGGCGGGGCCGCCGCGTGGTCTCCAGGTGCCGAGTCAGGCCCCATCCTCACAAGGCGCTGCTCCAGGGCCGGGAACGCCTCCATCGCCGATGGCGACGGCGGGGAGTCCGGCACGGGGATGTAGATTCGGGGGCGCTTCCCCCGGTCTCCCGGCGCCATCGTCGCTGTGCTGTCGGTGGTGCCCTCTTCTCCGGTGTGGCGGTTGCTTCCCGCAGCGGCTCTACCGCTAGCTTGTGGCTCGCTGCACCCGGCGCCCGGGCCACCGGCCCGCACTGGGCTGCTCGCAGCCTCCTCGCTGACCACCTCGTCCAACCCAGGGAGCTCGGGGGCCTCGGGGCTCCGGCTCCTCGGCTGGTCGACGAGCCCCTGGGCGTCGAACTCCGGCAGCTTCACCAAGATCGCCGCGCGCTCGGGGTTAGCGCAAAGCGCCATCTCCGGCCACGGGAGCACCGCCCGGCTCGTGTCCTCCACGCCGGTCACCACTCGGGTCATACCCCTCAGCTCCGCTGGGCCCAGATCCCAGCTTGCGCCGATTTGGGTCCGGGTGATATCTTCGGGCCCGGTGTAGAGCCAGCACGGTCGTGCCCGCTCCCGCAGGGGCGCCAGGCGACGGCGCAAGAAGTCCGCCACCACCATTACCAAGGTCAGCCTGGAGTCGCGCAGGAATCTGATGCGCTCGAACACCGGCTCCAACCTCGCGTCCTCCGACGGTGGCACCTCCCACGTCGACTTCCGGGGTTCCGCCGCCACTTCCGGTAGAGCAAGATGATCATGGGGGTCGACATCGATGAAGAACCAGTCCCGCCGCCACTCCTCCCATTTGCTGCGTAGCACCTGGGGGATGTACTGCTCTCCCAAGCCGTCTCGCAGCCGAAGATTGCAGCACCCCGCGAGGTCCGCCATGGAGTACCCCCTCTTCTTCCCGGCCGGCCGCAGGACGAAGAAATGCCAGAGAAGCGTCACCGAAGGCACCACCCCCACCAACATCTCGCAGAGGTGCGCGAAGACCGCCAGCACCACGACGGAGTTGGGGCTCAAGTGCACCAGTTGGATGCCGTAGGTGTCGAGAACTTGGAGGAAGAAAGTTGAAAACGGCGGCACCAACCCCGCCACCACAAAAGAAGTGAACAAAACGATTCACCCGGGAACGGTCGTCGCCGGCGGGAAGTTCGCCGGTGTCACCACCGCGGCTCCCTGCTGGCCCTCGGGGACCAGCAGCTTCCTGATCTTATCAGCCGCTTCTTCATTCTTCAGGCGAGACTTCGGCAACACGCTATCCAGAGTCCTGTCACGACGGCCTCCTCCGGCTCTCGGCATCTCTACGGGAGGGGAGGTTGTCTGGTGGTGGAGAGGAAGGAGGAGAAGCGCTCCGATCGCCTGAAGGGTTTCTAAGGGCTCCGAAGCACGAAGGAGACAAGAGCAAGATCGCAAGAAGGCGTAAAGAGGGGGGCGGATCGATCCCCTCCCCCTTTTATATCTCAAAGTTCAAACATCGCCTGCCAATGGTTCGCTCGGCGGGACAGCTTCCTCGGTCGACGCAACTACCAGGCGAATCTCCCGCTGATCGTGCGGCGTCAGCGGTTGCCAGGCGTATTTTCCTCGATCTGCACGGCAGCCGCGCGTGCCGCCCGTACCATTGTCATGCCCTTCAGGAGTTGTGGGCACGCGTCCGCTTGTCTCCCCGCTGGGCCGTACCAGAGGCCCGGGTCTAAAGGGCCACCTCTTGAAAGCCTGCCATGTGGCATCCACGCTAGCCTCGGCCTCGTCCGCAATGAAGGGCCCATCCGAAGTCTCCGTGCCATCACCTGCCCATGGGCCCGGGGGCTACTGTCGGTGTATCAGGAACCGGGGGTCCCTGAGTCCCGAGGCCAGGCCAGCCGTCCGCCACGTGTCACCATCCCGCGAGGTCCCTCCTGTGGGATGAGGAAAATCTAAGTTCCGGGAGAAGGTGCTCGGGGCCACAGCCTCTGGTCCCCGAGCACCCCAGTTCCCCGATGACCCGCAGAGTCCAAGTACTGGGAAGAAAGTGCTCGAGGAGGTGCCCAGTCGCCCCGAATACCCTAGTCCCCCGACGATCAGAAGGGCTAAGTTCCGGAGAGAGTGCTCGGGCTGGCACGTGGCAGCCCCCGAGCACTCGGTTCCCCGAAGGGTCAGTGCAAAAGTGCTCGGGAGAGAGTGCTCGGGGTTGCACGTGGTAGCCCCCGAGCACTCGGTTCCCTGAAGGTTCGTGCGAGAGTTCTCGGGAGAGGGTGCTCGGGGAGGTGAACGGTACCCCTGAGCACTCGGTGCCCCGACGATCCAGAAGGGCCCCCGAGGGGCCCGCCGATGAGGTGTCAACCAGTCAGAGGTCCGAGGCCGCATTTAATGGGTGTGCGCAGCCTGACATCCCTAACTGCTCCCGCCGCAGTGTCAGTCCCTGCCATGCTTTGGCAGAGAGGCGTGGGGCCATTAATTGCACGGGTCCCCATCCCGTATCATCCGGTGTATCTCGGGATAACGTTGCCAGGATCAAGGCGTTCCGCCTGCCGCCCTGCCGTGGCAGAGGAGCAAGAAAGGGCGGGCACGCCGGGTGCCTCTGTGGCTGCCCGGTGGGCCCTCTCAACGGCGCCCGTCGCCAGGGCGTCCACAGTGACGAGTAACCGGACGCGCGCCCGTCGCCAGGGCGTCCACAGTGACGAGTGACCGGACGCGCGCCGCGTTTTTCCACCGCCCCTGTCACTTCGCCCATTGGGAATGATGACGCCTTTCTCAGTCGTGGCGTCTTGGAACTTGTGCCCCTTCCTTCCCGTTCGGGGTATGTCGCGGCCGGCAAGTGCATAAAAGGATCGGCATATAGAGAGAAGAGGAGGAGAATGACAGGACAATTGGATTGAACACAAGCCCAAGCAATCGACCGTGCCACACTAAGACAAAGAAGACGAACTCCACAACAAACCAAGCCAACAGACGAAAACATTGCAAGCAAGCCTGAGCAGAGCTCCTGCCGAAGAACAAGGAGCCTCAAGATCTTAGTTAGACACTATATTCTTGTAACCAGATATATCCCTGAGGGATCCCCCTTGGGATAAGTTATTGCATCCATACATGAGTAGGGTATTACGCCCCCGTGCGGCCCGAACCTGTCTAAACTCCGGTGCATTTACTTCCCTTTGCACTAGGTCGATCATCCCCCCACCACCGGCCATTGCATTTACTTCCACTTCCATTTATTTCTCCGACGAACTTACTCAGGATCATCCCCCCGGCCGAATCTCTAAAAAGGGGTCTCTCGGGATCCCTGCGACAGGAGTTAATCCTCCGACAGAGTCATGTCCTAGCGAATTTAAAGCCTTCATCTTTAAGTTCATAGGAAATATGGCTCAAATATTTCCTTGGAGTTTTCTACCACCTTCTTTGGCTCTTATTTGATTATTTCAAAAATTATATATGTTAGAGCCTTTTTGGCAAATATTTGTAAATGAGAGTTTGAGAGGGTAAGGGATTCACTCAAACTGGTCCAAATATGTGTTTATGTTGAGTGGTTATTTGAAATTTGGACTCAGTGAGAGAAATTAGTTCAACCTAGTTTTTCTCATATCACCGGATAGTCCGGCGCTCCTTTCAATTTACCAGCGGAATATCCTGTGATCTCTGTCTCAGATCAGTTCAACCATGGCAATAGTCCGGTGATCAGTTTAGTTATCAGCGGACATTCCGGTGCTCATCAGTTATGTGAACTTCAAAATCTTAACATAAGTCCGGTGATGTTATCTTGTGCTCAGCAGAAAGTCCGGTGAGTAGAATAGGTTTCGGCCTCTAAAAATTTAGTTCTGCAAAAATTAGTCCGCTGTCTTTTCCTGGTGATCAGCGGAATATCCGGTCAGATCATCCGGTGCTAAATATATGCTCAGCGGAACATCCGGCGAACAGAAGAAGATTTCGGTCTATGAAAGTTGGTTCTGCAAGAATTAGTCCGGTGGTATATCCAGTGCTCTCTGTTGCCTCCACCAGATTATCCGGTGCTTTCAAAAACTGCGGGACCCACCTTTCATATATGTCTTCCCGGTCGGCCGGCTCTCTCATTTGTTCGCCGCCGCCCGTACGTCCTCGCGCCACCTCACCGACTCACCGCCTCCCAGCTCCCTAGCGCCGCAGCCGGAGTCGCGCCGTCCACCAGCGCCACCAGGTCGCCACCGCCGGCTCGTCGCCCGTTGCTGCCCCGAGCTCCCGCACGCAGAGCCGCCTCCGCCGTGCCCCACTCACCGCCGCCGCCCCTCCTGCGCCGCCGGCTATCGTCTCCAGCCATCGTGACCTCATCACCGCCACCTCCTCTCTCTCTCCTTCATCGTGATGGGTCCTGATTGCAGTGACAAGGGCAAGGGCAAGGCAGTTGAGGAGCCGAAGCAGAAGAAGTCGAAGACTCAGAAGGAGTGGGACAGAGCGCTTGCTGCTGTTGATGCCTACAACAGGCAGGAGGGTTTTGTGATCAGAGACGACACCACCCCTCCTACACGTTGTTCCACCCGTACTCGTGCTTCCGGGAGGTCAGGTTCGACGCCTTCCGGCCGGTCAAGGGGCCGGAAGAGGGTTCGCCAGGAGCTAGAGGCAGAGGAGGCGCAGCAGCAGCAGCAGCAGTCCGAGCAGTCTGAGCAGCAGCCTCCAGCTCAGGGAGAGGTCCGCTTGCTTGATCTCACGTCCTACAAGGGTCCGAGGATCAAGAGGCTGAGATTCGTACCAGTCGAGGAGTGGTTCCCTGAGGTCAGAGAGGAGGGGATTGATCCCCGGTTCTAGACAGTGGTACAGGAGAGCTTCTATCGCTCATTTGGCAGGAAGAGCATTCAGTTGAGCCAGCACAGGACGCTGAGATGGGAGTACTTGCAGTCAGCTGCAGGGGGAGTAGATGTGAGATGACACTTTGATGCATTCCCCGGTCTCACCGCTCTCCTCACTCAGGTGGACAGATATGTTGGGGATTGGGTCAGAGTATTCTATGCAACAGCGTGGATCGCTCCCGACAGGTCGTTCATTCAGTTCATGTTCCAGGGAGAGTTCTACAAATTGTACCGGGCAGATATGCTCGAGGCTCTGAGGCTTCAGGAGAGTACCAGATTCTTGCATGAGGTCGTTCATCCGAACGCTCATCCTCCTCGTTGTCCTCTGACCGGTGGTGTTTTCCCGACGGATGACGAGATCCGTCCGTTGTTCCGGTCGCCCTTCCCTCCATGTTCACTGAGACTGCCAGAGATGCTGACTCCGAAGGCGAGGGCAGTTCACTTTGCACTCAGACGCAGCCTGTTGCCTAGGATCGGGAACGTAGAGGCTATCACCAGTATCCAGCAGTGGTTGCTCTTATCTATCCTCACTCATCAGCAGTTCGACATTTTAGATCTTATCTTGTGTGAGATTGAGGATAACATAGCAGAGGGTCTGGGCAGACAGCAGCCATTCGCGCATTTCATCTCATATTTGTTGGCTCGCTCGATTCATTATCCAGAGCATCTTGACGTCTACCAGAGATCCCCGAAGCGATTCCCGGACTATATTCCTAGCGCTCCGACGGACAGACGTCGCGGACAGCGTGCTATGGCACAGGCTCAGCGGCAGATCCCAGCAGAGGAGCGAGACAGAGTTGCAGCTGAGGACCAGGCCCTTGCAGAGGCCAAGGCAGAGCTACCTCATGCCTTCATAGACTTGGATGACGACGACAGTGACTCGGAGGACATCGAGTTCATTCACCACTCCCGAGATGTCACGATGCTGAGGCCGGTGGTTCTACTCAGGGTGCGCCTCAGACTTCAGTTCCTTCCTCAGATACTGAGACAGCTACCACTGAGCCCTCTGCTGTAGTGCCTTCGGAGATCACTCTTATCCTTCGGCAGATGCAGCAGCAGCAGGTAGCTCAAGGAGAGGATGCTCGCCGCCGAGAGGAGCAGCAGTTTGCACTGATGCAGTCACTACAGCAGCAGCAGCAGGCCATGTTTGCAGCACTTCAGGCAGACCGTGAGAACAACGCCAGATTGTTCTCCGTTCTTTTCCAGGCACAGGGCCTTCAGTTGCCAGCTCTCGCACCTGCTCTGGCTCCTGCCCCGAGTCCTCTCCCAGGCAGTGCCAGTGCACTTTTGCGTACTCCGGGGTCCGATTTCCCTCTGTCAGCTCTCTTGGCTACCGGAGTGTACTCTCAGCCTGCCGGGATGTCTCAGAGGCTAGTGTTACCATCGTTGACTTCACCTCTACCCACTGCACCTCTGAGCTTCGAGGACACCCCACAGCCGACAGTCCCCGAGCAGCAGCAGCCAGTCGTGTCTCCTCATGCCCCTCAGCTGTCAGTTGTGCCTTCTTCAGTCGCTGAGCTAGCACTTGACGCTCCAGACGCTACTCTTCAGTCAGTGCAACATCAGATCGATGAGGCGACAGCAGCTGCGGGTCACAGTCCGTCCAACTCCGACTCCGAGGCCGACGGTTCTCAGTTCGTCGTGGCACCTTCTTCGACAGCGTCGGGTCCTCCGTCTTCTCGAGCTCCGGATGCTTAGTCGTGTCCTAGTTTTCTCTTTTTGGTGCTTAGATGCCAAAGGGGGAGAGTCTAGTAATAGGGGGAGTTGGTAGAGAGAGTAGCTGGAGGGTCTAGTGAGATTTTAATTCAGGGGGAGCTTAGATTTTTGGGTAGCTAGTTTTGAAATGTTGGATCTTATGGATTTTGATGTTATGATAGGCTATTTGGCTCTGTATATGGATGTGTTTCGCATGTCATCACATTGTGTTTATTTTCATGCTCGCATAATTCTTACCTATTCTAGCATGATAGTTTTTGTAGCGCTAGGCTTTATCTCGCTTTTATTGCTATATGCATTCTTTTGCCTAGTATTATAGGGTGCTCTTCAAATTCATATCTCTATTGTTATTTGTGTTGTCATCAATCATCAAAAAGGGGGAGATTGTAGCATCTAGGCCCCTAGGTAAGTGGTAAGTGTTTCGGTGATTAATGACAACCATATTACTGTGACTAACAATTTGTTTTGAAGGGAATCAAAAATTTAGTATACAATGATATTTGGGTAATCTTGGTCCCTAAAGTGCTTATATGGACAATCAAAGGACATATGCTTTAAGATTAAGGATCTTCTAGTTCTAAGTGTCACAAAGGAGATGGAGGACACTTAGAGTAGTATAGGTCTTCTTTTCTTTTAGTCTTTTGACCGTACTATAAAGGGGGGCTAAAAGTAGTAGCTTGACTTAGTGGGTCTAGACATAGCTGATGCACACTTGTTAAATTCTAGCACTAGGTAGAGCATACAAGTCCATGGTGAAGTTGTCGAGGAGTTAGAGCTCAAAGAGAGTTGAATTGGACGAGCTCAGAAAAATATATATATATATCACTCACCGGATTATCCTCTGATTGATGTCTAATACTCACTGGATAAACACTAATTGAGGCATCCGAATTATATGAAAAATTTCAGAAGTGTTACACCGGAACATTCGGTGATGGAAGCCCGGTGACCACCGGAGCTTTTCCAGCAGAGAAAATTTTCGGAGAAAAACAATTTTGTACTCACCGGATTATCCGATGACTGCATAATATGAACACCGGACTATTTCTTGCAAAGAGCATTGCTTCGGGCCACAGTGAAAAATTACGTTCACCGGACTATCCGGTGACTTAGCTGGCAGACCACCGGAGAAATATTGTGAAGAAACTCAGACAAATTGAACTCACCGGATTATCCGGTGAGAGCAAAAATATCACCGGAGTATTTCTTGCAGAAGGTTCTGAAATTCAAAGAGTCGGGTGAGTTGTACTCATTGGATTATCCGGTGATGACTGCGTGTTCACCGGAGTTTATCACCGGACAAATGTTGCCGTGCAACGGCTAGTGCCAGCTGGCTCTGGGTTTGAACCCACCGGATTATCCGGTGATCTTAAGGATATAGCCAGCGGATTATCCGGTGATTACAGAAAAATGAGAGTGGTTAGCCAACGGCTAATTTTGATCTCTAGGCTATAAATACCCACTCAGTTGGTTTCAAGAGGTGCCCTTGCGACAATGTAGCAACTCATACACTTGGTGTGATAGTTAGAAGCAAGAGAGAGCACTTAAGTGAATTCCAAGTTCTTGATTGAAGGTTAAGGACATCATTAGTGCTTGGAGAGTAACAAGATGTGCATCTAGCTATAGTCTAGGCTTGGTCTCTGTCAAGTGAAGCTTGAAGCTTGTTACTCTTGGTGGTTGGCAACACCTAGACGGTCTTGGTGATCGGAGGTGTTCTCGGTGAGCTCTTGGAGGTCTTGTGGGAGCCCCGGGAAGAGCTTGTACTTGGTTTGATGCCCGCCAATCCGGAGATGGAGAAGTGGCAATCCGGAGAGAGCACTTGAGTCTTGGTGACTCAAGGGGGAGCTATATCCTTGGTGGATACTCCAACGAGGACTAGGGGGAAGTGCCAACTTCTCGATACCTCGGGAAAAAAATCGGTGTTCTCTTCTCCATCTATTTACATTTCCGTAATTTACTTTGAGCATTTTCTTCATGCAAGCTTTCTATCTCCTCTTGTTCTTGGTTCTTTTGCTTAGTTGCCTTGTTCTTTCTTGTTCATTTAGTAGCATTTCATTTCATCTAGGATAAGGTTGTCTTGTGCTCTAAAATCGGTAAAAATTTGATTAGTGCCTAATTCACCTCCCTCTTGGGTCACTCGATCCTTTCAGCTATGTACTCTCTCTGATTGTAAATGTAGGTCGTTTTAACCTCCTCAACTATTCTCTAAATATAAGTCATTCTCAAACTTCTATGCACTTTTTTCTATTTTGTTCTCATCTTACCCTTGTTTAATAAATACTATCACTCTCACAAATGAATGAGTTATCTTTTTAAATGCAGAATAAATAAAGAGCAACAAGGTCATTTGATCTATTTTCTTAATCCTTGTGCACAAGTCTAAAACGACCTACATTTGCAAACGGATGGAGTATCTCTTTTCTTTCTCTCAGTTGCACGTGCCAACTATTGGATCAGTAAAAGACGGTATAGATTATAGTCTCGTATAGACCTTTTGGTGAAAGATCTCGTAGAATTTCCTTCTAGCAACACGGGCTGCCGCAGTCACATAGCGGCAGGCGCAAAAATGATCTCCCTGTCTTCCAAAAGCCGTGAAAATTAATAATGCCTCTGACGTGTGCAAAAACCAAGTCAGATCTGGCCAACTCGCTAATGAGAGTTTAAGCTCAATTTTGAAGAATTGTTGTTCACAGTTTACTTCAGCCGGCACCATTGTTATCCTTATTTGTATTATAACTGCAGTGGTTATCTTGTCACACGCTACTGCTATTATAATAATGCCTCTGACGTGAATAATGACTTTTCTGTCATTAAAGTCATGAAAAATAATAATGACCTCTCTGTCATCGATCATCGACGCCGTGAATAATAATAATGCCTCTGACGTGTGCTAAGACCGAGTCTGATCTAGGCATCTCGCTGATGAGATTTTTAAACATCAATTGATAAAATGGTTGTTCATATTTTACTTCAGCCGACACAATTATATCCTTACTTCTATTCTATTATAACTGCAGTGGTTAGCTTGTAACACGCTACTGTTATTATATGCGATGACCTTTCTGTCATTGAAGTCGTGAAAAATGATAATATATGACCTCTCTATCATCGAGGTCGTGAGAAGTAATAATGCCTCTAACGTGTGCTCAAACCGAGTCTGATCCGGGCATCTCGCAGATGAGATTTTTAGACATCAATTGATAAAATGGCTCTTCACATGCTACTATTATATTTTAGTAGCAATTATCACACTCTCAACAGAGGAGCCTCTGGGTGCCAACGCCGGGCTCGAATCGGGATCGTTGGCTTTGAAAGGAAGCTCAAGGAACCACTCGGGTTCGCTCCCTCTTTTTTCTTCATAATTTACTTCAGCCGGCACAATTATTATCCTTACTTGCATTATAATAACTGCAGTGGTTAGCTCGTCACATGCAACTAGTATTATATGTGATGATGACCTTTCTATCATTTTAAGTCATAAAAAATAGTAATGAGTAATGACCTCTGTCATCAAGGTCGTGAAAAATAATAAAGTCTCTAATCACTACTATAGAAATCATCTTCACTGTCGGCTGTTAAACTCCATTCGCTGCCGGTTTTTCAGCTGATAGTGGGCAACAGCCAGTGATAGTCCCTGACTATCACTGCCGACCCGTAGCGTCAGCAGTAAAGGTGGTTATCATTGCCGGCTCAAGCTTCGGTCGGCAATAATACCCATAGAGTCACTGCCGGCTCAAGGCTTCGATCGGTAGTGATCCCCGGAGAATCACTACCGGCTGAAGCCTTGAACCAGCAATATCTTGCCTCTCCCTCCCTCTCCTCTCTCTCTCCTTCCTCTCTCTCTCCTCTCTCTGTCTCTCTCTCCCCCTCTCAATACATGAATACAATGAAACACATATTTAATGTAAATCAATAATAAAGATACCTTCATTAATACATAGTAATTCATGTCCTTCATTAATATGCAAATAAAGCTACTTAATATGGCTTAATGATTCACCCTTCATTATGATCATGACGTACATAGGGAGATTCGTCGGTGTCTTCCATGAAACCTAGGTTGACGTCCTCTTTAAAAGGATGTAGCACATCGAATTGAGAAATATGGTGCCATCTGAATATATATACGCTATCAAAGTTTCTGTGTACTTCCTCCTTATTGCAGACTCTCTACTAGAAGGTATAGTGTCATCTGAAGGTCCCTCATACGGTGACGGTATAATCGGTTCATGAAACTCTCCGTTTGCGTTAATAACATGTTCGACGAAGAACCCGTCGATATGTTCTTGAATGGCACGTATTTCCACAGGGAGTATCGCACTTGTGCGGTGTTTGAAGTGTTGCGTTTGAAGAATCGAAAGAATTAGTTTTTGAGCATGTATAGAAATTTAAAAGAAGGTATTGATATGTAATTTTATACCTCAACGTCATTAAACATGACAGCGTCCCCATCGCTATTGAATGTGTGCATGAAACTAAGAACATAGAACCCGTAGAGATTGTTGCCGGGTGGCTGTCTCATACATTTTAAGAGGAAAGGATTCATCAATGGAATGAATTTAACATTTTTATTTAGTAGGAAATACAAGACATGAGTATTCCCTGCATACCAGAAAGTCAGTTTTTACATTATACTGCTTCCCGTATGGAAAGTAGACAACACTTTTTCGCAGTATCTTGTGTACGCCCTATACGTGAATATGAATACCAATTAAATTTATATGCAATAGACGTGAAGATTAAATGATCAAGTTTACTAGTTTAGCATGTCGATGAGGTCTTGGTAAGTTGACTTATCTCTCTTTTGTGGGTCCAAGACAATAATCTTGCTCAAGTCTAAGTGGATGACAAGGGGATCTAATGAAAACTATAGAAATATGTCATAATAGCAAATTAGTACTAGAATCGAGTTGCCCATAAAAACAGAACACCCTAGCACACAAACACGTACTCAAAGTTGTAGGGTAAGAGTACAAAGGTCTTGTGTTGGTGGTGAATCAGACACTTCAACAAGTAGTCCTCGGTGAAGTCTAGATTTTTCTGTACAAGTTTCTCGTTGACAAGTCTAGGATCGATGAATCCTACTTTATTATCAAATTCTTGTCTGTATGTGTGGATCTCCATTCTACGGAAGAGAGAAGTTAGCCATGCAATTTTAAGGTACATCATATAACATGAATTATATACATAAGTCACTTACAGAGTCCATGCTCTGATTATGAACATGTCGAGGGCATCTCCTGGTACAATTCATACAAGCACTTGAATTTCACCTAGAAGAAATTATCCCCATTGAGAAAATCTTCATCTCTATATCTTACAGGGAACACATGTATACCCTGTCTGAACTGCTCCAAGTACCACAGATGTAATCGATGAATTTGAGCTGTAAGGTTATTTTCTATATCTGGTTTGACCAAAGGTTTGCCCAACTCAAACGGTCATCTAACATCCAATTTTGGGATTTCTGCTCCCGCAACAAGCCGTGCTAGTTGCTCTGCTTTTAATCCAGAAGTAGCCAGAAAGCCCCCAATGTTTGGAGCATCCTCAACGATTGGACCTGATTTGCTCTTGGCTTGCTTCTTACTGATGCGTTCATAGTCAGTCGGTTGCTTACTTGAAGTCGCCCTCGTCTGTTTAACTTTGGCTATATTCATTAAAAAATTCATGCTATCTTCAGGCACCGCAGGCTTCGGTGGAGGTGCTGGAGGATGGAAAAAAGTTGTTACACTAGCGTCCATAATCGTTTTGGTTTGCTCAGCATTAAGTGAATATACATCCTTAGGTTCCACCAACTTCTTAGATGGCACCGACTTCTTAGATGATGTTGTCTTCTTTGATGCTGCGGAACCTGATCGTGTTTTCTGAGATGATAGTTGTCTTCTTGATGGTGTCGCTCCTTGAGCGGTGGACTCCTTTGAGATGATGGTTGAGGAGGTGGACTTCTTCTAGGAGATGGCTGAGGAGAGGAGGATCTACGAGACGACGGCGGCCTAGGGTATCATGGAGAATAGCGGTTGTCGGGAGCTATCCCTGGTTGAAGCATTATGTAGGTCTTCTCTCATATGATGAAACAATGTTCGTTCTCTCCTATAGTGTTGTACCCCTCCTCTACAAGGTAGTCCACCTCAACAAGACTGTAATGGTCAACTAACTCATCTACTTCGACCACAGCGTAGCCCTCTAGTATCAGAAGTCTGTGCAAAAGTTCATGAGTGCCGCGGGGATAAGCCACACCGGAAGCCACCTTGCCGGTAATGTTCATAGCACTAATGTGTAGTTCACACGGTATCTGTGCTGTAATGTGGTCCATGGGATAAGTGATGGAGTTAGCTCCTGGAACTCTCGTGGATGCACAACTACTCCAACGACCACCGGGGCTGGAGCGTACAATATTAGGAGACGTTGCCAGTTGTTCCTATTTGCTCCCAATGACGCCCTGTTCAAACCTGATGGCTTCCTGTACTGCTTGTTTTATTCTTATATCTATTTGTTCCCTCTCATGTTGTAGCACAAGCTCAAACATGTTCATCACCCTCGCTTGTTCTGCCTCTCATTCTACATCTTTCTCTGCTTAAGATCTCTTTCGAGTCTTGTAACTATCGACAGCGCCTGGAAATCCAGATTTCCAACCAAACACACCAATGTCTCATGTGCGATCACCATGCTCCTTGTTTCCTAGGGCCAAGGTGAGCTCATCCCTATCCCTATCTAGCTTGAAAGAGCCATCTGCAGACTACGTGTGGGCGTCCGCAAGCCTTTTTGCAAGAGTTTGTGTCACTTCATGGTCTTTGAAGGTTATAAAGCATAAGCTTTCATCAGCCGAGTAAGAAGCACCCCTTCCACAAAGAAGCACGTCGATCGTTCGCTCTAGCCCTCCATCTCTGGTGTGACATCTCTCTCGCAGTTCATCTAGCTCTTGTTGCTATTGTTGTTCTTTTCTCACGTACCCACGACTTCTAACTTTGTGGGAGTAAAGGTTCTTCTTTGAGTTTTCTTTGTTCACCTCACTCAACTTTTGTGCTTCTTCTGATAACTTGTACTTCGCAAAGACTTGCCAATGATCTTGCAGTTGCGGCAATTTTTCTAAAATCTGGCGTTGTACCTTTCTGCACATAGGTTTTGTTCAGTGCTCTTCCAATTCTTGAATGAAAGGCCCATGATCATTAGTGCATTACACTTAACTGCTTCAATATTTGTCTCTTCAGGGAACTCGAACTTCCCTAATATGATGAGCCACAAAATATTGATCTTGATTGAATCAGGAATCACGTGTGGATCACCTCGTTCGCTAGTCCATAATCTGTAGCTGATGGGCACGCGATCCTTAACAGTTATCCCACAAACTGACTTGTATGACCCTAGAACTTTCTCTAGTACAGTTGGCTCCCAAGCTGGTGAGACCTCCGTGATGACAAATCATCCCCTAGGTATTTTCGAGGGACCTCAGACACGATGCCACTCCTGGGATTGATCATTGTCGTGACATTTTGGAGCATCAAGCATCTACATATAAGTGAAAAAGGTATTGAGAACCTATACGATCATATGTACAATAGATTCATTCATCTACTTATGAATTACTTCATCGCCTCCATTGGTATCTGTTTGTTCTATATTGAGGTAGTTTCTCAGACTACCTTCTTCAACATTTGATGGCGGCACATCTTCTTTCTACACCTGGGACAGATCGGAGGAGTCACCTTCCTGAGTGTTCTACACACTACAACAAAAACTGTCATCCATGCCACCCCATCAGTGCCGGATATGATAGAATCAGCACTGATGAAGTATCAATGCTGGTTCATAACTTCTCGCGCTCGATCAACGATTGAGTCGGGTTGAACTGGCACTTATACTCAGTATCAGTGCTGGCTCTTGAAACAAACTAGCACTAATACTGAGTATCAGTGCCGGTTCATATTACGGGCTGGCACTAATAACTCTACGGTCTATACACGGCGCCTTCTTCTCCACCTAACACGAACAGAACAGAGAGCTCCGCTCTCGCCATTTGTGCTCAACCTTGCGCTTGGGGAAAGCCTGACGAGGAGCTACGCCTGGACCTCACCCTCGACCCCTCCCTCAGGCGGAAGGTTGACAAGGAGCTCACCCGTGCCCTCTCCTTCTTCTCCGGCCAGGCACCTCGAGCTCCTCCTCTGCCTCCATGCTGATAACCACCCTAGTCTGTCAACCCTATACATAAGTCAACACTAATATATCACTGTCAGCCCTAGTCATGAGCCGACAGTGGAAATCTGCAACTATTACTACCGAGGTCATAGTGCTGGCTCCGCAGCTGACATGTAATTCGGATTTTGGAACATACTATCACTTTAACAGGGAATATTACAAAATCACAATGTCAAATCAACATAAATCAATATCCGTACAGAATATAACACCAACATAAAGCACACATAGCGTTTTGCATTTCTTGTAATAGAACACAAGCAGGTACAAGAATATTGTTTGATACGACAACTGGATCAAAATACAATGCCAGTTTAATTCAATGCTAAAGTGGACACTTCACACAACCAGCTGAAGGAATTTCAAAATACCAAATACGACAACACTTGGAACTTTGTAGCAGCTGAATGTCATCGACTGATGTGGAAACAGGCATATATTGCATGAGAACCGCGAAAACAGCACACTTATATTACACAACATAAGTACTTCAATGTCTCGCCAATTTCAAAATTTTAGATGAAGTTTCTTCATATAAGTTTTGGCCATGACTCGGTCCTGCAAGTGCAGCAATTTACCACATAAGTACTTCACAAATCAAATGGCAAAAACATAACCATTTACGTATGTTAAGTTTTCTATTTTATACCTTCGCCACAAGCTTAATTTGCATATTTGCTTCTGTATAATTTAATCTCTTAGTTCCTTTCTTCAAGTTATATATTTATTCTCGCTTTTTTATCCTCCTCCAACCACCTCACCAATATTTTTCAGGCAACCACGGCTACACCAAAGTCACCTCATAATATATAACCTGAAGCTTATGCACTACTCCTGGCGGCAAGAATCACCTACAGCTGCAGGAAGTAAATTTCCTGACTGACAGTCAGGTACTGGCTTCAGCAGCCCAGACACGAGAACCGACAGATCAACCAAGACACTGGTCCATTCGGCCCACTCTACACCGCTTCATCTAAGTACTCCCTCTGTTTCAAAATAATTAGTGCTGTTGATTTTACTATTCAAATTTTGATTGTAAATTTTAATCAAATATGTATGTAAATAGCTCTAAACACATAATATTTATAAAGTTCATTGGAGGGAGATCCAACAATATCATTCTCGTTCTACTTGATAAAGTAGAATAAAATTTATTACCGGACAAAGTTTAAACAGTAAAGTCAACAGTGTCAAGTATTTTGAAACATATAGCAGAAGACAGTCCTCAGTCGGTTATCAAAATCCCGAGAGAAAGAAACAAGCAAGCTGATAGTTTAGCTAGGCAGGCTAGATAGAACCACGCCTCTGTACCTTGCTTGTACTCTTGTGAAGCTCTAGCACATGGCCTCACTTGCCCTATCAAGCAGGCCCTAGAAACTTTTGATTGGGAAAACACAAGCCCATCTCTGTAATGTGTGTTTAAGGTTATAAAATCCCTTTCTTATAAAAAAAAACCACCTCACCAATAATCTAAGGTGGCCTGGTTAATTTAGATATGTACAAGTTGAGTTTTTGAATGACGTAAACACTTAGAGGCAACTCAAATATGAAGTTTATGGTCGTTAGAGATACCAAAATTATAACTTGGGAGGTGCTAAACTTTGATACTGAAGTGCTAAGTTTAGTACCTCCCAGTTGATACCTCTTGGTTCCTTTCAGTGTGTGTGGTGAGGGGTGTCACCATCCTTGGGGGTGTCACCATCAAGGATTCCTGACGCACTTAGCTCCGCTGGCCTAAGTCCGAAGATCATAAGCCTCAAAACACATATGGAATCCTTAGGCACCAGAGCCACCGAGGAGATCCAAGCCTTCGAGGCTGCAGATCCTGGAGGCTGCAGACCCCTTGAGCCTTGGAGGGGGTGAGGCCCCCTAGAAAGATTACCGGTAAGGGGTCCACCGGCCACGTGGTCCCTTTCACGATGTGATTGGCATTTAATACCGGTCTAATCGGGGGCTGGCCTGACACGCTGGACAAGACCTGCGCCGTAGTCGGCAGCCGACTACGGTGTTGTGGCCACTTGTCGCCATTGTTACTATCACGGTTAGGTGATGTCATCAGAGTAGCAATATTTTGGTCTAGGCTTGGCAATATTTTACCAGACTGACTCTAAGTCCCGGTTGCATTGTAGTAACAAGTATCTCTACTCCCAGAAAGGGCATGCTTATACCTTTACACTCTGAAAGATAATATAAATAATAATTATGGGCACACGGTGCTCGGGCAGCAAATTTTTTTATCACTATAGGCAATCCCTTCATCAATACTAATTCTCTAAGCTTGAGTCACTCTATAGAGTTAAGCTCTCGCTGCATTTTATTCGTGGAATATATTTTCTTTCACCAACAACAAAACGGTAAGAAAGCTCAAACATTTATATACATAGGGTAACCAATTGACACCTGTTTGCTACATGGCCTTATTAGTCTAGAAGAAAAATCTGCTTTATCTATAAATACAGAAGCAAATGGGATAGGCGATTATACGCACATCTCTTTTGTAACGAAGTTGATGCTACGACTTGGATGTTACTCACTGCAATTTTGAGTTTCAGGATGTCTGCAAACCAACCCCTTTCACAAAAGAAGAAAGGATTGGGCGCTGCCAGCAGGCCAGGACAACATATATCCCTTTAGTGTTTTAGATAAAAGAAAATTATATTAATCCGGCATATATCTGTTTAATGGATTGATCCTCTAAATGTGATTTCAGTTATTGATCTATTGGAAGTCGGCAACAGGAGCATTAATTTTGTGGCTACTCGCTAGTGCCTATGGAGAAAGACAATTGTCTGAACGCAAAAAAGGAAATCGAAAAAATGATCAAGAGATTTACATGGCATTGAGCAGTTTGACGCAATCTTGGTGATCCATCTGCACAGGAGAGTGGTTTGATGCCTCCTCGACCGGCTGCGCTGGGATGGTACTATCAGGTGCCGCTTCCTCCGGAGCAGTTTGATTCTCCGTTGGCTGATGGTCATCCATTTCAGTACTGGCGAGTCCGCCATGATTGCTAAGAAGAGCCTCGTTTTGAGCTACGATCAGTCTGGGTCCCTTATCCGCAGGTGCCAAGTCCTCCGATGCGGTGCTGGCAACTGGATTCTCCGTAGGCTCATCGGCCACCACAGCTGCGACGGCAGCTGGCTTCTCTGCAGGCTCATCGCCCGCTGCTCCGGCGCCGGCAACTGGATCCTCTGCAGACACATCGCCTGCTGGTGCGGCGCCGGCAACTGGATTCTCTTTGAGCTCGTCACCTACCGGTGCCGCGCTGGCAACCGGATGATCAACACATTTGGAAGGCAAAACATTGGGCCTGTTAGGGTGGTTCCTTGCTGCTGCTTCCCATTCTTGTCTTGCTGCCTCACTGACTTCAGGATGAAGTTCGATTTCCTGGAGCTTTGTAAAGTGCCTGATTTCGATGCCGGAAGTACCAGCTAGATGCTTCGAGAGCAACTGGAGTGAGACAAGTTCTGGCAGATATCCATGTCGGACATGCATACGTGAGGCGACAGCATCGGGTCGAGTGACCACAAAATATAAACGTTGCAGTCTTTCGAATTCCCCAATTTCTATGACGAGACCCTCGGAAACCTTGTCAGAAATCAGTTTCAGATGAACCAAGTAACGCATTCCACTAATGGCTGATAGAAGCTCCCGTGTAAGAACAGTTAACGAAAGGCACAAGTGTGTGAGTTCTTCTACCGAGAGAAAGGCAAGTAACCGAGGCACTGTGGATAAGTTGCCGTGTAGTTTCAGTGAGCTGAGATGATATATTGTCCCTACAGGCAAGTCGCCTTCAGGAAATATTTGAAAGTCAACTGACAGGGAGCGAACTTGTCCATGAACCAAGGGATCTTTACTATACTCCTGGATGGCCTTTACCAGGTCATTATTCAAGTTGTTGATGTCTCTAACTTCTCCAGTGGACTCGCACCATATCTTAACCTTTCTCAAGTTCTTGCTATGGACTATAAGTTGCAGAAATCCTTGGTTCCCGTTGGCGATGAATCCGGCTAGGGTCTGCAGCTTATTTTCCTCACATAGTTTCTTCAATCTTTCTTTCTTAGGCAGTTTCTTGGGAAGTGTGAACTTTCCAATCAGGTGGATCAAACAGGGCAGCCCGAGAACTTCCACTGGCAGCTCAGTCACTTCCTCTTTGCTTACAGTGAGTGTCTGCAGAAGTTTCAGCTTTGCAATTGTCGTCGGAAGCTTCGTAATACTGCCCCCGAGGCTTAGGTATCTCAGATTCCACAGCCTGCATATTCTTCTGAGATGATGATCATTCACGTCCCTGCACTTTTCAAGATCCAGCACTCTTATCATTTTGTACTCGCTAAACTTAGAAAGGGCCTCACCTGCACTCTCAGAGAGTACTGTCAGCGACCGAACACAAGATAAGTTCATGTTCAATTTGGTTCTGGAGCTTGTGACATTACTGTCATTGATAAAGAGGTGACGAACTTTTTCCGCGTGCCTCACGTTACTGGTAAAATCTGTCCTGAACTCTGGGGCATTGAAGGGAGTGATGAAATTGTTGGAGATGGACTTGTGCACCACGAACTCGTGCACGATGCCAAGGGCTTTGCAAATACGGCTGCTTACACCCACAGGCTGAATGATATTCCGGTTCATAAATTCCTTGAAATTGGCGTCTGCTACTTCCTGCTCACTGCGTCGAGGATCCTTACTTCGTGCGTATCCTTCAGCCACCCATCGCCTGGTTATTTTGTTCCTCTTCAGGCTGCGGCCATCTGGGAATATGCCCAGATACAGCAAGCTGGGCTGGCCTGTGCAGTATGGTAGGCTGGTGTAGTTATCCATGAGCACACCTCGAAGTTCTGCAAAGGGATCCACCTCCCCGCTTGGGTCAGGCTGCTCATGCAGGAAGGAACCAAGGCGGCTGCACAGTTTGGTACAGTGATCCCTTGTTGGACTACCATGAATTCTACTTCTGACATGACTTGCGACGCTAACAAGAGCAAGTGGGAGGCCATCGCATTTCTGCAGTAGCGCCGTTCGCGAAGCAGGATCACCAGGTGCCTGTTGATCGATGAGAGCTATTTTCTCAGAATCTTTATCTCCAAGATTTGGCATCCGGTACACATAGCCGTCACCATAACTGCTGCTGCATTGCTTAGCCGTGGACAGCATGTTTGTTGTCACAATTATCCTGCTGCTTGTGCCATTATCTTTAAAAGTTAATTCTATCCAACGCCAATGCCTCATGTCCATGTCAACAAGGACAATTATATACCTGTAACAGACAAAATGGCAAAGGAAAAGCAAATGTTTATTAGTACATAGATACACACATTTCTATACCTATACAAATAATGGACTATGAGAAAATTTCAGAATTAACCATTGGAGAAAAAGAAAAATATCTAGCATCTGTCATATGTGTAACCGAGATATAACAATTCAGATAAAAGACACCGGAGGCCTTAGATATGACTTCACCCATCAAGCTTGGTTCCAAATCCTACTGCCCACGATTTGCACATGAGAGTGTTTTCGTCCATTTATTTGCAAGCACATATGTTATATAGGAGATGCACTCAAATAATGAAAAAATAATTGTACTCAAATATGTAGCCAAAATATCTAATTATGTAAAGAAAAAAATACTTGTACTCAAATAATGAACATCAACTCATGCAAGGCAAAGAAAGTAATTCGCTTGGCCAGCCGATAGACACAGGATTATATGACGGCGAAATAGGGGGATATTGAAAATAAAAATTGTTGCTAATTAAGCAACATGACGTACCTCTGTTTTCCCAAATTTTGTTGGAGATACTCTTCAAGACCCCATTCATCCAACTCCCGAGTATCAGCCTCTCCCGCTTCTCCCCAGAATTCGTTGATTATCTTCTTTAGAAGGCCACTGGCATCTCGGTAGTGGGATCGACGAACCCAGGCACGGAGAGGGAACCGCTGGGCGTCCACAGCAGCAGCGCTCTTGTACACCGCGTTCGCGAGGGTGGTCTTCCCGGAGCCGGCAAATCCCACGATGGAGATCACCCTCAGCTTCTCGGCCTCGCCCTCTGCTTCGTCTAGAAGCACGAGAAGATCCTCCTTGGCCTTGGCGATGCCCACAGGGCTGTTCTCGATAGCAAGGCATCGAGGCCCTGCTGGCGGTGCGGCGGCGACTGGGGATCGGCCGCTGCCGAATTCCTGCAAGCGCTGCTTGAGCTTCTTCATCTCCTTGGCGAATTTGCCACGGATGCCAAGCGTCTTCACCGTGTGGGCAGCCACACGCAGCGGCCCCGCCTCCTCGTCACATGTAATGCGATGCAGGAAGCGCTCGATGCAATCCTCCATGTCATGCATCAACTCACGCATCTGTTCACCGCACTCTCGCGCAACAGCTGTGCGGGGAGCATCCCCGCGGTCGGTGAGCTCATCGATGCTGCGAGCAACGAGCATGTTAAGCTCCCTTCGCAAGGATTCACTCTGACTCCTCACGCCCTTGAGCATCTTGATTTTGGTATCGATTTCCTTGAAGAGGCTCCCCATGATATGGTTTGCCAGATTTGTTGCCGCCGCTTGCTCCATCGGATTCCGCGTCTTTTGCTGCTCTCAACCTTCTTGGTGGATCGAAGGGAAAAGATTGAGATACGATCAGTGCCAGACTAGGCAGCAGGCACACACAAAAAAGGCCAAGGAAGCTCAGCTGCACCTGCAGGCTACTGTGTAGTTATCATAGGCATTGGTACTCTGCTCTGGACTGCTGACTGCTGCTTCACTGCTGGGTTAATGTGGTGAGTTAGGGCTTAAAACCGGCCGTATCCCTGTTCAGTCGTCCTTTTACCGATCGATATCATCCGCATTGCCTCTAGTGGAATCAGGTTCATCGCTTTTTCCAATGCTACAGGAAAACGGCGGTAGCAATCATAGCAAATTTATGGATGAAAAGAGAAGCTCATATCACTGTTCACAGAGTATGCATGTGAGTTTGAGAGGGGGAGATTAGAAGGTAACAAATATAGTAGTTGCTGACGATAAAAAGATAAAAGATGTTATAATAGTATTAGAGAATGCTATAATAATATTATAAATAATAAATTTTTAAGCATCTGCTAGAGATATTCTTAGACCATGTACAATAGAAAAATATTCTATTATTTCGACTATACCGTCGTAATAAGACAACATTAAATAAAACTGGTATAATTATTGTTTCTTTTGTCTCTTTCTCTCTCCTCGATTTTTATATAGAGCTCGCATCTTACTGAGAGCTTACCGATCATCTCTCTTCCCCCTCTTCATTATGTCAGCAGATTTGTTGACTGGACCGGCTTAAAGCCCTTTTATTGGACTTGCTTTTATATATTGTAAAGCCCTTTTACTACACAAAGTTAGACTTCATGGATTCCAACTTTTTGAAGAAATGCATGATCTTGTAACAGTAACATATGGGTTTTACATAAATAGTGCTACCACGTAATTTTAGAAAGCTTAGTACTAGCTCTTAGAACATCTCCATCAGTATAGTCAGCTACTAGCTATAAGTACAACTATATTTTACTCTTAAAATTTAATAAGGGTCCACATGTAATGAGGTGAATTAGAGTATGTGTGCACCTTAGAATTTATTATAGACTGACTACTAATTAGTACTCTCTCCTTTCTCTTTTAGATATCATTTCAGTCTTTAATATGTCTAGGAATTAATTCATACATTCATGACATGTTTCCCTACTTACTTGCTCCCATGTCCCCTTAATGGCACCTAATCCACCACTCCACCCCCACACATTCAATTCAAATTCCACTTTCTAATTGCATTTAGCATAGCCTTTCATGGAAAACACCAACTAAAAAAACTAAAACGTCATGTATTTAAGAATAAAATAAAGTTTCTAAAACATCATCTATTTCATAATAGAGGAACTCTCTCCAATCCAAAATGTAGAGCGTTTTAGCATTCTAACAATTTCTTACAATGTAGGACGTCTAACCTTTTGTAGCATTCAATTCCTCTCTTTGTTTCCCATTTTACCCTCATTTACTATGTGTTGTGCATGCTGAGTGACCGGAGAATAAAGGCTCTCAAGTCCCAAGATTGAGGGCCGTTTAGTCCATCTACCTCTATTTTTCTTATGTTTAATGTCTTCTTAATATGTGTGCTAAGAGCTAAAACGCCGGTCCTACATTTTGAAATGGAGGTAGTAGTAGCTTACTTCTCTCTGCATTCATTCTCTCACCCACCTTGGCTAAAATTTGGCGTGGCTTCTCTTATAATTAGCTTTAATGGATTGTTGGAGACGCTCTTATATACTTTTGGGGCTATATATATATATATATATATATATATATATATATATATATATATATATATATATACAAGTTAATTCAATTAAATTTGAGTACCACTAGATATCCTAGTAATAGTTATTCCCTCCGTTCTAATCCCTATCCATATATATAAAAGCAACAAGTGGTTTCCAAGAAACCATAATTATCCTAAAATCAAGAAAATCTGAGAGGAAAAAAGAAAAAATCCAACAAATAGCTTGAAATTCTTAGAAAAATCAAAACATCCGAACATTGATTTGTTAACCATAACCATTGTCAAAACATTAACTATAATCCCCGCGGTTGGATGCCATTGGATGTTCTACCATTACAGTTGCTACCAAATTAGCCACCTCTGCCATTAAGAAAGAAACACTCACCTTGGCACATGACTCTTTCAAACCAGACAGGGATAGGGACCAGCTCACCTTGGCACTAGGAAACAAAGAGCACAGTGATCACACATGAAGCGTTGGGGTGATAGTTTGGAAATAAGGATTCCCAAGCGACATCGACAGTTACAAGAGTCGAAAGAGATCCTAAGCAGAGCGAGATGTAGAACGAGAGGCACAACAAGTTAGGATGATGAAATGCTTGAATAAGCGCTACAAAAAGAGAGGGAATATACAAAGAAAAAGATAGAACAAACAGTACAACAAGCCCTCATACATCAACAGGGTGCCATTGTGAGCGAACAGAAATGACCAGCAACATCTTCTAATATTGCACGCTCCATCCCCCATGTTTGTCAGAGGAGATATGCGTCCACGATAGTTCCGGGAGCTGACCCCATCACATATCCCGTGGACCTCATCGCAGCACAGACACTATGTGAACTACACATTGGTGCTAGAAATATTACCATCAAGGTGACTTCCGGCGTGGCTTATCCTCGTGGCTCCCATGAATATTTTCACGGGCGTTCGATACCAAAGGGCTATGCCGTGGTCGAAGTAGATGAGACAGTTGATCAGTATTACCATGTTGAGGTGGACTACCCCGTAGTGGAGGGGGCAGACACTATAGGAGAGAACGAGCACACATTCATCGCGTGAGAGAAGACCTATATAGTGTTTCCACCGGGGACAGATACCGAGAGCCTTTACTCTCCACGAGACCCTGGGCCACCGTAGCCTTGAAGATCTCCCTCTCCTCAGCCATCTCCTAGAAGAAGTCCACCTCCCCAGCCATCGCCTCGAAGAAGCCGTGGTAGAAGTGCAACCGCTATCAGTGCACCTGGTTCGAAGGATCCTGTTGTGGCCTTCGACCAGCTTTCAGAGTTGGTACCATCGGACGACTCTTTGACAAAATGGCTTTCAATGATGATGCGAAGGAGGAGAAAGAAGCAGCGGCCTGTAAGCGTGCCTAGGAGGAGGAGGAGGAGGATGAGAGGCTGGCATGTCTGTTCTGCGCTGGCGAGGAGCAAGAAGTAGCGTCCCGTAAGCGTATTCAGGAGGAGGAGGAGGAGAGGTTTGCCTGTCAGTGCAATGTGGATGAGCACAAGAAGGTGGCCCATCAGTGCACTGTGGAGGAGGCCGAATGGTCAAGCCGTAGTGGCGTTCAGGTGTCCAACTTCGACGTTTTTGACACACCGGCGAGCCTGGAGCATAAGCAACGCTGTGGTCGATCAGGCTTGGCTGGGTCCTCTGCTCTACCACCATCGCCCCCCCCCCCCGGCATCTCCGGAAGTACACATGCCATCAGCCGTCGGTGCGGAGACACGATCCTCATCGCGAGAGAAATAGAGGGATACTGGACTGGCTCAACTCGACTGACTTTTCGGGGTAACCTGTGAGAACTATTATGTATATATGTGTTTGTCGATGTCCAGCACCTTCATTGTATGATATTAAATATATGTCTCATTGTATGCATGTATTGAGAGGGATAGAGACGAAGAGATCGAGGAGAGAGACGAAGGGATCGAGGAGAGAGAGGGAGGACATAGAGGATAGAGAGAGAGGACAAAGAGGAGAGGGGAGGGAGGCTGAAGAGGCAAAACATTGTATGATAAAATCACCAGCCTGTCGGCAGTGAAAACATCTTTCACTGTCAGTCCTTCGCGCCGAAAGTGGTAGTTCCGACTACCATTGCCTGTTACCCACTGTCAGCTCCAAAATCTTCAGTGAAAGGGGTTTTAGAGCCAGCAGTGATTGGGGTTCTATAGTAGTGACTTCTATAGATCCCTCAAAAAATAAAAGGGAAGAAAGGAAACACTTTGCTTCTTTTTTTTATTAAAGTGATAATTTCTAAACCTTAAGAGCGAAAGAGGATTTTTTGTTGGGCATTTACCAAGGTAATAAATAGGTAGATAATACAACTTGCTTAGATGATTATGGCTCTCGTGGACATAGTTTGATTGAACTGTGCAACTTGCATAGATGAGTAGCTGAACCAAAGCGCATGCAAAACTAATTTTAGCAATATATCACATCTTCATGTGGGTCCAGTTCCTTTTTTTTTATTTTGAGTAGCACGTGGGTGCAGTTGAATGCTCCGAGTCAAACAAATCAGCTCGCTTATCATTCCACAACAAGGTGAGAGATCCCTACCAATTCCTATACTAACATTGCTGAATCAGATCTGGAAAGATGGATTAATGCAGCCAAGAGTCAAAACTTTTGCCTGGAGATTATTGAGGCAAGCCATAGCCACAGGTGAGAGAGCTGGAAGATATTCCTCTCACATAGATGAAAATTGCAAAAGGTGTGGCATTCGAGAAAATGATCATCACTTGTTTTTCACTTGTGTTTTTGCAAGAGCTGTTTGGTTCTCAGCTGACCCCCTTTAAGATCTGATGTTTTACCAGAAGATGATACTGGGATTCATTCTCCTATCATTTTTTTGTTTCAAACTGGTGTTCATAAAGTTCACATCCATAAAGTTTTTACAACTCTGTGGTTCATTTGGAAAGCTAGAAATGATCATAGGTTCAATTCGAAAGTTTGGACAGTTCAGCAGGTTCACCATTTAACCAATGCCACCGTCCAAGCTTTTAACCCTTTTGCAGGTACACAGCACAATAATCAATGCATACAGGAGCAAGAGAACAGCACTGCACTCACGAAGCATTCCCATGGCGTACAAGACCATATAGAAGCACATGTTATAGTACAACGTGTTCAGATTGGAGGAGCAGCCAATGCACATCAAGATGATATCTCCAGATCAGTGCAACACATACAGGAGGGGGAACAAGGTCCACAACAACTTCAAAGACAACTAAATATTTCAGGTATGCAAAGTAATTTGAGGTCTTTACTCCCAGGTCCAAGGTGCTACACTGATGCCGCCATCCTCCCAGATACGCAAATAACTGAACCTCGAAAAGCAGGTCTGGGACTTTTCATTCGCAACACAGCTCCAAATTCATCGTTTGCAGGTATATTCATCACGGCACAGATCTTTCAAACTCATGGACCTTTGATGGCCGAAGCACAAGCTGTCAGTCTTGCAGCAAAAGTGGTGAAGTCTCTAGGCCTCAACCAAGTGACTTATATTTCAGATAATCAAACTTTGGTGACAGCCCTGCACAAAGGCGATATTACAAAGCCGGGTCACTGGAACTTGCGACCAATTCTTGCTGAGTTCTTTAACAACAATAGAGAAATACTATTCTAAGCTAGAAAGATTCGAAGAGAAGTTAACAAGATGGCTCACAGCCTGGCCCGAAAAGCTTGGAATCAACCTGACAGGACATCCAGTTCTTTCATGTGTAACAATCTCTTTCATGATCAACAATGTTCAGTACTCGAGGCATTGCAATCTTCTTCCTGGGGTGACTTTCACCTTTGTAGAATTACTTGTGTTTAAATGAAGTTCCGCTTTTTATCAAAAAAAAAATCAGCTCGCTTATTAGTGCAGTGAAGCAATATGTTTATATCGTTGTAGTTACTTTTTCCTTCATTTTTATTGTGCCTTGCGCGTTTAGCCTGTGCTGCTCAGTCCACAGTTTTTTATACAGCTTATTCCCTACTATTCACGTGATGCAAGGAAGTGGAGGCTTTTTCAGCTGCCAGTGCTCTCCAGTTTAGCCTTCCATCGACAGGCCCCATCCACAATAGAACAATCAAACTTTTTCACAGATGCCAGCAATAATTCAAGGACAACAATCGAATCATTATCGAAAAAAAAGGACAACAATCGAATTGATGCCCTCGCGTTTTCTGCTTTTGTTTTCTTCATGGAGATGCCCTCGCGCTTTGCCGCTTGTCCCCTTGATCGTGACAGAACAGAACCCACTAACTCCATCTTCAGTGAAGGTGTTTCGAGAGGCGCTTACCAAAATAAAACCGGTTTTTATTACCTCGTAGGATGCTTATTGAAGAGATACTTTATATAGGTGTTTGATAAGGTGGCTCTGCTTAGGCATTTCTGTAAGTACTTTCGCATTGAAGGTGCCCTAATCTATGTCTCCATATCATCGCAAGATGGCGTTAGGTGAGCCTCACCTATCCAACTGATCCAGAATATGGAACCAAATTTGCTGCGCGAAAGTGAATTCCATTAGCATGTGGTCCATCATCTCTGGCTGCTGAAGAAGTCATAAGATCATCATAACCATATTCTCTTCATTTCGTTCTCTTTTCGATTTCCCTCTCCGTTCCTATTTCCTTTATTTTCTCTCTTCTTCAACAGCTTCTGTTCGAAGGGATTTATGAAGGGAAAAAAGAGATAATCCCGATCTGAAAAGAATGAACTTGGGAATCCTTCGTGACGAGAACCGTGAAATGAAACTGTTAGAATACTAAAAAAACGAAAATCCTTTTATGGAGAGATTTTAAACCCTAACGAAAATCAATTGGAAATGGTCTAACGGCGAGTGCTCTCAAGTCTCCAACCACTCTGCTGTTGCATCCTTTAGCTCTGCTTTGCTCTGCCAATGGTATGTCGTTGGCTGTGGAAAGCTTCATGGCCTCTGGTTAATCAAGAAAGAGTCGCGATTTCCTCCTTTTTCTTCTCGTAACACATGCTTTATTGCTTTGCTGATGCTGATCGTGCAGAGACGGTGTTGATGTGATGTGGCACTACCGAGATGGCACATGTGCTCTGCATCGATGATATGTCCGGGAAGATGCCGTCAAGTTGGTACTGCCGAGTTAATTCTGTAGTCTACTGTCCAATGGAAGTTTGTTTGGGTCCCCTTCTTATGCAAGGTTGGGCTGGACACTGAGTTTGCATTGCAAGGTTGCTGATATTGTCAAATCAGAGCCAACTGTTATGGCCCAAAGCTCAGCCAGCCCAGCCCTGGGTACTGTTGCTCGGGAGCGGCGCCGCCGCCTTCCAGAAGCACAGCCCTGCGGTGTGCATTGTTGCGAATGGACCGGGTTCCTCTGACTTCAATGTTACCGTTACTTTGTCACTGATATGTGGGGCCATGAGTCACCAGTCCTATATATCAGTGATAAAGTCACAGTGATGTTGAAGTCAGAGGATCCTGACGCGTCGCGAATGAGTCAGGTGTTAAACGCTTGTGCTGCATGTTTACTTTGGTCTATATATATGCATAAGAAAACCCGCTGTGAGGAGTTACAGCCCGGCACCAAAATTCCCTGCGTGTTCTTGCTTTTTGTTTTGCTTCAGTTCTCGTGTCCAATACATCGCGTGTGTGCGTCTTAGTGTGTGATTAGCAACGACATTTGGCATCAGGGCCGTGTGCTCCCGATCCGTGATGGCCGGCTCCCGTTCGCCTCGACATTCGCGCTCATCCCGACATTCCCAGTCACCGACCCCGCGTCAAGGAGTCGTGCTGATGGCAGCAGCGGCGGCGGCATCGATGATCGTAGCCTGGTGGTACATCAGAGGGTGGTGAGGAAAGTTGGAGGCGTAGCCAATTATCCGGTGCTCATGCGCACGAACTACGACAACTAAGCGGCGATGATGAAGGTAATGTTGCGGGCCAGGGGTATGTGGACGGTCTTTGATATCAATGGTGTTGAATTCCAGGGGGACAGGATGGCGATCGATTTCATCCTTCGTGCTGTGCCATCGGATATGATCGGCACTCTCGCTGCGAAGATCAGCACCAAGCAAGCCTAGGACGCCATCAAGTCGATGTATGTTGGTGTCGATCGTGTCCGCAAGGCGAAGGTGCAAACAATCCATCAACAATTCGATGCGCTCATGTTCCACAATGGTGAGGCAGTGGACGGGTTCACCATGAGAATCACCGGCATCGCCAACCAGCTGAACACCCTTGGCGATCCGCACAATGAGGAGGCTATCGTGTGCCTAGAAGCTGTGCCATAAAAGTTTTTCAAGATTGCCCTCTCGATCGAGACCCTACTCAATCTTGAGACATTGTCTGTGGAAGAGCTTGCAAGTCGACTCCGCCTGCGTATGCACCAAGTACATCTCTTCAGCCTGTATGAGATGAGGGACATGTTATTAATACGGAGGTTTAACCAATTAAAATTGTTATAAGTACCATATCACCTACCACAACATGAAGAAAGCGGACACGATTCTTGAGGAACGGTCTGAGGCCCGGCTCCACAAGTTCGCTGAGTAAGGTGGCACGCGTGCGCGGACAGTACCACGAAAGGTACTCCCAATAGGTGCCATCGTCGTATTGTCCACCAGGAACAATGACGTTCACCGTGGCTGACTCTGTCCACCTCTGTATGTGCTCGGCATTCATGGATGCCCAGTCCCGCATGCCTCCGATCCCTTATATGCTCCTCCTGTATGTGACATACATAGTTATAATATATTAATATTGATCACCTGAGGTACTAATGCTACCTACAATATCACACTTACTCGTTGTAGCATCTAGGCCCCTAAGTAAGTGGTAAGTGTTTTGATGATTAATGACAACCGTATCATTGTGACTAATGTGTATGTTTTGAAGGGAATCAAAATTCTTTAGTTCACAATGATTGAATGGGTTTTCTTGGTCCCTCATGGAATTCTATTGGTCGATCAAAGGATATTTGATTCAAGATTAAGGATCTTCTAGTTCTAAGTGTCACAAGATGATGAAGGACACTTAGAGTAGACATAGGTCTCTTTTTTGTCTTTTGACCATACTATAAAGAGGAGCTAAGTGTTGTAGGTTGACCTAGTTGAGTCTAGACATAGTTGGATGCACACTTGCGAAAATCTAGCACTAGGTAGCTCAAAGAAACCCATAGGTGAGAAGTTGAGAAGTTAGAACTCAAAGTCGATTGAATTTGACGAGTTCCAGAAAGTTTGTTCTCACCGGATTGTCCGGTGTGAGAAGGATTAAACTCACCAGACTATTTTTTTCTCTCTGTAAAGATTTCAAATGACCTCATCGGATTGTCCAGTGATGGGAGGAATTTTTGCACCGGAGCATTTTAATAGAAGAGTCATTTTTTAGAGAAATTTGAAGTTACATGCATCGGATTGTCTGGTGATCTAAAGTTACAATCACTAGTAAAAACTTGAGTCTTGTTGACTCAAGGGAGAGAGACATCCTTATGTGGATGCTCCAACGAAGATTAGTGGAGAGTGCCAACTCTTCGATACCTCGAGAAAAACTCGGTGTCCTCTTTCCCTACTCTTGTTACATTTCACATTTTGCTTCTAGCATTTCCTTCACGCAAGTTTCAATTTCGCATTTTACTTATGTTCTATATTCTTGCATGTTTGTGCTTATCATTCTAGCTTGCTAGGTCGTCTAGTTGCTTTTATTCATTCTAGGCTAAGGTTACTCTTTGTACTAGAATTCGGTAGTTGGTTTAGTTTTTGATTAGTGCCATATTCACCCCCCCCCCTCTATGGCCATTAGATCCTTTCAATTGGTATTAGAGCATCGTGCTCTTGATAGGCTTAAAATTCTAGAGCAATAGCCCCGGGGAATGGAAGTAGAGTGCCAAGGTTCGATGGAAAGAACTTCGCCTATTGGAAAGTTCGCATGGCGAGCTATCTTGAGGCTATTTCCTCCGAAGTTTGGCTAGCCGCTTCCATTGGGTTTGATCACCCTTTTACCGACCAACAAGTTAGATGGAATGCTAAGGCTAAGAATGCTATATTTGAGGGAATTAGTGAAGAGGTTTTCTCTAGAATTCGTAGCAAGGAATGTGCTAATGAGATTTGGACCGCTCTTTATGAAATTCATGAGGGGTCTAGGAAAATTCATGAGGAAAGATATCATGTGCTTATGAATATTCTCAATCAATTCAAGATGCTTCCAAATAAATTGTGAAATGATATGTATTCTCGCATGAATATACTTGTAGAACAAATTAACTCTCTTGAACTAACTCAATTGTCTCAAGAAGACGTTATTCGTAGGATCTTGATAGTGTTTTCAAAGCCGCAATACAATATTGTCATCTCCCTTCTTCATGAAAGAGACATCAATGACATGACCATCACCGATGCTGTTGGGAAGATATGTGCTTATGAGATGTTCTTGTTTGGAGATCATGAGTTTTCATCCAAGAAAAATCTTGCTCTCAAGGCAAAGATAGTTGACAAGAAGAAAAAGAAGATGAAGCTCCCATCATCAAGCGAAAACGATGAAGAAGATAGTGATGATGATGATGACTCCGACACTAAGCTTGCTCTTCTCATGAGAAGAACTACAAGGATGATCTCAAAATTCCAAAATAAGGGCTACAACTATGATCCCAAGAAGAACAAATTTTGCCCAAAGAAATTTGATAAGTTCGGTGGAGAAGACAAGAAGAGATGCTACAATTGTGGTGAACTTGGCCACATACCATATGATTGCCCTGAACTCAACAAGAAAAACATGAACAAGGGCAAGAAGATTGAAGCAAATGAAGATGAGGACAAGCACAAGAAGAAGAGCCAAGATAAGCATTCAAGGAAGAAGCTCTTCAACAAGAAGGGTAGAGGACGCAAGGCCTACATTGTTAGTGAATAGGTCTCTGGCGAAAGCTCAAGTGATGACTCAAGCGATGATGAAGACAATGATGATGATGCACCCCTACCTCCACAACTTATGTGCCTCATGGTAAAAGGTAACAACAAAGTGAGTAGTGATGAAGATGATAGTAGTGATGATGATATTCTTTCTCCTAGTGATCTATCTAAGCTCATGAATGACTATGCTACTATCATCAAGAAACAAAAAGCTAAAATCAAGTCTCTTGAACATGCTAATGCTATGCTTAGTTCTAGTCATAATGAATTGCTTGCTAAATACAATGATGTGCTTAAGAAAAATGATAAGGTAATTACATCTAGCAAGTCTCTTGAGGCTAGTAACAGAAAGTTAAAACTTGAGCATGTTGACTTGAAATGCAAATATCAAGAACTTGAACTTGCATATGATGCCATTAATTCTTCTCTAAATGAATTATCTACTATTAAAGTAGTTAAGATCAATGCATCTACATCTTGTGATGACCTCCTTGAAATAACTTGCTCATCTTCATACTTCATGTGATGATGTATCATCTCTAAAGACTAACCATGCAAGGGAAAAGGAGCTTAGGGATGAGATTGCAAGCTTAAATTCATGTGTGGCCCGGTTGACTAAGGGGGAGTACAGGCATAAAGAAATCCTCATGAAGAATGCTATGTGCTACAACAAGAAAGGCATCGGTTGCTTCCCCAACCCGGTGAAAAAGGTCATCAAGTCACCGGAGATAAACAAGTGCTTCATCAAAGAAGTTGGCTCCTATTGTCAACATTGTGAAGTCACTGGTCACCACAAAAGGGAGTGTCCTATTCCTTCCAAACCCCTTCTCATTTTGCCATCTAAATACAAGTCTACATTTAATGATCATCATTTTCTATTGCATAAGTTAAAAGTGGCAAAGTCATGGCTAAGTTCATTGGAACTCAAGCAAAGGGCAAGCTTCCAAGGCAAATTTGGGTGCCCAAGAATCTTGTGTCTCACATGAAAGGTACCAAACTTGGTTGGATATCTAAACAAAAAGCTTGATCCCATGTGTGTAGGTGAACTACAAAGCCGGCGGAAAGCATTGGGTGCTTGATAGTGGTTGTACACAACATATGACCGGCAATGTAAAGATGTTCACCTCTCTAGAAGATGAACTAGGCAGATATGATAAAGTCACCTTTGGTGATAACTCAAAAGCAAATATGGTAGGTTTGGGTAAGGTGGTAATATCCAATGATCTCTCTATCTCCAATGTACTTTTAGTTGAGTCTCTTGGTTTTAATTTACTTTCCGTAGCTCAACTATATGATTTAGACTTCACATGCTTATTTCGTGATGTTGATGTTGTCATTACTAGCAAGAAGCATAATAATCTAATCTTTAAAGGCTTTATACATGGATATATATATATATATTGTGGATTTTTCGTCTAATGAAGCTAGCTTGACAACGTGCCTCTTCACCAAGATATCTTTGGGTTGGCTTTGGCATCGACGACTTGCTCATATTGGAATGAGCCAACTCAAGAAGGCATTCAAGAATGGAATGGTGGTCAGTTTGAAGGACATAATCTTTGAGAAGGACAAATTGTGTAGTGCTTGCCAAGCGGGAAAACAAGTTGCAAGCTCACATCCTTACAAGGCTATGATGTCTACATCAAGACCCTTGGAGCTACTACACATGGACCTCTTCGAACCAACCACCTACAAAAGTCTTGGTGGTAATATCTATTGCTTTGTCATTGTTGATGATTATACAAGATACACTTGGACTTTCTTTCTAGATGACAAGAGCAAGACCGTTTGGATCTTCAAAAAATCGCAAAAAGAGCTTAAAATGAGTTTGAAGCAACATTAGTGAAGATCCGAAGCAACAACGGGACGGAGTTCAAGAATACTCAAGTTGAAGAGTATTGTGAAGAAAGAGGCATCAAGTATAAGTTTTCATCTACCTACACTCCTCAACAAAATGGTGTGGTGGAGAGGAAGAACAAGACATTGATTGCACTTGCAAGAGCTATGTTGGATGAGTATGGTACGCCGGAGAAGTTTTGGGCGGAAGCAATCAACACGGCATGCCATGCGTCAAATAGAGTGTATCTCGACCGACTATTGAAGAAGACGCCATATGAGCTTCTCATTGGGAGGAAACCCAATATCTCCTACTTCCGAGTGTTTGGTTGTAAGTGCTTTATCTTCAAAAAAAAAAGAACGCCTAGGGAAGTTTGAGCGTCGTTGTGATATTGGATTTATTGTTGGTTATGCATCTAACTCTAAAGCATATAGAGTATTCAACAATGCCACCTGTTATGTTGAAGAAACATGTGATGTGGAGTTTGATGAATCTAATGGCTCCCAAGGAGAAGGTATTGCTTGTGATGTAGAAAGATGATGAACCTTTGAGATAAGTGATGAAGAATATGGCTATTGGGAATATATCAAGTCTAAGGAGGATAACGAAGACATACCTACTACTTCCACTCCACATACTTCCTTAACACCCCAAGTGGATCAAGATGAAGAAAAGGATGAACAACATCTTACAATTCATGATACACACATCTCTCAAGAGGAAGCTCAAGCTCAAGCTCAAGACGTTGGACCACCGCAAGACACACCATAAGAGCCACAATTGAAGCAAACTCATATCTCAAAGGATCACCCAATTGATTTGATCATTGGGAATCCATCAAAGGGAGTAAGAACTCGCTCTCAATACGCTTCATTTTGTGAGCATTACTCGTTTGTTTCTTGTGTGGAACCCACTCATGTAGAAGAAGCCCTCAAGGATCCGGATTGGGTGATGGCAATGCAAGATGAACTTAATAACTTCACCCTTAATGAAGTTTGGATACTTGAAGAGAGGCCTCAAGACAAGAACGTCATTGGTACAAAATGGGTCTTCCGCAACAAACAAAACAAAAACGGTGTGGTGGTTCGAAACAAGGCAAGATTAGTCGCTCAAGATTTCACACAAGTGGAAGGCTTGGATTTCGGCGAAATGTTTGTTCCCGTGGGAAGACTAGAAGCTATACGTATCCTTCTTGTATTTGCTTCATATCATAACATTAAGCTTTATCAAATGGATGTGAAGAGTCCATTCTTAAATGGCTTCATTAATGAACTTTTATATGTTGAACAACCACCCGGTTTTGAGGATCATAGATATCCTAATTATGTCTACAGGTTGTACAAGACACTCTACGAACTCAAGCAAGCCCCAAGAGCTGGGTACGAGCGCCTTCGTGACTTCCTAATCAATCAAGGATTCAAGATCGGAAGGGTGGACACCACATTATTCACAAAGATCATCGACAATGAGCTTTTCCTTTGTCAAATTTATGTTGATGATATAATATTTGGTTCAACTAACAAGGAATTTTGCAAAGAATTCAGGGACTTGATGTCAAAAGAGTTCGAGATGTGAATGATTGGCGAGCTCAACTACTTCCTTGGGTTTCAAATCAAGCAATTGAAGGAAGGGACTTTTATCCATCAAGAGAAGTACACGAAGGATATTCTCAAGAAATTCAAGATGGATGATTACAAGCCAATCAAGACTCCAATGCCTACCAATGGACATCTCGACTTGGATGAATCGGGTAAATCGATTGACTAAAAGCTTTACCGTTCTATAATTGGGCCTCTCCTTTACCTTACCGCATCTAGACCCGATATTATGTTTAGTGTATGCATGTGCGCTCGTTTTCAAGCTAACCCTAAAGAATCTCATCTTAGCGTCGTAAAAAGAATCTTAAGATGTCTTAAGCATACACCTAGCATAGGCTTGTGGTATCCCAAATGTGCTAGTTTCCTACTCTTGGGTTACTCAGATTCGGATTTTGCCGGATGCCGTGTGGATCGTAAGAGTACTTCGGGTGGGTGCCACTTGCTAGGGCGGTCCCTTGTTTCTTGGTCTTCTAAGAAGCAAAATTCCGTAGCTTTGTCTACCGTGAAAGCCGAATATATAGCCGCCGGAGCATGTTATGCTCAAATCCTTTATATGAAGGAAATCTTGTTAGACTTTGGTGTTAATCTAGAGAAGGTTCCACTCCTTGTGACAATGAAAGTGCCGTAAAAATTGCAAATAATCCAGTTCAACACTCTCGCACAAAGCACATTGATATTCGCCATCACTTCCTTAGAGACCATATGGCTAAAAATGATATATCTCTTAGTGGTGTAAGATCGAAAGATCAATTGACGGATATCTTCACAAAACCTCTAGATAAAGCCACATTTAGTAGGTTGCGAAGTGAGCTAAACTTTATAGATGCTTCAAATGTCATGTGATGTTTTTGTCATATAGATGCATTCATGATAGGCGCTTGTCTAACCTTCTCAAGATAGTGGTTAACATGGGTTTTGCTTGAGATGGTGGTTCCCTAGTTTCTCTCAAGGCATGTTGTTAGGTTCACCATGAAGAAGCTTGAGAAGGGAAGTAATATGATAAGATAGTTTAATTTATGCTATGCATTCACATGCCATATAATTTGCACTCATGTTTAAATTCATGCACTGTTATGCATTACATGTGCATTGGCGGTAGAGATCAAAAAGGAGGATATTACTCTTTGAGAATGTTGTTCGCTTTCCATGTGAACATACACCTCTATAAGTGTGATTAGAAAGATATAAGTGCTTAATGCCTATTGAGTCATGTCCTAGCGAATTTAAAGCCTTAATCTTTGAATTCATAGGCAATATGGCTCAAACATTTCCTTAGAGTTTTCCTCCTCTTTCCTTGGTTTTTATTGCCTATTTTGAAATTATTATAAGATAGCCTTTTGGCAAATATTTAAAAATGAGTGTTTGAGAGGGTGAGATTTCACTCAAACTGGTCCAAACATGTGTTTTCGTTGTGTGGTTGTTTGAAGTTTGGACACAGCGCGAGATTTTAGTTCGGCAGAAATGTTTCCTTCTCACCGGATGATCCAGTGCTCTCTTGGTTAATCTCAACGGATCATCCGATGCTTGGTTGTCAGCATTTGCTAAGGTATCTGGAAATCTGTCCTGTGCTCTTTAAGTTGGATTCACCGGACTTTCCAGTGTTCATTTTAGAGGCAAAAAAATCTCAGGGGAAAGAAATAGTCTGACGAGTTCAAAGTTTACTTCACCGGACAATCTGGTGTGCTTATTGGAATTTTTAAGACAAAATGGCTCGGTGAGCATATGGTCAGACGTCGGACTATCCGGTGTTCAGATTTTAGCGGAGATGAAAAATTACAGAGGTTCTGTTATTTGGTGTGGTGTTTTATCCGATGCTCATTCGTGTCATCACTGGACTATCTGGTGTTCATATTATCGGTGGGACCCATCTGTCATATGTCTCTCGTTCGATCGGCCTCTTCTTTTCGAGCCGACGCTCGAGTGCCTCCACCTCCGCCGCCGACTCGTCACCGCAATGTCGCCCGTGCATCCGCACCCCTCCTCCGCCACTAAAGCTCGCCGCTGGGCCGTCTCCACTCTGTCGCTGCCGCCGACTTGCAAAATCCACAGCGCCGCCGCCGCTAGAACTCACCACCGCAGCCGCTAGCTCACCGCCAGCCACACGAGCTCATCTCAAGACTCAAGAGCAACATCTTCTCGTGGTGAGCATAAATTCCATCGAGTTTTCCAAAATTCCTAAACCCTAGCTCGAATTTCCTCAAATTCACTCAAATTTATGCAAAATTAGAGCAAAAATGAGTCAAATTGCTTCAATTAAGGTCATATCCTATGCAATTGTACTTCAATTAGTGTCACAATCTTGAATCCCTAGCATGTTCATCTAAATTGTCCACAAATTAGGGCTAAGGATTCAATTTCGGGCAAATTTCATTCAAATTTCAAAAACCCAAAGCTCTCGCTCATCCATATTGCATCTTTTGATCTTCTAGATGGATCGTGAGTGTCGCGACAAGGGCAAGGCCATCGAGCAGCCTAAGAAGAAGAAAACAAAGGAGCAGAAGGAGTGGGATCGAGCGATTGCAGCCACCAATGCTCCAGTTTCTCAACGAGGGTTGCAGATTAGAGGCACAAATATGACTCCACCGCGTCGGTCCAATCGCTCTCGTCAAGCAGCCGAGTTGGGATCGATTCCATCCAGCCACGAAAGCCGGAAGAGGGCTCGTTAGGAGCCTCAGGTAGATTCTGAGTCAGAGCAAACAGAGGAGCCACAGCCTTAGGGGGAGATCAGATTATTGGACTCGACCTCTTACAAGTCCCCCAAGATAAAGAAGCTCAGATTTGTGCTGATAGACTAGTGGTTTACCCCCACAGAGGGATGAGGGGTCAACCCCAGGTTTTGGACTATTCTCTAGGAGAGCTTTCACGCTTCTTATCTCAAGAGGAGAGTCAGTCTGAGTATGCACAAGAATATTAACTGGCATTATCTTGAGTTGGCAGCTGGTGGAGTTGATATGAGAGCTCACTTTGAGTCTATTCCTGGACTAGCTGAGTTGGTGTCTGGAGTGAGCAAGTATGTTGAGGATTGGGTGCGAGTGTTCTATGCCACGATCTGGATAGCACCCGAGAGGAACTTCATACAGTTTATGTTCCAGGGTGAGAGTTACAGACTCTACCGAAACAACATATTAGAGACATTGGGTCTTCAGGCGAGCTCTCGGTGGTTACACAAGGTTGTTCATCCTCACGCTCAGCCACCCCGTCGTCCTCTCGTTGGTGGAGTCTTGCCAACAGACGACGAGATTCGACCTATCTTCAGGCCGCCTTTTGCTCCAGGATCACCGAGAGTGCCAGATATGCTGATCCCTAAGGCAAATGCTTTACATATGGCATTGAGATGCAGCCATCTCCCGAGGATTGGATATGGAGAGGTGATCACTAGTTTGCAGTAGTGGCAGATACTTTCCATCCTCACTCACCACAGATTTGATGTGGTTGATTTGATCCTTTGTGAGATTGAGGATGTGATTGCTGAGGGGATGACCATGGCTAGACAACAGCCTTATGCACATTCCATATCCCACATGATTGCACATTCAGTCAGATTCTCCCAGTTCGTCCAGGCCTACGAGCAGTCGCTTACACACTATAATGTGTATACTCCCACAACACCTTCAGATAGGAGATGAGGCCAGCGTGCGATGTTTCATGCTCAAGAGCATATGCTAGCTAATGTTAGAGAGAGAGTAGCAGCAGAGGATCAGGCCCTTGCAGCGGCCGAGGTAGCGCTCCCGCATACATTTTACTTGAGTGACAGTGAGTCGGATTCTTCAGATCTTGAGTTCTTCCCACCAGTCGCTAGGATGCTGAGGCTAGAGGGTCTTCTCGGGCTCTTTTTGGTGCTTAGATGCCAAAGGGGGAGAGAGTCTAGGTGATAGGGGGAGTCTTTTGGAGAGAGGTAGATGAGTGACTAGTGAGCTTTCTAGTTCATAGACTTAGGGGGAGCCTGGGTAGTATTGGGTCGGAGTGTTGGATCTTTATGAATTTTGATGTAACGACAAGCTATTTGATTCTTAATTGATGTGTTTTGCTTGTCATCGCATTGTGTTTCCTTTCGTGCTCAGTTTTAATTCTTATTCTACTAGCATGATAGGTTGTTCTAGTGCTAGGCTTTCTCTTGCTTAATTGTTATATACCGTTCAATGCCTAGTATGATAGGGTGTTCTTCATATTCATTTTCTTATTTCTATTTGTGTTGTCATCAATCACCAAAAAGGAGGAGATTGTGTAGCATCTAGGTCCCTAGGTAAGTAGTAAGTGTTTCGATGATTAATGACAATCGTATCATTGTGACTAACGCGTATGTTTTGAAGGGAATCAAAACTCTTTAGTTCACAATGATTTAATGGGTTTTCTTGGTCCCTCATAGAATTTTATTGGTCGATCAAAGGACATTTGTGTCAAGATTAAAAATCTTCTAGTTCTAAGTGTCACAAGATGATGAAGGACACTTAGAGTAGATATAGGTCTCTTTTTTTGTCTTTTGACCGTACTATAAAGGGGTCTAAGTGTTGTAGTTTGACCTAGTTGAGTCTAGACATAGTTGGATGCATACTTGCGAAAATCTAGCACTAGCTCAAAGAAGCCTATGTGTGAGAAGTTGAGAAGTTAGAACTCAAAGTCGATTGAATTGGACGAGTTCCAGAACATTTGTTCTCACCGGATTGTCCGGTGTGAGAAGGATTATACTCACCAGACTATTTTTCTTTTCTGTGAAGATTTCAAATGACCTAACTGGATTGTCTAGTGATGGAAGGAATTTTTGCACCGGAGCATTTAACAGAAGAGTCATTTTTCAGAGAAATTTGAAGTTACATGCACCGGATTGTCCGGTGATCTAAAGGACGCATACACCGGACTATTTAACAGAAGGATTGTTTTTTTTTGGAAAAAATATGAGTTGAACTGATCGGATTGTCTGGTGACTTAAAGAAGTTATCACTAGACTATTTAACAGAAGCTTGGTATTTTCGGAGAAAATGGATTATAACTCACCGGACTATCCGGTGATGCTATGTGGAAGAACACCGGAGCATTTTGCAACGACTACTAACAACTGTCAGATCAGCGTGTGGAAAATGTAAACTCACCAAATTGTCTGGTGTTAACAGAGGCGTGTGCACTGGACCATCCGGTATTCACAGAAAAAGTGAGTGGTTTGGTAACGGCTAGATTTGGACCTCTAGCCTATATATACCCCCTCATTTAGTTCCATTCGACTCTCTTGCAACCCAGAAGCATTCATGCATAGTGTGTATCATCTAGAGGCAAGGGAGAGCATTTGAGGTGATTTGCAAGTTCTTAATTGAAGATTAAGGACTCTATTAGTGCTTCAAGAGTAGTGAGTGTGCATTTAGCTGTTGTTTTAAGCTTGATTGGGATCAAGTGAACCAGTTAGGATGTTACTCTTGGTGGTTAGCAACACCTAGCCGATCGTGGAGATTGGAGGTGTTCTCGGTGAGCTCTTGGAGGTCTTGTGGGAGCCCCGGGAAGCTCGTGTACTTGGTTTGATGCCCGCCAATTCGGAGATGGAGAAGTGGCAATCACTAGTGAGTACTTGAGTCTTGGTGATTCAAGGGGGAGCGACATCCTTTTATGGATGCTCCAACGAGGATTAGTGGAGAGTGCCAACTCTTCGATACCTCGGGAAAAACTCGGTATCGCCTTTCCCTACTCTTGTTACATTCCGCATTTCGCTTCTAGCATTTCCTTCATGCAAGTTTCTATTCCGCACTTTACTTATGTTCTATATGCTTGCATATTTGTGCTTATCATTCTAGCTTGCTAGGTCGCCTAGTTGCTTTTATTCATTTCTAGGCTAAGGTTGCTCTTTGTTCTAGAATTCGGTAGTTTTTTATTAGTGCCCTATTCACCCTCCCCCCTCTAGGGCCATTAGATCCTTTCACTCGTGCGCCCGACCGGCGTCTCGTGGGGGAGGTACTAGCACTACCTATCGGTACTCGAACTGTCTCTAACATGCTCAAAAGAATATACTTCCGCGTTGTTCATGTACAACAAGAAGTATATAGTCATCCATAAGCCCGAGTCACGCCAACAACATGATGCGATGAGCCCGCCAGTCGCAATTTCGGCCACTCGTGCCATATGCCATGGATCCCACTCCAAGAGATATGCGCTAAGGACGTCCAAATCACTGATCACCCGGGAGTAGCTACCATGGTCTTGTTGCTGACTCCATCTCAGCCTAGCATGCATCCACCGATACCCCATAGTAGGCCTCATATCATCTGCAATGCCATCGGAGATGGGGACTGGATAGTTGCTCTTGAGCATCCAAGGCCGACAAACCGGGGGGTACTCCTAGCTCCATAGCTGTAAGAGGTGTAGGCAGCCTGTTACAGATCCTTTCTTCTTTGATCATTGGTTGCATCACACAATCCTCTGTAGATGGCAGCCAGCACAGCAGATCCTAAATTGTAAGATGTTGGCCCATAAGGATGTGAAGCGAGCTGACTCACTAACCATACAATATGGGGAATGACATAATCGTCTGCCGTGTTGTAGAACATGATGCCTCACAGCAGGACATACAAGTACACCTCATAGTGTTGTATAACTATATCCTTATCCACATCCGATGGGCATGGACTAATATGTGGCAGCCCATGAATCCAGGACATAGAGAGACCAACATCCTTCTTGTCATATGGCACAACAAACCTACAAGATGCAGATGGTCAATGAAGCTTGAATAGCACTACAATATTTGAAGTGCAGTACGTAAAAAATAATTATATGCCCTCAACGTAACCCTTCCACTGTTCTTTCGTTGGTCGTGAAACTACTAACGGGGCACCCCTGATTGGCAACCCGGTTAGCATAGCCACGTTCCTCAATGTTACGGTCATCTCACCAAAAGGAAAGTGGAACGTCTACATCCTAGGACGCCACCGGTTGACGAGACCTGTGAGCAGTGGTTCCTCAATTGGCGGGAGAGGTGTCCTGCCACCACCCACCATGGGAGCTCTGGCCATCATGAGAGCGAAAGGTAGTAAGCCTACCCGTGCGAGTGGCTCGTGGAATCGAGGGTCCAACCCTTAATCGTGTGGACACTCTGGGCTCGCAGCGGAAGCAACTGTAAAAGGTATCCAATACATGTACTGAGTTAGTAGCAAATTATCTTGGCAATTAAAAAGCACATATAATCGTTGTACTTGTTGCCCTATGAAAATCATATGTCCTCTATAGTTCTCATCGTACCGCCGCTAAAGAAGCTCAGGAAGACCAGCATGAGCTATGACGGTGATTTCAAGCTACATGGTTCAATAAGTAGGTGAGCAACAAATATGAATATATTACAAGTTTCATGGTTCAATATGTATGTGAATAACAAAAAATAATATACTACACTCTTCATGGTTCAATAAGTATGTGAATAACAAATTAGAATATGTTACAAGCTTCATGGTTCATTCTGAAGGTGACGAATCCAAAACACATAAAGGACCTCAGGCCAATAAGCTTATGTAATGTTCTTTACAAACTAATATCAAAGGTGTTGTCCAATTGGCTAAAAGTGATAATCCCAAAAATCATTTCTTCGTATCAAAGTGCTTTTGTTCTTGGAAGATTAATCACAGACAATATGTTGATAACATATGAAATGATTCACTATATGAAGAACAAAAGAGGTGGTTTGGAGGGTTTGGCATATGTGAAGCTAGACATGAGTAAAGCCTATGATCGAGTAGAGTGGAGCTTCCTGGAAGGCATGATGAGAAAATTGGGGTTTGCAAGAAGATGGATAAAATTGGTAATGTGTTGTGTAACTACAGTTTCATGTTAAATCAAGGTGAATGATGTACTCACAAATGTGATCACGCCGCTGCTAGGGTTAAGACAAGGAGACCCGTTATCCCCGTATCTTTTTATTATATGTGCCTCTCTGCCTTGCTTGAGGAGGCTGACCAAAATAGCAATATCAGTGGGATTGAGATTTGCCAAGGTGCTCCAAGAATCAACCATTTGTTCTTCGCGGATGATTCTTTGATTTTTATGAAGACAAATGATGATGCGGCAAGGAACCTGCAAGAATTGCTGCAGTTATATGAAAATGGAAAAACAGCAATCAAGTTTAGTAAAAACACACCAGCTTCATAGAAACAGTGGGCCTTGAATCAATTGAACTTATCTAATGAAGTGCACAATAATCAATACCTGGGACTACCAATTTTTATTGGCCAATCAAAAACCAAATCTTGAGTACATTAAACAAAAGATTTGGGGGCGCATCCAGGGCTGGAAGGAGAAATTACTATCAAAAGCAGGGAAAGAAATTCTGATAAAGGCAGTAGCCCAAGCAATACCAACTTATGCCATGTCTTGCTTTGATCTCACACAAAGTTTCTGTAATCACCTGAACACAATTATTGGACGTTTTTGGTGGAGTCAACAGGAAGAAGATAGGAAAATAAATTGGATAAGCTGGGAAAGGATGACCCGACCCAAAGAAAAGGAGGGCCTGGGATTCAGAGATTTGCATTTTTTCAATCAGGCCCTGTTGGCTCGGCAAGCTTGAAGGTTCCTGACGGACCCGGACTCTCTCTGTGCTAGGGTCCTTAGGGCTCGCTATTTTCAGGATGGTAACCTTCTCAAGGCGACACCAAGGGTAGGTTTATCCTACATGTGGCGGAGTATATTGTACAACTAGTAAAGCAAGGAATGATATGGCGAGTCAGGAACGGTATTTCTAGTGACATATGGAGTGACCCATGGATCCCTAGAGGTACAACCCGCATGCCTTCTACGCATAGAAGCCAATGCATATTAACTCGTGTATCAGAGTTGATCAACCCTGTCACAATGAAGTGGGATTCAATGCTGCTACAATCTATCTTTTGTCCCAGCAATGTTAATGCCATTTTGTCAATCCCATTAGAAGAGAATTTTGATGACATGCCTGCATGGCACTTTGATTCAAAGGGACAATTTTCAGTGAAATCGGCATATAAGTTGGGAATCAGTCTAAGAGATCAAAAACATATGTGTGATTCACAAGCATCAAACGATGCCAAGGCTTGCAGGTCGATATGGAGGAACATCTGGCAGTTGCAGGTGTCGAACAAGATGAAATTATTCTTATGGAGGTTGGGTCATAATAGCCTTCCGATGAATACTTGCCTTGCTCGCCAGGGAGTCCACATTGATACCCTCTGTCCAGTGTGCAGCAGATTTGATGAGGATGGAGGTCATCTTTTCCTGAAATGTAAATGGGTTAAGGAAGTTTGGAGAAATGAAAATATGGAGGAAATCCAGGTGAGTTTGTTGAACTGCACAACATCACATGAGATGTTCAGAACTCTATGGGCTTTGGACTCAGACCTGCAGCTGATAGCTTGTGCATTGCTATGGGTGTGGTGGTCAACAAGGAACAAGATCAATTCAAAGGGGAGCAACAAAAATAGCAGAGAAATCAGTCGGTGTATAGCCTCTCTTTTGTCGGACTTTGATCGGTTACAGAAGAAACCACAAAAGTCGAACATCCGCTGGAACGCACATTGGACTCCTCCCCCAAGTCAAATCCTAAAGGTGAATATTGATGGCTCTTTCAATGAAAGGAACAATTCTGGAGGTTGGCGTTTTCTTGTGAGGGATGAAGCCGGTATGTTTCAGGCAGCAAGTGCATGCCGAATTGACAGAGCAGCAAATGCTTTGCACACTGAACTGTTTGTTGTCCTAATAGCAATTCGACAAACTAGTGAATGGGGAATGACAAAAAAATTTGTGGAATCTGATGCTACAAACCTAGTTGCTGCTCTAAAAACTACTTCATTTGACCTATCCCCGGTGGGTGTTCTCGCTATGGAGGCTCTAAGTCTGCTACCGTTATATTTCAATGTTTTCGAGGTTGGGTTTCGCCCACGGGAATGTAATTCTGTAGCAGATGCTCTAGCAAAATTTGGGGCTTGTCTTGTTGGGAATGGTCCTAGGTTATGGCTAGACCATTGTCCGGACTTTGTAACCAGTTATGTAGCCATCAATTTAGCTGGACCTTTGGTTTAAGGAAAAACTTTTCCACTCAAAAAAAATAAATAGGTAAAAAACAAGTTTCATGGTTCAATAAAATGCAACAACTCTAAAACACTACAGTTCGATAGTGCATGATAGTTTACTGCCGGGTCGGGTATGTCCTTATATCATGGCCATGTTGTTTGCAAAATTTGCACTTGCGTAGGCCGTCAACAGCATCTGCTTCATCCATGTCACCTTGCAGCCTCGTGGATCTAGCCCTTCCAGGATCCGTGCGTCGTGCTCGGGGATAAGGTACCCACGTCGGCCCCTCGATCGCTTTGTAGCTGCTTCCGATGTTGAAGGACCGCATCTTTGGAAACCATGTGCTCCTCAATGCATCTATCGTAAAGTACGGTGCTACGTACTATGATCCGCCATTGCCACCCATGTCCCTGCAAGCGGCTAAGTCATGCGAGCACGGGATATGGTGCAATTTTGGCTTATTGCTTGTGCACTTCAGCTCGTGAGGCCAAGTTGACATTGCTACATGGTGTCCCCAGCGCTATACCCTGAAGCATACCTATGGTGGCACATGACCTCAAAATCATTGTTGGCCATGTCATAGATTCTCGTCTAATGAAAGCGTGCATTGTTCCTCCTTCTGAATAAGATTGCCTCCACCTTAGGTGTGAACCGCGTGCTGTAATTCACAGCAGTATTACCACGGTCTCAAAAGTAATTCGCTGTTCTATAGAATGTGAGCTCAATGATGTCACACAACAGGAGGCCCTGTACTCCCTTTAGGACATTGTTGCATACCTCTGCTATGTTCGTTGTCATGATGGTGTACCTAACATGGGATACAAAAAATTTAGAAGGCCTATTTGCATAAGATAGGGTTCGATATGATCATTTAAATTATAAGTGCTAACCTAGCACCGTGAGTGTCATGGATTAGGGCCCAACGCTCCGCCGGCCTCCCCGCTATCCACTGGCTAAGCGTAGCACGTGAACGGCTAACGATAGTTTGTCCCCCAACCATTTATGTTCGCAGATGGTCCTCCTATTCTTGTTGATCTGCTATCATCTTGCGAGTGACCTCATTTAACTCTCTCCATATCTCGTTGAACTTCGTCTGTTGGTTCTGCAGACACAAACCTTTGAATCTATTTACAAGAGACTTGCTATGGTACCTTGTGTATAAGTTCGCTCCCAAGTGGCGCATCCACCACCTTCTCTCCACATAAGGCCATGCAATGGAGTAGTTTGTGCAATCATGCAGCACATCCAATGCATGCAGAAGGCCCTTGTTGCGGTCAGAGATGATGCAAACTCGTTCCTTGTTGCCCACGACACGTGTCCTCAACAAAGTGAGGAACCACATGCAGCTATCATTATTCTCACTCTCAACCATTGCAAAGGCGAGAGGAATGATCTGATTATTTGCATCCACCATCATCGCTGTCATAGGGTACCATGGTACTTGCCGCTCAGAAATATGGCATCCACACATAGAACCGGCCTGCAATGTCTGAAAGTTTTGATGCATTGTCCAAAGGACCAGAATAACCTAATGAGATATCGGTCTGTGGTGTTGTATGACCCATCCTCTAGCTTGATCGGCTCATCCGCCATCGCCCACTGAGTCCTTAGATTCGTCATGGCAATCTTTTGTAGTAGCCTCGGAGAATAGTTGTAAGACTCCTCGAAGCTTCCAAATAGCATCATCAACGCCTTCTGCTTCGCTCACCACGCGGTGTGATAATTGATCGGCATACCCGTCTTAGTCTGCACCTCCTCCATAATGGATTTTGGTGACAAACAAATGTTCGAGCCAACAAGGGCGATGAGGAGTTGGGCTATGAACCTTGCATCAACGGCGTGGCTCACATTCCTAATAGCCTCTTCGCTGCATGTATGTGGGGTGTGTCTACTGATCACAAAATAGTTCTCATATTTTGGCTTATGTGCTCGTACGAAGTAAGGACAAATCGGGTGCTTGAAACACCTGATCTCATACTCTGTAGGGTTAGACCGGGCGCACTTATGGTCCCTTCTTATCATTACAACATAGTTGTTAATAAAGTGGACGACCTTCCCCTATTACAAAATTGTTACCCTAAATGCCCCTATTCTGGTATCCCTAGTTAGATAAGGTGTTATACTCAACGACGACGCAATCCAGCAAACCAGCACTACGAAAGTACTGGATCGCCGGCACCGGGTCATCATTGTCAGCATCTTCTTCATCCTCGCTACCACCGGTCTCATCATCTATGCATCCTGCATCTACATCAGAATGGTCTACTCTAGCTCCATCTCTACCAGAACTGCCCTCCCAACATGCCCTCCATCCTCTCATGTATCACCTGCTGGCCTGATCCTTCCACGATACTCACTACATCACCATGTACCAGCCGTGGCACTATATTTACGTACACCCCCATATCAAAGTTCTCCTCCAATGTCTTGCGTGAGTACAAAGCCCATGCGTCGTTCCTTCTCATCTCGAACAACGTATGGACAACGATCGAGCTGTTTGGAATAACTCATGTTCGCACACCCTCCAGGACAACAGTACGAGATTGCTGGTTTACACACAAAAGACTCATAACATGTGATTTCAAGTCATCTAGGTCATTAGATACCTCAACTGAACTCTCTATATGCTGACAGTTCTGAATTGTTACGAGTCTCCCGTACAAAACTGCGGGACTCTCTCCTTAATAAATATGGAAAGTCATATCGTATCTACTAAACAAAGGTACATCTAATAAAATTACTACTTATATGTTTGCACGATACACATGCTAAATATTTAAGTAATTAACAATGCTAATTAAATCATCATTATTGCATAAAAATGAAATAGTAAATATTCAATATTGAATTAAAATATTATTTAAACTAAAAAAAGTTATATTGAGCAAATATTCAATCTCATTATAAATTTACACTGGACTATTAACCTATTCATAGTTTTCTTTGTGTTGAGTGAGCTGATGGTAGTAATGGAGTGTACGGTGAGTACAAGACACAAAAATATTTCTCTATTTTACTTCATAGCTGCTTCTTTTATTTAACTAAGGCTAAGAGTTCATGTGTGCATCACTATTTTAATGGATTGTATTAAAAACTAATTAAACCGACGCACACCACTATTAATTAAAAAATTCAATTTGACAATTTATCGATGCATTGTGATTTGAATCGAATTTTTTTATCCAACCCGAGTTTTTTTACTAATCAAATTCGCGCTAATTACTATTATACAATCTACTAATCTAAGCAAATAATTACTATTACACAACATCACGCTAATTACTATTATACAAATTCACGCTAATTACTATTACACTAACTAAGCAAATAATCAGACTCATATAATCAAACTAAGCAAATAATTGAACAAATGTAATTAAACAGATTAAACACTCCAATTACTATTATTGATGCAAGTACTAATTAAAAACATAATTTAAGTACTTATTGTATCTCGCACTGCTGCTCCTCCTCGCTTCGGGCTAATTTTCCTCTCCTTGCGCTGCTACTACTTCTCACCTCACCATGCTTCTCCTCTCCTCTCCACGCGATACGCTGCTGCTTCTCCTCTCTCCTCCTCCTTTGCTAGCGCTTTTGCTCTCCTCTCGCGCTGCGGCTCGTGCATGCACTGATGCTACTCCTCACGGATGTGCTCTCATTTTATAGCGAAAAGCAGAGAGACATGAAGTGACAGCGACATGACACGACGTGACCACACGTCGAAAGTAGAGACATGAGGTGACAGACGCACTTGTTCGGGCCGTATTCGACACCCGAGGTACCGAATACATCACTATTGCTCATATTCGGCAACTAAGGTGCCAAATATGATAATGTTGGCCATATTCAGCACCTTATGGTCCGGGCCCACTGTTTCATGCTTTTTCTGGAATGGAAGGTACCGAATATGAGTATTAGATTTATAAATACACCGATATATTATCTCGTTTAGCAAATACGATGACATATATTGTTTATTTTTCTATTTTTGCCATATATAGAGAGAGAGTGGGCTACCTCATCGTGCTACAAGTCTTTTGGCAGCATGAGGCCACAAGTTGAGACTTGGTAAAGTCGCGTGAAATGTCCGACGCTTTCATCACTTCTGGCAGCAAATTAATTTCGAGAGAGCTCTCGAATCTTTGTTCCCCGTTCTTCTTCTTAGGTACATATGGTTCCAAAATTTCCTTTTTGTTTGTGTATGGTTGTCACCTGTTTAATTTTCGGCAGAGGTATGTTCTACTTCCATCTACAATAATGGAACTGGTAGATCCGATTATCTGTGCTGTGCTTTGATCCCTCCAGATTCCAGCGGCGGAGACGAAGACGATGGAGGCGCATCCGGTCAGCGCTTCGCAGGGGCTTGTGCGCTCCCTTCCTGCCAAGATCGAGCGGTTGCTGTCGGAGCCCGAGCAGGAGCTGCGCGAGGGAGAGAAGCACAAGATCCTCCTCCTCAAGGACCACCTCCAACATCTGATCGACGGCTATCTGTTGGAGCCATCGGAGGTCGAGTTTCCTGCCTCGACGGCCAAGTGCTGGGCGGAGGAGGTACGCGAGCTGTCGTACGACATCGACGACTTCCTCGACGAGCTCGTCCACGCCAACGCCGCCCACAAGAAACTCCGCGGCAAGATCGCTAGGCTCCTCCAGGGCCGAAGCCGGAGCCGGTGGGTCGCCAACGAGGTCTCACGGTTCAGGGCTCGTTTGGAGGAGGCGATTCAGCGATACAATAGATATTTTCCTGACAGGTGCATGAAGCGCTCGCCAAGCAGCATCGATTCGGATGCATGCCGGCTTCCACCGCTGTATGGGGTGGAGGCTGCAGGCCTTGTTGGTATCGAAAGCTCATTGGGCAAGCTCGAGGAGTGGTTGACCGACCAAGGAGAGCGGCGGCTAAGGGTGGCGTCCATTGTTGGCTTTGCTGGAGTTGGGAAGACAACTCTCGCCAAACAACTGTATTGCAGGCTTGGATGGAGGTTCGATTGCCGGGCTTTTGTGCGGTCATCCCAAAAGCCTGACTTGAAGAAACTTCTTACCAGCATACTCTTGCAAGTTCGACAACACCGGCCACCCGATGCTCTAGAGTCGTGCAATCTCGCTAGCACGATCAAGGCACACCTGCGAAATAAGAAGTATGCTTCTTTTCTCTACTTTATATTAGCAAATTTCTTTTCTGCTTTTAATTTTCAGGGCCTTATTAATTTGCAAAATTCTGCCTTGACTCTCCTAACTCGTCGCTTTAGCTGGAAGACACTGAAATTTTTCATCCTTGCTTTTGGACACTATGAAAATGCGGATATTTACTTGGAGAACACTAGCACGATTATAATAATATTTTCTCTTTCTTCTTCCTGCCTCTCCTTTTCCCCAGATGAACTGCCTCTTCGTCCTCTCGCAATGGCAATGGCAATACCAGAGGGGGGGGGGGGGGAGGGGGAGAGAGAAGGTGGATTTGGCGACAGCGTGCTCCTGCGTGGGGGAGGAAGGGGAGGATGAAGAAGGATCTGACATGTGGGCCTAAGGGCAAAATAGATATTTCATCCTGTTCTCTCTCCTATTACCCGTGATGTACTCAAACAAATATCCACCTCTCTGTAGTGTCCAACAGCAAAGAAGAAAAATTTCAGTGTGCTACAGCTAAAACTACGAAGTGGGAATGCCCTACAACAAAATCTACCTATTATTTGTTATCAGCACCTAGAACATTACGGAGGAACTAACAATTTTCATCGGAGACAATTGCCTAATGCCATAAAAAAAAAAACTAGCTCTTCCTTGTGAGCTACTAAATTTTTTCAACTTCTACCATTGCCATCGTGCCAAAATTGTTTGCCTTTGTTGCCACTTTCGTCAAAATCCAGTTAAGTGAAGAGGCAAAAAAACCTTCTTGCCTTCCGGTCCCACCCGTCAGCTTCTTTCCCTTCACCTTTTGTTTCTCCCGCTCTTTCTGCACGAGCTTCACCCCTCGCCGCCGTTGACGTTGAGCCGGAAGTGCAGGTCCTTCACCACGCAAGCCATTGCGCAGTCAATGAAGCTCTTGAGGTATGGCTGCACGACCTGTCCTGTGTGGAAGGGGAGCGAGAAGTAATCCATGCACGGTGGCCTACGCCAAAGTTTGGCGGCAAGCGTCTTAGCCTCTAAAACTACGGCGAGCGTTAGTCATGCTCCGGCCAAAATAAGAGGCGCACGAGCTTCGCCTTGACTCAATCAACCTAACACCATATCAAGCCAGCAACAAGGCAGTACGAGGAGGCCTATCCACAACGGCCAACCATGGTTAACGTAGGTGGCATGGTGCAATGGCTACTCGGCGCGGGACTGGTCAAACTGGCTGCAGGTATAGGAAGAAAGGACAGGAAAACCGTGCTATCACTGGATGAAGGCAAGGGCTCATTCGATGCGGCGGCGGAGGCAGAGTAAGATGCGCATGGTGGTTGTTCAATGAAATTGCCCAGATGCAGCATTAGCAGTGTGTAGACGATGCAAGTGACGGGCGCCCCATGTGCGCACAACGTTGCGGCCAGCTGCGCTAGCGACGCTAGCCCAATGAGCCTTAGCCGCTCGATGAATGTGGCCCTGTCCAGGTCACTGGCTGGAACCGACATGGTTGCTGCATCAGCATGGGCTTCAGGTCATTAGAATAGTAACCTTCCAGTGGCGTAGAGGCATGAAGTCAATGGAAAACTCACCGAAGATGGCAAAACAACATCGACCATGTCGATGTGCTAACCAACGATGGTCTATGAGGGACGGTGAATATGGTGGTAGGATTATCGTCATAGCAAAGTGGCCAGAGTGATGGTGAAGGCTCGCTGGAGTTGGCAGCGGAGCAGGAGAAAGGTGGAAACGTGAAAATGGGCATTTTTCCCGGACTACTAGAAACTACAGGGACTATTAAGGATCGCAAGGAAGCTTTCGACAGGGTGGCTTGTGTAAAACAAGTTGTAGAGGAAGAAGAATTGATTCCTTGTGCTTTTGGTCAGGCGCATATATGGGCGCGTATACACGAAGACGATGCGTATCCACAACAGACTCGGATAGCTATCGTATCATGTTTGTTAGGCTGTTAGCTAGTTTAAACCAAACTTATCTCTAACACTCTCCCTCAATCACAACCCGATAGGTTGAGATTGTGTCGTAACAGCCTTAGCTGCTGAACTCCAATCGGCTTAGTGAGACTGTCAGCTAGTTGATCTTGTGACGAGATAAATCTAATCTCCAATGCCTTCTGAGCCACTCGTTCTCGAACAAAATGGAAATCCACCTCAATATGTTTGGTCCTGGCATGAAACACCGGGTTTGCTGACAATTAAGTGGCTCCAAGTTATCACACCACAAAATCGGCGCTCAGTTGAAAAACTCCAAGTTCTCCCAACAATTACTGGAGCCAGATTATTTCAGTCATCGCATTTGCCAATGCTTTGTACTCCACTTTAGTGCTTGACCTTGACACGGTCTGTTACTTCCTTGCACTCCAGGAGACAAGATTCGAACCAAGAAAGATAGCAAATCTGCTAGTGGAATGCCGATCATCAGTAGAACTTGCCCAATCAGCGTCTGAAAATGCGCTGATGAGAGTTGATGAGGACTTGCGGATGTGTAGCCCAACATCCGACGTGTCAAGTAGTGCAAGATCCTCTTCACAGCAGCCCACTGTTGATCTGTAGGTGTTTGCATGAATTGACAAACATCGTTGACAACAAATAAAATATCAAGTCGTGTCAACGTAAAATACTGCAAAGCTCGCATTGTACTCCTGTATTTGGTGGCGTTGGCAGCTGATAACTCCTTCCCTGTTGCTCTTGAAAACTTCTCACTTGTGGACATCGGAGATGTAACCGGCTTGCAATGTGTCATGCCTGCCAGAGCTAGCAATTCTGCCAAATATTTGGATTGGAGCAGCACTACACCATCGTTCTGCTTCCGAACTTCAACACCAAGGAAGTAATGAAGATCTCCAAGATCCTTTAATGCAAACTCCTCTTGTAGATGCTGCACAAGATCTGTTACCGCTTGACTGGAGGAGCTTGTCACTATGATGTTGTCAACATAGATGAGCATGTACGTGCACACCCCTCCTTGATTATAGAGCTATCCGCTTGGGAAGGAACAAAACCATGTTCTTGCAATTTGGAGTTCAACCGTGAATACCACGCCCTTGGTGACTGCTTGAGTCCATACATGGCTTTATCCAATTTACAAACATGATGCGGAAACTGTGGATCAACATACCCTAGGGGTTGTCGTATGAACACATCTTCTTCTAGAATGCCATGAAGAAATGCATTTTGTACATCCAGTTGTCGTAGACTCCACCCTTTTGATATTGCAATTAATAGTATAAGATGAATTGTTGTTGGCTTGACCACTGGACTAAATGTATCTTCGTAATCAATGCCATACCTTTGCTTAAAACCCTTTGCCACTAATCGAGCTTTATATCTTTCAATCTACCCGTTGGCTTTCCTCTTTAGCTTAAACACCCACTTGCAATCTATAAGATTGCATCCACGAGGAGGAGCTACCAAGTGCCAAGTCTTATTTTTCATCAGTGCCTGATATTCTTCATGCATCGCTTGTTTCCAGTTGCTATCCTCAAGAGCTTCAAGATAGCTAGCTGGTTCGATGACGGCCATAGAAATGTGACGACATCGATACGGGTCATACCTCCTCATGCCGTCGGTGTATTCCTTTGGCTTCCGGATATCATCCTAGAGTCTTGTGTGGCTGCTGAACAGGTGGATCAGACACATGTTGAGTGGCTTCTTAATAGGAAAATCTTGCAAATGCAGACCGATTGGGGCGGTGAATACTAGAAACTCAACTCTTTCTTTACCAAAATTGGTATAACTCATCATGTTTCCTATCCTCATGCACACCAACAAAATGGTTCGACCGAAAGAAAGCATCGCCACGTGGCGAATTTGGGTTATCTCTACTTGCCCAAGCCTCCATGTCGGTGAGATTTTGGGACGAGCCTTTCCAAACCGCCCGTTTCTTGATCAATAGGCTACCTAGCAAGACCATTCGGTTCTCCACACCCTTGGAACGTCTCCTTGGCACCAAACCAGACTATTCCTTCCTCAAAACTTTCTGTTGTGCATGCTGGCCATGTCTTCGACCTTACAATGACCGAAAGCTCCAATTTTGCTCCAAGCGATGCGTCTTCTTAGGTTATAGCAGTCTACACAATGGTTATAAGTGCCTCCGTATATCTTCCGGCCAAATATACATCTCATGTGATGTTGTTTTCGACGAGCAAGTCTTCCCCTATGCTGAAAGCCAACCATCTCGTGACACTCGTCCCCTCTATGATTAGCTTCATCCGTCACCCATACCGTCCCCTCATGATTTCTATGGTTCGGGTAGTGTGAATGATGGGGGTGATCGCATGTGTCGTGGCATACCTATACCGGATGTTGTTGTGCAGACTAATTTGGCGCTTGCTCTGCTGCTGGTTTCTAGTGATACACAGGGGCAAGAGCGTGCAGGAGCTGATGTACAAAAGTATGCAGACCATGCAGAGGTCGGGTTGTTTGATGAACAGGAACATTCAGACCACGCAGAGGCCAGTTCAGCATTTGGCTCTTCAGTTGGCAACTCACCGTCCATCATGACCATGCCGTCTAAGCCACATGTGCTCTGATACCATGCAAAACGAGTTGTAGAGGAAGAAGAATTGATTCCTCTTGCTTTTGGTCAGATGTATATATGTGCGCGTATACACGAAGATGATGCGTATCCACAATAGCTTCGGATAGCTATCGTATCACGGTTGGTTAGGCTGTTAGCTAGTTTAAACCAAACTTATCTTTAACAGCTTGGACTAGTGGGTTTCACCAGTTGTAGGATTAAGGATACCGACTAGAGAGGGGGGTAGGCGGTTTTAAAAACGAATTGCTAAGCGATTAAGAAAACTTGCAAAAACAAACTAAGGATAACTAGAGCAATAAGTAGAACAACTAAGAGCTATGTTGAGGTTTGCAAACCCAGGGTGACATGCAACAATTTATAATGCAGCAAGATAAATTACTTGATGTAAATTGCATATAAGTAAATAGCTCAACAATAAAGTAAACATCTCAAAGATGACACAAGAGACTTTTTCCTGTGGTATCGGTGATTTGCCGATCACCCCTAATCCACGTTGAGGTGAGTTCAAGTTTCAAACCGCTTCTCTATCAAGTATTCAATTCTCACACGAGAAAAGGCTCATACCGAGCAACTTAATCTTAAGCCCGAATTAAACAAGAACTACTTAAAACCTCGAAGCACTTTACCGCACCGACAAGGCGTGCTCAAACCTCTCACAATCACCACCACGGCTCCTTCACAATCTTCCTTGAAGGGCTCGACGGTGCCACAACCTCCAAGCTGTCTAGGAGGTGGCAACCTCCAAGAGTAATAAACCGATGATGCTTGTTTGAAGGATCACAAGTGTCTAATTGCTCAAGCTCTTCAAAATTATGCACTAGTTGCTCTCAACCTCTCAAAGATGCAATCACCAAGTCAATGGAGAGGGAGAGCAAGGGTAAGAGCTCAAGATGTTGTATTTATGTGCTAGAGTCAAGAGACATTCAATGAACCAGCCATGCCCTTATTTATACCTCTCTACACAAAAACTGACTATAACTACAGTTCTGACAGTTCTGCGCAAGTGGCGGTCAAACCGCAGCACCATTAGCGGTCAGACCGTCCCCATACAATGGCTACAGACAACGGTCCAATTTAATTCTGACACAGGCTGGTGGTTAGACCACCGCCCTTCTCGGTCAGACCGCCAACACAAAAACCTTCTGTACACGCATGGTCAGACCGGCAACAAACTGGCGGTCAAACCATCTCAATCTTGGCGGTCAGACCGGTCAACCCCGTCAGACCGGGGGACCCAAAACTCACTGTTTGATTTTCAGTCAGACCGCACACCCTTCGGTTAGATCGGGACTTGGTTCTACTCAGCATTTGAGGAGGTTTTATACAACGATCAGACCGGCCTCTCCGGCGGTCAGACCGCGACTGGGTTCAGCTAAGCATAGATGAGGCTTTATACAACGGTCAGACTGCCAATACACAAAAACACCCCAAAGATGAGTTTTTATGGGTTCTCTCAAACTAAATTTTTCATTCTATATGAAATACAAGTTTGAGCAATTATGGCACTATAGATATCTCAAGTAAACACACATTAATCTCTCTTTATAGTACGTCACTTATCTTATCAATCCGATCAATTTCTCTTCTCTAATCTTCGTTGACGGGTAAAAGAAAATACCCTATAATTATACATTTGCCTTGAGCTAGCCATTCTTCATGTTTTCCACTTATGCAACTTCTAGCTCCGCAACATCTTTATGACTAACATTTTCATAACTCATTTAAATATGTTAGTCCATAAAAGATATATTGTCATTAATTACCAAAACACGAATTATAGGTTTAGATGCTTCACCAGTGGTTGGCAACAATGGAGTACGCTGACGGAGAAGGAGAAGTGGTGAGGCACTTGTATAGTGGCCTATGGCTCTAGATGAGGGAACTCAGAGAGATTAGGTAGGTGAGAAAGAGTGTAGACATGCTCATCGAGCGGGCGCAATCGTGGCCTGAGCACCAGAGATAGAGAAGATGAGTGGTGGCGATGGAGTTGGGGAAAGAAGTAGATGAGGGTTCACTGGGGAAGATATGAGAGTAAGAGGCTAGGGTGAAGTGGTGCGGAGCTGAGATGGGGTGCTTGGATATTTATAGCTATGGGGCTCGACGTATAAAGCCGGTTATGGTGAAAGATAATTGCTATCAGCGAAAATCTGGCTGGTAGCCACCGCAGCTCACAAAGGAGCTCTACTGTGGCGAGTGTCACTTAGGTTGGATCAGGCGTAGTTCGACAGTGGCTTCAACACATCGGTGTGCTCCTCAGTGGATCTAGCATGCCAAACCAGGTAGTGGCTCTCTAGGTGCGAGGATAGGTGCAGACCTTTACCCAGGGTGGTGGGATAAGGGTGAAGGATCGAGGGAAGAGAGAAAGCATATAGATCGGGGAGTAGAGTGAGAAAGAGTCTGCAATCTGCTGGAGGAAGACAAGAGCCTAGTGGGTTCTGCTCATCGGTGCCATGACTCTGGTGAGGGCAGTGCGGGCTGAGCTGGGCTGAAACGGGTGGAGGGGAAATGGCAGGCCAGGCTAGGGTGCGTGATTCGTCTTGCGAATGATTAAAGAGGAGAAGATGGGTTTGTAGAAATGCGCTTGCACGGAAAGGTTGTTTGGACTCTTGGGCCAAGTTGGGTTATCCTAGTTCGGTCTGGACAGAGTAGAGCCGCAACAATTTGGCCCGTAGGGGCTTTCGGATTTAGAATGTGGTTTTGCATGATAGAGAAGTGGAACAAGTGTTCAAATTTGAATATCAACAAAATTCAATAAAAACCAAAGGAAATCCAAAGTGCAATATGATTCTCTTTGTGCATGTTTTCAAAATTTAAAATTTATCTTTCATTCTGATTTGGGTTACTTCTACCCATATTTGAATGCATTTATCACAAAATTTAAAAGGTTCAAATTTTTAGTGATTTTTATAGCATGTTAAAAAATACAAGGTATTACACGACATCCATGTGTGGTTCCACTTGTGTAAAAACTAGATTACATTGGCAGCCAATGTGGAAAACTCACCTCAAAACCTAGTTTAAGGGTTTATGTGTTCTGATGTTAAAAGTTAGAGGGCTAAGACCAGCCTAAGGGTTTGTGTAATCTGGTGTTAAATGTTAGGGGGTTAAGTAGACCCCTATGGGCCCTGTCCCGACCTCCATCACTGCGCCGCCACATGCGAGGGGGATTGGGATCGTCTGACGTTACATCATAGGGCAGTCCAATCAACCCCGGTCGTGCGATCTGGAAGCAACAGATCGGATTGGTTGCTACACTATTTCGCACTATAGTTGCGTCAGAGAACTGTAGCACAAGACATTAAGGATCCGTTTGGTTGCTCGTATGACTCTAGCCTAGCTCGTATTAGTGAGTGAGGCACATTTGAGCCAAATTATGTGTATGTAGTGTTATTTGTTTGGTTTGCTGTATATGCTCAATTTGGTGAGAAGAATTGTGGTTATTCGCATGAGTATATGTTGCATGAGATTGAAATAAAAAAGCAAGTGTTAAAATGATGTTTATTTTGCATAAATACACTCTATAATACTTAATCTATCATATTGAGTCTTAATCTAATTTAAAATATACTAATATGAGTTAATACTTACTAATTATACATTATTAACTAAGCCAGATTTGCATCCTGTGATCTTAGCTCTGGAGAAACTGCTTGTTTCTACTCAGTCAAGCTGAGAAACCTTTTTACACCCCGTAAGCTAGACCAAAAATACATGTATGCAACCAAACAACGACTTCCTGCATCCTACCGGCCAAACTTACCACATACAGTCAAACCAAACGGACCCTAAGGAATCGGTTCCGTCGAGTGGGTGCCCCCAACCCGCGCGAGCTCGGCGACGGCCATGGCGTCCACATACTGCGTGTCCTCGCCTTCCTCGTATAGGGAAATGTACGCATGCTCCGCATCCTGCCCCCCATCATCGGGGAGCACGTCGAGCCGCGCGTGGAGGGCTCGGGCGAGGTGGCTGCGGCGGTTCCGGGCGAGGAGGCCGTGGAGCTGCGCGACGAGGCTGGGCAGGCCGTGTGCGCCGGGAGGATGGGCGGCGACCCCATGTACGCCAAGCGTCGGTTCGCGGGCTCCGCCTCCGCCTCCAAGCTGTTCAACGATATGCCTCTGCGGCACCACGTGTCCTGGACCTCCGTCATCAGTGCCTGCCTCCCGGCCTAGGCCGCAGCCCTCTTCAGGCGGATGCTCCTCGCCTCCGGTCAGGTGGATGGGGTCGTGCTTTTCGTCGTCCTACGCGTGAGCGCCGTGCTCGCGGACGTCCGCCTCGGAGCCTCGCTGCATGGGTATGTCTTCGTCGCCAACTCGCTCGTCCACATGTTCGCCGTGCTGCTGCTGCTGTGCAAGAAGCTCGCCCACTCCCTGTGTTGCGGAAAGTTTGCTGTGCTCTGTCGTTTTGACCGGAGAAAAGAGGGAAGAAGTAGGGGTATTTTGGGCATTACGGAGATTAACAGTCAAACCAAACAGAACCAACTGCATTGGCATTGCTAGGGATTTTTTTTTTTGATCTGTGGCTTATCGTAGATTTAAGGAAAAAATGGCATTTCTGGGATTGGGGGATGTTTTTTATGGCACTGGTTGGATTTTCCCATAATTTTACAGTTTATCACTGACTTTCACAAATCAAAATAATACATTTTTTTGGCAGGTACTTCATTATAATAGATGATATATGGGCTTCATCAACGTGGGGCATTGTCCATCAAGCTTTACCCGATGATAATTGTTTCAGTAGAATACTGACAACGACAGAAGTGGACGTGGTAGCACATACATGTTGTGGTCATAACTCGAAGCATATTTTTAAGATGGAACCCCTCAGCAAGGAAAAGTCAAATGATTTATTTTTCAGTAGATTTGTTGGCAAACAATATGAATTTCCTTCTTTCAAAACTAAAATTTCATCTGAAATTATAAGCAAGTCTGGTGGTTTTCCGCTAGTGACTATTGCCACAGCCAGTCTTTTAGCAACACAGCCAGACACGATAGAGCAATGGAACTACATATGGAGTTCACTGAGCTCTAATTTGAAGACAAATGCAACTATAGAAGGGATGAAACAGGTACTCAGCCTTTGTTACAGCAATCTTCCTGATCATTTGAAAACATGCATGCTATATCTTAGTTTATATCAAGAGAACCACATAATTTGTAAAAATGATTTGGTAAAGCAGTGGATAACTGAAGGTTTTATCTGTGCGAAAGAAGGGAAAGACACGGAAGAAGTTGCAAGTACCTGTTTTGATGAGCTTGTTACTAGGGGAATGATCCAACCTGTAGATATCAACCATAATGGTGAGGTGCTATCCTGTACAGTGCATTACATGATACATCAACTTATTCAGTACAAGTCCATAGAAGAGAATTTCGTCACCGCAATTGATCATTCTGAGACCAATATAAGAGTTGCTGATAAGGTTCGTCGACTATCTCTCCATTTTGGTGATGCAGAAGATGTAAAACCACCAGAAAAATTAAGACTTTCACAAATTCGATCACTCTTCTTTTTTGGACCCTTCAAGTCTTTGCCATCTATAGTGGAGTTTCGACTCCTTCGAGTCCTGATCCTTCACCTTTGGGGTGATCAGGATTACATAAGGTTCGACCTTACAACAGTCAGCAAGTTGTTTCGACTGAGATATTTCGCTATAGCATGTAATGTCACTTTGAATCTGCAAAGCCAGCTACAAGGTCTACAATATTTGGAGACACTGAAGATAGATTCAAGACTAAGTGAAGTTCCACAGGACATTGTTCATTTGCCGAGCCTGTTGCACCTAAGTCTTCCAGGTGACACAATCCTGCCTAATGGAATTGGCCATATGGCATCTCTTCATACGTTAGGGTGCTTTGATCTCAGCAGCAACTCAGCAGGCAATGTGCTGAGCCTTAGGGAGCTGACCAATCTGCGGGACCTTCGTCTCACCTGTTCCAGAGTACTTTGTGAGAATCTTGAGGAAAACTTGGGATTTCTGGCCTCGGTTCTCTCGAAACTCAGCAATCTCAAGTCTCTAACTCTGTTACCTGCAGCATGCTCCTCTAATGCAAGTACTTCGGAGGCCAGTGATTCAAGAAATAATATTTCATTTGATGGCCTGAGCAGGGTGTCCTCTCCTCCAGCTACTCTTGAGAAGCTCGAGTTGTCCCCCCGGATTGTCATCTTTTCCAGACTTCCCAGGTGGATTGGAGAGCTTGGCAAGCTATCCATTCTAAAGATTGCTGCTAGGGAGGTATGGCAGAGTGACATTGATATTCTCAAAAATCTCAATTCTCTTGCCGCTCTCTCGCTGTATGTCCGGACCACCCCTGCAGAAAGGATCATCTTTGACAAAGAGGGATTCCTAGTTCTCAAGCACTTCAAGTTCATCTGTTCTGCACTTTCCTTAGCCTTTGAGAAAAGAGCGCTGCCCAATGTCCGAAGGCTCAAGCTAGGCTTCAATGCTAATAGGTTAGAGCAATACAGCCTGGCAGATGCTGGCTTCGAGAACTTGACAGGCCTTGCAGTTTTCTCTGCAAAAATTGGATGTGCTGGTGCTGCTGAGTCTTGCAGAGAGGCTGTAAATTCTGTACTGGATGATGCATTTAGCAAATGTGTAAGGCGTCCTGTCATCAATGTACAATGGGTGGATTGGATTTTTTATGGTGACACAGAAATGACGGTCCCTCAAAAGGAACAACCCCAGACTCTAGGAAAAGCAGATCTAGTCAAAAAGGTAGGCTCAGATGATGAAATTGGAGGAAAGAATTCAACGGAAGACACAAACAGACGAGATGATAGCAGGTACAGACTCTTCCTTCTAGCCGCCTCTTCATGTGCCCGTTTCCACGTCCTTTATTATGTCCGTATTAGATTAACCCATGTTCTAATCAGTGCTAAATGGTTTTTTGCCATTAGGATTACTCTGCCACTGGACTCCCCTTCGCATATGCAGCATCCAGGTAGTTTGTTTTCTTTCATTTTGCAGTTCATTTACCTTTTTCTGTTCCACAATTTCTTTACCCGCAATGTGTTCAACATGTTAGTCATTCTAAGGTTGTTAGGGTCAAAACGGATCCAATTAGAGTGGATAATGACATTCTCATGTCCTACCTGAGAATAGGCTGTACGTGGTATGCTTTTTATATAGGGTTAATTAGATTCATGCTATTATAAATCTCATGTCCTACTCTATATTTTTTAGTGAAGTTCAGAGCGGAAGAGAAGAGATACACACGGATGCAGATACAAATACATATCTTTTCGATGCTGGAAATGTTATTGAACAAGGCCAGAAACAAACCTAAATTAGTAAGATAAGGCGTGCATATATAGAGAATTATACACTGATAAAAAAAATGATATGGCATACGAAAACATGTTTCATGTTCACAAGTAAAAAGTGCATGAAAACCAGGTGCGTATAGGCTGTACGTGGTATGCTTTTTATATAGGGTTAATTAGATTCATGCTATTATAAATTCTCCGATTTTGAAATATACCACTGCATAGTTGGAAATTGGAGCCATGCCATTACAATTTCATACGAATTTGAACCATGCCATTATATACGCGTTCAGGTTGTTTGGGCCCACTTGTAGGCTACCGTATTTCTGTATGTGACCGATTTGCCCCTGTCTCCCTTACGCTCTCCCTCCTCCTTGGCTGGACCTTCTCCCTGGCTGCTTACCCATGCGCAGCAGCCCCGCGTAATGACTGCTACGGCCTTCTCTCCGCCACCGCCTTCCCCCAGCCTTTCTTCCTCTCTCCGCCGCCGCTCCACCGCGTCGTTGTGCCCCCATCTTCCCCCGCCGTTGCTCGGCGAGGACCGCGCCATCTCGGTGCGCTCCGTCACACCACCCGCTGCGATTTCCCTTACGCCGTTGGTCGCACCGTTGCACTCAGCTGAGAAGCCTGCCGCCGCCGATCTCCCACCGCCTGGCTATCTCCTCTCCCCAAACCTCCTCCGGTGAGCCGTCTCCCCAACCTTATCCTCTCTAGCTCCTCTCTCTCGCCTTCACGTCGTCGGTGAGCTCGGCCAGTATCCCTCCTCCCTAGACAAACCTTCTCCCCATCCGCTCTCCCTCACAAGTTGCCACTGCTCACCCATGCGCAGCCGCCCGCGCAACTGCTCCAGCCTTCTCTTTGATGCTGCCTTTCCCCTGGTGTTTCTTTCTCTCGTCGCCACTGCTCCACCGCTCCGTCGTGCCCCCCATCTTCCCCAACCGCTGCTCGGCCAGGACCATGCCGTCTCGGTGCGCTCCGCCACGTCGCCCGCTGAACCGACCAGCCTTATTTTCCTGGGCACAGACCGCCATGGCAAATTGGTCCCATACGAAAATACAGTAGCCTGCAAGCAGGCCCAAATGACCCGGACGTGTACATAATGGTATGGTTCAAATTCGTACAAAATTGTAATGGCATGGCTCTAATTGCTGACTATGCAGTGGCATATTTCAATAACAGAGAATTTATAATGGCATGAATCTAATTAACCCTTTTATATACTTGTCAATTTGTTGTGTAAACGTGATAGATATGCTAACGTGATATTTCAATTAGGATCACGGTGACCAATAAATGTACAACCTCAATCAATGTTTATTCCGAGTGTACTTTGTACGGCCGAGTAATGGGCCCTGGGCCGGGATGAATGGATATATGTATTGCAAACATTGGATAACCCAACCTGGTCACAAAAACCACATAATCCACACTAGTTTATTTTTAGGCGTGTTTAGACTTATCTTTCTGTGATCCTAGTGAACTGAATTGTTTCCTAAATAAATATGCAAGAGGTGGGAAATTTCAGCGCGAACCAAATAGACCCACAATCTATTCCTTACAGCCATCTGTCAACTCTCCCTCCAGCCATCGCAAACTCCGCTAGCGTCCACCATGGTCGAGTTGATTGTTGTTCTTTTCTCTTTTAAGCAGAATCGTCAACTGCCTTTTAATTTGTTTCTTTCAGCATTCATTAATTTCCATGCTTCTTCATTTGAGGAAAATTGAGCAACGAGAAGAAGAAATGGGGAATAGAGAGGACTAAGTGACGATGACGGGCTAGGGAAAGAGAGATCAAATTGGACGGGTGGTTGGTCTCGTAGATGTGATCAGGTGAGGAGGTGGGGATCAAGGGCAGGGTTTTTTGTAAGATTACGCAGAGATGGAATCAAAGGCCAGATGTTTTGCTTTTTAGTGAGAGGTATGGTGGCGCAGCTGGCTGGGCTGTTAGTATTTAATCCCGCCAACCGGGTTCCAACCTGGTTTTCACATGCCTTCTTAAGGCTGGGGTTTCTACCCTCAAATCTTTTTATGAGAATTTCTAGGGTTTTCTTTTCTAGCCACCATGCACGGGAGAGTCATCAGTTTTATTTTTAAATAGATGGATTAATTGCCTTGACTGATTTGTTTTAATTATTTCTACACTTAACCCCATCTATGATCCCTCAGTTCCCTCCTAAAATACTAACTAGTAACATGGATCTACATGCGGACCGACTAGTATAGAAAGATGATCAGTTATATCGAGGAGTAGGACTAGGGAGGAGCCTTTTCTTGGACTACATTTCTCCGGTGGGCAGCCAACAACCACGCTCCAGAAGGAGGTTGCCCGACCATTGCCGACGGTGATCCATTAAGTATTTCAGTAACCAAAATTTGAACATTCTGAGAATGGTTCTCTGGCCCAGCAACAGGAGTGAGGGCAAATGCAAAGAGCATACCTTGCATTATGGGTAAACCTTTGAATTAATAGGTAGGCAGCGCGAACAAATATTATGCGTGGATTCAGGGGAAAATGCAAGGACGTACCCTGCATTAAACGAATTAATTATTCCAATTTACCATCAATCTTCCGTGACTTCTCTATTAATCTTGTACGTTCTGTAGATTTCGTCTTGTATTTATTGTGTATTACTTTATTGGAATAATACTTAGATTTAGTAGGACTCTTTCATACTGTGGGCCGACAAAAACTAATTGTTGCAGGGCTGAACAAAGCAGGGAGCAAGACAGCAATAGTGATGAAGAATGAAATGGTGAGCATTTCGAACTCCCTTCTAATAAAGCTCGAGACTCTGATGGGGGAGCGGAACGCGGAGCTCACAGGCATGGGTCAGCAAGGGTTCATCCTAAAAGATGAGCTTCAGTCCATTAATGATCTTCTTAAGCATCTGTCAGACATGGCTGACCTTAACATACAAATGAAGGAGTGCAGGAATCTAATGAGGGAACTGGCGTACGACATTGAGGACTTTATTGATTATCTCATGGTCCACGGTGTAAACGAAAAGGGTACTCCTGACAAATTGGTTATGCTGCAAGACTTTATTGACCAAATTCAAAAGCTCAAAGCGCAACTGGAGGAGGCAGACCTAGGAAGCATGGTGCGTAAGACTGGAATGCGCACCTCCGGACCAAGCTATATGGCAAGCAAGCAATGGTTGCCCAAAATCTATAATGATGGCACTTGCCTTGTGGGAATGGATGGTCCGCGAGACGAACTAGTAAGGCAGCTGATTGGTGGCGATCAAGATCAGCTGCAAGGGCTCTGCATATTGGGAGCTGCAGGAATAGGCAAGACCACTCTTGCTACACAGGTGTGCAATGACATCAAAAGGCGATTCGATTGCTGTGCGTTTGTATCTGCATCGAAGGTCGACATCTCCGATAAGGTCCGCATGGCAAGGCTTTTCAGAAGTTTACTATCACAGCTGCCGGGAACTATTAATATCAAATATACCAGCATGGGTTCTCTAATCTATGGAATTAAGAGAAATCTGCAAGACAAAAGGTACTTATAGTTGTTGCTTGTTTTTCTTGAAGTGAATTATAGTTCATTGAAAAGAAGATTTCGTGTTAATTCCGAGTCCTGCATGCCTCCTTCCACAAATAAATAACACTAATGTTTACCCCAATCGCCATCGTCTTACTAAACTAAAAATGTTGCCTTACTTGCAAAGAACTACAGTTACTATATATACAGACAACATTGCAATTCCAATATACAAAGACTATACTTAATTTGCATTTTGACATTGCAAGCAGAAAAGTTTTGACTAATCTACGCATGCATAAAACCAGATCTATATATTATCATCCAGATCCATTACCATGCATAACAGAAGAATACATCTACTGGCCTAAAATCGGCTTGAACGATCCAAAAAATAAGCCGAAGACGGCCACTTGTAGTAATCATAAAATAAATATTTCTAGCGACGTTTTCCTCCTCCGATGGTGGCTCTTCCTCTCCGTCCGCCTCGGACGGCTCCTCCTCACTGGCTGCCTCATCGTCCAGGCTAGCTTGCGCTGCGGCGTATGCATCCATGACTGGATCGTACGGTCATATTTTCGAGCTCCTTCCAATTTATGCCCAACGGCGACTGCTACGGGTTTGGGGGGGGGGGGACTACTGCGGGGAAGATGGTTGCTGCGGCTATGGGGAAAATGGCGACAACTGCTGTGGATAAGATGGCGACGAGTGTGGGGAAGAAGGCGGTAGCGGGAAAGATGACGGTGGCTGCAGAGGAATGGCCATGATCGGATCTAGAGGCGAGGGTGCTGATGCACGTGGAGATCTAGATGCGAAGGGAGTGTTGTTGAAAGAAAATATGTCTCCCACGAACAAGGTATGGCGAGAGCCAACTCACGTAAGAGGTTCAAGTTTGGATGAGAAGTAGAGGGGAAAGGAATACCAAGATGTGTTTCAATGAACTGAACTCTCCTTTCCACAATGTGCCTATGATCTGTATTTATAGTGTCTTATAAAGGGCAAGTATTCATGCTACCCGTAACAAGGGGTAGAGATACAAGTTCTTACCAGACAACCAGAACCAAGAGCTAGCTAGGTAATACACGGCTCGAGCCCAAGTAAATTTGAATTTACCCTGATGATATCATCTGACCGTGGCACTACAGTGATAACAAGTGGCCCCAGTGGAGTGGCCGCAGCTGATCATCTGTTGCGGTGCCGCTCTACCCAGAGTGTTATGTCGGTCGTCGAATAGACCGGTATTAAATACAGGTCATCTCATGGCAGACAGAGAGCAACCGGCGGGTCCCCTTCTGATTGATCTTTCTGAAGGACCGATGGCTCCCCCAAAGGCTCGGCCTTCGGAGGTCCACGGGTCTCCGGAGCTGAGGCTCCGAGGCGACTACAGAGCTTATCGCCTCCGGAGGGGTCCTAAGCCTAGGGGCTCACGGACATAGGCCGGCGAGGCTAGGAGCGTCGAGGGTCCTTGATGGCGACCCCCAACAGGGAGATTGTGGCTTTTTGGGAGATATAGGCGCGAGGGTGCTGATGCGCAAGGAGATCTAGATGCGAGGGGGAGATGACGGTTTTTTGGGGAGATCAAGGGGCTAGGGTGCTGATGGGCGTGAACATTATCTCAGTTCACTGTTGTGGGTAGAGAGGAAGATGAAGGGAGAGGCCACATGTATGAAAATATCTAGAACTATCCGAACAGCTCAAGAGCTGAGCCGCCTAAGATAGTAGCTCAGGTGCCCTATGACAAGAGCCGTTACAGATGCTGGACTATTAGCAATGGCTCGTCACCTCAAGCCGCCATAGATACTAGCTCAAAGATGGTTCATTCTTATGATCCGTCTTGGAAAAGTTTATCTGAAAAGGCTTTTTAGCATCCGTCAGATATGGTCGTTTTTCTACTAGTGAATAGTCATATTTCTTTTTTTGAGTTTACAACCACCAATGGTTATATTAACTTTCTGGTCAAGTATTGCATAACTCAACAGTGTGGTACCTCAAATCTCCTGCTCCATCAACTATGGATCGAGTGCGTTATATGTGTGTACTTTCCATTATGAATTTCTCGTGTTTGACTCTTTGACTGGTGGGTTTTGAATTCAAAGATGACTGACTATACATGTCAATTGTGTTGCTTTGAAAAGAAAATTGTAAATTTTGATTCTTGGTTATAGAAAGTTTTGTTTGACCCACGTATGGTAGCATTTGACTTGATGATCATTTCAACCCGCAAGCTACCACTAATTGCCTTTACTAATTTGGTTGTTAGGTTTCTCATCGTTATCGATGGTGTATGGTCTGCTCAGATATTGGAGCACATCAAAGTTGCTCTGCCTGAGAATAAACGTGGAAGCAGGATAATCACCACTACACACAGCAGCGATGTAGCAAAATTATGTGGCGAGTATTTCTACAGTTTTATCTACCAAATGAAGCCTCTCACTTTTGAGGAATCTCGTAGATTATTTCATGGTATAATATTTGGGTCTGGAGGAAGTAGTTGTCCTGTTGCACGGGGAAAAGTTGCTGAGGAAATAGTGAAAGCATGTGGTGGCATACCGTTGGCAATAAGGGTAATTGCCGGTGCACTGGCCAGTAAACTACCAGAAATAGAACAGTGGGTCACGTATGTGGAAATCGTGAAACAAGCAGGGACGGATCATCTCAATGTAGAATGGATGAGAAAAATATTTGACATAAGTTATTCAGATATTTCTTGTGATATGAAGACTTGCCTTTTGTATTTGGGTGCTTTGCCTGAGAACCATGTGATCAGGAAGGATCGCCTTATAAGGAAGTGGGCAGCTGAAGGATTTCTCCCAAAAATAAGTGAGGAAACTTGGTGGGAAACAGGGGAGAGATACTTTCTAGAGCTTGTTGCCAGGAAACTGATTGAACCAGTTTATGATGAGGAAGATCTTCTGCCAATAGGTTGTAAAGTCAGTGGTTCGATTCATGATTTTATCACATCCCTATCCAGTGAAGAGAACTTTGCCAAGTCAGATGTTACAGATCCGACATGTCTGCAGCATGGTGTGTTCCGGCGACTCTATGTCGATCTTGGCTTTGGCAACCAAGAGAAACCAGTGGCTCTGTTTCAGGGAGCAATAAGTTCTAAAGTCCGATCACTCACATTTGTTGGGGATTTTGGAGGGATGCCTGATCTTTCGGCCTTCAAACATGTGCGGGTGCTGGATCTCGAAGATACCAAGGGCTTGGAAAACAAACAACTAGAAAGCATTGGACGTTTGTCTCTGCTGAGGTACTTGGGACTGGTCGGGACAGGTGTCACCGAGCTGCCTCAACAAATTGCGGCACTTGAGCAATTGACTACCTTAGATTTAAGGCGAACTAGAGTGAGAAAATTACCAGCATTTGGAGACATGAAGCTGGTATCTCTGCTTGCCGATGAATTGATAACTACCTTAGGAATGGGGGAAATGCAAAAATTGGAGGAATTATCAAAAGTCCTTCTGGGTGATGATGGTTCATTTGCTAAAGATGTGGTAGGGCTTGTTAATAAGTTGAGGCAGCTGAGGATGCTTGGGGTTAGATTTGGTCATCTGTATGCTGGGAATGATACCGATCGACCGGGAGTGAAGTATTTCCTCGAGGAGGTGGGAAAATCAAACCTGCAGTCCCTTTTTCTTGATAAGTACCCGCATAGTTTGCTTCACTTACTGTTTGATTGCTGGGCCCAGAAAAGGCCACATTACCTGCGAAAATTTGAGCTGAGAATACCCGGCTGCCTCCCACTAGTTCCACAGGAGATAGCCTCTCTGATAGCCCTCACACACTTGCATGTCAATGTTGAAGTAGTAGAAGCAGAAGGTGTCCGTGCCCTCGGGAAATTGCCTAACTTAGTACTCTTAAAACTATGTTCAGATAGCGGTCCAAGGTTGACCGTGAGTAGCATGGATGGCTTTCAGTTTCAGTGCCTCAAGGTGTTCTCGTACATCAGTCATAGGGGTGGGATGGGGCTGCAGTTTGAAGCAGGAGCCATGCCGCAGCTCCAAAGGCTTTGGCTAGATTTCAATGTCCAGGAAACACTGTCCAAATATGGCGATTTCGATTTTCGTATCCAGCACCTCTCTTGTCTCCAACAGGTCCATGCCACTATCGACTATGGGGGTACTTCAACAGCTTTGGAGGTGGAGGCCGCTGAGGCCTACATTAGAGACCAAGTATCTCAGAACCCCAACAATCCCGTTTTGGAATTGAACACAAGACATCATGGCCATTTGACACCGCATCAAGGGCAGCGCTCTACTGCGAAGGCAGTGGAAGAGTCGGTGATCGCGATCCACAGTCTGGATGAGTGGAGCATCCAGTTGGACGAGGCCAATAGCGCCGACCCCAAGAAGCTGGTGGTGATTCACTTCACCGCATCGTGGTGTGAACCGTCCCGCAGGATGGCTCCAGTTTTTGCTGATCTGGCTAACCAGTTCCCAAATGTCGTTTTCCTCAAGGTTGCTGTTGATGATGATGACGACGAAATGAGCAATATTGCTGAGCTATTAGGTGCTGAGAAGTTGCCAACCTTCGTTTTCATGAAGGGGGGTGACATTAAGGACAGTGTTGTTGGCGCAACGGAGGAAGAGCTGTTGGAGAAGTTTACGCAGCATAAGTTGTTGATGACATCAACGGAGAAGTTTACGCAGCATAAGTTGTTGATGACATCAACAGATAGTAAGATGATACAAAATCCTGCTAAGGATTTATTGATAGACACATATGGGCAATTATCATTTTTGGAGTAACCCTACCGCAGAAGGAACTCACTAAATCAGGTGTACCATATTCTTTCCAATAGCTTTAAGCTATACAGTGACTTTTTAAGTTTTACAAAATATATATTATGGTTTATGTTTAGATTCAGAATTTAGATTCATCGAGAACCTTCATGTATATGTTCGAAATCAAGTGGCATATATAAATATACAGTTACTACATACATCAACTGTATAAATAGATGATTTTGAACTGTCAATGAGATAAGATATCGGAATGTGGTTCCACTTATGACTGTAGAGGAGGTTTCATTGAAATCGATGTCAGGTCTCTATGTGAATCCTTGTGCTACTAGTTTTGCTTTGTATCTCACTACCTCGTTGTTCTCATTCTGCTTCCGGATGAAAACCGATTTGTATCCCACAAGGAAGATGTTTGGAGGTGTTGGCATTACTGATGTGAATACCTATCTTTTAGTGAGCGAGGCTATCTCTGCTTGGATTTTATTCTTCTATTGAGCCTAGTCCGAGCACTTTAGACACTCTGCCATAGTCTTGGGATCTGGATCATTTTGGAGGTTGTTTGCAATCATTAAGGAGAAGTATGTGTTAACAAATGTAGTCTTTCAGTTATATGATTCTCTAAAATCTAGATAGTTGGTGGAAATTTCTTGTACCCTTGATGATTTTTTGTGGTTTCCCTATACAATACAGTCAGGGTATTCCAATATCCCAACATCAGAAATTAAGTGCATTATTGAGCTGTGTTGTGGATGTTGCCCATCCACAGGGTATCGATTACCCACCGGATGTCTATCAACTTGATGTTGACTTGCATTTACTATTTCAAAGGGTTCATTCCTCTACTTCCACAAACGCTTATGAGAAGCTGAATCGTCCTTTGTGGCTGTACTTCTCCCCCTCTTATTTTGAACAGGGAGTTAAGTGGTTTTGTTTAGTACCTCCACTCTTTTGGGTATATTTTTAGCAGGATTTGTGGATTTTGTGATACCTTTACAGTCAGTAAATACATCTTATAGGTTATTTGTAATGTGTTGCAACTTGATGATGTTCTGAATTTAAAGTTCAGATTCTTGAGTATGTGGATCTAAGGTGAAAATACCTTAGACATTCGAATTGATTTTTTGGCATTCTTTCTGGTACATAAAATCTTCCCCTAATGCCAGGAAATGGTCCTCATTCAATATGCAGTCAGCATACCAAGCCGTGAAAAGGTCCCTTATGAGGGGCTCAAAGTATTTAATGATCGACAGAGATTATATCCCATGCAGATCCCCAATTTACTGTGTGGGTCCATAGATGTACGCTGTGGTAGTAGGATCGGTACGTTCGTAGCGCAACCAAATTTACGCAGATGAAAAATACTTGGTGGATTTTCACGTACTAATTGTAGAGGGAAAGTACTATGTATGTAGTAGGTTGCAATTGAATTAAGTTAGTAGCATGTAAAACTATATGACCCCAACAAGAAGTTGGTAAGTTGCCATTCTGTAATAAAGGTCGTGCAATGAGCTTAATTATCTTTATGGGGGATTTTGCTAAACCATTTTGAGTATGGATATATGAGACTAAGTGTTGAACCTGAATTCCTAGGGCCATACAATAGTTATTGAAGGCAGTGAGGAGAATTCAGTAGCACTATCTATTCAAATTGATTGAATATGAGTAATTATTTTGGCAAATGAATGGTTTCATGTGGATAATAGACACACATGAGACCATCGTGTAGATGCATCTATAAGGACCATGAAATACCTGAACGATCTAGCCAATGGTCGTTGGATGGGTATATTGCCTTGGATGCATTCAAGGAATTTGAGTGGTTGAACTTGAATTTTAAGGTAAGAGGGCCTTAAATTAATTTTCCTGTGGCACGTGCAGTGCACACAAAATTCGAAGATTGTGGAAATTTTGCATCATTTAAATCATGGTAAGGAATTGTTGATAATTTTTTGCACCATCCTTATACCAGGATGACCAAGGCGATCATGCCAAGTTTGGAATGAGTCAATATTCTAAAAAAGTTACCTTGTACACAACATGTACTAAGGGTTTGATGTATGCGTAGTACAATCCAGATGATAAAGAGGGAATTTCTTTCCAATACTTACTTGCCATATATGTTAATTTTTGTTAAGAGATATTCCTCTTTGTTGTCATTATGGGTTTCAACATGGAAACTATTTTGATAGATATCTCTATAACGGAGTAGGGTATGTGTGGAATCAGAATACAATAATGTATTCTCGATTGTAATTTGAGTAACCATAGGGAGTATGATAATGGCATGACCAAAGCTAATTATCATTGCAGTGCGTCCAACGATTGTCAAAACATTTTTTTTGTCTCTTAGTAAGATTTGGAAATATTATGTTTCCCTAAGTATAGAGTTTGTGGTACAATTTTGCACAGGTCATATTTCCTCCTTCATCAGATTAACACCCGTAGAAATCTGTATATAGAAATGAAGAACTTAATATGAAATTCTTATCAGATATATAGAAACATACAAACTATATTGAGTATCTAATGTGCTAATACAATATTGTGATATAAAATATAGTGAAGTGATGACAACATATTATATTACAATATTTATTGGGACGTAGATAATATAGCATATAAGGAATTGAGAGACTAGTTAAAGTCTCCTGACATGTCATGCGAAGCATATTCAACAATTATATTTTCCGTGCTCATGGGATCTTTTGGACGCTGAAGAGTCTGGTTGTTATTGGTTCTTGTGGAACTTGTTGTGAACAACTGACTTCCTTGGTAGTGTCCGATTAAAGATTGAAGTGTGCTTCATATCTTTACACTTGAGCAGGTCGGTTACGTCTAATGGATTTTATGTACATATCAATTAGATGTCTTGGAGTGTGATATTTCTTAGTGGCGTGCTTGTAGCATCCACCCTTACAAAAAACATTAGGTATGTCATGTTTGGGTTTGGAAATGCCTTGAATCTGATCCCGTGCATGGGTTTTTGCTTCTTGTTGTGTCTATGTTTACCTTTAAAGTTCGTTGGGTGGTGTCTAAAAGAGATATCGAACTTGTTATTATTTTAGACATTAAAATGCGCTTCAGGTAAAGAGCAACGCCTATTGGGCCCTGATAATGATTCCTTAGGAGGAGTTCATCATGTTTTTTGGGTTGAAGTAAAACATGTATTAAGTCAGAATACACTTGGTAATATCTTGCATGATATTGTTGTTGTAAGATCCTATCAGCGGAAAGCATAATAGATAAAGTTTTCTCTATCTTTTTCACATTTGTAAGTACTTTTTTGCAGAAACACAACTTAGAACGGATTTTATGAACATTATGGTTGTAATCCCTAATGGACTTAAAGTCCTAGAATTGAAGGCGTGTCCATTCATGGCTTGCTTTAGGCAGAATGACTGCCCTATGCTGTTCATATCTTGTTTTAAGTTGAGACTTGAATTACATTGTATAGAATGTAGCTAACACTTTGGAGATAGTAATAAAATGTGGTGTAGATCTCACAGTACTAGAAGGTGTAATATGATATTTATCGTTAGATGTCGATGTTCCTTCTACCTTGTATTATGCTAAGCAGAATATTTGAAAGATCACATTGAAGGCGTAATATGACATTTATCGTTAGACCTCACATTAATGGAACTTAATATGCAAATGTGCAGTAGATGCCATGATTCCATTACCTTGTATTTCACAAATATTAAATTGAGGTAATCACTTATTTTGATTTGTATTTTAATACTGCTTGAATTAAGCTTTTGGGCGTAAGAACACTTTGGGTATAATTAAGGTGAATTAATATGTAATCAGGAAAAATAATCTCAATTGCAAAATTGACATGGTTTTTAACACAATTGTATGTTATAGAGAGTGCATAATAGCAAACACATTAAATATTATAGGATTCCAGAGAATATTAGGTCTGGAATATAAAGTTACAACATAAGTACAATTATTTAAAGTCTATGACTAAAACAGAAAAGTACAATACATATAACTTAATTTAAGGGACTACACTGTAATTGTGATGAAACCTGGGGGTTTATTGAAAAACAACCAGCCATAGTAGGTTTTAGCTTTTCGAGCTAAAACAACCTTGACTAGGGCCCTTTGGGCCTTTTGGCCCATGTGGGTGGTGCAGGGGGGGCGAATGGGGTTTCGGTTCAAGGCCCAGGAGGGGAGGAGGCACGTGCGGGATAAAAGGGGGTCGAGGGGCAGTTAGGGTTTTCTAATCTCGGCTGCTGCACTAGCTCCTTTGTGCCGTTGTGTCACCTCGCTGCTCTCGCCATCTATTCGTTGTGTCACCGCGCCACACCGCGACATCGCCTAACACAGAGTGTATTCCTCCTCTTGATCGGAGGAGAGGTAGATGCAGCCATCGCCGTTGGGGACCCAGAAATAGAGCCTGTGGCTGCCGGAGACTAAGATCCCAGGCGAAATCCAAAACGATGGAGGAGGTGGCGAGTGGGGTCTCCGATGGTCCTTCACCAACGGGGTAGTTGAGGTCAGGGCCGTCGCCGTGTGGGGAGGAAGCCGGCTCCACCTTCAAGCTTGGGCGGCTTCGTCCACCGACGCAGATCATAAAGATTTGGCGTGGAGGAGTGGCCGGTGACAGGGCCAGGGAGGAGTCACCCAAGGCATCGGTGGCCTCGACATTGTCACCGTGATCAGTATCCGTGGCCGTGACAACGTAGTATGTGGGGACCCCATGGCATGCAGTCATGGTGCCCCCAGGTTAATGGTGTAGCTGGGGCCGGACACCATCGTGGTGGCCATCACGGTGTTGGAGGTGGCGGTTTGACCATTCTCACCGTCGGGCTCTAGGTGAATGCAAGGCCTCAAGTTGACGACACCGCTTGCATCAACCGGGGCCAGAGCGGTGCTAGAGCTTTTGCCGGATGTGTCAATACGGGGACGATAGAGCAGGAGAGGACCACGATGGCCGCGTCCGTTGTTGAAGCGATGGTCATGGCGACCATGACCAAGAAGGAAGCGGTGGCCACAGTGTCCGTGGCCCTGGTGAGCGTGGTGGCCGTAGCGACTGTTGGTGTTATTTATTGTATCATTTTATATCTCAATTAGGTGGTTATTTTATTGATTTTGATCACTTATACCACTTGGCGGTTAACGATTAACCTTGTTTTTTTAGTATGTTGTGCTTTTTGGACAAAGTGATAAATCTGAGGAAAAGTATGCAATTTGAGGAGAAATTGAGCAGATGGAAGAAATTCAAAAAATCAATTAAAGACTGTAGAAAAGGGCCAAAAATTAGATGGAGAAGAATCTTGGAGTGACGGGCCACTGGCCCTAGGCAAGTGGGCCCAGGGAGGCCAGGCGCCCATGTGTGTGGAGTTTTTTATTTTTATATTTTTTTATTAAAAATTTAAATAAATAGATTCCCCGTAGGAGAATTTGTAAAACTAGGCGCCTGCAGCCCTCTCAGGGGGCTGCAGCCCTCTGAGAGGGCGGTTAGAGGCCCTAACTACCCCCTGAGAGGGCGGCAGGCCTAACCGCCCCCTCAGAGGACGAGTACGGCGTGTCCGCCGGAGCTGGCTCCCTTACCACCCTCTAAGGGGGCGGGTAGGGGTCCTTACTGCCCTCTTAGGGGGCAGTAAGGGGTCTCCCCGCCCACCGCACTCCGCTGCCCGCCCACCCGCCCTCTCCTATAAAAAGGCTGAAAAATAGGCCAAAATTTCATTATAATCCGAAAAAAGAAAAAGTTGAGAAGAGGGAGGAGAAGAGAGGAGAGGAGAGGGGAGGAAGAGAGGTCGGTGAAGCCCTGCTGCATTTGAGCCGCGGATTTAAAAAATAATTTCGGGTAAGCCTTTTTTTCCTTTTTGTTGTTGTTAATTAGTGTAGTAGTAGTATATGACATAGGTTTCAGGCATTTATGACCTAGGGTTTAGAAAATTGTCAAATTTATTTAGAAAATTGTACGATAGCAGTGCAATGTAGAATATTATTTTCAGTATATTATTTTTACTATATTGGGGTTGTACCTGTGGACGTAGGAGGTAGCAGTATATGATAATTTGCGAACCTATGATAGCATTTAGAAATAATTTTATCCGATAATTAGAAATATAGTTTATTGTCTTAACATTCGTTATGTTTGCGGGTGTTTCTAGGGATGGCAGATAAATTAATTTTTCAGATATATTATAGTGAGGGTGAAATTAGTTACGGTCCTAACGGTGTAGATCTGTCTGGATTTCGTCATGTCATGAAGGGTCTTAGTAAAGCTAATGAGAGGACCATTGTGGGTGTGCGCAAATGGCTCATGCGGTTTTTCCAACTAGATCCGCAGCAACATGAGCTGAAGTTGAAAGCTGTCCTTAGTCGTGCTAGTCATGGATACTTTGGTGAGCTTGTTCCCATCGAAGCCACATCAACTTGGAGGCAGTATATAGATATATGTTGTGAACGTGGCCTGCCGCTTGTTTTGTTAGCTGAGGCATACCTGGAATATCAAAATGAGGTGAACTCTGCGGAAGCAGTAGCAGGACCAAGTGAGGCAGTGGAAGATGAATCAGAGGCGGCTAATGTCGGGTCCAGGGAGGAAGTTGGTGATATTCCAGAGTTGCAAACCGATGGGTGTAGCTGATGAAGGGGAGCACATCCCTAGCATCATTGAAGATATGAATTTGGAGGATGAAGAGTTGGAGGGAGGCCTTGCCGATGGGGATTTGTCTGACGAGGAGGGTAATGCTCCAGTTCCTACAGAGTGAAGGGATCATGAATTTTTGAAGCTGGTGGTTAGTGAGGCTGACCAGACACCATGGTAGTACCATGAGAATGAGGTGTCACAGGGTGCTATGTACCCTACAAAAGAGGCAGTTATTGATGCAGTGAAATTCTGGTCGTTATCTCTTTCGTAGGCAATTCAAGGTTGTTAAATCCAGTAAAAGGGAGTACGATATGAAGTGTTTGGTGCCGCAATGTCCTTGGTGGGTGCACGCATTCAGAGGGAAATGGGTGGACTACTGGCAGTGCTCAATAGTTAAGGAACATAATTGTCACATTGAGGAAATAGAGTTCGCCCACCAGAACCTGTCTTCTGCTTTCATTGTAAATGTTATGTACGGAGAGATTATGGACAACCTAAGGTATGAGTCACGATCAATAATCCGTGCTATTGAGCAAATGTTCCAGTACACAATAAACTATGCGAAGGCATGGAGGGCGAAACAAAAGGCTATTGAGATGAGGTTCGGAACATATAAAGATTCATATCACAATCTACCTCGTCAATTAGCCACAATTTGTGGAAGAAACCCAGGCAGCTACTATGATATCAAGCATTATCCCTCTATTGATGTGGAGTACAGCGGAAAAAGAGTGTTGCAGCGTGCTTTCTTTGCATTCGCTGCAACTATCAAAGCATTTCAATATTGCCGACCCATCATACGCCTAGATGGAACATTCCTGACTGGGAAGTACAAAGGGCAGATATTGTCTGCAATTGGGGTCGACGGTAACAACCAAGTCCTGCCACTAGGGTTTGCTTTCGTGGAGAGTGAGAACGGGGACAGCTGGTATTGGTTCCTAGAGTGGGTTAAACATGCAATTGTTCTTGACCGACCAGATGTGTGTCTCATTCATGATAGACATGCATGATTGTTGCAGGCTTTGCTGGATATGCAACATGGTAGCGTTCGACGGGGTGTAGCAGCACAGTGGCCCGACCTCAAAAGCAGGCGGTGCATGCATCATATGGGTGTGAACTTCTACAGACAGTTTAAAAACAAAGAGTTAATGAAGCTTTTCAAGAAGTTGTGCAGTCAAAACCAGCAACGTAAGTTCAATGCACTATAGGCAAGACTTGATGAACTGACTCTAAAACAAACTACGGAGGCTGCACCTAACGATGATGAACCAATAGCTCTTGGACCTCTTCCAACCGATACTCCGCAGATTGTAAGGAGATCAGGCTCATCTATTCGGAGCTTCTCACAGTGGATACGTAATGAGCCAAATGAAAAATGGGCTCTGTTGTACGACAGTGGTGGTGCAAGGTACGGAGTAATGACTACAAATCTTGCAGAGATTTATAACTGGGTCATGCGAGGAATGAGGTCCCTACCACTAGTTGGTATTGTAGAAGGCATTTTGCATGGGACTTGTAAGTACTTTATTGATCGGTATGCAGCTGCTAAGGTTGTAATGGAGGACAATCGTATGCTTTACGGACGGATACTATGTGAGTATATGGAGAAGGCTAATAAGAAGGCCCCCATGCATCGCGCAAATCAAGAGGGCACTGCGGAGCACAGGTTCAGTGTCCTGTGTCAGGATAAGGGTCGGAAGGGGGGTAGACATGAGCGGCATGTTCAAGAGTGTGTGCTAAGGAGTGGGACATGCATCTGTAGTTGCTAGAAGCCACAATTACTCCACAAACCTTGTACACACGTCATAGCTGCGTGTACGAAGCACCATATGCTTCCCAGGCAATATGTTTGAAAGTAATTTATGAAAGATCAAATACTCAACACCTGGAACCATGAGCTGTATGGTTACGGTATTATTGACACTTTTACAAGTAATCCAAGGCCTGCAAAAATATACGTGCCTGATTTGGAAAAGATGAAGAACGCACCTGGCCGAAGACAAACTCGTCGGATTCGCAACGTTATGGATGAATCCGAGGCTGGCCCTAGGGTCAAGCGATGCAGTCAGTGCAATGAAATAGGTCACACGTACAAGTATTGTCCCAAAAATGCACTAGGTGATGCACCTGTTGTCTAGGTGAGTTTTATGGTGTGTTGTGCTCGTTTTGTACCATTTTAATCTTCGTTAATGTTGCATATAGTGATATAGTTAATTTGCATTCAAAGTATATTGTTACTGTCTTTATCTAACAATGCATTAATGTACATGTCTTTCAAATGCAGATATGGCTGACCTTACGAACCCCGAGCTTCTAGACCCTGCCGTGGACAAGAAGCATCGCAGCTTCTTATCCGTCGATCACTAGACGGAGCTAGGAGTGTTTCGACCACGGGGCCCTGGAGAGCTGCTCACGATAGACAAGCGATGGAAGCACACGTACTTCGATAATTTGATACGAAATTGCCATATCACTGATGTAGTTTCATATTATTGATATACTGCAACACTTACAGGTTGGCAGCGACCGGACTCCTACCGCTTTGCCGGTTGGTCGAGGCCCGATCGACGGAGAACCCTGAGGCAGCGGCCCGTCGTTTCTACTTTGATCGGTCGCTGATAGTAGCACTGGTCGACCGATGGAGGCTGGAGACACATACGTTCCATCTCCTGTGCAGCGAGATGACCCTGACCTTGCAGGACGTAGCCTACCTCTTAGGCCTTCCTTGCGCAGGAGCTGCGGTTGAGGTCATCGATATGCAGGCCGACTGGATCAATGACATGCATCAGCGCTTTGACCCGGTGGAGCGGAAGGCGGATGCACCCCCCTACGTGCCTGAGTTCTTGTCCGATGCACGAGGGCCAACGAAGAAGTGGATCCTACAGTTTTAGGTACGGTACAATACAACATATCAAATACTATTATAGTATGTAGTAATGCTCGTTTTTGACACCAGCCATATTTGCAGCCGGCGTACATACACCCCCATGCCAACGCATACGCGGTCTCCAGGCATTTGGAGGCCTTTCTGCTTTGGTTGTGTGGGTGGGTTATGTTCACTAGTGTCCAAGACCACCTGGTTGCCAGGACGCTTGTGCCATACGCCCGGTTGATAGCGGATGCTGATGCGGAGGAGGTACCGCAGTTCAGTTGGGTATCCGCTGTCCTTGCTGCGATGTATCAGGCGCTCTGCGACGTGTGCACGAAGAAAGAGCCACTAGCCACTTTCGCCGGGTGTCCACTTTTTCTGCAGCTGTGGTCATACGAGCATTTCACCATAGGTAGGCCGGTGGTGGACCGCTCCCTGTACCCAGTGGAATGGTACGGCGAGCCGAACAAGGACGCAACTACTATGGCCTCGATGTGGTGCCGTCGTCGGGTACGTATTTTACATTAACACTTTGCTTCGTGTTCTTTTTCCCTCTAACAATTTTTAACGATGTTTGTCACGTAGCCACACTGGGCGCACGAGCAGCCTCGCAGCGCTTACGAGCATTTTCGTACCCAGTTCGACAGGCTACGTCCGGACGATGTGGTATGGGAGCTATACAACATCTTGGCCGTGCAAAAACGTGCAGGATTGGGTTTGTCACCGTTGTGTACCCACGACGAGGAGTACTGGCTCACGAAGGCACCGCTTGTCTTCGACATCTACGTCGAAGAGTACTCACCGCACCGCGTCATGCGGCAGTTTGGCCGTCACCAGGCATTCCCTCTCGTCCACATCTGTACCGTCCCCGTGCAAGTCCACAGGTACATATGCAAAATTACAGTTTTTGTAACCTTTGTTTTACTGTGACTTACATTTACCGTGGTTCAAATGCAGGTACACATGGAAAGGCCAGCCAGCTGGCAACCTCTGGGCAGAGCGCTTGGCCCCTTACGTGGCAACAAGGGCCCAAGCGCTATAGGATGTCGTGGAGGAGGCTCGTCCCCACACCGAGCGGAACTTCAACGAGTACCTACGGTGGTACGTTCCACGTACACGCACACATGTCACTTACACCCCAGCGGGTGTCCGGCCCCACATCGCATCGACAACAGAGGCATACCCGGTGCATTGGGACGAGGACGCCGCATTAGCAGTAAGTTGTTTTTTGAAGTCAGTAGTCCATACTCAACGAACAAAACCGTATACTGTAATTGTTTACTTCTGTTCGTATCCGCAGGCAGATATCATTTATGATGTACATAGGAATGCAGCTGGTGCCATGGACCGCCTCTGGCAAAGGCACCACCGAAGTGCGTCGGATGTTGCGAGCTTCATCAAGCGGGTTTTCAACAAGACAGCACGCGCCTTAAAGTTAACCTCCTGCCGATCTACCACAGATGTAGCAGGGGCGCCTCCGAGGTCCAGTGGTGTCCACGCCGAGTCGTCTCGGTAGTCAGACGTGCACTGTCGTTCATCCGTGTCGGCACCCACACGACCCCTTTTACCATGTCATGGAGGCTCGGAGTAACTTGGTACGAATTTTACTTTTGAATAATATTGAACAATATCCTTTACTTACTACTGCATTGATTATTAAACTTTCATTAGGTCCACCTGCACAAGTCTCAACGCAGCCTCGTAGATCGAGCCCTGTGCGTCCACCCTCAGGTACTAGCGGCACCCTTCATCCAAGTTTTTAATACTTTCAGCAAATTAAGTTAATATTGTGCTCAGATTACTTCGATGACGAGGCCGGTCCGTCTTCGGCGGCCCCACGCCCGACCCCGCCCACAATGTTCGAGCCATACTACGGCATGACAGTGTGGCCTTCTTCTACTGCACTGTCATACCATGCAGGTACAATTATACAATTTTTACCACTACTTTCAATACCACATTGTTCGTATCTAACGTAATTATTTGTTCGTAGCCCCTCCAACCAGTACACATGGACGCCTGCAGAGCCTTCACAGTCCTCCTACCCTAGTCAGGAGGATGAGGCTGGCCCGGACGCCGCATACGACCTCGTTCGTGACTTCTTTGGGGGCACACCTGACTACGATGTCCTCCAGCAGTCCCAGGTACCCAGTGCTCCCCTTCGGACACAGCCCATGCAGGACGAGGCATCGACACCGATGCTCTCTACTAGGCCTACCAGACACGTCGGTCCACCTGGCCCCCTCACCTAATCCAGGGGTCACGTGAGGGTTAACTAGCGGCATCGGGACCACGATGGGGCGCACGGGTGACGACAACGAGGGAGGCAGCAGTAAAATTTTACATTTTATGTAACTTACATATGCATATTCGCTTCGTGATGTACTCCTATGTATTCAGACACGTTAACTATGTATGGTCGACTTAGCATGTTGTAACTACATTTCGTATTCAGACACATTTAATGAAGAAGTGACCACACTACTGAACTTTAACCATGACTTGATAACACATGCCTCCTTGCGCAGGCTTTAAACAAGACGTGACAACACTACCCAGCTTTTTCCAAACAATACATGACAACACGGGTACCAATAAATGTGGAATCTCTGACCATGATCAATGACACAACTTTCCCATTCTTCAAGATGGAATTCGATGCTCCTGCCACCAGCTACGCCCCTGCCCTCACTCCTTTCTTCAAGAGCGAATCCAATGCTCCTGCCTCCCCCAACTATAAATAGCCGAACCTCCTTACGTTGAAGCATCACTCATTTCTCATATCTCTCAAATGCAATGTCTTCCTCAGCTCCATCAAGCCCACCAAAGAAACATTAGGGGACTACCATACCTAAAGGTCTTGAACCACCATGTGGTTCTGTGGTGACCTTTGTAAGCTCCGCGAGTCGCAGGGCATCTCATACACCTATGGGCTACGCTTCTTCATGTGTGCCAACTACGAGCATGACAAGACTCAACATGCAACAACTGGTTATCGACCGGTACAATAACAGATATCCGCCTCATCTCTTCCGATTTCGCACCCTCTTTTACTAACCGCTCATCTTGTTCCATTTGTTCAGTCCCCTCCACCGCTCTGTGATTTTATTCAATGGCTCGACAATGAGCAAAATGACGCACAGAAGCAGTGGGTCGACATGAACATGAAGTGGAGAAGGGAAGCGTACGCACGTCGGGAGTACGAGCAACAGCAAGAGGAACTTCGCCTCAAGCGGGAGGAAGAAGTGCGCATGAGGAAGGCGACGCACGACCGTATCGTGGCTCCGGCTTGGGAGGCTGAGAGGGAAAGGAAGCGGGAGAGAGCCCGCCGTGCTAAGGCGGCAAGTCACGATGCCCTCCAAAAGAGAAAGTATCCTAGATGCACTCAGTAGAGAGTATCTAATGTAACCCGACATACTTTCCCTCCCTAAGACATGTTATGATTAGGATCGGCGCACTAATAAGTATGTCTTAGTGCGAACCGTACATGCCACCTTTGTTTCCTCATTATGTCATCGCGGTAACAGTGTATTGTAATGTTTTCACCCTATGTTTAATAATATGTTTGTCCTCGTTCGCACCCCATACTCACGTAAAATGCCGCGACTGCTAATTACTGATTTTTTATTCTCCGACTATGACATAACCTACTCCAAATTTAAATTCTTAATTTCCTTAAAGCCCTTCCTTTTTATTTCTTCAATTACACAAAAAATTACATTTTTAGGGAGAAAAAAGGCCCTAACCGCCCCCTCAGAGGGCGGTTAGCCCCCTTACCGCCCTCAGAGGGTGGTTGGTCCCCTTGCCGCCCTCTGAGGGTGCGGTTAGGCCTGCCGCCCTCTTAAGAGGCGGTTAGGGCCTCTAACCGCCCTCTCAGAGGGCTGTAGCCCCCTGAGAGGGCTGCAGGCGCCTAGTTTTGCAAATTCTCCTACGGAGAATCTATTTATTTAAATTTTAATCAAAAAAATATAAAAAAACTCCATGTGTGTGTGGGCACCACTTGGTCGGTTTAGGCAGGCCTTCTAGAAGATGGAAGGTGGAACCTACATTGATACGTTTGGAAGATTTCCTCAGCGGAAAAGACTAAAAAATGTGAAAAAACAAGATGCACAAGTCCGGGACCCTGCTAGAATTTTTGCTAGCCATTACTTGATCTTTTTCAGCCACATACATCTCTTTTGAGATTATCCATCTTTTGCTACATCGTATTTGAAAGAATACTTGGCTTTTATGTAATCCTCGGAGTAAAGATTTGTCAGGAGAAAACTTGCTGGAAAGGAAGATGAAGAATGTTTACACTCTATCCAGAGAGTTTGTTCATGGAAATTCAAGGTTGTATAAAAGAAAATATTCAGAAGAAAAAAAGAAGAAAAAGAAAAGAGGGGAAAGCAAGGATGAGAAAATTAAGAAGAGTATAATGCAAAGAGATTGAGTGTGCGGGTATTCAGGAATCAAGTTAAGTTGAGTGCAAAGAAGAGGTTTATTCTGAAAAGTTGAGTGCAAAAGCCAAGTTATTCTTTCTTGAATCTTACCATGTGCAACTTGATGGAGGGGACGTCCTTGGTGCCCCGAGATCATTCTATACCATTGCACATGTACACATTTCCAAAAATGAGCTTTTCCACATATACATCCACTCCAAAAACCTTTTGATGAGAGCTCCCATTTTCTTCTGAGAATTCTTATTTGACTTGACAATATCTTGGGCAAGAGTTTGACTATTTTTCCTACCAAGCTCCACTAAAAGCATTATTTTTAGAAGTGGAGTGGTGGGGATGAGTGTTATACACTTTCTGTGTGCATGCGAGGTTTTAAGCTCCTGTTGAAGAAGGACAGATGTAATTCTTGACTTGGGGAGATATCTTTTCGTTCTGGTTCTTGCTCTAAGAATAGAATGTTTTTCTAAAGTGGGGTTTTCAACATTTGACTATTTGCTATGGGGGATTAGAGAGTAGGTTGAGATGAGAAGTTCTACGTGGCTTAGTCTTGATTTTGGATTGTTATGGCTTGGCTGAATTGATTAAGTATCTTGATTTTTGCTTAGCTATGCTAATCTTTCATGAGGTAGTAATCGATCACTTGCTCAAGGACGAGCAAGATCTGAGTGTGGGAGTGTTGTTGGCATCATTGATTGTACCATTTTATATCTCACTTAAGTGGCTATTTCATTGATTTTGATTACTTATGCCACTTGGTGCTTAATGATTGACCACATTTTTTAGTATGTTGTGCTTTTTGGACAAAAAGTGACAAATCTCAGGAAAAGGACGCAATTGGAGGAGAAATTGAGCAGATGGAAGAAATTCAAAAAATCAATTTAAAGACTGCATAAAAGGGCAAAAAGTTAGAAGGAAAAGAACCCTGGAGCGATGGGTCGCCGACCCTGGGCAAGTGGGCCTAAGGAGGCCATGGTGCCCATGGGATCCTCCTACGCCCAACGCTCCTGTGGTCAACTCTACGATGCACTCGATGTGCACACACAAACGTGACAACACCTGGAATCCCAAGGTGTTCACAGATGGCACAATGCCCTATTCCACAGCTCGACAACATGCAAATCTAACCATTACCGAGTCAGCTAATCATTTGGAGGCTGCCGCAGATGCAAATTGGAAGCACATCATTTGGAGACTTAGCATTTGGTTCCTCCACCGTATCATTGCAATTTTATTGACAACAAGTGGGTTTTCAAGTTGAAACACCATGCCGACGGCACCATTGAGCGATACAAAGCCAAGATTGTGGCCAAAGGATTCAAATAGCGATACGATGTCGACTATACAGACTTTCAGTCCAATGGTGAAGCATGACACAATTCGGCTTGTGCTATCCATTGCCATCTCATAGCGGTGGTTTTTGCGGCAACTTGACATTCAAAATGCCTTTCTCCATGGACGGCTAGAGGAAGACGTATACATGCGCCAGCCTCTAGGGTACATCTACCATCAGCTTCCTCACCTTGTCTGCAAACTCGATAAGTCTCTATATGGGCTTGGTAACTATTGTTATATGAGAACTCCACATAAGGGAGGTTCTTATCCCAACTCTTTCCGTTCTTTAAAGCACATGCTCTCAGCATATCTTCTAGAATCTGGTTGGTTCTTTCTGTCGGTCCATTAGTCTGCGGGTGATAAGCTGAACTAAAGTTCAACCTGGTGTCCATGGACTCATGTAGTCACTTCCAGAAACGTGATGTGAACTGGGTACCTCACTCCTACAGAAGATCGATTGGCGTGAACTTCTAATCGATTCCTTATTCATTGTTGCCAACGATTTCGTTGGAAGAGAACCATAGTACCAGCAGACCATCATGCTCACTTCAGAATCAGGGTGACGGTCAGATACTATCCTCTTGAGTACTCCATGCAGACACACAATCCTAGACATGTACAATTCTATGAGCCTTTGTCCCTTATATGTCTCCTTGACTAGTATAAAGTGAGCTACCTTTGTTAGCCGATCTACTACGACCCATATAGAATCATACCCGGATTGGGTTCGAGGTAATCCGCTGGTGTTCAGCCTTAACCCGCTGGCATGTGTCACACAGAGCCACATATTCATTCCGTACCACCAATATTGATATTTGAGATCCTGGTACATCTTAATGCTTCCCGGGTGGATGGAGTAAGCTGAGTCATGGGCTTCTCTTAAAATTGACTCCCGAATGGACTTGACATTCGGAACACATATTCTTTTCTTATACCACACCACTCCTTGCTCATCTTCCGTGAATCATGGAGCCTTGTCCTTTTTAATGAGTTGTTTGATCTCCAAAATCTTCTCGTCTTCTTGTTGGCCCTTACGTATATCCTGCTCCAGAGTAGAATCCACTTCCATTACAACTGCATCTGCATTGGATATAATGCCCAAATTAAGCTTTTCAAACTCTTTATATAGTCCAGGCTGTCTTTCCTATAAGGTCATCATACTAACATAGACCTTCCTGCTCAGGGCATCTGCCACTACATTTGCCTTTCGGGGAAGGTAGTTGATTCCCAAATTGTAATCCTTGATAAGTTCCAGCCATCTACGCTGTCTGAGGTTGAGATCGGGTTGAGTGAAGATATACTTTGGACTTTTATGATCCGAAAAGATCTTGCATCTCTGCCCTATCAGGTGTGTCTCCAAATCTTGAGTGCACGAACTACAGCAGCTAGTTCCAAATCATGAGTAGGGTAGTTCTCCTCATGCTTCCTTAATTGCCTTGAAGCATAAGCTATAATGTGACCTTCTTGCATTAGCACACATCCCAACCCTTGGCGCAAGGCATCACAGTACACCGAGAATGGCTTCTTTGTGTTAGACATGATTAGCACTGGGGCGGTGGTTAACCTCTTCTTTAGTTCATTGAAGCTAGCCTCCCGAGCAGGAGTCCATTTAATTTCCTTTCCTTTCTCCAATAACTCCGTTATTGGCTTGGCGATCTTGGATAAGCCTTCTATAAAGTGACGACAGTATCCAGCCAAACCCAAAAAACTCTGAATCTCTGAAACGGTTTGCAGTGGCTTCCAATTTAGGACCTCCTTCACTTTGCTGGGGTCAACGGATACTCCTCCTGCTGAGATGATATGACCTAGAAAGGAGACTTCCTTCAACAAAAACTCACACTTGCTCATCTTGGCATATAACTGATTGTCCCTAAGTTTCTGCAGGACCATCCCCAAATGCTCCTCATGCTCTTCCTCGTCCTTCTAGAAGACCACGATATCATCAATGAACACAACCACAAACTTGTCCAGATAATCCATGAAAACCTTGTTCATGAGGTACATGAAGTATGCTAGGGCGTTGGTCAATCCAAAAGACATCATCATAAACTCATATAGACTATATCGGGTGACAAAAGTGATTTTGGGCATGTCCGATGCTTGAATCTTTAGCTGATGGTACCCTGACCGCAGATCAATCTTGGAAAAGACACATGCTCCTTTTAGCTGATCAAACAAATCCTCAATGCGAGGTAAGCGGTACTTATTCTTAATGGTCACCTCATTAAGTGCACGATAATCGATGCACATTCTTTGAGTTCCATTTTTCTTTGGCACAAAGATAACTGGGCCACCCTAGGGTGAGGTGTTGGGGCGAATAAACACCTTGTCTAATATCTCTTGGATTTGCTCCTTGAGCTCCGCCAACTGATTGGCATCCATTTGGTACGGTCTCTTATATATAGGAGCAGTGGCAGGTACTAATTCAATAAAAAAACTCAATGTCTCGGTCTGGTGGCATACTTGGCAATTCTTCGCTGAAGACATCCAAAAACTCGCTGACTACTCTGACTTCCTCCACTGCCTTGACTTGGTTAAGCTTGATATTCCCTCCTGATTCTGCTGTGGCCTTGAACTCCACCTTGGTGCCACATGTATGTGTCAACTGAACTATCTTGGTAGCACATGCTATCACTCCATTGAATTGAGCCAACCAATCCATTCCCAGAATAATATCTATCCCTTTAGATTCCAAGACGATAAAGTTTGTAGGGAATTCTACCCTTCTATGGCAAGGCTTATCTTAGGGCATACATGCCTCGATTCCATTTCTCCGCCTGGAGAACTAACTACCAATTGACTTTTCATTACGGCTAGCAGTAGATTATGCTTTTCTACGAACTTAGTTGAAACAAAAGAGTGTGTTGCCCCGGAATCGAATAAAATTGTAGCAGGGTGAGAGTTGGCGGGGAACATACCAAGTACCACATCTGGGGAGTCTTGGGCATTCTCTACTGCGACGTTGTTGACTCGCTCACTTATGAAGTTCTGATGAGGCTGCTGCTGTGGCTGACCTCTAGGGTGATTCTGCTACTGGTTGTTGGCTTGACCCTGCTGCTTCTTGGAGCACTTATTGGCAAGGTGCCCAAAGTTTCCACAGTTGAAGCATGGGCCAATGGTACTAGTTCCCTGGCCAATGCGACCCTATTGCTGCTAGTTCTGGTTCATGAGGCGTGAGTCCTAGTAGTTGGAGCGCTATTGCTGCTGGAACTGTTGCTTCGGCTGACTGAAGGTTCCTGAAGCCTGGTTGGGTGCCCTCTGTTGTTGGTTCTGACCTGCCTGGCGATACACCTATACTGAGGGAGGTGGGTTGAAGCGGGGACGGGTGTTGCTGCCTGAGGACTGACCCTGCATCATCCTCTTGGGCTCTTCTCCTAAATTCTGCTTCTTCTTCTCTAGAATGAAGGTCTGTCAACAAGCTTTTGGAAGCTTGAATACTCACTGGCTGAGAGAGAGAGTACTAAAGTCCAGGGTTCAAACCTTCTAAGAAACAATCTTGTTTCTTTTCATCCGTGTCTACATCTCCGGGGGCATAGCGGGATAGCTGCGTGAACTTGGTAAGGTATTCACGCACTGACATAGGACCTTGCTTTAATGCCAGGAACTCTCTCTGTTTAAGCTTCACTTCTCCTTCTGGCACATGGTGCTTATGGAAACTGTTCTTGAATTCTCTCTAAGTAATTTCTTGTGGGTCATCATGGACGGCTGTGTATGCTACCCACCAATCTGACGTTGGTCCTACAAGCTAGTGTGAAGTGAAACTGACTCTTTCCCTACCTGTGCACAGAGAAATCTGCAGCTTGCTTTCAATTATCTTGAGCCAGTCATCAGCATCCAATGGTTCGACTGCCTGTGCAAAGGTTGGTGGCTTGGTGCTCAGGAAGTCCTTTAACTTGTTCTGTGGCTGCATTTGCGGTGGCGATGGCAGTGCCTGATAAGCTGGAGGCACCTGCTGAAGTCTTGCCACGGCCTGCGCCAAGCCCTGTATAATCTGGGTTTGCACGGCCATCATTTGCATTGGGTCCACTGGGTTCCGGTTGGTTCGCCTGTTCCAGGAGAGAAACGTGTCCTGGTTGTCATCCTGGGGGTGAGCATTAGGGTTACCGCCTTCAGCGTTGTTCCTGTCGGTGCTAGCATTGTTCACATTCCTTGTGTTCACCATCTTCAAGAACATGAGATTGGGCACGAGAACAGGGCAAGGACAGATGAAGAATAACAAAGACTCAAAAATTGATTCATAGATTGAGGACATATACAACTGCAAAAGACAAACTTTCACATCGCATCGACACAAACCAAGCAACCCTAACACCCAGTTCACAACATAGAAATCAAGCAAATCATTACATCAAGAAACGACTCTAAATGACGCTAACTACTACTAGGGAAACTGCTAACTTAGGAACTATCGCCACCCTCTGATAGATCCTGTGGTCCAACTTGTAGAGCAGCTTCAAGGTGGAGCTTCTTGCGGGAGGGAGCGAGGCAACTCTGGATTAGGCCTCTCCTCTGGTTCTTCTTCTGAATCCTCTGGCATCATCGCCTGAAGGGCGCGAACCCTCTCCTCTGCTTCGGTGAGCCTTAGGTGCATGTTGTGTAGCTCGTCGAGGGCTCCTTCTAGCTCCTATGTCAAGGTGTCGGTGAAGCGAACCTGCTCCACCAATCTGGCGTCACCCACCCTGTTGGTGGGGGCAAAGGTGACCTCCAAGCTTTCACTCGCACACTGTGGGTAGAAGTGGTATGGCGTAGTCTGAAGGACGTCGTGGTACTCTGCACAGAGAACTGACAGTGCCTGGCGAGCTGCGTGGCCGATCGCAACCGCGAAGGTCTCTCTCGGGGCGACGGTTGAGTGGATCCTACGCACCTTGCTCCTGTCGTCATCCGGGTTCTTCTCGTAGATGGTTACCTCCACCATCCAGGCGTAGCCATGGTTGCTGAGCGGTGTCTGGATCCCCTTGTAGACTGGAGCCTCCTGATAGCCTAGGCCCTTGAGGATCGTCCAGAGCTTGTGAGGTAACTCCCCCGCCTGTAGGCCAGAAGAATGAAACTCTGCAGGTGACTAGAATGCCCAAGTAACCTCTGAGGGAGCTCTCGTAGGGATGAAGCCACCAACCTGCTTGAGGTGCATCTGCTTCGTGCGAGCCATCTAAAATTTTGAAAGAGAGAGGAATCAGTAACTATTTTACAAAAAATTTATAAACAAAGGCAATAGAAGGGAGACCAGAAACAACACTAGCTGAGCGAAAGATTTTTCAGAAATCCCTTTTTTTAACGGAGATATGTCCTTAATATCGACCATTTCTAGCTAGGCTTGCATCCTACGGTCAACACGACTCTGATACCAGACGTTTGTTTTTAGCGCGGCCTAGCCCAGTTCTTCAACCCGCAGCCTAGCTCCCGGCCCAGTCCATTTCATTAGCGAAGCCCAGCCCATCTCCCCTCTCTCTCGTTGACACCTGGGCCCTGCTTGTCAGCTTCGTCCTCACGCTCGCGCACACACCCGCGTTCGCAACTGCCACACCGCGTCGTCCGATTTCGCCGGCGCACGTCCAGCCCCCGTGCCCATGAACTCCGCAACGGCACGCATGCCTCTGCGCTTTAAGTTGCGCCTGCAGCCCTTGCGCCTCCCCCACTCCGCACTCCCTCTCCAGTCCCCGAGCCTCCATTGCCATCGCCGAGCTCCGTCGAGTGCCGTCCGTCGCGTCTGAGCTGTCCCCTTCACGTCTGAGTCCGTCATCAGCTTTGCGGAAGCACGGGGATTCAATTTCACCGCTTATCGTCGCCGCACCACCGCCGAAATCACCTCTCTACCGAGCGCCGGTGAGTCCCGCCGCCACCTCGCCATCGACAACCCTAATCGATGCATCCCGCTGCCAATTGACCATCTCTCCAGCACTGCAGAACCCCGTGGAAGCTTCCTCGCCCGCCAATTTCACCCCTTCGTCGCAGTAGCTGAGTTTCCGTCGAGCTCTGACCTCCGCCGCCGTTCTTCTCTGTCGCAGAGTCACCGCCATCCGCCGTGAAGCCCTCGATGAGAATCCCCACCTACATCTCGTTCGTTTGCGCCATTTATCGTCGAGTTTGGTAGCCCGTAGCGCTAGATCGAGCATCGTCGGCGATGCTTCGGCGAAACCAGCGGTGGTGCCACCGTACGCCAACCCCTGCCGCCGCCCTTCCTTCCCAACCACCGCGAGCCATTGGATCTCCCACCAACGGCTCAGATTAGATCGGCCAAACCCCATACCCTTTTGGTCTACCATGGACCAGTGGACTCGGTCCACAGCGCCGGTCCACCGTCCCAGTCAGCAGCCCCATAGGCGCCACGTCAGCTCTTGGGCCGCGTCAGCAACCATGTAAGCCGCCATGTCAGCCCACCCGAGCCCAGTCAGTCTGCTGATGCAATAAATAGGTTTTTCAGTACAAAAATAATTCCCTTATTCCCTGAAATTAGGTAATTTTGCATTTAGGCCCCCAAACTTTTCTATTTTCATAAATATACCCCTGTTAGTTCTATATTTTACCTTTAGGCCCCTAAACTTTTGTATAATTACAAATAGGTCCCTAAATTTTACATATAGATCCCTGGAACTTTCTATTTTTGCAATTTAGCCCCTGTAATTTTTCAGAAAAGCCCTTGTAGATTAAAACCATCACAACTTTTTCATACGAGCTCCGATATACGATTCTTGAGCTCCCGCGATCGTAGCAGTGTGTACTGTCCATTAGTAACCTTTTTATAGTGCTTTGTCGCTATTTTGTGTACTGTTCTTAGATGTTGTGTTTGTTTATTTCCGGTGTGCGCGATTTCTTTAGGAGACGAGTAGTGTGTGAGCTTGCAGGACTAGACGTTCGAGGAATTTGATTAACCTGCATTTGAAGGCAAGTGTTCTTGATCACTTTGACACCATTGTAGGACAATGTAGCTTTTATTTTTCTAGATGCATGCTTGTTTAATATGGAATCCCATGGTTAGGGTTTTACTAGATTTTGTGTGACATTCCTTGTAGCCATTGATGAGTTGTAGGAAATAAAGGGTAGATGTGCTAGTGCTATTATGGTAGGGGTAAAGATTAAACTACACTAATGTTTAAACAACAAGAACTTGGGTATGGTAATTTTTTAGTAACATGGTATAGGGATCCCAATTAGATAGCTAGTTTGAGGTGGTGCTGCAGAGCAGGTCTGTGGTTATTCCTATTGGGGATCCTAAGGACTGGTTTGTAAAGCCTGTTATCTGGTATAACAGCACAACCACGAGGCTTATATGGGTACGGCCTGGCCAAATAATTAGTTACCCTTCATGTTCTGTACGAACCAGTCGACGGTTAAGTGGCACAAGCGGGCGCCTCTGCAGTTGATGGAATCCCTGTTAGCGGTGAAACCTTAGTGGGTGCATATAGATTTGGAGGCACTTTGTAAAGGCCTTGTAGTGAGACCCCGGCTCTACACCTCGGAAGTGTAAAGAAAAATAGGAATCACGACTCGTGGGTAAAGTGTGCAAACTCTGTAGAGTGTAAAACTGATAGATCAGCCGTGCTCACGGTTAAGAGCGGGCTTGGACTTCTTCATAATTAATGGGGATCTTGAATGGTTGGTTTTGGGTAGTCGGGTGGTGGAACCCCGATGAGTCGGTAGCCAGATATGGGATATCTGGTGAGTCTGGTAGTCGGATGGAATCCGATGAGTTGTCTCCTTTAATGTTGGAGTCATAACCTAGTAAATAGGTTGCTATGTCTTTTGAGTCCTAGATTAGTTTGGCATATTTGCAGTCAAACCGAGTCAAGCTTTTCCTTGTCATAAAGCCTGCATATCATGTTTTTTCCACACTTGCTGAGTACTCTATGTACTCACACTTGCCTTCTCCCAACTTCTGGATGTTGCTTAGAAGGCGATGTTTTCAAAGACCTTCCGGATGATGGAGCCGAGTTCTAGACGAAGGAAGACGTCGATCTGAAGACCATGTCATAGGCTGGCGCTCCCCCAGACCGAAGTTATGTTATCACTGATGATTTCACTACATGTATGGAAACTTGATCCTGGCATACATGTGAAATACATCTGGTTTGTTCTCTTGAAAACCGGGTGTGACAAGCGATCTTTGAACTCAATAAGTTGCAAATCAACAATAAGGTTTAAACAATCCCATCGATAGTGTTAGGGTTTGTCTTTTTTCCTTGGTTTATGACGATCAACATACTCTTCTTGCATATCTAACTTAGGAATTCCATGCTCATGGCAAAAGGAATATACTTTTTCCAATAAAGATTCCCAACCATCATCTCTAATCTCCTGAAATTTGTGTTTGGTTGACTTCACCTCTAACATGGCCCCCAATATATCCTGATCTTTCCGTTGTAAACAAAGTGATAGAGCATTTGCATATCCCAATATCATCATGATCAAGTGCAAATGAAACACAAAATTAAAATCCTGAAGATAAATCTATGAGTCCACGAGCTTGACGTCTCTTCTTATCATTTGGGCCATCTTTTTCCACATATTGGAGCACCTTGATAATAGATGGGAACAAGCTGTTAAGGCTCTTATAATGGGAACACCACCAAGTGTCTCTGGGTCTTTGAAGTGATTGCTCCTGGTTCAACCCTATTCTGGTACTAATATGTCCACTACCTATTGCTTTCTTTACTCTCTCTTGTTGACTTTCCCGTATCATGTCTCCCTGTTTGCAAGAAGCTCTAGCCACATTAAGAAGAAGAGATATCATGTCAAAGAAGTCACTAATATCATTATTCTTTTTAACTACTACTACGACTAACTGAAGCTGATGAGCAAAACAGTGGACCTATTTTCTCTCATGATTAAAGTTCTCAAACCATTAAACTCACCTCTCATGCTGCTCGCTCCATCGTAACCTTGGTCTCTGACTTGTTTCTAGCTCAATCTATACTTGGTAAATATTTGATCACATTTGTCGACATATCGCAAATCCACAGCCATTTGTTCCTTATCTGAAACATCAGCAGACTCATCAACCAACAAGCAAAACACATCACCACCAATCTCTTTGATGATAGAATCCACTATGATATGAACATAACACATTATTAATCATTCTTGAGAGTTGATACATCATTCATAAAATAAAAAATGAACAACTTTACCTCTACAAAGTATTGTTCAATGTCCTTCTGAATTTTTGGAGCCACCATTTGATGATTTCCAGAGCATTTTTTAGCACAGCCTTCTTAATTTTTTTCATTTTGCTCTGCCAAAAGTTTCACCAACTCTAGAAAATTCCCCCTGTTCTTAGACTCTTCTGACTCGTCATGACCACAAAAAGCTAAGCCTTGATGCAATAAGAACCTTGTAGCATTTATGGAAGTACTTAGATGAGTAAAATACTCCTCTTTTGCAACATCGTTTTGCTTGTTGAGACCAATAACAATGGACTGGCTTGGCTTCAACAAATTGTTACACCTTTTCACAACCCCATTATGAAAACTAGTTAACCCACCTGCATGAGTGTCTAGTGTTTTTTTCTTGTTTCGGGAAGAGAAACCTTTTGTTACAAATGCATCATTTCCATCTTGACCTTCGAAACAATCTCTAAACAAGTAGCAATATAGGCAAAAAACTTTATCTACCTTCTCACTATACTCTAGCCAATCATATTGTTCAAACCATTCATGGTTAAACCATCGTGGCTTGTCTACTATGAATATTTGCAGATACTTGAAACCAGGTTGTGGTCGGTAAGAACCTCTGATCAAATATCTTCTCCTAATATGATGTTTTATCATAAGGTCAGGATATTCTATTATTCTCTTTCTATCAGCATGATCATAAGGTAGTTCATCTAAATTTACATCATTTGGTGGCAGTATTAAAGAAGGACGAGTAGTAACTTTCATGTCTGATGCACCTATATTATTACATGTACGAGAAGTCCCTTCATCACTAGCTGGGGTAATTTTCTTTTCAAGAATTGTTCCATCATATTCATACTACCTGTCCAATTGGTGAAATTAAATTTTAAAGCACTAAACTAAAGTTACTACATACACATATGCAATAGTAAGTAGCATTAGCACTAATTTTTGTACCTGAACCTGACATCATGGAAGAAGATTAGAAGCCCCAGTGGCCGAGCCTACTACACGCCAATGAAGAACAACCGTCAAAGGCTCAAAATCTCCAGAAACTAAAAGCCCCAACCGGCTCAAAATCTCTAGAAATCAAAATCCCTAGCCTAAGCCCCAACAAATCAGGTGCCTGCTCAGTGGCTACACGAGGTCTAAATCAAGTCGTCAGATTGGATGGGGAAATGGGGATTTGGGGTTAGGGCAAATAGAGCCTCACCCAATCGCTACTGCCGCGTGTTGTTTTGCTCGTGCCATTGTGCTACGTCTCTTCATAGGCAGGTTGTATAGAAAAGAAAAGGTAGAGGAAAGAGGCAACGAGCTATGAGTTTTGGGTTGGAAACCTGCTATCTACATGGGCCAATTGATGGAGATTCATGTAGTAAAAAGTCCATTTTTCCTCCCTCAACTATTGCTCAAGTTTGTCCCCCCCCCCCTCAACCGTAAAACCAGATATTGTTGCTCCCTCAACTATCTAAATCGGATTTTTTTTCCTCCCCGTGTGGTTTGAACCCAATTTTGTCCTACATGGCTCACGTGTGGCATTGGCCACCCATATGTCAGATGGCATGTGGCATGAGTTATTGTACACATAGACATTCCAACCACTAAATTGAAAAAAAAGACATGGGTCCGCGTTGAACAGTGGCACGATCGCACCGTCATCGGCAGGGGAGGGGAGCATCAGCAGTCAGCCACGAATCCCTCATGGGCACCATGCTCGCTGACCTCTTGGCTGCGGTCAGCTGTGGCTGCATCTGAGGCCATGCCCTCTTCTGTGATGCCCTTGTGCAGCTCATCCCATCGTGCTTCTACCTCCAGGCCACCGACAAGTACCGCTCCTGGTACCAGGACCTCTCCTAGTTTGCCAAGGAGACCATGAAGGCCTAGTCCTGTGCCAACCTCAATGCCGCCTGCCACGAATGCCTTGAGGTCAGATGGTTCAGGGGAGGCTCGCGAGTACTAGATCCATGGCGAGGTTAAGGAGACCATGGTAATTCACCACCTCTGGTGAACTTCTCTTCCCTTCTTCCACTCCAGTAGCATCAACAAGCTCTCCTCTCACTCTCAAACCCCTCACAACAGCTCAAGACCTTTGGGAAGGCACTTAGCATATAGCTCAGTCATTGTCACCGCTCGAGCTCCACCCTCACCATCGCCAGGTCAACTCTGACCACCCCAGAGCCCCCAGAGAGCATGGTGAACGTCCTCAACATCTTCTCTAGCTTTCTAGCCCTCTTGTACCCACCTCCAATCCCCCACTGGTCCGACACCATGTATAGCGCCTTTGTTGCCCATCTTTTCCATCACCGGCCACTAGCAGAGCCACACTAACCTAGCCACACCCTCAGACAGCTTCCTCACACCGTACCAAATCTCCTCGATAGCACCAAGTCTAGGAACAACGGCTCCCAACGCATTCTCATGGAGAACCACCGCCACCTCCAACTCTGATGAGCTTGTCACTCCACTATGGTGACTGCCCGCGAAGATGGAGCCACAATGGAAACAAGGACACTACTACATAAACCCCTATATATACTGGCCCATCACTGCCAGTTCCTAATGGGCCGGTAGTGATGGGGAATCACTGCCGGTTCCTAAGCCACGCGGGAAAAATACAATCATCATGGCTTACGAACCGGCAGTGATAAGAGCATTACTGCCGGCTGTTGGGTTGAGCTGGCAGTGATGCCCTGCTCCATCTTCACTGCCAGTTTAATCCACCGACCAGCAGTGATAGTAGGGCATCACTGCTGGCTTGTTATATGAGCCAACAGTGATGTCTCGACTATATAAATGCCACCCTCTCCTTCCCCAAGCCCAAGCACACAACAGAGAGGAGCTTTGTTTGCTCGGTGGCAACCATTTTTGGTCACCAAGTTCTTAGTGGCTTCAAAATTTTGAGGAACCCTCATGCCCTAGGTGTTCCAAGGTATGTAACTTCATCTCCAATCAATTTCTAGTTGAATTTTATTTGTTAAATTGCTCTAGATTTTGAAAAGATGAAGATGCACCTATGGCCATGATGTTTTAAGACAATATAGATGCAATTATATCTCATTTATTATACAGAAGCTTCAATTAGTAGCTTATGGTGGAAAGTGTCTTTATTATTGATTTACATTAGCTATAGGATTGAGCATATTTATTTTTTAATTGAAACTTTAGGTATGAGCATATTTATTTTTGATTTATAATGCATTAGAAAAATTAGCCATGATATTTAGGTATGTTGCAAGCTCCAATTATATTTTTATAATTTTAATTAATTAGCATGCTCCTATATGAAAACTTTAGGTATGAGCATATTTATTTTTATTTTTAATGAATTAGAAAATTTCTCCATGATATTTAGATATGTAGCAAGATCCAATTATATGTTTTATATTTTATTTAATTAGCAAGCTCCAATAGATAAACTTTATGTATGACCGTTTTTTTATTTTTACTTAATTAGTCCTACAAAAGGGTTTAATAATAAAGAAAATTTCTAGGGATGGCACCAACAAATACTCATCGTAAGCGTATGCGAAAGCATACAAAAGGTGGCTCCTCCAACTCAGGCCAATTGCCGGTAGGAGATGACGAGGTAATTTATTTGTTGGTGATCGCAAAATTTTCTAGATGTTATGAATTTGGATTTACAATAATGATATAATTGTAGATGGACAGAAGATGGATGTACGATGCGAGCCGTGTAAGCGCAGAGTACAAGAATGACGTGGATTGTTTCCTGGTACAAGCCGTGGCGCACAAGTGAAATACACAGTCTCAATACATGTGTTGTCCATGCGTCGATTGCGAGAACAAGAGTTGTTTTCCACCATCCAGCAGATACATTCCCACTTAATGCCAAAGGGCTTTATGCCTAGCTATACTCATTGGACCGAGCACAGTGAAGCTGAGATCGTACAAAAAGGGCAATACATTGGCAGAGAAGACGAAGACTTGTGCACCGATATGCCAGCTGACAAATACACCGATATGCCCCTGCCGGAGATACGTTGGTCGATGATGATCTAGAGGAGATGTTGGTCGACACCGACGCCGATGATCTAGAGCAGATGTTGCGCGATAGGGAGGGGAACTTCACCAATGAAAGAGAGTTTCAAAAGTTCCAGCGTATGGTAGAGGACTCTAAAACACCTTTGTTCTCAGGCTACGAGAGGGAGTATACAAAGTTGCGTACCGTGCTTTCACTTCTACAATTGAAGGCAAGCAACGGGTGGTCTGATACAAGCTTCACAGAGTTGTTACTGTTCTTGTAGAAATTGCTTCCAAAGAGAAATATGCTGCCAGAAAACACATACCAGGCCAAGCAGGTTGTGTGCCCATTGGGGTTGGAAGTACAGAAAATACATGCATGTCCAAACGATTGCATGTTGTATTGCAGAGAGCATGTAGACTTGGAAGCGTGTCTCGTCTGTGGTGCATCACGGTACAAGCGTGACCGTGATGATATCGATGGTGAAGGAAAGAATAAAAGGCCTCCCATCAAGGTGATGTGGTATTTTCCTACAGTCCCCCGGTTGGAGCGTTTATTCGTGAACAAAAGACATGCCGAACTGTTGCGGTGGCACGCCGAGGAGCGCAAGGATGATGAAATGCTAAGACCCCCCACTGATTCTACGCAGTGGAGAAACATCGATAGGAAATACAAGGAGCCCTTTGCAGAAGATGTTAGGAATATAAGATTTGGGTTGAGTACAGATGGGATGAATCCATTCGGCAACATGAGCAGTAGTCATAGCACTTGGCCTGTGACTCTATGTATCTACAACCTTCCTCCTTAGTTGTGTATGAAGCGAAAGTACATTATGATGCGGTGCTGATACCAGGGCCGAGGCAACCTGGCAACGATATTGATGTATACCTGAAACCATTAATGGAAGATCTTGTAATACTGTGGAATGATAGTCTGCAAGTATGGGATGCATTCAAACGAGAGAACTTCACCCTATGCGCAATGCTATTCGTAACAATCCACGATTGGCCTGCCCTTGGCAACCTATCGGGCCAGACTTTCAAAGGCTACTGTGCATGCATGCATTGTTTGGATGAAACAGAGAGCTTGTGGCCGAAGAATAGCCGACAATGGTGTACCTAGGTCATCGTAAATTTCTTCGCAAGAATCATCCGTACCGCATCAACAGGAGAGCTTTTGATGGGAAATTTGAGACTCGATCACCTGCTAAGCATCGCACTGGGAGACAGGTATATGACGTTGTAAAGGTACTTAGGGTTATCCTTGGAAAGGGACGCGAGAGTACACCGGTTCCAAAAACTAATCTTAGAGCTCCTATGTTCAAAAAGAAAAATATTTTTTATGACTTAGCTTATTGGTCGGATTTGGTGGTTCGACACGCAATTGATGTCATGCACATTGAGAAGAATGTGTGTGATAGCTTGATTGGTACGTTACTAGACATACCTGGCAAAACAAAGGATACACTCCAAGCACCGAAGGACCTGAAATGTTTGAAACTCAGACAGGATCTACATCCCGAAGATATGGAAGAAGGTGACAAATATCTTGGTCCTGCTAGCTATAGCATGAGCAAGGTGGAGAAAATTGTAATGTGCAAGTGCTTGCATGGAATCAAAGTTCCATCGGATTACTCCGCCAACATAAAGAGACTAGTAAACATGAAAGATTTGAAATTAACTGGTATGAAGTCTCATAATTGTCATATGATGATGACACAGATGCTTCAAATTGCAACTAGAGGTATTCTGTCGTCGAAGGTCCGAAACCCAATCATAAAGCTGTGTTCGTTCTTCAACGCGATATCACAGAAGGCCATCGATCCGACAAAGCTAGATAAACTACACGAAGACGTGGTCGAGACTCTATCCCAGCTTGAGGCGTTGTTCCCTCCATCATTTTTTGATATCATGGTGCATCTCATTGTTCACATTGTGAAAGAGATACAAATTCTTGGCCCTGTGTTTCTGCATCAGATGTACCCTTTCAAGAGGTTCATGGGAGTTCTGAAGAAATATGTTCATAATCAAAATCGATCGGAAGGCTTTATGGCCGGGGGCTGGGGAACCGAGGAGGTCATTGATTTCCGCGTCAACTACATGAATCTCAAATCGATTGGTGTTCCTGTATCTCGCCATGAAGGGAGGCTACAGGGGAAATGGACGATAGGTGCAAACTCATTCCGCATGAACGACCCCATTTCATTCACGCAAGCACATTTCGCAGTTCTGCAATAATCAGTTGTAGTGGACCCATATGTCAAAGAACACCAGAAGATGCTACGCACCATAAACCCAGGGAAGTCTGATGTTTGGATCACGCGAGAGCACCGAGATCCTTTTGGCACCTGGTTACGTAGACAGGTTATGTATAAGCAGATAGAGTGTGCTCAGTTGACTGTGTTGGCTCACGAACCGTCAACTACAATCCTCACATTCCAAGGATATGACATAAATGGCTATACATTTTATACGAGAGCTCAAGATAATAAGAGCGCCAAGCAAAATTGCGGTGTCCGTATAGATGCCACTACAATGGAAATAGGGAGACCTACTACGGATTCGTAGATATGATCTGGGAGCTCGGCTATGAAGTGTTAAAGGTTTCTTTTTTCCCGTGCCAATGGGTCAGACTCCCAGGGGGGTGTGAAGATTGACAAGTACGGTATGACTACAGTGGACCAAAAACTCGTTAGATACAAAGAAGAACCATTCGTACTTGCGAATGATGTTATGCAAGTCTTCTATGTAAAGGACCCAGATCCGGCTAACAAGGAGGAGCGCCACGTGATTCTTCAAGGAAAAAGAAGGATTGTCGGAGTGGAGAATATTGTTGACGAGGAAGACTACAATCAATTCGATGCGCTACCTCCTTTCGGAGAGGATGTCGACCTAGGTCCCATGGAAGACACAGACGAACCTCCCTATGTATGCCGTGATCATAATAAAGGGCGAATTGTTAAGAAAAAGTAGCTAAATTGTATTAATTACTATTGATGAATTTTTTTTAGATGCAATTAATATACCTCACTTTTGTTATGGAACCTTCAGTTTCTAGTTTATGGTGGAACATAATTTTGGTATATAGCAAGTTCAAATTTAAATAAATATGTATTAGGAATTTAGGTCAACAGAATGTTAATAAGTATAGATAGTACACAATAAATCGAAATCACTTGAATAGCACAGTGGTTTGTTCTGTCTTACTTGTGCAGGTCATGGGTTCGAGTCTCTTCGCGCACGTGAAACTTTGAAAAATTTGTGCACCCTAAGCCACCAGCAGGGAAAGGGGTTTAACTGCCGGTAGCCATATTTGGCCTGCAGTGAAACAACTTTCACTGCCGGTGAAGTTATTGGGCCGGCAGTGAAAGTACCCTTTCACTGCCGGTCGTCATATCGACCTGGCAGTCGTTATATTGAGCCGGCAGTGAAGGTACCTTTTCACTGCCGGTGCTCGAATTGAGCCGGCAGTGAAAGCCCTCCCCTACATTATATTGCTCGATGCCCGTCCCCGTCGCATCCTCCCCGACTTCGCTATCCCCGTCCCCGGAGCCCCGTCCCTGTCCGGGAGCTAAGGCCACCGTCTCCGTCCCCTACACCACCGTCCCTCGTGCCCCCATCCCCTACACCGTCGTCTCCATCCCTACACCACTGTCCCGCTCGTGCCGCCATTGTCTGCGCCCGCCCATCTCGCTGACCAATAGAACAAAGGTAAATCCCCCGCCCTCCTTGGTATTGGGTGCCTCGCCGACCGCTATCAGTTTGGTTACTATCTTCCTTTGATCTCAATAATCTGGATGCATGGTTCTATTGCTGAGTGATGATTAAATTCATTGAAATTGGACTAGATAAGTGAGTACAATAGATAAGATCTTGTTAGTTCTCTGATTGCTAAAGGCATAGGCAGTAACTGGTATTTGAGCTTTGCTTCTGTATGATCGGTTCATGTATGTCGATCTTGAGATTTTGTTGGTTTTAGCTTACTGCCTAATTGCATTAATCTCCTGGACATGAGTTGGTGTATGATAGAGCAGTAGGTTGATGATTCTGTGTCTGAGGCTTCAAGCTCCTCCTGTTCTGTTACGCAGATAGCTTCTTGTTATATAGGAGCTTCTTTCTCTTCCAGTGTTTAGTCACTTGTTCAGTAACTCTGTCCAGGATGTTGTAGTAATTCAGAGAATTGTTTATCAAGATCTTCTAGCTATGTATTTGGTTCAAAGGAAGCAAACAGAATGCCATAATGCTCATAATTGCTTTGATATTTGGTTTTGCGAAAAACAGTTAACAGAATGCCATAATGCTTAGCCTCATACATTAAATGCTCTATACGAGGAAGCAAACGTTTCTTTTGAAATATAATAAAATAGTGGCGATGATGATATGGCTCAAGGCCGTATTTCTTTATTACTTTTAGGACTTTAGTATTGATTACATGTTTGGAGAGGAAGCAATAATTAAATACTTTCTCTCTGAACATGTAATCGGTACTGAAGTCCTAATAAGGCCATTTGCTAGAGCCACTGTGCCTAATAGTTTTTTGCAAGAATATTTTTTGGTGTTAGTGTGGTTTGTAGTATATCATTTTTGCATATTCTCTGAAATTTAGGACTGGTATGATATGGTATGTTGTTCATTGTGGTCGGCAAAGTGGAGTGTTCTCCAGTTGGGAGGAATGCCACGCACAAGTTAATGGATTCAAAGGAGCATGTTACAAAGGATACAAGTCCAAACATGAAGCTGTTGCGACATACAACAGTCAAGTCATCCAAGCTGAGCTAAAATTGGCTAACTTTGAAAATAAGAAATGTGATTTCACATGTAAAGATGTCATAATCCTAGTTCTGGTTGTAATCATCATTATTTTTCTATGTAAGATGATGTGACTTGTAAGATCAATGTGTCAACTGTCAGTACCTTTATGCCTATTTTGCTTTGTAAGATGCGACTTTTTTTTTGTTAAATGTGGTCGTAACCTATCGATTCCTTCATGGTTATCTCACTCTTTCGACAACCTCCCTCCCTCCCTCATCGGTTTTATCTCTAGCTTCCTCCTTCCTCTGCTCTTTATATGTAGAATACTCAACCACTCGTCGTCATCGTACGCAGAACTCCCAGGAAGTGATGGCATCACCAACCGCCAATCCAGGCCAGGTGTTAGAAGGAGATGTAGTGCCGCTGTCAAACATTGAAGAAGGTAGCCTGAGCCACTACCTCAACCTAGACCAAACAGATGCATGTGGAGGTGATGAGGTAATTCATAAGTAGATGAATGCATCTATTGTACATATTATCGTATAGGTTCCCAATAGTTTTTTTGCTTATGCGCAGATGCTTGACGCTCTGGAGGGTCACGACAATGAGCAATCCCAGGAGCGGCATCGTGTCGAGGTCCCTTGAAGATGTCTACAGGACGATTTGTGATCACGGAGGTCTCACCAGCAGGGGAGCCAACTGCACCAGAGAGAGTTCTGGGGCCATACAAGTCAGTCTGTGGGATTACTGTTAAGGATCACGTGCCCATTAGCTACAGATTGTGGACTGGTGAACGAGGTGATCCACACGTGGTTCCTAATTCGATCAAGAACAACATCTTGTGGCCTAAGATATTAGAGAAGTTCAACTTCCCTGAAGAGACAGATATGGAAGTAGTTAAGCGTAGGACGTTAATGATCATGGGCCTTTCATTTAAGAACTGGACCGTATGTGTAGAAAGGTACAATGCCAGATTTCCACAAATGGCCACAACTGGAAGATCATTGGCAAGCCTTTGCAGAGTATAAGTTGTTGAAAGAAGCACAGAGGTTGAGTGAGGTGAACAAAGCAAATTCGAAGAAGAACCTGTACCCCCATAGAGTCAGCAGTCGTGGGTATGTGAGGAAAGAAAGGAAATGGCAACAACAGCTAGATGAACTGCGAGAGAGAGGTGTCATGCCTGAGACAGAGGGCTAGAGTGAATGATCAACACACTTCCTTCTTGGGAGGGGTGCTTCTTACTCGTCTGATGGAAGCTTATCCTTTAGGACCTCCAAAGACCTGGAAGTGATGCAAGATCTTGCAAAAAATCTTGCTGAAGCCCACGAGCAGTCTTCACAAGGCTCTCTCAAGCCAGAAAGGGATAGGAACGAGCTCACCTTGGCCCTGGGAAACAAGGAGCATGGTGGTCGCACATAAGGCGTTGGGTGATGGGTTGGAAATTTGGATTCCCAGGTGACGTCAATAGTTACAAGAGTCGAAAGAGATCCCGAGCAGCGCGAGATACAGAACGAGCGGCAGAATAAGCTAGGATGATGGAAATGCTTGAACAAGCACTACAAAAGGATAAGGAACATACAGAAGAAAAACACAAGCAGTGCCCCAAGCCCTCATGCGTCAATGAGGTGCCATTCTAAGCGAACAGGAACGGCTGAAAGCATCTCCTGATGGTGTGCACTCTAGCCCCGGTGGTCGTTGGAGTAGCTGTGCGTCTCCAGGAATTCCGGGAGCTGAATCCATCACTTATCTTGTGGACCTCATCACAGCACAGCCACCGTGTGAACTATGCATTGGTGCTAGGAACATTACCATCAAGGTGGCTTCCGGCGTGGCTTATCCCCATGGCTCCCATGAACAATTGCACGGACGTCCGATACCGGAGGGCTACACTATCGTTGAAGTAGACGAGGCAGTTGACTAGTACCGCCATGTTGAGGTGGACTACCCCACAGAGGAGAGGGCGAACACTATAGGAGAGAACAAGCACACATTCATCGCGTGGGAGAAGGCCTACATAGTGTTTCCACCAGGGACAGCTCCTGAGAACCTATACTCTCCAGTACACCTCGGGCCGTCGTCACCTCTTAGATCTCCCTCTCCTCACCCATCTCCTAGAAGAAGTCCACCTCCTCAGCCATTGCCTCAAAGAAGTCCACTGCTCAAGAAGCCAAGACCATCAAGAACCCAGCCATCAACTCGGCAAACACGATCAGGTTCCACAGTATCTAAGCAGACGACATCATCTAAAAAGTCAGTGACATCTAAGAAGTTGGTGGAACCCAAGGATGTCTATTCACTCACTGATGAGGAAATCAAAAAGATTGTGGATGCCAGTGTCACATCTCATTTCCATCCTCCACCACCTCCACCGAAGCCTGTTGTGCCTGAAGATGCTGTGAAATTTTTCACGAAAATGGCCAAACTTAAACAGACAGGGGTGGCTTCAAGAAAGCCGCTGACTGACTATGAATGCATCAGTAAGAAGCAGGCCAAGAGCAAGTCAGGCCCAATCATTAAGGATGCTCCAAGCATTGAAGACTTCCTAGCTGAATCAAGAATAACAGCAGAGGAACTAGCACGGCTTACTGTAGGAGCGGATATCCAAAAGATAGATGTTACAAGGCCGTTTGAGTTAACCAAACCTTTGGCCGAACCTGATATAGAAAGAAACCTTACAACTCAAATGTGCCAATTACATCAATGGTACTTGGAGTATTTCAAACAGGGTTTTTAGGCATTCCCCGTAAGATATACAGATGATTATTTCGTCAATGGGGATGACTCCTTCTGTGTGTATTTCAAGGACTTGTATGAATTATATAAGGCAGATGCCCTCAACGTGTCTATAGTCAGAGTGTGGACTCTGTAAGTGACTTATGCATATAATTCATGTTATATGATCTTTACCTTGAAATTACATAGCTAACTTCTCTCTTTCGTAGAATGGAGATCCAAGCATGGAGACAAGACTTAGATAAGAAAGTAGGATTCATCGATCTTGGGCTTGTGAACCAGGCACTTATAAGCGAGAATCCAGACTTCACCAAGGACTACTTATTGAAGTGTTTGCTTCACCACCAATACAAGAAATTCATACTCTTACCCTACAGCTATGAGTACGTGTATGCATGCAAGGGTGTCCTCATTTTATGGGCAACTCCATTCTAGTACTAATTTTCTATGGTGACATATTCTACAGTTTTCATTGGATCCTCCTTGTTATCCACCCAGACATGAGCAAGATCATTATCTTGGACTCACAAAAGAGTGATCAGATGACTTACCAGCACCTCATCGACATGCTAAACAGGTTAAATCGATCATTTAATCTTCTCGATGATTGCATCTAAGTTTAATTGGTATTCATATTCGCATACCAAAAAAAGAGTATCATCTACTTTCCATTCAGGAAGCAATATGATGTAAAAACCAACTTTCCGGTACGCAGGGAATATTCATGTCTTGCATTTCCTACTGAATAAAAAGGTTCAATTCATTCCACTTATGAATCCTTCCCTCTTGAAGTGTATGAGGCAGCCAGCCGGCAACAATCTCTGCGTGTTTTATGTTGTTACTAACATGCACGCATTCAGCTCGGACGGAGACGTTGTTAGGTTCAATGATCTTGAGGGATGAAATTAATAACATATCTATACCTTCTTTTCAATTTCTCTATGTGTTCAAGGACTAATTCTTTCGATTCCTCAAACGCAGCGCTCGAAACTATGCACAAATGCGTTACAACCTGCAGAAATACATGCCCTTCAAGAACAGATCGCCGGGTTCTTCTTAGAACACATTATCAACCCAAACAGCGAGTTTCATGAACCGATCATGCCGTCCACGCATCACAGATATTCAGATGACACCATTCCTTCTAGTACAGAGTATGCGACAAGGAGGAAGGCTACCAAGGGGCTTGACAACGTATTATATTTTGGCAAATGACACGATATTAATGTATGTCATTAATTACTATTTATTAATGAATGATATGAATTACTATGTATGGTGCAAAGTTGGTATTGACGGGATGGCCTTCAACGATGATGCGAAGGAGGAGCAAGAAGCAGCGGCCAGGAAGCGTGCCCAGGACGAGGATGAGAGGCTGGCCCGTCAACTGTGCACTACGGAGGAGCAAAAAGCTGTGTCTCGTAAGTGTGTCCAGGAGGAGGAGGATGAGAGGGTGGCCCGTCAATGTGCTGCGGAGGAGGCCGAAGGCTCAAACCGTAGAGGCGTTCAAGCGTCAGACTTCGATGTCTTTGAGACGCCGGCGAGCCTGGAGCTTAGGAGACGCTACGGTCGATCAGGTGTGGCCGGGTCCAACGCTCCACCACCATCGCCCCCCCCCCCCTCCCCGCGTCCCCGGATGTACATACGCCAACAGTCGATAGTGAGGAGATGCGGTCCTCATCGCGGGAGAGGAAGTAGAGGTACAGGTAGAGGGATACTGGACTGGCTGAACTCGACCGACTTTTCAGGGGGTGACCTGTGAGAACTATTATGTACATATGTGTGTTTGTCGATGCCTATGACTTGAAATATGTGTTCATTACTATGTATTAATGAGGTGTATTTATTATTGATTTACATTAAGTATATGTATCATTGTATGCATGTATTGAGAGAGAGACGGAAAGATCGAGGAGTGAGAGGGAGTACATAGAGGGCAGAGAGAGGGAGGAGGGGAGGGAGGAGAGGCAAAACACTGCCGGCTAAATCTTTCAGTCGGCAGTGATTTCAGGTTTATCAGACCCTTCACTGCCAGTCCACCCATATGGCAGTGATAGTCCATGACTATCACTGTCCTTTGCCCACTGCTGGCTCCAAAACTGGTAGTGAAGGTGGTTTTGGAGCCGGCAGTGAAGGGGTTTTTGCAGTAGTGGGACGAGGTGCCCGCTATTCCCATGATGGAGACGATGATAAGGTACCGTACCACGCGTCGTTGCTCGCTTGCCTGCCTGCCGTAGAGCACCTACCAGAGTCGTCCCTCGGGGAGCTGCTCGTGGTGGACATCTACCTAACCTCGTTGGGTGGTGGGGGATTGGATGAGGTGGTGGAGTGATGGACCGTGGTGTGCAAGCCCTGATCCTTGCCGTCGGACAGGGATCTTGACATCGAGAGGGAGCTTCACGTGGAATGGAGCTCGGCGAGGAGCATCAAAGCAGCACCTGCACACTTGTCGTTGGGGTCATCGTCGGTGTGGAGAGGTCAGCGGCGGAGGGCTTGCTCATCGTGGAGATGTTATAGTACCTTGTAGCAATGCATGGGCACCTTTGTTCTAGTAATTGAGTTAGTTTTGGACCTTAACAATATCAGAAATAGCAATGGTCCATAGGGAGCAATGAATATTGTGTGGTAGTATGTTACATGTACTTCACAGGGTCTCATTGATATTCAATACACTGTTACATTTTCGTTGTACTGTTCACCTACCAAACAAATATGATCGATTGTGTTTGAAACATAGATTCACCAAACTATGGGGCCATTTGTATCACGGTCGAATGCAATTCTGGTTTCCGCACGGTCGATGTTCTCTACCATCCGTTCTACTTCCAGTGACTGTTGCACTTTCTTCTTCCTCCCGGACTCTCTCTCTCTCTCACCTGATGCGGCAGCATGCGCGAGAGAGTTAAGGTGGAGGACGACGAGGGGGCTCGTCATGGCTGGTGCAACAAGTGGGTAAGAAATCCTCTTGGTCTCTGGTCATGCGGCGGCGCGGCTATCTACGAGGGTTGTTTGCCATTGCTGTGAGGTTTCACAAAGACTAATTTTTAAGTTTCCACTTAAAGTAATGTGGTTGCTTATGAAATTGCTGCTGAGGTAGTGGGTTGTGGATTGCTATTGACAATGGTAGGAGGTCGCACGAACCACACTTTAGGAATGATGCGCGGGTTCGATCCTCCGCATGCCCAGTTTCCTTTTTTTTTTTAAACTAATCCACACATGCGGGAGAAGGTAATAATTCAACTAGGGAAGGGGAACAAACATTAAGTCTGCTAGAAAGCCAATGTACTGCTACGGTCAAATAATGGCCATTACGCCATTGGTTTGCACAGCCACAGGTCAGTCCATTAAGACATTACATTTTATAGAAAATAACATGTTTATTGAGATCAAGGTATTACATGCATGGAATTTATTCAGCATTATTGCATAGCTCAAGCAGGAGAACCATCAATGAGATGGTGTTTCTATGCAGCAACACTGCGGAGGATTTGCCTCATTCTTGCATTTGGAAGTGAAGTGAGTCATGCCCATGCGCGCGCATACACCTTTGCATCCTGCATTAGTGTTAACACAGGGATCTAGAGTCTCGCACTTCTCTGGATTGACAGATTCTGCAAATGCAATATGCAGACACAGGTCAAACAAGATGTGTTTTTGGTAGGTTAAATTCATTTGAACATTTGGAAAATACAGAGCAAAATAGTGAGATATATTTGACACATACGAGTGCCCGCATGGCAGGGTGGCATGATAGAAGAAACCATCGCAAGGACCAGGAAAGCAACAGCCATTGTGTACACGAGCCTCCTCGTTGTGCTGCTCTTGACGAGTGCCATGAGGAGAAAGAGATTACTTCTATTCTATTCTTCCTCCTGTTTTTGTGTGCTCACTGCCAATAACCACCTCCATTTGCTGGTATTTATAGAGAGGCACAATAAGATCTTAGCTATTGATCTTGCATTTATATATCTCTACCAAATTAATGTTGATATATCGTGCTGGTTTAAATAAATATCATGCGCTCTTTTTGTATATGGTGTGTTTATTTCATCTTTCTTCATGTGGTATTTATTTATGGTGTTTATATAGAAGCACAATCAAATCTTAGGCATTGATTGAAGCTTTCATTTATATTATTTCATATATACTATGTTAGTGTAAATATCACAATGATAAGATTTTATATCTTGTTAGATCAAATAAATGTCGCACATCCTATATTGTATTCTCTATTTATTTTATAATATTTCTTTGGTGGTGTATTTTTTTATCCTTTCTTTTAATGCTGATGGTTCTTATATAGAGAGTTGAAACCTTTGGCATTTCTTGAACCTTGCATTTATAGGAGAGGCTCAATAAAATCTTAGGTACTCATCTTGCATTTATGTATCTGTCTTAAATTAATGTTGACATCTTGCTAGCTAGTTCTAAATAAATATCGTGCGCTCTTGTATATATATTGTATTTATTTCATCTTTCTTTCTATGGTACTTACTGGTGGTGTTTATATAGAGTCACTCTTGAGCATTGATCTTGAATTTATATTCTATCACACATTGGTATGAAATAATATCACAATGATAAATTTTATATCTTGTGAGATCAAATGTTGTATTCTCTATTTCTTTTATATTTCTTCGGTGTTGTTTTTATTTTATTTTCTATTATTTGCTAAAGGTGCTAATATATAGAAGAAACCTTAGGCATTTATTGAAACTTGCATTTACATTTTCTCATACATTAATGTTGATATTTGTCGATGATTGGTGAACCGTTGATTTTGTGAACCTGTAGAATGTATTGGGGATGCTTCGAGTAGATGAATCATAGGGAAACATAGAGGAGTTTTTATATAGTTTCAGGACTCTCTTAGGATAATAACACTATTTCATGTTTGTCTTATATTGAATAGAGCCTATTACAAGGGGGTGTGGTTAGCCTAGATGAATCTAAACCTAGTCGGTGACTTCCTTGCTCGGCTTATTCTAGATGTAATGGCTTCTTGACTTCTTGTCTCGCTCTTCATTCCGCAGGGGCCCTAGGCTCCGTATATATGGGGGTGTCGTATATCATCTGGAGTCTTCCTTTCATTCTTGGAGATAAACTTCTTTATTTACAAGATACCCTGAACTCTACGGGTGGTTTTCATTAATCCAGGTATCCCCTTACTGGAGATAGAGATATGCCCCAAGAATTGCGGGAAACTCTGGGGTGCCTAGATATGGTAGTTACCCAATAGTCATCATCAAGCCCCCCCCCCTCATCAGTACGTGAAATGAGGCTTCGACGGATCAAGTACATGTCCAGCAAAGATAAGCTTTTTGTCTGACTGTGTCATCGAGTAAGACTCGAGTTCCAGATTAGGATAAAACATCTAACTGGGTTTTTTGGGACCTTATATCATCTATTCGGGATTCTAACCAATTACGAGTCGTCAGGAGAATTCCTAAGAAGGTGTTCCATCCGAGTAGGTTTTCTAATCGTCCCGAAAAAATCTTCCCATCCTTGCAAAAGTATGAGGGGGATAAGACTCATCGCTAACCAGGCTTGGAAGTTGAACCGTTGTAGCGAAAATTTTGCGCAGTAGTGAAGAGATTCCCTACCACGAACATGACAAAGTTGTCATCTTGTCTTTTTGACTACTCAGCATGCTCTCAAAGACCCAGCGAATAAACGGTTGCTCTTGTTTGAACGCCCTTTTATCCACGCCAGCCAGCTGAAAAGTCACAGCCTCAATGACCGAGCATCGCTTGGGCGTCCGTGATTCATAATGTGACCACGCCCAAAATTATTGTTTGGGAGACTAGATGTTGTCATATCTTGACCCGTTGGCCTATAAAAACCCTCAGGTGCTAGTGCTTAGCTTCATCACACCTCGACCCGATCATGGACCCTCCTCCTTCGCCTGACTATACACCTTCTTCCCCCGAGTACTCTACTCTCACTCTGTCGTCGTCTCCCTCCAAATCTGGTTCGATAGTGGAGGTTATTGACATCTCCTCCGACGAGGAGGTGGAAGAGAAGGCGGCAGCTCGCGGCATCCCTGTCAAAGATGGCAAGCCCCTAGCATCCTCTGGGGTGTACCCAGTCCAAGACGAAGTGGACTGGGCCCTCTTGGAGGCGGAGATAGAGGAAGAAGAGGTGGCAACTGAGATGGAGGAAGAGGAGGCATCCGACATTGTCTCTGTCAAAGATGGTAAGACACTGACCGCTTCATCCTCTCCATCCTCGTGTTATTCCAATAGGGACAGCCAAAGGGAGTAGCTGGAGCAGCGACATCGATGATGCTGGTGGAAGAGCCAATGCCTCTCCCAAATTGTGTGTCGTCAGAGATATCGATGATCTTTGGCTGCGACACCACTGAGTTCGGAGGGGAGCTGGAGTGTCGATGACCTCCTCCTCTTCGTGGGCATCGACAGTTCAGAGAGGATGAGGGAAGTATCTCCTTCCTCTTCACCGAATAGATATTTAGGAATTCTTATAATCCTCCTTCCCTTAACTTATCTGTAAAAGAGCTCAAAATCTTGTTAAATGAAAATATCATATTTCTACTACAATGCATGTGTATGACTGTGAATCCTTTCATGAATACAAGGAAAGTTTAAAAAGTGTTTAGCCTTTGTTTCTTCTGGGTAACTTCTAGGAGTTTTCAGGGTCTCTTATCAGGATGTTCATTGAGATTTCCTTAGGTTAGACTCTAAGTTGAAAATGTCTTAGCTTTCAAGCATTTGTGGACACGATAAGGTTCTTCGTGGTCCCTAACAAATATTTCTTCCCTTCTCATTTAAAACTGTGTGTGCGACAAGTTTTTTAGTCCCAGTATACATGAAGCCCCCAACTGGTTATCGGAGAAGGATTCTCGGACGGGCAGTTTAGAGTTCTGAGTATGCATGTGGGCGTAGATTTCCATAATAATGACTTATCTCAACTCTTGAAGGTATTGGATCAAGATAAGTAAACAACATATATTAATGATATGATAACTAATATTACAAAATATATCCTAAGTACTTACACATAGAACTTACGAAGCTAGTTGATATTCCAAGAATTTTTAAGGACCTTAACTGCCCTCCATAGCTAACCTAGACGACCCTGGTCGATTAGATTTGACCACCCTATAAGGACCATTCCACTTTGGAGATAGCTTTTTCTGTTTTTCTGGCTCTGTACAAGTCATAGAACCAGGTCTTCTTGTTCGAAATATCTCTTATGAATGTTCTAGTCATGGTAGCGTTAGAGGGCTTGTTGGTACCACGCTGATCTCATCAACACTTGCATCCTTTTTTCTTCGAGAACGTTGATGTCATCCTGTCTTCTCGGAATTTCATCCTTTTGACGTAAAGCTTGACTCGGGGGGATTTTACTTTTCGCTCACTAGGTACCATTGCTTCGACCCTATAGACTAGGAAGAAATGAGTTTCACCTATCACTCTGCTAGATGTTGTTCGGAGTGCCCGGAGCACATTAGGAAACTCGAAAGCCCAGTCTTTAGAATAGGCAGATAAATGGCTGAAGACGCGGGTCTTGATTCCTTGGAGTACCAGACCGTTTGCTTGCTTGACCTGTCCATAACTCTGTGGATGAGCTACAGACGTAAAACAAACTGTAGTGCCTAGTTCTTCACAATAATCGATGAATGTCACGCTGGAGAACTGAGTGACGTTGTTGGTGATGATCCTACTCGGGACGCTAAACCTTGTCATGATGCTTTTCATGATAAACTTTTTGGCGGCTACCGAAGTGATTTTATCAACCGGCTTAGCTTCAATCCACTTGGTGAAGGTGTCAATTGCGATGAATAGGAACTTGAAGCCCCTGAGCCCTACTAAGAAGGGCCCCAAAATATCCAGCCCCCAAGTCACGAATGGCCACAACAAAGCGGTCGTCTGTAGGGCTTGAGCGGGTTGATGTATACGTCTGCTGTGAAATTGATAGCTGGTACACTTTCTTACTAAGTCACTCACATCATGGAGAGCCGTAGGCCAGTAGAAAACTTGTCTAAATGCCTTCCCGACTAGGGTTCAAAAGAAAACATGAGCTCCTCACACCCATCCATGGATTTCCTTGAGTAGTTCTCTACCTTACTTCTGAGAGATGCATTTCATGAGTACTTCGTGAGTGCCTCTTCTATAGGGGACGCCATCCACCAAGGTATATATCTTGGATCGATGGGAAATTTGCTTTGTTACTGCATCATCCTCAGGTACAACTCGATCTTGAAGGTACTAGTAGATTGGGTCCATCCACGAAACTTTGCTTTTGAACTAAGGCACGAGTTCCCCCCTGACTCCTTTTGGGGCGTCGGTCCTGGCGAGCCCCCGAGATGGTTATAGGTCTCATAGACCACCACTCCTTCTGCTGTGTCATCTGATGATTTCAAAGATGGCTTTGAGAGTTTATCTATGAAAATCCTAAGTTGTCCTAAAGATCGTGAGGATGCTAGGTGGACAAGACTATCGGCGAGGCAGTTATCCTTCCTTGGGATATACTTAACCTCGAGTTTGATGAATTTCTTTTCCAACTTCCACACCTCCATGAGGTAGTCCATCATGGTCCTATCCGAGGTTTGATACTCCTTACTAACTTCCTTCACCACCAACTGTGAATCCCCTTTCACAAGTAGGTGGCAGATGCCAAGAGCAGAAGATCATATTCGGCTATGTTATTCATGGCTTGGAAGTCGATCTACAAAGCATTTTGTAGGCTTTCTCCTGTAGGTGAGATTAGTATTATCCCAGCCCCACGCCTTGAAGCATTAGCAACTCGTTGAAAAATAGAGTCCACACATCTAATAAGTTGTTGTGGTTTTCCTAGGGTTGATTGAGTTTTGTCCACTCGGCCATGAGGTCGGCGAGTGCTTGCGACTTGATTGTTGTTCGAGGCACAAAACGGATATTGAATTTCCCAAGTTCAACGGACCATTTGGTGATTCAGCTGATTGCATCTCTGTCGTGTAGGATTTCACCAAGTGGGAATATTGATTGTACAGTGATCTTGTGAGCTTGAAAGTAGTGTCGCAACTTGCAAGAGGTTATCAGTACAGCATGCAATAGTTTTTGCACTTTTGGGTAGTGTTCTTTAGGACTGTGGAGCACTTCACTGATATAGTACACTGGTTTCTGTCTTTTCTCTCCTTTGTCTTGCATCTCTCTTTCCACCACCAATACCTCACTTATCGCATGTGGTCTGGCTGCAATGTATAAGAGTAGTTCTTCATTAGGGTTGGGAGCAATTAGCACAAAGGGAAAGAAAGATACCTCTTTGAATTTTTGAATGCCTCGTCTTCCTCTTTTGACCACTTAAACTTGTCATGTTGTCGTAGTAGCTTGAAGAATGGAAGTCCTTGATCTTCGAGGCCGGAAATAAAATGGCTAAGGGCTGCCATGCACCCGGTTAGTCTTTGAACTTCTCGCACTGACATGGGAGGTTGCATCTATTCAATAGCTTTAATCTTCTCGGGATTGACTTCAATCCCCTGGTAGGACACCAGGTTACCGAGTAGTTTCCCCGAGTCGACTCCAAATGTGCACTTCTCCAGGTTTAACATGACTCGATTCTTGTGTAGGTTATTGAACATTTCTTGTAGGTGGGAGAGGAGGTATTCCTTCTTTTTGGTTTTGACTACTAGATCATCGATGTAGGCTTCAACATTCCAACCGATCTGGTCATAGAGTGTTATCTGCATTCCTCGTTGGTATGTGGCGCCGGCATTCTTCAATCCAAAAGGCATCTTAACATAGCAATAAACTCCAAATGGAGTGATGAAGGAGGTTTTCTCCTCATCTCCTGGATGCATTCTAATCTGGTGAAAATTGGAGTAGGTATCGAGAAGGCTTAGATAGTCGCAGCAAGAAGTGGAATCAACTATCTAATATATTCTTGCAAGAGGAAAAGCATCATTAGGGTAGGTTTTGTTGAGATAAGTGAAGTCAACACACATTCACCATTTGACATTTGACTTTTTGACAATGACAGGGTTAGCGAGCCACTCGGGGTGATCCACCTTCCAGATAAAGCCTGCCATGGTGAGTCTTTAAATTTTGTCTTTGATGGCTTCTTTCCGGCCGGGCGTGAACTACTGGAGTTTCTGCTTGACTGGCTTCGCATTGGACCGGATAGCTAGTTTGTACTCAGTCACCTCCCTGGGGATCCCAGGCATGTCAGATGGTTGTCAAGTGAACACGTCGGTGTTTGCCTGGAGGAAGGTGATGAGCGCGAGTCCTATTTGGGATCCAGATTGGAGCCAATCTAGACACTCTTGGAAGGCTCTGTTGGGTCAAGGGGAAGTGCTTTGACTTTGCCATGAAATTTCACAATTGCCTTAGGCCTTGAGTTCTTCGTCTCCTTATTGGGTTGGTGCTGCGTGGCCATATCCAGACTTCGTTTGTCACAGCGTAGACCTACCTTGGGGGATCCCTGGATAGTGATGATCCCTTCGGATCCCGGGATTTTCATGCACTGATATGCATAATGCGTGGCAGCCATGAACTTGGCCATGGTTGGTCAACCTAGGATGGTGTTGTATGTTGTATTGAAGTCGACCACATCGAACAAGATCCTCTCTATTCAGAAATTGTCATGCTTCTCGAAGGTTACAGGAAGCAATATTTGGCCGATGGGCGTGGATGAAGATCCGGGTGCTATACCGTGAAAGGCTTGAGTAATCAGCTTGATTGCAGATCGGAAGATTAGCATCCCTTCGAAGAGGATGTTCAGGGAACTCCCTCCATCAATAAGGACTCGAGGTGACCCTATGGTTGTTGATTATAAGCTCAACCACTATCGGGAAGCGGCCTCGCTGTATGAAGTTCTCAGGGAAATCATCTTGGCTGAAGAAGATGTTAACGTTTGACCATTTAACGGCCTATCGCCCCTTGGGGATGGTAGCTAATACTTCTCAGGCTGCTATCTTGTACTCTCTTTTGGACTCGTAGAAAGCAGATTCACCGAACATGTGATCGATCGTCCTCTCATCCAGCTAAAAAGACATTGGATCTATATCATCGTCACTGCCCCCGGAGCTGGAATCTTTGCTCTGGGCTATGACCTGGGTCTTCTTTCCTTTGGCTGCTTTTTGAACTCCGCCTTGACCATCTTCTTCTAGAGGCGGCACTTGTGGAGGCTATGGTTGTCGGTCTGGTGGAGGTCACACCAAGGCTTACCATCTCATTCGTCAGAGCCTGGGGTGAAGTTCTTGCCCCGGGAGGAACCGAGACACATGTCAGGATGAGTGTTGGGCAGATCTGCAAAAACTTCTTCAGACTTATTTTAATTACCCTTACCCCCCCCCCCCTCATCATTTTTCTTGCGCTTGATCTCGGCCTTGTCGCCTTCAAGCCCGGGTTGAGGGCGCTTGATTCCCTAAGTCTTTTCCTTGATAAAGAGGAGCATGTCTTCAACCTTGCATCAATGATTTTCATGAGCTCTTCGGCCGACTTGGGCTCCTGGATGGTGATATCCTCGACGCACCCTCCGCTCTTGACCCCTTGGGTAAATGCCTATATGACATCGTAGTCACTGACCTTGAGGATGTTGTTTTGGATGTTGCTAAAACGGCGCATGAACTCGCTTAAGGTTTTGTTCCCCGTCTGCTAGCAATGGTAGAGGTCATTTTTTGTGTTGGGGTAAACGTACACACCCTGGAAGCTAACTCATAATACATTGCAAAGCTGCTCCCATGAGTAGCATGTGCCTGGCGGTAAGTTGGTCAGCCATGTTCTGGCTACCCTTTCAAGTGCAGTAGGGAGGTAATTGGCCATTACCTTTTCATCCCCACTAGCCGCTTGGATAGCCATGGTACAGATCTGGACAAATTTTACAAGATTCGTACTTCCATTGTATTTCTTGATTGTTCTATGGTGGAACCTTACTAGCCAACTTACGCTCCGTAGATCTAGAAAAGGCCAGGCATCCGTTGATGGTTTCCTACTTTGTTCCAGTGACCTCAGGTGTTCTACCAACTGGAGTCGGGGATCGGCCCTGATTGGATCAGCATCATGATGTTCTCCGATCGGATTGTTAAGGAGTGAACAAAGCCCCCTCGGAGGCTCTTGGTCATCTCCGCGAGCCCTTGATGACTTCACGTAAATCATTGATCGGACGATCTTTGATTGGCGAGGCTCGATGATGGTTCTTTGGGTGGTTGTCATCCCGAGAAGCCCTGTTCCGGAGGTTACGCCTCTCCAAGTCCGATGCATCTCATGACGGGGGATGATGTGACATGCCCCGGCTAGCACTGTCTCTGGCTAGCCGGGGCGATGACCTATTTCGTTAAGTCAATCACCAAGTTCGTCTAATCCTTACTGGCTGGGGTTGCCAGATCAGTATTCGGTGGATGCAAGGGAGCCTCTTGTAGAAGATGGATTCTTTTAGCAGTCGTAGATCTGAACCATCAGCCCCCTACTGGTGGTTGGGAGATGGCATAACCGGTGCTCCGTTAAGGTTTAGGGGAGTTGTGCTCATCTGGTGCTAACCGTCACCTGTACATGGAGCCAAAGGGCCCTGTATGTTTGTTGGATCGTCATCATGGTTACATAGACCGTCACCCCTGTCTCCGACGGTGAAGTTACATAGACTGTCACCCCTATCTCCGACGGTGAAGACTTCTTGGGGGGTAACCTCCGCTAGAGAAAGTGTCTAGATCCATCATGGATTTTTCATCGGATTGTCTGGATTGGTGTCTTGACAATCCATGTTGTCAGAGGCAACGGGGAAGAGTCCCACCTTGTGGTGAATAGAGCATTTATCATTATCCTGACAGCCGAGTGGTTCGAACTCGATGTCCTAATCCCTGTCGTATTGATCCATAAATTGACTTACCTCATTGCTGGAGTCATTGCCAAAGAGTTCCTCGCCAAAGTCCACCTGATCAATCTCTGGCTCATCAGTAGGAGGGGTAAAGTTGTCATAGAACCCCTCATCTGGAAAGCTCGTCTTCGGTGCCGGTGTAGTCGACAACATGTTCTTTGCCTAATCTTCAGCACCTATTGTCATGATCCCCACGGACGGCACCAGCTATCGATAATTGGTGAACCACTAATCTTACGAACTTGTAGAATAGATCGGTGATGCTTCGAGTAAACGAATCACAGGGAAACACAGAAGTGTTTTATACAAGTTCGGGCCTCCCTTAGGATAATGACTCTATGTCTTGTTTGTCTTGTGTTGAATATAGCCTGTTACAAGGGAGTGTGGCTAGCCTAGATGAATTTAAACCTATTCAGCGACTTCCTTGCTTGGTTTGTTCTGGTTGTAATGGCCTCTTGACTTCTTGTCCCGCTCTTCCTTCCGCCGGGGCCCCAGGCTCTGTATATATATGGAGGTGGTGTATGTCCTCTGGAGTCTTCCTTTCATTCTTGGGGATAAACTTCCGTATTTACGAGATACCTTGAGCTCTACAGGTAATTTCCTTTCATCTATGGATCCCCTTTCTAAAGATAAAGATATGCCTCAAGAATTACGAAAAACCCTAAGGTACTTGAATATGGTAGTTATCCAATAGTCATCGTCAATATTGAAATGCAAGATGTTATAGTACCTTGTTATGTTCAAATGAATGACACCGCACCTCTTGTGTTCCTATTTATTTTGAGATGTTGTAGTACCTTGTAACAACGCATGGGCACGTTTGTTCTAGTAATTGAGTTAGTTTTGGACCTTAACAATATCAGAAATAGCAATGGTCCATAGCGAGCAATGAATATTGTGTGGTAGTATGTTACATGGACCTCACACGGTCTAAATGATATTCAATGCACTGTTACATTTTGTTTGTACTGTTCATATACCAAACCAATATGATTGATTGTGTTTGAGCAACAGATTCATCAAACAATGGGGCCACTTGTATCACGGTCAAATGCAATTATGGTTTCCACACGGTCGATGTTCTCTACCGTCCGATCTACTTCCAACTACTGTTGCACTTTCTTCTTCCTCCCAGACTCTCTCTCACCTGATGCGGCAGCATGCGCAAGAGAGTTAAGGCGGAGGACGACGAGGGGCTCGCCATGGCTGGTGCAACAAGTGGCTCAGAAATCCTCTTGGTCTCTGGTCATGCGGCGGCGCGGCTATCTACGAGGGTTGTTTGCCATCGTTGTGAGGTTTCACAAAGACTAATTTTTAAGTTCCACTTAAAGTAATGTGGTTGCTTATGTAATTGCTTCTGTGGTAGTGGGCTGGCGATGGCTATTGGCAATGGTAGGAGGTCGCACCAAACACATTTTAGGGATGATGCGCGGGTTCGATCCTCCGCATGCCCAGTTTCCTTTTTTTCAAACTAATCCACACACATGGGAGAAGGTAATAATTAAACTAGGGAAGGGGAAAAACAAAAAGTGTGCTAAAAACCCCATGTATTGCTACGGTCAAATAATGGCCATTACGCCATTGGTTTGCACATGCATGGAATTTATTCAGCATTGCATAGCTCAAGCAGGAGAACCATCAACGAGATGGTGTTTCTATGCAGCAACACTGCGGAGGATTTGCCTCATTCTTGCATTTGGAAGTGAAGCGAGTCATGCCCGTGCGCGCGCATACACCTTTGCATCCTGCATTAGTGTCAACATAGGGATCTAGAGTCTCGCACTTCTCCGGATTGACAGGTTCTGCAAATGCAATATGTAGACACAGATCAAACAAGATATATTTTTGGTAGGTTAAATTAATTTAAACATTTGGAAAATGCAGAGCAAAATAGAGAGATATATTTGACACATACGAGTGCCCGCATGGCAGGGTGGCATGGTTGAAGACACCATTGGGAGGACCAGGAAAGCAACAACCATAATATACACGGGCCTCCTCGTTATACTGCTCTTGACGAGTGCCTTGAGGAGAAAAGGATTACTTCTATTCTATTCCTCCTCCTGTTCTTGTGTGCTCACTGCCAATAACCACCTCCATTTGCCGGTATTTATAGAGAGGCACAGTAAGATCTTAGATATTGATCTTGCATTTATGTATCTGTACCAAATTAATGTTGACATATTGTGCTGGTTTAAATAAATATCATGCGCTCTTTTATATATGGAGTGTTTATTTCATCTTTCTTTATGTGGTATTTATTTCTGGTGTTTATATAGAAGCACAATCAAATCTTAGGCATCGATTGAATCTTGCATTTGTATTTCCTCGTACTATATTGTATTTGTTTGGGGAAATGTTCTAGCCCACCGATAATACTAAGCAGATGCTGTCAAGCGCTTCTCTGGAGCTCTTGGGCTCTGAACTCCCTACAGAAGCTAAGGCTTCCGGAGGCAGGGGAAGAAGTTGGTCTCTGAAAGGAATATCAGCAAAAGGAGAACAACAAAAGCAATTGGTCTGACATGAGGTAACTGGCAGTTAATGCCAGTACAAGTGGTGGCCACCCTGACATTCCAACGCAAGTGGGAGCAGGACTGACACCTTGACAGTGGGGTGCCGCAATGGGCGACCGGCTGAGTACCACACCCTTAGGGCTAATTACACCACTGTATTGCCATAGTAGGTAATATCTTCTGATTATGGGTAAATGCATCCTACCTAGACACGTGCCGAGTGATTCGACCGGCCCTAGGTCCCTGTGGTATAGTGATAGTTTGTATCGCCATCTCTGTAAGGGCATGCTTGCACATCTTACACCCTGAATAGCACTATAAATACAGACCCATGATCATCAGGTCAGAGGACCAAACCTTTTACCATCAACATGTCTTTTGTTCTCCATTCTCTCTACTTCTTCTCTAAGCTTGAGTCTACTCTCTAGAAGAGACTCTCGCCGCACTTTGTTCATAGAAGACATCTTCTCTTCTGCCAACAACGCGCTGTCCGTAGGGAGGTGAACATAGAAGTACAGTGGGAGGTAGGACACCACCAATGACCACCAAGGCGCTACCCCAAGCAGTCATTTCCATCGCCGCACCCATGCAAACATATGCATGATGGCCGCAACCGGGCACACCATGTGCACCCACCGGCCCCATGGCTGGGCGGAATGGCGAACATCCAGTCACCACCGACCCAACAGCTTGGGTTGGCACGGAGGCCCAAGCCGGTGTGGAGGCATTCCAACAGTGGTGCAACGAGGACCTCGTCGCACCCCAGGGGGTTACAGCTGAGGCTGTAGCCAAACAAGCTGCCCTCCAATGGTTCTGGGCACTCGAGCCTAGGTGCACTCATGCATGGGCCCAGCCCCTAGACACCTCTTGTGACGACGCCTAGGGCATCTTTGTCTAGCTAGTGTCCTCTGAGAGCCTGGTTGCCTGGCAGCCCAACGGCCTCCCCGTGGGGAAGCAAGCTCTGGGAGACCACCTACCCTAGGGGTGCAGATCCCGCTGACAACCTCGGCACCGACCACATGCTCCGAAACCACCGGAAGGGTATTGGTGCTTCCTGCACGGACCCAGATGTGGCCATAATACAGACGGCTACCGAACTCTCATAGCTTTTTGTGAGGATTACCTCAAGAGACAGACGGGACAACCGGCAAGGGAAAGAAGCCGGCGACAGGCAACCCAGGGGTTGCAAGCCTACCGCGGGCCGTCGGGTGACCGGCCGGGCCTTACCAAGGCCCCCTCAGCCCGTTATGGGGACTGAGTCACGAAAAGGCCCTAGCCACAAACAGAGTCCGGTAGGCCTCCAACGTAAGGGACCCCGCCTAAGCCTCCAGAGCGGTTGGGGCCCACGACGTGCCTCCCCTGTTGGGTTCGACACTGGTGGGATTGGTCATGGTGAAGAGGTGCAGGGCTCTGACAATAGGGCTACGAAGTCCTCCGAATGCCCCTGCAGCCCAGACCCTTCGGTAGGCAGCCCTAGCGAGAGATGCCAGCCCTTCCACCGCTTTTAGGCTGCTGAGTTCTTCTTGGCCTTCGACCTTACTGTGGATGCCTCATTTTGGCAAATGTACGCCCGCTTATGGCCACCTAGCAATATCTTACCTAGCTAGTTGGTATCTATATAACAAAGTCAGGATACTATGAAAGTAGCTAGCTTATCTGATTGAAAGTCTCTATGATAGGTAGCTTCTAGGTAGCAATAGGATACTGTAAGACTTGAGTTATATCTCTGTCTAATAATAAACAATAAAACCTAAGTTATATCTATAGTCAAAGCTTAAGTTATACCTTCGCTGAAATAAGGCATAGAGATTAAAAACTTCCCCACTGATGGCCTAACCTCGGTGGCGGAGACATCTTAAAAACCTCCCCACCAATGGCCTAGCCTCGATGGAAGAGACATCTTAAAAACCTCACCCACCAATGGCGTGGCCCCGGTAGTGGAGATACCTTAAAAACTTTAAAAAACCTCTGACATGTCATAAGCGGAAGCCCTGATGTTGTAGAGGTACAAAGAAAACCCTCGAACAGATCGTAGGCGAAAGCCCCGATGCCGTAAAGGTACTGAAAACCCTCCGACAGGTCGTAGGCGAAAGCCCTGATGTCGTAGAGGTAAAAGAAACCCTCTGACAGGTTGTAGGCAAAAGCCCCGATGCCGTAGAGGTACAAAGAAAACCCTCCGACAGGTCGTTGGCAAAAGCCTCGATACCGTAGAGGTCCTGAAAACCCTCTGATAGGCCATAGGTGAAAGCCCCGATGTCGTAGAGGTACAAAGAAACCCTTCGACAGGTCGTAGGTGAAAGCCTTGATGTTATAGAGGTACTGGAAACCCTCCGAGAGGTCATAGGTGAAAGCCCCGATGCCGTAAAGGTACAAAGAAACCCTCCGGTAGGTCGTAGGCGAAAACCTCGATATCGCAGAGGTACTGAAGACCCTCCGACAGGTTGTAGAAGAAAGCCTTGATGTCATACAGGTATTGAAAACCCTCTGACAGGTTGTAGGTGAAAGCCTCGATATCGTAGAGGTACAAAGAAACCCTCCAGCAGATCGTAGGAAAAAGCCTTCATGCTATAGAGGTACTGAAAACCCTCCGACAAGTCACAGGCAAAAGCCCCAATGTTGTAGAGGTACTGAAAACCCTCTGACAGGCCATAGCCATAAGCCCTGATGTCATAGAGGTACAAAAAACACCTCTGACAGGTTGTAGATGTAAGCCCCAATGTGGTGGAGGTACAAAGAAACCCTACGACAGGTCGTAGGTGTAATCTCCAATGTACTAGAGGTACAAAGAAACCCTGCAACAGGTCGTAGGCATAAGCCCCGATGTCGTAGAGGCAATAAAAACCCTTTGACAGGTTGTAGGCATAAGCCCCGATGTCGAGGAGGTACGGAAAACCCTCCATCAAGTTGAAGGCATAGTATTGATATCATAGAGGTACAAAACCCTCTGGCAACTCGAAGGCGTTGGCCGAGTACCAAAGAGGTTGCCTCAGCCTCGCCACGGCTAAGGGCTGAAGGGGTCGCGGACTGCCTCCCTCGGCCTAGCCATCAGTTTCACCTCTGCCCAACTGCCGCTAGGCTCTGGATGGCCCTGCCTCTGGAGCCTCACCATGGTTGAGGGTCGAGAGGGTCGCGAACTGCCTCCCTCAGCCCAGCCATCGGTGTCACCTTCGGCAAATGGCCGCTGGGCTCCGGATGGCCTTGCCTTCGAAGCCTCACCATGGCTAAGGGTTGAGGGGTTTGCAGATTGCCTCCCACGGCCTAGCCATTGGTGTCACCTTCGCAAATCGCCGTTAGGCTCCGCATGGCCCTGCATCCGGAGCCTCGCCATAGCTAAGGACCGAGGGGGTCACGCACTGCCTCCCTCGGCCCAACCATCGGTCTCACCTCTGGCAAACCACCGCTGGGCTTCGGATGGCTCTGCGTCCGAAGCCTCACCACGGCTAAGGGCCGAGGGGGTCGCGGACTGCCTCCCTCGGCCTAGCCATCGGTCTCACCTCTGACAAACCACCTCTAGGCTTCGGATGACCCTGTCTCCGGAGCCTCGCCACCGCTAAGGGCCGAGGGGGTCGCGGACTGCCTCCCTCGGCCTAGACATCGGCTTCACCTCTAGCAAACCGCCGCTAGGCTCTAGATAGCCCTACCTCTGGAGCCTTGTGATGGCTAAGGGCCGAGTGGGTCGCAGACTACCTCCCTCAGTCTAACCATCGGTTTCAACTCTGGCAACCACCGCTGTGCTCCGAATGGCCCTTCCTCTGGAGCCTCACCATGGCTAAGTCCGACGGGGTCACAGACTGCCTCCCTGGGCCTAACCATTGGTGTCACCTCTACCCAACCACCACTGGGCTCTTGATGGCCCTGCCTCCAGAGCCTCACCACGGCTAAGGGCTGAGGAGGTCCCGGACATCCTCCCTTGTCCTAGCCATCAGTCTCACCTCCAGCAAACCACCGCTGGGCTCCAGATGGCCCTGCCCCCGAAGCCTCACCATGGCTAAGGGCCGAGGGGGTCGCAAACTACGTCCCTTGGCATAGACATCGATTTCACCTCTGACAACCGTCGCTGGGCTCTGGATGGCCCTACCTCTGAAACCTCCCAAAGGCTAAGGGCCGAGGGGGTCATGGACTGCCTCCCTCGGTCTAGCCATCGGCTTCACCTCCGGCAACCGCAGCCGGGCTCCGAATAGATTGCTTTGAATCAGAAAATCTGGAAGAAATTTGGAGAGGAGTCTGTACTGGCATCGGATAGAAGAATGTTCATATCATGATGGAAGCTAGTGGCGGCCAGGGCTGAGGGGGTCGCAAACTGCCTCCCTCAACCTTAATCGTCGGCTTCACCTGCATCCACCACCACTAGGTTCCAAAACTACCTCGCCTCCATCAAAGAACTTGTCTCATGGCCCCACTATTGGCCACACCTCCTCCACCAAGAACGACAAGGTCACTATCCCCCGCCATAGGTGTCGGGTCCAATCCCACCGCACATCGATGACACCTACCTTGGTTATGTTGAGAACTAAACATGTGTAAGACATCATCCCTCCAGTTGCCCCTAAAACACTAAAAGAAAAAAATACCTACAATTGCACTCTCTGGCCACTAACAACCGCTATGTGCAAGGGGGAAGGCACTGGAGCTTAGGTGCACACACAAAAAAAAACATGTCTGGCTGCATGCTCGGAGGATCGCCATACACTTCGATCAAAGAAAGAAAAAAAACAACATTAAGCAGACCCTAGGATTTAGTTATTAATAAAATTTGCATCCAAACAGATGCTTACATGCCTTCCTGAGTTCATATTTTCTGGACTACTTGGGACCAACAACACTGACAAAGAATGGGGAAGAAAACTACAAGCTCCAACAACAGCACATGAAGTAGCGTATCCGCTTCATTTGCGACCTACCGCTATGGAGGCTGATGCAGTAGCCAGCCTCCACGTTGTCAAAGAACGATGATGAAGACGAAGAGGACTCCTCCACGGCCTTCTCTCCCTCCTCCTTGGCCTTCTTCTTCTCCACCTGGGCTGCCTCCTTCGCTTCCGCCTTCTCTTCCTTGTCGATCTCCTTCTCTAAAAGATCCCAGTCGACCTCCTCTTCATCGTTAGAGATATCGATAATCTCGACTGGAGCCACCAATTGGATTGGAGATCGAGACAGAGTGGCGGGGGCGGCCCTCTCAGCAAGGATGGAAGCACAATGGTGGTCGGCACCAACCTCACAAATATGCTCGCGGGACCGCTCGCCCCTAGAGGAACCACGATAGGTGGAAGTGGCGCCAGCACCAGAGGTGACCCCACCCCAGTCAAGCCAGTTGAAATCATCGACATCTCCGACGATATGGAGGAGGAAGGCGCCATGATGAAGCCAAAGAAGAATCGCTCCCTTACACAACAATGAAGGATCAACTGGGAAACCCTAGTTTTTATAGCTACGCCAATTGTTTGCGTACGCCTAGGGAAGGAAACGGAATCACCACGGGTACCGTCCTGTGGCCTTCCTAATTATTATCATAAGGGCCCGTGGCCACATCTGAGTCAAATCCGCGCACATGTGGCAACTCCCTCCAGCAACGCCCTAGTTTTTAGCATACACATCCCATCGCATTTATTACTTGAATCCCTTTTGGTGTATGCTAGGGGAACCGGCACAAGACCCTAAGAGGAATGGCGCATTACCCCGTCAGACGCACTGACATTACCACGAGTCATTAAGCACATGTGCCAAAAAACAGGAAAAATATCTTGCCTCTACATACGATCTCCATTATGACGGTTCAAATGGCGAAAAGGCTTGCCATAAGAGAAGCAGAAGAGCTTGCTCTGACCACTGCAGGGCTTCAAACGGCTTTTGGCTCTATGCCTCTACATCTCTAGCATCAGCATGGGCTCCAGAGCGCATTGTTAATTCGAAACTCGACGGACTTAGGCTCCAACACCTCTACACCTCGAGCCTCAGCATGGGCTCCAGCGCATTGTTCATTCGAACCTCGATGGCCTTCAACTCCAGCACCTCTATGCCTCCAGCCTCAGCATGGGCTCCAGAGTGCATCACCTCCGCTGAAACCTCAATGGCCTTCAGCTCCAACACCTCTACGCCTCCAACCTCAGCAAGGGCTCCAACGTCTACTACGTCTCTGACTCTCGTCATTTGACTCCAAACCACACAGTTTCCTCCGAGTTATTCCACCTCCATCTGGCTTCATCACCATCACTTACGATCATCACCGAGAGTCTCTTCAACAACTAAAAGTTATATTAGAATATCCTTACTATGAGGCTGGGCTGATGATAGTTCCTTCTACATCTGCTCACCCCTCCACATCTTAGGGCCAGCATATGAGGGGGTATTTTTGGGGGAAATATCCCAGCCCAAAGATAATACTAAGGGGATGCCATCAAGAGCTTCTCCGGAGCTCTTGGGCTCCAGACTCCCTGCAGAAGCTAAGGCTTCCGGAGGCAGGGGAAGAAGCTGGCCTCTGGAAGGAATATCAGCAAAACGAGAACACCAAAGGCAATTGGCCTGACATGAGGTGACTGGTAGTTAATGCCAGTACAAGTGGTGGCCACCCTGACATCCCAGCGCAAGTGAGAGCGGGACTGACACTTTGACAGTGCGGCGCCGCAATGGGTGACCGGCTGAGTACCACGCCCTTAGGGCTATTGCACCACTGCATTGCCATAATACGTAATATCTTCTTATTATGGGTAAATGCATCCTACCTAGGCCCATGCCGGGTGATTCGACCGGCCCTAGGTCCCTGTGGTATAGTGATAGTTTGTATCGCTATCTCTGTAAGGGTATGCTTGCACATTTTACACCATGAACGGTACTATAAATACGGACCTATGGCCATCAGGCTAGAGGACCAATCTTTTTTACTATCAACACGTCTTTGGTTCTCCCTTCGCTCTACTTCTTCTCGAAGCTTGTGTCTCCTCTCTAGAAGAGACTCTCGCCGCACTTTATACGTGGATGACATCTTCTCTACCGCCAACATATTTTTTAGCTTTTCTTTTAATGCTTATGTTGCTTATATAGATAGTTGGAACCTTTGGCATTGATTGAACCTTGCATTTATAGGAGAGGCACAATCAAATCTTAGATACTCATATTGCATTTATGTATCTGTCTTAAATTAATGTTGCATAAATTGCTAGTTCTAAATAAATATCGTGCAGAAGATGCCATGATCAAGCCAAGGAAGAATCTCTCCCTTACACAACAATGAAGGATCAACTGGGGAAACCCCAGCTTTTGTAGCTACACTAATTGTTTGCGTACGCCTAGGGAAGGAAATGGAACCGCCACGGGTACCGTCCCACGGCCTTCCCAATTATTATCCTAAGGGGTCGTGGCTCCATCCCGGTCAAATCCGCGCACATGTGGCAACTCCCTTCGGCAGCGCCCTAGTTTTTTGCATACACATCCCGTCGCATTTATTATTTGAATCCCTTTTGGCGCATGCAAGGGGAACCAACACAAGACCTCAAGAGGACTGGCGCATTAACCCATCAGACACAGTAATGTTACCACGAGTCATTAAGCACTTGTGCCAAAAAACAGGAAGAATATCTTGCCTCTACATACAATCTCCATTATGACGGTTCGAATGGCAAAAAGGCTTGCCATCAGAGAAGCTAAAGAGCTTGCTCTGACTGCCGCAGGGCTTCAAATGGCTTTCGGCTCTATGCCTCTGGCATCAGCATGGGCTCTGGAGCACATTGTTCATTTGAACATCGATGGCCTTTAGCTCCAATGCCTCTACGCCTCGGGCCTCAGCATGGGCTCCGGAGCGCATTGTTCGTTTGAACCTCGACGGCCTTCAACTCCAACACCTCTATGCCTCCAGCCTCAGCATGGGCTCCATAGTGCATCACCTCTGCTCAAACCTCAATGGCCTTCGGCTCCAACACCTCTACGCCTTCAGCCTCAGCAGGGGCTCCAACGTCTACTACATCTCATACTCTTGTCATTGGACTCCAGACCACACAGTTTCCTCCGAGTTATGCCACCTCCATCTGGCTTCATTACCATCTCTTACGATCATCACCGAGAGTCTCTTCAACAACTAGAAGTTATACTAGAATATCCTGACTATGAGGCTGGGCTGAAGATAGTACCTTCTACATTTGCTCACCCCTCCACACCTCGGGAACAGCAGATGATGGGGTACTATTGGGGGAAATATCCCAGCCCACAGATAATACTAAGGGGGCGCCATCAAGCACTTCTCCAGAGCTCTTGGTCTCCAAACTCCCTGCAGAAGCTAAGGCTTCCGGAGGTAGGAAAAGAAGCTGGCCTCTGGAAGGAATATCAGCAAAATGAGAACACCAAAGGCAATTGGCCTGACATGAGGTGACTGGCAGTTAATGCCGGTACAAGTGGTGGCCACCCTAACATCACAACGCAAGTGGGAGCCGGATTGACACCTTGACAGTGTGGCGCTGCAATGGGCGATCGGCTGAGTACCATGCTTTTAGGGTTAATTGCACCACTGTATTGCCATAGTAAGTAATATCTTCTGACTATGGGTAAATGCATCCTACCTAGGCCCGTGCCGGGTGATTCAACCGGCCCTAGGTCCCTGTGGTATAGTGATAGTTTGTACTGTTATCTCTGTAAGGGCATGCTTGCACATTTTACACCCTGAAATTAATGTATCATATCTTGCTAGTTCTAAATAAATATCATGGGGAAGACGCCATGATCAAGCCAAGGAAGAATTGCTCCCTTACACAGCAATGAAGGATCAACTGGGGAAACCCCAGCTTTTATAGCTATGCTGTAACACCCTGATTTTCAGAATTTACTACTTTTAAAATTTTTCTAATATTATTGAATAGCTTCACCAGTAGCATAGGTTTAAAACCTATTTTCTTAATCAATCAATCAAAATAGGCTATTATTTTGTGTGCATTCCATGCTGAGTTTTGTTAGAAGCCTGGTAAATGCATTAGAGTTCTTTTTCTTTTTCTTTCTATTTGGTGTTTTGAGTGAAAAAAAATTTGAAAAGGTTTTCACAAAACTCTGTAGTAATACATTTCTGAAAATAAATATGGCTATTTCAGAAGTTCCAATGAATACCAAAGTTGTATATCTTTTCGAGTACGACAATTTAGAGTACAGAAATGTCCAATTTGGAGTCCAGACGATAGAGATATCATCATCGAAATGGAGAGCTACAAAAAGGAAATCCTAACCGACTCGAACTCGAATCCGATTCATGTTCGGCTTGGTCTCCACCTCAACCAGCCGCCCCTAGCCCTATAAATAGGAGTTGCATGCCCTCTCTGATCCCTATTCCACAACCCAAGCCCTAGACGTCGTCGCTGCCCTGTCCGTGCGCCACCGTTCGTCAGAGCCGCCGCCGCCGCCCGTGATGCTCTACGTCATCTTCTCCGCGACTCCTCCTTCCTCGACCATCAAAGAAAGGTGACGACCCTTCCTTTTCCTCCCTTAGTATTGTTTTACCATCATACTAAGTCCCTAGCCAAGCCCTAGCCCCGTCCAAAGCCCGATCTATGCTACCATGGTCGTTGCTGTCGAGGACAGCCGCGCCATCGCCGATTGGTATTGACGTTCCTGGCTAACCAGAGGTCAAATCACCAAGCCCTTTCACCAGTGCATGACCCATGATGTTTCCCACGCCCTCACCAACCGGGTCGTCCAGTGGATCAGCCAAACCACCATAATCTAGGTCGACATACCCACTGTCCAATTTCTCGATGTGTTCTGCACGCGCACCAGATTTTCATTCGCGTTCCCTGTCAATCCAAAATCCGTATTGATGCACCAACCACGTCATGGTGTGTCCCGTCAAATCTTCTACATGACCCTAGGAGTCCATCCTTGTTTGTGCAGCGACACGACCGGAACGCGATTGCCAACCACAACATGTCGCAACCATCACCCATCTCATCTCTACTGATCGTTCTTTCTCTTAGGGGATGATCTACCAAAACCCATGCTATAGCATTGTGTTCCTGGGATACATAATGTCTCTGTCCAAACAGTTTCTCAAATTTCATAGGAACGCGAGCATCTCCGTTGCTGCATCTGTTCGCAGTCACCACCAAACCTAGCAACAGTCGTCGTTATTTTGCCTCTACCTATGACCCCTTCCAAAACCAACCATACCGCTGAGTTAGTCTTTCCACGTTCTATACTATGCTTCCCTCGTTTTGCTAAAACACCACTGAAGCCCGACATCGATGTCAGTGGCTACGTGTCCGATCGCCATCTCCGACGAAACCCGAACCACCGCCGCTACACAGAGTCACCGGTAGTATCCTTAACCTAGAAGCATAACCCTGGCCATTTGATCATGGGTGGTTGAGACTGGACCTCAGCGTACCTCTTCTTTAATCCAAATTGATGCTTATATAACATGCCAAGTCAGCACCACATCATTCTCCTTAGCCTAGTCAGCGAAGTCTGGTCTACCCTATACTTCTTAAATCTTGCGCAACGATGTTGTCAAGCCTGATGCAGTGATTGTGCAATAAAGTCTTTTCCCGTAGGAAGATAGTTCTGTTAAATCAGCATTTCCTTTTTAGTCTAATTCATCTCCCGAAAGCTGTTCTCTTTTCACCTTAACTCTGAATTAGACGATTCTTACATCTAAATGTTTCTAAAATCATACCTATCCAACCATAGTGTTTTCAAATTATTTTAATGATATTTGGTATGTTGTTCTTAGTGTTTGCTTTGTGTTGTTTGTCGATAGTTCCTGCGAAAAGTCGATAACATTCCGGAGCAGTTCAAGGGACTTCAAGACCGAGGTTTCGTCAATACTGAGCAGCATTGGTAAAAGGAAAGTGTCCTTTATCATCTTGAACCTATGTTTTAAATGTTTTGTTTTACAAAATTGCATGCAATGTCTATCAACTTGATGGGTAGTCACCTATGTTAGGGTTTACCTAGTTTTTCCTTTACATTCCTTGAAGCCTAAGAGGTAGTTGATATGAGTTTCTTGGGTAGATTTGCTTAGCTATGCTTTTGGGATGTTGGGAAGTATCATATACTTGATTAAAAAACTTATGAAATAATAGTCATTAATGTATTAATGGTCTAGCAACATAGAACCTTAGGCCTTGAGCAAAGTGGTTTTGGTGGTTGTCATGGTTATGTTGCTGGTTTAGTGTTTGCTCAAGTAACCTAAGTAAGGACCGGTTCGTGGAGCGACAACCCAAGAAGTAATGTACCAACCACGAGGCTGATATGGGTAAGGCGTGACATACTAGTTAGAGTCTATCCAATGTGTGTTGTGTCAACACAAAAGGGGGCTTTTGGGTAGGAGTTAGATTCACGTAAACTCTGGCGGTGAAAACTAGTGGGCAGATGCATATTGGATTAGGCTCTTGTTAGTAGAAAATGTCATTCAATGATTTCTTAGTAGCATACCACTAGCGTGTGTTAAGTGTTTCGTGAACACGACAACATAGAATTCACTAACTCGTGGGAAAAGCTAGACAACCTCTGCAGAGTGTAAAAACTGTTATAACAGCCGTGCCCGCGTTGGATCCTCACATGATTAGTGGGTTGTGGTTATGGGTTTTGTTGTAGTTTTGGTTATAATACAGGGACTACTAGACGGTTATGGTATGCAATGTGGGGAGCCTTGTATGCTGGGTGCTGGACTGTATGGGTTACATTCACTTAATAATTGTTTAATGCTTTTTGAGTCCAAATATCTTTTCATTACTCGCATTTACGCAAATATACCATGTGTTAGCATATTCTTGATATAAGCATGTATATCATTATCTTTCCCACACTTGCTGAGCGTGTTATGTGCTCACACTTGCTATTTTTCCTATGCCATGCGACATGTGTGATGCTGCTCAGTGAGTGAAGATGTTGAAGACTATCAAGATGAGGTTGTAATGTTCTAGGCGCGTGTCTCCCGGTTGGTTGCATGCGGTGTTGTTGGGCACCAGTGCTTCTGTTCCGCTGTAGATATCTTCATAGAAGACAATATATGTCAATTGCTGTAAGAGTTAACATTTATTCTATAAATTTATTGCTTTTGTTACTTCACATGTGACGTCCTTATGTGTGTTGAACATCCTGGGCACACATAAGCCGTATCTAGTTTTATCCGTTAAAACTGGGTGTGACAGAGGTGGTATCAGAGTCATACTGACCGTAGGACACAAGCCTAGATAGAATGGTCGTGCCATAAGGTCATATTTTAAAAGTCTATTTTGAAAAACCCATCCTCGTGCTTTTCTGACCCCTCAATTTCTCTCTCTACTTACCCATTTCAATCTATTGAGAAAAATGAATTTCCAACACTCCTCCTTTCAAACTATTAGTTGTTGAACTATCCCGGTTACTCTGTTCGAGAAGGATGCACTTGAAGATCTCTCTTGGTCCTCCTACCTTGCGTGAAGATTTATACGAGAAAGATGAAGATCCATCACGACAAGGAAGATTCATCTACCACAATACTGAAGACATGAAGATCTACCTCTTGCGCTGCTCCTAGTTTTAGTTTTTCGAGTTATAGGAGGATTTTCCCTAATCTTCTAAAATATTAGAGCGATGTTGGTAGTGTGTGCTTGTGTTGTGTGCCTTGTCTGATTTGTATTTTCTGTTTGAGTGCTGGTATACGTTATGGGATGCTTTAGCATCTCTTAACAGGGGCATTCCTTATATATCTCTATAGTTAATAGTGTAGTTGGGTTTTCACCTTCTAGTCCCTTATCTTCTTGCCCCAACCTTCTGCTTCAATCTCGATCAGATGGTGAACACAAAGAAAGATCAGCTTGGTAAAGGTACCAACAACAATAACAACAACAACCAACAGATACCTCCATAGTTCAACAAGGAACAACTCTTGACAACATTGACTCAGATCTTTCAAAGCATGGCTCAGACTATGGAAGGACTACTACAGATCACTAAACCTCTGAGTGCAGAAGAAGAGCGTAGAAAGCAATGCAACAACAAGAAGAGGAAGAAAGCCTTTGAAAACCATCAAGCAAACAACAGTTCTCGGTTACATTCCACTCCTGAATAAACACTTTGTTCTGTCAACTAGAAGTTTCATAGGTCGAGAGAAAATTTGCAGATACCCCTACAAGGAAGGTGTGTTTTTGCTGTGAAGAAGAAAGACGCTATGCCAATCGATATCCCCTAAGGATCCTTGTACCTAATGATAAGAAGGTGTGTGTCTACAATGGAGAACGTACGTGTTGGGTCAAAATATGTCCCATGAAGTACCCCGTACGGAACTGGATCAACCCTAAACCCCATATGAAGATCTCAGTTCAACAGACTGTCACGACTTTCAAGTTGTAACTCAAGATAGCCAAGATCGACGAGATCCCATCAAGCCACAGAAGCTCAGTGGGCACAAAAAAGAAAAAGAAAAAAAGAGTGATATATTCCATGACAAGGGCTACATGTTAGTCTACTTCTCATGAATTGGAAATGCATGTCAAAGAAGTCCGCTCTTTTAAGGGGGTAGACCCTCTAGCTAATCTATTGGTTTTGGAATCTAAAGACGCAGAAGTTGTTCTTAGGAATGGCTAGTCAGCAAAGGTAATGAGGTAATAATGTGGGCTAAATGAAGTACAATACCCAGAAGCTGCACTCTAACCACATAAGTGATTGCTAAGAACAAGTACTCTTTCCTCGGAATTAGGATATGCCTTATTAAATCTTCAAGGATAAGAAGGTCCGCCAAGGTCAATCTACTGATGAGAAGATCATTAAAAAAATAATAAAGGAAACTTATCAGGAGTTCTAAAGCTACGGAACTCTGAGGAATCAGAAAGTTCTAAGATTTATCATGATCTCAAGGATTGTTATCTGTAATATGGAAACAAGAGTGGTGTAGCAAAGTATATGGTCCTATGTGACACATGTCAAAAAGTTAGAATAGTATATCAGAGACAACTACAACCATTGAAGATACTAGGAATAGAATATCCGAGAAAATCCAACATACTCAGGGTAATCAATCAAGATTTGTCGAGACAGTTGCAGAAGCTGTCAAAAGAAAAGTGAGCAGAGTATGTCAGGGCAATGAGGTTAACACTGAGAAGAAAAAGCAATTTGGACAGCGAGAAGAAAAGTTGAAGATCAAAATCCCTTATCTCGTTTTCAATCTGCCCGAATCTCGAGGGCGAGATTCCTTTAAGGTGGGTAGATTTGTAACACCCTGATTTTTAGAATTTACAACTTTTTAATTTTTTCAAGATTATTGAATAGTTTCACCAGTAGCATAGGTTTAAAACCTATTTATTTAATCAATCAATCAAAATAGGTTATCATTTTGTGTGCATTGTATGCTGAGTTTTGTTAGGAGCCAGGTAAATGCATTAGAGTTCTTTTTCTTTTTCTTTCTATTTGGTGTTTTGAGTGAAAAATATTTTGAAAATGATTTACAAAACTCTGTAGTAAACTAGTTATGGATCTTAATAGTTGGAATTCAAAATTCTTGAATTCATCATCTATTCAATCATTAATTATATCTAATCATTCTCTAGTTCAATTCAAAATTCTCTGCAAAAATTTCTTTTCTAAACTCTATATATACCTAAAGTGCCTTTGGACTCAATCTTGCTCAAGTTCAAACTCTTAGCCAAGTCTTCTAGAAGGCCCAACAAAATGGATCCATGAAATCTGTAAATTTTCGCGGAGTTTTGGACAACCTCATCTTCCCATGAAGTTTCGGAGTTCAAAATTGCCTAAAATACAAATCTTGACAACACCAAAGGTGTAGGTCTCGTCGAGAGCTTCGACTTGAACCTATGGAAGTATCCTTTTGGATAATGGAGCTAGGAGTTATGGCCCCCAAAATCAGCGCTGTGCAGATAAATCTGAGTTCAAATAGTTTATATTGTAGTGCATTTTTGAAAATAAAGATGGCATTTTCAAAAGTTCCAATGAATACTAAAGTTGTAGATATTTTCGAGTACTATAATTTAGAGTCCAGAAACGTCCAATTTGGAGTCCAGAAGATGGAGATATCATACTCAGAATAGAGAGCTACGAAAAAGAAAATCCTAACCGACTCGAACTCGAATCCGATTCGTGTTCGGCTTAGACTCCACCTCAACCAGCCGCCCCTAGCCCTATAAATAGGAGTTACACACCCTCTCCTATCCCTATTCTATGCCCCCAAGCCCTAGACACCGTCGCTGCCCTGTCCGTACGCCGCCGTTTGTCGGAGCCGCCACCGTCACCGCCCATGATGTGCTACGTTGTATTCTCCGCGAATCCTCCTTCCTCGACCATCAAAGCAAGGTGAGGACCCTTTCTTCTCCTCCCGTAGTACTTTTTTACCATCATACTAAGTCCCTAGCCAAGCCCTAGCCCCATCCAAAGCCCGATCTACGCCGCCACGGTCATTGCCGTCAGGGACAGCCGCCCCATCGCCGATTGGCATCGACATTCCCGGCTGACCAGAGGTCAAACCGCCAAGCCCTTTCACCAATGCATGACCCATGATGTTTCCCACACCCTCACAAACTGAGTCGCCCAGTGGACCAGCCGAACCACCAAAATCTAGGTCGACATACTCGCTGTCCGATTTCTGGAGGCATTCTACACGCCCACCAGATTTGCATTCGTGTTCCCCGTCAATCCAAAAGTTGTATCAATGCACCAACCACATCACGGCATGTCCCATCGAGTGGTGGCCACCCCGACATCCCAGCGGAAGTGAGAGCCGGACTGACACCTTGATAGTGCGGCACCGCAATGGGCGACCGTCTGAGTACCACGCCCTTAGGGATAATTGCACCATTGTATTGCCATAGTAAGTAATATCTTCTGATTATGGGTAAATGCATCCTACCTAGGACCGTGCCGGGTGATTTGACCAGCCCTAGGTCCCTGTGGTATAGTGATATTTTGTATCGCTATCTCTGTAAGGGCATGCTTGCACATTTTACACCCTGAACGGCACTATAAATATGGACATGTGGCCATCAGGCTAGAGGACCGATCTTTTTTACTATCAGCACGTCTTTGGTTCTCCCTCCTCTCTACTTCTTCTCAAAGCTTGAGTCTTCTCTCTAGAAGAGACTCTCACCGCACTTTGTTCGTGGAACACATCTTCTCTTCCGCCAACATATTTTTTGGCTTTTCTATTAATGCTGATGGTGCGTATATAGATAGTTGGAACCTTTGGCATTGATTGAACCTTTCATTTATAAGAGAGGCACAATCAAATCTTAGGTACTCATATTGCATTTATGTATCTGTCTTAAATTAATGTTGCATATCTTGCTAGTTCTAAATAAATATCGTTGGGAAGACGCCATGATCAAGCCAAGGAAGAATCACTCCCTTACACAGCAATGAAGGATCAACTGGGGAAACCCCAGCTTATATAGCTACCCTAATTGTTTGCATACGCCTAGGGACGGAAACGGAACCACCACGGGTACCGTCCCATGGCCTTCCCAATTATTATCCTAAGGGGTCGTGGCTACATCCCGGTCAAATCCGCGCACACGTGGCAACTCCCTCGGGCAGCACCCTAGTTTTTTGCATACAGATCCCGTCGCATTTATTATTTGGATCCCTTTTGGCGCAAGCAAGGGGAACCAGCCCAAGATCCCAAGAGGACTAGCGCATTACCCCGTCAGATGCACTGACGTTACCACGAGTCATTAAGCACTTGTGCCAAAAAATAGGAAGAATATCTTGCCTCTACATACGATCTCCATTATGACGGTTCGAATGGCGGAAAGACTTGCCATTAGAGAAGCTGAAGAGCTTGCTCTGACCGTCGGAGGGCTCCAAATGTTTTTCGGCTCTACGCCTCTGGCATCAGCATGGGCTCCAGAGCACATTGTTCATTCGAACCTCGACGGCCTTCAGCTCCAATGCCTCTACACCTCGGGCCTCAGCATGGGCTCCATAGCGCATTGTTCATTCGAACCTCGACGGCCTTCAACTCCAGCACCTCTACGCCTCCAGCCTTAGCATGGGCTCCAGAGTGCATCACCTCCGCTTGAACCTCAATGGCCTTCCGCTCCAACACCTCTACGCCTCCAGCTTCAGCAGGGGCTCCAACGTCTACTATGTCTCCGACTCTCATCATTGGACTCCGGACCACACAGTTTCCTTCGAGTTATGCCACCTCCATCTGGCTTCATCACCATCGCTTACGATCATCACTGAGAGTCTCTTCAACAATTAGAAGTTATATTAGAATATCCTGACTATGAGGTTGGGCTGAAGATAGTTCCTTCCACATCTGCTCGCCCCTCCACACCTCGGGCCCAGCCCACAGATAATACTAAGGGGGCACCATCAAGCACGTCTTCAGAGCTCTTGGGCTCCGGACTCCCTGCAGAAGCTAAGGCTTCCGAAGGGAGGGGAAGAAGCTGGTCTCTGGAAGGAATATCAGCAAAAGGAGAACACCAAAGGTAATTGGTCTGACATGAGGTGACTGGCAGTTAATGCCGGTACAAGTGGTGGCCACCCTAACATCCCAGCGCAAGTGGGAGCCAGACTAACACCTTGACAGTGTGGCGCCGTAATGGTCGACCGGCTGAGTACCACGCCCTTAGGGCTAATTGCACCATTTTATTGCCATAGTAAGTAATATCTTCTGATTATGGGTAAATGCATCCTACCTAGGCCTATGCCGGGTGATTCGACCGGTCCTACGTCCATGTGGTATAGTGATAGTTTGTATCGCTATTTCTGTAAGGGCATGCTTGCACATTTTACACCCTAAACGACACTATAAATACGGACCTATGGCCATTAGGCTAGAGGACCAATCTTTTTTACTATCAAGACCTCTTCGGTTCTCCCTCCTCTCTACTTCTTCTCCAAGCTTGAGTCTCCTCTCTAAAAGAGACTCTCATCGCACTTTAATCGTGGAAGACATCTTCTCTTCCGCCAACATATTTTTTGGCTTTTCTATTAATGCTGATGGTGCTTATATAGATAGTTGGAACCTTTGGCATTGATTGAACCTTGCATTTATAGGAGAGGCACAATCAAATCTTAGGTACTCATATTGCATTTATGTATCTGTCTTAAATTAATGTTGCATATCTTGCTAGTTCTAAATAAATATCGTGCGCTCTTTTATGTATACTGTACTTATATTATCTTTATTTATATGGTACTTAATTATGGTGTTTATATAGTGTCACAATAAAATCTTGAGCATTGATCTTGCATTTATATTCTATCACACATTGGTATTAATATCCCAATGATAAATTTTATATCTTGTAAGATCAAATGCTGTTCTCTATTTATTTTATATTTTTTTGATGTTGTATTTATTTTCTTCTCTATTATTGCTAATGGTGCTAACATAGAGAAGAAACCTTAGGCATTTACTGAACCTTGCATTTACATTTTCTCATACATTAATGTTGATATTGAAATGCAAGATTTTATAGTACCTTGTTCTGTTCAAATGAATGCCACCGCTCCTCTTGTGTTGCTATTTATTTCGATATGTTATAGTACCTTGTGGCAACGCATTGGCACCTTGGTTCTAGTCATTGAGTAAGTTTTGGACCTTAACAAGATCATAAATAGGAATGTTCCATAGTGAGCAATGAATATTGTGTGGTAGTATGTTACATGTACCTCACACGGTCTAATTGATATTCAAAGCACCGTTACATTTTCTTTGTACTGTTCATGTACCAACTAAGTATGATAGCTTGTGTTTGAGCCACAGATTCACCAAACTATGGGGCCACCTGTATTGCAGTCGATTGCAGTTCTTGTTTCCGATCGATATCTAGACCGTCGATGTTCTCTACCATCCGATCTCCATCCAGCGACTGTTGCACTTCTTCTTCCTCTCTCTCTCTCTCTCTCTCTCTCTCTCTCTCTCTCTCTCTCTCTCTCTCTCATACCTGTTGTGGCATCATGCATGCGTGAGAGAATTAAGGCAGAGGATGATGAGGGGGCTCGCCATGGCTGGTGCAACTAGTGGCTTATAAATCCTCTTGGTCTCTGGTCGGGTGGCGGCGGCTATATCTTGAGGAGTTAATTGCTGCTGAGGTAATGGGCTGGGATTGCTGTTGGCAATGGTAGGATGTCGCATCAAGCACACTTTAGGGATGATGCGCCGCTTCGATCCTCCGCATGCCCTCTTTCCTTTATTGAAACTAATCCACATGCGTGGGGGAAGGTATTAATACAACTTGCGAAAGGGAAAAAATAAAAAGAGTGCTAAAAAGCCCATGTATTGCTAATGACAAATAATGGCCATTTCGCCATTGGTTTGCACAGCCGTAGGACAATCGAATAAGACATTACATTCTTTAGAAAATAGCATTCTTAAGATCAAGGCATTACATGCATGGAATTTATTCAGCATTGCATAGCTCAAGCAGGAGAACGATCAGTGAGATGGTGTTTCTGCTATGCAGCAACACTGCGGAGGATTGGCCTCATTCTTGCATTTGGCAGTGAAGTGAGTCATGCCCATGCGCGCGCATGCACCTATGCATCCCGCAACAGTGAGAACACAAGGATCTAGAGTCTCGCACTTCTCCGGATTGATAGATTCTGCAAATGCAATATGTAGACACAGATCAAACAAGATGTATTTTTGGTAGGTTAAATTAATTTAAACATTTGGAAAATACAAAGCAAAATAGTGAGATATATTTGTCACATACGAGTGCCCGCATGGCAGGGTGGCACGGTAGAAGAAACCATCGCGAGGACCAGGAAAGCAGCAGCCATGGTGTACACGAGCCTCCTTGTTGTACTGCTCTGGACGAGTGCCATGAGGAGAAATAGATGACTTCTATTATTCTATTCCTCCTCCTCCTGTTCTCGTGTGCTCACTGCCAATAACCACCTCCATTTGCTGGTATTTATAGAGACACAATCAAATCTTAGATGTATTGATCTTGCATTTATGTATCTCTCCCAAATTAATGTAATTAATGTTGACATATCTTGCTGCTTTAAATAAATATCGTGCCCTCTTTTGTATATGATGTGTTTATTTCATCTTTCATTATGTGGTATTTATTTTTGGTGTTTATATAGAGGCACAATCATTATCGTGCCCTCTTTTGAATCTTGCATTTGTATTCGCTCATACTATATTAGTATTAATATCACAATGAGAAGATTCTATGTCTTGTTAGATCAAATAAATGTCGCACATCCTTTGCTGTATTCTCTATTTATTTTATAATATTTCTTTGGTGTTGTATTTTTTGGCTTTTCTTCTAATGCTGATGGTGCTTATATGGAGTTGGAACCTTGGGCATTGATTGAACCTTGCATTTATAGGAGAGGCACAATCAAATCTTAGATACATATATTGCGTATATGTATCCACTACTATAGAAATGGTCATCAGCGTAGGCTAAAAAAAACATTATCAGTGGCGGTTTTTTGAACCGGCACTGATAGTCTGTAACTTTCGGTGTCGGTTTATGAACCGGCCCTAATAATGAGTATCAGTGCCGATCCATGGTTACCAGCCAGCACTGAAAAGGTTCTCAGGAGCAAAAATAAATAAATGAACCAACTCGATTTTGAGCTGGCTCGGCTGCCTCTATCGCCACCACTATACCGATCTGACGAGTCGCCGACCGAATCGCAAAATGGAACAGGAACACAAAATGCAAGCATGTGATATTTCTCATACATCACAACATGTACTCGTGATTTATTCTCTGAACAATGTCATACAAATCGGCACTAACACGATTGTAAGCCCCTCTACACCCTTTCTCTAAACATGCACACACAAATGCAAGCCCCTCTACTCCCTTTCTCCCTCCTCTGCTCCTCCCACCTGCACAAGAAGCATACATCCACACTAGCACACACATCGCAGTGCCCCATTCTTCAACTCCACTCAGCTGCCCATGTGTGCCCAGAGAAGCCAGGGGGATTAATCCTGCAAGAAATGATCCAAGATTGCCAAGAAATGTTTGTGTGGACAATGGATTTCGGTGCGGTGGAAATGAGGAAAGGAAGCGAAGGCAGTTTGACTCACGCTCGTGGCCACCAAGGAGCTCGATGGTGTGAATGAAGCGCACCTGGAGAGTGCTATGCGGCGCGCGCATGCAGCACCAGAAGGCCAGAAGCTGACTTCCCTCGCCGCCACCACCCACGCTCGGTCGTGCCTGTCGCCGGTGAGCCTTGCAACGACCCCGGTCTACCGCTGCCTGGCTTCCCACCACCTCAACTCCTCTAGGCGATCGGCTCGCACCTCTCCCTGGCTAGCCTCACTCCCCTGATACTCCTCTCTCCCAGCCTGTCATTCCTCTCTCGCTGCCCTCTCTCTGTCGACTCTCAGCCTGCACGGGGGCAACCGAAGAGATAAGGGAGGGAGCAACTGAAGAGATAAGGGAGAGAGGAACCGTGCGGAAGAGATAAGTGAGAGATAGATCGATCGAGTCGGACCTCAACACACAAGCCAAAACCAGAGTAAATCCAAAGTATCAGTGCCGGTTCATGGTTACTAGCCGACACTGAAGTATCAGTGCCATTTTGTGCCAAGAGCCGGCAATGATACTAAGTATAAGTGTCGGTTCATCCCAGCTCAATCATTGATCGAGTGTGGGATGTTACTGATGACCCGGTGCAGATGACCAGTTATGTTATAGTTATCTCTCTTAAATTAATGTTGACATATCTTGCTAGTTCTAAATAAATATCGTGCACCCTTTTATATATACTATAGTTATTTTATCTTTCTTTAGATGGTACTTCATGATGGTGTTTATATAGAGTCACAATAAAATCTTGAGCATTGATCTTGCATTCATTTTCTATCACACATTGGTATTAATCTCGCAATGATAAATTTTATATCTTGTAAGATCAAATGTTGTATTCTCTATTTATTTTATATTTTTTGATGTTGTATTTATTTTCTTCTCTATTGTTGCTAATGGTACTAATATAGAAAAGAAACCTTAGGCCTTTATTGAACCTTGCATTTATATTTTCTCATACATTAATGTTGATATTGAAATGTAAGATGTTATAATACCTTGTTATGTTCAAAGGAATGCCAACCTCTTGTGTTCTTTTTGTTTCCATATTCGATAGTACCTTGTGGCAACGCATGGGCACCTTGGTTCTAGTAATTGAGTAACTTCTGGACCTTAACAAGATCAGAAATAGAAATGCTCCATAGTGAGCAATGAATATTGTGTGGTAGTATGTTACATGTACCTCACACGGTATCGTTGATATTCAATGTACTGTTACATTTCTTTGTAGTGTTCATCTACCAACCAAATATGATCGATTGTGTTTGAGCCATAGATTCACCAAACTATGGGGCCACCTTTATCGCAGTCGATTGCAATTCTTGTTCCCGCACTGTCGATGTTCTCTACCGTCCAATCTCCATCCAGCTATTGTTGCACTTTCGTCTTCCTCCCGGACTCTCTCTCTCCCTCTCACCTGATGCGGCAGCGTGCGTGAGAGAGTTAGTGCGGAGGACGGCGAGGGCACTCGCCATGGCTGGCGCAACAAAGGGCTATCTGCGAGGAGTGTTCGCCATTGTTGTGAGATATCATCAAGACTAATTTTGAAGTTTCTCCTTGAAAGAGTAATGTGTGGTTGCTTATGTAACTGTTGCTGAGGTAGTGGGCTGGGAATTGGTATTGACCATGGTAGGAGGTCGCACGAACCACACTTTAGGGATGATGCGCGGGTTCGATCCACCGCATGGCTGCTTTCTTTCTTCTTTTTTTCAAATTAATACACACGAGAAGATAATAATTCACCTGGGGAAGTGGCACTACCGGAGACAGCTTCTTTGCCGAGTGCCTCAGGCACTCGGCAAAGGACGATATACACTCGGCAAAGGCTTTGCCGAGTGCTACACTCGGCAAAGGACGCTCGGTAAAAAATTTGTCGGCAAAGACCTCTTTGCCGAGTGCACTTTATCGGGCACTCGGCAAAGGCTTTGCCGAGTGCAATGCCATGACACTCGGCAAACAGGCCATCTTTGCCGAGTGCCTGTGAATCAAACACTCGGCAAACAGGCCATCTTTGCCGAGTGCCTTACCGTGGCTCTCGGCAAAGCGGAGGCCTCTTTGCCGAGTGCCTTACCGTGGCTCTCGGCAAAGCGGAGGCCTCTTTGCCGAGTGTCATGGCCATTGCACTCGGCAAAGTGACTGAAAACAACCTTTTTTTATTTGTTTTTGACATCCCATCCAAACAAACAGATATATATATATATAACAAACATCACCAACATCACATATATATCATCAACAGCACATACATATCACCAACACCACATATATATCACAAACATCACATGTCTCACAATATATAACAAATAAGTTCACAAGTAATCCAAGTGCTCCATCATCTACAACCATAATTGCAAATAGAAGTACCATTAACAACTACAAGTATCATCACCAAGATGGTCAATGAAACTGATTTCGTGAATGATTCGCTGAAGCATGAGGATCGTTCGATGCCGCCGATTGATTCTGCACAAAGGAGAAGAGATTGCATGTGTGAGACAAGATAAATATATACCATACATGAATAAAATTTTCATACTCCACTAGGTTTGACCGTAAGCATGAACATACAAACTAAAACATTTATACTCACAGGAGTAGAATAGTGAGGAGGTGGAGGTGGAGGTGGAGCGAATAGCGAAGGTGGCGGAGTCACACCCGTAGCGGCGCCAATGTACTGAAGAATCTCCACCATCCTCCGCTGCTCGGCCTCCATCGTCGCCTGCATTTGCTCCCGTATCCTCCTCTCTTGTTCCAGCTGAGCCTACAATATATTCACCCTAATGTTACAATAATGCAAAGGAAAGGTATGAAAAAACCAATGAACGACGAATAAACCAGAAATAACCTCGAGTGCCTCCACCCGGTGGTGTGAAGTGTCCTTCCGAGGTCGTATGGCCGGGCTCGTGCTCGTGCTGCTTGCTCGAATCTGGGAGAGACTGGGAGTAGCGGCCGAGTCGATTGCGCCGTCGCCAATCCAGTATCGCCCATGCTTCTTGCCTCCTCCCACCCTCATGACGACTTCTCCATCAAGGTCCTCGGTGCTCGGATCGTACTCTGGCCCATGGACCTCCCTTGCCATCGATGTGTACTCACTAAGACGGTTGTGGACAGTCGCATTGCTGTACGCCTCGGGCCCGTCCTCCGGGTTGTAGTCGACGTCGGACGTCGCCTTGCCCTTGTGGGCCATAGCAAATGCCTTGAAGATGGAGCAAGGCTGGCCACCATGTGACGCCGACTGCGAGAAAAACAGCAAGATGATTAGAAATCATGCAGAATTGAGCGTTAGAATAAATAAATGAATTCGCGTACCCATGTTTCTGCGTATCCGCTGAGGTTGCGGCTGCCTTGATGGTGTGCTACACCTGGCATCATCAAACGCCGCTCCCGGCACAAGTTGTGCGTCTCCTCCCACTCGCGTGAGCACCACTTGTCCACCATCTGTTCCCAGCACTGGGGATGCGCGGCGCACCAATAAGGAATCATCTACAGGCCATCAAGATGAAATTAAGCCTACTTAATCTCAAAAGGAATCAGTATTAATGTTCTGTATTTACCTGCAGGTACTGGTCCCGGGTCAGCGTCATGGTTCTTGCGTCCCTTTTGGTGACCTTCGTTCCAATGACGGTCCCGTGGTAAGTTACGACGGCCTGGATGCGCGCCTCGTAATGCATGTCCACGACGAGTTTTTTGCAGCATTTGGTAGCCACCGCATCCGCCCTGGCCTCATGTCCGTCCTGGCATCTAAAGAAATCCTGCATACAAACACGATGTATCCATTCATTATTTCAAGAATGTCCAATAAATACGATGTATTGAGCAATGTAGTGCGAGGAAGACTTACCCACAGCTCTTGCTTCACCCGCTCCGCCTTGTTGTTGAATACCCTGTGGGCCCGATCTGCAGCATCGGGGGCGGCGGCGTAGTGGTCAAACGAGTAGGCCGGCCCCGTCACTCCGGCGTACTCAACCAGGCCAGGGAAGTGCTCCTTGCACAGAAGACCGAGGATGCCATTGACTTGGCGTGTGTGAGCACCTCCACTCGCCACAATCGTCCAGTTCCTGCCCAAGTGATTAACAATCGTCCAATTTCTATTTTGATATTCAACATATCATATAAAGTAGTGATAACATCTAAAGTTACTTACTTTTCCCCCTCGGGTCGAATCAGCGGGCGCCTCTCACGAGGTATCGGTCGCTGAGGGAGGCTCGCGGGACCTCGCAAGTAGACGCTGGACGAACTAGAGGAAGCGGAACCCCCTGCTGTCGCCTCCTCCAGCGCGTCCTCCTGCGCCTCCTCCTGCGCGTCCTCCTGCGCCTCCTCGGCGTCCTCCTGGGGCACCTGCTCCTCCTCCTCCTCCTCACGCGACGGGGCGGCAGGCGACGACTCCCTCCTGCGGCTGCTCCTCCTTGTCCTTCGGTACAAGGACGTTAGCTTCCTCATCCCACCGCCCACCATCTTTGTTCAATCACCTGCAATTAAAAAGAGTAAACCAATAAGCACATATAAACAAGAAGTACTTAGAAAGAGATGCAAAATAAACAAAACGTAATTACAAAATAACATAGTATTACATGTATTAGAAATAATCTTCATGATCGGGATTAGCTGGATCATAAGTCTCATCATCACTATCAATCATGTCGAAATAATCAACACTATCCGAATGAGCAATGTTGCCATTGTCATTGTCTAAATGTAATCGCTCAAGCATTTGTAAGTCTTTCACATTTTGCACCTCATCTCCAACGTCCTCTTCAATAACCGTTTCATTGTCTACTTCCATTCCGATCGCTTCAGTTAAGTCTATCTCAAACCTCCCTTCTAGTCCCTCTTCTTGAAAGAACTCTCCGTCATATGTGTTTGGGTCTAAGTTGTAATCTTCATCGTTTGGGACAGGCACTTTACCGTGTGGCGATACCCTGTGCACAATATCCCAACCCTTAAGATGCCTTATGGTTTGACACGCATATGGGAGATAATAAACTTGCGTGGCCTGTTGGGCCACAATATAGACATCGTCTCCTGGTAAGACAGAATCCTGTCGAATTTCGACTAGCCCAAGATTACAATATGTCCGCCTCGTTACTTCAGGATCAAACCAATGGCATTTAAATATGACGGGATTAAAAGGTTTGGAACCATGAAACTTGAGTTCGTATATTTCTTCAATTCTTCCATAATACTCGACCTCATCAACGCCGGGCGTAAAAACTCCGGAACTTGTGGTTCTTCGATTGGGCCGACTCTGCTCGTAGCTTGTTGTGCGAAAGCGATATCCATTCACGTCAAAACCAGAAAATGACCTGACCCTATAGGCAAAGCCATCGGCAACCTGTCTCAACTCGGCACACATAGACGCATCCCTCTGGCCCTGCAAGCTCAAGCAGGATACATCGTTATATTATTCGCACGTACGAGTAACTTGGAATGTCAAACTACGTACGAGCTAAATTAGACGGTACCTTCCGTTTGAACCAAGAAATGAAATCGGGCATTCCATTTCCCGCACCCTGTCTAAGAAGGGTATCTACCTGCTGCGGGGTAGGATCCCTTGATTGACGCCAAAATTCATCCAGAAATTCCCTGTACCAACGAGAAACAAGGGGGTTGGATGCAGAATAGTGATAGCGTATTTAACAAGTTCGTTGAGAACTTACTGCATGTACGGTGCCACTTCGTCAAGGTTGGTCAACACGTATAGCATGATATGGCGCCACTCTTCATGATTCAAGGTCTTGGGGGTCGATGCACTTGCGCTTCCGAGTTGGCCTCGGAAAAGGCTGAGGTTCGATTCATTTTCGCCAGCATTGTAACGAGGGGGTGGATTATGCACGCTAGGGAGGTGGTCACCATAGTATGTTGTTGTGAAGTTCGCCACCTCCTCCAGAATGTATGCCTCTGCAATGGAAGCCTCGATTTTGCATTTATTTCTACATTTCTTTCGAAGAACCTTTAGACATCTCTCGATTGGATAGCACCAACGGCCCTGCACGGGCCCCCCCATTCGTGCCTCGTACGGGAGGTGCAAAATCAAATGCTGCATCGGATTGAAGAAGCCGGGTGGAAAGATCTTCTCCAACTTACAGAGCAACACAGGTGCCATTCTTTCCAAGTCAGCAATCACGGTCCGAGATAACTCCTTGGCACAAAGCTGGCGAAAGAAATAGCTCAACTCTGCTAGCACTAGCCAGACATGCTCAGGGACATAGCCCCGAACCATCGCCGGAAGAAGCCGCTCAATCCATATGTGGTAGTCATGACTCTTCATCCCTAAGACTCGCATAGTAGATAAGTTCACTCCCCTCCTCAGATTAGCTGCATACCCATCAGGGAACATTAACGTCTGGATCCATTCTAGTACTTCCCTCCTTTGAGGCTTGCTCAAGACAAAATCGGCCTTAGGCCTTCTCCATGTCTTGCCGCGACTAGGAGGCTTCATATGTTGGTTTGGTCTATCGCATATCGTTGCCAGATCCACTCTAGCCTTAACGTTGTCCTTTGACTTGTCAGGAATGTCCATGATTGTTGCCCAAAGTGCCTCGGCAACATTCTTTTCAGTGTGCATTACATCAATGTTGTGTGGAAGGAGAAGGTCATCAAAATAGGGGAGCCGAGTCAAGCCCGACTTATGAGTCCACATATGTTGCTCACCATATCCCACAAAACCACCTTCTGGATTGACCACGAGACCATCTATCTGTTCACGAACCGTGGCACCAGTCATTATCGGTGGTGCAGGGTCTGTCACTACGACACCTTTCGTAAAGTTCTTGATGTCTCGTCTGAATGTATGGTCAAGAGGGAGGAATTGCCGATGTTTGTCGAACGATGAATACTTGCCACCCTTCTGCAACCAAATGAACCTCAGACCTTCCTTGCATACTTGCCAGGAAGTCATGAAGGGAGTAGTGGTACCAAACATGCATTTTGAAGTTTTTCTTTGTAGCTCGGTCGTATGTCCATACCCCTTCCTCCCAAGCACGGACCAATTCATCAATCACAGGCTCCATGAACACACCCATATTATTCCCCAGGTGTCCAGGAATTATCAACGACAAGAATACGTTCTGTCGTTGAAAGCATATGCCGGGGGGGAGATTGAGGGGGATAACGAACACGGGCCAACATGTGTATGGGGCAGCCATCATTCCATAAGGATTGAACCCATCTGTTGCCAGCGCAACACGTACATTACGAGCCTCTTTAGCTTTCTCATGATGAATGCCATCGAAGTGGGTCCATGCTTCACCATCGGATGCATGTACCATCCTGTCAGGATTGTATCGTTTGCCATTTTTGTGCCATGTCATCTGTTTGCAAGCATCGTACGAAGAATCTCAGCAAGGTTTTAAGAAACTTCTTCGGAGATTCTTCGGTTTGCAAGCATCGTACGTGATAACTTGCTTAAAACCTTCTCAAATTTTTATGACAGCCTCCACATATGATATCATGATATCTTGACAAGTTTCAAGATTTTCGGACTTTGTTTGCTTTTTATACAATTTAAAAACAACTCGATCGCAAGTTCGTGGTCATGTTTCATGACCTTGATATTCGAAATTGGTGCTATGTTCCTGGATACGGTCTCACAATATACTAAATAACATGAATATCATTTTTCCATTCATTTTTTTTCATTATTCGAATGACTAGCAGTTATAATTTGAATTATCCAAGAAAATTCAATTAATTGAAATGAATTAAAGAAATATAGAAAAAATCCGAGAAATGTGCCACATTGGAACATGGAGTACCAGGTACTGTATGAGGACCGTAGAAAAAATTTGGAGGCCAAAAGGGAGGAAAAAAATTAGGGTTTGCCGAGTGTTAAAAAATTACACTCGGCAAAGACCCTCTTTGCCGAGTGCCAGATGTTTGCCGAGCGCTTGCTCTCTGGCACTCGGCAAAGATACTCCTTTGCCGAGTGTCCTATTTCTGGCACTCGGCAAAGAGGGTCTTTGCCGAGTGCCAGATGTTTGCCGAGTGCTTTACCTCTGGAACTCGGCAAAGACCTTCTTTGCCGAGTGTCCGATAAAAAGCACTCGGCAAAGTATGGGACACTCGGCAAAGACGCCGTCTCCGGTAGTGTGGGGAAAAACATAAAGTGAGCTAAAAAGCCCGTCTATTGCTACAGATAAATAATGGACATTTCGCCATTGGTTTGCACAGCCATATGACAATCCAATAAGGCATTACATTCTGTAGAAAATAACATGTTTATTGAGATTAAGGCATTACATGCATGGAATTTATTAAGCATTGCATAGCTCAAGCAGGAGAACCATCAATGAGATGGTGTTTATTTGCAGCAACACTGTGGAGGATTGGCTACATTCTTGCATGGAAGTGAAGTGAAGTAAGTCATGCCGATGCGCTCATACACCTTTGCATCCTGCATTATTGTCAACACATGCAGTGGCGGGCCTAACATTTTCATATTGGATATACGTAATTAAAAAATTGTAAATAGATTAGTGAATCACCTTTAGAATCAGTTAAAAAATAACATCTATGAACAACACAACAAATCAGTGAATCACCTTCATAATTAGAACTAACTTTGATGGGTGCCATCGTGGCCATCACGCTTGTGCCGCTGTGGCCGCATCCTGCCCGCCTACGCCACCCCGCCGAGTCATGCTTCACTACTTAAAAAAAGATCATCACTGACAGTTCAAAAACTACATTACTACTGATTTTTGAACCGGCGGTGATAATTCATGATTATCATTACCGGCTACAAGGCCAGCAACAATTGTACATATCACTGCCAGCTTATGTAACGAACCAGCAGTGATAAAAACTATCATTATCGGTTCTTAAACTGATCCTGCTAATTAATATATTTATCATTGCCAATCCCAGCTATAAACCGATAGTGCTCAATCCAGGGGAAAAATTAAAATTTAAACAGGCATGCAATAATTTAATCGAGCTTTATATTACTAATCTCCAGAATTACTTGTTGTTATCACACTAATCTAAACTTAACTCACTAATTTCATCATTGTACACTCAAAACAAAAGACATGCACGGTTGCACACCCAAAAAAACCCTAAACATGCGCGCAAAAAAACCTAAACGCATGCGTTGGCCACGACGGCGAAATAGTAGTCACCGTTGTCATCCTCATCCTCATCGTCACTGTCGTCTCCATCGTTGCCATCTCCGTCGTCGCCAGTCACCTCCCCCTCCTCCTCATGCTCTTCCTACTCCTCCTCTTCGTCCTCCTCCTCTTCTTCCTCCTCCTCATCCAAGCTCTGAGGCTCCTTCACCTTGGGTTCATCAAGCAAGCAGTCCCACATGTTGTCATCCTCGGAGGGGGGACCCCGCCAATTCGTCGGAGTCCGAGGATTACACCTTGTCCAAGCTCTCCGACCGGGCCTCCGCCTCATCATCGAAAGACGGCATGGGTGTGGGGGGCGTGGCCGGAGAAGGTGGCGGCGGAGGCGGTGGTGGAGTGGCCGAAGCGGGAGGAGAAGGCGGTGGATCCATCATGCACGGCGGCAACGGTGGATGGAAGAGGGCAGAGGGAAAAGGTCCTAGGCTCCTGGCGGCAGTCGAGTGTGAGAGCGAGGGTGATTGAGTGAAATATTTAAAGGCACTCGGGAGAAACCGAGCAGGAAAGCACGGGAATTTATATGGTTTTTGGGATATCACTGTCTGTTTTTAAATACAACTAGCAGTAATATCCATTATCACTATCGGTTTTTAAGACACATCTTTTTATGAACTGGTATATATTGATGGCAAAGAATGACAAACTAGGGGAATTATATAGCAAAATATGGCTATCTTTGATTACAGCCATTGGATCAGCCATTTGGTTTCTTCATCTCAGAATGCAGCAACAGCATTGCTTGCGTGGAAGTGTAGCACTCTGGCACGGTGTTGTAGCAATTTGCCTATTGCCGGATTTTGTTAATATGCCGGGTATTGGAGCTGGCCGGCAATATTCTTTTGCTCTATGGTAACGTCAGTTGAAATTTGGAAGATCAGCCGAAATATAGATGCTTAGTTTATTCTATGGAAGGTGTGAAATATTCGGTTTTGATTAGTTAACTGTGATTGGCATGATTCCAAATGTAAGCTGAGATTTGGAAAGTGCTCAGTTACGAAAAATATAGGCAGCGTCCAGTTTTGATATGCAGCAGGGAGTCTATGATTGGAAGGCATATCAAAAAAGAATCACAAGGGGCATGTGCAGCCGTGATAGTTTTTTTCAGTTAACCGGCTTATTAGCAATACATGAATCGGATTGCATGGTTTCAGTTTGGAAAGCACAGGATCTGCCAAATATCCTGGTGAATTCTATTCGGATACAATTTTGGCATGAATCCTAGTAGACTACTAGCAAAGACCAGGTACCGTGTGTATATATATAAACGGGATGGCCGATTCAAAAAGACACAAAAATCAGTAGTCTTGGATCGCTCTTTTGTTTCTAAGATTTAGTTTTGTTTAGCTACTTCACCATCTTTATCGATTTGCTTGTAAATCGTCCAGTACATCTCGCCATCGAAGAAACGATTTGTTACTTGCGACCTCCGCAACGTCTTTGTGTTGCCGGGCAGATTTTTGCCACCAACAATATCGTTATCAGTTCATGTTACGAACCGACAGTGATATATCACTGCCGGTTCTAACAAAGAATTGAGAGTGCTAATTTGAATATCATTGTCTATTCGTAACAAGAACTCACAGTGATAATCACTATCACTGATTGTTCTTGTTGACTTAGCCTTTTATGTGCACTTAAACTTACGAACTAACATTGATAATTATTATTGTCGGTTATTATCGAACCGACAGTGAAAAAAAAGGTATGGATGATCTATTAGTGCATGTGACGATGCATGCGCCACCCCGACTAGCTATGCTCGCGCAGCCGCTGCGTCGCACTTGTGCTGCCACCCTTCATCTCTATTCTCAACTCATCACTCATGCATGCGTTTGCCATATGGGGCTTTGGGAATTGGATCAATGAATTGGCCAACTGGGGATTGGGTCGGTGGCCAATATAGGACACGTGAACCAATATAGGTCGGGACGGTTGGGAGCTGGGCTAGGGCGGTTTGGCTGTCAAGAGTTAGGTTTGGTCACTAGAGAATACATATAATTAATTTTAGAAAAAATGGATGTACATGTGTACACCCTTAATCCTTCATGGACCCGCCCCCTGAACACAGGGATCATGAGTCTCGCACTTCTCTGGATTGACAGATTCTACAAGTGCAATATGTACACACAGATCAAACAAGATGTATATCTGATAGGTTAAATTAATTTAAACATTTGGAAAATAGGGAGCAAAATAGTGAGATATAATTGACACATATGAGTGCGCGCATGGCAGGGTGGCATGTGAGAAGACACCATCGCAAGCACCAGGAAAGCTACAACCATGGTGTACACTAGGATCCTCGTTGTACTGCTCTTGATGAGTGCCATGAGAACAAGGAGATTACTTCTATTCTATTCATCCTTCTGTTTTCATGTGTTCACTGTCAATAACCACCTCCATTTGCTGGTATTTATAGAGAGGCACAATAAGATCTTAGATATTGATATTGAATTGCCATTAGGGGGAGAGAAACTATTCTCTACAAAGAGAGTTTGCTCTACGGTCTAGGTTTAGAAAAGTATGGACGTATCAGTATACAAATAAATAGTAAATATGAACACAGAGATACTAGGAAACATTGCCTTATTCATTCATTTTTTAATTACAAAGTACTATTTCCCACCCATTACTTATTGAGTTGCGCCAACTACATATGACTACTGAACTCCTGACCATTGCATAGTCCTTGGTTCCCATGGCTTCGTGAAACCGTCAGTTAATTATATCTGCAGTGGTTGACTACAGAATACATCCGATTAAGTTGTGCTGATGTTTGTTGTCTCCAAGTAAAAGTTATCTCCGAAGCTACCTAAACACAATAAATAACGGAAAGAAATTTGAAGTGCCAGAGCCTCATCGGCTGCTAGCAAAAGGTATCTGGCTTCGTCGTGCAGATCCCATTATGAAGTCTTGAAAAGTGTTCAACCTCGTCAGTCGCAAACAAAGAACTTCCAGCCTCGTCGGTCAGGGAAAAGAAAAAGTCCCAGCCTTGCCGATTAGGGAAAAGGAAAAGATTTCAAGTGGTAGACCGACCTTGATGGTACGAACAAACAGATGTGTGATAGTATTAGAATTGTGCTCATGCAACAACTTGGAGATTTCTCTCTGTGTAGGCTTCTGTGATCACCGGCACGACACTTAGTCGGATGACAGTTTAGCTTCTTTTGATGGCATGTATGCGCGTGTGCTTGGTGCCAGCTTTGTCATGTATGCCCATTATTGGGCAGCAAGCAGACGAGCTCACAGGCAGATTATTCGGTGCACGGAACGAATTATTTGCAACATTTCGCTCAAGTAAAGTACGCGGCTATGGCCGGGGGTGTTCCGAGCCTTACCGAACAAACGTAAGGGAAGTCCCACGCGCGGGCATCAACACTATACAGCTTCTTTGCTTCTGAAACTTTCACATAGCAGTGCTGGGCAAATATATTCCATCTCGGAAAATTAGGAGACTCAAACTCCTCTTATACTGGGCATAACAAACCTCTAAATACAAGTATGCCGGTTCTAAAATTATCTGCGCTGCCCATAACTGTGCTAATTATTTGGGGGGTCTCTATGCACCTTTGCCTCTGAAATTTCCATGGAATAGTTCTGGGCGCATCTACTGTGCCTCAGAAAATTCCTGGATCAAAACACATTCTACTCTGCCCAGGATGATCTTCTATGTATGGCACTGAAGGTTCTGCAAAACTGTGTGCCACCGGCTGCTGTTCTAGCTTCTTGGAGGCCCTCCTGTGTTCTATCTGAGCTCAAACATATATAGCACGTCTGTGATGGAGTATGCAGCACCTCATCTGGATGTACTGAAAACAAATCGCCGAAACCATGTATATATGCTGATTCAACGGCAACATATACTGTTGAACACCTTGTCGCTGCTACTGCTTGTGCTCCTTGCTTGAATAACATCTTGTGTGCCTCCGATTGAGTCATTGCTTGGCTGAAGTCTCAACTACAAAAGGGCATATACGAAGACAGAGCCCATCTTTGGCGCTGCCTCCTCTTAATCTGCCTTCTAATTTTGGACTTTCTGCTGCCATCATTCTAGCCTATTTTCTAATCTTGCTTCTTGCACGCTGGTTACATCAACAAGGGTTGCATCGCCGCCGGTGTGTATCTGGACCTCGATCTTCACCTGAACTGAACTGCTCACCATCGGGAGGTTGCTATTTGCTTGTCTCCTCTGTGTACTGCTGCTACCTAGCCTTCTCAGGTTTGTAGGTGGCTGCGCTAAGTACTGCTAGACGGATGAATGTCAAGAACAAGATCATGCATGCACTGTCAGGCCAATGCATCACTATCACGGAGCTTATCACTTAACCGAGGCAACGATTTTGGGACTGGCAAACCAACCCCATGCATCCGAGAGGCAGCGGTTCGATTGGAAAGAGATCTTTTATCCAAGGCAGCAAGTTTGATCGGCGAAAGATCTTTATCCGAGGCAGCAAGTTTGATCGGCAAGCGATCCTTTTTCCCGAAGCAACATTAGATCGATGATTCGATCTTTATACAAGGCAACAAGCAACAGGGAGGAAGAGAGGAGAAGGAATTATACGCGGCAATCATGGTGGCGAAGTGGCACGTCATGATCTCCGATGAGCAGCTGCAGAGGGGCGTCATCTCTCTCAACGTATTCATTCGGCGACGCTATCATGACATATCTACATCTATATAACTTAAGTTTATACTTGATATTACTGCATCTAAAATTTATATATTTTTATTGTAACATACGAATACTTAGCTAGTATATAATAATACCCAACAAGAGTTATTTTGATCTACAGATCTACTCGTGCATTTATCACACACTTGTGCTTTGCTGGTCCGTCGATGGCCACGCCGCGATGGAGCGGGTGCAAAGTCACCATCACCCAATAAGGCCAATGTGCAGTATCTATGGCGACAGAAACCAAACAGGTTATTGTTGAGATCACTACCGGAGACGGCTTCTTTGCCGAGTGTCCCAGACTTTGTCACGTGTTTTTTATCGGACACTCGGCAAAGAGGCTATTTGCCGAGTGCCAGAGAGAAAGAACTCGGCAAACATCTGGCACTCGGCAAAGAGGCTCCTTTCCCGAGTGTCATTTTTTGACACTCGGCAAACCCTATTTTTTTCACTTTTGACCTCCAAGCTTTTTCTGCAGTCCTCATACAAGAGGCTATTTGCCGAGTGCCAGAGAGAAAGAACTCGGCAAACATCTGGCACTCGGCAAAGAGGCTCCTTTCCCGAGTGTCATTTTTTGACACTCGGCAAACCCTATTTTTTTCACTTTTGACCTCCAAACTTTTTCTGCAGTCCTCATACAATACCTGGTACTACATGTTCCAATGTGGCACATTTCTCGGACTTTTTCTATATTTCTTTAATTTATTTCAATTAATTGAATTTTCTTGGATAATTCAAATTATAACTGTTAGTCATTCGAATAATGAAAAAAATGAATGGAAAAATGATATTCATGTTATTTAGTATAATGTGAGGCCGTATCCAGGAACAGACCACCAATTTCGAATATCTTGTTCACGAAACATGACCACGAACTTGCGGTCGAGTTGTTTTTAAATTGTATAAAAAGCAAACGAAGTCCGAAAATCATGAAACTTGTCAAGATGTCATGATATCATATGTGGAGACTGTGATAAAAATTTGAGAAGGTTTTGCGCAAGTTGTCACGTACGATGCTTGCAAACCGAAGATGCAACGAAGAAGTTTACCGCAAGTTCGTGGTCATGTTTCGTGAGCAAGATGTTCGAAATTTGTGGTCTGTTCCTGAATACGGCCTCACATTATACTAAATAACATGAATATCATTTTTTCATTCATTTTTTTTTCATTATTCGAATGACTAGCAGTTATAATTTGAATTATCCAAGAAAATTCAATTAATTGAAATAAATTAAAGAAATATAGAAAAAGTCCGAGAAATATGCCACATTGGAACATGGAGTACCAGGTATTGTATGAGGACTGCAGAAAAAGTTTGGAGGTCAAAAGTGAAAAAAAATAGGGTTTACCGAGTGTCAAAACATGACATTCGGCAAAGGAACCTCTTTGCCGAGTGCCAGGACGTCTGGCACTCGGCAAAGAATTTTAATTTTTTTAAAAAAAAACCCTCTTTGCCGAGTGCCAGATCGGGGGCACTCGGCAAAGGGGGGATTTAACCCCCGGCCCAGCCGGCCCACACACACCGCACACACGCACCCGCCCCCGCCCGCGCCAGCGCCAGCGCCGCCGCCGCCCCCGCCCCCACGCCCGCGCCACCGCCGCCGCCGCCCACTCCCGCGCCCGCGCCGCCCCCAACGCCGCGCCGCCGGAGGAGTAGGAGAGGAGGAAGAAGGAGGAAGAGAAGGAGGAGGAAGAAGGAAGAAGGAGGAAGAAGGAGGAGGAGGAGGAGGCGCCCCGGCCGCCGTTGCCACGTCCCTGACGCTTCCCCAGCCGTCGCCTTGTCCACCGGCGCCCTGGGCCCTTCACCACCGCCGCCCTACGACGCCCACTAGGTATGATATCACTACTTTATATGATATGTTGAAAATCAAAATAGAAATTAATAATTTTTCTTAATCACTTGGGCAGGAACTGGACGATTGTGGCGAGTGGAGGTGCTCACACACGCCAAGTCAATGGCATCCTCGGTCTTCTGTGCAAGGAGCACTTCCCTGGCCTGGTTGAGTACGCCGGAGTGACGGGGCCGGCCTACTCGTTTGACCACTACACCGTCGCCCCCGATGCTGCAGATCGGGCCCGCAGGGTATTCAACAACAAGGCGGAGCGGGTGAAGCAAGAGCTGTGGGTAAGTCTTCCTCGCACTACATTGCTCAATACATCGTATTCATTGGACATTCTTGAAATAATGAATGGATACATCGTGTTTGTATGCAGGATTTCTTTAGATGCCAGGACGGACATGAGGCCAGGGCGGATGCGGTGGCTACCAAATGCTGCAAAAAACTCGTCGTGGACATGCATTACGAGGCGCGCATCCAGGCCATCGTAACTTACCACGGGACCGTCCTTGGAACGAAGGTCACCAAAAGGGACGCAAGAACCATGACGCTGACCCGGGACCAGTACCTGCAAGTAAATACAGAACATTAATACTGATTCCTTTTGAGATTAAGTAGGCTTAATTTCATCTTCTGATATGTCATGTACTTGATGGCCTGTAGATGATTCCTTATTGGTGCGCCGCGCATCCCCAGTGCTGGGAACAGATGGTGGACAAGTGGTGCTCACGCGAGTGGGAGGAGACGCACAACTTGTGCCGGGAGCGGCGTTTGATGATGCCAGGTGTAGCACACCATCAAGGCAGTCGCAACCTCAGCGGATACGCAGAAACATGGGTACGCGAATTCATTTATTTATTCTAACGCTCAATTCTGCATGATTTCTAATCATCTTGCTGTTTTTCTCGCAGTCGGCGTCACATGGTGGCCAGCCTTGCTCCATCTTCAAGGCATTTGCTATGGCCCACAAGGGCAAGGCGACGTCCGACGTCGACTACAACCCGGAGGACGGGCCCGAGGCGTACAGCAATGCGACCGTCCACAACCGCCTTAGTGAGTACACATCGATGGCAAGGGAGGTCCATGGGCCAGAGTACGATCCGAGCACCGAGGACCTTGATGGAGAAGTCGTCATGAGGGTGGGAGGAGGCAAGAAGCATGGGCGATACTGGATTGGCGACGGCGCAATCGACTCGAGCAAGCAGATTCGAGCAAGCAGCACGAGCACGAGCAAGCAGCACGAGCACGAGCCCGGCCATACGACCTCGGAAGGACACTTCACACCACCGGGTGGAGGCACTCGAGGTTATTCCTGGTTTATTCGTCGTTCATTGGTTTTTTCATACCTTTCCTTTGCATTATTGTAACATTGGGGTGAATATATTGTAGGCCCAGCTGGAACAAGAGAGGAGGATACAGGAGCAAATGCAGGCGACGATGGAGAGGGTGGAGGCCGAGCAGCGGAGGATGGTGGAGATTCTTCAGTACATGCAAAGTCTTGGCGCCGCTACGGGTGTAGCTCCGCCACCTTCGCTATTCGCTCCACCTCCACCTCCACCTCCTCACTATTCTACTCCTGTGAGTATAAATGTTTTAGTTTGTATGTTCATGCTTACGGTCAAACCTAGTGGAGTATGAAAGTTTTATTCATGTATGGTATATATTTATCTTGTCTCACACATGCAATCTCTTCTCCTTTGTGCAGAATCAATCGGCGGCATCGAACGATCCTCATGCTTCAGCGAATCCTTCACCAAATCAGTCTCATTGACCATCTTGGTGATGATACTTGTGGTTGTTAATGGTACTTCTATTTGCAATTATGGTTGTAGATGATGGAGCACTTGGATTACTTGTGAACTTATTTGTGATATATTGTGAGACATGTGACGTTTGTGATATATATGTGGTGTTGGTGATATATATGTGCTGTTGATAATATATATGTGATGTTGGTGATGTTTGTTTGGATGGGATGTAAAAAACAAATAAAAAAGGCTGTTTTCAGTCACTTTGCCGAGTGCAATGGCCATGACACTCGGCAAAGTGACAACATGCTTTGCCGAGTGCAAAGGCCATTGCAGTCGGCAAACATCACAGATTTGCCGAGAGCCACGGTCCAGGCACTCGGCAAAGATGGACTGTTTGCCGAGTGTCCTCCCGGTGGCACTCGGCACAGACGCCACATTTGCCGAGTGTTTGATTCACTGGCGCTCGGCAAAGCGGAGACCTTTGCCGAGTGTCAGATTAGCACTCGGCAAAGCCTTTGCCGAGTGCCCGATAAAGTGCACTCGGCAAAGAGGTCTTTGCCGACAAACTGTTTACCGAGCGCCCTTTGCCGAGTGTATATCGTCCTTTGCCGAATGCCTGAGGCACTCGGCAAAGAAGCTGTCTCCGGTTGTGGATGGGACTTATCATCTGATCGAGTAGGCCACACAATCATACCACCATTATTATTAACCACAAATAATTGCAGTCCATTTTGGCATTGGACCGAGCCTATAAAACCCGCCCAGTCATACTAACTTGCTAAGTTCCGTCAAAAAATACTAGCTTCCTAATAGTTAGCCATGGACTTGTTCCAACACAAGAAGGACGACGAGAACAATAATCTGGCACGCACGGAGGCGGCGGATACCGGCAAGAAGAAGCACGGGAAGGAGGAGAAGCAGCACAACCACAGCCCCATGGAGCACGTCGGCGGGAGGGAGATTGACGTGAAGGAGTACATCGAAATTGACGCCATGTCCGCTGCAACGTCCATTCTCGTACGCATCATATATATACTAGTACTGGCTTAATTACTCTGACGTACGTTTCTGTATGCAGCTTACCAGTTTACTCTCCATGCAGCACAGGAAGTACGAGGCGGCGACCAAGGAGAAGATGGTGGACAAGGTGGTCCGATTGATCGGCGCGGAGGAGGCCAACAAGGAGCACAAGGAGGAGGAAGCCGGCTGGGAGAAGAACAAGGGCGTCTACCAGTTCTGATCAATCATAGCGCACATACGCCAGAGGCTGAGACGTGCATGCGTTCAGCTGTGCTCGGTTGTCCCTCCTAGCGCACGTCGTACGTGTTTTGAATAAGTGGCAGTACTGTGTCTACTTTTTATCTGTGTAACTTCATTACATCGCATTTAGACAATTTCCCGTACGGTTGCATGATGCTAAATTGCATCCGCATCTATCTTAATTCGCGGCCTATCTTATATAGCTAAGAAAATATTAATGCGATTCTAGAGCTAGCCCAAAGAGTATGGAAGAACTGGGATGGTGGACCTTGAAGAATGTCGGACTCTGAATCAACTTTTGTAGAGGATGTAATTAGTATTTGATAATAAAAGGTTACCCGGTTTAAAGGAAAAAGAAACTAATTTTGAAATTGAGTTGCAAGTTTTAAGACTTAAGAGGCAAGTGGAAAGATTAGTGGGTTTCCTGCTGATGCATAAACTCGCTGCCCTGAATTTTTGGCTGGAAACCGAATAGGCCAAACTAACAAATTAATATATCTGTGCATTTCTAAATTATTTTAAAAAATTAACAGCCTTTCATGTTTGATCCTACACGAGAAGACCATTTTGCCCCGACCAAGCCCAAACCAATGGGTTGTGTAGTTCAGAGCCTTTGTTAGGCATACCAAAAGTTGGCGTTGCCCATAATGATTGGCTAACGTAATATGGAGATGGTTAGTTGTTTCTGAGGTGGGGAAATGATGTATCATAGTTTTGATCGTGCGAAAGATGACCCCTGTAACTACTACTCTTGGAATTCTTTAACTCTCTAACCTCTAGCAGGCTGCCTTCGCACGTGTTGAAGCTCAAGATTAATGCCCTGTCATATTGCTTAGAACCCCCCCCCCCCCACACACACACACACACACAACAGACTTTGCAACGATCAAAGCAGATTGTTTAAGTAGCTTTATATTCAAATTGTTATATCAAGTCATTCTTGATCATGTCTAGGCATGTCCTTATCTATCTTCTTTGCATTTACGTTCCACTTGCAACCCAATGCTAATTTAAAATACATTGCACAGCAGGAGAATTCAATTAAGAGCAATCTCAGCAATTTCTTCCTATACTCAAATTTTCAAGAACGGATGTAACAACAGACTGATGTAAGGAATAGACTGATGTACATTCTTTAAACTCACTCCATTCAGTTCATGACATTGTAATTGCATAGACTCATGTACATGCTTTTGTCAGTAGGAGATCTTGCACAGCTCCAGATTCTGAAATAAACTTACAACGGCTCCTGAGCTCGTTTTCCCCTCAGTGCACAGGCTCTAATTTATTTTTCAGTCACCAGTATGACAACAATTTACCTGTTGCAGGCCTAAAGGAAAAGGAGAATGAACAGAAATTAAAATAAACAAATATTTGAGGCTACTGATACTAACAGGCACTACTACTAGAAAACATCATCACTGCCGGTTCAAAAACTACATTACTGCTAGTTTTTGAACCGACAGTAATAATGCATGATTATCACTGCCAGTTACAGAACCAGCAGTGATTGTTTATATCTCTGCCGATTCATGTAACGATCTAGCAATGATACTGTCATACCCTAAAACCCTAATCCAATCATTAAGCATGCATACGTATCATGACATCATGCTTCATGTTGTTGATTTTGATTTAAAGTATTTAAACATGTTTCAAAGTTATACGTAATCGGTCAATACGTGTTTCCATCATATATGTATTATGAGTGAAAATCGTTTAGAGATAGTTAGGAAAACCCTAAGGTCGTTTAAGAAGGAGAAGAAAAAGAAAATGAAGAAATGGGGAAAAGAACGAAGGCTTCTAGCACGTGGACCCTTCCTGCGGTCTGACCGCCAGAGCGCAGAGGTTACACTTAAAACTATCGATTAACTCTCTCGTTCTCACTCACTCACTCCCCTTCACCAAATCGAGAGAGAGAGAGAGGATCACCTAAATGGCCAAAGATCGACGAAGAGGACTTCTCTGAGTTCCCCGAAGGCTTCCCCGAGCCCTTCCCCATCCTCTTCTTCGCCAGAGACGCTTCCACATGATTCTCCCACCTCAATGCCAAACCCCACTCTGAAGCCCGATCTTCGAATCGATGCTTCCCCAGAGTTGATCAACCCCCTAGAAAGTTTCCCCATGCCAAGGTGAGACTTCCCCTACCATTTCCCTGTCGTTCCCAAGCTCAAACCGGTCCCCATTTCATTTAGACCCGAGCTCCACCCTAGCCATAAACTTCATCCATGAGGTCATCGAGTTTGGCCATGTGCATGTTGCCTAAGACACCCAAGAAGCACTTCTCTAGCATTATTGAGTATTTTGGTACCCTTCATGGTCCAAGGCATCACCGGAGTCTTCGCCCGTGACCTCGTCGAGAGAGCGTCGGCCAGGCCAACGGTATGACCGCTGTTGAGGCCAATCTGATTGCCAAGTTGTGACTTGGCCGGTCAAACTTCCAATCAAACTCCCTAGTCAAGAGTCAGACCGTCACTAAGGTCGGTCTAACCACTAGGTCTACTCAGTACCATTTTCTTCACTATTTGACCACACCATGGTCTGACCAACACCTGGGCTGGTCTGACCACCAGCTACTCAGTACATTATGACCTAGGTTTTCTTATACAAGGTTCAAACATTTTTTAATCCAATCGCTTAGGCGTTCTTTTGCAAATATTTTCATAACATGGTGTATTTCATCTCGTTCACGATCATGCTCATAAGCATACATTTTTCATATGTTCATTTGTTTATTCGATGCATTCTTAATCTATCTAAAGAGTGACGCATTGACGGTTCAAGTGGTCAAGGCTGACACCAAACTGGAGCTATACGTAAGCGAAGCGCCAGAGCTACAAGGAAAGCATCTAAACATATTTCACATTTTACCTTGGATCGTGTGGTGTCTAATTTAATAAATTATTGCTTTATGTATGTTATGCATGTTAGCAAGTCGATGTCGGGAATCATGGGTAGAACCTATGTTGATACATTGTTCCTACCTTGAACTATTGATGATCCCTATCCTTGTAACTTGGGTATAACCATGTTGATGTCTAACTTAAAAGATATTCGAGATGCTTAGAAATGTATAGGTCATCGATAGAAGTCGAGTGATGGTTCGACCATCGTTCGCAAGCAACATGGCTTAATTATTGCTTCACAATGAAAATGATTTTGGGATGTATGAGTTGTGAGAATGAGACAAGATGTGAGCGGTGTCAGGGGTAGTTTGGGAGAGGAACCCGAATGTCATAGACCGCTTGCATCGATTAAGCACCAACTGTTATTTGTTGTTGACTTAAGCACTTTCCATACTTCTCCATATTCAATAAATGTACGAATGAGCCGATTATCATACGTTGTGCTGACGCTTGACTTACGACCCTATGACGTGTAAGAGAGAGAAAAAAATGAGGATAAGCAAGGTGGCGAGGAGTCAGAGGTGTCTGAGACATGCTCACAGTATCCCCGGTGCCATATGGGCATGTGCAAGTGGGTAGTTCCGGGTATAAGAAAGGTTGTCTCAGGGGCCAAGAGGATGAACTCGAGTCATGTGGGTAAAGATGTACCCCTGCAGAGTGTAAGATCAATTTGAATTGCCGCGCTCTCGGTTATGAGCATGATTATGTCCATCCGCATCAATCGTAGAGTTCCGAAGTTGGGATGTTGTTGTATGTTGGGAAGTGACTAGTGTTGGTTATGTTGGAGAGAATATGATCAAGTGACGGATATGTTAATGGTTATTATCTCATGTTGGGAAGGTATGAGTTGTTAAGATGTAGATGCTATCACACTTGATTCGATAAAATACTTTTGCATATAAATTAATTTAAGCTTGTGGCCAATTCCTTGCTATGCATCCTCAAATGTATAATCCTTGGAGTTGGGTTATTATATGTACCCAATATGGATTAAGTCTTCCTTGAAGTAGTGTACGATTACTTCATGCCCATCGATGTTGGCGGTGGGCAAGAGTGGTGTGAGCTACTCATGTTGTTTTGGGGTGTGACTCAAGGCAAATGTCGCCACCTATCTTTTGTTGTTATGAACTTTAATTTCGCTACGTAGTAACTCTAACCAGCTAGGAGATGAAACTGTTATATTTTGTTCTCCTAGCATTTGTCATTCTGTAAATTGTTAAACTTGTAATAACTTAAAAACTTATAATATAATCGCATTACTTTCTTTTTATTGCGTCTTGATACGATGAAGCTACTTGTAAAGGCATGTGTTCTGATCTTGGACATAAAACACATGTCGAAACTATCAGAATGGGATTTGGGTTAATCGTTGTTGGTCGCGATCGTTGTAATGAGATATGGGATAGCATGTGGCATGTCAAAATACGGGTGTGTGCTACTTCTCATCTTATTAAATGATCACCCTAATGATTAATCCGAATAATATTTGGACGGTTCCTCACATATGTAAACTATCATTGTCGGTTCTTGAGCTTATTTTGTTGATTTGTGTACTTATCACTGCTAGTTCCAATTATGAACCAGCAGTGATACTCAAACTAGGACAAAAATATTTAAGCAATCAGGCAATAATTAAATCGGGCTTTATATTACTAATCTCTATAATATTAGGGTTTACATTACACTAATATATAATTAACTCACCAAATCTATTATTGTATACTAAAAACAGAAGTCATATGTGGCAACATGCAAAAAAACCTAAACCCACCTACGCAAAAAAAAAACCCTAATCACGACTACTGGCGGTCGGCCACGAGGCCAACGCAAAAAAACACTAAACACGACTATGCTCATGCGGCCACGACGACGAAGAAGTAGACTTCATCATCGTCCTCATCATTGTCGTCATCCTCCTCATCCTTGTCCTCGCCTTCGCCGTCGTCGTCACCAGCCTCCTCCTCCTCCTCATCGAAGCTCGACCAGGGCTTCTTCGCCTTCAGCTCGTCAATGAAGAAGTCCCACATGTCATCCCAGGAGAGGGACCCAGCCAACTCACTTGAGTTTGAGGTCTCTGCCTCGTCCGACGACCGTGGTGGTGGGGCCTCCTCCTCCTCAGATGATGGCACAGGTGTGGGAGGTGTGGTCGAGGAAGGCGGGGGTGGAGGCGACGGTGGAGGCAGCGACGGTGGAGGCAGCGACGGTGAATCCATCACACATCAACGGTAATAGTGGTGGAGGAGGAGGAGAGCAAGAGCAAGAAGCGAGAGAGAGAGAGAGAGAGAGAGAGAGAGAGAGAGAGAGAGAGAGAGAGAGAGAGAGAGAGAGAGAGAGAGAGAGAGAGAGCGCAAGTGAGAGCGATCGAGTGTGATTTTAAAGGTGCTCGGAAGAAGTCGAGCAAGTGGGCATGTGAGGACGTACAGATTTTTAGATATCACTACCAGTTCGGAAAATACAACTGACAATGAGACAGTGATAGTCATTAACACTACCGGCTATTAAAGGCATGCCTTTTGATAAACTAATATCAGTGATAACTACTATCACTATCGGTTCTAGCTGGCTCGGCTTTTTATATACATCTGGAGCTTACGAACCATAGTGAAAGGAGGGTAGGAATGGCCATTTCTGTAGCAGTGAGGTCAACATTGAGTTCAGTCAAAAAAACAATCTATTTATCTGCAGATTTGTACTTTCGTAATATAAAGATCACAATAAGAAACAATCTGGAAGCCTGGAAGTACACAAAGTAATAAACACAAATAGCAGCTGCAGTGGTAATAACAAGAAAGCATAGAAAGGTAAGCTCAGTCCTCCATAATAGATCTCAAGCTGCACATTACGTTTATTCGGCAGGTGATGAAACCAGATAGAGGCAATCGTAATTGGTGAAAAGAAAACACAAAAGTATTTATTTAGAAACTAAAAATTCGCTGTTACTTTCAGAACGGGACTACAGTGACACTACTTTGAAAGCTTCAAATGCAAAGAGACCGACTGCCTATTTCAGGTACAATAATTTAACCCCTTCCTCTCTTACTTGACCTCTTGTCGGCATACAACAGGCAATTGACAGACTAAACCTCTTCATGCAAAGTTTGCAGGCTGATCTTAGAGTTTGCAGAAAACTAACTCATAATTAATATAAAAGTAAAATCAAAGTGCACTGCCATGCGATTTGGCAAGAGATATGGAGATAAGCCAAATATTTGCCATCCCAGTAGCAGGATTCTATCATTATCGAAAATGCACTCTCTTTCGCACCTTATCTCTTTACAGACACGAATAATACACTGCCATATAGCCTTCAGAAAACCAAAGCTTCAAATAAAAAATCATGCAAACCTCTGACCTGCACAACCTCCTGCCCTGATCTCCAGAGATGAATACGGCGGCGGCCCGTCTCCTGCACCTGCACTACGCCGTGCACATGGAGATGAGTCAAGGAAAGCACACGATCGAGGGCGTTGACGGCTGCGATGACGCGCGGTTTGCCGGTTGCGGCCGCTGATTGGATCAGAAACGGCGCCAGGGGATGATGTGGACCAAAATTGGACTTCGAGAGGAGCGTGATGTCCTCCGTCAAGCACCCCCAGCAGCTTTGTAGCCAAAATGATTCTATTAAATTATGATTATGATTTTAGTAATTAATAATAACATAGTAAATATGACTAATATATTTGCCAAAAATATATATTAGTAGATTTTATGGATGCAATACATGAAGAATCCATCGAAAACAGGACAAAGTTTGGACTGAATTGAACAAATCCTAGGAAAATGACTACACTGGATGATCCGGTGCTCAGAACTTTGTACACACTGGAGTATTCCTTCCGGGTGTGTTATATTCACCGGATGGTCCGATGCTCAAAAGGCTATACACACCGGAGTGTTTTCACTCAGAAGAGAAAAATGAAGATCTTGTCGGATGCTTCGGTGATCAGAGTACTGCACACTGGATGCCTACACCTGGGTATTTAATAGAAGATGTGCAAAGGAGGGAACAAAAGATTTCAACTCACCAGATGGTCCGGTGATGAAGAAGTTAACACACCGGAGTGTTTTTCAGCAAGATGTCAAAGCCTCAGTGGAAGATGAAAATCAATACACCGGAAGGTCTGATGATTAGAGGGTCTACACATTGAACTAATTGCACAGAGAAAAAGTGGCTCGGCTTGGTGTAAGACAACACACCAGATAGTCCGGTGATGGAAGTGAAGGATACACCAGACAATCCAGTGTTCAGAGGAAGTTCGAGTGGAGTTCCAACTGCTAGTATACACTGATGTACACACCGGATGGTCCGGTGCTTCTACTATTATTGTCATTGGATCGTCCGGTATTCACAGTAAAGTTGAGCTAATAGAGCAACGGCTAGTTCATAGGGTTAAGGCTATAAATACCCCTCTACTCAGTTATTTGAAGCTGCTGGAGTCTAGAGGAAGCTCATACACACTTGAGAAGACATCCAAGCTACCCAAGTGCTTAAAGTGTTATCCAAGGTGATTAAGGACACCATTAGAGAATGATTAGTGTTTATAGGCCTAGAGAGAAGTGTTGTTAGGTGCTGCAACCTAAAGAGTGGATCAAGGAGTAATCTAACCATGTACCGAGAGGTACGTCGGCGCCTTGAAGTCTTGGTGACTCACCGGTAACTTGTTAACCCTCCGACTTGGTGTGGAGCGGCAGCAAGAAGATTGTGCGGGGACTCAGAGGCGCTTGTCTTTGTGACTAAAGCTCCGAAATGAAGAAAGCGTATAAGTGACCAGAAGAGAGGTTAGTGGTGAGACCTCGCCTTAGTGGCTTGGTAGCTCATCGTGCTTGAGGCTTTGTTTTGGTGACTTGATAGCTCAAAAGTCGTGACTGGAAGAGACTTGACGGCCGGGAGCATATCATTTGTGGAGCTCCAACGTGTACTAGGGGTGGCTTGTGTGCCATCGATACCACAGGATAAAAATCCCTTGTGTCGAGTTTATGTCTCTACCTTATTTATGTTTTCGCATTTACATACTTGCAATTTACATTGCTAGAGTAGGTTGTAAATCTCTAAAGCGGTAGAGTAGATACACTAGATAAACCTAAAACATATTTAGATAGAAATTGAGATATGTTTGTCTTGTGAAGTATTTGGAGCCATTAGTTTCTAGATGTCCTAATTCACTCCCGCCCCTCTTAGGACATCACCAATCCTTACAAGTGGTATCAGAGGTAGAGCTCATATTTAGCTCTACAATTGGTGTTAGAGCCTCACACCTTTCACAAGGTTTCACCAATTCAAGTGGCATTTGAGCCTTAGTCACATTGTGATCGGTTAGGCTTCACCGCCTAGTGAGTTGTGATGTTCGGGGTTGGGATGGATATTGGTAGTGCTCCACACTTTGACAGTACTAATTTTCCCCGTTGAAAAATTCTAATGACATATTATTTGGAAGCCAAAGATCTAGATGTTTGGATAGTCACCGAGGAGGGGATGAGACATCGTCTCACAAACAAGGAGAGGCAATCCAATGCTATGGAAAAGAGTATCCTTTATCATCTCTTAGCATCGATGCATTCAATAGAGTTTATTTTCTCACCAATGCACATGATATTTAGACTAGTCTCATTGAAATATATGAAGGCACAAAGGATATACGTAATGAGAAATATCATGTGCTAGTTACTAAGCTTAATGACATCAAAGTGCTAATGGCATGTGCTCACATTTAAATATTTTTTGTTAATGAGATCAATAGGCTAGGTTTGACACAAATTGAAGATGCTCAAATGGTGAGAAGAATACATCAAGCTATTCTTTCAAAGTACAACCTAATTATCTTCATCATCTACAACAACCGCAACATGAGCAAGATTACTCAAAGCCAAGTTCTAGGAAAGATCACTGCCCATGAGATGATCATGAACATGGGGGGTTAAAGCTTCTACCTCATTCGACGCCAAGAGCCTTTCCCTCACAAGCAAGCAAGCACCATATTCACACATGAAGGCAAAGATTATGAGACAAGAGCAAGAGTCAAGCTCAAGTGAAGGTGATGATGAAGAAAAAAGAGCAATGAATAAGATGAGCAAAGCACCTCAAGTGATGAAGATATTAATCCCAAAATGATCAAGCTTATGTCACAAGTGGAGAAGAACATTAAGAGGATAAATGCCAAGATTTATTATCCAATCTCCTTAAAAGACTTGGTCAAAATAATTAATCATATCAAGAAAGAGAAGAAGACCGAGAATAAGAAGGGGACAAAAGAAAGAAGCAAAGCATTTGCAAGAATGGAAAGATGGATGAGTGAAGATGAAGATTCAAGCTCAAGTGGTTCCATCCACTCCTCCAAGAGAAGCTTTTCCTCAAGGTCATCATCACGCAAGTCGTCATCACGCAAGTTATCACACAATTGCCTTATGACCAAATGTATAGAAAGAGATATAAGTGATGATAAATCCGATGAGGATTTACCCTCTCAAGAAGAAAATCTTGATTTGATCAATGAGCAACAAAGAGCCTTAAAGAAACAATCTAAAGAACTAAAGAAATTCAATGCCCTTAATGATATTTATGGTACATTTGTATCTAATTATGAATAATTATTGAGCAAATTTGAATTGCTAAATAAGGAGCTTGAAGATCTTATGGAAAAATTTGAGTGCATTGAATCTCAACCTAAGGCCCCTTTGAAGCAATCTACCGCACTCTCTAATTTCAAACCTAAGGTAGATGCTTCCACTTCTGATGAGGATTTAATTGATTTATCTAGCTCACTTCTTTGTAATGAGATTTATGTTGAGAATGTTGTTGTAGAACTACCTAACAACCTCATTGCAAAAGATAATGATGAGCTCAAGCAAGAAGTGGAGAACCTCAAGAAGGACTTGACAATATTAAAAGGTAAGAACCATGTCCAACCTCCTCAAGATAATCATGCTACCATGGTGAAGAAGCTTGCAGAGGGGTCCACAGTGACATGCTTCATGTGTCATCACGAAGGTCACAAGTCCTTCCGATGCAAGTAAGTAAAGAAGTAGATCAACAAGAAAAAGAAAATTATGAACCTCTCCAACAAGACCTCCAACATCTACATCAAACCCAACTACAAGACCAAAACCAAGAGTAACCACTATAAGCTCAAGAAGAAGGACAATGGCAAAGTGGATGCACACATGGTTGGGAGAAAGGACCGGTGTGGAACCATCCCATTTAGGTACCCAAGGAAGTCATCACCAATATGAAGGGTCTCCAATCGGTTTAGATTCCAAAGAAGACTTGAAGTCCACAAGTCGGCTCGGGGATTTGGAGATATGAAGTGAAGATTCAAGCAAAGAAACCAAGTGTACAATATTGGGTGTATTAATAAAGATCATGATCATCATATATCTAAATTCACATCCAAAGGTAAATAAGGAAAATGTACTAAATGCTAAATCCTCTAAATTGATGAATTCATTTACCTTGTGTAGGATTGTATGCTCTTAATTCAATTTATCGCAATAACTAGTGTAGGCTTTTCATATGGTAGGTTTCTTGTGTTTCTTTCTTTCTTATGAGTAATCTACATGGTTTATTAGTTGTAGGTTACTTACATGGCACTAGTTCTACATTTAGTATCCTTTATATGCCATGAACCAATCTATAGGGTACCCTCCCTATTGTTATCAATAACAAGTGCATATCTCTCACAAATATTCAACACTTGTATGCACATATTTAGGGGGAGTATATTCTATGGGTTGTGATTTGAGACTAACATGTGTTTTAAGTAATATCTTTTATAATCTTATGGAGTGATCAACAAGTCTCCAGAAGTATGTAATACTTAAAGGCTTCAATTGGTACCATTGTAATTTTTTTCTACATTTAAGCTACCTCCATGCATGATATAGCTTAAACTTACTACCTCTACTTATTGTCTAGTTGTGCATATATTGCTACATTTATACAAGTGGTATTCATAAGTGGGTCTCATTATATTTATGCACACATATAGAGGGAGTTTAGATTATATCATGTAAGTTTCATGAATTATGATCCTTGTTTGTCTTTTCCAATTGATATAAATGCCTACTGTCCTTAAAATTGGAATATCTTTTCAATTGGTATCAGTTCCTCATAATTCTTCATAAGTGGTATTATTCATATGGATCATATTTTATGAAACTCTCTCCCAAATGTTTTAATGTTTTTCTTTGAGTTCAATATGTGTTTGTAGCATTTGTGAGATTGTTGACAAAGATGGAGAATTTTGAGACCAAAGCAAGATGCAAGAGAAGCAAGCAAGATACAAGAGGTATGGTCTCGGGTAGATTATTGACAAAGGGAGATTCATCTCGGGTTGACAAAGGTGAAGAAACTCTTACATAGGTCGATCAAGGGACATAGTGACAATGGAGAAAAAGGAAGAATTATCTATATGGCAACCACAACTAAAAGGGGAACATAATGTTGAGAGAAATTGTAGCAAAAATGGGGATATAATGATGGTAAGAACATGGTTGTCTTTACAATTGGTATCATTTGTTTTCACCATGCATCCAAGCAAAGAGGTATGGTCTTGTGAACTTTTGAAATCATGTATTTTCTTAATTGATATCATTTGCCTCTTGCTTTGGTTGTGTTGTCATCAATCACCAAAAAAGTGGGAGATTGTAGCGAAAATGACCCTATTAGACCATTATTGTGATTTTGGTGATTAATGACAACATAATCAATGGGACTAACATGTTTGTCAAGAATATATGTTAGTAGGTCCCATTGATGCAATACATGAAGAAGCTACCAAAGTCGGGACAAAGTTTGGACTGAATTTGACAAGTCCAAGGACAAATGACTACACTGTATGGTCCGGTGCTCAGGACTTAGTACATACCGGAGTATTCCTCCAGGGTGTGTTATATTCACCGGATAGTCTGATGCTCAGAAGGTTATATACACCGGAGTATTTCACTCAGAAGAGGAAAATGAAGACCTCACCGAATGGTTCGGTGATCAGAGTACTACACATCGGATGCCTACACCGTAGCATTTAACAGAAGTTGTGCAAATGAGGGAAGGAAAGATTTCAACTCACCGGATGGTCCAGTGATGAAGAAGTTAACACACCAGAGTGTTTTCTAGAAAGATGTCAAAGCCTCAGTAGAAGATGAAGATCAACACACCGGAAGGTCTGGTGACCAGAGGGTCTACAAACTTGTCACGCCCCATAATATTAGTTATGTAATTAGGCATGCCTAATCATGATTGAATTATGTTTGGTGCGATTGGTTATCAATTTGAGTTTAAACGTGTTCCAAAAGTTATGAGTTTTGAATCTTCACGTATTTCCCCCACATGCACATGAGTATTTGAGAGTGAAAATGGCTTAGAAGCTAATTAGGAGAAACCCCATAGATATTAGAAAAGAAAACGAATAAGAGAAAAAGGAAAAAGAATGAGACATTCAGCACCAAACTGCTCCCGCGGTCTAACCGGGGCTCCTCGCGATATGACCGCCAGTACATAGAGCGCCCATTAAGAGGATCGATCACACTCCCTCACACTCACTCTCTCACGCACTCTTCCTCACTCAAGCCCTAAAGAGAGAAGAAGAGATCACCTCGATGGCTTCGACAACCGAAGATTGACGGAGGGGACTCCCTTGAGCTTCCTGGAGGTTTCCTTGAGCGTATCCCCTTCATCCTCTTTGTCGGGGACTTCCTATGTGAGTTCATCCAACCGCAAACCCATATGCCACCTCGGAGCTCGATCTCCAAATCGAAGCTTCTCCAGAGTGGATTGATCCGCTAGAAAGCTTCCCTACACTAAGGTGAGAGATCCCCTACCATTTCCCCATCATTCCCAAGCATGAATTGGTCCTCATTCTATTTAGACCTAAGTTCAACCCTAGACTAGAGCTTCTCCATGGGGTGTTTTGAGTTTAGCCCGGTGAATGTTGTCTAAATCGCTCTAAAAGCACTCCACTAGTCCTGTAGAGCATTTTGGTACCCTTCACGGTCGAAGGCACCACAAGAACCTTCGCTGGCGACCTCGCAAAGGTGCTGCCAGCAGGTTTTGGAGGTCCGGCCACCACGATGGTCTGTCTTTATGCCCTGAAGGTTATCGCAGTCATGGATCTCCTGAACATTCCCATCGTGTGTGAGTTTTCTGATGTCTTCCCAGAAGAACTATCAGGGATGCCCCCCGACCGAGTAGTGGAGTTCTCTATTGATCTTTTGCCTGGTACGGCCCCGATTTTGAAGAGGTCTTATCGAATGTCGCCAAATGAATTAGCAGAACTAAAGAAGCAGCTTCAGGAATTGCTCTCAAAGGGTTTCATCCGTTCGAGCTCCTCACCCTAGGGATGCCCGGCGCTCTTTGTGAAGAAGAAGGACCAAACTCTTATGATGTGTGCTGATTACCGTCCGTTGAATGAACTCATTGTCAAGAATAAGTATCTGATTCCTCATATTGATATTCTGTTTGATCAACTGACCGGTACCCGAGTTTTCTCCAAGATTGACTTGAGGTTGTGCTATCACCAAATAAAGGTCCAACTAGAGGATATTCCAAAGATGACTTTCTCTACCCGTTACGGGTTTTATGAATTCACTGTCATGTCATTTGACCTTACCAATGCACTAGCATTCTTAATGTACTTGATGAACATAGTTTTCATGGAGGAACTTGACAAATTTGTCGTGGTTTCCATCGATGATATTCTCATATACTCCAAGATGGAGGAAGAGCATGCGGAGCACCTCCGTGCTGTTCTTGGCCGACTTCGAGATCACCAACTCTATTCCAAGTTCAGCAAGTGTGAGTTCTAGCTCAGGGAAGTAACTTTTGTGGCATGTGCTATCCAAGAACAGTGTTGTCATTGATCCGAGCAAAGTGCAAGAAGTTCTCAATTGGGTTCAACCCAAGAATGTCACCGACATCAAGAGTTTTCTCGGACGTATGTGTTATTACCGCCGGTTCATCGAGAACTTCTCCAAGATTGCCAAGCCAATGACTGAGCTGTTGAAGCAAGAAAGTGTATTCAAGTGGTCGAGTGAATGTGAGTCAATTTTCCAAACCTTGAAGAAACTACTCATGACTGCTCCCGTTCTGGCTCAGCCAGAAGTAGACAAGGATTTTGATGTCTATTGTGATGCTCCCCGCATAGGCTTCGGATGTGTACTTATGCAAGAAGGTCGAGTTGTGGCATACGCTTCCCGCCAATTGAAGCGTCATGAGGAGAACTACCCAACCCACGACATAGAGCTTGTGATAGTTATGCACGCTTTGAAGATTTGGTGCCACCATCTATTGGGAAATCTTTGTCTTATCTATACGGACCACAAAAGTCTCAAATACATTTTCACTCAAGCTGATTTGAATATGGGATAGAGAAGATTGCTCGAGTTGATCAAAGACTATGATCTAGAATTTAATTATCATCCTGGCAAGGCGAATATGGTCACCGATGCACTGAGTCAAAAGGCTCGATGCAATTGTCTTATGGTCAAGCACGGAAATGCCACACTTTATGATAAATTCTGAAGACTTGGACTCAAAATGGTCCCAGAAGGATTTCTTGCAAACTTGAAGATCAAATCCACCCTCATTGATTAAATCAAAGAAGCTCAAAGGAATGATAAGGGCATGGCCCAAATCCGAGAGAAAATGAAGGAAGGCAAGGCTGCCTATTTTTTCTGGGGATGATCAGGGTATTTTGTGGTTCAAGAAGAGACTAATTGTTCCAAAGGTTGAGGCGTTGAGGAAGAAAATTCTGGATGAAGCTCATGATTGGTTGTTGTCCAATCATCCGGGAGTACCAAAATGTACAAAGACCTTAAGCCCAGATTCTGGTGGACTCACATGAAGCGAAAAATCGCTCGATATGATGTTGAGTGTGACATCTAGCCAAGAGTAAAGGCCGAGCATCTTAAGCCGATCGATACGCTCCAACCATTGCCTATTCCCTCCTAGAAGTGGGAGGAGATCGGAATGGACTTCATTACCGGATTGCCGAAGACCTTTCATGGACCGGTTGACAAAGTCCGGTTATTTCTTTCCTATCAAGACCACGTATTCGGTTAAACAATATGTGGAGTTGTACCTCACTCGGATTATTTGCCTTCATGGGATTCCGATGAAGATCATCTCCGATCGAGGCACTCAATTTACCTCACATTTTTGGAGGAGCCTTCATGAGACCATGAGAACCGAGCTCTTTCATATCACCGATTACCACCCTCAAACTGAGAGGGTGAATCAGGTTCGAGAAGATATGTTGCGAGCTTATGCTCTCACATATGGGAAGAAGTGGAAAATTTGCTTACCATTCTCCAAGTTCTCCTACAATAACAGTTATCAGTCGAGCATTGAAATGTCACCATTTGAAACTCTCTATGGCTGAAGATGTCGAACGCCGTTGAATTGGTCTGAATCTGACGAAAGGGCTTTTCTAGGCCCAGATTTGATCAAAGAGGCAGAAGAGCATGTTCTGGCTATCCGCAAGTGTCTCCTAATGGCTCAGTCCTGACAGAAGAGCTATGCTGATCGCCACCAACGAGAACTCGTGTTTGATATTGGGGACTTTGTTTATCTCAAGGTATCGCCTCTCAAAGGGGTTCGATATTTTCAAGTCCAAGGGAAGTTGGCGCCTTGTTATGTAAGGCCTTTCCAAATCATTGCTTGGCATGGACAGGTGGCCTATCAATTGGACCTACCTTCGTCCCTCTCTACTATTCACAATGTGTTCCACGTCTCACAACTGAAAAAATGTCTTCGAGTTCCAACAAATTCATTGAAGTTGCAAATCAAGAATTGCAACCAGATCTCTCATATTGCGAGCAACCAATTCGAATCTTAGATAAAGCAAAGCACAAGACTCAACGGCACTCTATTAAATTCATCAAAGTCCAATAGAGCAACCACACCGAGGATGAAGCAACTTGGGAGCGTGAGGATAAAATCCACTTGAATATCCTGAACTTTTTGAGAATGTGTAAATATCATTGTAAGTTTGCATAATTGGAGAGTCTCACATGTCTATATTTATCACCATATTGAATGGAAAATTTGTTCCTAAAGGATTGCACTTAGAAACATTTCAAACTGGAAGAACATTCTCCTAGCGGTCTGACTACTGCTGGTCTACCGATCTGACCGCCAGAGGCATGTAGAGACCAAAACCCTCTATATAGATTTCGGTCTAAACGCTGACCCTGCGGTCTAACCGAGCTTAGCTGCGGTCTGACTACCAGCTTGTGTGAAGGCCCAATGACTATCATTTTGTTCCGTCGATGAAATTCGATAAAATTCTTTTCTATTTGTGGGAGATTCCCTTCCACTTCATCATCATCACATTCTCCCTTAGTTTGCCAAATCTCGGGTCAAGATTCTTTTTAGGGGGGGGGGGTGTCACATCCCAAAATATTAATTACGTAATTAGGCATTCCTAATCATAATTACATTATGTTTTGTGCAATTGATTATCAATTTGAGTTTGAACGTGTTCCAAAAGTTATGCATTTTGAACCTTCACGTATTTCCCCCACATGCACGTGAGTATTTGAGAGTGAAAATGGCTTAAAAGCTAATTAGGAGAAACCCCATAGATATTAGAAAATAAAAAAATAAGAGAAAAAGGAAAAAGAATGAGACATTTAGCACCAAACCGCTCCCATGGTCTGACCGCCAGTACACGAAGTGCCCATTAAGAGGATCGATCACAATCTCTCACACTCACTCTCTCTTACACACTCTCTCTTACACACTCTCTCTCACTCTCTCCCTCACTTAATCCCTAGAGAGAATAAGAGATCGTCTCGATGGCTTCGACGACTTAATCAACGGAGGGGACTCCCTGAAGCTTCCCAGAGGTTTCCTCGAGCTCATCCCCTTCATCCACATCATCGAGGAGTTCCTATGCGAGTTCATCCAACCACAAGCCCATACGCCACCTCGGAGCCTGATCTCCAAAGCGGAGCTTCTCCAGAGTGAATTAATCCGCTAGAAAGCTTCCCTACACTAAGCTGAGAGATCCCCTACCATTTCCCCATCATTCCCGAGCTTGAATCGGTCCTCATTCCGTTTAGACCTAAGTTCAACCCTAGCCTAGAGCTTCTCCATGGGGTGTTTTGAGTTTAGCCCAGTGAATGTTGTCCAAATCACCCTAGAAGCACTCCACTAGTCTCGTAGAGCATTTTTATACCCTTCACGACCAAAGGCACCACCAGAACCTTCTTCGGCAACCCCGCAAAGGTGCTGCCAGTAGGTTCTGGCGGTCAACAACCACGATGGTCGATCTGACCGCCAAAATTGGTCCTCATTCCATTTAGACCTAAGTCCAACCCTAGCCTAGAAATTCTCCATGGGGTGTTTTGAGTTTAGCAGTGAATATTGTCCAAATCACCCTAAAAGCACTCCACTAGTCTTGTAGAGCGTTTCGGTACCCTTCACGGTCGAAGGCACCACCGAAACCTTCGCTAGCGACCCCGCAAGGGTGCTGCGAGTAGGTTCTGGCGATCTAACTGCCACGACAGTCGGTCTAACCGCCAGACGCTAAAACCTTCTGCATGCCACTGGTCAGACCACCACTTCCACGTCGATCTGACCGCATAGCCTCGCGGTCTGACTGCTGGTCAGTCCAATCTAACTGCCAAAGGCCAAAACCTTCTGCACGTTGGCGGTCTGACCGCCACTTCAAGGCCGATCTAACCGCCAGCCACTTAGAGCTATATGCACTTAGGTTGTCTTATCCAGGGTTTCAAACTTTGAAACCCTAATCTTTTGACGATCTTTTGCAAATATTTTCGAAACATGGCGCTCTATTAATATTCAAACATGCGTCATATGCACACTTTTCCATCATTTGACTATTTATGCAATATTTTCTTGATTCGTTTAGAGAGCATTACGTCAGCGATCCAAGCGAGTGAAGGTGCCGCCAATCTACCGGAGTTTTAATTTGTGAGTGTTGTGCCAGGAGTATCAGGCAACCACCGGAGCAGCAAGGTAAGCATCTAAGCATATTGCACCTTTATTGAATTGAATGGAGTCCAAATTGATAAGTTGTCGCTTACGTATCATTGCATGGTTAGTGAGTCGATGCGGGTTTATATGGGTAAAACCTATATTGAATTGCATTACCTCTACCTTGAGTTGTTGATTATCCATATCCTTGTAGCCTTGATAACATTGTTGATATCTAACTTAAGAGTTATTCGAAATGCTTAGCAATGCATAGGTCCACAGTAGAAGTCGAGCGATGGTGCAACCGTTGTTCGTGAGCTTAGGGCTTACTTATTGTTTACAAACACAATGATAATGATGAGGGTTGTATGAGAGGTGAGGCTGAGACGAGATATGGGCGGTGTTAGGGGTATCTTCTGCACTGGAGGAGCTCCTCGGTGTAGTTCGGGAGAGGAGCCCGGATGCCATAGACCATTTGCATCGTTTAAGCACCATCCGTCAGTGCAGTTGGCTTTAGCACTTTTCATACTTACTACATGTCGCATATGGAAACGATAAGCCAAATACCTTTGTAGTTGTGGCCTTTTGGCTTGCGAGTAGATGGTGTCGTGGGCATAATAGGCTTGTAGCGGTATCCAGTTTGCTCTGGAAGTAGTTTTGGATGACCCCTGCACCTATTGACGTATGATCAAACGGTTGAGACTTATTGGGAAAGGTTGACACGAGTAACCCCTTACGTGGGCTTATGTGGACACGTGAGCCGAATGATTCTCGAGTCGTGTAGGTAAAGAAGTACCCCTTGTAGGGTGTAAAAATAATTCAAATTGTCACGCTCTCGATCATGAGTATGCTTCTGTCCATTTGCATTGGTCATAGAGTTATGAATGTGGGATGATATGGTGTGGTATGTTGGTATGGGTTTGAGATGGTTCAACTTATAGTTAGGTTTCATGAGATGGTTCCATTTACATTTATATGCAAGTTGGTGCTTACAGGGTAGAAAGATATATGTGGTTAAGTATAGGTGCTCACACATAGGTGTTAGGTTCCTTACGCATATGAATTTACTTAACCTTGTGGCCTACTCCTTGCTAATGACTCAATTGCATAATCCTTGGAGTCGGGTTATTATATGTACCCATTATGGATTAAGTCTTGCGAGTACCTCCGTACTCACGCTGCTCTTTCAGTTTCTACCGGTGAGGAGGAGCTCTTGTTTGGCTACTTCACGCTCGCCGATGTAGGTGGTGGGAATTAGTGCAAACTACTCATGTGGCATGCTTTTGGGTGGAGCCTAAGGGCATATGGATTCACATAGCTTTTGGTGTTGATATGTTATAATCTTCCACTGCGTAGTTTCTAGTTTGGTTAGGAGGTAAATCTGTTCTTTATCCTCCTAGCTTCCTTTTGTTGTAAATTGTTGTAAATGATTAAATGCTTAAGAACTTATAATATAATTTAATTACTCTCTCTTTCTAAAGTTGTGTTGTGATGCTATATGTTAGAAAGGTTTGTGTTCCGATCTTGGATACAAAACACGTGTTGGGACTACCGAGATAGTATTCTGGTTAATCATCGTGGTCGTGATTAAGCAAATGATCATTCTGATGACTAATTAGAATACTATTTGGATGATTCCTCACAACACTGAACTAACTGCACAAAGAAGAAGTGGCTCGGCTTGGCGCAAGACAACACACCAGATAGTCCGGTGATGGAAGTGAAGGATACACCGGATAATCCGGTGTTCAGAAGAAGTTTGAGTGGAGTTCCAACAGCTAGTATCCACTGATGTACACACTGGATGATCCGATGCTTGTACTACTATTGTCATCGGATCATCCGGTGTTCACAGTAAAGTTGAGCCATTGGAGTAACGGCTATTCCGCAGGGTTAAGGCTATAAATACATCTCCACTCAATCATTTGAAGCTGCTGGAGTCCAGAGGAAACTCATACATACTTGAGAAGGCATCCAAGACACCCAAGTGCTTAAAGTGTTCATCCAAGGTGATTAAGCACACCATTAGAGAGTGATTAGTGCTTATAGGCCTAGAGAGAAGTGTTGCTAGGTGATGCAACCTAGAGAGTGGATCAAGGAGTGACCCAACCATATACCGAGAAGTACGCCGGTGCCTTGAAGTCTTGGTGACTTGCCAATAACTTGTTGATCCTCCGACTTGGTGTGGAATGGCGATAAGAAGATTGTGCGGGGATGCGAAGGCCATTGTCTTTATGACTAAAGCTCCAAAGTGAAGACGGCGTACAAGTGACCGGAAGAAAGGTTAGTGGTGAGACCTCACCTTGGTGGCTTGGTGGCTCATCGTACTTGAGGCATTGTCTTGATGATTTAGTAGCTCAAGAGCCATGACCGGAAGAGACTTGGCGACCGGGAGCATATCCTTTGTGGAGCTCCAACGTATACTAGGGGTGGCTTTTGTGCCACAAATACCACGGGATAAAAATCTCTTGTGCCAAGTTTGTCTCTCTACCTTATTTACGTTTTTGCATTTACATACTTGTAATTTACCTTGCTAGAGTAGGTTGCAGTCCTCTTGAGCGGTTGAGTAGACATACTAGATAAATCTAGAGCATATTTAGATAGAAATTGAGATAGGTTTATCTTGTGAAGTTTTTGGAGCCATTAGTTTCTAAGTGTCCTAATTCACCCCCCCCCCCCCATCTCCCTCTTAGAACGTCACTGATCCCTAAAAGCTTGCCCGATCTACGCGAACCTTCTGCACTCGATGTTCGAAGATGACTATGGTAGCGGCCCGTCTCGTGCTCCTGCACTACGACGTCATCGCGCTATGGGAGGTGACAGGAGGTCGATCCGAGACGAGCGTCGTGACGAAGACACAGCATGAGACAGTTGTAATCTATTTTGTCAACTCAAAACTTGCGTCGAAGTTTATAAAAGTTAATAAAACAAAATGCGGATGTGTCAGTATACACAGCATATACAAAAGAACAATAGAAAATATTTAACATAAACATTGAGCTTTATTCATTCGTTGTTGAATTCATAGAGTACAAGTTTCTCGGATTACAACACATTACTGCGCATATGAACGCACACGCAATCTGACTTCTGAGGTTCTGGCATTTGCGTCGTCTTGGTTCTTGTGGCCTCGTGAAACCCTCAGTTAATTACGTAAGTCTCTCGGGCTACCTCCAATTAGGCTATGCTGATGGTCGTCATCTCGAGGTCATCACTAAGTCTCCAAGGCTGAAAGCACAAACACAAAGACAAGCAAATTGGTGATGTTAGGAATAAAAGACGCTCTCATCATTGCATCATCAACCGCTAATCCGAGGCAACAAAGGGATCTTTTGCATATACTAAGTTCCTCATCATTAAAAAAACAAGTCTGGATCACAAAAACCAATATCCAGATTGCAAAAGATCAACTAAGCATATGCTATAACTAGCCTACTCTTATGCTAGCTTAGGCTTCTTCGGTGATAGGCCTTCATCGTTTGACGAAGACGACGACCACTTTGGTGGCGGCGATAGGTTGTATTTGATTGACGAAAATGATGGCAACTTCTTCGGCTTGTCATCATCGTTGTTGTTGATGATGATGGGGCCGTCGGGACCGCCAGTAGCAGCAGCCTTCTCCTCCTCCTCCTCCTCGGTACCAGCCTCCTCCTCGGTCAAGTCCTCGAGGTTGAGCATCTCCTCCTCCTTTTTCTCCTCTTCATCGTCAGTGGAAGAGTTCTCAGCATGGGCCGCGTCCTCTTGCTTCGAGCTCGTCTTCAAACAACGCTAGGGTGGAGTGCCCTCCACGAAGCGCTGTCCTCATCGCTCGAGGAGGAGGCCAAGAGGTAATCAGAAGACGATGACCCATCGAAGGGGGCCAGCATTGCCTCCTCCTTTGATTATGGCGGTTGTGACGGAGGAGAGGCCTGAGGTGGCGGCAGTGGAGGAAGAGAGTCCATAACGATGGTGTAGTTAGGATCTTAATTTGTCGGCGTGCTAGAGGAGGCCAGAGGAAGATAGTTCGTGGATGAAATGAGGAGGCCAAGGAGGGTGAGCAGTACTAGTACTTGCATTATAATGGTTGTTGTTTGAGCAAGACAAAGGGCCAGTTGCTTCATTATTTCTTACTAAGAATTTTGTTCTTCTGGTCTTAAGTTATAGTTCTTTGTTTTATGTTTGTGTTATTTTTCCATATCTACTCCTCTGTCTTATTTTAATGGCTAACTCTAGTGAAAGGATAGTTAGGGTCAGCCTAATAGTGGTTGATTAACTGGATCTCGTAGAAGGCCCTAAGGAACGATTGCTCATTGTTTAGGGGCACCAGGTTCATCCAACTCAAAGCCAGTAGATTACTGTTGTTGCTGTTGTCTAGTACACCTAGGGCCCAAACACTTCTAGGATTGTCTTTGATTCCAAAAACAACAATTGCTTTGTTCTCTATCCTTGCATCGTCATCTGTACAATGTTGATGAAGACACTATCGTCTTCACTAATATGATCCACGTCAACCTGTGCTATGAAGATCCTGAACACAGTATAAACATTAGGAGGGTTGTGTACAGAAATGTTATATATATATATATATATATATATATATATATCTAGAGAACTTAGTTGCTACAAACTTATCTATTATGTTGTTTGTATTTAATATTAAACCTAACAACTGACAACTAGTTCTTCGCAATTTGTCTGGAAGGAATCGAAGTATTCAGACAACATCAGAAGGAATGTTTGGTATTACATTTGTCTGGAAGGAAGCGAAGGCATCAAGAGATGCTGGGTTGAAAATCCAACAACACAGCACTTGACGGCAGATATAATTCAAGCATGGTCTGTATTCAGAAAACCCCAGCTGGTATTTCGTTAGTTTCCAACAAATATTTCAGGTTTTCGTTAGACGGTTGACTGGAACAAGTGGAAATCACAGCAGAGAAAAATGGGTAGTAGTACCAATGTTAACTATGTGACAACAAATTGACTCAGATATGGATCCTTTCTGAAAGCTGCCGTAATGACACGTTCTTGAATAAAAGGCAAATTATCAGAACCCCCTGTAGTTCCTACACCAGTGCATCACATATTGCATTTGAATTGAGAACCGGGATGTCTTGCAATTATTAGCACTCCATATTCAAATATTGATACAATCACCATTTCAATAAAGCAAAATCATGCTACACTCCATACAAGCCATGAAGGCAGCATGGACCTCGGTGGTTGTCACTAACTCTTCAGAGATGCAACCACATGCTTGGTGAGTTCCTGACATGGCGAGCAAACATTTAACCATTTTCTGCCCGATCGTAAGCGTTTGACTTGTGCTTTGGTGCAAAGATAAATCCTTCTGGAACTTTGCCAAGCAACATCTCAGAGATCCTTATCTGCGGACATAGAGCAGATACATTAGCTTTTCAGCCATGTCGTTAGTACTTTGTGCGACACTGAGAAAAAGAAAAGGAGTGCTTACCCAGTCAGCTGCTGAATCAGAGGCCATCAGGGTTTCAAGGTCATCACGCCCGTGGTAGCTTGGAGGCCTCCAGTTCAATCGTTGTGGGATGACATCCAACAGGCCAACCGGGATGTAGCGGCAGGTATAACTTAGCCATTCTAGTAAGAAATAGCGTGTTGTCTCCACACCTGAAAAATAACAAAACAGAACACTTAGATTCAAGAATCAACATTATTTTTACCACACAATTTCACTTCACATTGAGCATCTCAATGCATGATTCATGAGTTGATACTGTTTACATTCCACTTACCACCAAAAAAACCTGGAATCTATATAAGCATATACAGAGATGCGACCTCACCTTTGGAATCAGAGCCCCAATGTTCAAGACCAAAACGCACAAAATCTTTAAGAATGTTTAATCTCTCGCCAGATGTAATATCCCAGTGCTTTTGTTCTTTTATCTCAGTAAATATCCAAGGCTGTCAAGTGTAGATCATCATTCCTTAGCACAAAATCAGTACATAAAATGATAAAATAAGTGCATGCCAATTTAGACATAGATATTCTTGAAGGAACAACAGCATGTCACTCACAGTGACAATTAACAGTGTGACACTTATGAAACTTTTTGCACTTGAGTAAAAAGTCAAATTCTTCTTCTGTTGTAAATATGATTATTCAGATTAAGTGTACTCCAGATTACATCATTTTGAATGTGCAGTCCCGTGATGGTCAAAGTTTCCATTCCCACAAATATTGTACATTGATGTTAAGGAAGTCAACAGGAGTTGCATCAGAAATGAAAAGGAGGAAGGGAAAATTTCGTTGTCTGTTTTTCATATATATGTAAAAGCAAGTAAAAGGCTGAACACTAACCTTGATAAGTGCACCTCGAGCAATCATGCAAGTGGAAATTTTGGAGCAGCCTGAGACATGCTTGTTCCAGTCAGTAAAGGAGAATACATCACCATTTCCAATGACGTGCAAGTAGTCAGGAGCCTTCTGTGCACACTGGTAAATATAGTCCCAATCAGCGAGTTTGCTGTAGCGTTGTTGCCGTGAACGACCATGTATTGTTATAGCTGAAGCACCCCAGTCATAGATGTCTGAAACTATAGAATCAGCACGGTTCCTGCCCTCAAAGAAAGCTGTTCTTACCTGCAATTGAGCAACAGAGGTCATGGTCAGGAAAATAGTTCAAAAACAGTTCAGTTATTTCATTGAATATGTAGCACCATAACAAAATACTACATGTGAGAATGTATTGAGCAAAACATTTCATTCTCATCATGTGCTCGAAGTTACCAAAAAAAAAAATCACGCATTAACTAGCTTCTACGGGGTCCATCAACAATTGCATTGCTGCATTACCTTAACAGTTAAAGGTTTTTCAGTAACAGCAGATGCTGCTTGCACAATACTCTTAATCCTCATAGGCTTTGTGAGCAATGATGATCCAGCACCCTTGTTAACAACTATATCAATTGGGCAGCCCATATTTATGTCTATGAAGTCAACTGAACATTCGTTATCCACAAGTTCAACTGTTCGTGCTACTGTATCTGGATAGGGTCCACATATTTGCACTCCAAACAAATCCTCTGATGAATGTCGTCGTAGCAAAGCCCACTCCGAAGCTTGACCCTACATGAAGAAAATCAAACAGGTAATCTTCTAGCAAATTTTGTAATGGATATCAGAAAAACTTCACTCTAAGAAACAGAAGATGAAACAGAGTAAAGGTATTCGCCTTCTAACCTGTAAAAGATTTGTGCACATAGCCATTTCTCCACAAGTAATATCAGCTCCCATGGTTTTGCAGAGCCTCCGAAAAGGAAGATTCCCAACAGTGGTCAAGGGAGCAAGGTACAGCTTCTCTCGGAAATCTATAATTTTCTTTTCGCGTGAATGAGGTGTTGAAATTAGGTCAACCCTGCAAGAACTTTGATTATTTGAGGGCACTTCTAATCCATTGCTTAAATCAAGATCTTCAGATTCTGCCTCAATGTTATGAATACCTAATCCATAATGTGGTAAAAAAGGGTTAACCAAAGAAACAAAAAATAAGCAACAAGAGCATTTTAAATGATATCTAAGTTTGGAAATAAATTACCAGCTTCATGGTTCTGAGTTTCATCAACTTCAACCTTAGATTTTTTTAACGGTCTTGGCTCAACACATGGAACTGAGTTAACAACCAATGGTTCACCCTCTGAATTATCTATTTCTTTGCACGAAGTAGAATCAAGTTCAACACTCGCAGGAATACTGCAAAGAGTTTCAGTTTTGTCATTGCCATTTAGCTTGCATGATTCACCTGGATTATCATGATCTACCCTATGTTCATCATTTGCTGCTTTTGCTTTATTCTTGTTGACATCCTGCATCATAAATACATCAAACAGATTGAAAATAGATCAACCTATTATACTGTGGTAGTGACCAGAAAAGTAGAGGCAATGATAGATTTTAAACCAATACCACTACATGCTGCAGCAGAAACGTCGTAATACATTCCATGGCTTAGAGTAGATCCTGGACTACATACTTGCGGTACTCTAAAATAAATTCACTAAACAAACAGAGCTATGACATCTATAATTGGCCACGCGTAGAACAAATGAAATTTCCTCCAGGATCATATAACTGTATTGGGCGCATATTTGGTTTCTTTGTCCAACCTTGCCTAGCCTTGCTAATGGGCAAGGAAAACCTTGCTAGGCAATGTCATGTCCAGCCCATTAGGGCCATTTAGATTGGTCCATCACATATGTTATGTGCAGGAATTACTGTTTGGATAGATTAGTTAGTATATCTATTGGTATGTTAGGATTTGAATTGATTTGTTAGGGATAAGTTTGGTGGGAAATAAGTTAGGAATCGGATTGAATTAGAACTGCTTAGATATAAGTTTGGTAGGAGATAAGTTAGGAGTTGGAATTGAATTAGGATTGTAATTCTCCTCTCTATAATAAAGGGGCAGCCGGCACATCTTAATCAAGCAAGAGAAGAATTAATCTACGTCTCCCCCAATATTCCAAGTCTCCCCAATGTATAGTCTAATCCCTCCCCTAGCAGCCAACGCTGCCCGGCTATCCTCCCGGCGAATGTTTATCCCCCTAATGATCATAGGACCATAACAAGGAATTTGGCTCTCCCTCAAAAACAAGGAAATCCTTGCCTACCTCACCCAAATTCAAACCATGCAAGGGAACCAAATATGTTTTTTTTTCCATTAACATTGCTAGGAAAGGGTGGGCAAAGAAACCAAATATGCCCTTAACTACCAACAGCAGCAACGTACATCTGTTATGTATAGTTAAGAATACGAGATTCGGCTTTAAAAATAAACAAATCAATTTCAATTCCTGACAAAATCATGTTTGTTTGCTACCAGACGTTGATATTTTCAATTTTGACGCCCTTTTCCACCATCAAATATCCAATATGGATGGTACTAACAAAGGTTTGTTTTCCTGTTGGCAGATGCAAATACCTGCAGTAGCATACCAGCAACTCAGGCTCCTCTCCACAACTATCTTACAGGCAGAAGCACAAGCAGAAGTGGCAGCAAACAGAGTATAGAAAAAGTTGGAAAAGGCTTAGAGTAATGATGAGGGTATTCATTTTTTCCTCTTTCCTTGGACATGATAGTTGTTATCATCTGCTATGATAGTTGTTATCATCTGCTATTGGGAAAATATGACAGTTTGTTTTGCAGAATGATAATATGGTATGGTTGCCATTTTCTGGACATTAGCAGAAATATGTAAACTGTACTGTGAATTTGATTAATATAGTCATGTATCTACTGTAACACTTTCGCAATAATTGCATACATTCGTTGCAAACCACACACGCAGTAGAATGAAAACTACACCAGTTCAAGCATCAAATTTCCCTAGTTAGAAGTACATTTAGGTTGAGAACGCAATAAAACTACACCAGCATACATTCCTCTTTGCTGAAATGAGCTTACCACTACCAAATGTATTACACAACCATGGCCGAAGTATGATAATCATTAATACACAAATTTAAAACCATGAAAATAAATGCATAGTGCTCCAAGAAAATAGATTATGTAGAACATAAGGTTAGCATATTGTAGAAAACCAACATACATGAGAAAAAGGATAGCTGGGAAGAACGGAGAGATAACTAGAACTTAATAGAAGTTAACAATATACCTTGAGACCAAGAAGTTTAATCTGGGCACTGGCCTTGGGAAATTTGTAACTGCTCTTCCATAAGAGTTTTTGAATATCTTTGTTCAAAGTATTTATCTCACGGTTTCCCTCTGGACGATTTTCAGGAGCTAGGCTATCCTTATGTGTACCAAAAAATCGACAAGTTAGTCCATACGGACACAACTTCTCCGAAACGGCAAATGGGCATGTTCCTTCAAGGTCAGCTGGTTTCTGTGCATGATAAGTAATGATAAGATTAAATACAAGTTACAAAGTTCAGGGAAAACGTCCAATCGCCAATTATATAACCAAATAAAACAATACCTGAGCCAAATAAGCAGTTATGTCATGGCTGAAACGACAAGAAGCACCGTATTTGCAAGAGTCCACATTTCCACTTTTCCCTACTTCAATACAAAGATGAGAAGTAGATTTTTGTTCCTGCACAATATAATAAGCTCAGTGGAGTACAAGTGCCCAAACTAAGGTGACTAGTAATTGGAAACAATTGGCGATACTGCAAGGAATAAAGCTGTTGCCAGAACATTGGTATATACTGCATGCACAGGTGGCAGGCCATGAGCATGAACATGCACTATAAAGCATGCAGATATTAATGATCACAAAGCAAGGACGTTACAGGGAGGAACAATGCCGAAGTGCAGGTATGTGACATAAGTAGTTCAAAGATGATTACTTATAGAAAGACAGGCCAACTTGCAGGTTTTACAAGTAACATATAGGAACCCAGAATAATAAGTGCAGGATCAAACATGGTTATTTTACTGCAACCAAGCATTAGAAGAAACAAAGTACTGCAAAGTCACTCCCAACTTAGGACATAAGAATAATAAGTGCAGGATCAAACATGGTTATTTTACTGCAACCAAGCATTAGAAGAAACAAAGTACTGCAAAGTCACTCCCAACTTAGGACATAAAACAGTTGACTCGACACCAACAGAAGCAAGGATGAAGCAAAATGTTCCACCTTATACGAAATAGAGCCATAACTCGGAGAGGGAGGTCAAAAACAGATCCTTCTAACAAGAAGGCAATGGTTTTCAAGCAGCTATCCTCCACGTGATCAATACAAAATTTAATTCAAAAAAATAGTATCAACATTACAAGCAGAAACCTTGAAATGCCACAACCCACAAGTGTTTTACATCTAGCTACTAGTTGATTCTCGCTAGATGCAGGTGTTCTAAAACTTGCTCATTTGCATAAAGGATAAATCAAACAGCATATGCATCCATATGTCTCTTTTCAATTTTATTTATCCTCTCATTTACATTCAGTTTGTAGACCAGACGTTTTGTGAAAATTATCTCCAAATAGGTTGAAATTATTTTCTTATATCAATGCAAAGACACGCAATTTTCCTGCATGCTCTAGAAAGGAAAAAAAGATTCAAACTACCTGGAAACTATGCAACAACTATGGCATTGGCTCATATTCTGCATACGTTCATTGTGGTGATAATTATAGCTGAAAGCTCATTAATCTGCCAACGTTTTGATACCTAGACGCACAGACCACAGGAACGGACACAAATTTTGCTAGGTGCTAGATACAGCACAACGCAAATGGCAACCAAAAGCAGAGCAATTACACTGGTGCGCATAGGCATTACAACAAGCACCTAGCAAGCAGAGTTCCATGACGCGCTGAGGCGTTAAAGCAAACAACTTGCGCCGGCTACAGCGGTTACCTGTTTGCGCTCGCGCTTGAGCTGGCGCTTGGACTTCTTCTCCCCCGCGACGCCGGCCACGCCGCTGCCGCCGACCTTGCCCTCCTCCTTGGGGGCCTCACGGACCGGAGGCGGGCGGAGGAAGGCGGTCTTGACGGGGGCGATGGCGCGGGCCACCAGCTCCTCTGGGGTGGGCCGTGGAGGAGGGGAAGCCTCGGCTGTGACGGCGGGGGAGGAGTCCGGCAGGCCGGTGGCCGGCGCGGGCGCGGCCATGGTCGCGGTGTGGCGGCGGCGCACTGGAGAGGGCCGCTACATAAAGGCAGCAGCGAGGGTTTTATGGAACAGGATGTTTTCATTAAACCCCAAAATGGAAAGGCAATTTACTGAAAACATTGGAGTTTTGGAGAAATCCTTTTTTTCAGGAAGCGTGTAGAGAAAATAGAAACTTGGAAACTTTGTTTCAGGTAATACCAGCGACAGAAAAATTTAGCACTTGATAGAACTTGATTTGATAATAGATGAGAATTAGGATCCGAAATGTGTCTTAAATGTGCCGTAAATCACCATCAACCTCTTTGTTGTTTGTTGTGGCCTAGATATCCACATATACATATGATATTGTTTGTATTTATACTCTATAAAATAAACGGATTTTTGTAAATCTAAACGACCTTTATCATACATCTTATACAATCAAACGTCTATAATTAAGGTTGGTCTCCTGTCTCCTCCCCTCTCAATTATTTAAAAACTACTCATCAATTTAGAAACATACAATTAATAGATACTATTAACATTAAAAAGTATTAATACACTATTATTTCTTTTCATCTATAGGTGCATCATCAGCCTTTTATTTTTCAATTATTTTTTATAATTTTTTTTAACTTTTATCATTATATTATTGATTTTATGTATATAGAAAACATGTATGGTTGCTAGTTCCATTTTAGTTTCACAGTAGATGATGCATCAAGTGTCAGTAGAAAATGTGTCCTCTGCCTTTGCGCTGCAAAGGTAAAGTTTTTCGTTACTCAATCCTAGACAACCATGGCATATGAACAATTGGATTAGTTCATCACTAGTAAAATTTCTCTTCTAAACATAGGTCCATAATTCTTCTTGACATTTTTCCATTGTTGTTTCTTGGCTACATGTTAGTGGTGATTATCCCGTCTGTATGGTGCATGACTATTCCTTCCATTTTTAGCTAAGAGCATCTCCAACCGAGCCCTCTTCTCACCCTCTGTCCTATATTTGAGAAAAAAACGATAAAAATCGGTCTCCAACCGACCCCCTTTATTTGAGGAGCCCTCAAATCTCCTCCCTCACCCCCTATATCTAGCGGCTACTCATCCAACCTCTCATTTGGGAGAGAGGGGAGAGAGAGGGAGAGAGAGTTACCAGATATTAATAAAATAGAGGTGATTCGAATATAGAGGGTCAAATATGAGGGGTCGATTGGAACGCGTTGAGAAATAGGAGATAAAATCTGGATAAGGAGTCTCTAAATAAGAGGAATAAGGGGTCAAATATGAGTAGTCGGTTGGAGATACTCTTATAGTCTCCTACCCCTATCCTCATATTGTTGGCAAAGAAGTACAGTGAGGAAAGAAAATGGATAGCCATGGCGGAATCGAACGAGGCTGTCGATGGAGAAGAAAAGTGATAATTTTTAGTGATTCCAAGGTACTTTTATGATTAATAATGATACTATTTATCTAATAGTTAATACGGAATGGGCTGTTTCGAGTAAGCAACGGTAAACTTTGCCTTTATAACAAAGATAGAGGATAAGCTTCCTTTCACACAGAATCCCTTTTGCTCGATACAATTGAGTTCGACTTATTCTTTCTTATTTAAATAAATTTGTATTTGATTTAAGTGAATTAACATTCGACATATTTTGTTTGAGTGCCCTTCAAAATCGGAAGGCCTAATTGAACACTCGTAAATGTGGACCTATCATTGGCCATTGCTGAATTGCATGCTTTCGTTCATGGTCGCACTGAAACCTAGTACCTGAAAAACTCCTTGATAATCTTTGACCCTTGCTGCGATTGTCACATTGAAGCACTGGCGCTCTCGACGTGAGCTGAGCGAGATGTTCTTTCGATGTTCATGTCGAAGGCTACCCAGTTTGCATATCAAAAGGCTTAGCAGAGGGGAAGAGGCGATGCCTTCGCATGTCATGTGAGCTTGAGATGCGGGCTAAGAACATGATATGAATTGAGATACGGATGTCTATTTCACCGAGAGTATTGTACAAAAGAATATCTTCCGGTTGTTGTCTGCCTCTATGATATGAATTAATTGAACTAACCAATTCATTTAAATGTGGAGGCGTTCAAAGTTTGTCAGCCGGGCCCACCAAACCAGCTAAACCTACATCGCCTCCTCACAGATACTTAGTAAGCATGCAATATGTAACACACGTATAATTAATAAGATTATGATAAATATATACACATAAAATCAGTAATATTATAATGGGAGTCGAAATTTAAAACAAAATAGGTGTATAAGTTTACGATCATCTATTATATAATTTAAGCAAACTATAGGGTTGAAGTTTACGATCACATATTACAATTGTAAATAACCGAAGTCATGAGAAAAACTTAGGTAAAGAAAAAAATAAATGAAACAATAGTCATGAAAAAAATAATAGCATAATTAATCTCTCATTCCGAACGATACAATATCTGATGCATTTAACAAATTCTCGTATAACTTCAGAAATATTGTCTTTTGATTCATTTCCATTATATTTAAACAGGTCAACCAAAAAACCTTTTTTCTTAATTCGTACACATCATGTAAACATATTATATTTCATTGTAATTATAAAAAAAGGTATAATCATATGTCCAATTGCTTAATGTAAACTACAATATCGTTGAAAACACTCATAATGCAAATAGATGGTTATAGTTGTTTAACATTCTACGTGCACATGAAGTTAATAACAAAAACCCCTCAAGTCGAAAAATAAATAAATTGTTATATATATATGTGGATAATCTAATTGATACAACCAATATTAAAAAATTTACTAATTTTTTATCTTTGAAACATAAGTTGGTAGTATATGATATTAATCACATAGGTCATTAATCTAAGGGGTTTATTATTTTCAGAATTAGATTTAATTTATTAAAAATTTTGAGAGTTTTTAACCTATAGAAGCGAGGATAGGGAGGAGTGCGGTGCAAACGCGTGATGGAGCGCCGTGGGAAGCGGTGAGCAGTTACTATTAGATCATGTACATTGTTTGATTCTGCTAGATAAAGAAGCAACCCCCGCATCCAACGGTCGTCTTCCCCTCCTCTCCACAACTCCCGCACCGCATCTCTCTCTCTCTCTCTCTGCTCTCCGATTCGAATCCATGGCCAACGGCGGCGGCGGCGGCGCTGCGGCGCCCACGCGGGGCCAGGTCTATCTGCCCGAGTGGCGCCGCGCGTTCGACCGCCTGGTGAGGATGTTGCGCCAGACGCACGCGCAGGCCGAGGCGCTCGCGGTCGAGCGCGCGCACCTCTTGACGGAGCTCGAGTTCCAGCGCTGCGGCCGGCGCGAGCGCGAGGACATCTTCCAGGTCCGCATCCAGAAGGTAGGGGTCTCGGCCTCGGGGTTCCTCTTTGGGATCGGGGGGCTCGCTCTCCGCCGCCGCTGACGCTGGCTAGGGTTTTTGTGTTGTGCTCGGGTGTTCCAGATCTGGAGGGACGAAGCGCGCAGGAAGAGGGCCGAGAAGGCCGAGGTGGCGGAACAAATTGGGAAGAAGGAGCTGGAGGCGAGCTGCTACCAGAAGATGGCAGGTAAAAAGAGGCCCTAAGTTTCGTGGTGCTTGCCTCGCCTGTTCTTGTGGGGGAAATTTGAGGGCGGTCTCGTGGGTGAAAAATTTGCCCTTTTTCTTGGGATTCTGGGGTCCTTTTCGATGATTCCAGGTTATTGTAGCTGTAAAGCTGCGATCTTTTTCGCTTGTAGATGCTTTCCCAACGATTGTTCAATTATTTTGATCTCCTTGTTTTGGCTTATCTTCCGATGTTCTCTGTTGAAAGTGTCTTGTCAAGTGCTGGAAGTGTCTTCAATCTTCATAGTGGTGTGCGTTTCTCGGTTCTCACGTTTACTTCCACTGCTACCGGCGGAAAAGCATCATCTTTACGTTCGCTGCGCAATGCTTCCTCAAGATACCTGTGCTTCGTATTGTTGATAAAAAAGAATACTGTGCCACGGGCATTGTCTAGTGTTTCTTTTACCTACTTTTTTGTTGGTAAATTTTAGCATCGATGTGCAAAATCTGCCCTTCTCTTTGGGGGTTTGAGTTCCTCTTCGTTCTTTAATGATCAGGGGCTCTTGTAATGACGAAAAGCTGGTGTCTTTCTGTGTGTAATTGTGCACTCCCGTTGCACTCCCATGATTAGTGAAGTTAAATTGCCCTGTTTTCGTGTATACCCTTCTGTGGTGATTTCATGCTTCTGCTTTCCATGACCATTCCGTTCATCTTTAGCCTGCTTTTGCTGCCATAAGCATGATAATCCTTGATATTTATATTTGCTGTGCAATGCGAAGTTTGAAGCTGTCTTAAGGTTCTGTGGTATAACTGGCCTAACCTTATGTTGTTAAAAAACGCTACATAAATTAAACCTTTGTTCCGTGAATATAGTACCGGTTTATTGTTTTTCGGAAATTACTTCTATATTATGCCCTACACGAGGAGCTGGCACCTTGTATTTTAACTACACATCCATGTCACTGTTTGGAATTTCAATTGGGCCCCACAAACTAGTCTATTAATCAACAAATTTGAATGCTGGTTATCTTGCCCACCTAAATGGGCTTTAAAATTGTGCCGCATCAGTTAAATTTGTGCAATTTGGTCCACAGTTTTTCCAGTTTCTCTTCAAATGATAGAGTTTATGATGGCATCGCCCAAACTGTGTTTTGCTTTCCATCTCAAACAACATTTTGCAGAACATGGATATTTTATTTCTTTTTTGTCAAATCCATTCACTTGTCTTGAAGGCATTTTTATTCTGCGTTAAATGTAGATAAATTTTATAAAGGGTTGCACTCTAGAAATTTGTGTTGCTAATATATCATTACCTTGTGTGCTGAAACCAGAACTGACAGAGAATGACTTGGAGGATTTCAGAAGTTTTATATCCACTTTGGCTGCTGAAAACACCGAACTGAAGGTACTTACTGAAACATAAGTTTGTTATGGCTGGCCCATTGTGGCTTTTATAACTCACAAGCGTGTGTAGTCCGGCTTGTGCATCTCACTGATCTTCTTTATCATTGTTTTATATTTAGAAAAAACTTAAGGAGGTTGAAAGTCAGGCAGAGCTTAGTGAAAACAATGTCGATCACCAGCACAGTGCAAAAGATTTAAGGGCAGAGTTAAGGAAACTAAAGCAAGCTTACAAGACCCTGAGCTCAGAGAAGGACAAGGAAATTTCTGCATTACGTGCAGAAAGAAGTTTTGTGTGGAACCAGTTTAAGACAATGGAGCAGGAATACGGAGAGACGTGTAAGAAGAAGACCTTGGAGGCAAAGCAAGCTATTGAAGCAGCACAAAAGCTTCAGCGGAATGTAGGTGAGCTGCAAGTGGCAGCCCAAAAGAACGATGATGAAATCGACAGACTGCGAGCAGAGGCGGTTAATGCCAAAGAGAAGATGTTGATTCTTGAGGATGAGCTACAAAGATTGCGCTCCTTGGTCAAGGGTAAAGATGTTGAAACTGATAAACATAAAGATGATCAACTTGAGACTAGTCGAAAGTGCAAGAAGAATATTAATGAGACAAACAGAAAATCCAAGTCTGAAGGTCCTGTTTTAAGGGGAAAATCAAGAAATTCCCAGGTCACACCAGTTAGGAGAGATGTGAAGGCTTCCAGAAGGTGCACGCCAAGTGCAAAAGAGATACAAAGTCAATCAAGAGGGCAATCTGAGGCTAGTCAAAAGCGCAAGCGTGGCTCTTCCACATCATATGTAAGTATTTCATTTACAGGTATACAGTATGGTCATATTACACTTTATGATCTATGACTAATTTTCTGTTTAGCAAACATGTATATTTGTTATCCATGTATAGTCAATGGATAATGCTGGGCATATTAAGTAAACCTGATCTATTTTGCTTATGTGTGCCAACATATAGACTAAATTTGTTTTTACAGACCTAATTTTTTTCTCGAAAACACGTGGTGAATGGTAGGCTGTATGCATGAGTCGTGTCTTGCTGTAAATATGGATAGAGAATAAAGTGAGGAATTAGGTTTGCCTTCTATGAGTCCTAGAATATGTATATGACCATCAGAAATGTGCTGGATGGAAGTGCTAAAATGGACTGGAATGCGTATTGCTAACCAATTTGTTACTATCTGTAAATAGTAAATATGTACCTCTCGTTGCTCTTAACTTGTAATCTCCTAATTTTTGGCAGGCCGCATAAGTTGCATCTTTCTGTAAATATGGACAAAGAATAAGGTTGACGGATTTAGATGAGTATTAAGCGAGCCATAAGTTCTCATAAAGGGACCGGCACACATTCACTCACAAGATATTAGTAACAACCTGGCAGGATACATTTCTTCATTCTTGACTACCAGCTTTAACAGTTTATATCACTTGCAAACTCACTGGTAGCCTCATGCGGCTGGTACGTTTATTTATTTGTAAGAAACTGTGCAGGGTAAAATATTAATTTTTTATCGTATTGTAAAACTTTCCACACCTAAATTACAATGTCCTAATTCTTGGTAGGCCGCATGAGTTGCGTCCTGCTGTAAATATGGACAAACAATAAAGTTGATGGAATTTAGGTGAGCATTATGTGAGTCATAGATGCTCATAAAGGACCATCACATATCTACTTCAGGTACTAGAAGTAAAGATATCGTAGAACATGTAGATTATGTTTAATCACCTGAAGTGGCTAGTAAAATATTCATTTTCCTATGGTATTGTAACACTTTCTGCTCCTCCATTACAATGTCCTAATTCTTGGTAGGCCGCATGAGTTGCGTCCTGCTGTAAATATGGACAAACAATAAAATTGATGATGGAATTTAGATGAGCATTATGCGAGTCATAGATGCTCATAAAGGACCATCACACATACACCTCGTGGACTAGAAGTAAGGATATGGCAGAACATGTGGGCTATGTTTCCTCACCTGAAGTGGCTAGTTTAGTAGCTTATGTGGATAGACAATTACACAATGGCGAGCAGATCTTCTACTGTTTTGTCCCACAACTTTCAGTGTCCTAATTCTAGGCGTGCTGAATAAATCGCATCTTGTTGTAAATATGGACAGAGAATAAAATTGTGGAAACTAGGTGTAGTACTCTCTTATTTTTGTTTGGCTCACGAAGAAACTGTCAAATAGTTTGTTAGTTACTTCCTGATTTTGTAATGTTTGTGCATTGAACTGAATCATGATTGATATTTGAAATCGATCGTGAACATGCGTGATCCCTTACTTGATGTCTCTGTAACGGAGAGTGATTTTATTCATTTACCTGACCCCTTTTTATCCATGTAGCCTTGATATAGATCCTATCAAAATGGTCAAAGTGTCGCACATATAAGTTCTGGCTTCCTCATAAATTCCTTAATATAATCTATTTGTGCTGAAAGTATGTCATCATCGCGTGCAGGGTCTCCGGCGTTGTTCCTCAAGGCTGCAAGTTAGAACCACCGCGTCTCCCTCTCCCATGCTCTTCACCCCCTGTTTCACGGTTCCAAGACTGAAGGTGTCAACTCCTCCCTAGCCTGAAGCCGCTGTAGCCTGATATCCTGACTTGTGCAATTGTTCATACACAACCCTGCTCGTACAGTATTTAGGTGAGGCTAAGCTTATCAGTTGCTGCTCATGCACCTGGCTCCAACACGAAGCGGCAATGGATGGATGATTGATTGTGCTTGTAACATAATTCGTTTCGCCTCCTTGTGAGTGTGCTTGCAATGTATGTGTTGGTGCTGTGCCAATGTATCATTTCATGTGTGTTGTTTATGGATTGGTTATGGAAGACCCTGCTGGTAGAACCTAACCTCACAATTGTTTGGTTGGTTTCTGAGGGCTTCTTGAGTTGTATGTTGGTCACCATTCGCCGTGTGTACTACTATGAACGGATACTGAAGAGTGTGTGGCCTTGTGCGTTCCTACTGGTATGAATTGATCAGAAATTCGTTGAGTTTGCCGTTTTCGAATTTTTCGTGACTTGTTTCAAGGCTATATCCGCCCTTGTCGCGCCTTCGAGACGAGGATTATGTGGATTATCGATTATGATTTTTCAAGATTTGGACTCGCAACTGTAGACTGAAATTTTCATTACGGTTTCCAATTTATTGTCCATGCTCTAAGAATGGAAACGGTAAAGTTTGTGATCCGAGTTCCTTGTTGCGGCACAAGAAGAATAGGGTAGGGACAGGGACAATTTTTTCCTCACAAGGTGAGGCCCCAAGTTCATTGCGTGGTGGGGTTGAGGATAGTTTTTTCTCCACGAGCTCCATGGAGCCCTCGAAGTCTCTCCCCTCCAAAAGTTCCCTAATTGTTTCCAGTTCTTCTTCCCCATGTAAATCTCCCTTCCTCGTCATCGCCTGCACCTACTGGAAGCAACGCCTCCCCCTTGCGGTTCAACCTCATTTTCAGGTCATCGCTGTCGGCTAGCTAGCCGGAGATGGTGGCCACGTGTCGGACCACGACCTCCACCGTCATGCTCTCTGCTGCTCCTGCTTGCGATTGTGATCTCTGTCTCTTCTTCCTCTGAGTTGCACCGAGGCCAAGAAGAGGACAGATCTTCCATGCTCTAGTTCAGCAACGACGTGGACACTATCACCACGTCGCTCTTCTCATCCTCCTTAGTTCATGCACCACTCCTCCACAGAGTTTGGGAATCCAACAAGGCTAGGGACGAGACTGGTTCTTGCCCCGATCGGGGCAGGGCTCAAAGTTCGGTGGTCGGGCACGCCATTCTGATCCGTTGTCATCCCTAAATAAGCTCCCATCCTCCCGCACTCAATGACACGCGGGTCCCACCATGCAAACACCTAGACCGTCTACGGCCCAGATAAGGCCCAGCCCACCGCTCCTCCTTCCCCCCCCCCCCCCCCCCCACAACGACGAAGACAACGCAAGCCCTCGCTTCCTTCCCTCGCCGACTCAGATCCCGCCGCCGCCGCCATGCCGTTCACCCCGGGCCCCTACTCCGGCGTCAGCACCCTTGCCCTCGTAATTCCCCTCACATAACTCTTCCTGCTGTCGCTTCCGGTTTTTCCAGAAGCTTCTGCCCTGTCGATGCTTCCGGATCGGATCTGACCCTCTCACGTCTCGCCTCCTCGTCTTGTCTCTGCAGGTGGCGAGGGCGTCGGCTTTCGGTGTTGGCGTCGTCTACGGGACCGTCAAGCTCTCCATCCTCAAGGTAACTCGTCTGCAGTGCGGTGATGTGTCGATTGTCAAATCCGTGACCTCAGCTACCAATTAGCGCAATCTGGTAGCGTCGGGGCGAGATGGCTTCATTTCCCGCGTTGCTGATGCCAGATTAGGGTTTAGGGGCTGGACGCCGGCGAGGTGCAGTTCTAGGATTAGATTTTTTTTTTCCAGCTCAATTCTAGGATTAGATGTTGGTATTCGTTGTTCTGAATTATATTAACCGGGAGCTTAGTTGAGGCTGGGGAATGTTGGTGCAACTGGAGTTTCTGGTAGAACGTCTTAAATCATCCTGCTGGTTCTGCAGCTGTCACATAGATTCATGCATTATAATCCTGTTCCTATGTTGGTGTGCTTAGTTGAACTGTATTTTGTAGTGTTGTTTTACTCATGATTGAGTAGTTCCAAAAGGTATCAACTGGAAGATCCGTATTGAACATAAACTGATGAAGTGTGCATGTAAGTCAATGCTTGTTCGGTCACAACTTGGCGCATTCTTGTAGTAACCCATGGGTTTGACTGCAGTGTAGATGGTAGTACCTTTGGCTTTTGTTCGAATGGATTTCTGCTAAATTTCTTTTAATCGAATGTAGTTTACAGTTGATTCCATTTGATGGTAAGTTTTCACAGCTTGGGTGTAGCTATAATTGAAGTTTTTGGTAGAATCAGTGTTACCGGGACTCGTGAGTCCGGATTTTTTTCGCCGCGTCAACATGTTCTTGACACGGCGCGGACGCGGCATGGCTATGTCGGGAGAGGAGACAGCGGTGGCGGAAGGGGGAGAGGAGTTGGCGGTGACAGGGGGCGAGGGGGAGGCGGAGGCGGAGGCCGCGGGGCGAGTGGGTCGATTAGGACTCGGAGGGGGGGGGGGTAGGGCAATAGACAAATGGGCTGTAAAATGTCAGTTCAATACATCTAACTCTTTTTTTTATTTTCTTTTTTTCTTATTTAATATGTAATGCATTTGCTTGTAGATCTACATGGATCAGTCATGAATATGAAAAAAATAGTAGTTGCAATACAAAATTAGTTGCACAACATATTTTCTCTAATTTGAATTTCTATTTTTATTTTATAAAATAATAAAAATAAATAAATATATGATGAATCCCCGAGTCTTGTTTTTTAGAATTTGCCGAATCGGATACCCACACCCGAGTCGGACTCTGACACCCGCACCCATATCCGTGTAATACTGGGTAGAATGGCTTGATTCGTTCTGCTTATTCTGCAACTTTCACATTTTGATTGGTGGTTTAAGGCGGTGACAACTACTTTGTGCGTGCTGTTTGTCTCGTACATGTGCTTACTTGAACCTTTTTTTAAATCGATGTGTTCAGTTGAACTTATTGAGTAGTATAGGTTTATGTATGACTGAGTAGCTTCAAAAGATGTCAACTGAATTTTCCACCCTGAATACAAAGTGTGTATGTAGCTGTGCTGGTTCCATCATGAGTTGGCACATTCTGGTAGTAAGCCCATGGGCCGATAGGTTTGCATGCAGTGTTACCTGACAATGTATAAGTTTTCTCAGTTTGATGTATTTCGCTTGTCCGTGTTGCACTACTTGTATAGCCAAGCAATTCAAGAGAATGCCCTCCTAAAAGTTTTGCATTGAAGGCCAAGCATGCATCTATTCACATAGGGTTTAGGGAATCTGTTATTGCTAAAAGGTTTAGAGAATATGTTATTGCTAAAAGGTTTAGGGAATCTGTTATTGCTATCTTGTCCAGGCTTCTGATGATTGTTGGAATTCACTAGATGGCAAGCAATTTATTCATATCGTCAAGCCTTCTGCTGCCAAAGTGTTAAATCTTTTTGTTCTGCCTGCAACAGGCATCAATACTTAAAACCTGATAAGAAGCTGTTTCTTGTATCAAATTATATGTGAGTGGGCCACTTACACTTGGCATATTGGTTTCACTGCTGAATATTGTATGGGTTTAAATTTTGTTTCATTCATATGGTACAGTTATACATTATGTGTCTCACATTGAAAAGCTCAAGTTTACTTATGTATCTCTCTTTTGGAGAGTATTTTAGTAACTTGGTTGCACTATTTTTATGGATTTCCAAGGATCTAAATATCTAGTTTCTTGAAGCAAGTATGAATTATCCTGGAAAAAAAGTGTCTGGTTTTTTTATAGGAAAACAATATGTCTATTGATATTATGCTAATGTTGGGATTCATGTCTAAATTATGTTACCAATTCTTGGTCTAAAGCAGTACAATGATTTATTTGACATGTATGCTACTTTAATGTTTATCCTACTGGTCCATTCGGTCCATTGCTCTTTTACCTCTCTTGTTTGATAAATGCTGCTGCTGGTTCTTCTTAACTTTCCGTTTTGTGTAAATTCTGTACTAACAAATGATCTTAACTCATTGGCACGCCCACTTACCATGATAGTGAGCTGTGGTTTAGGTGATCTTTTTGCCATGTTTATAAATTTAACTGATCTGAACTGATGAGTTGATCATCTTGTTTAAACGATCTCCTTGTTTTTTTTACTAATTGTTCTTGAATTAGTTTCTTCAGTTGTTAGTTTTTTTGTGATACAATGTTCTTAACGTTGCACTATTTCTCTCCAGGCGACAAAACCTAAAAAAGAGGAAGCACATGCTCATCACTAGGGTCAGGAATGCAACGTGGTAGCTCAAATGGAAGGATGTCATAATTTGGCAGTGTACCCCTTGCTACGTGCATTTGGTTTGATCTGTGGACCTCTTGTCTGAAACCCATCTGGGAGTTTTTACCTTAGTTTCGGTTCGTAATAAGTCCCTGACTGAATTGACTTAAATCAGGAAGAAAGAAAGAAAGAAAGAGAGCCTCCTTTTCTGTTTTGCGAACTTGGTAACTCGACTATTTGCAGTTGTCATGAAGATCAGATGTGATGATCCAGTTTTTGTTGCGACTCAGTTGTGCAACGATGGCGAACTCTTTTCTGGAACTGGTGCGGCTAATTAATAGCCATGTTATGTTGGATGGGGCTTTTGCCTGGCCTGTGGTTTGCTGTAGCTTGATGCTGAATCGTGTGAAACTGTGCGGTGTCCCATCCGAGTAAAACTCTGCACGAGAAGACAGTAATTGCTGTCATCACTGCAAGCCATCCAAACAAGTTGATTAGCATCTCTGAACATGTTTTCTCTGGAAGCATTTTCTTTAGGATCAGGCGCAACAAATTTGAAGAAAGTTTACGTCCTACTAGCACACGACAACCTAGAAGTACCGAAATTTGTCATAGCAAAATGGGCCTCGCAGGCACGCTCAAAACAAAATGGAACATTAAAAGAATCCGAGCTATCTCTTTCCGAGGAATAGTCGACCTTTATTAGTTCGGATGATCCGAACTCAATAACTAAATCACAACACTATTACTACTTTCGTCTGGATAGCATGTTTTCCACAAAGTCTGCCAAGACCGCATCACCAGACCAGACCAGACCCCGCAAAATGTGCAACAAGACCTTCACCCTCTGAGGACACACATGATGATTCGAAGATGGTTTATTCATAGTAAGTAAAGTTTACAACAGGGGCAAATTGTGCATGCCGGTCAAAAAAACATACAACATTGCAACATGAGGGGGATCCTGATATACTACGGCCTACAGAATCAACATATCAACACTTTTTCTACATTTATCACTGCTACCACCTTAACATGGAAATGATCCTTGGCAATAGTGGATCACATTTGCATGTCCATTGCGAGAGAAGATGCAGTAGCTACCTTCTCCTGAAGGTTGAACTTCCTCGCTATATACGGCCGAACGTCTTCAACAGTAACCAGGCTTTCTAGAAACGGGAGCAAATTCAGCAGCTCCTTATCATTAGGATCATCGAACCAGCTTTCTATAGGAATGCCATTGTCTAACTGGAACCCAAAGGCCTGCAAGTAGGAAAACACTTTTAGATTCAAATCCTTCCAAGTCCAAAAATAGTGAACTGCAATCTAATTCAACATATCAAGACAAGATATACTGATATACAACTGAGCATGAACCAAAGGATTTATAATGGATAAATTTCAGAACTACAAGGCCAGTACAAAAAGATTCTATCTATTTGTTTACGTTAGTTCTCCGAATATGACAATTTCATACCAATTTATAGCATGGTGAACAGATACAATCCGAACCTTCTAAGGACAATGTATGGAGTGAATATTTACCAACAAACATGCATGTCAGTGGTGAAAACAAGTTGCCACCACTGGGCTGGATAAGATAAAGATGCTTACAGAAATCAAGATTAAATGGATAAAGTCTCTGCAAAAGGAGAAAGATATGGTAGTGTATACCTGTGGAGAATTATCAACAATCATTACACGAGTTAGGTCACGTCCAAGCACTGTCAGATCCTTTAGGTAGTTGCCCTCCACATAGACACAAGACTCACGATAAACACGATGACGGAACAGCTTTCTTTTAGGATCAAGAACATTGAGAAGTTGTTCTGCATAAATGCTTTGACTAGCAGTAAAAATAATTGTCTCAAACAAGCTGGCAACCCTCTCCAAGAACTCTTTGAGATAGGGGCGGCATCGAACATATATTGTGTGCTCTCTAAAGTTGAAATGAACTGGAAATGTGAAATCAGCATCCTCACAGTGTTCAAGAGTTGAATGCACAAGTGTTTCTGCATTGCAGCATAGATAAACACAAAATTAACATCAAAGTGGGCAAGGAATGACAATTCCAAACTTATAACCAACTGGTTATAACAGAGAACAGGCAAGCGAAACACAACAACAACAACAAAATTAACATCAAAGTGGGCAAGGAATGACGATTCCAAACTTATAACCAACTGGTTATAACAGAGAACAGGCAAGCGAAACAACAACAACAGCAAAGCCTTTATCCTAAGCAAGTTGGGGTAGGCAAGTGAAACAGAACTAAATAAAAAGCTTGGGCCAAAAGCACAGTTTAGTCAGGTTTCTGGGAGGCAACTACTAAGTGCAGGATTAAAGCCACACAGCAGGCACATGTCAATTAAAATCTAATAACCACGATCTACAACTATGTTGAATCTGAATTCTGAATGATCATGATAGTGATATAATCATGATACAAATCCATCAGTGTGCACTGTGCAAACAATAAACTTAACAGCCTTCTATTCTACCAGATTCAGACCTATCGGTAGATAAATATGTTGCAATTCATTTTGTCATCACACACACCAACCCCTAGCTGCAGGGAAGATTGTTGCAGCTACAATAGTATCAGTCCAGATGATGCTAATTTCATTCCTTCACTAATTAGTACTCTTTAAGTAAATGGATTCTCGATTTTAAAATTTGCACTCTAGAGGCAGCTACAATAGTATCAGTCCAGATGATGCTAATTTCATTCCTTCACTAATCAGTACTCTTTAAGTAAATGGATTCTCGATTTTAAAATTTGCACTCTAGAGGCAGCAGAGCATTTTGGAGTTCCGAACAATAACAAAATACGAATGAACAGCTTTCTTTGCGGTTGTTCATAGAAATGGCTAAAAAAATATAAATACAGTATTGAAGACTGTTATGTGCTTAGATAGCCAGTAGGTCTTACCATCCAAATCAAGTACAAGACTAATCATAGGGCAACTCCGGGTTTGCTTTGGAAGGAGAACAGGTCGAAACTTGGGAACCACCATAGATAGATCAGGTAGATCTTTGATAAAAGCATATGGATCAAATTCATCATACTCCTCAGTTTCCTCAGCTTCAACATCACCTTCTGTTGAGGTCGAATCTTGACTATGTTCATCAATGCACTCCAACTTAGATTGCTGCATAGCAAGATATATTGCTGACACTTCTGAAGAAAGGTTTCCCAGTTCACTGAACTCATCCACTTCAAGCAATGCGTTCTGCCCAGTTGCTTGCAAATTGAGTGTGCAAGAGTGCTCACTTGTCCCATCACGAGTGTTACATGCAAGGTTAATGCATCCGCTATAATTACTGGACCCGGATTTTAGGGTAGCTTCCTTACTACCATCACAATGTGTCGTCTGTTCTTCTAATGAGCCAGCTGAACCTAAAGGAGCACCTTTATGATCTAAGCCTGCATGATGAACAATCAAGTAATGAAGCAACACAGACTGTTAAAGAAAATGAATATCACAGACACAACTGATATCACATGCGAACACCATGCATCATGCATAAATTGTCAACATTTCTACAACATCATCATCAACAACAACAAAGCCTTTTTCCCAAGCAAGTCGGGGTAGGCTAGAGATGAAACCCACAAGATCCAACCATACATCATGCATAAATTGTCAACACTTCTACAACATCATTAACAACAACAAAGCCTTTGTCCCAACCAAGTTGGGGTAGGTTAGAGATGAAACTCACAAGATCCAATTAAAAAGATGATGAGAAAATAATAATGATAATAAAGGTACTACTAATAGTAAAAAATAAAGTAATAACGGTACAAGGAGATTGAAGTATAAGTTATGGTTCTGGCACCGTAGATTGCTAACTTCCACACGCTTCTATCTGTGGATAGTTCTTTGAGGATATTCCATTCCTTCAAATCTCTCTTTACAGACTCCTCCCATGTTAGGTTTGATCGACCCCTATCTCTCTTCACATTATCAATGCGCCTCAGTATCCCGCTATACACAGGTAACTCTGGAGTCTCCGTTGGATATGTCCAAACTATCTCAACTAAAGCTGGCCAACTGGATTGTGCCTAATGGGCTAACACGAGGCCCGCTACTGTAGGCGCAGTCGGAGGGCTAGGTGGTCTGGGCTGGCACGCCTAGCCAAGCCTGGACCTATGCTACGGCACAGCACGGCCTGGCCCGGCTAAGCACACACACCCCTGCCGCCACACCGCCGCGCCCTACTATGCCCGACACAACACGGCATGCCGCAACCGTGCCCAGGCTAGCCCGACCCGATCGCGCATGTGCCGCGCCTCTGGCACACGGGCCGACACGACACGACCCGACCCGTTTAGTTAGGCAGGACTAACGGGTCATGTCAGCCCGACCCGTCTGGCCCAATTGGCCAGGTCCGATCTCAACCGATGTTGAACAAGCTTTTCTTCAATTGGCGCTACCCCTACCTTATCACGCATATCATCATTTCGGACCTAGTCCTTTCTTGTATGGCTACAAATCCATCGCAACATATACATCTCTGCTACACTTAACTGTTGGACATATCACCTTTTAGTTGGCCAACATTCAGTACCATACAACATCACAAACATCACAGGTCAAATCGCTGTCCTGTAGAACTTACCTTTTAGCTTTTGTAGCCAACCTGTACAAATTGTCAACACTTCTACCAAAAGATTATTTAGATATACCTTTGCTTCAAAAACACAAAGAACCCGGTGACAATAAAAAGTCATGTGAAACATGCACAAATCAAGAAGCAACATTGAATGCATAAGCATAATATATGTAATTCAAAATTGCACAAATTGCAACACTTCATGGAAATAAATTAAATTTGATATTCTCAATTATTTTAAGGTGATCCTTTGTGGACAGAGAAACTTCTAGGAAGATTGAGATATCCAATTGTTCAGATGGCATATAAGATTGCATTTGCAACTGAAACAAATTATAAATTTCCTACCACAAAAGCTGGATGTCAAAACACTCCCTTGAAAAGAAATCATTCACAGATTGTTCCACAAGGATGTATCGAGAAGTTAATAACTCAGGAGTCAGGAGAAACAGTAAACAAAAATCAATGTGAGGCCAGCATCAGTAAAACACTACAAGATCACCCCTAAAGTTTGCAAAACACTTCAGAAACAGAGTACAGATATATTTTTTATATTTCCTTCATAATCTAATTAAACCAAACAACTCCAACAACTTGAACCTTCTAAAAGGCTGATAAACAACCAGAACAGGATTCAGCTGTTTTGAGGTGGCATCTTAAAATTATCATTATGGTCTATAAAGGAAGTGCCATCTAATGCAAAATTACCACTATTTTATCTGTTCGTGGCTCACCCTAAAATTTACCAATGAAGAGAAGAAGCCCTCACAACTCTCACAAAACTGTGTACTTTATAGAAAGAACTACCAATTGATATTTGATTGAAAGCATTTTGTTGAAGATACAGGCAAAGCGAAGTCATAGTGCTGAATACTGATATCGACAAGTAAATATTGCTAGCCATTAACTAGCCAAATAACAATATACTAACAGGCATCAACATTTTAACCGGAAAAGTTAGCAAAGACTTAAAGAAGTCGCTGCCTAAAAAGACCTTTGATTTAACAAAGGAAAACTATTAATATACTAAGTTGGTACAGGAATTAACTTGTTAAACGAAAAAAGTTAGCAAAGAATTTAAGAAGACACTGCCTAAAAATACCTTCAATTTTAACAGAGAAAAACTACTCTAATACTACGATGGTCAACTTGCACCAGAAAGAAGACAAGGAGCTAAGAATTTGACAGTTCTATAATTCTATCACTTCTATACCTTTCGAAAAGTTATTCAGACCACCTTCCTTGTGATGATGGTACGTAGGGGAGAATATGGTATTGCTTGGACAATCATCTGCAATGCCATCAGAGTGCTGGCCCAGGCAATAAATACAAATGCTGAGTCTGAATGTTAATAAAGAATATAAGAGAGAAGTTTGTACTCTGTTAATTGTCGGTAAAAAGAGTTCCTAACACCAGAACCATGTATATGCTAATATTACATTATTACTAAAGCAAGGGTATACATCTGTGCACCACAGGTAATCTAAAACATTTGGCCCAAAAAGACCAACTCATTAATATAGCAAACCATGTGCATAACGACAATCAGATTATCAGCAATTCTCTTCTCTTATTTGCTTGGAAGAAATTAACAATGTGGATATTGAATAAGTAGCTAAAAAGATCAGTAATTTCAGTTCAGCTTCAACCAATAACTCTACCTGCTGATCAGGAGGGATACTAGGGGCCACCTGAGGAGTTTCATTTTCAGTATCAGCTGTGTCATATGCAACTGACAGCTTCCTTCCTCCTTTAGAAAGCTTCTTGGAAGAGAAGCCAACTGCATGGTAACAAAAGAAATATAGCAATCAAATCCAGCCAATGTCTCATCCTAATAGTAAATAAACTTACTGATAAAATATCAAAAGTAACAGTTGAATGTAAAAGCAAATATTTGCAACTAGAGAGGCGATAGAATCACCTCTAACAATTTAATCATATATGTAAACCAACCTTTTCTCAAGGCACTATGTCAAAATAATTATAATGGGTAACAAGTGTCGTAGTACACTGTACAATGACTTTCTTCAGTTTAGAGACAAGATAAATCATCAGGTTAACAATAACATTCTACAAATCAAATACAATGAGAATAAAACAAAGCAATCACAGAGTTTCTACAAACTGCCTTGTATAGTATTATAATAAGTTTGTTCCTAGCTCATTTGTATAAAGCAAGTAATCAATATCTTTTTTTCTGCCTAATGAATGGTACAGAAAAGAAAAATCAGATCACAGATTTACATATAAACAATTCCACATGAAAGGTGCAACTATACCAGGCTTCTGCTTCTTGGAAGAAGACGTAATGAGATCAGTTACTTTCTTTTCAGCAGCTGCAAACTGAGTAGCTCTTCTGGATGGCCTGCTTGTTTTAGGATTGGCATGATCCCCAGCTGCATATCTTGCATCACCCTTTTTTCTTGTTTGCATTGTTAACTAAGAGGTATACCTCAAAAGCAACTGACTCATACAACAGAAAGATACAAAACACTGTAGAGCAAGTTTCCTTAAGTACTTCCAACTGAAATCAATAATAAGAGAATAAAAAACAAGTTAATGGTGGAATTGCGTCATACTAGCAATGCAAGAATTTTAATTTCATATTTAGTAGAGTCCTAATATCAGATAATCCAGAAAGAACCAAAAGTAACGGTCGACAGCAAGCATAAATAAACCACATAAGAAGACGCATTGCATTAATTGATAGTCGCAATATTTTAAATGGAGGCAACATGCCCTTAAACTTGGCATATGAACCATCATTAAGCTATGCAAATATATGCTTTGTGTCAACAAATAACAGCATAGGAAACGAAATAATAAGTGCATCTTGTCATGGGCTTATGCATATTGGGAAGGATTCGATCTTAAGTTGTAGTCATGGTGGGTGTAGGACCTGGCCCTGGACCTCATTGGCGCAGCTTGGGAGTCGTAACTGGCTACCACACCGGAGAGGCAGGGTTGCAGGAACAAGATAGAGGAGAGATGAGTTTATCTCTTGGCTCGCTTTATTCAGAAGCCAAGTCCCATTAATATAGAGCAAGGGTGGCACAAACAAACTACTAGCAGACCAATCTGTCTCTTTCACAAACCAAATCTTATCTAAGTATATATTTTCTAAGCAACCTAATTAAGTTAACCTCAAAGCAAGCATCTAACTAACTAATCTTCTCAGCACGCCGTCTATAGGTGCAGCCCACCATCCCACACCACAAATCTAATTAAGCTTCACCATACCAAAATGCTTGCACACAACTTAGGGCCTGTTTGGATGTCGTAGTTTCCAAAAACTATGGTATTGAGAAAGTGCAGTTTTAGAAAGCAGAGCCACGCAATACCATGGTTTAGAAACAAGAGCTCCGGTGTGGATTTTCAAAAAATCCAAAAATAATATAGTTTTAGCAATACTATGGTTTTCAAAACTACAAGATTTGTCGCATCCAAACACCTCCATGTTTTCCAAAACCAAAGTATTTTGTAAAACCATAGTATTTTTTCAAAAGTCCAAAGACTTTGTATCCAAACAGGGCCTTACATATTTTCCTCTTCCCTTCTGTTCAGTACTGTGTTTGAAATAGACATATTCAGTTAACACCAGAAAAACTGTGGACTTAATTATATACTTGTAGCACATTTTCCGTGACAGATTATAACTTGGGAATGTTCATCAAACTAAGTAATCATGAACTGGAAATTTAACATTTTTTCCAAACATGGTCACCTAGACATCATTCTTCAAATAATTTCAAGCACCCTACACACCAAATAGAAATCCATATAGGGTTGAACAAGCCTAACAAACGCTCATTAGAAGCAGCCTGTGGTTCATGCACAACTCTCGCGCCCTCAGTCTACACCATCCACTAAACACCAACACATAGCGTAAAAATTAGCCTTTTGCCAGGAGCAATAGAACTCGAGATGCACACAGACAACGTATGGTGACAGTAGTGGTAGACGGACCACAATGGTCAAAAACCAGGAACCAAATAAACCTCCACTATTTAGCACACGCCACCATTTTCACCTCAACGTGCTCGATTCCCCAAAATCGGCTGCACAGATGCACGCACCTCCAAAGTTCACCATTTGAGCCCCAACCGCACCCACAAGACAGCTGAAATCGCGCATGAGGGCGAGCGGAAGGACGAGGAGGACCCCTAAACCAGTAGCATTGCTCGACACCAAGCGAAAAATGGAGCGAAATGAACCGAATCGAGGAGAGCCTCTTACCCGGAGCGGAGGAGGAGAACCCCGTGAGCTCGAGCCCTCCGGCGAGTGGCGATGGTGGGGGGGGGGGGGCGGAAAACCTAACCCTAGCGGCGACGGAGCCGGAGACGAGCACCAAGGGCGGCGGCGAAGGGCAGCGGCGAGCGGGACGGGATGGCGGAGGGCGGACGGGCTCCAGCGACAGCGGGGAGAAGGCGAGCTCGGGAGTCAGGATCCACTGCCGTAGGGACTGGAGCGGCCGTGGGGATGAAACCCTAATCGCCTCCCGAGGCGGATGGGGTGCAGCCCGTGGCACTGGGGTTTTGCGGGGCACTGATCGGAGGGAGGGTTGTTGAAGCGGATGCTACCCGTTTACCATCACGGCTGTCAACCACCCGAGCCGTCCCATCGAGCTTGATAAAAACTTTTGAGCCGAGCTCGATCTAAATTAAAGATCTGCTCGGGTTTACAACTAAATTTGAGTTTGATTTATTAGGTATCGAGTCGAATTTGAATGAGCCTAAAACAAATTTAATTCGAGTAGTTTATAACCTTAAGTTTTTTAATAGTTCTATTTATGAGCCATATGTGTTGGTAGTTATATGATTTTGAGATTAGACGATTAGACTTTGGGTTAGATAGTGAGATTAAAAAAATAAATTTAGCTAAAGCGAATGGATATTGGCTTTACTTTGATAGACAACAGTTAAAGTTAGTCGAACTTTTGATGTGCTACTGGAGCTCGAGCTCGACAGGCTCGTGAACTTATGGCTAGACTTGAGCTTGGTTTGTTAGGGTCTCGAATCAAACTCGATTCGAATCTACATCGAGTTGAGTTCGAGTAGCTCGCGAGCCTTGAGCTTTTTTGACAACCTTATTTATCATATAATACCCGTTGGCTCTGCTAGTGGGCCCTCTTCTCTATGGTGCTGCGACACGCACCACGCCAAAACAGCATATTAGTGACACCATCATTAATGATAATTACCATACCCATCACTTTTATTATGTCACTAATAATAAAATATTAGTGGCGGATTAGGATCCATCACTAATGGCAATCACCAATGATATATCATAATTAAGATCCGTCACTAAAATACATCTCTTATGGCTTGATCAGGCATATTGCCTGTTACTGTGACCATCATTAGTGACATGTGTATGTATCGCTCGTCACTAATTATCAATCCTCAGTGACGGGTAGCTTTTCAACCTGTTTCTGAGACTCGGTCATTAGTGACAGGTGTTTACAACGCGTCATTGGTGACTAAGTTATTAGTGACAGATGTATTTACCATCCGTCACTAATTATCTAGAACTAGTGACAGGTAGCTACAAACTGTCACTGGTCACTGAGTTATTAGCGACGTGTTATAATTCATTAGTGACGGCTATCTTTCTAACCCGTCTCTAATGACTGAGTTCCAGAGATGGATTAGAAAGCTATCCGTCACTGGGACTTAGTCATTAGTGACCTGTCACTAATATTCTTATCCCTGAAGGGATTTACCTATTTTCTGGCTATATCTTAGAGATGGTCAAATGGGTCATTCGGGCTGACCCGGCACGGGTCCGGCTCGACACGGCCCGAACAGCCCATCTACAATAACAGGTTGTGCCGTGCTGGCCCGCGTGCCTCCCCTCGGCCCACGGCACGGCCCGTCGGTCACTGTGACGTGCCGGGCCGGGCCGGCTCGGGCACAATTCCGGTCCGGCGGCACGGTTGGCCAGCGCGGGCACGGTCGGCCCGGTGGGCACGGTGCCACGGGTGGCCCGTTGACACAGTCAGCCCGAAAACATAAAAAAATAGCCACAAAATTAAAAAATATATATAGAAAATAGATAAAAAATATATATATAAAAATAGATAAAAAAATAGTTACAAAATTAAAAATATATATAAAAAATAGAAAATAACCGGGCATATGCGTGCCGGGCCGGCCTGGGCTAGGCCGTGCCCGTGTCGACCCAACTCGGCCGGGCCGTGCCATGCCGGCCTGCCGTGCCGCGTGCTCAGTCCAGACACGGCCCGTGGCCTCATGCCGTGCCGGCCCGACCCATCTCGACTCGGGCTATGCCGTGCCTACAGTGCCGTGCCTCGGGCCGGCCTAGTAGGCACGGCCCATTTGGGCATCTTTATTGTATCTTGAAGCAATGTCAGGAGTTGGCAGTCGTATTCTCCTATGAATAAGACACATCACATTCATGTTATACCCACATTGTAGGGACCAAGTCATGAGATATGTAACCCCAAATTACATAATTAAAAGTCATTGAAATGTACAACGGCGCAAGTCCACATCAAGATAATTACAAATTACATAAATTGAAAGTGCAACCATAAATTACATAAGTCAGAGCCCTGCCTCCCTACAATAGAACTCGTCTTTCGAAAATACAACTTTGGTCATTAAGAACGAGGCGATCTATACCGTATCATTCCGTCGTTCTTACAACTCTCCTTGTGCCATCGTAACAATTGTGACTCCTTTTTGTTCTGGAACAAAGGCTTCAAACGGGGAATTACAAGGAAATACCACATCACATTTCTATGAGGCCCTTTCCTCTTGCTGCATTCCTCCACGTCGCTACCGTCATTTCTACGCTTGTATCTATGTGTTTCACAAATAGGACATTGATCTAGGTCTGCATACTCTCCACAAAACAGAATACAATACTCCTTACATGCATGTATTCTTTCTACCTCCAATCCCAAAGGCCAAACTATTTTCTTCGTGTCGTAGACGGTCTTGGGCACCTCGTTTCCCTATGGTAGCATGTCCTTTAGCAAATGCAACAATACTTTAAAGCTCCTATCAGACCAATGATGGGTTGGCTTCAATTGCAGAAGTGTAAGTACCGCAAACAACAACGTGTATTTCTCCTTACCGCTAGGATAAAATAGTGTTTTTGAGTCTCACACCAGTTCCTAGAATTTGATAAACTCACCATCACTATACTCGTCATGCCCCTCAGCATCACGCACCATTTGGTTCATATTCTCCATGAAATCCACGTAGTCATCATTGAATCCTAATATGTCTGCGCCCATGAGATAATCATCCATATCATCAGCTGACGGGAGTCCTTGATCCGTATTGTCGTCCGGGAGGACCTGATCCATTTCCCCTTCGTTAAGACCTTCCTCGACGTGTTTGTTCCAAACATGATATCTCTCTTTGAATCCACGCCTTAACAAGTGATCCTACACATTATCAAGTTTTGGAAACATCTTCTCATTCTTGCAATCACAGCATGGACACCAAATTGCCGTTTTACCCTAACTTTCCATATTCGCCACTACGACAATCAAGAAAGACTTCACCCCACTTACAAGTACGGCAATCAAGGTATACCTAACTTTAGTCCACCATCTACAAATTAAAAAAATATTAATTCTAAATAGAAATGACAAAGAAGGTAGAATAAGTATAAAAATATAACTCAATTTAACTAAATTAAGTGTGCACGTGTATTTTAGTGATATTCAAGACAACAATTAATATCCGACATGTTATCTATGATGAAGGATCCTAGATAATTTCTAATATGCAAAGATAGGTCCTAATCCCATTCGAGGATATGTGGTCCGAGTAGGTTTTTATGTTCTTGTACGGTTCTGGAGAAAATTTTGGTAGCATCTCCCCACTGTTCTCCAAATACACATCTCGACAACGAGCCGAGAGAGTGTGTATTTGGAGAACAACGTGGAGACACCACCAAAATTCTCTTTAGAACCATATAAAAGCACATAAACCTACTACTTAGGTCACATATCCTCGAATTATCCAAAGTACGCGAACTTCAGAAACATCTTCTTATAAATATGACGAGTTGCCAAGTCATATTTATAATCAAACACTCCCGAATGGGAGACGTAGGTTACGTATGTACACTAAGGGGGCAATCCACATATATCAAGATCTGAGAGAAGGAGCAAAATTATTGATTCCAACTCAAACCTTAGAATCCACCATGTGTATATGAGCACGAGGGGGAGAGGGAGGAGGCAAACCTTCAAAGACCAAGGACAAACACCAACTTCAAATCACCGAGATTTGATTGGGCCTCAACATAATCGCCAAAAAAAGCACCCATTTGCCGAGCACTAGCGTCGGGCAGACATTGTCTGGTCGTGCTGCTTGGGGAATAAAATAACAGTAAACATCACTCATTAGTGAAGGATTATAAGAACAACCGTGACTAATGAGTGAGCCATTAGTGATTGGTCTCATAATAATACGTCACTAATAAGTGGCCTCAAGAGGGAGCCGCCAAGGCTACATTCAGTGATAGGTTATAAGTACACTCATCACTAATGACTTAACATTAGTGATGAGTTATAAAGATATCTGTCACTAATTATTTAATATTAGTGATGGGTGAAAGCTAAGACCCATAGCCAATGATTTATACAAGAAAATATCAACTTTTAGAATAGAGACATGCATGCAAACAGAGAGTACTTCAATAGATCCCATTCAACAGAACTGAACTGAACTTCGATGGACAACATCCTAAAGCAATGTCAGGATTTGGCAGCCATCTTCATATTCAAGAACACCGATATACATCCAGAAACTTGAATTTAACTCAAGTCAGTCATACAATATAATTATGCATATGTTACGTACTTATCCAAATATCCATACATCATTACACTTAAGCATTTACCAGAGCACGTAACCTCTGATATTTAACATAGTTGAAATCTACAATACTGTATCCTAGTACTTCATTGATATACATGAGTGCATGAATTAGTGCACTCTCTTTCGTTTGACATGGACGACCTGATGCTTTACCATAGACAATAAATAATGTCTTATTAGCTGATTCATTTTCACTTAAATGAAACCTTATATCATCTTGGAAGTTGCCTTCACCAGTGAAGTCCACTCCCGGACCATAAAAGCTTAACCCAAGATGCTCCATGGCTTGATCTAAGATATCATAAAAGCTAATTGCCGCAAAGGTGTCACCAAAAATATCCTACAAGCAAAGAAAACAATATGAAAATAATACACGCTAACAGTCATGTATATCAAAATAATTGGATTACATATTACTATACCATATCATATTCATCGAACTAAGCAAGCCTCTCACCGATCGAAGTCAAATCCTCTTCGCCATCCTCAAACTCTTTTATTCGAAAATAGTTGTAGTCAGGCAAAAAGAACCCATGTTTCTCAAGCACCCTTCAACGGTGGTTCTTTGGAATGCAACGTAATCGGTGATGCATTGCCACATACCCTAATAGCGTTATCCTCACTACTTTCTCCCCTTGAACGTATATCAAAAGAGATAGATAGTTTCACAAAATTCCTTCCATCTAGAGTAGATTGCACCAAAGGTACAGTACCACATATCGCAGGGATTACCTCTTTGAGTCATAGGATCAGTTTCAACACCTACATGATAGGATGATATGAATTGAGCCTAATGTGCTATAAACTCAATTAAATTCTTATGTCCTAATGAGTGTTACTATGAGCCTAACAATAGAGAAGGAAAAAAAAAGGTTACTATGATCGATCTCGATTGTGGCTGATGGGAGAACGCCGCTGGGGGAACGCCTGGAGGGTAGTGTACGCCTGGAGTGTGAGCCGATGAAGGAGTTGTTAGGATCCATCCAAGTCCACCACGGCGACGGCAATAACCCCCGTCACTACCTTGATCCATTGCCCTAACCCTAGCTAGTAGAGAGGGGCGGCGGCGTACGTCAGACTGTGGTGGAGGGGGGAGGACTGGCGGCAGTGTCGGCGGCGAGGTGCGAATGATGGCGACAACGGGAGGAGGAGGCGAGCGAACGTGAGCGGAGATGAGAGTGGTCGAGAGAGAGAAATGAGCGAATAAGAGTGGTTGAGTAGATAGAGTGGTCGGCGAAGAAATTAGTGATGGATGATAATGACACCCGTCACTAATGAGCATTAGTGACGGTAACAACTATGATATGTCACTAATTACTTTAGTATTAGTGACAAGTCTTATAACAACCCGTCACTAATGAGTAGGCTATATTTAGTGACGTGTGCCCCATATACTCGCCACTAATAACTGAATTATTAGTGACGGATATTAATGTAACCCGTCACTAATATATTTAGTGACAGGTCGTTCGCTTGCCGTCACTAATGAACCCTCATTAGCGACGGGTCTTGACCGGGTCCCGGCTTGGACCACACATTAGTGACGGATCGGCATTGGATCTATCACTAATAGTGCACTAGTGACGGGTACCGATGAGCTATCACTTGACGTATCTCCTTTGATGATTTCTTACGTAGAGACATCACTTAGGATTCGGATTACATGTTTTGAATACAAATGAATTTATACAACTGTGTAATATTTCAAGGTCAAATTTTGTTTCGTTGTAAGATTTGAAGTGACAAACAACAAGGAAAATAGGGAAAAGAAGTTGGGTGAATATTGCTAATGTTATTTCATCGTTGTTTATTTCGTTTTTTTGTCAGTTTCATGTTTTACAAATGGAACTGAGTTGGTCCCAAAATTTGATGCTATCTCTTAATTACTTATGTTCCTTTTTTGACAATTTTTCAACACTTGTTGACATGTCTGTTGCAAAAAAATATTTGGACACCTGACCTGTCAGTAGTACTGCAAACCCGAGTGGCTTTGGTGTTCTAAAATTCGGTAGGCGCTGCTTACTGCCTAGGTTAATTGTCTGATATGTTGAGCCCAAAAGAAAAAGTCATTGTCACATGCATAGGTATATGTTGGTACATAAATATCGTGCGTTCTGTAAGCAAGCTGGCCCATGTCCGGATCGACCGTAGTTTGTGTGTGTGTTCTACAGGCACCCTTGCGCGTTACTCCATATGTACCCGGTCCGTCGACGTCGATCCTCTGGTGAGACGTCCCTGTCCCTTATCACGTCCACAGCACGTCGCCCACATTCCATAGCTACACGTACACGTACATTCTCTCTCTCTCTCTCTCTCTCTCTCTCTCTCTCTCTCTCTCTCTCTCTCTCTCTCTCTCTCTATCTATCTATCTATCTATATTGTATGTGTGAGATGCTGTAGGGTGTAACTTACAAAGGTGGTGGCTCATAGCTAGGTACTAGTAGATCGATCCTAGTTTCTGTGTGTGTAGGGCTCTATGGTAGAGCATGATCGGCAAGACCCATTGATAATTGATCAGGACCGTCCACCGGCAAGCGGGCCATGCCCATGCCCATGCAATCCTTCGCCAGAAGGGCGGCCGGCCGGGAATATTACAGTGAAGTGGACGCGAAGCAACGAACCCACCCTCACCAGTCACCACACCTGCATGCATGTATAGCATCATTCATTTACTACATGTTAAGCTAACATATATAGAGAGAGACAGACATAGATAGAATGCTAGAGATGTACATTCTTGCATTGTAACCCACTAGCTACCTCGACCAGCACGGTCTCGATCTCCAACGCATATATGCATGCATATGCAACTACATTCCCACTACTCCCAGCTGCACCATCGTCATACCCATCAATTATCGGTTGTTTTGTATTGTCTTGGGTCTTCATACTTGCGTGTGTCTATATATACATCATCATTCTACCTCTCCCTAGCTAATACATACATACATACATACATACATACGTGTGTGTGTATATATAGTTGCACCGAGATCCATCGAGCTCCGGAAAGCTAGCTACCTCTACAGCCAGGACCCCAGACCAAATGGGAGGAGAAGGTGACGGCGGCGGCGATGTGGTTGTCGTGGGCCGGGCGGAGATCGACACCAGGGCGCCATTCCGGTCGGTGAAGGAGGCCGTCGTCCTCTTCGGCGAGAAGGTCCTCGCCGGGGAGCTCTATGCTGGACGACGCATCACCGCCGTCACCGAGGTACGCACTATATATATTTATACGTACGCTGGATACAATTAGGGTAATATGTACATATATATAAAAGCCACTAGCACTCGCTCATCACGTTGGTCTCGGCTCTCTAATTAAAATGATTATTACAAATATAAACATTATGCGTTACATACGATCGATCTTACTTAACAGTAGAAGATTATTACGAATATAAACATTATGCGTTATATACGATCGATCTTACTTAACAGTAGAAGATTATTTTATAGATTCACAAGTACAACAACATATAGGGAAATAGTTGTTCATGTTTGCTTTCACTGCTTCTTTAGTTGATGTAACAAAAGGTTAGCTAGCTTCCTATATGTCAAAATGCATGGTTGATCATTCTATTCCTTTCTTCTGAATCAAGGAAAAAACGTGCCAGAAAAGCAGCTAGCCTTCTTTACCAATATATTTCCATGTTCCTTCTTGTAAGCATGCATGTTTCTTCTCTCTCTCCTACTTTTTTTTTGCTGCGATAGAGGTGGTTTCTCTCTCCTACCTACTAACCCACGCACTCAACAGCAAAGATACATGTGCATGTTGACATGCACCTTCCAGAACCTCATCACCAAGTATATCTACTTTACAACACTTGGATTACTTTTGATTAATTCCAGTAAAGTAGTGGCACCACTATATAGATTGGAAGTTAAAGTGTATGCCTCGAGACATTAGGATATGTTCCTAGCTTCCACCTGAATTAAGGCAGCTACAAAAGGTGCATGTACTCCATCGATCGGAACCTGCCTACAACCTCCATTTTATTTGATGATGACATACATACATACATACATACATACATACATACATACATACATACATACATACATACATACATACATACATACATATGTGTGTATATGTATATACTGTGATATTTTACACCGGGGTGGCTCAGCCCAGCCCACCCAGCCGCGCCTCGTGCCTGCCCAGCGCGTGCTCCACGCATGCCCCGTGCTCGCGCAGTGAGTGCTCCACACCACGTGGTTGCGCCCAACGAGTGCAGGCCCTACGTGCAGTGCCCGCTCCAACCGAGCATACCCGCCCAGCACGTGCGCCCGTGCGCCACATGGCTCGTCCTCGCATGTCACTCGTCCTGCGTCGCGGTTCTCGGTAGTATTCGGTAGTTTTTCGGCCGTCGTTCAGTAAAATCTTTAGTAATTTCTAAGATTTAGATGCTTTAGTATGCTAGTAGTTTTATTTAGTAGTTTCTAATCAATAGTGTTTAGTAGTTTTTTTATAGTAGTTGTCGTTTAAGTAAATCTTCAGTAATTTTTACGATTCGAATGGTTCAATATGTTAGTAGTTTTGTTTAATTAGTTCTCGCTCAGCAGTGTTCAGTAGTTTTTTAGTATGTCAGTAGTTTCAAGTTATGAAAAATTGTTCAGTAGTGTCAGTAGTTGTCGCTATTCAGTAGTGTTATTAGTTTTAATTCATAGCAAATTGTTCAGTAGTGTGTCAATAGTATTAGTAGTTGTCAGTAGTTTTTTTAGTAGTGTCGGTAGTTTTTGGTCAGTAGTGTTAGTAGTTGTTCAATAATTTTAAATTATAATAAAATTATTCAGTAGCTGCCAATCGTGTTAGTAGTATAAGTAGTTTGTTTAGTAGTGTCAGATATTTTTTATCGATAGTTATCAGTAGTTCCAAGTCATTCAGTAGCTTCAATAGCTTTATTAGTAGCTGATGTAGACAGAGGAGGGTCGAGGGTGCTGCGGCCAGGGGAGGGGCATGGCGGCCATAGCCAAGGCGACTGGGAACGGGGCGGGGGCACACGGGGCAGGGGTGAGAACACGTGACGAGGGCGGAGCAGAGGAGTGCGGGCGCGTGGGGCAGGGGTCGGAGGCGGGGACACGTGCCATGCGCAGGAGGGGTGTCGGTGGCAAGGTGTAAATAATTATTCTGCATCCTGGGTGTAGAATAGTGCTCCCATATATATGTATCTATACATTACTCCCTCCAGTCACACAATAGCTGGCAGCTCATGAAATAGACCGTCCGGAAGCTTATGAAATTACATATACTTTGGCAAAATTACCGCAAATTGCAAAATTATATATTTAAGTAACAGTTTCACAAAACTATAAATTTAGCGCTGGTTTTATCGTAAAACTGTAGATTCTATCGTATACCTATTAACCTGACGAATGGGTCCCACTTGCAGTCACATGAGCTCCCAGATGGTTCATTTCATGAGCTAGCAGCTACTGTGAGACTGCAAGTAGGGCCCGGTCATCATGGTAACGAGGCTGGGAACAACTTCTCTAGAACCCGTACTTTTGCGATAAAATCAGCGCTAAATATGTAGTTTTATGAAATTATTGCTGAAATATGTAGTTTTGCGATAATTTTACCGATGTATGTGTAGTTTTGTGATAAAATTGGCACTAAATCTGTAGTTTTGTGAAACTATTGCTTAAATATATATATTTTTACGATATTTTTATCAAAATATCTTAGTTTTGCAAAATTTACTCATTCATATATGATATTTGTTGGAAACACGGTTACCAAAAATAGGAGAGGGCCTTCAGCCCTTTAGAGGGAGCCGAAGGCTTTTCTATGTGACACGTGTTTATGGAAAATTATGCAATGTCATTAATATCAACTGTCATTTCGGGTACAATGACGTCTATTTATAGCCCATACTCAACCGCTCCCTGTTACAATTTACATCATTACCCCTCTAACTGCTATATTCCTGGCATATTAAGGAGTAATTCGGTATATTCCTAAGTACATTAGCATTTTTTACAATTCCACCCCTCATCGTCCTCAGATTCCGAAGAACGTCATTCCTTCGGTCTGGCCCCCGAAGATCTACCGCAGATGGGATCTTCGGCGCACCTGCAGCCGGCTTCGGTATGGGTTCGCAAATGGGCCTTCGGTTGACCTCCGAAGGCCCTTTGCAGGCTTCGCCTGCGGTGATGACTTAAGCGCTCCCTTCGGAGGACTTCCTGAGGGCGACGTGGGTAAGCCTTCGATCGTGGTCCGAAGGTTTGGTGCTGCCTTCACCACTTATCCGAAGGGCCCCTTCGACATTAAGCATTATCCTGAAATAACACAACTGTAATCATTAGTAATCCGCGTCTATTAGAGGTCTTCGACTCACCATCCAAAGGGGCCTATGAGGCCATTCCCTAACAGCAGCCTGTCGGAGGATTAACTCCTGTCGCAGGAATCCCGAAAGACCCCTTTTTAGAGATTCGGTCGGGGGGATGATCCTGAATAAGTTCGTCGGAGAAATAAATGGGAATGAATGCAACGGCCGGTGGTGGGGGTGTCGACCTAGTGCAAGAAGAAGTAAATGCACCGGAAATTAGACAGGTTCGGGCCGCACGGGGGCGTAATACCCTACTCCTGTATGGATGCTATAACTATCTTGAGGAAGTCCCTCGAGGATGTTGCTGGTTACAAGGATGTTGGCCTAACTAAGAGCTTGAGGCTCCTTGTTCTTCGGCTGGAACTGTGCTCAACCTTGCTCACCGTGTCTCTCTTTCTTGGTCTTGTTCGTCTTGTTCTTCAGGATGGCTCGATCCTCGCTGTGGTTGGTCTCTTTCTTGTTGGTTCGTTGTTCTTCTCTTCTGTGTTGCTGACTATTTTAAGTACTCGCCGGCCACGACATGCCCCGAACGGAAAGGAGGGGGCTCGAGTTCCGAGACGCCATAAATGGAAAGGGCGTCATCATTTCTTCTGGGTGAAGTGACCGGGGGTGGAAAATGCGTCGCACGCCCGGTCGCCCGTCACCATAAATGCCCTGGCAACGGGCGCCGTGGAGAGGGCCCACCGGGCAGCCGCAGAGCAACCCGGCGTGCTCGCCTTATCTTGTTCCCCTGCCACAGCAGTGCGGTAGACGGAACGCCTTGATCCTCACGACGTTATCCCGAGACAAGCCGGATGGCACGGGACGGGACCTGTGCAATTAATGACCCCACGCCTCTCTACCAAAACATGGCAGGAACTGACGCTGAGCACAGCGGGAGCAGTTGGAGGTGTCAGGCCACGCACGCTCATTAAATGCGGCCTCGGACCTCTGGCTGGTTGACACCTCATCGGCAGGCCCCTCGGGGGCCTTTCTGGGTTGTCGGGGTACCGAGTGCTTGGGGGTACTGTCCACATCCCCGAGCACTCACTCCCGAGCACTCTTGCACGAACCTTTGGGGAACCGAGTGCTCGGGGGCTGCCACGTGCAGCCCCGAGCACTCACTCCCGAGCACTCTTGCACGAACCTTCGGGGAACCGAGTGCTCGGGGGCTGCCACGTGCAGCCCCGAGCACTCTCTCCCGAGCAGTCTTGTACGGATCTTCGGGGAACCGAGCGCTCGGGAGCTGCCGCACGCAGCCCCGAGCACTCTCTCCCGGAACTTAGCTCTTCTGATCATAGGGGGACTAGGGTGCTCGGGGGTGACTGGGCACCTCCCCGAGCACTTTCTTCCCGGTACTCGCATTCCGTGGATCATCGGGGAACTGGGGTGCTCGGGGATCACTTACTGTGGCCCCGAGCACCTTCTCCCGGGACTTGAGCTTTTCTCATCCTATAGGAGAGATCTCGCGGGGTGGCGCCATGTGGCGGATGGCTGGCCTGGCCTCGGGATTTAGGGACCCTTGGTTCCTGATACACTGACACAGCCCCTCATGGGTAAGGTTCTTCTTCGATGGGTCGAACCCATGAATTAAACGATATGACCAAACGCCGTCCTGTTTGGCCCCGCGAAGACCTCTTGCTGCTCATCTCACCTTTTAGCATATAGCCCCCTCTGGAAATTATGCTACTTTTAGTTTACTAAGTTGACGATTTTGTCCCCGTGCTACGTTAAGGATTCACAAACGACAGTTATTGTTGGTTCGTTCTTAACCGTCATTTAGACGATGGTTCAATTTCCAACACGCTGCTTTTCGACTGCCATCAACCTTCTATTTTACTGTTATATATAATCTACCCAATGATCAACTTTTTGCCGCGCGCTCTCATTAGAACACTAGCTCTCGTACGAAGCCCTTGCTCTCTTTCCAAAGCCCTAAGAAATCTCATGGCTCCGAAAAGCAAATCCGGTAGCCTGAAGACGTACTGGATCGGACGATCCAAGGTTAACGAAGAAGTCCTAGTCAGATTAATCAAGGAAGACCTAATCAACGATGTTTTGAAGGTCAGACTTCCGAAGGACCAAGAAACTCTGGTGCCTAAAGACGGCGAAGCCATTGTTTTTGTGGATTACTTCCTAGTAGGGCTTCGCTTTCACTACGACAAGATGGTGCCAAAGGTGGTAAAGATGTTCGAAGTCTGCCTACACCAGCTAACGCCTAACGCCATTGTCCGGCTCAGCCTTTTCACTTGGGCGACATGTTCAGAAGGAGTGAAGGCCTTGGTCAGGGCCTTCTTTGCAGTGCATAAACTCCACCACTAGCCAAAGCCTATTTTCATGTCCAGCGTGCAAAATGAGGCTTCGTATGACTGCGTGAACTTCGCTTACCGCACCGGCCTAGCGACGCCTGTCGTGGCCTACAAAAATAAGTGGTCGACGGACTGGACTCAATGGTGGTTCTACCATAAGGTAGACCAAAAAAAGTACCTTGAGTAGAAATGCGAAGAGGTCTAGGGGAACCGAGCCTCAGATGTACAGCTGAAGGACTCCCATAGGGCGGCATTAGAAGCCTTCACCAGGTGTGCAAAGCACCTGAGCACGCGCGAACTCGTAGAAGAGTTTGTGATGTTCAGGGTGTGGCTCCTAAGCGAAGGCTGGTCCATCCCAACCTTCGATGCTAAAGGGCCAGAGGGACTTTGCCGCCCAGCCTGATTTCAGATTTTTCACAGGTATGCTCATTACCCTGTTTCTTAATTGTTCTTCAGCTTTCTATCTTTTCCTTACATTATGTACTTCGGGATAGACTTGACAGTGGGCGAAGTGGAGACCAAAGCCATGCTTCTCCTAGGGAAATTGACCCAAGGCGAGGCTCAACTTTGCACCGTGCGGGATTTTGGCCGTCGGCTCAATCTTATTTTTGATCTATGAGGTATTGGTTACAAGGATAGGCCAAAGCTGCCGCTGTCCTCATCGGGTCAAGCCGAAGGTGCCCGCTCCTCGAACACCGAGACCGGCGAAGCATCTTCTGCTAGAGCTTAGAAAAGGAGAAAAAATGAAGAACTTTCATCGCAAGGAGATAGAAAAAGAGAGCTCCCGCCCTGAAGAAGAGACTTTGTCAAGTGACCTTCAATGTCTTGGGCGATGAAGAGGTCCCCGAAGGCTCAGAAGCCATTCGTGTTGTGCCCCTTCAACAGGTGCCTCTGAAGGGCACACAAGAATTTCTTGGCGCTTCATCGAAGCCTACTGCTTCTGCGCAAGTGAACCTCGCCATGCTTATACTTAGCGACGACGAGGACAACGAGTCAGATCTGTATATTGTTGCTGAACCAGCGGAGGAGGGAGCCAAGAAACTCAAAAGAACAGAAGACATCGGAGGAGCTAAAGTTGAGTCATCCTCCAGCTCTTCCTCTAAGGCAAGTTCCTCTGAAGGCCATAGAGCCACAGATACTGACGGGGAGGAGAGCGCTTCACCACATTCGCCCCACCGTGGTGGCAAGGGGCTCATGTGTCATAGTGTCTTACGCGATGCTAAGGCAATCGACGCTGAAGCCCTGAAGCTTACTTCATTTGAGCCAAGTTTCGGGGAGGTTAAAGACGCAAGGAAAATGTTTGATAGCTTTGTTCTCCTCGAACTTGAGATCCCGCTGGCGCGGAAGCCTGCTTCTGAGCTTATCGATGCCTTCGATGTGGCGATCGCAAAGGTATTTTGTATTGTTATTCGGCTTTCCTTTGTATACCCGTTCTCATATTGTTGTGCTATCGCAGGTTATGCTTCTTGTGCGCTCAGCGCAACCATGCGGAGCACGTAGAGGCTCACGCAAAAAATGCAGAGGCGCAAAGGGCTCTATATCAAGGGCGGGCGAAGAAAGCCGTAGCCCAATAGAGGGATTTTGTGCAGCAGACAAAGGAGGCTGTTCTGCATTTGCAACAGCTTGAAAAAGAAGTGAGCGCCCTTCACTCAGGTAAAGAAAGCGTAGAACAAGAGGTAATTGTTCCTTGCAAGAACCTAACGGCGTCCGAAGCTGATGTGTTAGGGCTTCGAAGCCTCTATAATGCTGAAAAAACCGAAGCCCAACGACTGCGTGAAGAATTAGAGGAGGCGAAGCAACTGTCTAATGATGCCTTTAGAGTGTTGGAAGTCCTGGAGCCGAAGGTCGTTGCAGCTAGTGAAGCTATTAGCAAGACTTTTGAGAAAAGCGGTGCTTCGGCCGTGCCTCCAATGATGCTGGGCTAGGTGGCCTTCTCAGATGGATTACTGACACCAGCAACAGTCTTCTACCCACAACTCAGTTATATGGTGACTTCTGTGCCATGGTCTCAGCCAGAAGTTTAGTCTAGTCGATTGAGATGACTGGCTGCGACCATCATGCGGAGATTCAAAATACAACGTTTTGCTATCCTTCAAATATGTCGACTACAACTATGACAAAGGTGGCGAAGGCCACCGTGTGATCATTCACCACCAATTACTGGTGTAAACATGGTCACGAACTGGCCCTCTGAGAAGAGGAAATTAACTGTCAATGAGTACGCTTCTTAACTATGCCTTCGACATTTTTGTCACTTGCCTGCATATTTATGATTCTTTCGCTCTACAAGCAAAGGTGAAGGGTGGTCCCTCTTTTCCTAGAACCTCTGCCCCACCAGCCTCACAGGCTACAACTTCGTAAAACATTGGGGACACCACCAAGGTTGCCGAGGACATAGAGCATGTGTGAGGAACGAGCAAAGTGCATTTTTGGACTTAGAACGTTATGTTAACTATTGTAATATATACACTTTTATTTATTGTTAAATATTTTGATTACCTTCACTTCCTGTGCAGGTCCTCCCTTCGGACACTACGCAGGTAGTCGAAGATGCTTTTCCCATCACTATGATGCGTGATAAATTTTTTGTGACTTGGGCTTGTTGGGATTCCATAAATTTTTTGTGACTTGGGCTTGTTGGGATTCCTTCCAGCACCGCCATCCAGCCATTGGTTTTTGAAGTACTAGAGAGCAAAGGCTAGGTTGTACGAAATGAGTAAAGCCAATTCTAAAGCGTTTTGGGATTCTTTTTGCGCTTCGGTCTTAGAGATTCCAAGGGTTGAGCGAGAAACCCGCAGGATTGAGCACGGAGACTTCGTGCCTCCGCATATACTCGTCGAACCGAAACCTGAGCCAGAGGACACTTATGAACCTCCACTTGGGCACTTTCAATTTGTTATCGCCGAAGGCCTGATTGTTTGCAGATAATGCAACATGTCAAAGATAAAAGTGCTTCGCCCATAACCTCTTCGAGCAGCTATGTCAGATCTCCGCTAGATCTAACTCAACCCTTTCATGCCAGTTAAGGCATTGCTTTCCAATTTGGTCGCAGCCAATTGTATAAAGACTTTGTAGATTATGACATCGATGAATTCATTGACTAAATTTATTATTCTTTGTTATATAGCCTCGATGAGTCTTCGTCTGCAGAGCATGTGTCCTAAAGCGCCTTCTTGCACCCCACGCCCAAGACTTTTAAGCCGTAGCGACCTTCGGTAGCAACATGCATGAAGCGTCGACCGAGAAAACGCCGTCCCTTCTCCCCCCGACTTTTAAGTCATAGGGACCTTCTGTAGTAACATGCACGAAGCGTCGTTCAAGAAAACACCTCTCCCCTGACTTTTAAGTCGTAGGGACCTTTGGCAGCAACCTGCATGAAGCGTCGTCGAAGAAAACACCGTCCCCCTAACTTTTAAGCCATAGGGACCTTTGGCAGCAACATGCACAAAGCGTCGATCGAGAACCCCCCCCGACTTTTAAGCCGTAGGGACCTTCGACAGCAACGTGCATGAAGCGTCGTCCAAGAAAATGCTGCCCCCTTGACTTTTAAGCCATAGGGACCTTCAACAGCACATGCACAAAGCATCATTTGACGATGTCTACACTGTTGAGCATTGCCTCGACAAATTTATTTTTCATTTGCTCGCATACTCGTGCTCGAAGGCCTTGCATCTACGACTGATTTACCATTGACGATGTAATTATTATAAAATGGAAATGCTTAGGCGCATTCTCTGGTGAGGGTTGACCAGGCTTCGACTTTCATTTTGCCTTAGTTTTATTTTTTTTTGAAGATTTCGACAAGGTTTCGAGATCGAAGACAGGCATTCTTGGCCCTTGCCTTTTATTTCTATTTGAACATTATGATGCCTTTGTTTTTAGGTGGTGTAACACTGCATTTCTTTTATAAGGTCTCTTCTTCCTTCAGTGTGAGGGCAAACACTCTTAGCCCCTGACTTAGTCGAGAAGTGCGCCGCCTTTTTTCTGAGACCAAGTCGTACTTCAGCTTTTGTTTCGAAGGTCTCTTTTGCCTTCGGTGCGGGGCAGGCACTCTTAGCCCCCGACTTTTAGTTGAGAGATACGCCGCCTTCTTTTTGAGGTCGAGCAACACTTCAGCTTTTCTTTCCGAAGGTCTCTTTTGCCTTCAGTGCGGGGGCCAACACTCTTAGCCCCCGACTTTTAATCGAGAGGTGTGTCATCTTCTTTCTAAGGTTGGACAACACTTTGGCTTTTGTTTTCAAAGGTCTCTTTTGCCATTGGTGTGAGGGTAGACACTCTTAGCCCCCCGACTTTTAGTCGAGAGGTGCACCGCCTTCTTTCTGAGGTTGGGCAACACTTTAGCTTTTGTTTCTGAAGGTCTCTTTTGCCTTCGGTGCGAGGGCAGGCACTCTTAGCCCTCGACTTTTAGTCGAGAGGTGTGTCGCCTTCTTTCTGAGGTTGGGCAACACTTCGGCTCTTTCATGCGTTAAATAGATATGCACGGGCGTAATTGAATAACAATTATCTTACCACAAGTGCGAAAATGTTGTCGAAGGATATCTGATTTAAAATAAAGACAACTAGGAAGTAACTTATATGCTTCAGACTTTTACCGCGGGTTTGCACCCGTCTTAAGTCGAAAGGTACAGCATCTTAGAAATTCCATACCTCGACTTTTATGGCGAGGCTTCGGCATGCCTCTTCTTGTCAATTGGTGTGCTTCCTTTTACTGAAGGCTTGCATCACTTCGATGATGAATTATGCACAGATTCCAGATGTACACGCTTTCTTGGGGGTAACTACACACACACACACACATATGTATATATACATATATATATATATATAACAATGTTTACAAAGGTCACTGCCTTGTTAAAAATCTCACACCCTGACGAAGGGTTCCCCCTGTGAGGAAAAGAGTACAACACCTGCACATTGTTTGAATTAAAATGTACAATTTAAAATTACATAAATGTAAAACTTTCACAGGTGCTTCATCCATTAATACGAAGGTACCCCTTTGATCTTCGCTAGAAATAAATTTTTTGAAGGTTATCCGCATTCCATGTGCACGTAAGCTCTTCCCCTCTGATAGTAGCCAGATGATAAGACCCGAGTCTAACTGAACTCTTTACTATTAAAGGTCCATCCCACTTATTGTGCAACTTTTCCACAGTTGAAGCATTTGGGAGCCTTCGCAGTACCAGGTCTCCAGGCATGAACTCCTTTGGGGATATTTTTGTCTCTCCATCTTTTAGTTTCTTCTTGATATTTTGTCAAGTTTTTGATGGCCTGCATTCTAATCCCCTCTAGTGCATCCTTGGATATCAATTCTTCGCTTTGAGCTGATTTAGCCGTGACTCTAAATGATTTATTTTTACATTCCTCTAGAGTCATTGCCTCTTCGCCTAAGAGCAAACAAAACAGTGTGAACCTGGTTGGTCTCGTTGCCGTTGTCCTTATTGACCATAAGACCTTTGGCAATTCTTCAAACCATTTTCCTTTCGGCAGGCCTTGCAGAAGCCTTGCGACACTGGTTAGGACGATGCCATTTGCCCTCTCCATAGCTCTGTTTGACTGTGGGTGATATACTAACGCGAAGCGGACTTTGATTCCCATGTTTTCGTAGAATTGTTTGAAGCCTTCGCTGTCAAATTGCATGCCATTGTTAACCGTCACTTTGCGAGCAACGTCGAAGCGGCAGATGATGTTTTTCCATAAAAACTTTTGTACATTTCTTGATGTTATGTTCACCAGTGGCATTGCTTTCACCTATTTGGAGAAGTACTATACTGCAACAACAGCATAGCGCAAATTTTCTGGGGAAACTGGTAACTGTTCGATGATGTCAATCCCCCATCGCATTAAGGTCCAGACCGGTGGAATAAGCTATGTCTTTGTCGAAGGCCTATTTGAGCCCTTAGCCGAATATTTGCACTTCAAGCAGCTTCGTACTATGGACTCCGCATCAGAGATGGCCTTCGGCCAAAAGAACCCTTGTCTGAACGCTTTCCCGATAAGTGCTTGAGTGCCGTTATGTGAGCCACATAGTCCTTCGTGTATTTGTCTCAGTAATTCTTGCCCCTCTTCTTAGGATATGCACCAAAGCATTGGTGCACAAACACCCATATGTTACAAATCAGCCCCCACAATTTTATAGTTTCTGACTCTTTGCGCCATACGCTTCGCCTCCACATGATCTTTTGGCTCGTAGTGACCCCGAAGGTAAGCCATTATAGGGGAGCGCCAATCTTCACTCTCAATAATAGTGACACTACGTGCTACTTGCGGTGGGGCCTCAACAGCTAGCACCTTCAAGTTCTGATAAAAGACATCTGGCGGGATTGGTAGATGTTGCACTGCATCCTTGGCGAGGTTGTCGGCCTCAAAGTTGTTATTTCTTGATATGCTTTTAACTGTGAACCCCAAGAAATATTTTTTCATGCTTTGCACTACTGCCATATACTTAACTTGCTCTGACTCTTTTGTTTGGAATGTCTTGTCAATCTGATTTGCAACCACCTTAGAGTCTGTCTTGACCAGTACCCTTCGGGCGCCAAGCACTCACGCCTTACGAAGCCCAAGGAGTATTGCTTCGTATTCTATGACGTTGTTTGTCAATCGGAAATCAAGTCTAGTAGCATATCGCAGTTTCACGCATGAGGGCAAAGAAACAACTGATGCCACACCAGCACTCGAAGCCCCCCAGGCTCTGTCACAATACATGATCCATACTGGATCTAATGGGTCCTCTGGCCCTCCGGTCTGTGGCGTCCAGTCTGCCAAAAACTCTGCTAAGGCTTGAGATTTTATCGCCATTCTCGCAACAAAGGCCAATGTAAATGGTGCAATCTCTGTGGCCCATTTTCCAATTCTTCTTGTGGCTTCGCGATTTTCAAACATGTCACGAAGGGGTAAGGAGGTGGGTACTGTTATCTTGTGGGCTGTGAAATAGTGGTGACGCTTCCGTGATGCCATCACCACCACGTAAGCCATTTTATCCATCTCAAAATAGAACCTCTTTGGCCCTGCCAAGGCTTCCGAAACATAGTATACCAGAAATTGTTGCGGCTTGTCATTTACTTGCATCTCTTGCACAAGTATAGCACTTACTGCCAAAGGAGACGTCGCTATGTATAGTAACAACCCAGCCTTCAGATTTGGGCTGATTAGAGCTGTGAGTTTCGTCAGGTATTTCTTTAACTCATCGAAGGTATCTTGCTACTCCATGCCCCACTCGAAAGGGTTCGAGCCTTTAATGATTTTGAAGAAAGGAAGGCTTTGCTTAGCAGACCTGGCAATAAATTGGCTTAGAGCTGGCAATCTTCTGGCTAAGAGTTGTGCTTTTTTCCTGCTCTGAGGAGACCTCATGTAAAGTATTGCTTGTATTTTCTAGGGATCTACTTCGATTCCCCTTTTTGACACCAAGAAGCCCATCAATCTCCTGGATCGCACACCAAATGCACATTTTTTTCAGTTTAGCTTTAGCCCTGCCCTTCACAGATTATTAAAGGTTTCTCGAAGGTCATCGAGGTATTTGTCTTCCCTGACGCTTTTGACTACTATGTCATCAACATATGCAGAGAAATTTCAGCCCAACTGCGACTTCAACACTATTTGGACCAGTCTAGCAAAGTTGGCACTAGCATTCCGAAGACCGAAAGCATAGCAACGGGGATCCAGCCTGTCGAATGTTATTTCGCTACAAGCCCATCCTATCAAAAGCATCGGCAAAAATGATGTCTATCGAACTCCCACCATCTATGAGGATTCTGTGCATCTTGTTCCCTCAAATGTTTGCAGTGATGACGAAGGCATTCATATGCGGGAAATCTAGCACCCTCATGTCTTCTTGTGAGAAGGTGATTGGTTCATGAGACCACTTCGAATGGACATAAGTAGGGCCTGCACCAAAATGGTTAACCCTTCGCACATACTCTTTTCATTGTCTCTTTGATTTAGTTTCCTGATTGGATCATCCAGTGATTGCTAGCACAACATTAAATCCCCGGGCTAATATATTTACCAATCTGCTAGTTTCTGGGGGGGGGGGGGGCTTCGATTGCTGGCCTTGGCGGAGGGGGTGGGAGTGCTACTTGAAAAGCTGTTGACCTACCGATGTCTAGTCTATTAGAGCCAAAGGTGTATGAATGTATGGTTGTGCCACATCCATCGGTTGCCACTGAGTAACAAATGCCGAGGGTTTTGGGCCGTGGCTCTGATTGGATTCCTCCGTGTCGTCATGGCTGAAGTGTGTGGCGTGATGCACGCCTCTTGCAGGATCGAAGGTCTGCTTCCCTAAGCTTTCTTTCATGGCTATAACATACGGGCACTGCTTAGTCATATGACCGGAACCTTCGCCATGCAACTCACAGTATAATGTGGTTGGATCTTGCAAAGCCTGTCCGCCTCGATCGCCTCAGACTCCACGACCTCTGCCACTTCAGCCGCCTCGAGCACCCCCGCCTTGTGTTCCAACGACCTCTCGCATGACCTCGTCCGGTCCGGAGTCTATCTGATTGACTTCTTTTTGCCTTGTGTGTACTCAAATGCTTTGGATTTTTTCACACACTTCGGCTTGTCCCTCGACTAGCTAGGATTTACGTCTTTGCTTGAGTTTGGCTTCGATATTTTAAATGCTGTCAGCTCACTTTTCCTCCGAAGATGGTCCATCTGAGACCTTGCATACTCCTCCATCTTGTTGAAGAGCTCATGAACACTCTTCGGCCTCTTGCGTGTAAGCTTTCCTACCAAAAGTCCTCCTCTGATGTCGTAGATAGCGGCATCGATGATGATATCTTTGCTCAAGCCCTTCGCCTGGCAGCGAACATGCACAAAGCGATGCATATAGTTCTACAGTGTGTCCATTGGCTGTTGCTTGACTATGAAGAGGTCGTCGGCAGTAACCTTCTCTGCTTGATTGCCTTGGAAATTACTATAAAGGGCACTACACAACTTCTCCAATGAGTAAATGGATCCTAGAGGCAAAGCGGAGTACCACGACCTCGCTGTCCCCTTGACTGCCAACATAAAGGCCTTCGCCAGTGTTGTGTCGTGTCCCCAGCGGATTCAACCGCTGCCTTGAAACTCATAACAAATTCCTTTGGATCTGACTCTCCGTCAAGCATTACCACCCTCAGCATCTCGAAGCCCGAAGGCCAGGGCTGGTTTTGCAAGCCGACAGAGAGTGGTAATTCTGGATCGCCTGCACATGACCTATGTCCAAGGTCCTGCACCGGCCGTGTTGCAAATGCTGATAGAGGAGTAACCATGCGGGGGGTCTACTCACATGCTTGTTGCAACATGTTAATCTCTTCTTGCATTTTCTCCATAGTTCTTCTGGCTTTGTCGGCTCGTCGGCGGTACTCCGCGGCCTGCCGACTTGTTGTCAAGCTATCCAGCATGTGCTTTTGCCGCACAATCTGCTTCTCCAATTCTTCAGCTTCTAGCATCGCCGCTCTTTCTTCTTTAGTTTCTTCCTCTCCTTCGTACTCTTCTGAGTCATCGAAGTCGTCAAGCTCCCCAACAAGATGTGATTTCCCCCTCTCTTCCGCCGAAGGATTTGCCGAAGCCTCAAAGCGGGCCTGAAGGTTAGCTTCTACCCTTCGTATTGCTGTATTTGCATTTTGCTGGAGAGCTTCTTCTTCACGAGCCTCACCATTGCCTGGCACCATTACATTCTCACCATCCTATCCCTGTTGGTCATCGTCGCCTACACCGGTCGAAGTGTTAATCGGTTCCAGGACCACCGAAGGGGTTGTTTCGGCCAAAGCCCCCACTGGAAGCAGTTTCTTCAGCAACTGATGTATCAACATGCTTCGACTTCTTCTTGGGTGGTATGGCCTCGAAATGTTCAATCCCCACAGGCGGCGCCAACTGTTGGAAACTCGTTACCGAACACAGGGGAGGACCTTCGGCCCTTTAAAGGGAGGCGAAGGCTTTTCTATGTGACACACGCTTATGGAAAATTGTTCAATGTCATTAATGTCAACTGTCATTTTGAGTACAGTGACGACCTATTTATAGCCCATACTCAACCACTACCTGTTACAATTTACATTATTACCCCTCTAACTGCTATATTCCCGACATATTCGGGGTAATTGATACATTCCAAAGTACATTGACATTCTTACAATTTCACCTCTCACCGTCCTCAGATTTCGACGGATGTCATTCCTTCGGTCTACCCCCCCCCCCGAAAGTCTACCGCAAATGGGATCTTCGGCGCACCTTCGTCCGGCTCTAGCATGGCTTCGCGAATGGGCCCTCAGTTGACATCCGAACGACCTTCGCAGGCTTCGCCTGCGGTGACGACTTCGGCGCTCCCTTCGGAGAACTTCCTGAGGGCGACGTGGGTAAGCCTTGGTGCTACCTTCGCCACTTACCCTAAGAGCCCTTTCGGCGTTAAGCATTATTTTAAAATAGCATAACTGTAATCATTAGTAATCTGCGTCTAGGTCTTTGACTCACCATCCGAAGGGGACGTGAGGCCATTCCTCAACAATATTGTTCTATTATGAAATATGTTAATTCCTATGCATTTGCTTGTGAATGGGCACTATATTTACTGATAATGGAGTAATTTTTCTCCCCTTGAATATGTTCCCATTTTCCCAACTCGATCGATTATATTGAACAGAACCGAGCGGCGGCAACAAGGCACAATCACCACGCCGCCGTCGCCACCCCAGCCTCCACCGTCGCCGCTGTGTCACGCGACGTGCTACCGGTCACGGTGGAGTTGGCGGAGGCGAAGCAGGAGCTGGAGAAGGAGCGGGAGGAGAAGCAGAAGATGGCCGGGTGCATCCAGTCCCTGCAGCAGGAGCTGAGCCACGCCATGAGGGAGCTCAAGAGGCTCAAGGCGCGCGACGACGAGGAGGCGGCCTTCTCCAAGGTCATCGACCTGCAGGTCGACGAGGGCCTCAGCTTCATCGAGGCCGAGAAGCAGCGGGGCGCGGCCGCTGACAACAGCGGGGCCGTAGCCGCCGGGGACGGGGCCGAGCTCCAGAAGAAGAGGTACGTGAAGTTCGCCGACCCGCCGACGGCCGCCACCGCCGCGTACCGCGCGCCGCCATTGCCGGACATTGTGATGGAGCTGCAGCTCCACGCGCCGCCGCAGCCGCACTACTACCGCGAGCCGCGGTTCCAGAGGCAGATGTCGGCCGGGCCGGAGGCGGTGAAGGCGATGGCGTCAGCGGGGGAGGAGGGGAGAAAGAAGAAGAAGAAGCCGCTGATCCCGCTGGTGGGCGCGCTGTTCATGAGGAAGAAGAAGAGCAGCAGCAGCAGCAGCTGCCACGACGACTCGTTTTGATCCATGCATGCTTCCGATCGAGAGTGAATCTCCCAAGAGCATTTCAGGTTGGTTTACGTGATTGGCACTGCATATATGTCAGCAAAGTGAGGCCGTGAAGTTACACTGCTGCAAGTTGTCAGCTTTTGGTCAACAGACATCACACAACTACATACATATATGTAGATGTTTTCATTCGAATAATGCCCCATTTGTGTTTCTTTGAGTACTGCAAAGTATGAACTTGAGTATCAAATTAATATAGAGAATTTGATGTGTACTAATCTCTTGCCTAACTGTCCAGCGCAATCGATTCGAACAGTTTGAATTCATTTCAACTTGGACGAATTATTAGTCAAATTTGAATGAACTATGAGATTTCTCTTAGATTTCGAACATGTCTTTCACAGATTGATGTATATACACTGGTACACATGTATAGCTTAGGCAGCATTTGATATGCAATGCAGCACGACGCAGCTAGCTAAACTAAGTAAACAACAGGCCGAGGCATCTCGAACGCATCACTGAATTGACGAGACAAACACATACACAACACCGGACCGATCAAAACTTCAGAAGTGCGGCGGCCGTGACCTGAGGTCGACCCTGGCGGACTTGTTGAAGAACTCGACGCAGTCGGCGATGGCCTCGTCGTAGTGCGCGTTCAGCGGGTGCAGGTTGGAGCTGCTCCACGACGATCGCTTAGACTCCTCGCCTCCTCCTCCTCCGTCGCCGCCGCTGCCGCGGTGGTGGTCGTCGACGGAGAAGGTCACCTTCGGTGGCCGCGGAGGGAAGGAGAAGAATCCCACCAGCATTCTCCTGAAGCCGTCCACCAGCCTGGCCGGCCACCTCGTCGGCCTCGCCGTCTTGTGACTGTGAGATGCCGCCGCCGCTTTCCTCCTAAAGCTCTTTGCTTGCAGCCTGGACATTCTTGATGCTGCTACTTAATTGTAGCCTCAAGAATTAATTGTGTTTAGTACTGAACTAATTGATGGTGATGTGGCCTAATTGTGGTGATCTTGATCTTGTGTTGCAAGCTAAGGTTGTTAGCTAGGCACTACATACAAGTGTTCACTGATCAATCGATGATCCTATATATATGTGTAAGTGCCTACTGGTGCTTAATTATAAAATGGCAAAATATATTTAGTGTTAGTATATATATACACAATGTTTAGTTGTTGATGGAGTGATGGGGATGGGCCACAAGATTTTTGATGAGGACTGCTGTGTCTTTTTGGTAATCTTAAGGCTTTAAGGTACAAGGTTCCATGTGCAGTAATCATCACTAATTAGCTAGGGGCCCTTCCTAAGTAATTAACATATGCTTTACCTTTTCATCATTTGAATAAAAATAATTAAGAGTTTATTTAGGTGATTTTCTAACTGGATTGATTCGAAAGCACTTAGGTAAATCCGCTGAAAATTATGTGAGTAACATACATGTTATTAGTGTCTCAAAGCGTCTGATAAACAGAGGTGCCATGCCACTTAGAGTATATATTATATAAAGAGCTCTTTTATCATCCTTGGAAAGGTAACAAGAGGTATCAGAATTATAACTTGGGAGGTACCGTAAAAATTAATTCTCATATATATAAACGGCTGACAGCATTATCCTAGGAGTCTAGGACTATACATTAATGTTTTACAACATTGTCGTGATTTTTGACTTTCATATATGTATAGATCTAAAAGAACCACATACTAACTTATGTCCAATCTGAATGTGACAGTGATTAGTTCTTATGCCTATAGCTTAGGATATGACTACTTGTAGCCTTAGTAAGTGGATGATCCCAAACCAGTTTTCTGAAAGAAACCACATGGCCTACTAGTCATCTTTGCATAGGTGAAAATTATTTGGTGTTTATTAATCTCTTTGTTAAGTAGGTGGTCACTACTACTAATTGACATCATCGATGATCCATCGTCCTTGTTGGGATCTTATTTAGAAACATCTAACAAGTAGAACTAAAGAAACATGTAGAAAAATCCTACCGCGGATCATAATTTAGCTAAAGTTGCGCAACTTGATGTGGTTAGGTGACTTTAGTTCTGGATAATGTTTATCTATTCATCCCTAGTATAAGCTTAGTTGATCTTGGCTATTCTTTGGTTAGAAACATATGTATATTGCGTAGCTTGATCCGAAAAATCCACGCTTCAAAAAATAAACTTTATCTACATACAAATGTTTATGTTTAATACTCTGCTTAGAACGGATGAATTTTACAGGGATTTTGCAAAAGAAAAGGTATATTCTCCTACGAATAAATTACAAAATTACCGCATCTTGAACAGAACCTTGAACACCAAAAGTCAGAAAAACAACAAATTATATGTGTAAGTGTTGTCAGTTGGAGTTGAACTCTGTCATCTACTCCACTAATCTAAAGAAAACTGGGTGGCACGATAGTTAGACCAATTAATCGGTGAAAAAGAAGGGAGAAAAGGTGAAATTAACATATGCATGTAGGGTCCACAAAGTCACGAAAACAAATGATTAATAACACATCTCTTTGCGGCCCTCTTAATGAGTACTAGCTTAATTCAAGTACTAGAATTAAGCCGATCCACACTAGTTAACAGCTAGCACAGAGACATGGAGTAGTGCTTTTGTAAACTTAGAAATTAAGATACTTATGTTTTTAGATACTGGAATATAATTATTTCAACACCTTTTGTGATGCAGATAACCGTTCATTATTATAATGCTATGGAACATAGGTCAACACAAAACAAGGCAACAAATAGTCCTTTGAAAATGAAACCATGGAAATTATAACCTTAAGCACAAGTTCTATTACTAACTTTCACCCGACGAAAATTTCCATCACCGTTGTTTTCAAAAGATGACATCCCACCATAATGTGGTGTTTTCCTCCTTTACCATCAATGACCAGAAGCATAGAAATTCAGATACTCATAGCCACCACCATCACATAGAAAATATGGGTTTCTATTCAGAAAGTAATACAAAACGTGCGCTAATCACGAAATTATGGGCAGCCAAACATCTGTAGTTTGCTAGTCTAAAAGCGAGAGAAAAGATGCATTATTTTGACTCAATAAGACGACAAGAGCATCGTAGTCTCACGCAGAACAATTCTCATACGCCCCTGTAAACAAGTACGGTGTCAGCTGCCAGCTCCATGTACCGAACTATTAATTGTTCTCTAATACTTTGCCGTATTGTCTGTTGCATATATACTTGTATTTGTCATGTACATGTGTGGAAAACAGCTGTGTATCCATCCAAAAGTTTTGGTACTACCAACAAATGAAACAATCTTTAACACGACACCCACAAGAAATACAAAAGGTTACATGATTCTTTACGCTATACTGAAGCAATCCAAAATCTCCAATCTTCTAATTGGTCTGGTCTGCCTTTTTCATCTTCTAATCTTCGATCTTCTAATCGTGAAGATTCGGCCTACTCCATTCCGGATGAAGGCCCATCTAAAAGCCGCATGGCCCTTGCACATTGCTACGTGGACTAGTCACCACAGCAAGTTCCCTTCAGAAAAAAGTCACCACAGCAAATTCCCTTCAGAAAAAAAGTCACCACAGCAAGTCAAAGTTACATGCCTTTTAAAACCAAAGCATAAGCTCATTAAACAAGAATAGAATGTAGCATCACAGTCATCAAAAGACAGCACCGCATCTGGCATCAAAACATAGACGACACCAAAGGCAGAAACCCCACTCAATAGTTAGATTTAGAGAGAATTCCTCCTATTCTACCACGAATCTTCACGATTTCCTTAAATGCCAAAAATTTTAGTGGCATAGGAGGAATTTATCTTTAATTTACATGGTGACAGCTTTCAAACACTAAAAGCAATTCGCTCGTAGGAACTTCCTTTTGCACCAGCCACTACCCATCCTTTAAAATCAAAAGGCACATAAGTACGAAAATATGGTATGAGGGAAAATTTATAAACTTTCCCATCTAAATGGCATTCACATCATATAGCTGCTCTAGTAAAGAGAAAATTTTCTTCATACCACTAAGCTACGCACTATCAAACCAGTCATTTGAAAACTTTCACTTCTTTGATCCCTACATATTTGTTGATGACAAGATTTAGTATTTATATTAGCTATTTTACTGTAACGACTAGTTTAATAGGGGACCAAATAAACAGTACCGCGACCAGATGAATAGTACTGCGACTAGTGAATAGTAACTTCCGATCAGTAAATAGTAACTTTAAACAAGTGAACAATAACCTCCGACCAGTAAACAGTGATTTCAGACTAGTGAATATTGATTTCAGACCAGTGAACAATGATTTCAGACCAGTGAACATGATCAGTGGTCATGACAAATGACCAGACGATCAGTGATCATGGTTTGTTCCTGCAGTTAGTTTCCGGACAGATGGAAGAGTTGGTCGAATCTAAGAAGCCCAAACTACATTAAAGCGTATTCGGGTAGATATATGAGAGTTTTACGTATTCAAATAGGAAATATATGTTTGGTATAGAAAGTTTAAAGATCAGTTGGCATAGCCGAATTATATCTATAAGTCTTGTTCGGTTTGAATTAGGAGTCCTAATCTCTTACGGCTAAGACCTGCTGCCCTTTAAATATAAGAGGGTCATGGCCGATTGAGGACATCAACCAATCGATCAAACATAATTTACAATATCTTTCATCTTTTGCCTAGCTCTCGTAGTTCCGTTCTTTTTTCCCATCTATATTGCTTCCTGTTCTTGATCTCGACGACCAAGGACAAGCCGTCGGTCACCCGCACTCTGACGGGGTCCCTCCCGAGGGAGGGTGACGACGAAGGTCTGACGATGCAGCACCACGACTAGGGCATCCTAGGTGCTGCTCGCCAGATATTACACACGAGGTGCTCAGTGTGTTGGTGTAGCAACTTTTCGTGTCAACACACTTTTTGGCAACTCCACTAGGGATGAAGTTTTTCGGGTTTCTCTTAGCCGAATTCTAAAACCCTAGTCATGTCTACTTTGAAAATTGATAAAGACAACATCATTATGGTGTCGTAAGATGAGTTGCCGTAAGAGGCGCATTTGGCGATCGAAGCCGACTTGGAGCACTGTCGACAATAGTTGCTCTTGCGCTATGTGAAGACTCAGCAAGGTGTATTCAAGAAAGAAGACTCTCCACCACCCACCGACCAAAGCCCTAAGGTAACAATCAATGTGAGTTCTCAACCCTCTCTTTCTCATCAAGAGGTTGCTGTTATGATCGATCAATCTGTTAGTGCAACCATGGCTAATAGTGTTTAGAAATTGGTTAAGAATACATTGGTTGATGAGCTTCTGCCTTTAGTTCTACAAATTCATGAGAAGCAAAATCTGAAAAAAACCTGCCACTAGTAATGTTAGTGCTCCAATTTTACCTGCTATTTTTAATACATTACCTAGTGTTTCTTATGCACATAATCCTCATGATGACCGAAATATTACGGGTAGTGTTGCACCTAATTATGTCACTTCTCATACTATTAAAACTTATGTAACACAAAACCCATACCAAACACCATATGCAATGCACAAAGCTTCAACTTCGGCTCAAGCTTATAGAGCCGAAAATTATCCCAACATGTAAACACCATATTACCAAACCGTAGCGTATAGTGTTCCACTTATACCGCCGCAAGGACCGGGAATCCCTTATGGACCACAAAATTTTGCTACGCCACCTCCTGTTACTTCTCATGTGCCAAATTTGTCCACACCACCGCTCGAGCCAATAGCTAACCCTAATTGGCTTGTAGCCGATTATACTGAAATCATGCGAGAACAAGTAGCTACTGTGCTTAAAGAGCAATTCGGCTTGGAGGTTAGAAGGAAAGCTCGTGCATACCAAAAGCCATATCTCGAGCACTATGATACAATCCCATACCCCCATGGTTTCAAGGTTCTTGATTTTGTGAAGTTTACCGGGGAGGACAATAGAACAACTGGAGCATGTAGGCCAGTTTCTTGCACAATTAGGTGAAGCTAGTTCCAGTGATGTGCTAAAAATTAGATTATTTCTTTTGTCATTGTCTGGAATAACTTTTACTTAGTTTGCATCCCTTGCTCCTAATTTCGTTCATGTGTGGTCTCAATTAGAAGAGAAATTACATGAATATTTTTATAGTGTTGATACTAAATTGAGGCTTTCACATTTAACATCAGTTAAACAAAAATACAATGAACCTGTTGCTGATTTTATTAGAAGGTTTAGGGATAAAAAAACGGATGCTTTAACTTAATACTTTTTGAAGAAGACTTAGCCGAATTAGCTTATTCGGGTTTGTTGTCTCATCTTAAAGAAAAGCTAGAAGGTTTTGAATTTCAGGATGTTAACCAAGTTTTGCAAAGAGCTATGGCATTAGAAAGCCAGGCTAAAAAGTCTAGAAAATTTTTAGAACTCAAATGATAAATTTAAAGTTGATCGTCCTAATGTTCATATGCTTGAGTATGAGTCTGAGAATTCGAACGATGATGATGCCGATGTGTGTGTAGCCCAATTGGCTTGGTCTTCTAAGTCTAAAACGTTCATTTGCTCTCCTCTTAAGTTGATTCCTCCCAAAAATCAGCAAGAAGAAATTAAATTTACTTTTGATGTAGCCAAGTGTGATAGGATTTTCGATTATTTGCTGCAAGAAAAATAAATTAAGCTTCCTCATGGTCATGTAATTCCACCATTAGAAGAATTAAAGAGGCGAGCTTATTGTAAATGGCATAATTCTTACTCTCATGCTACTATAATTATAATGTTTTTCGTCGACAGATTCAATCGGCCATTAACGAAGGACAATTGAAATTCTTAGAGATGCAAGTTGACAAGTAACTGTTCCCGGTTAATGCAATTGATCTCCAGGATAAGAGTGTTCTAATTCAGCCAACTCAAGCCGAATCAGCTAAAGGAAAAAATGTGATCGTCGGTGAAGATAGGTCAAAACCTTTGGGAGAGAACAAGAATTTGCTAAGAGAAGTGCTACTTGAGAATACTCTGAAGGCAAGGAATTGATCAAAGTTGTGTTGAACACTTTGACCCCTTGGGGGCATGGCAATGCTAGGATGATCAAACCCAAAAATCTGGAGGTTGGCAGGTGGAAGATTAATAAAGACAAAGGACATGACAAGGTTGTGAAATTCAAACCCACGTTCAAGCAACTTCTGTCCAAATATGAAAAGAATAAGGCCGTCCAAACTCATACGAATCGGCCAAATAATCTCAAGCGACCAAGATCACCTTTGAAGCAAGAAGTGCATGATCATCATCAACCATAGGAGGATTGTGTTGCTGCTACTCACCCACCACTTGGGCTGGCACCATGGCCATGGATGCCTCTTCCGATGTCTTTTCCTCCTTGTCCAACATGGGGTTATAATGGTATGTGGATGCCTCCTCCAGAGCAATTAAATTATTTTCATCCGGGATGGACAACACCACGTAGGCCGGTATTTGATAGAATACTACATCCTATCCACGACTTATTATGGTGGTCTAGTGATGTTCGACATGATAGAAATGCGAAGAAGGTATACCGGGTCAAGGAAAGTGTTATTTCTATTCGAACTTTAGATTCTAGTATTGCTAAAATAAGGGCCACTGCTGCTAATATTATTGAAATAGGGTCAATGAAAGTGGTTGCTGAAGAGCTTGGTAAAGGATCGATTGTTATTAGCAATAAATCGGTCAAATCTGAAAGTATACCTACTGTTGTGTATGCTATTCCAAAGGATAATAATCATGAGGCAAGTAGCAGCCATCCGCCTTCTAAGTATCTACAGCCGAGGTGGTGTCCCTCCGGCTTATCTCACACAAAAAAGAGAAGATTGCAGCGGCTACGTAGGCAGGAATTAATGGAGTAGCAAGCTGAAAAATTGCGGGACGACTCTTCCAATGAAGTTAAGCCAATGCAACTCGCAAAGCAAGTATGGAGACCCAAGATAAATGCAATGACAACTCCTACAACAACCCCTTTTTCAGCAACCACACCAGTGCTTATGCAAGAAGACAAGGAAGATGAGGATTTGATTGATTATGATGATTCGCCGGTGCACCCTAGTGATGCTTCATCGACCGAAGTATGGATATAAATATGGTTTTTATGTTACCTTCGGAATTTCATGCTGTGGATGAAGGTGAAGTGGCTCAATTGAATTTGGGGCCAAAAGAAGCTATTTTTGAGAAGCCAAGAGAGACAGATCGGCATTTGAAGCCCTTGTATGTGAAGAGTCATATTAATGGGAAGTCGATTTTTAGGATGCTTGTTGATGGTGGGGGTTGCTGTAAACTTGATGCCATACTCAATTTTTAAGAAGCTTGGTAGAGATGATAGCGAATTAATGAAAACTAATTTGGTGCTCAATAGATTTGCGGGTGATTCTAATGAGACTAAAGGGGTTATCTCTATGGAGCTCACTATTGGAAGCAAGACATTATCCACCGCCTTCTTCGTCGTCGAGGTGCAAGGTAAGTATAGTGTTATTCTTGGGCGTGATTGGATTCATGCAAATGGTTGTGTGCCTTCCATCTTGCATCAATTTTTAATTCAATGGGTGCATGATGAGGTAGAGATAATTCATGTGGATACTTCGGTCTATGTTGCTTTGGCCGATGCTTTAGCCGATTGGAGATACGGTAATGTTGAGTGCTTGTCGGGTCTTGATTTGTCAAATTATGATTTTCTTAGTGTCTCCAAGGATGAATTTGTACCCGTGGTTGTAAAGCCGACTTATGATAATCGTTTCAATGGCATGATGTATCAATGAGTAGAGGTAGAAATTTAGAATGGTTGCACAAGCGCATGGAGCAATATCGGTCATATGAGAACGATATTTGTGAGGCCATTGAAGATTTAGATGAGTTAGATAAGCTAGGTCAAAAATTTCATCGGTTGATCCATTAGAAGAAGTTGATATAGGTGATGGTAGTATTCCAAGACCGATGTTTGTAAACAAGAATATGGAAACCGATTACAAGGCTAAAGTAATCGAGTTGCTTAAAGAGTACGTTAATTGTTTTGCTTGGGAATATCATGAGATGCCGGGACTTGAACGAGAGTTAATAGAACATTGGTTGCCTATCAAAGTGGGACTTAGACCTTATAAACAGCCACCTAGAAGGTTTAATCCTAATATGTATGATCAGATCAAAGAAGAAAGAGACCGGTTATTGAAAGCGGGATTCATTAGGCCTTACAGGTATGCTGATTGGATTTCCAACATTGTCCCAGTGGAGAAGAAGAGTAGTGGTAAGTTATGAGTTTGTATTTATTTTAGAGATTTGAATAAAGCTACTCCTAAAGATGAATATCCTATGTGTATAGCCGACATGTTAATCAATGATGCTTCAGGACATATAATAATTAGTTTTCTTGATGGTAATGCTAGTTATAATCAATTTTTTATGGCCGAGGAATATATGTCCAAAATGACTCTTTGTTGTCCTGGTTTTGTTAGTTTATTTGAGTGGGTGGTTATGACTTTTGGGTTGAAAAAGCCGGTGCTACTTATCAAAGGGCTATGAATTTAATTTTTCATGATTTGCTTGGTGTCATATTAGAAGTATATATTGATGATATAGTTGTTAAATTGGATGGCAATGATTCTCATGTAGCCGATCTACGTTTAGCCTTTGAAAGAATGCGTCGGTATGGTCTGAAAATGAATCCACTCAAATGTGCTTTTGATGTGTCGGCTAGAAAGGCATAGAGATAGATCCTAATAAAATAGAAGCTATACAAAAGGTTCAGGCGCCTACTTGTAAAAGGGATATGCAGAAATTTCTGGGCAAGGTGAATTACCTGAGAAGATTTATATCAAACTTGTCTGGGAAAATAAGTACTTTTTCACCTATACTTCAGTTGAAAAATGAGACCGATTTACTTGGGGGCAGAGCAGCAACGTGCATTTGATGAGATTAAGAAATATTTGTCTACTCCTCCGGTGCTTCAGCGCCTAAAGCCGGATTACCTTTTCGGCTATATATTGCTGTGGGAGAATGTGATTGGTGCTGTTTTGGTACAAGAAGTTGATGGTAAAGAGCATGCAATCACTTATTTGAGCCGACGTCTTTTAGAAGCGGAGACAAGGTATGTCTTTATTGAAAAATTATGCTTATCGCTATATTATGTTTGCACAAAGTTAAGGCATTATTTGCTATCCAATACTTGTGTAGTAGTATGTCAAGCCAATGTGATTAAGTATACATTGCAAAAACCAATTTTGAGTGGTAGAATTGGTAAATAGGCTTATGCACTTATAGAATATGATTTGGATTATGAATCATTGAAATCTATGAAAGTCCAAATTGTAGCTAATTTTATTGTTAACCATCGGATTGATGATAAGCATGATTTAGATATCGGTTTTATATCTATTAAACTATGGAAGCTTTATTTTGATGGTTCGGCTTGCGAAGTTGGACAAGGTGTTGGTATTGTTTTTGTGTCACCTAGATGTGCTATTTTTGAAATATTTTGTTGTCTAGAATATTTTTGTACCAATAATCAAGCTGAATATGAAGTTCTCTTATTAGGATTAGAAATTTTGAGCTCCATGGGTGTGAAGAACATAGAGGTTTTTGGTGATTCGTTGCTAGTTGTGCAGCAAGTTTTCAGTAATTATCAATGTTTTGACGGATCACTAAATAGTTATCATGATAAGTGTCTAGATATTATTGCTGTTTGGATGATTTTACTATCAATCATGTGTTTAGAGGTAATAATTTTAGGGCTAATGATTTAGCACAACAAACATCCGGTTATGAAGTTGGTAGAGGTAAATTCTTTGTGATTGAAAGACCGATGCTTGAAAGTGTTGATCCTTATATAGTCAAACATAAATTTTTGGGTTCGGTTATACCTTCTTCATTGGGAGAGAATGTTGAAGTTGCTGAAGGTGAAGATTGGAGAAAGCATCTCATTGATGACTTGAAATATCAAAGCAAGAGTGTTGATAGAAAGATTCGGCGGCAAGCTTTCAAGTATACAGTGTTGAATGATGATTTATATCGTCGGACTGTGGATGGTGTGCTTCTCAAATGCTTGGATTTTGATGAAGCTAGAATTGCTATGGGAGAAGTGCATGAAGGCACATGTGGCACGTATCAATTAGCGTGCAAGATGAAGTGGTTATTGAAGAGGGCTGGTTTTCATTGTCCTACTATGTTTAATGATTGCTTCACGTATTATAAAGGATGTGAGGTGTGTTAAAAGTTTGGTGATATCCAATTAATTCCTATTGCTATGATGCATCCTATTATCAAACCATAGCCGTTCTGAGGTTGGGGTTTGGATTTCATCAGCCAAATACATCCTCCGTCATCTAAAGGTCATCACTTTATTTTGGTGGCTACTGATTATTTTACTAAGTGGACTGAAGTTGTTCCTCTCAAGAACATGACACATAAGGAGTTAATTGACTTTATTTTGGAGCATATTGTTCATAGATTTGGCATTCCGCAGACTTTAACTACAGATCAAGGTACTTCATTCATGTCGCACCAGGTACGTGAATTTACCGAAGCATTAAAAATTAAGCTTTTTAATTCATCTCCTTATTATGCTTAGGCCAATGGTCAGACCTAGTCTAGTATTAAAATTTTGATTAAACTTATCAAGAAGAAAATAGAGAAACATCCCAGGAGATGGCATGAAGTTCTATCAGAGGCTTTGTGGGCACATTGTATATCTAGACATGGTGCCACTAAAGTAACACTGTATGAACTTGTTTATGGACCAGAAGCCATTTTACCTATTGAAGTGAATCTTAATGCTTTGAGATTGACCGAGTAGAATAACTTGTCGGCTGTGGATTATTATGATCTAATGATGGGCATGATTGGTGAAGTGACGGATTAAAGGTTGAAGGCTTTGAAAGAGATCGAGAAAGACAAGTTGAGGGTAGCCAAAGCCTATATCAGGAAGGTAAAAGCAAAGTCATTTCAGATTAGTGATCTTGTGTAGAAGACTATTTTGCCTGTAGGATTGAAGGACAACAAATTTGGTAAATGGTCTCCAAGTTGAGAAGGTCCATACAGAATTGTAAGTATTGTCCCTGAAAAATTCTTATCTGCTAGAAAGTTTGCAAGAAGAGAAACTGCCTAAAGCTATTAATAGATGATACTTGAAGAAATTTTATCCTAGTGTATGGCAAGATGCTTAGGAGAATTATGGCTGATATATTGGTTACCATTGTCCTAAGTGGTATTCATGATCAATGTCTTGATCATCGTCCTAAGAAACGTAGAAGGGAGATATGTTTTTCAGTGAGCAAGCTTCACCAAAAAATAGGGGGGCATTTATTGATGACAAGATTTGGTATTTATAGTGGCTATTGCAACAATGACTGGCTTAATGGGCGACCAGATAAACAGTACAATGACTAGTGAACAGTAAATTCAGACCAGTGAACAGTAACCTCTGACCAATAACCTCCGCCCAGTGAACAGTGATTTCAAACTAGTGAATAGTGATTTTAGAATAGTGAACACGATCAGTAGTCATGACCAATGACCAGGCGACCAGTGATCATGGTTTGTTCCTGTAGTTGGTCTCTGAACAGATGGAAGAGTTGGTCGAATCTAAGAATGTCGAACTACATTAAAGTATATTCGGATAGATATATGAGAGTTTTACGTGTTCAAATAGGAAATATATGTTTGGTATAGAAAGTTTGGAGATTAGGTAGGTATAGCTGAATTATATATGTAATTCTTATTCGGTTTGAATTATGAGTCCTGATTTCTTACGGCTAAGACCTGCTGCCCTTTAAATATGAGAGGGTCATGGTCGATTGAGGACATCAACCAATCGATCAAACACAATTTACAATATCTTTCATCTTGTGCCTAGCTCTCGTAGTCCTGTTCTTTTTTCTCATCTATATTGCTTCCTGTTCTTTATCTCGACGACCAAGGATAAGCCGCCGGTCACCCGCACTCCGACGGGGTCCCTCTCGAGTGTGGGTGACGACGAAGGTCCGACGACGCAACGCCACCACCAGGGCATCCTGGGTGCTGCTCGCCAGATATTGCACATGAGGTACTCAGTGTGTTGGCGTGAAAACTTTTCACGTCAACAATATTCTGTTAATATCTTCCTCAATTGTGCCATTTCTTGCTAGCCAAACATGCCTCATTGTCGCCGAGAGTCTAAAATGATGATTTTATTGTTCATCTCGATTCATTACTACTCTGTTCTTCACTAGCTCTTGTCAAGTGAAAAAACAACTATAATAGGCTAATGGAAATGGAGAAGTACTGTAAAATGTTGGTGCCATAGGGGATGATATATAGGGCTCTTCAATTCTTTAATGGCAAAACAAAAAATTTCTCGCGATTAAACTATGTTGCTACTTGTTGAATCTTCCCTGCTTTTCTGATTCGGGGTATCTAATCTATAACTTGTGAATTTTTGCCATGAGGATCCCTACCGATCCCTTCATGTTTATATAGAATCAAGACATTACATAGTGGTTGCATTTGAATCGGGTTAAATCAGATTACAGATGATCCTAATAGATATTGTCGAACAGCTATAGTATATGATTCAAATACAATTCCTATTGATTGGCTAAATACAAATCTTACAGATATAGCTAATCAAAACCGATCACATACCAAACTAATCTATCCCATACCAAACTAACCTCTCTGTTTAACACACTCCTCAATTTGGACGTGGTGCAGCAAGATTCAGATTGCTTCGACTCCAAACAAAAGGTTGAGTTGGTAGTGGTTTTGTTAATGAATCAGCTAGCTGATCTTTTGATGATATGAACCTAATCTCCAGAGCTTCACGTGCAACTTTCTCACAAACAATATGATAGTCCACCTCAATATGTTTTGTCCTTGCATGAAACACAGGATTAGCTGTTAAATAGACAAAGCCCAAATTATCGCACCAAAGACACGGAGGTCTAGATAGCGATCTACCAGGCTCTCCTAGCAATGCTTGTACCCACATTACTTCTGCAGTTGCATTAGCCATGGACCTATATACTCTGCTTTAGTGCTTGATCGAGAGACAGTTGGATGTTTCCGTGAACTCCAGGCGACAAGATTGCATCGAAGTAACACTGCATAACCACCAAAACTTCTTCTGTCATCAGGGCACCCAGCACAATCTTCATTAGAAAATGCACTAACCAAGCAGGAAGATGATCGTCTAATTGCTAGACCAAGTTTTGCAGTATCTTTGAGGTATCGCAAAATCCTTTTTACAGCAATCCAGTGAACATCAGTTGGAACTTGAATAAATTGACAAACCTTATTGACACTGTATGCAATATTAGGATGAGTCAAGGTCAAGTATTGCAGCGCCCCTACCATGCTTCTATATTTTGTTGCGTCCTCTTCTTTTAAAGCAGTACCAACACCTTTAGATAGTTTCTCGATCTGAAACCCCCATTGGAGTGCTAGCAGGTTTCGCCAAAGTCATATTGGTCTTTCTTAACAAATCCTTAATATACTTGTGCTGTGATACGATAGCGCCATCATCCACTTGATTCACCTCAATGCCAAGAAAATAATTAAGAGAGCCAAGATCTTTGACAACAAAGTCCTTTTGTAACTGATGTTGAAGCCTGTCTGTTGCTTGATATGAAGAGCTGACAATAATTATGTCATCAACATATATTAATATATACATGGTAATACCTCCTTTGTTGAAGATAAACAAGGACACATCAGCTTTGGATGGAGTGAACCCAAGATCTTGTATTTGGAGCTAAGTTGAGCAAACCATTCTCTGGGTGCCTGTTTCAATCCATAAAGTGATTTCCCTTGTACATAAATAATATGGATACCTTGTGCATAAATAATATGGATACCTCTTGTCCTCGTAGCCTGGTGGTTGCTTCATATAGACATCCTTATGTAAGACACCATGAAGAAATGCATTCTGTACATCTATTTGTCGCATACTCCATCCCCTTGATACAACCAGAGATAAAATAACCCGAATGGTAGTAGGTTTCACTACTGGGCTAAATATGTCCTCATAATCAATTCCTCACCTTTGCTTGAAGCCTTTTACAACCAATCGAGCTTTATAACGACCAATTGTTACATCAGCTCGGCGTTTGAGCTTGAAGACCCATTTACAATCTATAACATTGAGACCTGATTTGGGAGGTATCAAATGCCACATTTTGTTCTTCATTAAAGCTGCAAATTCTGCATCCATAGCTTCCATCCACAAGGGAATATTCATAGCATCAATATAAGATGTTGTTTCACAATCTATATCATCTACTTGTGTGTGTTCCTGCTTTAGATTGACCTCTGAACGCTCGGCGGAGTAGGCCACTATCCCGTTAGTGCGTTTCATCAGTCGTTGAATGTTATTCTGCAGCCGTGTTCCATAGTGATGTGTTGTTGTTGGAGGTTCTAACTCATCATTTACTTGTTCTATCTGCAAGGGCTCAGATGAAACGTGAGAGTGCCTATTCTCAGTTACAAGATCAATAGCACTAGAAACACTACTGCAAGGTTCAGTGGACTCGATAATGTTTGGAGCAGAGGGAACATGAAGATATGTATGAGATGATGGTGCTGTAGTGGTTGATGTGGTGACAGAATTTCTAGCAAAAGGAAAGATTTGCTCATCAAAGACAACATCCCGAGATATATATACACGGCCAAAAGACATATCGAGACATTTGAATGCTTTATGATTATGACTATATCCTAAGAACACACATTCTTTGGATCGAAAAGAGAGTTTGTGTTTGTTGTATGCACGAAGATGGGGCCAACTAGCACAACCAAAGATTCTGAGCATAGAATAATTGGGTTGAACACCAAACAACCTTTCAAGTGGCGAGATATTATCAATGACATGAGTAGGGAGATGATTAATGAGATATGTGGCAGTTCAGAAAGCTTCATCCCAGAACTTGAGCTGCATGGATGCTTGAGAAAGAAGTGCAAGGCCTGTCTCAACAATATGATGATGTTTTCTTTCAGTAGAGCCATTTTGCTGATGTGTGTGAGGACATGACATTCTGTGTTCAATGCCTATGTTTTGAATTTTTTTTGAGAGGCGTTGATATTCTCCTCCCCAATTAGATTGAACACATTTGATATTCTTTTCAAGAATTCTTTCAACACGGTTTTGGAACTGAAGGAAAATATCAAACACTTCATCTTTGGAGTGTAAAAGATAGATCCATGAAAATGTACTAAAATCATCTATAGAACTGACACAATACTTATATCCTTCAATAGATTGAACTGCTGGACCCCAAATATCGGAGAAAACAAGTTCTAAAGGAGACATGGATCTATGAACTGAACTAGTATAGGGAAGTTGATGGCTCTTTGCCAGCTGACAAGCATTACTAACATTTGTATGTTTTGAGCTAACATGCGGTAATTTATTGATATGCAAAATAGACTGGACTACTTGGTACGAGGGATGGCCAAGACAAGCGTGCCATTGCTCTTTATTGATTGATGAACTGAGCATGGCAATCTTGAAACCTCTTATGGTGGATGGCGATTGGGTAGAGGCCTGATTCACACTTGCCGCTGAATATGCTTTTCTTCGACTTCCGATCCTTTATCACAAAGTAATCAGGGTGAAACTCAAGAAATACATTGTTATCTCGGGCACATTTATGTATGGAAATTAAATTCTAATAAATTTGAGGAGCACGAAGGATATGTTTGAGAACAAGAGGTTATGCAGTAGTATTAATAGTACTATGACCGACATGAGATATGTGCAAACCTGCGCCATTGCCATCTTGAACTTGATCACCGCCATGATATTTCTCCCTGATGGTAAGACGATCAAGATCACTTGTGATGTGATCTGTTGCTCCTGTGTTAGTGTACCAGTTGGGATCAACATGGTATGACGCTATCATGGCCGTTGTTGGAACAGAGGAGGATTCTTCATTGTATGTTTCGTCAGAGCAATGCCAATACTTGATAGCCGAGTGTCCAGGTTTGCCGCACACTTGGCAGAACACACGTGGACCACGACCACCTTGACTGGAGTTACTTCCACCATGATTACAACCTTCGTGCCCACCGCGTCCACGACCACGACCCAGTCCGCCAGAGCCACAGGCTTGATGGGTGAGACTAGTGAAGTTAGCCGAGTTGTTGAAGTTGAGTTGCGCTTCTGAATTGTTGTGTTCCAAGCGACGTTCGTAGCTCATGAGGTGAGCATAAACTTCATCGAGGGTGATGTCGCTGGTGTTGGCAGTGATAGTTGTCACGAGAGAGTCGTAGTCGGGTCCAAGTCCTGCAAGAATATATGAGATTACCTCGTCATCACGTAACGACATATCGATGGCAGACATGGTGTCTGCCAAGTTCTTCATCTTCTTGAAGTAGTCGGTGCAGAGAGCTCCTTCTTCTTCAGATTGGTGAGCTGCATGCATATTTGAACAACACACGCTCGTGATTGAGAGGTAAACATCCTCTCAAGTATTTCATAGGCCTGTCGTGCGTTCGTCACATTCATGACGTGCGACAGATTATCCTCCGTTAGAGATGCGAAGATGCCACTAAGCACGATCTAGTCACGATTGAACCAAGACTTGTAGTTTGGATTCGCATCCTGACTTGCACCTTCATCTGTAGTTTGGCTTATCGTCCTTGGTGGTGGCATGGCCGAGCCATCAATGTGATCGATGAGATCATAGGCATAGCTCCTCAAATATGCGAGGAACTTGGCACGCCACAACATGAAATTGTCACGCCCAAGTTTAATGGTGAGAGAATAAGATGAGAGAGAGGCAGATGTGTTTGGGGGAGATGTGGTAGATAAGGTTGACATTGTCTGGCTCTGATATCATGTGAAATTTTGCCGTAAGGATCCTGTCGATCCCTTCATGTTTATATAGAATCAAGACATTACATAGTGGTTGCATTTGAATCAGGTTAAATCAGATTACAGACGATCCTAACAGATATTGTCAGATGGCTATAATACCCTATTCAAATACAATTCCTGTTGATCGGCTGAATACAAATCTTACAAATATAGCTAAATCAAAACCAATCACATACCAAACTAACCCCTCTGTTTAACATAACTACCACCTAAACATACACAATAATCAGATGAAGATATAGCTCGTTTTCTCCGCAAATCAATGTTTAAATTAATAGCAGTATTTGATGGAGGTTAGTTAATCGGGTGGTCGGCCTGATAATTGGGGGTCAAATTGCTGAAGGGGATCAGGAATCAAATCCTCCAAATAGGGTTCACTGATTTGGCCGCTTGCATCACATGGTCATGCATGACAGGATGATATATATATATATATATATATATATATATATATATATATATATATATATATATATATATATATATGCACCAGTGTATTAGTGGTATTTTGTAGTGTCCTGATCTGTCATTTGAATGATTGCCTGAATCAAACCTTCTAGAAAGGCACCGATGCAACTAAACATAATCTATATATGTAAATTTATTTTGTTTTGCTTCAGAAAATCCAAGGGATTCCTGCATGTTTATTGTTCAGTACATGCAGATCGCAAGTTCCTTATGAAAAAAGTTTTAAGTAGCAAATTTCCACCCTTCTCTTTTTTATATAGAAAAAAGGGAGTTTATTTTATCAATTAGACAATAATTGGTCTTTCCGTTCTCAAACAGATGGCATTTTGGGTCTTCTTCGTATTTAACGGGTTCACTTTTTCTCATGCTTGCATTTTCTTGAAGTGTTTTCATTTTACGTCTCTTAGAGATAATTTTTTTGTCCAATGTATTAAGTTGAATGCATATACCCAAAATCCTAAACTTATGAGAAAAGGTGGAAAATTCACTTTATTTTTGTATAGTTAATGCGACATTTTTTACACTGTTTGAATTTCTCTTTCTAGTTCCCGCACTTCTAGAACCCGCTGTAACTAGCATAATATACTGTCATCTGGAGGTTAGCTTAGCCACCCCACTTTGTATCGAAATTTTAAAGTTTTATTGTACGAAATATAAGACGGCATCTGTATATCCGGAGATGGAGGGAAACCTACATTTTTAGTACGGAGCATATTAAACATTTTTGATTAGTTTACAATCAATCATGCATACGGTGGAAAGATTTGCAACAGTGCTGATCTGCCGGGGAATAAGCTCTGGCCTCTGCATGCAAACATGTGAATCGATCAGCAAGTTGGGTTGCTTCGAATCTTTTTTATTTCCCCTTTCCCTTTTACTAAAATCCAGTGCTGACCGGTACAAGAAGAACCAAGTGGCTCTCATCTTCGTTGCATATAAAGCCCATGAAACATGAGACAACCAAGACATCAAGAGACGATAGCACCACAGGAGAGAGAGAGAGAGAGAGAGAGAGAGAGAGAGAGAGAGAGAGAGATCCAAAAATGAATCTACAAGGTGAGCCCCTGAACCTGAAGGAGGCCACGGTCACATGCATCCCAAGGCTGCGCGGCGGTGCCGGTGGCCGGCGATCGCGCCGAGGAGCCTCCGCATCCGCTGCCACGCCGGTGTCGGTGCTGGACCGCCTACGGGACGTCGTGCTGCGGATGGCGATGCTGTCGGCCGCCACGTCGACGACCACATCCAAGGGCGCCCTGCGGCGGACGACGGCGACAGCGACGCCGTCTAGAGCGGCGGCGCGCGTGATACCCGCGACGGCTGCATACGCGGACTCGTACCGGAGCGAGGCAGTGGACGAGTGCATCGAGTTCCTAAAGCGCTCGGCGGCTGGCGGCGCCGCCTCCGCTGTCGTGGAAGCGAGCACGGCGGCGTCACCTTTGCATGCGCCTGCAGCATGTGCCATGTGAATAACAACTAGGCGTACATGTTTTCTTTCTCATTTTTATCAAAAAAAAAAAACACGGATTCTTCGTTTCGGTGGAGGATGCAGGTGTGGTGTTTGTACATGTGGTGGGTCGATGTAGACGAGAGTTGGTACGTAGTAGCTAGCTAGGTTGATAATGCATGCATGCATGTGTTTGATGTCGTGGTGTCGTGTAAAAATAACCTGAACTTGTGAAGAGCAACATTGCATGTAATCTCTACTACTTAAAAAATATATAGTAATTTTCGTATCAGGTAGGACATCCGGCCACCCCCTCCTAAATTCTGACATGTGGTCACTCCACTCCATCTCCACACATCGCTCCCTCCCCGATCCACGCCGCGTCCTCCCGGATCCCCCCACGATCCGCACCTGCTCGCTCCCTCTCGGATCCCTAGCCTCGTATCGCCTCGACCCCTCCCTCCATGGCCGCAGCCTCCGCCTAGGGCGGAAGCCTCCTATGGGTTCCGGATACGCCGCCGCCGACGACTAAAATGTACCAGTATTTCCATCATACAATTGTTTGTGCATCGCCACAGCCAAACTATCACTGTAGGACACAACAGTGCTAAGCAGCGCTTAATTCAAAATAGTTCCTGCCTGCTATTAATTCTTATGTTTACACTCCCAAAATCACAAGCCAAAAAACTAATGACTATAAGATCTTTGTTTCACCTGGTAGTTCCTATCCATTCATCAAATATACAGCATGCACAACATAATTTACAAAGCAAACGCCCACCTAAGAAATTACAAGCTTTGATGACGCCTAGCACCTCCCCCCTCTTCGCCTGCAATCCTTAACTACATATCTTCTGACAAAGCTGAAAGAAAGGCTTGTAATTGAAGGGAAAATGAAAGAAGTAGCTATATGGAATAATTCAGATTTATGTTCAAGCTATATTTTTGGAAACAAAAGCTTTATTTAACCCTTATCGTCGCATCAAATAATACAAAATCAAAGAGCATTGCTTTCGACCTCTACATAGCTAAGATGCACACACCCGAAGAGAAATAGAAAATACCAACCCAACTCTAGAAAAAGAATACTATGAAGTGGGTCTAGAGGTTTAGTCTGTTATGCGTAATCTAGACAGCCACCCAAACTAGGTAAGAGCTCCCTGATCACCCACTCTAAGTGCGTACAGGTTGTATCCACCGAAAGTTGGCGCTCCTGACACTACAGAATAGATCACGTACGGAGCCACTGTGTATAAGAAAAGGTAACCTGTAAAAGAGAGAAACACTATTTTTTTTATTAAAGACAATATCATTTTTGCATAGCCATAGACAAACAAAAGGCAGCAACAACCGTCATTGGATCGGTCTTTCATTGTTTACATAGACTATGGAGCCAATTACCAAATATATTAGTTATGCTACGTGGTAGGTAAATATTAGAGATTACTTGAACTATAAATCATGCTGAACGGGTAAAATGACAGTTAAAGAAGAGGTGTTTAATTGTCTCATTTCCGTGACAAAAGCAATACTTTTAGCTACTTGCCATTGTCTTTTAGAAAGATTATTCTTTATTAAAAGTACTCCTTTGTATAAGTATCAGAGAAAGACTTTAATCCAAGTTTAGAAGAGACCAAAAGAAGGGCAAAAATCAGAAGTATAGCAGTGTGCAGAAAAATGAAGCGTGAATCATAACTTCAACTCAAGTTTGTTGTCACACTGAATTATTTTCTAACTGGAAGAGAATGATCTTACGCAGGCCTTAGCGATCCTGATTTGATTTCAGTTACTAAAAGGTAAAAACAAAGAAAATGAATATACACTACTACAAAAACTATTTTTAGAGTTAGATCATAACCCATTTTCACAGGTGTTTAGTTAATCCGCTTGTGATCGAAGAACTGTGAAAATAGACAATTTTGACAGGTAAAAAAAAGACCAGCTATAAAAACCTATTATCATAGACGGTTCACTTAAGGAACCATCTATGCTAATAGATATACATATATGGTTTCTTAAGTGGACCGTCTATAAAAATCAATTACTACAGGCGGTTCACTTAAGAAACTATATGTAAAAATCGATTACTACAGACGGTTCCTTAAGTAAACCGTATGTGGTAGTCGGTCCCTGAATCGATGTTTTTTTTGCTGGCAAAAAGTGATTTTTTTTCACCTGAGAAACCATCGCTATCGTGTCGTCACAAGTCACAAGCCACGTTATTTTTTTCACACTATTTTCAGCCTTTGCATTCGGTAGGAATCGAACCCAGGATCCTCCTCGCACGCGAACCTACTTACCAGCTCACCTGTCAAGTACCTATTATAGAAACTGGATAAAATATCATTTTAATTTTTTTTGCCGAAGCATTACAGTGACCCTGAGTACCTTCGGTAAAATAGGAATAAATTTTGCATACGGACTATAATTTCGATATTTTTTTGACTCTACAGACATCTACATAAAAAGTTATGCCGTTTCTCTCCAACTTTGTTGGATTTGGCGAATTTTTCAAGATAAAAAATGGATTGGAAGACTTGCTCTCAGAAGTTTTTGCACTGTTTTCGGAACGCATGTTTATATCCATAGCTATCACTTCTTACATCAAACTTAAACATAAATATATAATGGTTCCTATTCTAAGTACTACTGAGGTGAGAAAAAATAAAATAAAAATAAAAAATATTTGTGACTTTGCTGACACTTGATGACACTTGATACTATTGTTAGCACTAGTATTTCTATAAGCCAAGTCTTGTTGTTGATAGTGGGGGCCTTTGATCTTCTTCTTGTTGATCTTGTTAGAGATGTTGAAGTTAGTAGTATTTTTTCCCTTTATTCTTGATTTTACTTGTATTAATAGAACTTATGGTAACATATATGATCAAAACTTATGTATGAAACATTAACTGATTATTTAGACACCTAAATAATTTCAAATAAAAAAAATTTAACTATAAAGTTGTAGATCTAGGCGAGACTACAATTTCCATATAAAGTTTGTCCCCATCCGAGTTCGTATGAAAAGTTATGAATTTTTTAAGATAGATTATCATCTATTTTTACATACGGTTTCTTGTGTGAATCGTCTTTGAAAATGATACTCTATTTCTACATATGGTTCACATAAAAAATTCTCTATGAAAAAATTATTACCACATACAGTTTCTTATATAAACCACTTGTGTTAATCATCCTATTTCCACACGCGATCCACATAAAGAGTCATCTGTAAAAATATCATTTCTACATACGATTCCTTATGTGAATCGCCTATAGTAATAATTTTATTTTTATATACGGTTAAATAAAAAACCGTCTGTAAAAATAATCTTTTATATAGGCAGTTCATATAAAAAACTATCTTTAAAAATTAACTTATTTTTATAAACAGTTCACGTAAATAACTAACTATAAAAATTTATTTTCACGAACGATCAAAACCGTAGGAAGTCACCATAAACTGCCCAGACGAGTTTTCGTACCGCACGTGAAAAGACACTCTAAATGCCTTAAAAAATAATTTTTCTATAGTGATAGGTACAAAAGGAAGTGCCCCACGCGTTACTGTTGTCCCAGTAGCTACACAGCATGGAAAATTGCAGCGAACAATTCAGGTAGGAAAAAACGAAAGAAGATAACAGGTTGGAAAGTTAGATGTAACTGTAGTCCCAGTAGCTACTGAAAATTGCAGCGAACAATTCAGGTAGGAAAAACGAAAGAAGATTACAGGTTGGAAAGTTAGATGTATATTTGTAACATGATAGTATATTTGTAACATGATAGTATAGGATCTATTACTAACAAATTATGTAATTACATGGGGTGAATGATTGCAGAAGTCAAATTTAAATTTTAATTCATCTTAATAAAAATTCACTTTATTCTCGTAATTAATTTTGGACATATTGATATTATATCACAAAAATGATGTACAAAATGATCTGTTTATTGCCATCAAATTTTAATAGTAGAGACTTGACAATATTATAAAACTATCCTAACAATAATCAAATCAATTGGATCTCTATATCAAGAGTTATATGACTTTTATAAGCCGACTATGATAGATAGTGACAAAAATAGATTAAACCTTAATTTTATGATTATGTAAGAATTATGACAAACTTTTTAGAACCATATTTAGATGCTTATGATGATTTTTGATGGATCAAATCAAAATAAATTACGTTGACTGGCACGTCCCAAATTCTATAATCACATAATTAAGTATAATTATGCTTCTTAAGTATTATGTTTAATTTTGTGTAATTTTTGTTTTATAACTCTAGCGCAATTTGTTTCATGTCAATCGGATGAGAGAATCGAATTCGGGAGAGAAAATGATTGAATTCGCAGTCAAAATAGATTTTTTTCTCTAAAACGTGAGCCCCACATGTAGGCCAACCACCCCAACCACTCTCCCTCTCTCTTGGGCAGCCCCACCTGCCCCTCTCCCTCTCCATTCCTATGCTCCCCACCGGCCAAGGAAGCAAGGGAGCTCCCCCTCACTCTTCCTCTCACTCCCTCTCTCTTTTCTTCCAAAATTCGAGCTCAAAAGGATGATTCGATGTGAGTATGTGGTACCATTACGATCACAAGCTCACAAGCATTCCATTTCTCCAATTTGTTTGCTCATTCCCGAAGGATTTGAGCCGATTTGGATGTCTTTTGGTGTTAGGGTTGAAAAGTGAAGAACGCCGGAATTCTTCGATTTCCCACCATTTTCTTTATCACCCGACGGCCACTAACCTTCACAAGTGTCGTGGGTAAGTCTCTTAGGCTCCCCATGGCATGAATTCGTGATTCGATTGGTCGATTTCGCAAAAGAGTGAAATTCATGAGTTTTTATGAGTTTAACCCTAAATTGAGGAATTAGATGAATTTGAGTTAGGAATGGAGTTGCTATGTTGTTAAGTGAGTTCTAGAATCCTTAAACTAGCTCAAACATGTTCCCTTTTGGTTTGGAGAAGATCGCAATTCGTTTCGAGTATTTTTCCCCTCAAAACAGTCCAGTTCTAGAGGTACCTCGGAGTATCTGCCTTCCCCAGAGTCTCCGGGCGAGCCCCAGCCGAAAATAACAGAGAGGCGCTGCCGGAGAGTCTCTCGGAGTCTCCGGTACCCTGAAGTATCCGGGTGCACTGTTCATATAAGGATTTTTCTCCTATGCTGATAACTTATAAAATTCATAATTAATTCATATAAACTCCAAAAATCATAAAACTAATTTTGTTGGTTTCATAATAAACTGCTCTATCTATTAAAAATATCTCCAGCCATTAAATGTTGAATTAAATTTTTGAGGCTAATTAATTATGCTTAAACTTCATTAATTCACCATTAATTCTTTACAAGTCCAAAATAGATGAAACCAATTTTGCTATTCTTCTTATGACTTGTTCTAGCTAGGAAAAATATTTTCCTACATTTTAAAGAATATTTTCATAGCATTTTATCATTTACACCCTGTAGCTTAGATTGTTGCATTTCATTTATGCTTATCATTGCACGCGTTATGTTTCTTAGAACACGCCGATCCATCGATCCTGGAGATCGAGGTTGATCCCGAGGCACCGCACCTTTGTGAACCAGTGCATCAAGGCAAGCAACCTATTATGTTTGCATATTGCACCCGTTTAATCGAATTGAATGAAGTCTAAAATTGATAAATTATTCTGGTGTATGTTTGCATATTTAGTGAGTTATTGTCGGGTATAAATGGGTAGATCCTATGTTGAATTGCATATCCTCTACTTGAGATGTTGTTTATCAATACCCTTGTCGCCTTGAATATGCTGTTGTCTAGATTACAAATTAATCGAAATGCTTAGCAATGCATAGGTCTTTTGGTAGAAGTCGAGCGGTGAATGATTTCATCTTTCGCGAGTATTGGCGTTATTTACTTTTGTTATGATCACAATGTCGGATATGGGTTGATGATAGTTGGTTGAGTGGTGAGTATGAGATGAGATGTAGGCGGTATTAAGGGTGTCATCTGCCCTCAAAGAAAGTTCGGGGGTAGTTCAGGAAGAGAACCCGAACACCGTAGGCCGCTTGCATCGTTTAAGGCCGATCGTCGGGGTAGTTGACTTTAGCACTTATCTTACTTACCACATGCCGATCTAATGGTAAGGCGAGTCGAATACTTTCGCAGCTATGGCTTTGTGGGCGTGGACATCGACGGTGTGAGCGGGCGAGCTTGTAAGAGGTACTAGTTTGCTCCGAGAGTAGTTTTAGTATCGCCGCGTCGAGCGATGCATGCCCCACATGGTTGGGGCTGATTGGGAAAGATTGACACGGGTACCCCTTGTGTGCACTTTAGCGAGTGGCACAAGCCGTATGGTTCCCGAGTCGTGTGGGTCCAGGAGTATCCCCCTGCAGGATGTATAAATATTTCGAAATGCTGAGCTCTCGGTCATGAGCATGCTATTATTTCATTTGCATCTGGTCGTAGAGTTTCGATTGTGGTTGTGGTTGGTTATGTGGGAGATGGACGAGTTGGTTCTTGGTTACATATATACTCATGTTAGTTCTAGTTTTATGTTTATGTTGGTTACAATTACCTTTATGTTCAGTTGGTATATGCAGGGTAGAATTATGTTGTTTGTTAAGTTAGTTGCTGACACATAGATGTCTAGATTGCTTACCGCTTATGTTTAATATAACCATGTGGCTTTATCCTTGCTAATGGCTCAATGCATAATCCTTGGAGTCGAGCTATGTTTATGTGCTCTATATGGTTTAAGTCTTGCGAGTACCCTTCGTACTCATGCCTGCGTTTCAGGTGCTGCTGGTAAGGAAGATGCGGTGTTTAGCTACTTCGTGCCTACCGATCTTGATAGTGGGCAAGAGTAGTGTATCCTACTCTGAAAGTGACGCTTTTGGGATGGTGTCTAAGGGCATGTAGCGTCGTTCTCTTTTGTTGTTTATAAGTTTAACTTTTCGCTGCGTAGTTCTTTTGTGGTTAGGAGTTGAGGGGTTTTTGTCTCCTCCTAACTTACTTTTGTTGTAAATTATTGAAATTGGTTGCATGCTTAATACTTGTAATATAAATATTTATTACTCGCTCTTTATTAAGCTATGTTGTGATGTACCTGTTGGAAGGCATGTGTTCCGATCCTTAGGCACAAAACACGTGCCGGGATTACCGGGATGATACTCTGGTTAATCATCGATGTTGTGATTATGAATAATGATCCTCCTGATAATTAATTAGGATATTATTTGAACGGTTCCTTACATTAACCGAGTGATAAAAAGTCAATATCGAGAGACAAAATAAAGAACGCGGAGAAAGAACAAAATTACTGACTTATCAACTTACAAAATTTAATCTCCATTGTATAGATGAGTTCATAAGATAAATCGCTACAGTACCTAAAAGAGACTCACAAAATTCTAAACCCAAGATGGTTCTTTTTTTGTCTTAAAAAACTGACGAAACTCTCTCTGTTCGGTTTTTTTAGTCAGAACATTAGAGTTCAATTCGATCTGTTGTTCCCGTCCGAGAATTTCACGACTTCAAGCCCGGGGCACATGGTTAGAATCCTAACTTTAATTATTTTTTATATATATCGGTACTGTATAGATCAAAATCTCTAGAATACAATTATTATTGGATGGATCAGAAGATAAGTATAGATAACTTAAAGAGCCATTACATTTGTAATGTTTATGCTACTAATTATTGTAGTTGTTAAATTTAAGTGGTTTTCTATTTTTAATCTATTACCTAAGATATGTATGTATTTTAGATGTAGCCTACGTACTATTAGTAATGTTTAAATTTTATATGCCTATATCATATACATACTCTATCTTATATTCAATATGATTTTATCATTTCACTTATATATATTTATTCTATTTTCACTTAAATATTTTCTAATATTTTATTATTTTTATCCTTAAATAAATCTTAGGATTTTTATTGTTTTTATAAAAATAAAACTGGACTAACTACTCTGAGAGAACGGCAGCGCTAACCACCCCTTATGGACAGTAAGAGACCTAACTTTCCTCAGGGATGGTAAATGGTTGTGCCACCGTGATATGATTACATACTCTGGAAGGTCTACAGCTTTTTCAAAGGATGGTATGAGTCTACTCTCTTAAATCTTTTCATCAGGTATATTTTTTAAATATTTATGTTAAAAAATGTAAAAATAAAAAAACCGAGCGCGACCACCTGACCTGACCCTCTGCTCACGCGCACATGGGCCGCCTCAGCACCCGCTTAGGCTGACTCCGGCACGCCTTGGCCCATCGCGCTTGTGCGCCACCAACCGAACCACCAAGCCGCCCGCACTCTGGCCTAGGCCGACCATCTCCTGGGCTACTCCCAGTCGTGCACGCGCTTACCTTGCGCGCTCCAACCTCAACGCCCGACCGGGCCGTGCGGCTGCCACCTCCGACTGTTGGGCAACCAAGCTAAAGGCAGCCAGCACTACTGTGCACATGAGCCCTGGACCACACCCGACCGAGTGCCATCCTACCTGCCTGAGCCACAGAAAGAGTTCATACCTCCAGAGTCAAAAAAAAATTCATACCTCCTGTGCACAAACTAGGTTGCTACCTACTGCACACACCAGGTCCAACCACGATTCCACGTGATCTACAGCGTGACTGTCGATACCGGTTTAATTGCAAACCAATCTCATCTATATGAAATCAATTTTAATATATAGCAACTTCATTAATAATAATCATTACAATATTCATATCTTAATTAAATAAATCTTCTTAAAAAATGACTTTCAAGGTTGAAGAATCAAATAAACTCTAAACGAACTACGTGTACTCTAATCCTTTATGACTTCTCCACATGCACGATCGATATAGAATTCATCGTAGAATGATTCATCCCTGGCGAACTCCTCAATAACTTCTCCAACTGAGTGTTTGGTGATAACAAGAGTGAACACTTGTCGTACTCAGCAAGTTGTGAAGGAAATAATATGTATATGAAGCCTTGACAATAATACGTCAATATGGCTCTTTTACATAAATCAACATTTAATTAAAGAAAAACATTTAAAAAAGATATAGTAATTAAGTAAATAATTGTAATTAACCAACCACCTCAGGATTTCAACTTTTCCACATATCAATGAAGGTTTTCACCACCAAGGCTGAACAAATAAACCACCTCAACCAGAGTTCCCTTCACCATGATTGACAATACCTTAAATATGATTCCCATTATCATAATTGATCAAACTAACCAAACCATCAAGTTTTAATCATGGTAGATTTTTCATTTCACATGTAACCGTGAGCAAGGCTGATTAAACAATTTTATACTCTGTAGATGTCACAGACTTTACCCACAAGATGTTTCATCCTATTTTTCCGAGCATCCATTGACCGATGGAAAAACTTTTACACACTTTCGAGGTGTGTGCTAAGAATCCGCTGCAAAGCCTTTACAATACTCATCTCAGCATGTGCATACCTGCTAAGTTTTCACGACCGCGTGAATTCACCTCAACAACGTAAGCCCCCTCTTGCGCCCATGGAACACCCTATAAGTACACCCTTCAATTCCACACAACTAGATGTTCTACACTATGCTAAGATTATGCAAATTAATTAGCTAGACGCATCTTATACCGGGCTTATGGTTGCACTGTAAACAGGAAAGTGTCACACCATGAATCGGTCATTATATTATACCACTTGCTCAAATCCCTATACCACGTTGCTTCAAAAATTGTATCATCATTTTTTTTTATCATTGTTGCATAGGGCCATTATCATATTCATTGAACCATTATCATGATCACCGTCCTAAAGAAAAGCTAAGCATCATCTACCCTTCCAAAACCCAAACCATAACCAAGCTACTAGGGTAAAGTTTAACTGTTGGGATTTCTGATAAATTATTAGTATGCATATTGTAAAATAAAATATTTTAAAAACTGAGATAAATATGTTAAGAATACAATTTATCTTAAAATATACTCACTTGGATATTCAAAGTCTTTATCATGCAATCATTGTAGCTCCTCTGAAATATTGGTGTCTACTCACAACATACGTGAAAAGGCAACACATAAACACTACGATTAAAAAAGAATAAAATAGCACACAACAAATATCATCACACACAAGTTATTATTTTATAAAACAGATCAAAACAGAGCTAGGATTAACAAGTTATTATTTTATGAAGGTCAAAATAGGACAAAAAAGATTACTACAGATCAACTAATGTTGCTAGTAATTTTCTAGAATTTTTCAGAGTCATCTATGATTTTCTAGGTTTTTTCTAGATTTTTATAGTATTTATTTGAATAATAAAATTATATAACAGAATTAAATAAACCTATAAAATATTATTAAAAATTATTCTCTTAATTATTATTATTTTTTAAATTGCACCTCGTATCATCCATCTAGTCATGATCACTCAGATTAGATCGGATGGCTCACTTCGTCTCCTTCGTCCCTGACGCTGAGGACAACGACATAGAGAGGTCTCACGGTGCCGCGACACCAGAGAGCGGCGAAAAGCTCATAGTCGTGCTCCAAACCGATGAGCGACAAAACATGACCACGTGCTCACAAAGAACACGGCTGGGCTACGGGTTGACGTCGGCGATGCGCGGGTGAAGCTAGCAACGGTGAGTGGTGGCTTGAAGCTTTGGCTATCAAAAAAATAGGGCTAAGGTTGTGCTAGAGGATCAATAAGCTAGGTCAAAGCTGCGCAATGCTTTGAGTAGGATATGGGGCCGTATATTTATACATGGGTGGTTCTGCTATATGCAAATCGACTCGGATTTGAAACGAGGTGGTAGCGGCAGTCGAAACTCTAATCTGATGATTCAAACAAGCTCGACTTCCTATCTCTCGGGCAAAAGCTCGCATATTGTCCTTCTTTGGATTCTTCCTCCTTTTGATCCATAGCTTATCTCTAATTTTATAGCGCAAAATTGATCTCCTTCCCATGCATTTGGCGGATTTGTTCGTGAGGCCTTCTCAAGTTTGGCTTGGGCTTTGGAAAAACCAGCACGAGCTTGAGCTTCTAGAGACCACGACAAATCCGTTTTGGTAGTTAGGCGCGATCTTCGACTGGAACATGATGGTGTCCACGAATGCGGTGGTGGCTGCGCCTGCTGCTGAGTAGAAAGAAGGGGGAGAGAGAGAGAGAGAGAGAGAGAGAGAGAGAGAGAGAGAGAGAGAGAGAGATGGGCCTAGCTGCTCAGAGAGAGAGAGAGTGGGTTGGTCGGGTTGTCTGGCCAAACGGCCCAAGGCAAGAGAGAAGGGAGGATGGGGAGTTGGGCCAGTTGGGTTGGTTGAGGGAGTTTTGGCCCAGGTCACCTTTTTCTATTTTCTTTCTCTCACACATATACTAGTATATACATGTACATGTACATCACATACCTTCTTTGTATACATCTATATTAGCCCACATATATATATATATATATATATATATACTTTAATAAGAAAATATCCCTCAATTTATATATGTATTTATATATATAACACATATACTCTCATATATGCATATATAAACATATATACACACAAGGCGTGTCACGGGAGAGGTGCGGTTTAATTAGTACCACATAGAGTAGCTAAGCTGCAGCGTGACCGCATGGTACTATGAAATAAGGCGTGGCTTCTCATTGCAACTGATATATTTTTCAGCTTTTAGCTAAATCAAATGTAGTATCTGTTCCTATCAATTTAATATTAATATCTGATATGTGAGCTATGTGCCCACTTTGATATTAAAATTTATTTTTTATGAAAGAGGATCCACTTTATTGGCTTGCTATTGGGGGTCTTACATGTCACCTAGACGTTGCACTACAGCTTGGGGCTGGTGCACCCTAACCAAATCAAATCAATGTTGGTTAAGTAACTTGGAAGCTTAATTACGGGACCCACATGTTATAATTGTTCAGGGTGGGGTTTTCTGATACACTTATGCGGCAAATGCCGCGGGGTTATATGTCACATGCCATTTTACAAGGGTTTTTTAGACAACGACCACAAAACAGTGACTATTTACTAGGGTTTTTTTAACAACTACCACAAAACAGTGACTAGAACGCATTGTTAATGGCACGGAAGATGGGTCTATGTGTTGCTAGCGCTTCTGTGGTTTGAGCCACTTGACGTAAAATGTGACCATTATGCTCCTCTTGTCTTTGAACTGGTAATCCTCTTCACCGACCCGTTTGAGTCCATTAAAGTGAAAAAGGGAAAGAGAAGGATATGATAACCAAACCGGATGGGCCTCCCCTCTAAGGCTTCGTTTGGCTGCTGGGGAACAATATACATGGGGAAATTCATCCCAACGTGGATTGGGTGAATCCATGACAAACCCATCAATCATCGTAACGTTTGGTTAAAATGGAAAGCAACAAAGAAATCTGAAATTGAACGTACAATCACAAAGAGAGAGAGAGAGAGAGAGAGGAGGTATCCTAGGAACGAGGCGATGGGGAGGTGCGCGAGACGAAGCCGGCCACAAAAATTAGCATCAACACCGTCAATCCACCTTTTTTTTTTCTTTCATCTTCCTCCACTCCGGCTCACCACAGTAGAATTAATCCCATCCAAGGGCAGAGCTAGAATTGAACGATAAAGGGGTCGAGCATATACAAACTTGAATCGGTTCTAAAATCTATTAAATTGATCTAAATAAAAAGTACAATTTTCTGTTAATATTGGTTAATATATTTTCTATTTTTTTAAAAACAAAATATAAGTGTTGCGATGAATCCATGTTCCATTATCATTTTAAAACATCTTTTTTCTTATTTATACATAAATTCTCTCATAGTAACAAATTATAATCTTTCCTATAATAAATAATGATAGCTATCTATTCAACTCCTAATATTGCTTTTTCTAGTTCGATATTGGCTTACCATAGTAATTACAAAAAAAATCTATAGCTAAAAATAACTAGACCTCGGGTCAATAAAGAGTAGAGTAATATAACATAAATCATAATAATTAAGGACAAACACTTTAAAATTGATAAAGTTTGACAAGAAAAAATATTTCATTTAGATGATTCACAATAACTATGTGTAGTAAAATTATACTTGATGGCATCTAATACCTAAAATATGTTTAAAAAAATATAATACTCGAAACATATGTAATAGATAAAATAAGCTTATATACCAATTAGATCTTAAGTTATTTAGTTTTTATATATTGCTAATTACACACAAATACACACAAATATATATATATATATATATATATATATATATATATATATATATATATATATATATATATATATATATATATATATATATATATATATATATATATATATATATATATGTAAGCTATTCTATAGCCGGCCATAAAATATCTCATAGCTTATTCTATGGCCACCTAAATTTACGTTACTTGGATTACAGAGTTATGACATCACGACTTACTACTTCATTGATACTTACACATAGATTTACTATCGATTTATTGTAAATCACATGTCAAATTATCATAAGTATCTTTATTAAATGTCATAAATTACAATATCACGGATCACTATATAACAACCAGACACAAAATAATATCTCACTATATATAAACATAGGGGGCCAGGCCCCTAGCCGCCACCCTTGTCTCCGCACCTGCCCCTATCAAGGTGACCATGGTTTCACCGCTTTTCCCTTGAGAGTACCCAAATGTAAAGTTTTCCTTGCTTTCTGTCGTTGATTCCACATGAAGGGGGCAAGCATGTTGTGATAGTGATCGAGGAGATGAGGGTAACAACGTATGATGGTCAAGAAGAGGAAGAGAGCAGAAGCTAATGAGGCATCGGATGCGGCGCCGCGCTTCATTAGGGAAACGATCTCGACTTAAGGAGGATTTGCTCTTCTTCCCTGTGGATTGGGCCCGTATTTTCGTCACATCCTCACCCAAATGCACTCATGGGCCAGATGTGAAAAGTTCACCCATGTGTCATATCGATTTTTTTTATTTTTACAGTTTCTAATATAAATATTTACAAAAATATACCCTGCATGAATAGATTTGCGAGAATAAACACCTATCGTCCTCTCAAAGGACTGCAACCCTTTCAGAGGGTGATAAACACGTCACGGTAGCACGAGCAACCCTTATCGCACTCTCATGGGGCGATTAGGCCTACGCCACTCTTACTGCCCCTTGAAAGGTCAGTTAGATCCCACTCCGTGCTCATCATCTCTTACCGTCCTACGAGAAGGTGGTTATGAAAGCCTTGTCTCCCTGAGGGGGCGATTAGGAAGGGGCAGTGTCTAACCGCCCTCTCAGAGGATGGTAGTGCCTAACCGCCCTCTTATAGGTGGTGAGTCTGAGGGTGACCCTCTCACGGACGGTAAGGGTGACGTGAGCCTAACCGTTCCATAAGAGGATAGTAGACACCTGTTCTCATACATCTTTCTATCAAGGATATATATTTTTTAAATATTTATATTAGAAAATAAAAAAAATAAAAAATACCATTTCCCTGTCTATTGAGCCTCGATCCACGGCCTACCAAAAAAAAGGCCTAACTCGTTACGGGCTTATAAGTTCAGTCCAAACAATTATTATACGCACGCAAGGAACGGAGCTGTTTAATTAGTACCACGCACAGGAGGGGTACTATAAAACAAAACGTGGCTCCTTGTTGCAACTCATATTTCTCGTGGCTTATTGGCTAAGATCAACTACAGTATATGTTCTTGTCAGTTTAATATATGTGCATCCGTGAGCTATATATCTACTTCTATATTAAATTTATTTTCTGTGGGGGAGGACCCATTATAGTTGCTTGCCATTGGGACCCTCACTTGTCGCCTACGCCTTGCATTGCAGGCTAGGCCAGCGCACCCCCAATCAAATCAAATTCAATCATTGATTCATCGTTTAACTGGAAGAGCGGTAATTGTTTGTTGCCGCTATGAGGCCTGAACATTTGTGCTGCTTGCAACCTGTTCCTGGGCTTAGATTGCCACCCTTGGTTGGCTCTCAATTGATAGGCACGTACTATCAGTTGCTGGGCGTTTTGGAACACCCAAATTAGGCCACTTTGACGGCCCAACTGCATCCTTTATTTCCATTCCTGTTCGTTTATTTCCAAGCTCTGAATTCCAAATACTTACTCTTCTCATGAAAGAAGAGAAACTTTAAATTCTGGAACAAATAAAGCAGGACCCTGCTTCTTCAAGTCATTACTTATTGGGATTTCTTCTTGAACAGCACAGGGCTATAATTTTTTTTATCCTACAACTTTTTTTTAGCCTCAAGGGCTATTATTATATTGAAACTGAAATGGGCTGTCATCATGCATCAGGAAACACAGCAAAAGCACCAGTTTAAGTAGCTATAGATTGCGGCAAAAAAAAAAAAAAAAAAACCGGTCAATTCCTTTCAAGGTCATACAACTAACTACTGAGATCTTCACCTTCCCACTACCAAAATTATGCGTAACACTGTAATATTTTTAGCGAACTTGATATCAGTTAAGGTATTTGATTTTCTGCGTAAGATAACTCAACGAGGAGGAATTGGCAAGAAACGAAAAATGTTGATTTTGTAGTAGTAACAAAACTATTCAACATTTGTTCTATGATTGCCACTTCGCTAAGTTTATTTGGAGGACCGAACAAGTCACCTTTGGTTTACATCCTCTAAGTAGTGTTTGCAATATGTTTGGTTTATGGTTACGTAGGATTGATGTAATACTAAGAAAACAAATTTTGGTTGGTGCGGGTGCATTATGTTGGGCACATTGGCTAAGCCAAAATGATGTTTTTGACAAGAAAAAAGTTGACACTTCTATGCATGTTATCTTTAGAGCTACTTACTATATGTTGATAGCAAAAAATAACACGGCTAAGATTTTTTTTGTCAACAGCAGATGTTCCGGTGTTTAGGTCATATCGTCACCGGAATATCCGGTGGGTAGAGTAGGTTAGTGCGAGTAAATCTTGTAGATCTCCTAGAAAATAGTCTGGTGAAGCATCTGGTGAGAGCGCCTGATTATTCGGTGAACACAGATAGTTTTTGCAGAGGGATCAGATCTCTTGTAAATTGTTCCAGCGAAGCCTCCAGTGTAGACACGTTGTATGCCAGAACATCCGGTGTTCATTAAGTAGAGTTTAGGGTTTCAGCCTGGTTGATATCGCCAGATGTTCCGGTGGTCATTGTTCTAACCTGACCATCTGGTGTTCAGTCCGAGTCTGACTCGATTTTGATTTTTAGATATGTTCAAATTCTTTTGGTAGTTTTGACCAAACAAGGCTTGTGTAGGTAGGTTTTACGGATGAGAAAGAGTCATATTCCTATTTTCATAAGGCTTGTGCAATCAACAGTCAATCGTCAAATTTCTGCACCTACCTTTTGTTTTCCTTCTATTTTTGCCACCTAAGGTAGTGTAGACACCGCCATGAACACCTAGGGCTTGCCGAAGTTGGTAATTTGTTGCTTTGCTCGTAAAGCATCCGTGCTATATCATTCTAGTTCAAAATTCTTTGCTATTTTGTCTTGTAAAAGAGTCATGTGTTGCTGTGAAAAGCGATAGTTATTAATGATTTGTGTGTTGCGCGGGTTGCTAAATCTTGCGCCAACATAAGTTGGCAACTCCGCTGGGGAATGAGGCTTCTCCATCACTGCACCAAGGATTTTGGTAGGCAACTCCCTGTTGTCCGACCATAGCTAATGAGGAGGCCAAAATCAACCCCGACAACATCATTGCACCAATGCTCAAAGAACTACCTAAAGATGACCGCCGAGCTACTGAGGCTCAAAAGCGGGATGTGGAGAAGCTGATGCTTGCATTCTATCAAAAGACAAGACAAGGGGTGATTAAGAAGAGCGATCCAATGCCGATCATCTACACAAAACTAGAGGTGAAGCCCAGTGTAAGTGATTCTCCTCATGCTTTGCAAGAAAAAATCATGTATATGGTTGATCAATATGTAGGTGCTGCTATGTGTAACAAATTTGGTGCATTTGCTAAAGGTTTATATCGATCACTCAATAGCCGTTTTGAATCTATAACTCTTGAGATGCAAGGTATTAGAGATACACTAAAGCAACCCCTATCGCATGATGCTAATGCTTCAATGTCTAGAATTGATAGTAAAATTCAGCAAGACCTTTTTGATTCATCAGCAAAATTTATACAACCTATGCTTATACAACAAGGCACGCCGATGCAACAAATTCATAGCCAAACTAATACTCTAGGTTCGGCTAATATTGTGACATCACCGCTTACTACACTAAATTTTATTAAACCAAAAGTCACGTCATTTGTTTTTCCAGTGACAAATAATTCATCTAGTATAACTAACTCGGTTCCATATGCAGCTAGTCAAGGTAGCCAAGTTAATGAAACTTCAATAAGCATGCCGATAGTTCCATATAATACTGTAGCATATAGTACACCCCCTATACCTCCACAAGGCTATGACATCCCTTATGGTCCATTGCCAGAAGCTTATTATAATATGCTTCCACAAAGTACTCTATATATGTAGCCTGTAGTGTCGTATTCTCATGATACATCACAACCACAACCTTTTAGGTAGGAACAACAAATTAATGCAACTCCTACTCAGCCCACGGCCGAGAACCTTTGAAGCATGAAAGTATTAGAGATCAAATGGCTAGTCTTTTGAGGGAATATTTTAGGGTAAAACCTAAGGGTAGAGCATGTGTTTATCAAAAATCTTATCCTAGTTATTATGATACAATTCCATATCCTCGTGGGTTTGAAGTGCCTGATTTTGTTAAGTTCAATGGGGAGGATGGTAGAACCACAATAGAACATATAGGACAGTTTCTTGCACAATGTGGTGAGGCCGGTGGTAATGATGCTTTCAGGTTGAGACTATTTCCTTTATCACTTTCTGGTGATGTCTTTACTTGGTTTACTTCGTTTGCACCGAATTCTATTCATACATGGGCACAACTTGAGCAAACGTTTCATGAGTATTTTTATACCGGAGACACACAGCTGAGGTTGATACACTTAACATCAGTTACACAAAAATATAATGACTATGTCTCTGAATATATTAGAAGATTTAGAGATACTAAAACTGATGTTTTAATGTGGCGCTCTTCGATAGAGATCTTGCGGAACTAGATTTTTCTGGTTTGCTTTCACATATAAAAGAAAGGTTAGAGGGGTAAGAATTTTCAGATGCGAACCAAGCATTACAGCAGGCTCTAGCTCAAGAAAGTCATGCCAAAGAGTACAGAAAATTCTAAAAATTTAGTGAGAAGAATAAAGTTGATCATCATGGTACGAGGAGGGTGTTGATATATGTGTAGCTGAGTGGGCATGGAAGTCTAAGTTTAAACCATTTGTATGCTCCTCTTTGAAACCGACTCCATAAAAGAATTGGCAGAAAGAGACAAAATTCACATTTGGTGTTTCTACATGTGATAGGATACTTGATCTTTTGCTACAGGAAAAATAAATTAGTTTACATCATTATCATGTCATTCCACCAGTGGAAGAATTAAAGAAGCATGCATATTGCAAGTGGCACAATTCTTATTCACATGCTACTAATGATTGTAATGAAGGACGATTGAAGTTTGCTGAAAATTCAAAGATGAAGCTAGATTGTGATTCATTCCTTGTCAACATGGTGAATTTTGAAGGCAAGAAGGTCTTGATTCGGCCAACTCAAGCCAAATCAACTAAAGGCAAGGAGGTGGTTATTGGTGATATTGTGAAACCAATGATGATCAAACCGAAGAGCCCGAAGATTGATCGTTGGAAAGTGAATGAAAACAAGAGCAAAGCCATCAAGAAGCTTGAAAAGCCAAAACCCATATTCAGCCCACTTTTGGCTAAATATGAGAGTGGCAAAACCAGCCAAAGGGGAAGCAACCAGCCGAATACTTTCAAGCATCCAAGATCACCTTTGAAGCATGAGTTCAAAGGGAGAAAAAGGCAATGAAAGAATAATATTATAGCAGCTTCGTTTCCTCCTTTCGGGCCGCCAATGCCTATGATGCGGGGGCCTCCTCTTGTGATGTTTCCTCCGTGGGGTTGGTGTGGACCTTGGGCGCCACCTTCTATGCCATTTGAGTCATTTCATCTAGGGTGTACAACACCAAGGCATTCAACATTTGATAGATTATCTCATCTTAGACAAGACCAGTTTGATTCAAGAAATCGGTCAAATGATTAGAGGGATAGAAGGGATGTTAAAAAGTTGTACCATGTGAAGGATATGGGTGTTTAAAATGAAAAACCAGATCTAAATCAGAGGGGAAAACAGCTGGTTGCTGAGGAAAACAAAGTTCAAAAATAATTGGTTAATGGTAGTTTGAGTGGTAGCAACAAAGAGGAAATTGTTGGTACTGATCCTGTGAGTAAAATGGCGCCACCTACAGTAGTGCAAAATTCCATGACGCCAAAGATCAAAGGAATTGTTTCTATGGCCAAACCGATTGGTAGTTCAGATGAACAAAAGGTTGAAAGGAAAATATCCTTGCTGCTTGGAACTAAACCATAGCCCCGATGGTGTCCTCGAGGTCTCTCACACTCCCAAAAGAGAAGGTTGTAGAGATTACGCAAGCAAGAATTGGGGGAGGCTCAAACTGAAAAGGTGAGAGATGAAGTATTTAGTGAAATCAAGCCGATGATGCCTATCCGGAAAGAATGGAGAGTGAAGAAAGTTGAAGTGCCTGTGGTGACAACTAGTGATGATGAGGATGACATGCTAGAAGACTCTCCGATGATTAGAGATGATACTCCACCCTATGATGGTATGGATGTTAATATGGTTTTTGTTTTACCTTCAGAATTTTGAGCTATTGATGAGGAGGTTGCTCAATTAAATCTTGATCCGAAGGAAGCTATATTTGGGAAGGCTAAGGAATCATGCCAACACATGAAACCTGTTGTATGTTAAAGGGCATATTGAAGAAATAAGACGATTTTACTTGGGGGGAGGGTAGAACAGCAACAAGCCTTTGAGGAGATAAAAAAATACTTGTCATCACCTCCCATACTTAGGGCGCTTGAAGCTGGAACTCCATTCCAGTTACATGTTGCTGCACAAGAGACGATGATAGGTGCTATCCTCACGCAAGAAAGTGGATGGAAGGAATATGTGATAACTTATTTGAGTCGGCGTCTCTTGAAAACAGAAACAAGGTAAGTGTTTATTGAAAAATTATGTTTGTCCTTATATTATGCATGCATCAAGTTGATACATTATTTGCTTTCTAGTACTTATGTGGTTGTATGCCAAACTGATGTTATTAAATATATGTTGCAATGGCCGATTTTTAGTGGTAGAATCGAGAAGTGGGCATATGCTTTGACTGAATATGATTTGGCTTATGAACTATTAAAATCTATGAAAGACCAAACTATAGCTGATTTTATTGTTGATCATCGTATTGATAATGATATGTTGATTGGTGTTTTTGTGCGCATCCATGGATATTATGTTTTGATGGCTCGGCTTATAGAGAAGGTCGAGGTGTTCGTATTGTTTTAGTTTCACCTAGAGGTGTTGTTTTTTAAATATCAGTTCGCTTAGAGTACTTTTGTACCAATAATTAAGCCGAGTATGAAACTCTCTTGTTAGGTTTATAAATTTTAGAATCCATGGGTGTGAGAAATATAGAGGCATTTGGTGATTCATTATTAGTGGTATATCAGGTTTCGAAAGTTTTTCAATGCTTTGATGGATCACTAAATAGCTAGGATAGATGTTTAGATATTATAACAACTTTGGATGATTTTACCATCACTCACATATCTAGAGAAGAAAAAATGAGGGCAAATGACTTAGCGTAGCAAGCATCCGGTTATCGAATAAGTAGAGGGATGTTCTTCGTGTTAGAAAAACCATTGTTAGCTTGTGCTAATGCTTCTTTGCCTGAACAATAGGGGGGCGGTTTGATTTTGCCAAAAGAATCAGGTCTGTCCACACCTAGAGATTGGAGGAAGCCGCTAATCGAATATTTAGAAAATCCTAGCTCATCGGTAGATAGGAAAATTGGGTGACAAGCTTTAAAGTATTTGGTGTTGGATGGTGAATTGTATCGTCGAACCATAGATGGGTTGCTTCTAAAGTGCTTATGTTCAGAGCAAAGTAAAATTGCTACGAGTGAAGTACATGAAGGGATTTATGGTACACATTAGTCGGCTCACAAAATGAAATGGTTGTTAAAGAGGGTTGGTTTTTATTGGCCGAATATGTTAGAAGATTGCTTTAGGTATTACAAATGATGTGAAGCATGTCAAAAATTCGGTAATACACAATTAGTTGCTGCTTCTATGTTGCATCCTAACATTAAACCCTGGCTGTTTCATGAATAGGCTTTAGATTTTATCGGCTAAATTTATCATTCATCTTCCAAAAGTCACTGCTCTGTTTTGGTTGCTACGGATTATTTTACAAAGTGCACTGAGGCTGTTCCATTGAAGAATATGACACATAGAGAGGCAATCAAATTTATTTTGGAGCATATCATTTATAGATTTGGCATTCCGCAAACTTTAACTACCGATCAAGGTTCTTATTTTATTTCTCATCAAGTGCATGAATTTGTTGAATCATTTGGGTTTAAGCTTCTCAATTCCTTACCTTATTATGCTCAAGCCAATGGACATGCCGAGTCAAACAATACGACTTTGATTAAGCTCATAAAGAAGAAAATAGCGGAGTATCCAAAAAGATGGCACGAGGTTTTGAGTGAAGCATTGTGGGCTCATCGCATATCTAGATATAGTGCTACTAAAGTTACTCATTATGAACTAGTGTATGGACAAGAGGCTATTTTACCCATTAAGGTAAACCTTGGCGCTTTAAGGGTGGCACGATAAAATGACTTGTCAGTCGTGGATTATTATGATGCTATGATGGATAGGATATATGGTATCACCGAAGAAAGATTGAGAGCGTTGAGAAAGATAAGTTGAGAGTGGCCAAAGTTTATAATAAGAAGGTGAAAATATCATTTTAGATTGGGGACTTAGTATGGAAAACAAATTTTCCCAAGGGAACAAAGAGTGGTAAATTCGGAAAATGGTCTCTGAGTTGGGAAGGGCCATACAAGGTAGTAAAAATAGTTATAGAAAATTCTTATATAGTGCAGAATTCGCAGGGTGAAACATTTTCTAGAGCTCTCAATGGGAAGTACTTGAAGAAATATTATCTAAGTGTTTGGAAAGATGCTTGAGAGAGGGGATAGATATGCAAGGCTGATGTAATTTGCCATCGCCCTAAGAAGCATAATTGTACGTGGCTGATGTAGTTTATCATCGTCCTAAAAGCATACAGGTATGGTTGGTGCATTGTTTATCATCGTCCTAAGTAATAGCTGAAAATAGATAATGAGTTGTTCATGATTATTGTGCATAAAGGTGTTTTTTGGTACGCAAGCTTTATCAAGAAACAAGGGGCATGTGTTGATAGCAAAAAATAACACGGCTAAGGTTTTTTTGTGAACGCCGGATGGTCCACTGTTTAGTTCATATCATCATTGGAATATCCAACGAGTAGAGTAGATTAGTGCAAGTAAATCCTGCATATCTCCTAGAAAATAGACTGGTGAAGCATCCGGTGAGAGCGCTAGATTATCCGATGAGTTCATGTGGAAATTCTGCATAGAGTTTGGTTCTCCTAGAAACCAGTCCGGTGAAGCATCCGGTGAGTTCAAGTTGAAATTCTGCAAAGAGTTTGGTTCTCCTTGAAATTAGTCTGGTGAAGCATACGGTGAGAGCGCTAGATTATTTGGTGAACACAAATAGTTTTTGCAGTGGGCTCAGATCTCTTGGAAATTGTTCCAGTGAAGCCTCTGGTGTAGACACGTTGTACGCCTGAACATCCGATGTTCATTAAGAAGAGTTTAGGGTTTCAGCTTGGTTGACATCGCCAGATGTTCTGGTGGTCAAAATTTTATTCTCACCAAACCATCTGGCATTTAGTCTGAGTCCGACTCGATTTTGATTTTTAGATTTGTTCAGATTCTTTTGGTAGTTTCGACCGAACAAGGCATGCGCAGGTAGGTTTTACGGATGAGAAAGAGTCCTATTCCTATTTCCATAAGGCCAAGTCCAAGCCACCCTTATAAATATTTGAGGGGGTGAAGGCTGATTGCAATCAATAGTCAATCATCAAATTTCTGCATCTATTTTTCATTTTCCTTCTGTTCTTGCTACCTAGGGTAGATTAGACGCCACCATGAGTACCTAGGGCTAGCCGAAGTGCTTCACGTTGGTTCTTTGTTGCTTTGCTTGTAAAGCATCCGTGCTACATCATTGTAGTTCAAAAATCTTTGTTGTTTTGTAATGTAAAACAGTCGGGTATCACTGGGAAAAGTGATAGTTATCAAGGATTTGTGTGTTGCACGGGTTGCTAAATATTGCGCCAACATTGGATCCATTTTTTGGGCATTGCTACAAAAGGAGGAGGAGCGAGGTACTATGCACATTGCATGCCACCTTCCGGAGACTGCCACAATGAACATCTTTGCCTAGCACGGATGGAGATTTAGCAACAAAAATTATTTTTGATGTTATCTCCTTCCTTGTTTGCTAGAGGAAGAACTTTGTCATTTGTTAGTGGTTTATCTAACCAATTACAACAACTTTGTAATAAATATTGGCTATCTTTAGATGTAGAGGCTAAGTCATTTTCATTATCGTAATAAAATAAAACTCCATTTATCTAGAAAACACATGAACAAGCTAAACAACCGATGAAGATGGCAAACAAAGGCAATCAGAGGGAACTTGTGGAACATGAGAAACATGTTATGTAAAAAACCATCATTAGTGACACAATATTTGTGACGGCTAACTAGAACACGTCACTAATGCATTATTAGTGATGGGTGCAATGGTGACCCGTCACTAATGTGTGGCCAGAGCTAGGATTCGATCAAGACATGTCACTAATGAGGGGTCATTAGTGACAGTGAGATAACGTCCCGCCACTAAAGATATTAGTGACGGTCACTTCAAAGCCCGTCACCAATGATGTACTCATTAGTGATGGGTAGAGAAGACACACATCACTAAATGTAGCCTGGAGAGGTTCACTATCGGGACCACTCATTAGTGATGGGTTGTGATGAGACCTGTCACTAATGGCTCACCCATTAGTGATGGGTTGTTGAATATCTAACTATATGGTATATACGCATAAGGAGTACATCATATATGGATACGATACCTTGTTCGCATCTTTAACAACTCTGGATATTGCGGACCCAAATCTGTGGGACCTGGTATACTCGGAGATCATGAAAGCTCATACTAGGAAGGTCTCGATCAGGTTAACCAACTTGAGTACAACTAGTATCCAAACTGGATTTGACTGTCTTGCCTTGATCAACAAGATATATGACTCCACATCGATTACGGCATGATTTAGGGCAGTGCCAGGGCCTATATAAGGTGGGAACCAAGACCCTTGAAAGGGGAACTTCTACAAACCCCACAACTTCGACGACCTAGAGCAGTTCAACACAACTCAACTCAACTCAACGCAAGCACCAAGACCATAGGAGATACTCGGTGACTTCAACTCTAGTTTAGTTTAGATCCGATCTACTCCTTGAAATAGGTCTAGCCACCTTGCTTGTACTCAAGAGAATACAAATATATTAACCTCCATATAGGACGTAGGGTATTACTCCAGCTGAGGGCCCGAACCTGTCTACATCACGTGTCTTGTTTTGTGTTCGATCCCTGATCTTGAAGGTACCCTAGTCTAATTATGAAATAAATCTTTGATAGTTGGTGCGTCAGGTAGTGGACTTATTCTATTTTTCAAGATTGATCATGTCTCAAGTGCACATCCGCGTCGGATTCTCCGACATCAGTTTCTATGACCACTTTGAGTCAGCGGCAGTCATCTTCGAATCACCTCCCCTGACTCTAAATCACCTTCTAAACTATGGTTTACCACTGGGACAATCAGGGAGGACTGATCCACACTGGTATTCTCGAGTCCAACCCATTGGATGCATACCGCGTAGTGGGGGCACCTCGATGGCTATCCCAAGGAGCCTAACATTCTCCAGTTCATGGACATCGATAGCGACAATGAAAGTAAAAAAAGTGACAATGGTGGCTCCATCGATGGCCAGAGCAGTCGATCAGATCAATTCATGTTTATGACCAGAGCCGTCAAAACAACCATCGGGTAGAACACTGGAGATCAGGATACTGTGATGAACGATGATGCAGAAATCCCTGAAGACCCAGTGGTGGCAACCGCTGCTGCAGGAACCGCCGCCACGGAGGTGCCACAGCCGAGCGATGTCCCTGATACAACTCTTCATCGATGGACCATAGGAGGTCAAGTTCATCCTGGTCTTCAACGATGACTTTCTATGGATACGCCTTCACCAGCAATATCCCAAAGATCAAGGAACAAACTCCATCAAAATAGCAATCACAAGACGACATTGGCCCAACCACAGATAAGCCTGGGTAGCAGTGTTTTCAGTACCTTGGAGGTCAATGTCCAGGGCGCCCACATCATTCTAAGATATTTCCCTGAGTTGGATCTAGTGAATCCGCTGACACTGATGGTCAACCAACTTAAGACCTTGCTCGATACGACTCAATTTCATGCAGCTCGAGCAAATAACCCCAATGGCTATAGGCACTCCAATCAGCAAGGTGCCAGTTCGAGGAGCAACGAACACGGATATCCCCGAGTCGAGGGATCGCAGAAGGGAAGATCGGGTGATCGAACTTGATCGGCATTCCTCATGATCAGCATGGTCTATGAAGAGTGATAGACAACCGTCATGAGGAAAGTCGTGGGGATGATCGACAGTACAACGACCACAAATCTCCGAGACGAGATGGTCGATGTGGCTCCCCTGGTCAAAGGAATAGGCATGATAGTCCTCTGCCATCTCCTCCTGAGGAATTCGACGAAGGCTTTGAAGCTTTCGTAGATGAGCTTTAGTCGATATAATGGCCCAAGAAGTTCAAAGCAGGTCCAATTCAGAAGTATGATGGAAAACTCAACCCTAACGAGTGGTTGCAGATTATACCACTGTTATTCGAGCAATTGACGGTGACAACAAAGTGATGGCAAATTATCTATTAACCGTCCTTGATGGACCTATGAGGTCCTGGTTGCTAAACTTGCCACCTAACTCAATTCGACCATAGGCTGAGGTGAAGGCTCAATTCATCGCAAACTTCCATGGTACATTCAAGCACCTGGGGATGGAAGACGATCTTCATCAGCTGAATCAGGTTAAGGAAGAATCCCTTCGAGATTTCATTTGTAAGTCCAGTGACAGGTGTAATAAGATCCTGGACATCTTCGATGAGTCAGTCATCATCACCTTCAAGCGAGGAATCAAAAACGTGAATATGGTCGGGAAGTTGGCTACCTAGAAGATTCATATAGTTAAGCAGCTCTTCGAGTTGTCCAAGAAGTACGCAAAGAGTGCTGAAGCCCAGGTACATGCAAAGAATTCTCAGTCTAGCAAGGACAAGCCTGAGCCCTCGAAGAATAAGGGGAAGAAGAATAAACCTGGTGACAAGCACAAGGGTCCAGACACGACTGTAGCCACGGTCGATAGGAGCAAGTCGCGCAACACCGGAGATAACAAAGGCCTAAGCTGAGGTGGCAGGAAGTGGTGTCCCATCCATTAGACCAACCAGCACGACTTTGACGAATGCCATTTCATTGAAAAGAAGGTCGATGATAAGCTCAAGGCTTTAGTTATTGAGTATCATAGCAAACATGCCAAGCTAGATGCCAAAGATGATGAGCCTAAATTCCACAAGGCTAATCAGAGCTTGGAGCACATCTTCAAAGGATCTGCCTCATATGATTCCAAAAGACAGTACAAGGCAGTTGAAAGGGAGGTCAATCTAGCATCGATCGGGCCTCCTCGATACCTCAAGTGGTCGGAAGTCAATATCACCTTCTATCAAGCTAACCATCCAATTGCAGTTCCAGACCTGGGTCGGTATTCGGTTGTGGTCCACCTGACTATCCTCAACATCAAAGTTTCCGGACCTTGGTCGACGGGGGGTAGTTCGCTTAACCTCACCTTCACCAAAACCTTAGACAAGGTGGGGATCGAAAGGTCAGAGCTCAAGAAAGGAGCTGAACCCTTAGATGGTATAACTTTGAACTCATCGACCATGACTCTTGGCCAGATCGAGTTGCTGGTTATATTTGGCGAACCCGATAACTTCTGCACAAAAAAGTTAACTTTTGATGTTGCAGACTTCAAGACATCTTACAATGTGATCCTAGGCCGCCCAATACTTAGCAGGTTCATGGCTGTAGTACACTATGCATACCAGATGCTCAAGATCCCAGGTCCCAAAGGGGTCATAACCATCAAAAGAGACCAACATACAGTAGTCAAATGTGACAAGCAGTGCCTAGATATGGTCAAAAAATTATGTCGAGAGGCAACCACTTAAAAATGCATGGAGTCTAAGCACCAAAAGCATCAATCTACCACCAAGATCAAGGACTCCAAACTCGTGAGCCTCACTGAGGCCTCCCAGTCTGATGACACCGCCAAAGGATAGAACACTAACGATGCTAAGGATAAGAAGGTAGGTGGTGGTGTCAAGGTAGTTCCCCTCGACGCGTTTGAACCAGCCAAGATGGTTAAGATAGGGTGTCAACCTTGATCCGAAATAGCAACTCGAGCTCATCATTTTCCTCTAGACAAACCAAGATGTGTTTGGGTGGCAACCATACGATATGCTCGGAGTCCCTAGGGAGATGATCGAGCATCGACTAGCTGTGAAACTCGGTGCCAAACCTATTGTACAGAAGCAGCAAAGATTTGCAGAAGATAGAAAGCAAGTCATCCAGGAGGAGGTTGGCAAACTCCTAAAAGTGGGCTTCATTTGATAAGTGCGTCATCCTAGGTGGCTTGCGAAACTTGTTCTTGTAAAGCAAGCCAATGACAAGTGGAGGATGTGCGTCGATTTCACCGACATCAACAAAGCTTGTCCTAAAGTTCCTTTTCCTCTTCCTCGCATTGACCAGATTATTGACTCTACGGCGGGTTGTGAGTTGTTGTATTTTCTAGATGCCTATTCGGGGTATTACCAAATTAGCATGGGGAGAGAGGATGAAGAGAAACTGCTTTTATTACTCCTTTTGGTGTATTTTTCTGTGTAAAGATGCTTTTTGGTTTAAATAGTGATGGTGATACTTATCAACGATATATTTAGAATTGTTTACAACCTCAAATCGGGTGCACCATTGAAGCTTATGTCGATGATATTGTAGTCAAGTCTAGAACAAAAGATGCATTGATTGACGACCTCAAGAAAATATTTGACAACCTCAGGAAATACCGTATGATGCTTAACCCCGAGAAGTGCACAGTTGGCATTCCATTTGTCAAGCTTCTCGGCTTCCTGGTGTCAAGCCATAGCATTGAGGCCAATCCAGGCAAAATCGAGGCTCTCAACCAGATGCGGTCACCTCGAACACTGAAGGAAGTTCAAAAATTGACATGATGCATAGCAGCCCTTAGTCGATTCATCTCCAAGATGGGCGAGCAAGGGATGCTCTTCTGAAGAAGGACGATCGATTCGAGTGGACAAAAGAGGCAGAGAAGGCCTTTCAGGACTTAAAAAGATATTTATTATCTCTGTTGATTCTAACCCTGCCTAACAAAAAAGAGGAGCTCTTTTTGCACAATGCAGCTACCCCGCAAGTCGTAAGAACAATCCTGGTGGTCGAACGGGAATGCCCTAAGAAGAAGTCCAAGATTCAAAAGCTGGTTTACTACATGAGCAAAATCCTACATGACGCTAAACTGCGATACCCACAACTGCAAAAGTTGCTATATGCCATCCTGATGACTTCCCAAAAGCTACGACACTATTTCCAAGCGCACAAGATCACTGCATGAAGACATATCCGCTGAAGGATGTTATACGCAATATGGATTCTACTGGATAAATCGCGCAATGGGCTGTCGAGCTCAATGAGTTCGAGGTAAACTATGCTCTGCGTACAAGCATCAAGTCGAGAGTATTAGCAGAATTTATCGCTGAATGGACTAATATTGAGGAAATAAAGTCGAACATGGTCGAGGACCACTGGACGCTCTTCTTCAACAGATCGCTTACGCTTCAAGGCTCAAGGGCTAGCATCATACTCAAATCTCCAACATGCAATGAACTTAGGTATGTCATTCAATTAGAATTTAAAGCTTTCATCAATATCGCAGAGGACGAAGGACTGGTAAACGGGCTCTGCATAACTATATCGCTTGGAATCAGGCAACTACTAGTGAAACTGGACTCACAGCTAGACGTAAACTAAGTGCAAAAGGAATACTAGTGCTTAGATGATAACATGATGGCTTTTCTGAATGAGGTACGAAAGCTCGAGCAACGGTTCAAAGGGTTGGAAGTCACGCACATCCAAAGAAGTGACAATTCCATCGTTGATGAACTCGCCAGGCTCACTTCATCCCGTTCTCCAACACCTGCAGAAGTATTCGTCGAGAAAATCCTTAAACCATATGTCTAGATAGTTTTGAAATTAGATGCTTCCTAACCTCGGCAAGCAGTTTGGTCAGGTCAGCAAGGCAGGTTCTGCAAACACAGTAGCTACACTACTCGAATGCGAACCAACTTGGATGACTCCATTCTGAGCCTATCTCAAAGGTTGAGAGATCCCTAATGATGATGCGTCTGCAGAGAAAATTGCTCGTAAGTCCAAGCTATACACTTTGGTAGATGGCAAACTCCACGAAAAGGAGAGTAACGGAATCTTGATGAAGTGCATCACTCAGGAAGAGGGTAATAATATATTGTTCAATATCCATGAAGGCATGTGTGGTAATCATGCGTCTTATCGCACCTTGGTTGGAAAGATTTTCCGCCAAGGATTCTTTTGGCCGACTGCCCTCCAGGATGCTTCCGAGCTAGTCAAAAAGTGTGAAAGCTACCCATTTTTCGGAAGACAGACCACTCGAACAACCCCAGCTCTGCAAATAATTCCTCTTTCTTGGCCTTTCTATGTATAGGGCTTGGATATCCTAGGACCGTTCTCAAGGTCCCAAGGTGGTTTCAAATTCCTTTTCGTGGCTATCAGCACATTTACTAAGTGGATCGAGGTTGAACCCATGGAAAGATAACCGCAGAAGCAGCCAAGAAGTTCATGAGGAGCATAATTACTTGATACGATATTTCGTATCGTATAATTATAGATAATGGTAGCCAGTTCATAAGTGGGACATTTACTGCATTATGTGAATAATTTAGCATAAAAACTTGTTTTGCTTCAGTAGCTCACCCTCAATGTAATGGTTAGGTTGAGTGCGCCAATGATATAGTTTTGTAGGGTATCAAAACTCGTGTTTTTGACAGGCTTAAAGCTTAATTGAAACACTAGGTTAAAGAGCTTCCATCGATACTATGGGTCATTCGTACTTTGACTAATAGGGCCACTGGCGAAACTCCTTTCTTTTTAGCCTACAGAGCAGGGGCAGTGCTTTCGACTGAATTGCAGTTTGGATCGCCACGAGTGGAAAGTTACTTGGAAGAAGGGCCAGAGATGTTACGAGTGGACGATATCAATCTACTCAAGGAGTGTCATGATTGAACATCCATTCGAGTGGCCAAGTATCAACAAGTGTTGCGTAGATATCACAGTCAAAAAATCTGACCTAGGAAACTCACTATTGGGGACCTTGTTTTACGAAAGGTGCAAAAACAAGCTAAACACCATAAGTTATCACCTAAGTGGGAAAGACCCTACATAGTAGTCGAAATTACTCAACTTGGATCAGTACAATTATCTACTCCAAATGGCGAGATACTCGAACACTCGTGGAACATCGACTAACTTTTATAGCTTCATTCATAGTTAAGGTAACTTGAAGTTGGCAGAAAGGATCCGCCTAGCTCTTGCAAATAGTGAAGATCTACCACCCCAAGAGTTCTGAAGTGTGTGGACCCCTACTTGCTCTTGAACGAGTTGAGGAACCTTCTCTACTCCTCTTTGGGGTGGCAGCAAATCGCCCTGGGGATCGGCCACCGGCCAGAATAAGGGCCAAGGAGAGTGGCCGAGGTGAAGGCCCTACTGGAGTTGCTGACCGATGCTAGTGATACCAAGTGGTCCTCTGCGGGGCATGGAGATGATCTGGCGGTTGTCGACGGAGAAGACGACCGCGCTTGCTTCACCGCCGGAGGCTCGGGGGCTCCATCGCCGAAGACCTTGTTGGTAACTTGGTCGATGATCTCGTCAAGATCACCACCATTGTCATCTCCCCCTGCACGACCTACGCTGCCAATTCCTGTGCTGCTCGTTCCGTGGTGTAGTTGTCAAGGAAATGCAGGAGGTGGCAGGTGAAAGGTCAATAACCTCCAACGGACATTTTGTTCCCTCTCCTCCTAGGCATTCTACTCGATTCCTCCTCATCAGAGGAAATGATGATGACGCCGGGTGGAACCATGGTGAGAGGCCTTGGGGCAAGAAGTCCTACTCCTTTGATTTTTGGACATGGCTCGGGAGACGACGATGTAGTGGAGGCCATGGTTTCAAGCTCTACAAGTTTCTACCAGGCAGTGTGCAGGGAGAAAGGAAGGAAACAGGGTGAGAACAGACGGCCTCAGTTTTCCTTATTTGTAGCTATGGAAATGGGTCATACTATGGAAATGGTGCCACCAAGATCTGATAGCGTTGAGCGTGATGACGAGGTTGCCTCGGTCATGTGGCATGTCTAGCGAAAGTTGAGGCATCGCCGAGGCGTTATGACTTGTCTAATCTCTGCAAAGAGGGGTGTGGCGTCATTATGATGCGTCAAATCAAAGGTTGCGGTGAAAATGAGCACAACTGGGAGTGTTTTTTTAATACTCACCCATCTGATTGATCGGATTCATTCGATGACTATGATAAAATTGCAGCCATATGCTTGGGGGATGACGCCTTTGAGCGAGTGATCGAGAAGAAATCAATGCTTATGCTCTACTCTATGCTCGATTCAGTCATCGAGTGGAGCCGGGGGCTACGTCATAGATTTTTATGCTTATACTTCACACTCTTTTTAATTATCATGTTAACCAGAGAGCAGTGAGTTACATTGTTTAATGCCAGTGCTATGCTCTACTTTCTACTCGAACTTGGCTATTGTGAAAAGAGTCAGGGTCCACGTCAGGTATCTTTTGATGCTATAACTCTACTCTCTACCTTGATTATCACATCAAATAAAGAGTCAGGGGCTACATCGCATACTTTCGATGCTACGGCTTTACTCTCCACTTGATTCAGTCATTGAGCAGAGAGTCAGGGGCTACATCATATATTTTTTGTGGTACATGTATGTTCTTTCTTACTCCTCAATCGAGCATTTTCCTCTTTGACCAGAGAGTCAGGGGCTACATAGTACTACCATATTATGTAAATACATGTTTTTTGCAAAAGTTTATCTAGCTTTGTGTTGAATGCTTTGGATAGAGCCAACAGAGGTATGTGTTGTCAATAATGTACAACCACATCTCATAAGACATATCAGCATAAGAGATTGTCAGACATCTCATGCCTAATGGCCTACAAGGTGCTAAAGTTCTATTTTATCCCATATGTGTTTCCTATCAAGATTTCATATGTTGGTCAAATGCACAAGTCGGTGAAAGTTTGCAAAAAAAATTCATCATGCTATTTCTTCTTCTAGTTGTGTACTAGTCTTTTCTCTGGTTCTTTCAGTTGCTTCGAGTGTATACTCGAGGACCAATGCATCTCATGATTTGTCTAGTTGAGTTTTCAGGCATCAATAGATATTTAGTTAGCAAGTCTCGAGGATGTTATAGCACGTACTCATTAGTTTTTGCATCTACTTATGCTAATTCTATTTCATCGGCAAAGGAATAGAAGGCAATAGCATAATAGACAGGCAAAATAGCAGTATTGTTACAAACATTCCCAAACCACGAAACAAGTTCTGAATGTTTCGAGTCAAACGGACCATCAGCTTGAGGGGCTTCCCTCATTGTCATCATCAGGCAGGCTGAGCCCAAACAACTCAACAAAGGCAGGAACTACAAGCTTGACACTGAGAATAAATTTTGCTGCTTCCTCTATAGTGCAGTCAAACCGCTCTGTCACTACTGATGTGTTGAGTGCAGGGTTGTAGCTCTTGATGATACCAAGTACTGTTTCAGCGCTTACGGAGGACGCTTGGTTCATGCGATCGAGGGTCTACTCCTTCAGCGTTTGAAGTGCTGAGACAACATCTTCTCATTTAGCAGCCATGACCTTTCATTCATCTCTCGCTGTCTTCACATCATTTTTGAGTTTTTCCTGATATCTGGAATTACCGTTGATGGTTTTCATTGCGTCATTGATGAGTGCATCTTTGATGTTTAAGGAGGTCTCAAGAACTAGAGAAGCAAACAGAAATTGATTATCATTAGTTGCCCAATGATCGAATCATATACTTGTGATCTGGGAGTGGGCTTACGTTTGATTCTTTCTAGGTTAGCATTAAGCTCTTTCTGGCAGCGGTATGGTCAATCTCCGAATATCAGGCCTTAGCAGCAGCCGCTTGAGCACCTGTGGCCTTGAGGAAAACCTCTATTGCCGCCAAAGGGTCATCAGTTGGGATCGATATCAAGGTCTCAGCTTTCTTAGGTTGTGGGTCTGCTTTAGGTGCGTCCGAGGCAGGATCTTCCACTCGAGGAGCTGGAGGTGGCGTAATAGGAGAGGTCGACGTCAGTTGCCTGACCAAACCGCTAGAGGTTTGTTCTTTTGCTTTCTCCGAAAGTGATGCCCCGCAATCGATAGGATGAGGAAGAGAAAGGAAAGCTGTTAGTTAAGATGAAGATTTAAGCCAAACCTCTAGGTAATCGGGAGGAGCGAGATGATGTTCAATTTTTGTTTCTTAACGGTTATTTTCCTCCACTTCACACCCGTGACTGGGGATGGCTGTGTTGAAGGGATGGCCTGGGAATCAAATGAAGTCAAGGGAGCAATCACTTGATAAAAATCAACCAATAGTAATTCATCATCCTGGGCTTATAGAGTGAATACTGAAAAAGAATGACCAATGAAAGGACGATGACTTGAGGCGACTACCTCTTTGGCTAAGTCATCAGGCGTGGAGGTCTCTCGAGGAGGCGATTGAGGGGTTGCATTTGTTGTTCCCTAAAAGAAGGCCACTCATGCAGACCAAGTGTTAATAATCATTTGCATGATAACCAGGGAGGCAGATGAACAAGTAGTCATTGAAAGATTCAATCTCAATACCAATGGACTTTTTCCCCACGTGCGTTTGGGGGGAGGTTGGTCTGATGGTGAAGAAGATTTCTTGGATTGAAGAGACCCTTTGGCCTCTTGACCAGTTGGTGTATTCCCCTTGTTGCCGGCGCCAGACAAAGTGCCTTCTTGGTAGAAGTCTGGAACTTGGAATAAAAAAGGCAAGTCAGGTCGAATAAGCAATAATTAGTGCTTCTCTCCTAATCCAAGGAAATTCTTACCGGTGGTTGAGGATTCTTGAGGGAATAGGGCTGGATAGAGCACTATTGTCCCTCCTCGAAAAACAGCTTGTTTAATCGAGTAATTGCGTCCTATAAAGGCAGAGCTGAAGAAAAGAAGAAGTCACTTGATAGAGATCAATTGTGGTTGCAAAGAGCATTAAGGGCTAACTGAGTCTTACATCCGGCTGTGTCCTGGGAGCTATCGCTATCTCCAGCATATTCCCAAGCGAAGTGATCTCGCGCTTTCAAGGGGCTTAGCCTTCGACTGATGAAGTATTTGGCCATATACCACCCGGTTAAGCCACTCTGCCTAAGTTCGCCAATCTTCTTAAACATAATAGGCAGTATAGTAGAGCTCGTGGTGCTTCTTCGACCAGGATAGATTTAGGTGGGGCTGAAGACCTCTATAGACCAAGGGAGAGGCAACGGGGTCGGGATTGGAGATATAAAACAAAAGTTTTTTATAGTCATTTTGCTAGGAGGAGATTAGAGCCACCGAGATATAGGAATTCTTCATTCCACGACCCCTGACACATTTATTTTTAGTATTCTTCTTCATATGGTAGGAATACTGAAAAAGATTCAAACTCAGTTTGATGCCAAGGAAGGCTTTGCAAAGATGAACAAAAACACTAAGCATGGTGATTGAGTTTGGGTTTAGGTGGTGAAGCTCGATTTGGTACTAATCGAGTACATTGAGAAGAAACTTAGAAGAGGGAATAGTGAAACCGCAGTGAAAAAAGGACAAAAAAACCACAATCTCATGGTCAAATTGGCAAGATGGGAATTTCTCAATCGATGCTGGCTTCCAGTTGGCTAAATCATGAGGAGGAATGATGCCTTCGCCTTCAAATTTTGAGCCTTGATTCTTGCATCAACAAGATTGCCTAGGCCTCCATTAGCAATCTCATCTCATCTAATTGCTTGGGGGGGGGGAGGGTGCGTCGGCAGCCTTTGAGTTGGAGTCTTTCTCCGGCAATGAAGGAGAGGTGGCATTCCCGGAAGGGCTAGAGGCCATGGGGCGGAGATTACTGTGTGGCAGCGCGCGTTTGGGTGAAGAAAGGAGAAGGCTTGAGTGAAAAAACTGGCAGCGCAAGGGTGAAGAATGGCTATAGTCTAGGTTTGTATGGATAAATATTTAGAGTTCAATGTTTTATTTAGTAACTGCTCCCATCGCTATGGCACCTCGTTCGGCGTGAAAGACGGGATGATGGCATCGTGTGAATCTCTGCATGCCCATCGTGTGAATCTATACCTAACATTTCAAATTTAGGAGATGTTCTTTTAAACTCTACTCAGAGACGGATATCAGGAAGTCAAGTTTTTTAAGCCTTTCTCAAGTCTCAAGTGCGGACAACGGCAGGACACTCGACCCAATAGTGTTTCCACCCGATACTTGGAATCGAGCTTTTTCTTGCTCAATTCTTTTGACTGTAGGCTTGATCTACCTTACTTGACCAGGTTCAGACTTGGCAGTACTCGAGTAGACGCTTCTGAAAATCCTCCTTGCTGAGAAGAGTTAGGGGGCTACTATCGAATATCTAACTATGTTGTATATACGCATAAGTAGTATATCATATATAGATAGGATACCTTGTTCGCATTTTTAACGACTTCAGATATTACGGACCCGAATCTACGGGACCCAGCACACTCACTGATCATGAAAGCCCATACTAGGAAGGTCTCGATCGGGTTAACCAACTCGAGTATGACTAGTATCCAAGGTGGATTCGGTTGCCTTGCCTTGATCGACAAGATGAAGGACTCCTCATCGATTACGAAAGGATTTAGGGCAGTGCCAAGGCCTATATAAGGCGGGGACCCAGACCCTTGAAAGGAGAACTTCTACAAACCCCACATCTTCGATGACCTAAAGCAGTTTAGATACTCGGCGACCTCAACTCTAGTTTAGTTTAGATCCGATCTGCTCCTTGTAATAGGTCTAGTTACCTTGCTTGTACTCGAGAGAATACATAGGTATCAACCTTCATACAGGATGTAGGGTATTACTCTATCTGAGGGCCCATACCTATCTACATTGCGTGTCCTTTGCTCGATCCCTGATCTCGAAGGTACCATAGTAATTATGGTACATCACTAAAGATAGTAGTGACGGGTCACCTTAAAGTCCGTCACTAATGATGTAGTCATTAGTGATGGATAGAGAAGACACACGTCACTAAATGTAGCATCGAACGGTTCACTACCGGGGCCACTCATTAGTTACGGGGTGTGATGAGACCTGCCACTAATGGCTCACTTATTAGTGACGGGTGTCCTTATCACACGTCACTAATGAGTGATATTTACTGTTATTTTCTGTTATGAGTTGCTTGACTAAATAGTGTATGTCCGCTCATTACCACATGACATGCCATCAGTGCAGGTTCAAAATCGCTATCAGTGCCAATTCTGATAGTCACCGACTATCAGTGCCAGTTCTAGAACTGGCAATGAAAGTGCTATCAGTGCTGGTTCTTAACTGGAACTGGCACTGATAGCCGGTTCCAAAAGTTGATGCTCAGAAGACCAAAAAAATGGATTTTTTTTTGCAACCAACCAGCGACTGAGGTCGGAGCTACCCCACACGCACACGCTGTCGTCGCATTTTTTCATGCATGTGCGTTCCATTGGATTCGACCTCCTCCCTCGCGCGTACGTTCTTTATCATCTCACCTATCTCTCATTGCTGATAGCACTACGATATATTTTCCTTTTAACCCCTCCTGCCGAAAGTTTGTCATGATTATTTCAGCATCTAAATTACTTTAAATGAAAAAGTTTTCAACTACAAAATTATAGGTCTCATCGAAAGCTATAACTTTCATATAAAGTTTATCTCCATCCAACACCGTATGAAAAAGTTATGAATTTTGGAAAATCGGTTGTCATCAACTATCAATGCCGATTCATGACACGAATCGGCATTGATAGTCCCTTCATTATCAGTGCCGGTTGTGGCACGAACCGACACGGATAGTGACTTTTCAGTGCCGGTTCTTAGCGCCTCTGCCATTATTCACCCGTGGGAGTTTAACAACCGGCACTGATATATCTTCAATAGTGGTTTTTGCACAACCGACACCGATAGGGCGCTACTTATGACACGTTCTGTAGTAGTGGCTGGCTGCTCGACATAGGGGCAATAATTCTGTTGAGCACCAACCAAATCTTGGTGATTTGAAGTTAGTATTGTCCCTTGGCTTTTGAAGGTTTGCCTCCCCTTTTCCTCCTCCTATTGCTCATATGTGGTGGATTCTAGGGTTTATGATGGAATCAATAATTTTGCTAATTCTCCCAAATCTTGATACATGTGGATTGTCCCCTTGGCTTTTGAAGGTTTGCATCCCCTTTCCTCCTCCTCTTGCTCCTATTTGCTAGATTCTAGGGTTTGAGATGGAGTTCACAATTTTTCCTTATTCTAAATCTTGATATGTATATGATGCAATTATGTTAATTATATTCGTAAAAGTGAATTTAGTTTGTGTAACCTACATCTCCCGTTCAGGTGCCTTATTGAACCCCATCACTAATGATTGTCTTTAGTGACGGGCATCTACACATAATTATCACTAATGATTATACAATAGTGATGTGTGTTTTGGCTACCCGTCACTAAAGTGACCGTCATTAGTGACATGTCTCAACTATGATCCGTCACTAATGAGTTCAAGTGACGGACCACGAGCTCCCACATGCCTTAGGAGATGCACATTAGTGACGGATCTCATCTGTGACCTGTCACTAATGGTCGTCATTAGTGACATATTCAGAGTGATGGGTATTAGATCTATCATCAATGATGGTTATCACTCATCACTAATATGTTGTTATTATGTAGTGAAACCTGACAGCTAAAAGAAGAACAGATAGATTGTGAGAGCTAAATTTTTGCCCATTGCAAAAAGGGCAAGACGAATCACCATACAACATCCTTTGAGTACATAATACGTTCTTTATTTGAACAAAGACTACTTTATGAAATCTGGCCACATTCGTAGAGTCAATATTTTTCTCTAAGAGAAAAAACACGACCACATTAATTATTTGAGTCCACAGTACTTTTAATTTGGAAAGAGCCTTTTTCTAATTAAAACTTATCTACATGATTTTTCATTCAAAAAAAGGTGACAACTAACCTACTAAAAAGATCCCAACAATACCTGCCTACCCCCAGTTTGCTCCATGCACACTTTATCCTCACCGAAAGAGAGCCCAAATTAAAATACATAAAGAAAGGAATAGAAACTTCCAAGCAATGCAGTAGTTAGGGACATGGTGTCAGTGAGTATAAAGATGCACACACCTCGCTAGCTCCAAAACAGCATCTTGTTGACAGGCAACATGGATCTGGTGAAACCATTATTCTGCAATCACGAAGTCAAGGCATTGGAAGCAGTGGCAGAAAACATATATAGTACTATACAGATACTACCAGCTGCTATTTTTGTTTTTGTGCTGCAAGTAGAACGACATCATATGGCAGCAAGCCTGGCAAAAGTACACTATCTGTAATTTTCTTATGGCCGGCTAAATAATTTAATCTAATCATAACAAACCCAGATACCATTTTAAACTTAGTATTGATCTTGTCTGCTAGCTGATATTTTCGGTTACGCAGATCTTCAAGGTCATCAACTGTGAAGGCTCAGAGAGGGTGAATTTAGCAGCCCATCAGCTCACTGGGTCCATAACGGAATGGTGGGAGAACTATTGTGAGACATCAGTGGATGCAGATACCATCACTTGGCAGGAATTCTACGGAGAATTCCGAAAGTATCATATACCAGAGGGTACTATGGAGATGAAGGCTGATGAATTCCGTGACCTAAAGTAGGGATCAATGACAGTGAATCAGTACATTCGAAAGTTCATCCGCCTGTTCCGATATGCCCCGGAAGATGTGTCAACTAACAAGAAGAAGCAAGATCGCTTTAAGAAAGGGCTGATTCGTAGCTTATATGTCCAGCTCGTGCCTGTCATCTACCCTGACTTTAATACTATGATGAACAAGACCCTCCTCTTGGAAGAGGCCCGTGCACCTATAGAGGCAGAAAGAAAGAGAAGGTTCTTTGACCAGAAGCAGCAGGGTAATAGGTTTCAAGGGGCAGGACCCAACCAACGCCAAAAAGTCCAGTATCGGTAGCAACAGACTATGCAATATCAGACTCCGGGATCCACATCTCGCACCACGGTATCAGCTCCTCACAGTTCCAACACCGGGCAATGCCAACAGAGTAGCGCTTAAACACCAGCAAATGCCCAAAGGGCATGTTTCATCTGCTATAAGACGGGCCATTTTATGAGAAACTGCCCTAATGCAAACTGGAGCAATGCTCCGGCTAATTCTACCCCAGCAACAAGAGCAGGGCGAGGAGGGAACCAGTCCACAGGTCAGCAAAAGAACTATGGACGGGGCCGCGTCAATCATGTTGACGCTCAGGAAGCCCAGGAAGCACCGGAAGTCCTGCTCGGTGAGTTTCCTGTCAACTCAACCCTTGCAACGGTCTTATTTGATTCTGGAGCTCCACATGCGTTTGTTTCTTCTAAGTTTGCTGCACAACATGAGTTGCCATCCATGGTTCTTAAGAAACCCAAGCTTGTCCGATCCCCCGCCAGAAATGTCTTGTGTTGTTTAGGATGCCCCCAGGTTAAACTTCGTTTAAGTGGGGTAGAATTCCTGACAAACCTAGTGGTTCTGAGTTCCCATGGGATAGATGTCATCCTTGGAATGGATTGGTTAATATAGCTTGTGCCAGTAGATAGGTCACCCTGGTCAATCAAAAGGGGATCCAAGTAGAGTTTGAACCTAAAAGACCTAAATCTAACCCAATGGTATGTAACTTATCTGCCTAGTTGTTAGAGGATGTGCCCATAACATGTGAATACCCAGATGTATTTCTGGATAAATTGTCTGGTATGCCACCAGATCGTGACATCGAATTTGTTATTGATCTCTTACCCGAAACAGCCCCGATTGCCAAGCGATCTTATAGGATGACGATTAATGAACTAGAATTATTAAAGGAACAGATCAGGGAATTATAAGCAAGTAGTTTCATCAGGCCTAGTTCTTCACCCTAGGGATCACCAGTCCTATTTGTAGAGAAGAAGGATGGGAGTCAAAGGATGTGTGTTGATTATCGTTCCTTACATGAGATGACTATCAAAAATAAGTACCTGTTACCCAGGATTGATGACCTATTTGATCAGCTAAGAGGAGCCACGTACTTCTCCAAAATAGATTTGAGATCAGGATACTACCAATTAAAAATTAGGAAAAGTGACATCCAAAAGACGGCCTTCGTGACAAGATATGGGTTATACAAGTTTACAGTCATATCGTTTGGACTGACAAATGCCCCAGCCTACTTCATGAACATGATGAATAAGATATTTATGATAGAACTAGACGGGTTTGTGATAGTGTTCATTGATGATATTCTCATCTACTCGAAGAGTGCCAAAGAGCACGAACAACATCTGAGGGTAGCCATAGAAAGGCTAAGGGCACACCAACTCTACACCAAATTTAGCAAGTGTGAGTTTTGGCTCCAAGAAGTGGCATTTCTTGGGCATGTTCTGACGGTTGAAGGAGTACTAGTGGACCCTTCAAAAGTTGAAGCAGTGGTCAATTGGATACAACCAATCAATGTCTCAGAAATCCGAAGCTTCCTAGGATTGGCGGGTTATTACCGCAAGTTTATAGAGGGATTTTCAAAGATTGCAAGGCCAATGACCAAGCTTCTCCAAAAGGACGCTAAATTCAAATGGGATGGGGCGTGTGAAGAGAGTTTCCCAGAACTCAAAAAGAGGCTGACCACTGCCCCAGTGCTGAAATTGCCAGATATCCAGAAGGACTTCGTGGTCTATTGTGATGTGTCACGCCAAGGTTTGGGCTGTGTGCTGATGCAAGAAGGCAAGGTAGTGGCTTATGCATCCAGGTAACCGAAGGACCATGAGCAGAATTACCCAACTCACGATCTGGAGTTAGTAGCGGTGGTACATGCACTTAAAATATGGAGACACTATCTCCTCGGGAATAAGTGCGAGATTTATACAGACCACAAGAGTCTGAAGTGCGAGATTCACCCAATCAGAATTGAATCTGAGGCAATGAAGATGGTTAGAGTTGATAAAGGATTACAACCTGAACATCCAATATCACCCAGGCAAGGCAAATGTTGTGGCTGACGCCCTTAGCAGGAAGGTTTACTGTAGTAATCTGCATGTGCAGGAGTTAATGCCAGAACTGTTCACAGAAATGCAACATTTAAATCTGCACATGACTCAATGACAAGCTCACACTCTGGTGATGCATCCGACACTGGAGGATAAAATTCGTGAGGCCCAGGCAGAAGATGAGGAAGTTCTAAAAGTCAAGAAGAATCTTCGGTTAAATAAAGCGCCAGGGTTCAGGATAGACTCAGAAGGAACTGTATGGTACAAAGATCGGTTATGTGTACTAGATCGGGAAAATCTTAGAGAATTGATCATGGATGAAGCCCACAACTCCCCCTATTCCGTCCATCCTGGATGCACCAAGATGTTCATGGATCTCAGGACCAAGTATTGGTGGACACGAATGAAAATTGACATAGCAGGGTTTGTCGCTCGATGTGACACCTGCCAAAGGGTCAAGGCAGAGCACCAAAGGCTAGCAGGACTGTTGCAACCATTACAGATCCCAACATGGAAATGGAATAAAATTGGTATGGATTTCATAGTGGGTTTACCTAGGACCAAGAAGGGTAACAACTCTATATGGGTCATAGTGGATCGTCTAACCAAAATAGCTCACTTCATACCAGTCAAGACAAACTATAGTGGAGACAAGTTGACTGGCTTGTATATTGACAACATCTTGAGACTGCACGGGATCCCAAGTAGGATCATCTCCGATAGAGGCCCCCAGTTCACATCGAGGTTCTGGAACAATTTGCATACGGCCCTGGGGACTACACTGGATTTTAGTTCTCCTTACCACCCACAAAATGATGGTCAGACTGAAAGAGTAAATCAGATCTTGGATGATCTCCTAAGGGCTTGCGTGATAACCTACGGAAAAGACTGGGAGAAAAGTGTATCGTATGCAGAGCTCTCTTACAATAACAGCTTTCAAGCTAGTTTAGGAATGTCGCCTTTTCAGGCATTATATAGGCGGAAATGCAGAACACCTCTACTATGGTCAGAAGTAGGAGAGCGATCACTCTTCGGGCCTGCGCTGATCAAGGACGCAGAAGATCAAGTTGCTAAAATCAGGGAAAATCTAAGAGCAGATTAAGGTAGACAAAAAAAGTTATACGGACAACCGAAGGAGGGATTTAACCTTCGAAGTGAGGGACTATGTCTACCTCAAGGTGTCCCCAATAAGAGGCACTCGGAGGTTCCAAGTTCATGGGAAGCTGGCACCAAGGTATGTGGGGCCATATAAAGTATTGAGAAGGGTTGGAGCAGTGGCATATAAGTTGGCACTTTCGGCGGAAATGTCCGACGTGCACGATGTGTCTCATGTCTCCCAATTAAAGAAATGCTTGAGAATTCCAGAGGAACATGTTCCTTTAGAAATCATGGATCTGCAGCAAGATCTACAATATGAAGAGAGGCCCATCCGAATCTTGGATGTGGCAACTCGTCAAACTAGAAGAACTGCAGTCAGGTTTTGCCGAGTACAATGGAGTAATCACACCGAAGCAGAAGCTACATGGGAGTGCGAAGAGAATCTGATGAAGGAGTTTCCAACTCTCTTCGGTGAGCTTTCCGAATGTCGGGGTCGAGATTTCGTTTAAGTGTGGTAGGTTTGTGACATACTGAATTTAGCGTATTAATTAAATAGCAAAATCTAGTGCAAATTTAAAAATTTTATAGTAAGTTAAAGCCAAATAAAATCATGGAAGTATGTGTGTGAGTATTGATACTGGTATTAAAAAATTTCCAATTGAATTGATCCTAGTCCAAAGTCAAATTCAAATTCAAATTCAAATCTCTCTTTTGAATTTAATCCCTTATCCTTTTCCTTTTTCTTTTTCACGCTGGGTCGATTCTTCCCTCTCTTTGCTTTCAACCCACCAGTGGCCCGCTCTTCTTTCCCCTCCCCTCCGTGCGCTTGGCCCAACAGCACGTCGGCCGGCCCAACCGAACGGCAGCGCGCGTGCTGGCAGCGTCCACGCCTTGCCCGCGCTGAGCCAACCACGTGTCGCGCATCCACGCCCCACCCGAGCGTTTGGTTTCTTCCTCCAGCGGGACGCCGCACTTCGCTGGCGCAGAGTGCCCATGCCAGCGAGCCACCTACCCCTTTCCTCATCCGCCGTCCTCCTCGTCCCCCCCCCCCTCGTCTCTCTCTTCCCCGTAGCCCAAGGGGATGGCTTTGCACAACTTTTGCACCCCACCCGCGCGTGGCCGGCGCAGAGCGCCCATGCCGCGGGAAAAATGGTGGGCACCACTCCGCCACCTCACCATCGCACTGCCCACCGATGACCGCCCGACGTCACGCACACACTGCCCCCTCCTGTGCTCTGTCTCCCGCTATAAATAGCGCCACCCTAGCCTCTCTTCCCCTCCTTTCCCCACACTCCATTGCCGTTGTTGCGCATTCACGCTCTCACACCTTGCTGCCATCGAACTTCCGACCATGTGCTGCTAGGAAGCTTCAGGGCCCTTCCGCCGTCCCTAGGCCGCCATTCGTTCGCCATAAGCTCGACGGGAGCCCGCTTGCGCCAGCAGCCGATCAGCGCCGCCATCACCTCTTCGACGAATCACCGGCCACCGTCCTGCTCCTCGCTGTCCTTGAGCTCGGTGAGCATCCCAAGCCCCTGACGCCCCTCCTAGATAGCATGTAGACGCCCCCAAGCTCCCTCTTGGCCGGTTGTCGTGCACCGCCATATGTGTGACTTCCGCCGCCGTGCTTTAGCACGCCACCAGTGTGTTAGTACCCCGTTCGCGTCACCGGTTGTCGTACTGTGATGTCTAGAAGCCGTAGGACCCTCCTTCAGCACGGACTGGTGCCTCCCAGTATAGGGGAGCGCTGCTCGGTTTTTGGCCACGCCGGTGCCCCCCTTTCGGCCACTGACTAGCACTGAATTCGTCGACGTGTTCCTCGCTGCATTCACCATTCTGCGAAGGAGCTCGGTGTCAATTTTCCCTCGTGAAATCCCGTCGGAATCCCACGCCGGTGAGCTTCCCTGAAGCGCGCCGTCGCGAGATTTCTCATCGCCGGCCGCTCCTACCCCTCCCCTCCGCCGCTCGCGCTGCAATAGCCAACGCTGCAACCAGCGCGCTCTTGTGGGCCAACCAATAGCCGCGACCAGGCCTGGCCGACTGGGCCACGGCTCGACCCGAGCGCCATCGGCCTACCAGGCTGGCCCAACATTTAAGGGCCGCACCCCAGCGGGCCAGCCCAACACTGTGCAGCCCAGTACTGTGCAACCCAATACTGTGTAGCCCAATACTGTACAGCCCGACCCAGACTCGGCCCAATGTAGTCCCATCTCGCCCCAACTAGTACTGTTCATGTGGTCCCAGGCACTGTTTAGTGGGCCTCACTAATGAATAGTGCTATTTAGTATTTCTCTGATTTAATTTGGATTAAAACTTCCAGGAGTCGTAACTTCTCTGTTCTGGCTCCGATTTCAGTGATTCTTTCGCCGAAATTCATCTCAAATTGAGATCTACTCATCTGTCACATTGTGTTGTCCATTGGGGCTCATTTGATTTTTCATTTGGTATTAACTAGTTCTTTTCTAGTATAGCCGTTATTGATCGTAGTCATAATTGCAGAGCAATCAGAGTTCTGCGAGTGTTGCGTAGGAAGCATTAGGAGGAAGAGGATCCAGACTACAACCAAGACTCTGAAGAGAACTTCAGAGAAGGCAAGTCCTATCTCCTTGATCATACTGAACTTATGGTTTTCAAATAATATACATGATCAACTAAAACCGGACTTATTATCACATGTGCTATATATTGCATTTTCTTTCAAACTACTTGTAATAGTTAATCCTATCAACACTGTCATGCCTTACATGTCATCATCTAGAATACATGTCACCCTAGGAATACATGTTGTTAAATATATTAACAATGGATGGCGCCTTGATATCTAGCATGCTTAGGATGGAATACGTCTCCTCGGAGACATCGTTTTTAAAACACTTCTCCTCTGAGATAAGATTTACCGTTATCAATGTTAACTCATATACCATGAATACTTGATGGTTATGAATTCCGTAATGGATGTGAACTCCTTGACATCGTGTGAGATATGGTGGGAGATGTGTAAAAATGGGTGAAAACTGCTTTGGCGGGGGCAGGTGGAGTAGTACTCTGGACGAGGATGCTCCTTGGGGCTTGAGTCACCTTTTTGATGTTCATTGCCAGAAGATACCTGTTCTGGCCGATTAAGGACCGAGTCATTGCACTGTCATGCTTAGCCACCCCCGTGCAACCATGCGTCCTAAATGGGCAGGACTTGACTCTTCTTTCACCGGACTGGGTTGGGCATAATAGTAGGCGGTTGGGGAGCAGCGAGAAACCAAGTGTCCATTTGGCCCTGTATTGAATATTTTGAGAGACGGCATAGCCAATCTGGTATTCTAAACATGGTCTCTGGTACTTGAGGTGTCTCGTAGAAAAACCCAGTAGGAAAGGTGTTTGGAGGATCTCGATATGATTTTTTCCTCCGCTTGCAACGGTTGGAGGCTGAGCATATCGCATGGGTAAAGTTGTACAACCTCTGCAGAGTGTAAATCTATTCGAATAGCCGTGTCCACGGTCATGGACATGCAAAGGCAGTAACCCTGATGACTAGACTCTGAGTGAGTGTGTGGACTAGATATCCGTGTGATGAGGTTTCTGGCTCATTCCGCCAGAAGTTGTATGATACTAGAGTTACACCAGATGTGATAATAGGAACTGCGGAGTGAGGTGTAGCCCCTCTCAGGACCGAAAAACCCCAAATAAAGCTTGTTAGCCGGTTTTAAACTAATTAATATCAATAATATGTGGTACAATACCTGCATAAACCGCTTTACGCATAAAACTAAACCATAAAGCCTTATCCTTGAATTACCCATTTATGCATCTATCAACAACTTTAAATAGTATAGGGCTTGTTGAGTGCCTTCCGTGCTCACTCTTGCTGTCATTCAGATGAAGATGCGGATCCCGCCAACGCCAAAGGCGAAGACGGAACTGATTAGTAGTCTCTAGAGTCGCGTTCGCACCCTTGCTGCCTGTGGTTTGGGTTCTGCTTTCCGCTGTGCTTTTGTTGGCCATTCAGCCAGATTTGTAATATACACACTATAGTTTGTAACCTTTTGTACTCTGTAACCTTAGTATTTATGTTCGAGGTTGACTATGATATTACAACTGTTATACTATGTGTATCAGCTACTTGATCCAGGAACTGATACAGGTAGCACAAGAGATCCTGAGATTCGGATCTTACAGGTATAGTGACATATATCACTAATATAGCACTTTCTGTATGATTTCATGCACTGTCTTACTAATCTACCCTCTTATTTTATTTATCCAGTCTCCTTCATCTATCTATCTATAACTTCATCGAATGACTAGACATGGAGCAAAATACGCACCAGAAGCGGTAGGTCGATATGATCATAGAGTAGATGAGGAAAGCGTAGGAATGTCAGGAGTATGAGCAACAGCAGGAGAAACTACGGCTCAAGTGTCAGGTAGAGGAGTGTACAAGGAAGGCAACCAAGGAGTGCGCCGTGGCTGAGGCACGCAAAGCAGAGAGGGGAAGTAAGCAGGAGAGGACCTATTGCGCTAAAGCGGAGGGCTCGATGCCCTATGAAAGGGCAAATATCCCAGGTGCATTCAGTAGATAGCATCTATTGTAACCTGGTCTATTTTTATTCCCTAAGACATATTTGGTTTAGAAGCGGTACGGTATTAAGTTAGTCTTTAGGCGTATCGTATATGTCAACGTTTGTTATCGTTATCTCATTATGGTTATGGTTCATTCGCGCAGTAACGAAAAATCTCATATCGCATGTAATGTTTATCAGCGTAGGTAATGTCTATACCGGGTTATATAATAATCATACTTTATAACTATTATTGTTCGATAAATTAGATTTTGTATCCATCTAATGTTACTTCCCTAAAAAGTACCTACATAAATACATTAAATAAATAATAAAATATCAATAAAATTACGTTGAAACAAATTTACACACACTCACTCATCCAGTTCCTTTCTTTATTTATTCGCTCATGTCCTGATAAAACTATATTGTGCTATAAAACCAACCCGCTCACATTTCATAGCGAAACACGGCAGTGCGTGTGTTAAAAAACGACTAAAGAGAAACAACACGACCGTCACACCGAAAGCACCGACCTGATGCGATGTGAGCGGGGCCAGTCTGTATTCGGCGCCTAAATACAGCTCTGTTCACCATATTTGGCACCTCACGTGAGGTGCCGAATATGATGAATAGTAGTGTATTCAAGACCTCAGGTACTGAATACAGGAACTTTTCGTCTTCTTAGGTGCCGAAATCAATTTTTTGATGTTTGATGAGCTAAATATATATGCTAGATTTGTAAATATATTTATATATTATCTATTTTACTAAATATGATTATATATATTACATATTTTTAGATTTTTGCCGGCAATATACTCACAGTGAGACATGGTGGCAGGAAGCAGCATGTTGACCATCGGTTTGGCGAAGCTGGTCATCAGGCTTGATTGTTGTCGTGCGGCCCTCTTGAGCGTCAACTTGTCCTCCCTCTCTCGCCGCGTCGCGTATGAGGTACGTCGGCATCTCCACGTCGCGTATAAGGTACGCGTCGGTGTACCCGATCCTCCTTTTATAGTCAGAGGCAGGCTTGAGATAGAGCCGTGAAGGCCTATTTAAATCAATTCCAGTTAGGGATGTAATTAGAGGGATCTATATATTCAGTCTAGTTCAATTATATAACTAATTTTATAGTACGAGATAGAAAAATTATCTAATTAGTTAATTAAATTAAATTGAAAATTTCATAAATATCTACTGGTGCTCTATCCTCATCCCTAATTCTAGTGTATCTCCGATAACGTTGGATTTTATCTCCAGCTTTTGTACGAGCAAGGAAACTCACCTGCCTGGCATATGCAAAATTTTATTTAGCAAAATTCTAAACGCACACGTGAGATGTACCAAGCAGTAGAGATGACTCCATGTCCTCTGGGCCGGAGACCCCATTCAAAGTACGCCTGCCTGTGTGCTGATTTTGTTGAGCTTCCTGTGTTAGCCGAGGAAGCTTTTGCATGCATGCATCTAGGGAGCTGACGTGAACACAAGGATTACTTGGTGTTCTTACTTATCTCTAATCTTTGTGAGTTTGTATATCTCAAACCAAGTTTTCCATTCAAGATCAAATTGAATCTGGGTACGTGCTCTTTTCCAGGAAAGCTATCTAAGTGTCTGACATCAGATTAATTTAGGATCTTCTAGAAACATTTCAGGATATGAGGCTCATCCATAGTGAATTTTGTAAATATGTGAGTGAATAAAAAATAATATACATCGAAGTAATATTATCCCGCACGTTAGTCTTGTCCAATCTCATTTTTTTTAATAAAAATATTCATCAAACACTTGGAACTAAATAGTCTTTAATCTTTACATATATAGTGATGAACATCCAAATAGTATTCTAATTAATTATAAATCGATTATTTTCTTAATCACGACTTCAACAATTAATTAGAATACCGCTCCAGTAGTCACGGCACGTGTTTTATACCTAAGATCGGAACAAATATCTTTCTAACATCGAACATCATAACAAAGTTTAAGAAAAACAAGTAAGTAAAAGCAAGTAATTAACATTATATTACAAGTTCTTAAGTATATACCAAGTTAAAACAGTTTACATCAAAAGAGGGTTAGGAGGAGACTAAAACATATTCAACTTCTAACAACAAAAGAAAATACGCGGAAATAAAAACTGAAGATAATAAAAGGTAGGGGAAACTATATGCCCTTAAAATTCACCCCGAAGGTACGACCTTCAAGAGTAGGATGCACTACTCATTCATGTCACTTGTATCAGTATGAGTGAAGTAGTCAAAAATCAACTCCTCCTCACCTACAAAACCTGCAGAGTAGCCGAGTATGAAGGTACTCATAAGACCTAATCCATAATGAGTACTTATAAATAGTCTGACTCTAAGGATGATGTATTTAGACGTTAGCAAGAATACGACCACATGGTTCAGTAAATTCATATACGAAAACAAACTTGACATAAACATGTGTGAGCATCTATACTTGACTAAAGTAACAAACTAGCCCATAAACATCAACTAAACATAATATAAAATGAACCATAACAGTAACATCTATAACGAACCATATCAACATCTCAACCATACCAAACTACATTTGTAACTTTACGATTACTACAAATGGACAGAAGCATGCTTATGATCGAAAGCGCGGTATTTTGAAATATTTTTACACCTTACAAGAGTACTCCTTTACCTATACGACTTAAAAATTATACAGCTTGCATGACCACACAAGTCCATACAATTGGTACTCATATCAACCTTTTACAATAAGCTTCGACCGTTTGATCATACGTCGATGGGTACGGGGCTCATCCAGAACTACTCCCGGAGCCAACTGGATACCCCAACCGGCCTCATGTCTGACACCATCGACCCGCACGCCAAAAAGCCACAGCTACAAAGGTAATCAGCTTATCGTTCTCATATATGACATGTAGTAAGCACGAAAAGTGCTAAAGCCAACTGCAACAACGATTGGTGCTTAAACGATGCAAGCGGTCTACGGTGTCCAGGCCCCTCTCCAGATCTACCCAGCGGAACTCCACATCCGGGCAGAAAAAACACCCCCAACACCACCCATATCTCGCCTCATCCACCTCACTCATCCAATCGACACCATCAACCCATCATTATGATCATTGTACAAGTGATTAAAGCCTATACTCGCGAACGATAAGATATTTCATCGCCTACCAAGGATCTAAGCACTTGCTAAGCATCACAAATAACATTTTAAGTTATACGACATCATATTAAACCTAGGCTATAAGAATATGGATCAACAATTATTCAAGATAGGAGAATTAGTGCATCAACATAGGTTCTACCCATCATACATCTGACATCGACTCGAACTCATGCATAACATATATAACATATTTATCACATCATATCATACGAGATCCAAAGTATTGGGAGAAATATGCTTAGATGCTTACCTTTCTGCTCATATGTTTGCCTTATGCTACCCGCGTAACACTCGCAAAACTCTGACAGACTGGTGTCACATTCAACAACGGTCGCGACATGCTCCGGTTCTTCATTCACTAAAGAAGAACGGATGCAATGATGAGCATGAATGAAATGCACAATATATGCTATAATATGCATAACAACAAGCTAAAGGTGTAAGACATATGGAGGAATAACGGAACTTGTGATCTAAATAATGCTGAAAAAGTAATAGGAGGCCAGAGACTCTAGGTTAAACTCAAAGTATCTGGGTTCGGGAACCTTCAGGTGAGGGCTCTCGGTTAGCTATTTTTTAAATAACCTGGAACCTCCGGGTAAGTCCAGATACTCTGGATTGGGCCGGACACTCTGGGCGAGGCTCCGAGTGAGTCTCTCGGCTATTTACTCGGACCCTCTGGGTCAAGTCCGAATACTTAGGATTAGGCCGGACACTCCGGGTTGATCCAAACTATCCGGGTTCTGGCAAAGTTGAGTTCTAAAGTGTTTTCCCTAGCCGATTCAACTTGCATGCTAAATCTATTCCACCAAAACATGTATATACACTATACAAAGGGTTCTAGACTCAAATTGCACCCTAAATCATCATAGTACCCGAGGACAATTCAATGAGGTTTTCTCCATGTTTACCTGGAGTATTCGGGTCAATCCGGGTTGTCCAGAGTGGCTGCTTCAAGGGGAAAATCTTGGCTGATTTGATTTACGAGCCTCTCCAAACCAAAAAGGAACATGTTTGAGAGAGTTTATAGAGTCTAGAACTCACTCACCAACCTAGCAATACGATTCCTAACTCAAAACTCACTCAAATTCTCATTTTAGCTCCAAAGCTCAAGAACTCAGAACTTTGCAACTGAAGCTTCAAATTCAAGATTCATCCAACCAAAACATGCATCTATGCCATGGGAGCCTAGGAGACTCACCCAAGATGCTTTGTCGAGCTTGGGGACCGTCGGTTGAAGGAGGAAAAGCTCGGAAAGAGGAAGAACATCGGTGCTCTTTGTGCTTCAACCAAGAACACCAAAAGACATCAAAACCGCCTCGAATCCTTCGGGAAAACGAAAATGAATTGGATGGATAGATAGCTCATGAGCTCGTGATCGCGTGAGTACCACATGCATACCTTAATTCCTTCTCTTGAGGTGGGATTTTGGGCGAGAAGGTGAGAGGGGGCTTGAGAGGGAGAGCTCCTTGCCTTGGCCAGTTGAGGAGCACGAGAGTGAGAGAGAGAGCACGGGGAGAGTGAGCGAGCTGAGAGAGTGGTTGGGATGCTGCCCCTTGATAGATGGGGTGGTTGGCCCACCTGGTGGAGCCCACGTGTTAGAGAACAGGGTCCATTTTAAATATGAATTTCATTCTTTTCTCTTGCGAAATTCTTTCTCTCGCCCGATTGACTTTAAAAAAAATCACTAGCGTTCCCAAAATAAATTACCTCAAAACTAATCATGACACTAATGACACATAATTAAACTTAATCGTGTGATTATGAATTTGGGACGTGACACATATCATTTGACAATCACCATGAACACCCATATAAAGGCCGAGACTACCCAAGGAACATCATCATGACCTAAGTTTCACTTTTCACTAAATAGTTCTTAATTTTCGCGCATATCTGAAGATTGCTCTAGTGAGAACCTCCATTCAACACTAGAACATCCGGTGACAATACTTCGGTGAAACCATCCATTGAGCACTGGATCTTCCGATATGCACATCAACCGAAACCCTTCCCAAACATGTTGTTTGCATAATCATTTCATTCAACCATCCAATGCAATCATCAAACCATCCGATGAGCATGACTTTAGAAAACAAGAAAACTATTCCTGCACATTCATTCGATGCAATCATCTGATTATCCCATGAACACATAAAAATACGGACTTTCTCAATTCAATTCAAACTTTATCCCATCTTCGATCTTGCTTCAACTGAGCTACCTAGCGCTGAACTTGACTAGTGTGCATAAAAACACCTCTCTAGCTCTAATTAGGTCAAGTTAATATCCTCAACCCCTTATAGTCCAAAGGAAAAATGTTAGATCGATCTACTCTAAATGTTAATTCCAACTCCACCTGACACTTATACCTAAATAGTCTTTAATTTTCGCTCATATCCTTTGACAATCATCATGAATACCCATATGAAGTCCGAGAATAACCGAGGAACATCATCATAACCTAACTTTCACTTTTACAAAAAAAAAAATGTTAGTCACGATGATGGCATTGCCGTTAATAATTAAAACTTGAATTAAGGACTTAGATGCTTTCACTCGGATAAAAACATGATTATATGAGGTGTACACAGGACCTGCGAGAATACATTATTATGCATGAATCTTGATCATGCATGCCATCTTTTGCTGGGAAATTTCAAGATTTGCCACCCTTATGGGGTGGGTGGCAAATTTTTTACCACCCTAACCTATCTGTTAGTGACTAAAACGATCTCACGGACGCTTCTTTAGGATGGTAAAAATTTTAATGGACTTCTTTTGCTGGCTCCCCATTTATGGTGTATGCCATTTATGGTGGTTCATTGCATGTCAGGCAGGGTTTGTGATGCCAAATTTGCACTGTAGAGTCACAGGCAGACATGAACCCATGATATTTACACTGCCACATTATATTGTGGAGGACCATTTGTACCTGCAGATATCTATGCCTACATGTATGCACGACAGCACGAGCTTATACTGATGTGCTGGACCATAGGCCCAAGTGACAAGGAGCAGGTGAGCCATTTGATGCGCGGGGCCCACGCTCCAGTGTCTTAGCTTCTTAACTGTCTGCATATTCTCATGGAATTAATATGCCTAGGTCTTCAGGTACCTTGATTTTTACTTTTTACTAGCAGTTACCTTGATTTACTGGATTGGAAAATTTGTTATAATACTTTTTTTTTTGACAATGTGATTGCCGAATTTACCAAATAAATTTTCACCTAGCCTCATTAGTTCTAGGTGCAAAAGCTCCACGATTTGCAAGCATTGTAAGCCTTGAAAATATACAATTTGGTTTAGCAATGTGTCTGAAATATATATCCAGAGATACCCTTGTCTAGTCAATGATATCAAGTTAGCATATGCGCAGCACGGCCATTTGACCAAGCATGCAAGCTACAAATTACCATATGACAAGTGTATTAATGATGCTAGTTACGCACATCTTTTATTTTATCATTATTTTATCATAAATGTTAACCCTATTTTGCGATATATTGTGTTTTGTGTTTGATTGTATAAAAATGCAGAAATTCAGGAGAAATTGATACAATGAAATAGATCGTGAAAGATTCGGAGCAAAGGGAGGGAATTTCGAAGGACCAACAGCACAAGGAAAGCATTATCATGACATATTCAGAAGACCTGGGCCCTGAGGCACAGAACAAGGAGTTGCCGCATGGCACCCCCTCTGTTGCGTGGCACTTGCACAAGGCAAGACCCACATGACCCATCTTCTTCCATAAGTCAGTTTGACAAGACTTAGGGTTTTTGTAACCCTTCACACGGCATTGGCGGCGCATCGACCCCCTTCTCTAAGAAAGATTTTCTCTGGACCCTTATATAAAGAACTAATCCAACAGTGAGATGTTCCAGTTTTTCATGGGAAAAAGGTCACATTAGGGTTAGAAATCTTGAGGGCATCATTCACAGTGAAACCCGAGGTGGGACCACGTAGCACAGGAGTGTGCCGCACGACATCCCCCTATGTCAAACGGCCCTGGCACCCTGGCAGCCAAGTGCTTGCTGTCTTCAACAAGCAGCCTTCAGATAGGCTCTATTTCATCTTAAGCCATGTATTCTCGATTAATTATGAGGTAATCTCTCTATTCTTCACCGGGATGTTGGGAATCTTGCATGTAACTCTGTAATGGTAATCGTGTTTATTTAAATTGTTTAATCTATGTGATGTGCACTTCATTACCTGTATCTTGAATTCATTCTTATAAAAGGATACTCTAGTAGATAAGTGTAAACGTGATGTTTAAGTTTATATACCGACATCATCATTATAGTGCATTTGTAGATGATCTTGGCATGCCCTGTCTACATGACACCCTGGACAAGACAACATCTTCATCTACAGTGTAACCATTGAGCAGTGATGGTAGACACTTTAATCTAATCTTTGCATGCTTGTGAACCTAAATCCTAGGGAAGACTACTTTATCTATCTATTTACAACCCTACAACCATCCACCATATTTTTTAGGATACAATCACTTTACAATCAACCTTTATTTATTTATATATTTCCTTTAGCTAAAGGATTGGTCCACTTGTTCCACGGGTTCGATAGATCTTGAAATACTCTAAGTGAATTGCTACATTAACCCACGTGCTTGCAGTTAATCTAATCCTGCGTATAGCCAGGGTCAACATGCATGCATCATCAAGTGGAGATACTGCACATGACACCATCCTGCAGCTTGGACATCAATTGTGATCCATCTGGTTGCCAAGCACTGTCTTCATGTTGTTGGCATTCTAATTTAGCCTAGACAGATGAATTAGTAGGTTAATAATATATGCCTAATTTTGGGACATATTTGGGCATCTCCTAAAACATTAGGCTGACATGTCCCATCTAAGTAATCCATCAAAGCAGATGCCTATATATACAATTACAACTAAACAAAACAACGGTTTGACATAGAACAACCTCACATGATCAACATATAGGTAGCCCATGTGAAAAAAAAAAACCATGATTTTTGGGGCTCAAGGTTTGGTCTCCCAGCTCTTGATCTCTTTTAAAACCACCACTAGGTTAGATGAACAGAGCAGACAAATAAGGTGTGTCTTTTTCTTGTCAGATTTTCCTTCCTGAAAAAAAAAGGATTTTCCTTCCTAGCTAGACAAATTGGGAAAAGAAAAGGATGAGGATTGAATGAATTATTTTTCGTTGGATCCACCGCATGTAGTTGACCTGTGAACTATGAAAAGATGGTAAAACGTGATGGAGCTAACCACCAGCCATCAACATGTTCCAAAAAGGCCAGTGAGATTCTGCCTGTCTGTGCATGGATCTGAACATGGGCTCATGGCATGCATGAGAGAGGAACAACCACTACAACATAATAGGTCATTGGAGCTAGGTCATCAGTGCTGACAAATGACCTAAGTTAGTGTCAGTTTATAACTTTTCGTGCTCCATCAATGATCGAATTGGGTTGAACCTGGTTGAATTATAAACCGGTATTGATAGTATAATGTCGGTTTATAATTTGAGCCGACACTGATACTATCTATCAATGCCAGTTTATAATTTGAGCCGACACTAATCCAAAATCTTTATACACCTTGATTTTAGCTCATGCCTTAGGTCCGATCTGACTCATCTCTCTCTTTCTCGCTCCCTTATCTGTTTAGGCTCCCTCACTAGCTCGATCTCATTCTTTCTCTCTCCCTTATCTCTTCACGGGCCTCTCTCCCCTCACCAGTCTCCCTCTCTCTCTCCCCTCACTAGCCTCCTCTCATCCTTCCCCACTAGCAACTCCGCCCCTTGCGAAATCCATGGCAGGATCTCTGGCCCTTTTTCTTTTTTATTTTCTAAAAAACATCAACAATGGTGTTATTAAGCCGGCATTGATAGCTCTCGACTATCAATGTCGATTATGCAGTGTCGGTTGTAAAACTGATATTGATAATAAATTATAATTGGCACTATTGACTCTTTTTGTTGTAGGGAGCTGCGGAGAAGGTCCACTGCAAGTCAACTCAATTGGTACTGTTGACCCTTTTTGTTGTTGGGAGCTGCAGAGAAGGTCCACCTGCAGCTGTTGACTTGAACAAGCATCACAGCAAACACACCAGGGGAGCTGCACTTCCAAACTTACCAAACACAACAAATCAGCATGTACGCTGGCAACGCTGCAATGACAATAAAAGCTAGAGATTATATTCAATCATTAGCTAAATTAGCAACTCGTCCTTTTTTCATAATATATATAAAATACATATGTGTAAAACAAAATATTAATTCCCAGCATTTATAATATCATTTTTAAGTAGTAGTTGTTCACATAAGAAAAAAGAAAAACAGACGTGACCTTGGGCACTCTTTTTAGTACAAACGTATACGAACTTAGAAGATGCATATACTCTATGTGGTTCACTCAAGATTGAAGCACGCGGTAGATGACGACGAAGCAAGGCAGGATGGCCCTCGGGTTGGCCACGAACAGCTCCTCGAGATTCCCGTACACGCTGCTGCTCGCCGCGTCCTCGCCGGCCTCCGAGTCGAACGGGCCCTCCTCTGCTGCCTCCGCGGCGTCGCCGTCGCGACGGACGCGGCCGGCGATGACGCGGCACACCAGCATGGCACGGCATCCCCCGTTAACGTTCGCGGCCTGCGCCGGCGCCGAGGCGCCGCAGTCGTGCGCGCGGCCGCTGCTGGCCGTGGTGCGCACGCCGAGCGGGTGCGCGCCCACCCACGGCGCGAACCCGTGCCGGATCGCCGTGCACACGCCGCACGCGGCCGCGGCGGCGTTCGCAGGAGGAGGCGTCGCCGACGACGACGGCGGCGGCTCATTGCCAGCGCCCGTGGTGGAGTCGGCGGCGCAGAGAGAGGTGGCGCCGTTGAGCCCCAGCGCGCACGCGAGCGGCGCGGAGTGGAACCGGAGCAGCTCGTTGCCGTCGGCGGCGGCGCGGGCCGCGACGGCGCGGCAGCGGGAGCGCACGGCGTCGCGGTAGGCCTCGAAGCGGGCGACGGTGCGCGGGGCGTTGTGCACCTTGAGGATGCGGTCGATCTGGCAGATGGGGCGCTCCCGCTTCTGCCAGCTAGACTTGAAGATGATCTCCACGATGTTGCGCCCGGAGTCCTCCGGCCCCAGCTCCGACACTGCATGCAAATCCAATGAAGATGTGATCAATTTTCACGCAGCACATCTACACAATCGGAGTGAGCTGGTGTTTGTACCCTCACACACTAGACAGTGCAATCAATGCACTGAAATCCATCAACTAGTGAACTAGACTAGACATGGCATTCCAATCAGGGCATTGAAGGGAGGAAGGCAATGGCTTTATTTTTTGTCCTGTGAATCTGTGATATAGAGGACACTTTTGTTGACCTAGAGCATGTCAAAAGCATGTATACAGTACAATAGTACACACATGTATCCAATGCAACTCATCACTCAACTTTTCATGCCAGTCCATCAACTTTTCGTGTTTGAGCTATTCATCACACAAGCAAGGTTTCGTGTTCTTCTTTTTCCTTTTCTTTTCCTAAAACGCAAAAAAAAAAAAAAAGTTTGCACGTCCAACCAGACAAGCAAGAGAAATGGATTCCTGAACCAAACTGCTACAGTAATGTGTCCATCAACTTTTCATCACACAACCAAGGTTTTGTTTTCTTCTTTTTCCTTTTCTTTTCCGAACACGCAAAAAGAAAAGTTTGCACGTCCGAACAGACAAGCAAGAGAAAAGGATCCCTGAATCAATCTGCTACAGTAATGTGCCAACCACTATAAAGAAGATTGTGGTGATGGATACCATGTCAACTGATGATGCTGATCAAATCATGTGAAGTAGTATCTTTCATGTGATTAGCTTAAAGGCACCATGGATGCATGATTAATGTAAGAGAGCTTCAGCTCATCTGCTATACTACCTTACCTTGTGCAAATGCGAGCAACTTGCATTTGTTTGTGTGATCCAGTTACAGATAAATATACTGTGATTTGGGAAGATGCACTGCTTGCACACAAGACATTAGCTTGTAACCCACAAAAGACAAAGGCAAAGATGAAAAGGAAGCTGGGGGTTAACTTTGATGAGCAGCATCTTGTAATCCTCTTTTCTGTTTGTCTCCTCTCGTCCTCTACCTCCACTCCACTCACATGGATGGATGTGCACACAGATTATAGTAGTACTATATAGGGAGTACTATGATAAACTAACCAACAACTGTTGTTAATAGAATATAGTATAACCTAGTGGTAGTGATTGCTTAGTTGGTGTTTAGGGGGGTTAATGCTATCATTTAACCATGATTAACTCATCATATTGACCAAGGATATAGATATTGGAGCCGACACAGATCTCTAGCTAAACACTGTTTTATCTTTTCGAAAAGAAAAAAGGTTTTACAGAACTATTTGGATCTTCATGTCAGAGAAAGGCAATTAAGTTTATTCACCATGAAAAAGAATCAATGAGGAGTGGAATTTAGATTTCTCGTTATGTGGTTGAGTGCAGAATATATCACAGAGCGACGAGTAGAGATCGAGTAGCTAGATGAGATACCGGCATGTCGAATGGCCTGGTGGTGCTCCAAGCTGTCGGCCTTGGTGAACACCTCCCGGCACTGCGGGCAAGCACGCAGCTCCCTCGGCCTCGGGTACCGCCTGATCATATTCATCATTAACACATGATTAGGAGCGAGCTCATGATTAATTATCTCAATCACAAATCAGGCATACCTCGACATTGGCTCGACGTTGATGGCGCGGCACTCGTAGCAGCCGGAGAGGCCCCTCAGGGAAGAGTGGTGGCCGCCGGCGACCGACGTGGAGGACGCGGCGCGGTGCGCGCGGCGACCGGTGAGCGGTGCGGTGTCGGAGGCGGCGGCGGAGGACGCGGCGGAGCTGGCGGCGTCGACCACGTCGCGGATGGCGCAGAGCGAGGCGCCGCACACCCCCGCGCCGCCGCCGCGGAGGCGCGTTAGCGCCGAGGGCGCCCCCGGGTCGTGCACGCGCGCCGCCGCCGTCGCGCTCCGGCAGCTCAGCAGACCCTTCAGCTGCTCCCACGACGACGACGACGGGGTTGCCGCCGCCTTCTTCGACGGCACGCGGTGCTGCTGGTACTGGGGGTTCTTTGCCGTGGCGAGCCTGGGGCTCTTCTTAAGCGACGCGGTCGGGGTCATAACGCGGTGGCTTCCGGCGCCTGGCGGGGTTCTTGGCGGCGGTGGGAACGATGCTTGCGGTGACGGAGGAAGCTTCTTCTTGCGCTTGCTACCTTGGTGGTGGTGGTGATGCCGTCGGCTGTCGGAGTGGTCGCCGGCCCCAGCGGCAGCCTTGGTGGCAGAAGAGGTCGAGGAGGCGGAGGGGGAAGGGAGCAGGAGAGTGGCGAGAGCCATGAAATCTTGTGATTAGTGTGTATCACTCTTACCAGTACTACCGATGCTAATTAGCCTTGTGATCTCTATATGCAGTGTGTGTGTCTTCTATGAGATGAGAGGAGGAAAGGTAGAGAAAGTTGGACCTGGTAGAGCTCAAACTCATGAGAAAGTCTAACCCTCCCTCCTGCATGTCTCTCTCTCAATCTCTCTCCCTCTCTCTCAAACAATCTCTCTCTCTCAAGGAGGAGAGAAGCAACATGGGAGAGAGGGTGACCTATATGAAGGCTCAACTGCTGTTTAAGGGAAAAGGGACAGAAGAAGCTAGGTAGGTATTTGGATCTGAGCAATTGTTTTTTTAAAAGAAAAAGGAAAAGGGTGAAATGCAACCTAGGGTACAGGGCAGTGTGCTTCCATTTATTCTGGTGCTGGGTGAAATAAGAGCAAGGAATCAACCTGGGAATCTAAAGTAGTTTTTTTATATGGGAGCAAAAATAATTGGGAAAGCAATATATTTGCACCCTTTTTGTGAACTAGTGTACACTTCTTACGAAAATTATACTTGTAAATCATGTTAAAATGTATAAACCGGAAAAAAGAAGTGGCATATGAATTAGAAAGAAGAGACCATGTTATCTTTGGTATTGAAAGAAACTAGTTTTTTTAGAGAGAAAGAAACTAGTTAGCTCTAGCGAAGTTTGTATGGAAAAGCAACCATAAGAAAATAGCTAAGCAAACAATTTGCAGTTAAAAGAAGGGACTGCGATCTTTCATATGTCTTAGTCACATTTCTGAGCGGAAAAACTCATCCCTTTAAACGTAAAATGTTATTGCTTTTTACGATCACGAATATTTCACTGCTCATGATCGTAAAAACTACGCCAGTGTTTATGGTTGCTAGGTGATTTTTATGGTCACATGTCTTTAACGTAAAAAATAATAAGATTTTACGGTTGCAGAGACAGGTTTTTACAGTTAAAAAGTGACTGAGATATAAGCAAAATCTCATGCGACTGAAAACTAGTCATTCTATTTAAAGAATTCTCCTATCCAATGGTCAATCCTTCCCTATTTTCTCTCATGTGAATCTTTGTGGGTTATTAACCCCCTTTTTGTGTTGTGGTTAGCAGCAGTGTCCAACTTTGTGTCATGTTTAGATTAAAAAATAGCTAAGCAAACACTAAACCGCCTGAAGGTTAGTAAATATACATGATCATACCGGACCAAGTTAGGATCACTAAGTATTAATCGTAATATTATATTTTGAACTGAAAATATCTTATGCAGATATCTGTTCATAAAATGGTGTTCTTAATAGGAGAATCGTGTTTTAGTTGTCCCCTCTAACAAAAATTGTGCATGATTTCTATAATTGCTATATGTGCAACTGGTAGGTAGAAACACGAGTCATCGGTCCAAAGTCCTCACATATGCATAATTAGCTGCCAACAGGTGAGAAAATAAGTTCGGCTATATGTGTATCTCTAGATGCAGAGGCTAGGATAACTTTTATTCCTTATTCTTAAAAAAAGGTGAGAAAATAAGTTACTTTCTCACTCTTACAACATGGGAGAGGAAGCACATCTGTTCATAAACCGGAAATTACGCAAACACTTAAATAATCGTCACGTTTTGAAGGAAAAATTGTTTTAAAAGTTTTTTCATTTTTTGTTCCACTTTTTGCAACATTTATAAATGAGCAAATTTTAAAAACCTACAACTATTCTAACATATGTTACAGAAAATTACTACTTCTGGTATCTATTTTAAAAATCTACAACTCTTTTGACACATGTTGTTGTAGTTTTTTGCAACAAGTGTCAAAATAGTTGTAGTTTTTTAAAATAAGCACTGGAAGTAGTGATTTTTTGCAATCTATGTCAAAATAATTATAGATTTCTAAAATTTACTCTTTATAAATGGTACTGGATGTCCATGTCTACAATGCTGATGTTGTTACACAAGCTCACAAGGAGCACTACCAATTTTGTCGCCATGCAGCCCTAAAACATCTGTTTGTTCAATCCATTATTGTTAGTAACATTTTGTTCCATTTTAATGGAAAAATGCACTTTTTCTTGCTTGACACTTCACCAATGAAGTGGCAAAAAAATTAACTATCGGAAACTGCATGCTTAAAAAAATTTGCTAAAAGAATATAAAATAAATACTTTTGCCTGGTAAACACAAAAATAAACTCGATCAGGCACTGAGGTGGAGCACAGACAATAAATTGTCAATTTTCCATGATGGATTCATCACGGCCAGATCTCAATGTTTTATGATTGATCCAAATTGTTTCTAGTGGTGGGACCGAGAGAGAGTAGTGGTTGTGCCTGGTCATGCATGGCAGGGTGTGCCTTGTTGTATTGTGGAGTAGCTAGTAGTAGAATTGACAGATACTGCTTACTGGGTAATCTCTTCTCATCTAATCTCGTCTCCCGTGAGTTAGTGGCTGAATATATACTAATTTGCTGTGCTATTCTCAGTTGCTTACCTATCTCCAGTTGCTTAACTACCCTCTCACTTCATCGTTGTCTCGTCTTGCTCACTTCTCTCTACGTATCCTGAGATTATTCTTATCTATTGATTTAAGATGATATCTCTGCAGGAAGAAAGTGTTGTTTCTCACTAGTAATTTCGATTGGCATCTAGAAAAAAAATTGGATTGGAAAAGCTGGATGTTGACAAGACACATGGCAACGGATTGGTATTTGGTAGTCCTCCTTGTGACCTTGTCCAGCAACATCAACAATATCGTTGACATGGACATCCAACCATCTATAAAATGTTGATTAGCATAATAATTTTGCAAAATAGCACAACTTGTAAGTGGAATTTTAGACGAAAATGCCTCGAGAATCCGTACGACAGTGAAAGTTTATGTTCGTACATGACATTATATTGTGATGATCAAACTTCAATATTCAGTTCAAGCAACCATCTCCCATTGAATGCTTATTTGGAAGACAATATGAGGATTAGTGATGACATGCAATAATTAACTACGCGGAAATTTGTTTCATCTTGCTTCATCATTTGTTAAGAAGAACTACGTGGTAGGTATGAGGCATCTTCAGGATGAGCTAGCAGCTGATTTGCATGGCACCATATTCCACAACAGATACCCAACCACAATGCAATGCAGGACCAGCTCTCAGAATACAGCTACAGAGAAAAGGAAACAAGAACAAAATAAAATTGCATCCCAGGGGCCACTGATAACCGACAATTTCAATCCGTAGATGATCAATCTGCTAATCTTGTCTACAATGGGGTTCAGAACCTGTTCTTTGAAAGGAAAACAACAACAAAACCAATAATTGAATTGGATTGGATTATTGTTCACTCCTACTTGGATGATGTACGTATCTCATCTGTATCCGGCATGCTTGCACTGCACGCACTGACTTGCTCTGTAGATGGTGATAAGAGAAGGCAGCACAGATCTGTGCTGTGGAATAACTCCTTGGTGTGAGGAGTAAAGGTGTATGCAGGTGATCCGCATGTATGTGACTAACTCTTGTATCTGAACAAGCCTGGTTACCTGTAAATGCATCCCTTCTATGCTGCTCATGGACCACAGCACAGGACAGCAGATCCAGCCAGCCAACTGCTCCCTCATGGGCTCCATCAACCGCCCATTTGCACTTTGATGGTCATCCATCTCGTTCATCGTGTAAAAAAATTTGTTCTTTTTTCTGAAGTGATTTGTGGCAGATTAGTATCAGTTTAAGAAATTTAGCTTCAACTAAAGCAGTGCTCCTCTGCCAACCTCTAAGTTGCCTTACATTGTTCACATCTGAAGGCAACCAGGTTAGCGGTGCTCCAAGAACAAGCTTAATAGGAATTTTGTAGGGCGTGCCTTGACAGAACAGTTGAGTGTAATGCAATGCCAACTTTGAATAGTGATGTGTAAAGCAATGCCAACTTTAATCCTCAAGAACAAAGGTGTTACATTAAAAGCCAACAATGGCAGTACAAGGGTGTGTCCCAAGGGCATTGTCTGATTGCAAGGACGAATGGTAATAATGTAGCAAGAACAATACAAAGTTGCTTGTACAATGTACCCTTGAGTTCATACAACTGACACTGTGAAAGTTCAAGTTCCTGTTTGTTCACATGAGATTGTCAAAGATGCCACCATCCGCCTCGGCCAGCAAGAAGAACAAGCACCACATACATGGCATATTGGCATCTCACATTCTCAAGGGCACTTACTGGAATCTGGAATCGCCACGACAGTTCGACTGCAAAGATCACGAGTCCTCATCACTCTCATTGCTGAAGACTGAAGAAACTTTTGTGGCAACCTTTGGTTTCTTGCTAATATTGCCAACTGGAGCCTGTACATGCAAATAAAAGGTGGTCAATTTCATAATTAGAGATTGCTGTAAAAAAATGAACAATTGATAACTGTTCCCGAAATGACTCATTTTGGAGCTACCATGACACAATAGTATTACAGGTTTAATGGAAGACAAAAGTGAAAGCCAGTATCAGCATGTAAAAGGGCAGTCATGAATCTGATTCTGTTTTCTCTATTTCTGAGGAATTAGGAGAAAAGGTCAAAACTGGAGTCTAAAACTTCAACCGGAATTTTTAGTATTTGCCACTCAATTCACCGGCACTGCAAGATTTGCCAGTTGACACTCAGTCTCGTGTTACAATCGGGAGGCAAATCCTGGAATGTAAACATATTGAATGGCAAAAGTTCACCTTGGAAGGAGCCATTCTGGAGAATCCAAACTTCAATGTTTTCCGCTGATCCTGATTAGCAGGGGCAGCCACAGTTTTTTGTGCAGCACTCTCTATTGGGGTCTCTGACATCTCTTGCTTTTGCTGCTGCTGTTTCCTATGAGCATCCGCCCTGAAGCTGCATTAAGGAAATTACAAGTTCCACGTACATCCTAAATTCCTAATGCATATCTTAAGAATAACTCAGTATATTCATGGACCAATCATTTAGTCAAGTATGAATGGATACAGTTGAGCAATTTTTGCCAGCTCCTTCTCTTCTCGTTGTTGTTCACGTTTCTGCCTGTCATCACGGCTACCACTGCTGCTCTGCATTTCTCTCATCTCTTTAAACCTCTGCACAACATAGATATTCAGAATGGTTCTGATGAGCATATATTGCAAAAAAAAAAAAAGGACATGCATCACAAAAGAGAAGTAAGCACAAGCATTATTCAATGCACCACGCATGCAAAAAATAGATTACCTTTCTATGATTGTGATCATATGAGCTCAAATGACTCTCAAATTCATACGCCAGCTTGTATTGCTTATTGCAGAGGTTGCAAAAGAACACCTTCTGTATCTCGTTGACCTCACTGCGGATTTTTTGCTCACGTTCTGCTATGACCTGGATTGTCATGATTTGCACCAAGGAGGGAAAAGAAGCAACCAAATAAAAAGTGCACGAAATGCTCAAGACTCTTGACTGGTGATGCTAGCCATTCCCACATCATGTAAGCACAGCTGCTTACAAGCTATATAGTGCTTCCAACTAGATATAGGTTTCCCTCATGTCAAGCATCAACGCAGAAGAATCTTGGAAAGAACATACGGAAATTAGCATAATGTATTTGATTGCATACCTCACGCTTCTTTATATGTTCCTCAGTCTCCTCAAGTTCAATATTCAGTTTCTTTCTTTGCACATTCTCTTCCGATGTGAAGAAGTCATCTTCCTCTTGCTTCCCAACACCTAATTTTGCATCTCTGATGTCAGCTCTTATTGGCTCTAGAATACCTGCATGACAACAAAGAAAGATATTTCAAGAGGTGTAGAAGCGTCATCATAGTTCGCTGAAAATTACAAGGTCAATCTTCGGCAATCAACACTGCTACGGGTGTAGAAAGTGACATATCCCAAAAGGAATTTCTATGCAACTAAAGCTCTAAGTGTAAGTAAAACAGAAATATAAGTAAATGCAAAAAGTATATCAGCATTTTTGCCTTCCCACTTTTCCAGAGGGCCTTTGTAGTAGAAGGAAACAGCAAATTTTGAATCGTGTCAAGTATTCAGATGGAAACATTACTCCCTATGCAGCAAGCTATAAGGCACATGTAAGGCTTAAGAAGGTTTTAACTGAAAAACAAGATAAGGACAACAGAAAATGGCCATTCTTTCCCTGCTACCGATAATTTTGGAAATGGGAGAGTGGATAGTGCCACTTATAAATAGGAGAGGTAATAAGATGAATGATGGTAAAAAAAAAGGTGGTTAAAACTAGTTGTCGATGTAAAGAGTATAGGGGTCGCCCACCAGGATGGCCCGCGACGACCGGTTTTGTCATTATACGCTTTCGTTCTCCAGCCCAGACCCACCACGCGACCAGTCGGCGCCAGTGTGACCACAGCACTGGCCTTCGAAGGATTTCCCGCAACGCGGGGCAGGTACTCGTCTAAGACAGTCAAATCTCATTTAATGTCGCTACTCACGTCATTTTCCTTCCCCAGACAGTTCACCCCGGCTGAGACAGCATGACCGGCGTAGGGCTACCATGTCCCGTCCCGCAACATTAATTGTTGCAGGACAGGCTCGCAGACACAACAGGGGGCGTGGAAGGCGCGTATGGGAAATCGGCGATGGGACTGTGCAGGCCGGATGACCCGGGCGCGACAAGCGAAGATGTGTCCGATGGATGGGACGGGCATTGCAGCGCTCCAAGGCAGACACAGCGCATACGTATCCTGTAATGATAACCTATGTAGATCGTCTAGGTAGGCATGGGTCTATTTGATGGGCCTACATGTAAGACTCCTTTCCTCCTGGGCTATAAGGGGACGGGAGTCCACCTTGGCAAGAAGAGACCCAAAAAAGAGAAAGAGGCAAAGGAGAAACCATACTCAATAAGAAGAATACACAGAATGTAAGGTTATTACCCAAGGGGGGCCTGAACCAGAATAAACTTTGGTGTTCTTAGATTAGCACAGCCACATCCCCCAGAATACAAATCACGTACCCGTCATCCGATACACCCCGAAATCACTGTTAGGGATTAACCCTCGACATTTGGCGCGCCATGTAGGGGGGCGCGTTTTCGAGTTCTGGTAAGTGCTGTTAAATTACTTTGAGCTACCCATGTTTGAATCCCCGACAACCGGTGAGTCCCGCTCTGAGGATCCGGGTCGCTACGAGGTGTTCTTCATGGAATACGACTCAGACAAACCCGATATGTTTCAGATTCAGAACATTGGATCAGGATCTGAAGGCTTTGGGATTCAACAAAGAGCATCAGAGGCACCCATGTTCTCAGCGCCGACAGGGGCTCACGGACCGCAAGCTCCGGGGGAACCGGCCTCATCGACGGCAGCCACACTCGGAAGAGCACTCACCGCGTCGGGACGACCAACAACCCATCCCTGTGGCGCAAACCAAAACCATTGATCAGGTATGATCCGATTAGGTAAAAGAGTACCCAGAAACTAATCGGGTGTGTTGTTTCTTCGAGCAGGTTCAACCCGAGGACCAACAGAAGGGTCCACACTTTACACTTCTGACATGGGTGACAATCACTTCCCGTTGGATACCAGGATCTTAGAAAGGTAACCCTCTCCTCCCCCAGGACTAACCACTCATCGATAGGAAGAGGGAATCCTTATCCTACCTTGCAGGATTTCAAAACGGTATTGGTCGCTAAACGACGCACGTTCCTCCGACCAAGAACGAACGAGCACAGGATCCTGCATAGGCAGGTACATGGTTCAATTCTGTTTTTCTAATTATTAAATGCATAGCGGAGTATGAGAGCCTCTTAACTGAAACACGAGCATCATCCGTGCGGGAGAAAAACGCTTGCTAGCGATGAGGGACTCGCTACTAGGTGTAACCTTGATACCAAGGGGTTTTCAGTACCCAGACCAGACGATGGCGACATACCACTCCGAAGTGAGAAAGCTAGAGCAACGCATCATCGACCAGGAAGTCAGGCACCTCCCTCGCAAGGACTACCTCCTTGGCCGATGAGCTGGTCCTGGCCTCTTCTTGCGAACCCACCCTGGTCGGAGTCTTTGAAAAAAGATTCACACGACCACCCACCGCGGTCTCGGACCAACGTGGAAGGGATGCTTTGTTTGGAAACGGAACACCAGAGGCAACACCTTTGGAGGCAACGCCTCCCTCGGTGTCGTCGCCCTCAGGTGGCCATCATGTGGTCACCCTGTCGATTCGGGTACGACCTGGATGGATCAGATCTCGGACTACTTTTAGAATCAAGCAACCCCTGACGACTTATCAGCAGAAAGGGTCACGCGGACAGACCACGAGAATCCTCCATGATAGAGGGACGCCTCTACCACCTAGGGAGCAACGACTCTTTACTGAAATACATCGCTTAGGATGGGGGGAGCACAGCGTTCCCTAACATCCTCGGAGGCACGCGTTGAGGCCAAACCTCGCACTGCCCTCCACAATGCTTGTGAGCAGGTGAAACGGTGCGAGTCGTGCCAGTACCACAACCGAAATACCAACCTACCAGCTCAGGCACTGCAACCCATACCACTCTCTCGACCTTTCGCTGTCTGGGGGCTTGACATCGTGGGACCGTTTCCTAAAGCCTCAGGCGATTCTAAATTCCTACGCGTGGCAATCGACAAAATTCACGAAGTGGATCGAAACCGAGCCCGTTAGGGAGATCACCGTCACAGCAGCGATTAAAATCCATACGAGCGCTAGTAATACAGCTTGGCATAGATACAGACAACGGAACCCGATTCGCCAGTCAGTGGTCGCACGATGGTCGTCTCGGATGGCCAGCCAGTTGAGCCCGACTAGATGGCCTGGTGAAGACAACGATGAAAACTCGAGCGAAGAGTTCTGCGAACGTGCTCTATGGCTCGAGCAGCCAGGTCCTAACAGGGCCTCGGGCGCGACCGCGACCACCAAGCGTGAGGCTGAACGCAGGTCGTTGGCGACCTTCAGTTTCCCGGCCTCACGGGATCGGACTTTGCTAGGGGGTCAGCCGCAAATTACACAACTCGCGAAGCGCCAATTCTGTGTATAAGGCTGCTCGACGACGAGCCTGTTTGTCTATTTTGCAAGACCTTCCGGACGAGTGTGGAACATGATTTGTAAGTGTTTCAAATCCAAAAAACCATGCTTTCTGTGTTGCAAGACTTCACGGACAAACACGATATCGCACCAAATTGTAAGCATTTTTGTTTCAAGAACTTGACTGCCTGGTCAGCCATTTCTTCCACCGACCAGACAATGAGGGGCTAGAACTATTAGGATATGTGATTTGTCTTCTTGCAGCCAGGTTTGAGCTCTGTTTAGCCCACTCACTCATATCGATGGGACGTGATCCAAAATTGACCACTCGCACGCTGCGAGGGGAAAAACGCTGAGGGTTAACGATCATGATGTCGCCGCCCAATCACAGAAAAATTCCACATAAAGACAAGCATCCTTCATTACAAAGCGACCACTCAAGTAAAGCTCGGGAGCTGTTTCCGAACGACCTCAGGACATTCCTCCTAGGACCCAAAAATACCCCTAAGCGGGTCGAACCAGACGGTCCAAAGGCAGAAACGAACGGCGTACAAAAATGAGTCGACACAGGCGTCGAGCTCCTCCGTGGTCATCCGAGTACCTTCAAAACCGGCACCGACTACCGGCAAGAGGTCCAGGTCAAGGAAGTGGTCGCGGACGCAGGCAAGGGCAAGGCAGGCGCTGGAAACTCCGACCTCAAAAAGGTGATCACCGACGGTCTCGCGAATCCTCTGCTCAAGGCCACGTGCCTCTTCGGAGGCCGCCAGAAACCACTCAATATGACCGGTCACGGTGTTCCTAAGTGTCGGGTGAACCTGAACACCGATGGACTGAAGCAATGAGTCGAAGGGGGTAAAGGCCCGACTGAGTTGGTTATAGAATGTCACTCGCCGCTCGTCGCTCTCCTTGGTCATCAGCTCTAGGTCCTTCCCGGCCGCGAACAAATCCTCCCGACAACAGCGAAGGCGATCATAGATTCCTCTCTATGCAGAACGCTTTCCCTAGTCACCTGCTCTAGATCCCTCTGCACCGCGAGTAGCTGCTCACGGCAGGCTAGTCAAGAAACAGGTAGTAAGTCACACAGGAGTTAGTTGGTCAAATCCTGCACAGGTAACTTGGACCAGCATGTGGCTTAGGTGGTCAGAAATAACACACCTTGAAGATCGCTCGGCGTACTTGCTCGCTCGATCGCAAACCCCAGCTCACATTCGGTCGCCACCGCTAAAATACGCCGGTCGACGGGATCATTGGTGGGGATGGTCGGGGGTCCACCGAGAGCTTGGGAGCTGGTCAGCGGAAATGGGGGCTCGGTACGAGCGGAAGTTCAGACACTCCAAGGACTCTACGACCACAAACGACAAACCCATCAAAGAGCGAAAAACGGGACGGGGGGCTTCATTCAAATATATTATAGAACAAAAGTTACAATTGGAGTTTTTACTCGGTGCCTTCCACCCGGAAGACAGACGTCACGTGATCCACCGCCCCTTGATACTCCCGCTGTAGTCTCTCCTTAGCCTCGGGTCCGGCGACCACGGCTCCCTCCCGGACAAGGTCCAGGTTGAAGTTTGGGAAACAGCTGCGGTAGCACCGGAAATGTACTCCGCAGTCGACCTCACCGCCTGCGCCACGTCCTTTGCACTCCTTAGCGCCAGGGTGGCAGGGAGCTCAGAAAAGTTTTCTGCCAGGACCCTGATGGCGTAGACCCAGGCCCGGGCGGTGCAGTTGTCCTTCGGCTCGGTGGTTCCCAGCCCGAGGCTCCCCAGGGGATCTGCCAACGTCTTGAAGGCGTCTTGGAGAATGCTGAGGGTTGTTTGTTCGTCCTCCTTGAGCCGAGAGTGCTCGACGGAAAGCGTGGAGTGCTCAGCGGAAAGTGCAGCCTTCTCCCGCTGGAGCTTGCCACATCGTTGCTGCAGCAAGCGCCCAGCCTCTCTTTCCTGGGCCAGCTGTTTTTCCAGCTCGGCACACATGCTGGCCAGCACTTCCTTCTCCTCGACCAGTCTGCGAACAGAAGAGGGGATACGGCTGACCAGAGCAAGCAAGTCAAGGGCCGGCACGGGCTCTTCGACCGGGGACGTGGGGACAGGAGCTGCCGCCGACGCTCCAAAGGACGAAACCAGAGCTGGTGGAGGGACTGGAACGTCCTGCGGGGCGCCGTCGGAGGAGTCGTGACAGGAGCCACAGTAGCTACCATGGGCATGCGGCAAACAACAGAGTTACTGAATCAGGAAGAAAAGGAAATTCAAGGTATCTATATCTGCCCAGAGAAACTTACCGCGACAGCGGGGAGCTAAGCACAAGTATGTTCCTCACGATGCCACCGGACCGACTGGTCGGGGGAGGCAACCCCGCTATGGGCGGCCAGTACTCGGGGTCCTGCGAGCGCGTTTGGACGACTCCGCGGTGGGCGAGTCCCCCGTCGGAGTAGATACTCGGTCCACGACGGTCTGGTCAGGGCGCATCTGGTCGGCGCGGGCCTGGTCGTGCGGCCTCGGGTCGAACCTAACCTGGTCGGGTCGCAGAGCCGCTGCCCGCGATCGCCCCCTGACCCTGAGTAGACTAGTCGCCTCCCTGACCTAACGAGTTGATGTCATGATCGGGTTGGTGGGTGTCGGGGAAACAATAGGCGACGGTAAGGGCTGGCGGCCCTCACATTCAATCTCCTGAAAGACCTCCTCGACCTCGTCAACTATCAGTCGCAAGACATCTACCTCGGGAAGACGCTGAAAATGACTTGAGCCATAAGACCCTGACCAAGGAAAAAGCTTGAGTAGGAAACTCTGAAAAATGCTAAACATACCAGTCTAATTCGAGCCCTCTCCGACGGGGGGAACTCACACAAGGGGACACACAGAGGGCCACCCTTCCTGGCAGCTGCCGCTATCAGCGACCTGACCTTCAAGTCGATGACCTTGTTGGGAAGATCTGATCAAAAGGAGTAAGACACCGCTCGACCAAACACCTAGTGGCAGGGGGGCAACTGTGATGTTACCTGCAAAGCTCTTCCGTGTTTCATCGTCACTCCCGGTGTACATATAGACCGCGTGTGCTCTCCGCCGTAAGGGACACAGTCGGCGCTTGATGAAGTCGCAGACGACATCCGACCCCGACAGGCTGGCTTCCGCGAGCGTTCTAACCCGGCCGGCAAGGGACAGTAGTTCGGCGGACGGCGTGGAAGAGCTCCCCCAGCTCTCTGCGAGGTGCGCCGGCGCTTCCGGCACGCGGAGGTTGTCAAAAGAATCGTCGGTCGTGAGGTAGAACCACTCCTCCCTTCATCCCGACCACGACGATTTGAGATTCATCTCTAGATAGGAGCTCGCGACACCATCACAGAGACGGAAGACGCAGCTCCCAGTGACCGGCCCGTGCTGCACCCTGGCCGTATAGAAAAACTAGAAGAGATCAAGGCACGGCTCGATCCCAATGAAGTTTTCACATATGAGCGAAGATGCTCAACATGATGATGTAGTTGGGGTTGAGATGGAGGTGGCAGATAACGTAGAATGAGATGACGGTGCAGAAAAACTCGGAAAAGGAGGGGACGAGACCCGCCAAGAAGAACGAGGCGAAGATTACGATCTCTCCTTGGCGGGGAGCAAGGACCTCCCCCCCGCCCCTAGGACATCCCGAAGATAGGCGGCGCGGAAGCAGGCAATTCTCATACATCTACTTCAGCTTCGCGGTGGTGCACTTGGACTTGGGGAAGTCAAGGCTCCTTTCCGGTGAGCGGTAACATGGGAGCACAGCGGTGGTTTTGGCCAAAAGAGACGGGAGGAGATCGGAGGCAATGGGCTTTGGCGCTATGACTTGGAGTGCGAAGGGGTTTCCAGGGGGTTCCGCCTTTCGAGTTATAAGATCGACTCGGTTCCGCCGCCTCAAATTTGAGGGCCGTTTGGGGAACCGAAATTCCCTCGAAGTCTCGCGGCCGTCAAGGTTTCTCTCTCCCACGATCCTCTCTATGGACGGTTAACCTCCCCTCGGGATGCGGTTTCCTAAGCCAACAACAGTGGACCATGTCGTCAACCACTCCCTGGACAAAGCTCTTGTTCACCAGGGACCCAAGTGGTACGAACAAGTCTGACCACGCCCTTATAAAAAGCAGCTCAGATCATCATATCCACGAGGGAGCTTGGAGGCTACTGTTGATGTAAAGAGTATAGGGGTCCCCCACCGGGATGGCCCGCGACAACCGGTTTTGTCACTATCTGCTTTCGTTCTCCAGCCCAGGCCTACCGCGCGACCAGCCGGCGCCAGCGCGACCACAGCACTGGCCTTAGCAGGATTTCCCGCGACCAGGCAGGAACTCGTCTAAGCCAGTAAAACCTCATTTAATGCGGTTACTCACATCGTTTTCCTTCCCTGGCCAGTTCACCCCGGCTGAGGCGGCATAACCGGCGTAGGGCTACCGTGTCCCGTCCCGCAACATTACCGTTACTCACATCATTTTCCTTCCCTGACCAGTTCACCCCAGCTGAGGCGGCATGACCGGTGTAGGGCTACCGTGTCCCGTCCCGCAACATTAATTGTTGCGAGACAGGCTCGCAGACACAATAGGGGGCATGGCAGGCGCGCGTGGGAAACCGGCGATAGGACTATGCGGGCCGGATGACCCAGGCGTGACAAGCGAAGACGTGTCCGATGGATGAGACGGGCATTGCAGCGCTCTAGGGCAGACACAGCGCATACGTATCCTGTAATGATAGCCTATGTAGATCATCTAGGTAGGCATTGGTCTATTTGGTGGGCCCACATGTAAGACTCCTTTCTTCCTGGGCTATAAGGGGAAGGGAGTCCACCTTGGCAAGAGGAGGACCAAAAAAAGAGAAAGAAGCAAAGGAGAAACCATACTCAATGAGAAGAAAACAAAGGATGTAGAACTATTACCCAAGGGGGGACTAAACCTGGATAAACTCTAATGTTCTTAGATTAGCATAGGTACATACCCTAGAACACAGATCACGCACCCGTCGTCCAATACACCCCGCAATCATTGTTAGGGATTAACCCTCGACACTAGCCTTAGACCGATAGTAGCAAGCTGACTGTAATCCATCCTGACCCATAACTGAACAGCCAAGGAGATCAAGCATGGCAGCATATGATTGCCTTAACATGATCATGCCATTAGCTTTAGTCTAAAGCAATAATGAATTGATGACTGATGAATACATCAGGGAACAGCTAGAAACATTTATCGACATAGCAGACTGCATACAACGTGCCCCGGCCATCCCCGGCCATATGAATTTACTGATTCTATCCCAATAAAGCAATAACCCTCCTCACTGTGAATTCTGAATTGTGATAGCAACCGAGACGAAATCATTCGTGAAGAGAGCGGGACAGTAGAGTGGCATGTCAGAGAAGGGAGCGTGGTAGTAAAAGAAGATACCTTGCTCGTTCTTCCCGAGCCCCTTGCCGGTCTTCCACCCCATCTTCTGCAGCAGCCTGAATCCGACGTTGGAGGCGGTGAGCTGCGTGTGGACGGACGCCTGCTCGAGCCCCTCCGTGTCGAGGTTCTCCGTAGGCCGGTGGCTCATCGGCAGCCGGAACTCCTCCAGCTCATCCTCCTCCAGATCCAGGCCGCCGCCGCCGCCCTCCGCCTCCTGAACCGCCTTCCCGCGCTGCTTTTCCCGAGAACCGCAGCGAGCAAGACACAAAGATTAGAACCCGAATCAAGCAAGCGCGACGGTGGGTGGGTGGGTGGCCGTGATGTACTCACCATGGCTGGCAGGCCGCGAGCGTGGGAGAGGCGGCCCCTGGGGCTTCGTCGCAGTCGGAAGTGGGCCGCGCGGGTAGGAGGCGGCCTGGGGCGTCGATCTGGGAGGGCGGCGCGACGGCGACGAGCACCGAGGTGAGGGCAGCGACGAGGGGAGGAGAGGAGCGGAGGCGGCGGCTGGAGGGTAATGGGAGACGAAAGAGGTGGGTCGGGCCCACAACTCGGACCGGGTGGGATGGAGTTTGTGAATGAAATTTACAAATGTTGCAATGCATTTTTCTCTCGTTTACAAAACCATTTGGACAGTGGTATTGTTCACAATTAATACAAGAAAAAAGTTCTAATATGAATATATTCTCTACTACTTAAAAAGCATATGTGGGTCGGGCCCACAACTCGGACTGGGTGGGATGGAGTTTGTGAATGAAATTTACAAATGTTGCAATGCATTTTTCTCTCGTTTACAAAACCATTTGGACAGTGGCATTGTTCACAATTAATACAAGAAAAAAGTTCTAATATGAATATATTTCTCTACTACTTAAAAAGCATATGATGCTTCTTCCCGCGGGTCTGTCTCTAAGTCCTACCCTCCCTTCCACTCCCTCTGCTCAGCACCGATAAGTGGGTCCTCTTCGTGCTCTGTCTCCGCTCCTCCCAAGCCCCTCCCTTCGTCCTATCTCCGCTCCTCCCGAGCCTTCCCCCCATTTTGATCTCCTGGCGTTGCATCATGCCGTCCTGCTGCCCCCGCCCAACCGCGTCCACACCCTTCCTCCCCGTGCCGCCTCCTCCCTTCCTCCTCGCGTTACCTCCCCCGGCCATGCCCCTGCCCACTCGCACGCTTCCGCCTCGTTGCCTGCCATACCGACACCCTCCTCCCCTCCTCCGTAACCTCATCCTCCTCCGCTTCTTAGGCCTAGCCCAGACCACACTGCTCTCCAGCTGTCGCTGCCAACTTGGCTCGAGCCAGCGTCAGAGTAGGGGAGTGCTGCAAGAAGTGCATGATCAAGAACCGAGAGTCCATCGTGCGCTCATGCGTGCATAAGCAGGCCTAAGTCCACAACTCGAGAGGGAGCTGCAGCTTCTGCAGGAGGATAACGAGCAGGTACACCATGGAAGCTGCATAAACCCTCTTGCTCGCAAATCCATGATCCATATCCACCTCCTCGCATGTGGTCAGTAGTGGACCGGGTTTCTGGGATCCCAAGGTTGGGGTTACCGGATTTCTTGGTCGGGTTGTGTGATTGTATCATTAGAATTTGGGAATTAGGGTTTCGAGTTAAAGTGTTTGGTTTGTGTTTAGGGATTGGCTACATATGATTTTGTAGATGCGATCAATTCGGGATTAATTTTAGGTGTGGAATTGGGGAAAGGTGGGTCATTGGTGACATTCGATCTCTCTGTGAAATTTGTTCTGTTTAGGGTCGGGCTCCATCTGATTCGCAAAATAACATTCTATTGTGTGCTTTTCTTCGGTTTGTAGTTAATCTGTTCTAGCTCCAGGGTCAAGCAAAATGTAGATGAACAATTTCCTATGTCGCTACAGAGGAAGGGGAGGGGAGGGTGCAGTGGCTAGTTGCGGCACCAGCGGATGCTCCGGCGACTACATGGTGGTGGTATGGCAGGTAGGGGGGAGGGGCAACACTGGAGGAGGCGCAGAGGAGGTGGTGGTGGATGAAGACGCTGGAGGAGGCGTCAGAGAAAGGGGACGGCGGGTGAAGACACTGGAGGAGAGGATGATGACGGGGTTGCCAGTTCTGCTAACGCACAGCGATAGCGGCATGGAGTATTTCCCTATTGTAGTTTGCATGGTTTGAAGCATTAATAATCTTGATTTTTTAGTGAATCTAAGGAATTGTGTGTGCTCCACTCTGCTACAGTACTACTCTGTTTGTGATTTTACCGTCACGAGTAGATAACAAATGAATATTTGTGACATGATCTTCAAACACATTAAGACAAAGTTGAAAAGAAAATTGTTCCGATTCCATATTGAAAATGTTTAGAGTTGAATGAATAATTCACATGCATCTTGGAATTTAACTAGCCTGATGGTTGTCACTAGCATGTTGACTATGGTGGCATCTGATGGTTGTCATTTTAATTTGGGATTTTTGGGAGCATAGATGTAAAATTCAGCTTTTAGGGGTTTGGAGCATCGTTTGCTACATCTGAAGGTGTAGTTTTTTCAAGAATATGAATATATCCATATAGCACAATTCTTAACTGAGTCTTCTCCATATATTTGATTGTGTTGTTTAAATTTCATTCATTTGCTAGCCCTAGCAATTTCATTTAAATAAATAGTATGTTTCAAGTGCCATTTCGCATATTTGTTAATGCTATCAGCATTTCCATATTTCTCTGTATCCAACAGTAAAAGTAGTATCTAACATTTACAATGATCTCTCTTGGTTTGTTCTTCACATTATGTCCTTTACAACGCAATTTTGTTAATTTCTGTGCATTTTAAATTTAGTTTCCATGTATTGTTGATCTTATGGCTAATTCGAAGGAGCTGTGGCCAAACTCCATGAATACTTTAGCATGATGCATTTCGTATGGCTGTGTAGAGAGGTTGCTAACTCTTGCTGTCCAGTAGGTGTTTATGGATATATGATGACAGTCAGTGAAGGGGTTTGGATCAGTCTCCCATCGGATTTTGTACTTCATATATGTAAGTGGTTCGCATATAAGTTGTTACAGGGTTTCACGTGTTTCAGGGTTGGCTGGTATGATGATACTGGTACCATGACAGATATTGAAATCGTCTTCCAGGTGAGGATTTTTCTCTTATGCCAAGTTCAGTTGTATGATGTTATCTTGGTTAGTTATTTTGCACATGTTTCACCCAGTCAGCAATTTTTTTGCCCCATCTAGACTACCGTCGTTCATTACAAGGACGCTTATGACGAGCGACACCTTTTAAAAAATTAAAGATAACTCCATTATATCTGATAGAATGCCCGTAACTTTTTAGATGTTGCTAGAACAAGTGCAACATGAACTAACAATAGCTCATAAGTTATCGTGTGTAAATTTTTGGCTCTCGTTATAACGCACGGGCACAATATTAGTTTATTTACAAGATATATAATTTGAATATACTATTCCAACTATTTGAATGCATTACTTCAAAAAATCACATAAGAAATGTTGAACATGTTATCACACTCGTGGAGCATGCGTTTTAGAAACGGTGAATTAGTGTACACATTAGGTTTCATAGATTGTTGAATCAAGTATTCATTTAATTGTTGAGTGACAAAATTATAGATAGAAAAAAGAAAACTACATAAAGAAAAAAATGAAAATTTGATTCATGGGGTTTATAGGTTCACTGACCATGTAATGATAGTCAGTCGACTATTGGCCAGGTAGGGAGCCCTTGAAACAAAGTACTTCCGTATTTCCTTTCTTTCAATTTATGTAGATTAGAAGAAACAAAATGAGGAGGCCGCTAGGTAGTAATGGAACCCTACATGCCATGTTTATAAAACCTAGCCACCGGAGGACAAGTCGGCATTGTGGGGACTTGTCTTGATATATCTCTACAAATGTTATTCTAGATCTATTTGATTTCATGTGGTAGTCTTTCATCGTTATGCCACACAGAGAATAATATATAACGCTTCCGAGCCACTTTATTGTTGGGATTATGAAGTCATTGCAAGAACCGAGTCTCCAGGAAGATTAACAAGTATAGATCATTCATCAACTGTAAGATAAAAATAAACTTTTTTTAGCAACAACTAACAACATAAGTCAACATGAAACATAAACGTTTTTCATCACTCTACTGCAGTACGTGTCTTCGATGGAAATAAGATTCATCCACTTCATTACTCTATTCTCGTCTTCCTCACGCTACTCTTCGATGGCAGGGCGTGCTGCTACCTCCTACTGGCGATCGCGGGGAACATAACGGAGGGTGGGGGACCTTGCCACGCATGACATCATCGAGTGCCGAGGTGTCCCAGGGAGAGGTGGCGACCTTGACCTCGACGATGGCCACGTGGTCAGTTCCTGCCTCAGACAATGGCGTCGAGAACCAAGCAGCTAGCCTTGCAACATATGGCGGTAGGTAGCAGCTAGAACCAGGATTCAACTGTGACCGGAGATATTAATGCCCAGCGCAACAAGCATACAACTCGATGCAGACTAGCGTTGCCGTAGTAAAACTCAACAGAGCCTAGCGCTGTTGCTGCCATCATCGCCACCGTAGACCATAGATCCCCTCACAATGGAGACCCAGACATGGTCGTGGAATAGCTTGATGCCGCCATCGTTCATCTCCATGCCATTGCATGAGGCCATCGATTTTGACGGCCGAGACCCAGCACTGCCATTGCTTACTAACAACGCATCGCATCGATTGAACTTTTTTCAGAGAGAGAGAGCGCATCGATTGAACTATGCTGCAATAGGCTGTTAAAAGTCCAATAGATAGTCCAAAACTTAGCCCATGTGCATCCAATATCCATATTTACTTTGGACCCCAAGTACATGGATGTCCACATCCAAAACAAGTCCAGTCCAATAGAATCCAAGAAGGTATGTACGCTGAATTATACTTGTAAGTTAGCAACCTCATCAAAAACCACCTATGCTTTTTCAATAAATACAGGGCCAAAAACCTTTGGTCTAAAAATCTATCTCAAGTTCTCAACTGAATAATCTCTTCCCTTTTTAAAAGGTTTCATCGCAATGAATACTTGCTTCCATAAGATTATATATCATACACACGCATCATATAGATAGGAAGGCAACAGATACAATTGTTCCACATAAAATAGAGTATCTCATCCCTCTTAGCCAATGAGTACCCGAGCTTAGAAGGGCTGAACTCTGGACTCTGGACTTAGAAGAAACAAGACTGTTTCTTAGAAGGGTTGAACTCTGGACTTCATTATTCCCTCTCAACCAATGAGTACCTGAGCTTCCAAAAGCTTATTGACAGAGCCTTCATTATGAAGAAGAAGAAACAGAATTTAGGAGAGGAACGCAAGCGGATGATGCAGGGTCACTCTTCAAGCAGCATCCGTCCCCGCTTCAACCCACCACCCACAGGATAGGTATACCGTCAGGGAAGCTAGAAACAGCAACAGAGGGCACCCAACCAAACTTTGGGATCTTTCAGTCAGCCAAGGCAGCAACAACAACGCTCCAACTACCAGGCCCCACGCCTAGTGAACCAAAACCAGCAGCAATATGGTTGCATTGGCCATAGATTCAGTAAGATTGGCCCATGCTTTAGCTGTGGGAACTTTATGCACTTTTACCAATAAATGTCCCAAGAAACAACAGTGTCGGACCAACAACCAGCAGCAAAATCGCCCTAGAGGTGAGCCACAGCAGTAGCCTCATCAGAAATTCATGAGTGGGTGAGTCAACCACGTTGCAACGGAGGATGCCCATGACACCCCAGAAGTGGTACTTGGTATGTTCCCCGCCAACTCTCACCCTGCTACAGTTTAATTCAATTCTGGAGCAACACATTCTTTTATTTCAACTAAGTTCGTAGAAAAGCATAATCTGCTGATAGCCATAATGAAAAATTGGTTGATAGTCATGTCTGTAGGCGGAGAAATAAAATCGAGGCAGGTATGCCCTAAGATAATCCTTGCCATTAAAGGGGTGGAATTCCCCACAAATCTTAACGTCTTGGAATCTAAAGGGATATATATTATTCTGGAAATGGATTGATTGGCTAAGTTCAATAGAGTGATAGGATGCACCATCAAGATAGTTCAGTTGACACACACATATTGCACCAAGGTGGAGTTCAAAGCCACGGTAGAATCAAGAGAGAATATCAAGCTCAACCATGCCAAAGCAGTGGAGGAAGTCAGAGTAGTTAGCAAGTTCTCGGATGTCTTCCCTGAAGAGTTGCCAGGTATGTCCTTAGACCGAGACATTGAGTCCGTTATTGAATTAGTACCTAGCACTACCCCATATATAAGAGACTGTACATAATGGATGCCAACCAGTTGGCTGAGCTCAAGGAGCAAATCCAAGAGCTATTAGACAAGGGGTTTATTCACCTGAGTACCTCGCATTGGGGAGCTCCGGTTGTCTTCGTGCCAAATAAAGATGGAACTCAAAGAATGTGCATTGATTATCGTGCACTTAATGAGGTGACCATTAAGAATAAGTACCCCTTGCCTCGTATTGAAGATTTGTTTGATCACTGAAAAGGAGCATGCGTCTTCTCTAAGATTGATCTTCGGTCAGATTACCATCAGTTGAAGATTCGAGCATCAGACATTCCCAAGACCACTTTTGTCACCCGTTATGGTCTGTATGAGTTTACAGTGATGTCTTTTAGATTGACCAACACCCTAGCATACTTCATGTACCTCATGAACAAGGTTTTCATGGATTATCTGGACAAGTTCGTGGTTGTGTTCATCGATGACATCCTGATCTTCTCGAAGGATGAGGAAGATCATGAAGAGCATTTGAGGATGGTTCTGCAGAAGCTCAGGGAGAATCAGTTGTATGCCAAGATGAGCAAGTGTGAGTTTTAGTTGAAAGAAGTCTCTTTCCTAGTTCATATCATCTCAGTAGGAGGAGTATCCCTTGACCTTGGGAAAGTGAAGGAAGTTCTAAATTGGAAGACACTGCAGACCGTTTTAGAGATCTAGAGTTTTCTGGGTTTAGCAGGATATTACCGTCGCTTCCTATAAGGCTTCTCCAAGATTACCAAGTCAATGACGGAACTACTAGAGAAAGAGACGGAATTTAAGTGGATCCCGTTCGTGAGACCAGCTTTAATGAATTAAAGATGAGATTAACCACCGCCCTAGTGCTAATCATGCTCGACACATAGAAGTCGTTCTCAGTGTATTATGATGCCTCGCGCCAAGGTTTAGGATGTGTGTTAATACAAGAAGGCCATGTAATAGCCTATGCCTCAAGACAGTTAAGGAAGCATGAGGAGAACTACCCTACCCATGACTTAGAATTAGCTATCGTAGTTCATGCACTCAAGATTTGGAGACATTACTTGATATGGCAAAGATGCGAGATCTTCTCGGATCACAAAAGTCTGAAGTACATCTTCACTCGAGCCGACCTCAATCTCAGGCAGCGTAGATGGCCAGAACTCATCAAAGATTATAATCTTGGAATGGCGCTTGGGAGGATGGGGGTCGATGAGATCGAGGTGGGCGGCGGTAGAGATAAGAGAGAGAGCGAGGAGTATTGCTAGGTTCGGACTTAGAGATTTTTTAGGCCACGGATGGGACACAGACATGAACGTGGGACGACTAAAATGGATTCAATTCAATATTCGGGTCCGGCTTTGGCTCCCAGGTTCACTATCAATTTATAACAAAGATCGAGAGTGACACAGTCACCGTCAGTTTTTGTTATCAACCGGCAGTGATAACAACCTATCACTATCGGTTCCTTTCTAAAACCAGCAGTGATACTATTTTCTTATGAATTGACAGTGAAAATAGTATCACTGTCGATTTTAATTGATCTGGTAGTGATGATGCGGCAAATAAGATCATTTCTATAGTAGCGATTGTTGTAATATAGGCGATAAATAGAGCATGGATATTATTCCATAGAGGCAATTATTATAGCAGTAATTTGAGCTATCTATATACACAATAAAGTAATTGCACAACTGAAAAAGGACAGCAACTACATTATTCAACATGTGTACCTTAAATAGCTGAATTGCTGAGCAGAGCATATGAGCAATTATCCCAATAGACTGACAACAGAATATAAGAAGGTAAACATTTGCTCTCAGATTTTTACATAACAATTGGCCCTAAGACTCAAGTGTCTTGCTCCCATATTGTTCTACAAGTTTCATCATTGATTGGGCTATAGTTAAGATCTCAACTAGCAAATAGAGTTTGGACATAATATCAAAGTAAAGCACTGGACAATGAGCTGCAACAGTACAGAGGGCCTCCCATTGACTGTATTCTGTAGTTTCAGAATTAACACAAGTATTCATGTAGTGAACCCTACAAAAGATTGCTATCACCATATTCATCCAATAAAGACAAGAATTTGCCATCTCTGTATAGTGAATAACAAGCATCAGACTACCATCAGCAGCCCGCAAGTTCATTGCCATCTCTGTATAGCTAATAACAAACATCAGACTACCATCAGCAGCCCACTATTTTAGTGCATCACAGCAGCTCATACATCCAGAGCACCACAACCCTATTGCTATTGTTCTTGACTAATAGCCCAATCTCAGACTAATTAATCATCACAGAGCAGGAATAGACAGAGGGATTAGGAGAAAGATTACTCATAGCGAAATTTCGATCAAAGTCGAAAAGAAGTGAGGCTAGGCACGACTCAGAAGCCGCTGTTCCAGAAAACCTAGCACCCGCCGTTGCCGACGGAGAGAAGGAGATCGGAGATACAAAGCCTCTCCACACTGCCACTGCACGCGCGGATAAACTGCAACCGTGCAGCTCCGGCCACCAACAGATTTCTCTTCCCGGCCCCCACAAATCAGATCGGGCACCCGACAGATCAGGGCTCAATTGCACCAGAGCAGGCCGAAAAGGAACCAGTGAGGAGTGAGAAAATCACACACACAAAAATCTGAGACCCAGAGGAGAGGAGGAGGCACATAAGAAGGGGAGGCTCACGCAGCACCGCCTGGCCGACGAATCCGCCCCGAACCGCACACCCGAGGGAACCGGGCATGGCCATTTCACCGCCGCCGCCCCAAGCTCTCCAGCCAGCCTCATCCTTATCCATCTGAGAAAATCCCAGCTGAACACCCTAGAGCTGATCTGCCCCTTTTTGAACACGACGACAGGGCCCAGGCCAAAATAGCCGATGAGAAACAGGCTGGCCAAACCAGCTCCCAAATATACAGCCCAACAGTGAAATTTCTAACAAAAATACAACAGTGATAGTCTTCTCCAATTTTGATGAGAACTTTCCGAATTGGACGATACAAAGCAAATATGTAATATATTTTTACAGTGAAATCCCCATCGAGTATCTCCTAGCCTTCCCAAGCCCACCTCTTGATTTAAACCCCTGACGGGTTTCAATTTCACCCCATTCCAATGATTCGATGTAATTGCTCTCGATCTTTTCTGAGGGGAATTGTAACTGCACTCATCTTGTATGAATATTAGTGTTAATATTTTGATAAATTCGGGATATAGGCATATAGCTTAGACCAGGAGTCCGGGAACCAATAGAAACCAGTGCTTCTTTCTTCTTTCTTTAGTAAGGATAAGCACAATTATGCGCAACAAAGACGTTTATAGTTAAACAAGTAAACATTGTAGAGAGAATCAACCCTAAGGCATCGCCTGCCCATCCTAGCAAGCCAGGCCTTTTCAAGCCATTGGATCAGTGGAGTCAACTGGAATCAAGTGGGAACACAATGGAAGCAATCAGAAAAAAGACATTACCAGCTACCTCGCTTGCGCCCACAGCGTACTCACCAACGCGTCGCCCTGGCCTTGCCTTGCTCGTGCACACGCCGCAGCTGCCCACAGTTAAGTTATTGTCACTATTCATTACTAATTGCTCACAGTAATGATTAGTTGTGGATAATAACATATAATTTTAAGTTTTGCATAGCTAAAACTCCATGATAGGCGAGGCTAGTCCGAGTCGGGTTGGACTCGAACGCGAGCTACTTCCTTTAAGGGTTGAACCTAAGCTCTGGGAAGCACCTAGACCAATTGTTCCATCGCGTAGCTTGATTAGTTCTTCGGCTTCGCCGGCGGCAATAACCGAACCGACCGGCATTTACAACGACGGCAGCATGGGACGGGGCGACGACGACGTGAGTTGTTGCTCGGCCTGCTGCAGCTGCGTCTTGTCAGTCATCGTCGCTGCCGCCTTGATTAGTTCTTCGGCTTCGTCGAGCCCGTGAGCGTCACCGTGAAGGACGCGTCGCTGGCGCCCAACGGCACGGCGCTGGCGTACGACTTGTCGCTCACCGTCGCCGTGTGCAACCCCAACTGGGTCATGCGCGCCGAGCACGCGGCCCCTTTGGACGCCGAGCTCCGCTTCGCCGGCAGCCGCTTCGACAGCGTGCGGGTGGCGGCCGCGGGGCGCGCTTCGAGAGCGACGAGATCCGCGTGGCCGCGGCGGGCGAGAGCGCGGGCGCGCTGCTGGGGAGCGACGGCGTGGCGGAGCTGGTCAAGGAGACCACGACGGGGGCGTTCGAATCCTTGGAGCTCAAGCTCTCCGCAGAGTTGAGGTACCGGCCGGTGCACCTCGGCAGGTACAGGCTCGCGGTGAGCTGCCTGCCCGCTGAGGCTGCCGCCGCCGGGGACGCAGACCATGGTGCTCGACAAGGAGATAAAGTGCCATTAGCAGAATATCTAGCTTCAAGATTTGGCCATCATACATTGATGCTTCAAGATACATGTGTCCATCAACCTTCAAGAATATATAGCAGAATATATAGTTTCAAGTCAATTGATGCTTCAAGATTTGGCCACCATCCTCCTACTTCTATCTTTCATACGTTCCACCCACTGTGCCCTTCTCCCATCACATACATGTGTCCAACCGCTCATCGTTGTGCCCCCGTGACGCCTCCACCCCCGAAACTCTTATTTTGAAGGCGCCCTCAAGATAATTAGCTAGCAAACACTTTTGTCTTTAGCTGTCCAAAAACCAATATAGGAAACTTATTGCCTTTCCTACCTTTCGAAAAAGAAAACATTTTGACTTGAAACTTTTTCTAAGTTAGAACTAGTTGACTTGAAACTCTTTCGGAGTTGGAAGATTTTGACTTGAAACTTTTTGAACCGGAACTTTTTGACTTGAAACTTTCTGAATCGGAACCTTTTGACTTGAAACTTTTCATCTAATTTTTTAATTGATTTTTTTTTCTTTTGACTTGAAACTTTTTGCGAATTTAAACTTTTTTAGTTAAAACTTTTCGAAATGAAACTTTTTGACTTAAACTTTCTGAGTTGGAACTTTTGAGTTGAGATTGGAAGTTTCTAAAAATCGAAAGTTGTAGAAACCACATGGCGTCATCCAATCCATGCGCATTACCTCGTTACACGGCGCCGGCGTAGGACCACTCGTTCGCCGTCGCCGTGTGCAACCACAATTGCGCCATGCACGCCGATCGAGCACGCGGCCCCGCTCGACGCTGAAGCTGCAGACGGCGACGGCCGCGCCGCGGGGACAAATATGATCCAAGCTAGCGCCATTAGCGGAATGTATCTGCCAGATGGTCACTAGATCGGTTTATCTTGCATCTGCGTGTTGTGTTCTAATTTTTTTTCCAGTAGATTAGTTGCTCCTTTTTCCTCGCTGATCGTTTACATTGTACGAGTCCATTACACACTTTTGGATATATTGATTAGAATTGAACTGCAAATATATAAACGATAGATCGAGTCAATTTAATTCTGAATTGCAATGAATAGGGTCTCTCAAAATTGATGACCTGCAAGCTAAGACTATGTCGACAATGAATATAATGTTCCGGCTAAAAAAAATGATCACCTCTCAACCGATGTATGATTATGGTTTGGCCATCCTGCTCTTACTCCTATCTTACCACATATTTCACACACATTGTTAGCAACCCTCCTCCTAACCCATGGCACGTGTCCTGTCGCGCCATGACGCCTCCATCCCTCTAAGGTCAGGTCTTCAGTAGGTGAACTCTGAACCCTAACTAAGCCTCCGTAGGAGACAATGTAGATAGCACGGAGCATGAATCACAATGTGAATTGTATCATCAAGATTCTTCTCCAGCGGCCATCCAATCTGTCTTCTTCCTTCTCCTAATTGTTCATCCCTGCCGCACGAGCTAACACCTTATGTCGGCACCGTCCTCTTGCTCCCATCTTTGATAGCAGGAGCTGTGAGATCCCCCACTACAGGCTGCCGCCACGCTAACTTGTCTTCGACGAACATTTAATTTGATGCCCCCTCCCCAAACTGCCCAACCCGTGGTCCTCCTCCTCTTGTCGCGGCCAGCGATATCCCCGCAGCTTCGCTGCCCCGCCATTACATCCGTCACCACCATTAGCCCTGTCATCTCCAGTGAGCCCCACTCCGACCCAACTCCAAACCCAAACCTCGCCGGAGCCTTGTCAGAGTTGGGGAAGACGATTCAGAGCGCGAGTCGCAGCACAAATCGGACCAACCCAAAATCAAGATGCGTCCACGAAGGGCCCAATATGCGGCCTCGCAATGCCGGCGAGGTTCGTTGGCAGACAGCTCGCCGGCGCAGCAGCGGTGTAATGCTGTTGTGGGAGATCGGCCGAGCTGGTAATTCTGAGGAGTGATTATTGAAGCTAAAACGAATTTGCAGCGACGTAAATAAGCGGCAGTGATTAACCGAGGGGCTTGAGTCTTTGCTCGTTGCTTTTGTTGGTTGGTGATCTCCTTCCTATTCCTGAGGAAAGCAGTAACAAACGCCCAACCATGATCTACTTTGTTTTTTTTTTTTTTTTTTTGCCTGGCTCTCTACTGCTTTTTTTTTTTTTAAAAAAAAGGCTCTGCTACTGCTTCGATCGTTAAATGAAAAAAAAAATGCAATTTCCGTTGAAACAAGATGGTAGATAAGTGCTGAAGTGACTCGAACAAATTATTTGATACATGTTGCATAAGTGACGAAATGCTTCAGCCTTATCAAATATCCGAAAACAGATATTAAACAAACTGAAGCTACTCCATCACATTTTTTCAAGTTTTGAAATGAAAAGGACAATCAACCCTTGGCTTGGGTGGTTAGTGGAGGTGATTATACCCTTATCTACTAGCGATCAAACTCTAGATTTGCTCTAAGACGGATTTTTTTTCATCGGTAAGCGATGTATCTGTCGACAACGAGTCATTTGTGGTGAATTGGTCAATCTCTAAGTTTAACATCTCTAATCATCAGTAGACATTGTGTGAATATGTATGTATAATGATATGAGTATGTACATGTGTCTACGTGTCCAAGTGGGTTTTAAAAAAAAAGTTCTGAAAAGAAATGGATGGAGGAAAAGCAGAGAAGCCCATCAGAAACTTCTTCGGTATTGCCGTATTGGGCCATAAATCAGGCCCGATAGGAATCCTGTGCGGATCCGAATCAACGGACCTTAAGCTACAGTTGGAGTGGGATCCGACCCGTTTGTTAAACCCTCGCTCGTTCCCCTCCATCCAACTCCCTCATCTCCCCGCTCCGATGGAGCCGCCGCCGTCGCCGGCGATACCCCGGGAGGCGTGGGAGGGCTGCAGCGTCCTACTCGACATCAACGACGGCGACCGCCTCGCCTTCTTCCGCCTCACCCCCGCAGCGTACGTACTTTCCCCTTCCTCCTCCTGCCTAACTTCTCTGCTACCTTGAAACCCCACTAGATCCGCTCACGCCTCTCCTCCTCTCTGTGATGTGGTCGCAGGACGGTGAAGATCGGGAACAAGACCTGCTCGCTGCAGCCGCTCGTGGGCCGCCCCTTTGGCTCCCTCTTCCGCGTCGGCGCCAAAGGACTCGTCCCCTGCGCTGCCGCCGCCGCCCCGTCTCGCGGTAAGGATTGTTCATTGGAAGCCTCTAACCGACGAACGTTCACTGGTTAACCAACTAGCTAGCACTTTCTAACTACATGAGCTTGTCAAGCGTGCATCTTCTAATCTAAACTTTTTTACTTGGTAATTTGAACTGCCAACTTGAATTTTAGATCTTCCAATTCAACGATATACATTTTGAACCTGAAAACTCAAGCTTCTCAATCTAAAATTTGCAATTTTCAACTCAAAAGTGATAGAAAAAGTTTATTGTTCATTAGTTAGTTGGCTAGTGAACCTTCACTAGATAGCAAGTACCTTTTGGGTGCATCGGTGATGATCCTTTTTTGGAGTTCAATTTTTATTTTATGGCATGTAAGCAACGACTGAATCACTATAGCATCCACAAACTTGCCTTTTTCAGAAGGAAACCAACTCAGGAATTACAGAAAGTTTGATGCTTTCTGGCTTTGCTTAGAATTTGAACTAAATCCTAAGAATTTGGATCCCAATCCCTCCTTTCCAACCTGGCCCTTAGTGCAGGGAGCTACCTGCCATGCTTTAAACTCTCTCTGCATCATTAGGCCATATGTACAAATCACGTAATGGAGCGAGAGCCTGTTTTTTCTGTTTCCTGCGGACATCCTGCTGCAGGGATTCTTATTATTAGGACTCAACAATATCTAACAAATGCCCTTTTTTGCTCTTTCTCTCCCTCCCTCTCCATTCTGTACTCATCGTTATACTTTACACATTTTGATTTTCGTAACAATGACTCCCATTCATGATGATTCATCTAGATGATAGCACGCGAGATGGTGCTGATGGCCAAGCGCAGGACGAAACTAGGGACAATAGGTCTCTGGTTGATAATAACACAGCTCAAAATTTATCGAGCGATGACATAGAGGCAATGAAGAGGTGAGAATTTGATCATATTTGACTTATATTTCATTTAGCTGTGCCTTATTCTCTGTTCTCTATGATTTCACATCCAAAGTTACATGTGATTTCATTTTCCAAAACAGGGATGGTGCAAGTGGTGATGAGATTGTGGAAGCTTTGATAGCAAATAGCTCCACATTTGGAAAGAAGACTGTATTTTCACAAGTTAGTACAATAATGTACAAACTGTATTTTCTTTGCTCTCTTGAAGTTTGAAGAAAATTGATGATTTGTTTTCTCAAACCATTTCGATTACAGGAGAAATACAAGTTAAATAAACAAAAGAAATATGCACCTAAAGTTCTTTTGCGACGCCCCTCTACCCGAAGGTACCTTTCTGTTACTTTTGTACAGTAGAAAATATGCCAAGTCTTTTTGGATATGTATACCATCAATTTGCATTACTGTACTACTGCCATGTATTCATGTGTACAACCAGATATATTAATATTTATGCTTTAGATACTTTCTCAGTGTTTTCTCCAACAGATAATGGTACATGATGATTTTTTATACTACTATTAATACAACCAGTTCTATGCTATGTACTTGGAACTGTTGAATAGGAAGACAAAGGAAGTATAAACTAGAGAGGGGAAAGTACTTTTAATTTCTGGTCTTTAACATGTGAGGCCATTATATTAGTAACCAGTTCTGAATTGTTTTAGTGTTTTCCCATTTGACTGAAAGTAGGTATGGCGTTCTTGGAGCATAATAACTTGTGGCAGGGTAAATGTTGCAATGCAATGTACTTGTTTGGAAGGGGAAGGGTTGAAGTGAGTCCTAGTGGACCTCCTGGTTTCCATATTTGGTTATGAAACTTTGCACTGCCAAAAGTTTACAAAATTTATTGGATTTTGCTTAACTTATTTTGAATGGTGACATACTTTTTGTAATAATTTTTTTAACTCGTATGTTGCAGAGTGCATGACTCTTGAAAAATTGTGCATGGCTCCTATGCCAGAATTTATCAAGTTTAAATTTAGTTTGATTTATCTGGAGGATGGGCATAATTTTGTGATCCTTTTCATATTGCAGCATTTGTGAGACATATTTCAAGAAAAGTCCAGCTCGAATAGGGTAAGTACTTTTCTTTCTTCATTAGTGCCTGTTGTTTTTTCCTTGTCATCATATTCAAATTTTAGGGTTTTTCTTGGGCTTTGACGTGTACATGACTTTATTGCCTACAACTCATTTACTTTGTGCTGTTCTTTCTGTGGTTCCTAGGTTTATGCGAGTTGACACACTCTCTCTCTTGTTGTCTATGGCAAATATTGGTGCATATTCAGATGTGCTTGTGGTTGATATGGTTGGAGGTTTAGTTGTTGGAGCTGTTGCTGAGCGCTTAGGAGGTAAAACTATGTTTCTCTGTTATTTTACTACTGCGATACCATTAGATTAAACTAAATGGATTGAGTTGAATACAGTCAGCTATATCGGCTATATGCAGATACTAATTTTTTTCACTTTTTCTCAAAATAGAAAATACACAATTCTTCACTGAGTTATGTTTGACTAGAACGCACCACAATTTTTTGTGGCAAATCACTATATGATAGTGTAATTTATGCTTACGTGGTCTGCGCAATAAGCCAAAAACATATGCTGTGGTATCTGATCCTTAATTTGCGCACGTCATACTGCTTTTTGCCACAGATTGCAAGTGATCGCTAAATATGTAAACCGGTACCTGCCAACTTTAGGCATTTGTCAAATTTCTAGATGTTAAATTACAAATATTTTTTTGTGTTTTCTTATAATGCATCTTTTATGTGAATTTGTAAAATCTTTGTTGATAATATCTGTTGTGCATTACATTTACAGGTACAGGATATGTGTGCAGCACATATCTTGGCAAAGCACCCAGCTCCATAGACATTATAAGAATGTACAATTTGAGCGGGGACATGGCCAGCAGGTAAATCTCTTTTGGCACTATATGGCTTTTCATTACAGAAAAGGGTGGTAATAAATTTGAGAATTTTTGGAATAACAGGGTTATGGCAAAGTAAGCTTGTAACCAAGTTAATAGCATTTTCCCATCCAAAGTCCAAACATGAGTTATTTAATGCATTTGAAATAAATATTTAGACATCATAGAATTTAAAGTTGGACCTTTCGCTGACCACTATTATTCTATTAGGATAATTTATGCGCGAACTATTTTGTTCATTGAATTGAGATCTTGTTAGATTGTATAAAATCATAAATAGTGTGATATAAACTGCATTTTCAAGTTAACTGGTTATTTGAGAACTCTTGTATCACAATCTAATTTTATATAATCATTCGCTTTTCTTGGTCAATACTGTCATGTAAGAGGTATTATTATATTCTTTTTTGGAGTTATAGAGATATGTATGAAGCAGTTGAAATTATGAAAGTAGCAAGCATCCAATCTGTAAGTCAAGTTACACTATGTCTGAAAATATTATGATAAACTTTCCATTCAGGATTGTTCAGGCACCACTTAGCAACCTATGCTTGTTGCAAAATTCTGGTAATACCCCTTCTGTTCTCAATGGTAGCACTGAAGGGGAGGCAGTTGAACCGATTGTAGTATCTGCTGAGGATACACAGTTATCTCTGGCTCAGCAAGGTGACACAGCAGTATCAGATGAGAAGCCACAATTATCAACAGAACAACCAATTGATATGGAGGTCTCTGAGCCTTCATTGGATGAACATCCTGTTCAGGATGTAAACTTTTCGTTAGGTAAGCAGTTGATGAAGCTAAGGTAAGAATTTTCTAATGAATCTAAGGTTTGATCTCTGGATGCTGTGTTAATCTGTAGATTGCAAGGACAATGATGGTAATTCAATAGCTTCCAAATCACTTAAACCCGGGAAGGCACCATCACCAGAGAAGTTGGAATATTGGAAAGAACATGGCTTTAGCAGGTAAAACAAGTTATAGAAGAAAGCTGTTCTGCTATTGTAGTACATGCTCTCATTAACGTGGTGGTTTCTTCTTAATGCAGTTTGATTGTTGCTGCCCCGGGCCACGAGGTTGAAAGTTTGGTTGCTGATCTGCTTCCACTATTGTCTTATTCAGCTCCATTTGCTATCTATCATCAGTATCTTGAAGTAAACATTCCTTGACTTTGATACAGAAGCATGCCAGTTCCCTAACTTTGGTTTGTTGCGTTTATGCCTAGAGTTTGTACTATCAAGAATCTAAATTGAAGTTCCTGCAAAGCATTATAGATATCCGTTTCATACCTGAAATTATTAACTTATGTGGTGAATTTGTTTCGTCTTCATTTCTGTTTCCTCTATAAAATTTGGTTTTCATTGTTACTTACAGTTTGTTGTCTTATATCGCAATGCAGACTCTTGCGACGTGCATGCACAGCTTGCAAGTATCAAAAATGGCTATTGGATTGCAGATTTCTGAACCCTGGCTTCGTGAATACCAGGTCAGTACATTCACAATGAGGAATTTAAATCAGTGATAGCTGTACTTCAGAATTTTGGAGTTTTATTATCTATATGCTTAAATGTGCATTTTAAGACTAAATTTTGTTTCCATTCATGTAACCGCTGTGATGTGTGATTTGTGCTGAATATGCTTATTATAGTGCTATAGGCAAATCGTAGTAACAATTTTTGTGGTCTGTTATCATCATCGGAGCTATTACCAATGATTAGTGGTTACTTGTGCATCTCTGTCATTTTTTTTAGTTCCCCCACATGATGGTCTGCACTGTTCTATTTTTTTTTTTGTTTGCGAGGACACTGTTATTTCTAATTTAGTGTGTCTCCATCCCTTTTAAAAAAAGTGATATAGGAACTAACAAAATTCTGGTATTGCTTTTTATGCAACACAGGTCCTTCCATCGCGCACTCATCCACACATGCAAATGAATGCATTTGGTGGTTATATTTTGAGCGGCATAAGAATACATAATACAGATTGTGTAATAGAGAAAAAGTGAGTGATCAATAAGGCTTCCGTCCATTGAGGAGAAGGAAAGCACACCATTTTGTATTTTTTGCGCTAGCTCAAAAGGTGGGCAATTTTGTAGCCCAGAGAGCAGTCAACTTGCATGTCGAAACCAATATGTGTTGTCAGATAGAAGTATGCGAATCCTACAAGTTCATGCAATTAACAGTAGTTGGAGATGCTGTTTTGTCCAGTGCGAGATATTATCATAAACCCATTGGGCAAATAAATAAGATCACAGTTCAGTTTGGCGCCAATATATACAAAGCACAAAACAAAGCTAGGAGGCAATACCACCCGGCCGCCGTGTGGTAACAACACGCACAACAATGAGTGGCGTCGTTGTGACAAAGTCCCCGTCGGTGGTCGTCGTTCCGGCGGCATCGGTGGCGGCCACGCTGCCGGTCGGCGACACCGTCGCTCTCTCCTCTTTCGACAAGTGCGTTGTTCCTTCTCCGACCACGTTGCTGCTCACGTTCGACCGCCCGATCCACGAGCCCGGGGAGACGGTAAAGACGGCCCTGTCACGCGCGCTCGTGCACTACCGCCCCATCGCCGGCCGCCTGGACGGTGAAGGCGGCATCGTGTGCACCGGAGAGGGCGTGACGTTCGTGGGCGCGTCGGCCACCTGCGCCCTGGAGGAATTAGCCACGGGGGTGGTGCAGCTCATGGACCTCGCCGTCCGCTACCCCGGCCAGTTCTGCCGCGAAGCCGAACCCTTGCTGCTGGTGCAGGTGACGGAGTTCTCCTGCGGTGGCTTCGTCGTCGGGGTGACGTGGAACCACATCGTGGCCGACGGCGTGGGGATGGGACAGTTCTTGCAGGCCGTCGGTGAGCTCGCGCGTGGGGTGTCGCCGCCGTCCATCGTTCCGGTCAGGCACTGGGATGACTCGCTCCCGGGTCTCCCACCGTCGATGGTCGCCGCGCAGAAATCCACCATGAACCACGGACCTCATGACCTGGCCCGCCTCGACGTCACCGTCCCCTCGAGCCTGATCCGCCGCGTCAAGGACGAGTCCGGCGGCACGGTGTTCGAGGTCGTCACCGCGGTGCTCTGGCGGTGCCGCACCCTCGCGGCCATGTCGGCAGACGGCGACCCCGAGTCCTTCGCGCCGCTCGCCTTCCCGTGCAACGTGCGCGCGCACGTTGGCGCCAAGGACGGCTACTACGGCAACTGCGTCACCGTGCAGCTGGTCCCGGCCACGAGCGTCACGGTGGCGACCAGTGGCATCGGCGACCTTGTCCGGATGATCAGGCGCGCCAAGGAGAAGGTACCTGACCTGCTGTCCAACAGCAGCAACGGCGGCGCAGCACCCGACGGCGGAGCAGCAGAGGGGCAGGCGCAGCTCGGGTGGTATGACGCGCTCGCCGTGGTGAGCTGGCGGAACCTGGGGTTCGACGCGGCGGACTTCGGCGGCGGGGGGCCGGCGCGGGTGATGTGGCCCGCCGAGCGGACGGTGGTGCCGGGCTGCGTGGTGTGTCCGCCGTGCAAGGCAGGGAGGGACGATGGGGTGAGCGTGTCGTCGCTGTGCGTCAAGCAGGAGCACGCCGGCGCCTTCCTGGAGGAGCTTGCGAGGCTGGCCGCATCAACGTGATGAAGCGGATCCAGCCAAGGGACTAAAATTTCGCATGAATTCCAGTTATTCCCGAGGTGAACGAAAAAGGTCCAATTTCGGTTAAAAATTTCGGAATTTAGTTTTTTGGAATTTTAGTTTGGTAATATAATTAAAATGAATGCCCCGGCCAATGCAAGTTTCAACGTCTAGCGCAGTGGTTAACATCTTTAACTCCTGCAATGGAGGCGAAAATGAAAACTGTGTCGCTACGGACAGCTTTATATAGGCATTCCAAAAAAAAAAAATTAACTTTCAATTTTCGGAATTTCGTTCAGAATTCACGAATTCCAATGTTTTGGCCGAAAACAATTGCAAAACAGAACGCGAATCCCTGGATCCAGTAATGTTAATTATTACACAAGCCTTTTCTTTTCATGTTACAAGTGGATCAACAAGCATAAGGATTTCTATGTTCATGTTCATCCGAGCTCGCCACAGGCAGAGGGAGATTTTCAGAAGATACATGTTAATAGACCATGGAATTGGTCATTAGCTCATACGGAATCGATCTCCAAGTTGACGAATTAAGTAATCATATATGTAGTTGCTGCTGGCTTGTATACTTTTTTTTTAGATGGGATAGTACTACTTTGACAGTTCCTGAATAGGCAATGTTTAAGGACTTTGCAATTTTTAAACAATACACCTTTCCAAAATGGTACCCACATGTATGTTCGTTCGATCAGTTTTCATTCGAGTAGTAAATTTCTATGACATTGGTGAGCTCTCTACACACCTAATCCCATGCATGCATGGTTACACATTTAATAATACCACAACATGCTCAAGCAAATACCAGGTTTATGCCTCTCACAAATTCAGCCTAGGTAGAATTGTGAAAGGTTATCTCGAAATTTGCAGAATGAATGCAATGTACGCAGAACAAAATTTGAAAGCTAGAATGACATGTATTTACCAACAAAAGGAGTAGTATCAGAGACACATTTAAAAGTTTTCCGGCAAGTTGAAAATTCAAATAAATATGTTTGTCTGGTAGAAGGTGCATTGAGTAGCTCTTTGAAACTTGCAACTAGGTGATCCCCCCCCCCCCCCCCCAAAAGAAACTTGCAACTAGGTGTGCGAATCACATGTTCATGCTATTGACGACAGTAGTTCGAGATGCCGTTTTGTCCACTGTGAGATCGATATTACCACTATCATAAACCCATTGGGTAAATAAATAAGATCAATTTACTTTGGCGCCTCCTTACCTACAGGGAATGGAAGCGGATGGGAATGGTTGGGAAAACACTATAATCGTTTTTACTTTCATATTTTCTCTACTAGGCGGAAACGAAAATAGGAAAACCGACGGTTAAAAAAACGAATCAATCCGAACAAAAATATACTGGTATCGGACGAAAACCAGTGACTAAAATCGGAAAGATCCAACCTCAGAACCATGAGTTTATGACTTGAAACGTTGAAATAAAAATGAAGTAGGATATCAAATAAAAGACAACGCCATCCACCATCGATATCATGAACTTGCCCTCACAGCAGCCTGTTTTGAATCAGACAAATAAAATCACAAGCTCTCATTATAAGACGCATCAAGTCTGAAAACTAAAAGCTTCTATTTTTCTGAACGAGATGATCGTATGAACACAAATGGACTAACGTGGCATGGTGGCAAAATAATTGATAGATGTGTGTTGCATATGCTACTAAGGGCATAACCCAATGAGGCAGTTCTGTTGTGTCAACATACGTCCAAGTCCAACACCAATACGAGAGCAAAGGCACGGGATGGCAGTGCCATGCAAATCCTTAAGCAACATATCTCCCACAAATCTGAAGCCAAAAGAGTTCAAGCTCAACATCACCTTACTACCACCTTTCTGCTTCCCCTAAAACACAAAATCAAACACCTGCCCGTGACCACATTCCTCAAACCCCACCCAGAGCCTTGCGCTTGCACGAATAAGCCACCAAAACTCTAGACAAGCTCTAGATAGAAGATTGAGTTCCATGACCATCTCGCGAGGCACGCCCTGCTACTAAAGCAGCAAACTAACCCTCAGAAATTCTATGCATTGGTCTTTATTAAGTATTATACCCTACTATAAAAACTATTTTTCGAAACACTCAGGGTATCTTTCCACATGTGGCTCGTATGACAAACCGAAATGAGCAGTTGGCGGGGTCCTCTGCGGTTTTAGGCTATGTGGAAACAAATTATCATAGACGGCTACTTACGACAGACGCCTATGGTAATGGTTGATTTATAGAGACGGACGACATAAGAAGTCGTATGTGTAAAAGGTCATTTTTAGAGATGGCTGCTTATGATAGCCGTCCATGGTATTTTTAGAGGTTGTTTCTTATGTGAACCGCATCTGGTAATAGGATAATTACCACAAACGAGCTACATAATTCATAAATTTTTTATACGAAATCGGATGAGGACAAACTTTATATGAAAATTGTAACCCTCGACGAGATATACAACTTTGTAGTTGAAACCTTTTTATTTGAAGTTATTTAGATGTCCAAATAATCGTTTGAAGTTTCAGACAGAAGAGATCAAAAGGATTGCATATCCTATTAGCATCACTAGTACTTCTATGGTAGGGTTGGTAAGGACTATCGCGTGAGCTGAGAGCAGAGATGGCCAAATGGGCCATTCGGGCCTACCCGACACAGGCCCGACTCGGTACGGCCAGGCTACGGCACGGCTCGGTATGGCCCGGCTATGGCACGGCCCGAACGGTCCAGCTACTGTAACGGGCCGTGCCGTACCGGTCAGCGTGCCTCCACCTCGGCCCACGGCACGGCCCGTCGATTTTGGCCCGACGGCACGGTTGGCCCGATGGGTACGGTGCCACGGGCGGCCTGTCGGCACAGCCAGCCCGAAAAAATAAAAAATAGCTACAAAATTAAAAAATATATAGAAAATAGATAAAAATATAGAAAATAGATAAAAAAAATAGCTACAAAATTAAAAATATATATATAAAATAGCTGGACCCATGCGTGTCGGGCCGGATCGTGCCGGCCTGAGCTGGGCCGTGCCCATGCCAGCCCGACTCAGCCGTGCCGGCACGCCGTGCCGCGCGCTTGGCCCAGACACGGCCTGTGGCTTCGTGCCGTGCCGGCCCGGCCCATCTCGACTCGGGTTGTGCCGTGCCTGAGCCGAGCCTACAATGTCGTGCCTCGGACCGGCCCAGTAGGCATAGCCCATTTGGACATCTTTAGCTGAGAGGTCCCAGTTTCAGTCCATTTGGACATCTTTAGCTGAGAGGTCCCAGTTTCGAGTGCCACGAACCGCACGTGCTCTTATTTCCAACCTTGTGAACTTGCAATGGTGCGGCCACAGGGGTACCTAGTCGGGCAAAAAATTAGTTTTTTTTGACAAAAAACATCGATTCGGGGACCTACTACCAGAGGCGATCTTCTTAAAGAACTGCTTATGGAAATGGGAATTACCATAGGAAGTTTCTTAAGTGAATCACCTCAAGTAATCGGTTTCCACAGACTGTCTTTTTTGCACCTGTGGAAATCGTCCATTTTCACAGACCTTACCAGAGGCGGGTGGCTAAACGACTCTGTAAATGGGTTACCACTTGCTTCTGAAAACTGTTTCTGTAGTAGTGGCAGAAAATAGTTGAAGAAGCTGTCAACGGTGAGAAAAAATACCTTTGCTAGGTAAGCCTTATAGAATCTGTAACCTTGAAAGAGCAAATAACTAAACATCAGAAATCTTAGACTTCCAAAGCTTCTTAAATAGAGCCATTTGTGAAAGGGATTAAGGGAGAAACCCTATTAGTTGAAGGTGTTGAAGATGATGCTATCAAGCCTGACAAGAATCAACAACGGGAAAATGTTCAGAGCTAGTTTCTGTTCACATACAACCATAGATAGTTTTAGTTTCAGAATCAACAATAGAGAAGTGTTCATAAGAGATATAGCCATGTTTGTTTCAGTTCACATACAAGTGGATATTTGAAATACTAGAGATAAAGCCATCTTTGTTTCAGTTCACATAGTCATGTTTGTTTCAGTTCACATACAAGTGAGTTGTGGATATTTCAAATTGTTAGGTAACTGCCACACAACAAATCAGACATACAAGTGTATGCATCAGTCTTAAATAGCCATTTTAGGTAACAGCCACTCTGCAAGACATACATGTGCATGCTAACAGGTGCTAACTGACAATCTGACATCCTGTTGATTCAGCTCAGACAAAATAGAACTAAATAACACTAAACGGATTATACTAGCCATAACAGTGGGGTTTTCTTTGCCGATGGTATGCAGCAAATTCAAGAGAACATTTGTCTCTTGGTACCATAGTCTACTATCTACACATAGAAACTAGAAGCCTACAATTGATACAGGCTTCAGCTCAGACAGAATAGAACTAAATTAAACTAAATTAGCAAGATAGAAGACGGCGGCACCGACAGTGATCTGTGATGTACCTGAAGAGGAGCTATTGGCGTTGACATGCGGCGCCGGCAGTGCCAGAAGCAAGCGGCCCAAGCCCAAGTGCTTCCCCGGTGGTCTAGAGCTGGAATGACCTTCTCCGATAGGCGGCATCGATAGCTTGTTGGGCGTCGACGGCTCCATGGTGCATGACGGCCGAACGAGCCAAGGAGGAGAGACAACGAGGCCAAGCTAGCAGTGTTCATTGGGCGTCGATGACTCGTCGCCTCTGTGGTGCAGAACAATCGGGCAGATGGACGACGATGACTCGATAAGGGCGGGTGGACGGATCGGCGTGGCCACGCAGGGCAGACGGACGATGGTGACTCAGCGAGGGCGGGTGGACGGGAGTGTTGGCGGTGTTCCCCAGTGGAGGTGCCCGGTGGGTGGAAAGGAGTGACGGGCTGGCACTTGGCGGAGCAGAGGACTTACGATGGGGCTGGGCTTGACACATGGACGAATGAAGCATGCTGCCTGCTTGTCTTCAAAACGGGTAAATCCTGAATAAAAACAGGATTTCACAAAAACGGGCGGGATGAGTCAGCATCCGTTTTTGGCCCCGTTTCCAGACGTTTCCACCCCATTTCCGTCCTATTCCCACGTAAAAATTGGAAAACGGAAACTGCCTGGAAAAGAGGGGAAACAATTACGTGAAGAGACTAGATTTTCCCGTACCGCTTTCATCCCTATGTATGTATAAACCAAGCTAGCGGGTCGTGCATTAACCACGTGAAAAACAATGAGTGGTGTCATTGTGACCAAGTCCTCACCAGAGATGGCCAAATGGGCCATTCAAGCCGACTTGGCACGGGCCCGGCTCGGCACGGCCCAGCTACTGTAACGGGCTGTGCCGTGCCGGCCCGCGTGCCTCCCCTCGGCCCACGGCATGGTCCATCGGTCACCGTGTCGTGCCGGGCCGGCCTAGGCACGATTTCGGCCCAATGGGCACAGTGCCACAGGCGGCCCGTCGGCACAGCCAGCCCGAAAAAATAAAAAAATAGCTACAAAATTAAAAAATATATAGAAAATAGATAAAAATATAGAAAATAGATAAAAAATAGTTATAAAATTAAAAATATATATAGAAAATAGAAAATAGCCGGACCCATGCGTAAGTTTGCTACATTTCCCCTTCAAATTAAGATGCTTTCTTTTCTTGTTTATTTATTATTAGCTTGGTGCCAGGTCTGCTGACAAAGAAGTTCATCGATCTACTTGAAGGAGCAGAAGATGGAATCCTTGATTTAAATAAAGCAGCTGAGACATTGGAGGTCTGGCTTAGTATAACAATAAAATACCCTGTTTTGCACTCTGTCCTCAGGATCCTGGTCTTATTTCATAATTTGGGGGTGAAGTTTCTTGATGTATTGTATTTTTCTTAATTCTGTAGGTGCAAAAGAGGATATATGATATAACAAATGTTCTAGAAGGTGTTGATTTAATTGAAAAGACGCTTAAGAATATGATTCGCTGGAAGTGAGTGTCACCTGTTTCTGTTTTCTAACACATTTTACAGTTATTTTAGCTTTTTACTCATGAAATAAATATATTGAAAGGGGATTTGACATGTCGAAGCCTAAGGAGATAGAACGCCAAATTTCTGAATTGAAGGTACACTATGCTACTTGATTATTTAATCTCTTCTTTCTCTTATATATATATGTTAGTTCTTAGATTATTTTTATACTATTTTTTTAACTAATAGAGGGAAATTGCGTTCTTTATTTTTTTGGTGTTGTGTTTGGTTCACAAACCAGGAATTCTGATAATGGGAATCAACTCATGAACTAAGAGTAGGTTATACTGGCTTCACTAGAACTACCCCCCCCCCCCACACACTCTTTCTTTGTACAGTTAAGCTAATAGAGCAGTAATTGCATATAACTAATTATTTTGGTATCTTTTTTCGTTATTGTGTCATTTGTACGCAAACAAAGTGTATTGGGCCAAGATACAGACTGCTAAGTTCGTGCAATTGTATCTTGGCTTAACTAATATTTGTTTTTGACTATGCTAAGTAAAATAGATAAGTCAGAATTGTTACAAATGTTAAGGGTAATATAGTAATCTTCTAGTCTAGGATCCCTCTTGTATTCTTATATATTATCCTCATAGGCTACTATTGAATATAGGTTACAATTCCTAACAACAAATTTGTTGACGTTAAAGCCCGCCATGCTGTCTGCTTTCTCGTATTGTTTTTTTTGGTCACATATATAGGAAGACAGATCAAATGACAAAAGGGGCCTTATCTCAATATTCTGAATAGCATGTAGCCTAAGTGAATAAGTAAAGTGTTTTGGTAGTGGATAGTGTATAGCAACGATTTAGTGGATGCTACCTACTCGGTTATGTCTGTTAAAAAAGAAAGAAGCCATCAGCCCATCTTGAAGTAAACATCCAAAGGATTCAAGCCAATACAAATTCATCAAGTATCTTACATAACTTCAAAACATATTCTGTGAACATATTTTCTTTTTTGAGGGCATTCTCAAGTTCAGAGTATTGGCAATGCGTTGCAAGTTGACATACCCATCTTCTGACAGTTCGCATGTCATTATATTTGAACATTAGCATTTTTCTCCCTCAGATTTCTGTAAACTTTCATTTAATTATATATTTATAACTACCTGGTGGGTTTTGATAATCTGCAGGAAGAACTTGAATCTCTTTATGATGAAGATGACAGGTTGGATGATGAAATAAGGTAAGGGTTTTTCCATTAAAGTAATAAAATATATGAGATGCTTCCTGCCTCTTCCTTTTTCCCTTTCTCCCTTTTGATTAGCAGTTGCTTGTCTGCAGGGAAGCACAAGAGAAAACTACAAGCCCTCACCGTAGATGAGGATAAAAGAAAGTAAAATTCTCATCTCTTGTATCTGAAATTATTTGTGTTGCTACATTCAGCTGGCACCTTCTGTCTGTCTGATTAGGTTCTTGTATCTTTTGAAGGAAGATATCAATAAGATTCATCACTTTCAGGTTAGAACTCCTCAGACCTTATATTTGTCTCTTATTCTTGCAAATTTTACAGTTATGTCAATGAGTTCCCCATTTACTGCAGGAATCCACTCTTATTGCTATAAACGCTCCTCATGGAACCTCTGTTGAAGTTCCAGACCCTAATGCGGTACACAGTCTTGATTCACCATTAGGTACGTGGTTGTGGACTTGAAGGTAATGGATCTATGTGGTTTCTAACACTTATTTCTTTACCAGGATCTATACTTGTACGGAACCTGGGTTTGCAAGAGAAGCAATACCGAATTCTCTTGAGAAGTTCAATGGGTCCCATTGATTGTTATTTACTAAGGTAAGCTTCTGTCAGTATTTTAATTGTAGAATTCTTACCTATGATGTATGTCTTGAAAATACTAATTGTTAGCCAATTTGTTATGTTTCTTACCAGTGACCATCAGAAGATACTCAACCCAGACCACCAGGTGGCACCGGACAATTCAGAACCTGTGGTCGCTACTGGAAGTTTTCAAGCTGTGCAGCAGATGGATTGTGATCTAAATTAGGTACCTGAAAAGACACAGAGCAATGCTGCATGCACTCATACAGCAGAGTCATCGAGAAAGCATGAAATCATAGCTGGCGTCCTTAGAATTGTTCCAGCAGATGCTGATGTAAGGAACTCTATTAAACGACATGAGAAATCAAGGCTGTCTCGTCAACACGACACTTATGATTCCTGCTTTTGCAGGTTGATGCTGATTACTGGCTCGCTTCTGACGTTGATGCTAGTATGACAGATGCATGGGGCACTTAATGGACGGATCGTCTGACTTAGGGCTCTTACTCTGTCTCACATAGACAAAATATAATGACACCACAGTACACATCCGTATTGAGGAAGGAGCTGGATCAGTAGGACACCTTCAACTATGTTCATGTCGCAGTAACTGCAAATTGCATTCTCCACGGTCCATGCTCTGGTCCGATTAACCAACAAAGCACAGGATACATGGTAGGCAGTAGATCTTGTACATTTGCAGCATGATTGTAGTTGTTACTCAGCTTCATCGATAATTCAGATAGGATCAGCAACTGCAGTAGGTCTCAGCTTAAATCACACAGGCCTTCACCTTCCTTTAAACGGACTGTGTGTGTATATCGGGTTAGAAGGCAACACAGTCCGGAAGAAGGCCTTCAGTGCATGTTATGTTTAGGGGTGTAATCGGATCAGATGTGGATGTATATAACTTATTATGTATTTTATCGTATATTCTTTTCGGAGTCGGAGTCAGATACGTATAGTGCCGAATAATTATTTATTCATCCTGTATCATATCCTTTCTTTGGAGTTGGAGTCGGAGCAGATTGTGCTCTAAGCTTTCGATTAGTCGGATAAATAAAAAAATTCACTTCATTTGCATTCCTTACACAACATATTAAACAATACATGAGTGCAATCAAAGTAAGAACAGAGAGAATGATCGTTGAGATACGAAAACAAGAGCATTTAATATTATTTATGTACAAATGTATGATAATTTACCTATATATTATCATATTTTTAAGTGAAATCACATTATACTTTCTCGTAGCACCTAATGTTCAGATACTTCGGATGGATATCAATCATCATATATCCTATCTTTTTTTTTTTCGAATCCAGAGTCGGACACAGATAGTGTAAGATAGCTATTTTTTATCCTATATTTATTTCGCAAGCCTTTAGTTGGTCGGGTGGATGGAAAATGTTTATCTCATTTTCATCCCTAGTTATGTTATCTGGTCTTCACTTTGAAGGTCAGTAATATTGTATATCCTGACTATAATTGTCGATGGAATAGGATCCCCTGACTTCACTTAGGTGATTTCAAATTGTTATGCTCCATTGGATGTAAATTGACGGACCAGATTTTGATGCTACAGTACGTTTTGAACAGTAAAAGTGCTGTAGTTTCTACAGTAAATGTGCGGCATTATTTAACGTCCGGTATTTTACTATACACCCGTGACTTCACAAGCGAGAGGGTCCGGATCCCACTATCAATTACAAATAGCATATCTATAGTGGCAATAAAATTGCTGTACTTATTGGTATTTCCCCCCCTTCCGTTTCCTAATTCACGCGTTCAACAGTTCGTTGGTACCTAAAAAAATATCAATAGAACTTATTTTATTTCTCTCTTGTGGATATCCAAGTTTTGTACCTAAATGAAAAAAAAAATTTACACTGGGTGCCACTATTCTTTCTGGTACATTTTGTTTACGCATTGATGTGATATGGTCCTGGTTAGCTCAAGTTGTGCTGTGCTCGAGTTTATAACTGTCGGTTTGAAGCTCAGTTCATACTTGCAATTTCCCTCTCAGTTCAATTTTGCCTTATCATGTATCTTAAGTACCATCATATTTTTGTTATAAATAACGGGCAGGTTGATCCTGATGTGTTGAAATATTGACATGTTTTATCACTAGGTTTACAAAAGAAGTATGTTTTGTTCTTTTTAAGGGGGAAACAGTATCTTTTACTGGAAATACTATTATTGTCTGCAAGCATATGCCAGTTGCATATAGTTTACCGCAGTACCAAGGATTGACAAGAGATGATCAGAGAGTTTGAAGAAGCAGTGTTCGGTCAGAAACCGTCACTACTTATTCTGGTATCACCACGTTAAGACATCATGGAGCTACCCCGCAGTACCAAGGATTGACAAGAGATGATCAGAGAGTTTGAAGAAGCAGTGTTCGGTCAGAAACCGTCACTACTTATTCTGGTATCACCACGTTAAGACATCATGGAGCTACCAGCTGCCACTCTCCTATAGCTCCCTAACCCTCCTCAATTTTTTGCAAGAGAATAAGTGGGAGATGAGGTGGAGAAGGAGAAGTAAGAAGATCAGCCTCTTTTATGATTTCGCTGTGTCCACCATTGGCTTTTGCAATACGAATTAACAGAAGGGCTTGACAACTTCAAATATGAGTATTGTAGCCTGACAAAGAGTATGAGTCTGGTGGCACAATTTTTTGCACAACACTTAGAATGTCAAACGTAAATATGAAATTTTCAGTGGAGTCGTTAATTTGTGTTGGCGTAATTTTTTGCACGACACTTTAATTGTGAAGCTTCAATCCGAAATCTTTGTTTTTTTGTCCCTCGGTTTGGTCAAGCATGTGAGCTTTGATCAAGCTAAGTATGTGAGCTTTTTGATGAAGCTAAGTATGTGAGCTTTGATGCACCTTTTTTTGAGCTGGGTACGTGAGCTTGGATGATGTTTGACTTCACGCGATGGCCTGCTTCTCTGATGCACGGTCACAAGGCTCCTTTTGATGGTGTTCGCACAGTTGGGACTGCTGGGACTGTTGCTCCCGTGATGATCGAAAACCCACGCAGCTGTCCTCGCGACAGGCAGGTCGCTGCTTTCACGTGGCGACGTGTGCAGTAACGTGACGATGGTGAGCCCCAACGCGCAGCAGATCCCCACGAACTCCAGCAGCGACGGCGTACGGTCAGTCGGCGCGGAACCGAGAGCCTCCGGTGCGAGGAAATTTTATAACATACTTGTGTGAAAGACTCAGATTTTGATCTACGCTGTTTCTTCTTTGATTCAATAGATGGCTCATGTGTAGAAGAGAGTAGGAGACTGTATCACACGAGAAGAACAGTTTTTAAAAATAATTAGATCTTATAAAATTTTCTTCCTCCTCCTACGGTGACACATGATTAATCGGGAAGAAGAAGAAAAGCTAAACTACACTAATCCTATATGGAAAAAAGAAAAAGAAAATAACGATTCTGTTTTGGTATTATGAAGAAGAAAAGCTAAACTACACTAATCCTATATGGAAAAAAAGAAAAAGAAAATAACGATTCTGTTTTGGTATTATGCACATGTGAATCCGTCGTCCATATAGATTTAGGACCTGTTTGTTTCAGATTGTTTCTGATTTCTGCTTCTGTAAGAAGGTCAGAAGCCTAAATAAACAGGTTTACTAAAAAGTAATTTTTATAGAAGTTAGAAACTTATTTTTGATGAAATAAATTAGAAGTTAAAAAGCTAGCTGAGAGTAGTTTTTCTGAGAAGTAGTGTGCTGAGAAGTTAAAAAATTGTTATAAAATCTAATAGCTAAAATCCAAAAGCAATTTTTCAGAAAAGCCAAAAACACAATTTTTTAGAGAAACTAGAAGCAGAAATCCAACAAACAGACCTTTATAAGGGGTTTGTCTATGTCTAATTGCATCTGGATTGATTTCCTATAAAAAATAAATATCTATTATATTGGTCCCACCTACACATAATATCTAACCCGTTAAATTTTGTTATCAACATAGTCCAACCTTGTATTGTAGCCTAATGATTCGATCTGGTGTACATGTTTCCTACAAATGCCAAAACAGAGAGAGTGCCACCACATTAGAGTATGCGAAAATGACAAAGAAATGCAATCAGGAACCTCCTGAAAGCAGGAAAGGCCAAGAAAAAAGGAAGCGTATAAGTCTTCTTTTCTGATAATTGGTGCACAAACTCATCGATTACCTCATCGATCACCATTAGTGTGTATATGAGATCACCCCGAAATTTGGAACTACACCATTCTTTTTTACCAACGAACTTAAATAGTGTACATAGATTTACTAGATAGAACCTTATTACAATGAGATCAAAACACTTCCATTGTATTTAATGTATATAACAGCATGTTTTTTACGATAATTCACTCAACTACGCATCTATATCTATACTCATATATAATTCAACAGTCATAGCTGATTCGGACGATCTCCACCGTTCACCCAAGTTAATCAAATGATCATCTTGCAAAGTTAGATCCCGTTTCTCATTCCAAAAATATATTTAATCTCTTATTTACCTTCTATATATTCTAAAAATATATTCAATCTTTCATATTTGTCTTTTATTCTTTTTTGGATCGCTATATACTAGATTGATTTCACGTGTGTAACACGTCTATAGTTACTAGTACTGTATTATTAATGTAGAGTAATACATAAACATGTAAAATAAAACTTTAACTAGAAAGGAAGGGAGGCAATAGATACATGAAATGGACTGTTTTTATCTCAGGTCATTTTAAAAAAATTCTCTACATGCATTTGCAAATATTTGTTCAAAGAGTAAAACTATATAGTAGTGTCATCTCCCATGAAGGGAAAACATTCGACAAATCAGCTTGTGCTCGTGCATCACCCGCCCGTTGGAGACCATCTTTCCTGAGAAGTGCGATATTTATGTTTGAAACGACAATTAACACTTGAGCCACCGTTGGAGTTTGAATTCATATGATCTTATTACTTCTTCAGTTGCTCTATTATGGAAATTGGCTATTCAAAATTTAACATTTTGTAACAATATGCTGCTGTGATATACCCGATTTTAGCTTTCACATTAATCATACACCATCATGTGTAATTTGTACTGCGTTGTAGGTTTATGCTAGCCTGTCGTTCCATTCGACATATAACATTAAAAAACCCATGCATTGTTTTCTTTTGTTACGAGTTTCCCTCTCTACCCCGGGTGATCAATTGTAGTTAATACATATAACATTAGGCTAATTGTGTCACTTCTGGTGAAATATTCCATTGTTGTGTCCTGTAGTTCTATTTGAAGGTGCCCAATTAGTCATTTGGATAGTCATTTGGATGGTCGTCCTGGCTAGTATTACCGTGCATTCATATAAAAGTTGATGCTTGCTCTGCACTTCTTGGATAGTTAGGCAAAGTGAGCATTCTATTTAGGGAAATTAATTATGAGAGTACTATTGACCGGCATTGTTGAGTCACTGTTGGTTTCATAGCCCTGCATTCATGTATCTAGAATTTTAGAGAAGCATTTTTGTTGTGTATAAAAAAAGGTTGAACTTAAGTTTATTTCCAGTTTTTCACCTTTTGTTTTCCTCCAAACAGCTCGGCAAACGTGCATAATCTATGGTTTTGCCCTTGAGATCCTACAGAAGTTTAAAGCATCGGATTTTCCTAATCCTCTAGAGTACCAGGTTTGGCCTAGGAATTTCAAGCTTCTCAAGACTGGTTTGCTGGTTCAACGGCTTGTTCCTTTAAAGAAACTAGGCAGAATGGCTCGCTTCGCTGCGCCCGTCTTGAATAAATATAATGTTGGAATGTCGTCTGATTTTCAGTGTGGAATAAACAACCACTGAGCAACAGTTTGAGTAAATACAAATTATTAGTGCATCCATCAACAGATCAACTAATAAAATCTGGGCCAAGTCACAAATCTCACCCACAAAAATCAATGACTACATTGCACAATATAGTGAAGATGTCTGCTATTTCACCTTTTGAGGAGCACTCTCATTCTCCTCATGTAGCATATCAGGGTGCAAAGACAACATTGCATCAGTTTTCAGATAGCTGAGGGCAACTGAAGAAGCAAACTGAAATTTAGAGGAAGAAAAAAGGAATATATGAAAAAAACCATTTTTTATCAAATATTACCATAATGTTCTTCAACAGTAGAGATCAGCATATTGCAGACCAAATCAAACTCTTGGGTGTTACAGCAAGGCTGTTCATCAGAACTGCAAAATGGAATGGCTGCAGCTGCAGTGCTCGAAACTTATGTTTACCGGAACCTGTAAAGCAAATTTCTTTGGCTACCTATCATGCCTTCTTAATATGGCTTTGGTGTTACAACTTCCAATAACTTTTTATACACAATATGCCTATTGACATGTATGGGAACTCATGATTAAATACAGTCTAAACTGGAAAAAATATCATAAACATCTATTTAGCAACAGAGCACCGAACACACATGGATTTTCTCTGTTCAAGTGTTCATAGCTATTCTCAAAAATAAGAATTCCTCCATTCATGAGTCATTGTATTGGGATCATATCGTCTAACAAGTCAGATTAGCATCAATATCTGAATGAAGAAGCGAAGTTGCAATGATTTTTCAAGAAATTACTGAAACAAACGAATGACATGCAATGTAATAGCCGAGTGAGACCTGAAATATCATATGGCCAATATTATCATAGCAATGAGGATACATCACTTGGGCTGGCTAATTTGGGTAGAGTAAACATGAGCTCCAAAAGATAGCCACATAGATATATTAGGTTGACTGTTGTGAGGAACGGTGACGTACTAAGAGGGAGAATGAATTAGGACAATTAGAAACTAATAGTTCCAAAAACTTCACAAGATAAATCTATCTCAATTTCTATCTAAATATGCTCTAGATTTATCTAGTATATCTACTCCACCACTCAAGAGAATTACAACCTACTCTAGCAAAGTAAATTATAAGTATGTAAATGCGGAAACATAAATAGGGTAGAGAGACAAACTCGGCACAAAGGATTTTTATCCTGTGGTATCGATGGCACACAAGCCACCCCTAGTCCACGTTGGATCTCCACAAAGAATATGCTTCCGGTTGCCAAGTCCCTTCCGATCACGACTCTTGAGATACCAAGTCACCAAGACAAGGGCTCAAGCACGATGAGCCACCAAACCACCAAAGCGAGGTCTCACCACTAACTTCTCTTTCGGCCACTTATACGCCATCTTTATTTTGGAGCTTTAGTCACAAAGACAAGGGCCTCCGCGTCCTCACACAATTTTCTTGCCACCACTCCACACCAAGTCAGAGGGTCAGCAAGTTACCGGCGAGTCACAAAGACTCTAAGACGTCAGGACGGTTGTATCACTTCTTAATCCACTTTCTAGGTTGCAGCATCTAGTAATACTTTTCTCTGAGCCTATAAGCACTAATCACTCTCAAATGGTGTGTTTAATTTACTTGTATGAACACTTTAAGTACTTTGGTGGCTTGGATATCTTCTCAAGTGTATATGAGCTTCCTCTGGACTCCAGCACTTTTAAATGGATGAGTGGAGGGGTGTATATAGCCTCAACCTTGTAGACTAGCCATTATCCCAACGGCTCAACTTTACCGTGAACACCGGATTGTCCGGTGATAACAGTAGTACAAGCACTAGACCATCTGGTGTGTACATATGAGAAAAATACCCGTTGGAGCTCCACTTACACTTCTTCTGATCACCGGATTGTCCGGTGTATACTTCATCTCCATCGCCGGACTATCCGATGTGTATACCTTAGCCTAACCGAGCCATCTTCTTCACTGTTCAATTGTCATGTGCTTTGATCTTCTGATCACCGAACTTTTTGGTGTATAGAACTTTGTCTTCTCTGGATTTTTCACACACTCTGTTAAATACTCTGGTAAAACCTCTGGTGTGCACATTTTCATCACCGGACTATCCAGTGAGTTGATCTTCGATCTTTCTTGGTTGTAAAGCCTCTCTGCAATAAAATGTCCCGATGTGCTTTTTCTTTGATCACCAGACTATCCGGTAAGGTCTTCATTTCCTTTTTCTGAGAAAGATACTCCGGCTTTGGTGGTTTCTTCATATGTTGTTCCGGCTTCGGTAGCTTCTTCATGTGTTGCATCCACGAGACCTACTAACATATATTCTTGACAAACATATTAATCACATCAATTGTTTTGACCAAGTCTTTTAAGGAGATTGGATGATCAGTTTTGGTATTGATCCTTTTGATGTTCTTCTTTACTTGTAATATGAGTTTGGCCATCTTGGAATCAATTTTCTCAACGCTTGATGTGCTTTGATCATTGTTGGGGGTCGTTGTTAAGGACTCCTGACGGCCCCTTGGCTCGGCTAGCCCATTTCCATGGACCCGCGCCTCCTGAAGGCCACTTTTGGACTTCCGAGCTTTGGAGTAACCATCTCTCGGAGCCCTGTCTACCGAAGTCTCCATCTCCTGGAGCCATGCCTCCCGAAGCCTCCATCTCCCGGAGCCCCCATCTCTGGGGCTCGGGCATGCTTCCCAAAGGCTACGGGGTGAGTCATCAAGCCTCAAGAAAGATCTGTCAGAAGAGGAACACCGGTCATCCTTTGCCTGCAAGGATGTGACCGACATTAAGTACCTAGGCTAGTGGAGTCCAGACACCCCTGGCAGCGCGGCGCTGTGTCGCAATTGGCGTCTGGCTCACCCCTCAGGGTGCAAGTACCACAATAGTTATAATAGTAGATATTTATCTTCTATGTAGGGTAAAAAGGAGTTATCCAGGATAAGGCCATGTAACTCAGTCGGGTCCTGGATATTTTGCACATAACGATAACTTGTACGCTAAGCTACGTAGAACCCTATAAATAGGAGGCCATGATCGTCTGGGAGAGGGGAGAGGGCAACACACAGGACACAAAACTGCACAAACACAAAGTCACGCTGTGATACTCCCCCTAGATCGATCTATTTTTCTACTATCAATATATTTGTGGTGTTCCTTTCTCTCAAACTTTATCTCCAAGCTTGAGTCTCCTCCTTAAAAAAACTCTCATCGTACTTGCTGGGGCAAGACGATATCTTGCTCCAACAATCATCCTCTTCATAACTCTCTTCATTTTTGATCACCATCATCTTCGCTTGAGCTTGACTCTTGCTCTTGTCTTCTCATCCTTGCCTTCATGTGTTGGTATTGAGCTTGCTTACTTGTGAGAGCAAGATTCTTGGTGTCAGATGAGGTAGAACCTTCAACCCCCATATTCATGGTCATCTCATGGACGGTGATCTTGTTTAGAACTTGGCTAGGAGTTATCTTGCTCATGTCATGGTTGTCATAGATGATAGGGACAATTAGCTTGTACTTTGAAAGAAGAGCTTGAAGTATTCTTCTCAACACTTGAGCATGTTCAATTTGCGTCAAATCTAGCCTATTGATCTTATTGATAAGAATATTCAAACGTGAGTATATGTCATTAGCACTTTCATGAGATAGTTGTTTGATGTCATTGAGCTTAGTAACAAGCACATGATATTTCTTATTGCGCACATTCTTTGTGTCTTCATGTATTTTAATGAGACTATTACAAATATCATGTGTATTGATGAGAGAATAAACACGATTAAATGCACAAATATTTAAAGATGATAAAAAGATACTCTTTACTAATACCTCTCCTTGTTGGTGACATGTGGTATCATCCCTTATTCGGTGACTCTCCAAACATCCAAACATTTAGCTTGCAAATAACAAATCATTAGAATTTTCCATCGGAGAAAATTAGTGCCATCGAAATGTGGAGCACTATGTGTATTCATCCTAATTTTGGATGTCACAACTCTAGGATGTAAAGCCTATCAAGAGCATGAAGCTTTGATACCAATTGTGAGAAACAATGACGTGCTAATAGGGGGGGGGTGAATTAAGACACTTAGAAACTAATGGCTCCAAAAACTTCATAAGATAAATCTATCTCAATTTCTATCTAAATGTGCTCTAGATTTATCTAGTGTATCTACTCTACCGCTCAAGAGGATTGCAACCTACTCTAGTAAGGTAAATTGTAAGTATGTAAATACGGAAACGTAAATAGCGTAGAAAGACAAACTCGGCACAAGGGATTTTTATCCCGTGATATCGGTGGCACACAATCTACCCCTAGTCCATGTTAGAGCTCCACAAAGGATATGCCTCGATCACCAAGTCTCTTCCGGTCACGGCACTTGAGATACTAAGTCACCAAGACAAAGCCTCAAGCACGATGAGCCACCAGGCTACCAAGGCGAGGTCTCATCACTAACATCTCTTCCGGTCACTTATACGCCATCTTCATTTCAGAGCTTTAGTCATAAAGACAAGGGCCTCCACGTCTCTGCACAATCTTCTTGCCGCTGCTCCACACCAAGTCAGAGGGTCAACAAGTTACCGACGAGTCACAAAGACTCCAAAGCGCCGGCGTACCTCTCGGTACACGGTTGGATCACTCCTTGATCCACTCTCTAGGTTGTAGCATCTAGCAATACTTTTCTCTAGGCCTAAAAGCACTAATCACTCTCTAATAGTATGCTTAATTGACTTAGATGAACACTTTAAACACTTTGGTGGCTTGGATGTCTTCTCAAGTGTATATAAGCTTCCTCTAGACTCCAGCACCTTCAAATGGATAAGTAGAGGGATATATATAGCCTCAACCCCATGGACTAGCCGTTATCCCAACGGGTCAACTTTATTGTGAATATCGAATGGTCCGGTGACAACAATAGTACCAGCACAGAACCATCTGGTGTGTACATTTGATAAAACAAGCCGTTGGAACTCCACTTACACTTCTTCTGATCACCAGATTGTCTAGTGTATACTCCATCTCCATCACCGGACTATCCGATGTGTATACCTTAGCCTAACCGAGCCATCTTCTTCACTGTTCAATTGTCCAGTGCTTTGATCTTCTAATCCCCAGATCTTTCGGTGTGTAGAACTTCGTCTTCTCTGGATTTTTTACACACTCCGTTAAATGCTTCGGTGAATCCTCTGGTGTATATTTTTATCACCGGACTATCTGATGAGTTGATCTTCGATCTTCCTTGGTTGTAAAACCTCTTTGCAACAAAATGCTCAGGTGTGTTTTTTCTTTGAACACCGAACTATTCGGTGAGATCTTCATTTCCTTCGTCTGAGGAAGATACTTCGGTGTACACTGCTTCTAAGTACTAGACCTTTCAGTGAGTATAATCTCATCATCACCGGATTATCCGGTGAGAACAAATTCTCTAGAACATGTCCAATTCAGTTCAAACTTTATCTCGATTTTGGTGGCTTCTTCATGTATTGCATACATGAGACCTACTAACATATATTCTTGACAAATATATTAGTCACATTAATTATATTGTCATTAATCACTAAAATTATAATCATAATCTAATAGGATCATTTTCGCTACAATTATACACAAAAGTTGGTATCATGACATAAACATGCTAGTAGACTGCATATAACTTAAATCATACTGCTTAAACTGAAGCAAAGCAGAATTGAGGCGCCGGCTAACAATGAAGTCACCAATTGATGTCCCCGTTAATTTGGTCCTTAAACCCTGAAACTCAGCTCATTGGTGTCATTGTCAAAAGTGAGCATTGGTTAGAATAATTCTTGCCACATGTGCCGGCACATTACCAGTTGGGCAAAGTAAAAGAATTTTTACATGAATAATAAGATCTGCTCAGCATGAGCTCAACATGGGGTTTGTTTGGCAGCCTTGCGGTTCATAAATTTAGATTCTGCTGCATCTATCTTCATATGACGGATCTTAATTGGCAGTAGCACACTTAACTAGCTCGGCAACTTGATTAAACTTTTGGAAACAAAAGCACCCAATGACTTTACAAAGCCTAAGCCTTCAATTTCGTTCGGAAGCAGCTAACATCACTCATTTTGGTCATCCAAAATCCCTAAATCTCTCCAATCCAGCACTAAAATAAGAGGTTTTAGGATGGGAAAAAACACGTACATTCAACGGCTTCTGCCGGCAGTGTCCATAGCTGCCATCCGTTGCAACAGTTTGTCCACACCCCGTGGTGCCACCCGTTACGCGGGTCTCGCATAGTAAGTCCACTCGTGGCCACAAAGCAACGCGATCCGGGCGAGAAAGGGTGGCGACAAGTGTCAGGGAGGTAGATCCAAACAGTGGCAACTCGGATCCGGTGGCGGTAGCGTGGATTCGGGTGGCGGCGATGCGAGAGGAGGCGGAGGTGAGGATTTTTGGCTCGGCGATTGGAGTTTGTGGAGGATGGCATTGGTTTACTCTGGACTCACTGAAAAAAAAACACGTACTTTTAACAGCTTCTACCAGCGGAGTCTGTAGCTGCCACCCGCCGCAGCAGTTTGTCCACGCTTAGTGGTGCCGCCCGTGACGCCGATCTCGCGCAGTAAGGCCACTTGTGGCCATAGAGCAACACAATCCGGGCGAGAAAGGGCAGCGACAAGCGTTGGGGGAGACAGATCTGAGCGGTGGCGGCTCGGATCTGGTGGTGACAGTGTGGATTCGGGCGGTGGCGACACGAGAGGAGGCTGAGGTGAGGATTCTTGGCTCGGTGGCGGGAGTCTACGGAGGAAGGCGCTGGTTTACTTTGGAACTCACGCGAGGTGGGAGGTGGCGCCGGGGCCGGGACCGGGACCCACCTGTCATAGACTTGCTATAGGAGCTACAGTAGTTCGGTGCCCGAGGAGCTCGCCGATTCCTGGCTCTTTAGGATATAAGTTATATATATTAGACATTTCTGCACACAGACTGCGTCAAATAATACATGAAGCATATGATGGGCAACATGAAACTGGGAGGAACTCAAAGTCCATGCAAAGGCTCCGCAGTGCTGTCATGTCCCTTGCGTGTAGATGCCTTGATGAAGCTTCTGATGAATGCCACTGCACTAGGCGGATGGCTTTCACTTGAATCTCCATATCTACAAAATGTTGTTAGAAGCTTGCTTCAATGTTGACGATGGCACTGTAGTAGATAAGATTGATGAAGTGATGGAGCTGTTAAAGAAGACTTGGGTTATTCTTGGAGTCAATCAAATGCTCCACAATCTTTGCTTTACCTGGGCATTGTTCAACCATTTTGTCATGTTAGACCAAGCAGATAATGAGTTACTTTCAACTACAGAGAATCTGAGTTAAAGTTGCAAAATATGCTAAAATAACAAAAGACCTAGATTATTGTGATGTATTGCGATCTAATTTAAGCTCGATAATGGATTGGATTGAGGAAAGATTGCTTACTTACCATGAAACTTTCGATAATATGTAATTTGTGCTGGTTTTCTGTTACATATTACACCGACACTATATCAGCAACGCCGTGTCCTTTTCAATTCAAACACTAGAGTAAAAGCAGCTTATAATCAACAGGGGTTATATAGTACACCATATTTCTAGTAGGACATGTAAGCAAAAATATAGCGAGCTCAAGCTATTAAAAAAGAGTGAATTACACAAAACACTAAGTTTTAGAGTCATGTTGTCGCATTGCGCTAGGTTTTAGCTCTTGTTGCACATTACGCAAAACAAAGCCCTATCAATGTCCTAATCCTCCCACCAGACCCTAAGAAAAGGTAATGTGAGCTTTTCCCTACCCATCCCAGTCCGAAGTGGAGGGAAAAGCTCACATTACCTTTTCTAAACATTAGATTTCGAAAGAATTACAATTTCATTTACATAATGCTGGGAATATATTTGTTGCATGGTGTTACTTTGCTCTGCCGCTCTTACGTCATTGGTATGCATGGTAAGTTCCTCCAATAACGAGTGGGATTTCCCAGGATCTAAGAGAAAGAGAGAAAATGCCCAGGTAATTGATGTTTCACTGGTGTATCGTTGAAAATTGTCGATCGTAAATGTCATTTCCAACAATGACAGAATTTTCCTGACCGAGAAAAGAGTCCGAGGAAGAGGAAAAACTCGTTGCAGCAGAAAGCCTACTGATTCGCCGGTTGTGCTACCTTTCGTCCCGGCCCATTGTGGTTGTGCCAGCCTTCGGCCCGGTCTATGGTGGAGTCGTGCCAACTAGGGCAGTCCAGTGCCGTTTTTGCGATTTATTTATTTTTATATTTCAATATCTACAAAAGTACATGTTAATTTCAAAATATTACAATTTAGGCTATTGTCTCTCCGTTAGAAGAATGTCAATAAGGTGTCACCTTTCCAATAGATGATACCTTTTATAAAAATAAAGATATCGTCCTTCCAACGGGCGACAGCTTAAAAAAAATTAAAAAACACTGCATTTCATTATTTTTAAAATTCAAAATACTATCAAAATAGTCATAAAAATTTATGAAAAAATATGTTGTAGAGATGCTATAATCTATCTAAAAAATCAACTCAAACCAATACTTTTACAAAGAGAAATAAAAAAAAGACAAACTTTATTGTACACAGTTCAGACTGTGTACAATGAAATTTGTCTTTTTTTCTCATTGTACAAATTATATTTTTGTTGGATTGTTTTGTGAGAGTTAGGTCATAGTATCCTCTACAACATATATATTTTTTATGATTATTTCGATAGTGTTTTGAATTTTGAGAGCAATAGAACACAGTGTTTTTATTTTTTTTTATTTTTTTTAAAGTGTTGTCTGTTGGATGAGCGATAATTTAGATGTGTAATATTTTGAAATGGATATGCACTTTTGCAAATATTAAAAAATAAAAACAAATAAAAAAGGCCAAAACAAAGAGAGTACCACCTCTCATCACCTCATGTGACCATGACAAAGAAATGCAATTAAGAACCTCCTGAAAGCAGAAAAGGCCACGCAAAAGGAAGCGGGTAAAGCAAACACCGCATGAGATCATGACAGCGAAATGCGATGAGGAACTTCCTGAGAGCAGAAAAGACCACACAAAAGGCAGCATACCAATTTGTTTTCTGATACAGTAGTTGATTGGTGCCCAAATTAAAATTAAGCGTCACCTCCCTGCTGATTCGCTTTTGACCATGCGATCAGAATTGCCTTTTTTTTGGCTGCGTCAAGCCAGCATCGTGACAAGACATCGACTGCCACGGAATCTTTACTACTCCACCAGAGTGTGTACAAAACCCATAAAAAAAAAATCACAAGTGACTGCAATTTTACGCCGATTTGCAGGACGTGTAGTGGAGCCTCTCGGTTTTGGGCTTTTGGCTGAGCAAGTATGATTGCATTGGCCAAGAGGAATGGTGAATTGCTACAAATGTTCTTCCATCGAGCTTTTAAACCTACATAGATTTACTAGATAGAGCTTTATTAGGCTACTCCAGTCTAGTGTTTTAAACATTAAAATAGCTCTCTAGGTAGGATAAAATATAATGTGGCAAGTGATTAAAAAAAGATAGAAAAAACTAGTGTCTTCCATAAAAAACAAGTTAGATATAAAATTTAACATAAAGAAATAGCTAAGAAATGCATTGAAGCTGGGCACATAATCCGAGAGATAAGACATATGCAAAACAATGTATCACGGTGAATGCAGTTTGTACAAGTAATATCTATATTTATGGATCGGTCCCACTAATAAATACTGGGCATTGAAAAGTTTATATTTACGCTAGTGTCAAAATGATGTGAAAGATTAAGACATTGTTTATAGAAAAAAATACAAAAATCACCCGAAAGTCACTTGGATTTTGACTTCCCAAAAATCGTTTTGTTAAAAAAAAACCCCTAAAGGTTTGATCTTGTTGCAAAAACACCCCAAAAAATTTAAATATTTAAAAAAAATCACAAAAAGTTCTAAAAACAACTAGAGACAATTCCAAGACTTTTTTGTGAAATTTGTTTTCAAAAATAATATCCTTTGCATCATATTTCATGGAGAGGAAGTTTGAAAAAAAAAGAAAAACGTGCAACTCATTTATTAATTCGAGTTAAATACATAGTTAATTATTTACTAATCCAAAAATTATGAAACAAATTTTTTTAGTCTTCTTACATGATCCTCTATCTTCTAAAAATACATGATATGTTGAAATAGTTATTGTAACATGCATGATTTAGTAAATGTGTTGTAGATAGATTAATTCATAATTAATCCATAACACCCCAAAATTAGTGAAACCACTTTTATTAGTTTACTTAAACAATTATTTGTGTAGGAAAAATAATGATAGACATGACAAAGTTAAAATAACATTAGTTAATAAATGAGATGCACATTTTCTTTTTTTTTCCAAACTTCCTTTCCATGAAATATGATGCAAAGGATATTATTTTTAAAACAAATTTTACAGAAGGTATTAGAATTGTCTCTATTTTTTTTTAAAAAAAAATTATGATTTTTTTTTATTTTTTTAATTTTTAGGAGGATTTTTACAACAAAGTCAAACTTTTGGGTTTTTTTTAACAAAATAACTTCTAGGAGAAGTTAAAATTCAAGTGATTTTTTGGAGGTTTTGCATTTTTTTTTTATATTGTGAGCGGCCTTACAGTGAGATCAAAACACGTGCATTGCATTTAATGTTTACAACGACATCTTTTTTGCGATAATCTGCTCAACCACACATACTGTATTAACGTAGAGTAAGACCAAAAACATGTAAAATAAAACTTTAACTACAAAAGAAAGGAGGCAGTAGATACATGAAATGGGCCATTTTTTAATCTCAGGTCATTTTTAAAACTTTCTCTACATGCATTTTCAAATATTTGTTCAAAGAGTAAAACCATATACAAATACTAGTAGTCCCATTAAGGGAAAACATTTGACCAATCAGCTCGTGCTCGTGCTCGTGCCACCCGCCGACACCGCCTCGTGGCAACCGCACCGCAGCCATGGCCACCACCAACCTCCTCACGCCTCCCCACCTCCACCACCCCTCCCCCGCCGCTCGCCTCCGTGTCTCTGCTTCGCTCGCGCACCCGCTCCTCGTCTCCCGCCTCCGCCTTGCCACCGCCTCCCGCTCCCGCCCTTCCCCACGCCGCCGCGCAATGTCCGCCACGGTCCGCAGCTCCCTCATCGACCCGGACGGCGGCGCGCTTGTCGACCTCGTCGCCCCTCCCGACCGCCGCGCGGCGCTGCGCGCGGAGGCGGAGGCGCTCCCGCGGGTGCGGCTGTCCCCCATCGACCTCCAGTGGGCGCACGTGCTCGCTGAGGGATGGGCGAGCCCGCTCCGCGGGTTCATGAGGGAGGCAGAGTACCTGCAGAGCCTACACTTCAACTGCATCCGGCTCCCCGACGGGGGCCTCGTCAACATGTCGCTCCCCATCGTGCTCGCCATCGGGGACGCCGAGAAGGAGCAGATCGGGGACGGGCCAGACGTCGCGTTAGAAGGGCCGGACGGCGACGTCATCGCCGTCTTGCGCAGGTCCGTGCTGCTCCTCCGTTTCTTGTGGTGCCCATTTTATCTATCTATCTATCTATCTATCTACTATTTGTTCGTCTCTTTTATTTTATTTTTTGTTTTTCTGTGTTCCTGATGATAAAGATGCTGCCATTTTGGTGGTTATTTAGTTCCATCAAACACAAAGGTCACAGCTTTTGTGTACGATTAACTGCGACGTTTGGCTACAATTTTGGTGGTGAAAAGTTTTGTTCTCGGAAGAAAATTTACAATCCGATGAAAATTTCGTGGAGATTCGTGGAACAACTTTCATGTATGATTAACTGCGATGCATGCTTGTTACAATTTTGGTGGTGAAAAGCTTTCATTTTTTGAAGAAAAATCGCAGTCTGATGAAAATATAATGCCATTTGTGAAATCATGTTTTGATACATATTGGTGATTTGGCCTATGGGCGTATTGGACTAATGTAGCAAGCATTGTCGGTGAAATAATTTCTATCCAACCCAACCAACTTATCACATTTTAAATGTGAGAAAATTCTGTGCAAGCATCTTAAACTTTGGTGTCTGTTCTTTCTAGTCCACGTTTTGACAGGTTTGGGGACCATAGCAGCACTAGCAAGCTCAATGGATGAGAATTTTTTGGCAAAAAGTTATTGTCGTCAATATTTTGTGGGTTTGGGGACCGTAGCACTGCACCACTAGCAAGCTCAATGGATGAGAATTTTTTGGGCAAAAAGTTGTTGTCATCCTTGACGGCGCCGTGTGTTTCCCATCTTGTCGCTCTCATAGTTAATGCATAAGGATGGGATCCCGATCCTCTGCAGTAGAGAAGGCAATGCATTTACTGTAGCAACTGGAACTAAAATGTGGTTACTGTATCATCTGATCAGATCCGTTGGTTTCTAATCTGACGGTTGAGAATGGATCTAATGCAGTTTACTGTAGCCCTCTGCAGTTGCTAGTTGCAACTGCAGAGGATCCCGATCGATAAGGATGCCCTTGTGATGCGTACTTTACCATGTGGCTAATGAGCAACTTGATTTTAATATCTCTGTGAATGGTTATCAGGTTATGTGACCATTGATCAAATGGTACTGTTCTCGATATAACTTAACTTGGCACGTTGGAACAAATATATTAACAAATAATAAAAAATAACTTGATTTAAAACTGTTGACCTTCGTGCTCAGTAATTATTAGTTAATTATGAGTGCAATGATGCTTTGCTATGTTGATGTGACCTCATCTAACATCTGATGATCTCTTCATGGCATTTTCTTGCCCTTTTTTCCGGAGCATGGAGCACCCTGTCACCACCATCTTGTCACTCCTATCCATCAGTATTTGAACTATATCTATTTAAAATGATCTAAGCATATTTGGGTCCCAATTAGTCCATTCTTTTCTCATAGTTGTGAAGTATAATTATAATTTTATGTGTTTACAACCTACTTTTTAAAATTTTTTCCATATAAGCTAATTATTGCTTTTCCTTCAGGCTAAATTTTGAGCAAAGATCAATCTTCCCTTCCCTTATTTATCTGTTCAGAAATTATGATCACAGAATGAGACAGACATTAAGGGATGTGGCGTGCTGATGAGGAATATTCTGAAGTGATAACTCAAAGATGCATCTAATGTTGAATATGTTTCAAATTTTGCTTTTCTTCTTGAAAACACATAATCACAACTTCCTTGGTTTGACAATTAAATGAGACATATAATGTATTTGGTTTTATTAAAGCATGAAGGTATATACCAGCGCAGATATTGTCTAAAAAAATGCATTTGTGTGCTGATACTTCACCGCACATGGGTAAAATTGGTTAAGCTCATTAGAGCAGAGGTACCAGGGGGCTAGAGCCCATCGAAAGCCGGGTGTAGAATTTCCCCGATACAAATTGTTAGTGTCATATTCTGGGTTGCTCTTGCTCAGTTTTAGGATGATTCACGTCTGGAAGAAAACTCATTTCTCTTTGTTGTGCATATAAAAGTAGCTTTTTCTTTGGAAAGCTTGTACACCATGAAGTGAAAATCACAGCTAGTTATTCACGGTGTCATCGTCGGCTTTTACAAAGCAGTTCGATGTTACCTCTTCTTATTTTTGTTTTGCGACCTTTTCTTTACTATGTCACTAATACTACTGTAGCCATGCGTTACATTATATATCATGTTAATGCAACGTAGCTGAAAGTTGAGAAAATTCTCATGGCTAGCGTAGCGTGCTCTTTGTGGTATTACTTCTATGGCCAGTTCCTTTTAAAACATTCGATTATGATGTGTACATTTCTGTTTCTCAGAGTTGAAATATACCCTCACAATAAAGAAGAAAGAATTGCAAGAACGTGGGGCACAACTGCACCTGGTTTACCCTATGTCGACGAGGCAATCGCATCAGCTGGGAACTGGCTGATTGGTGGTGATCTGGAGGTGCTGGAACCCATCAAATATAATGATGGTCTTGATCGCTACAGACTTTCACCTCGGCAACTTCGGAATGAGTTCGACAAGAGAGGGGCTGATGCTGTGTTCGCCTTCCAATTGAGAAATCCTGTACACAACGGGCATGCACTGTTGATGAATGACACTAGAAGGCGTCTCTTGGAGATGGGTTACAAGAATCCCATTCTACTTCTGCACCCTTTAGGTGGTTTTACGAAAGCTGATGATGTACCACTGCCTGTTAGAATGGAACAACACAGCAAGGTATTTGTTTTTCGTCTTAGCTGTTTACTTGTTCAGTTGTTTGTATCAGGCAAATTCCTAAAGTTGATCATGTGACAGGTCTTAGAAGATGGAGTCCTTGATCCCGAGACTACTATAGTGTCTATATTTCCCTCTCCAATGCATTATGCTGGTCCAACAGAAGTGCAGTGGCATGCAAAGGCGCGAATTAATGCTGGTGCCAATTTCTACATAGTAGGCCGTGATCCTGCTGGGATGGGCCATCCAACAGAGAAGAGGGATCTGTACAACCCGGACCATGGGAAGAAGGTCCTAAGCATGGCTCCAGGTTTAGAGAAACTGAACATATTGCCCTTTAAGGTATTTGATTCATAGAAATCTCCTTGCTTTAACGTTGTCCTATTCGTTGAAAGGTCAGAGGCCCCTAAAGAACCAAGAGATGGACTGAGCATTTCACTGAAATCAAACTCACACTCATGTCTATTTTTGTTCCATTAACCTCCACGGTTGTGAGTCATTATTTAATTCCACTTTTCGATAGCACCAACTGTTTTCTTTTCTCAAATTCTTGATCATTTCCATTAAGCATCTTGAGTGCAAATACTAGAATATTCATTATGAATAGTGTATGAATTTGATGGTATTCATAGAATGTTAACTTGTTCGAAATTGTTTCTCTATTTATGTTTCCCAGAATCTGTGTTGTTTGAAGGGCAGTTCTGCCATGCTACCATTATTGGAGCAGAGAAAGAAATGACAACCATATCATATAATTATAAATACAAGATATTACATACTTATTTTTTATGGTAGAAAGTTACTTCCATTTAGCAGTGATTTAGTTGATCTGTGCTCTCAATTCCAAGCAATCTGTGTATTTCTTTTAAAGGTTGTGAAGTTATCATTTTCAGGAATTTGTATAGTTTCATACATTTAGTTTTGAAAAACTTGAATAAAGAAACCAGCTGTTGATTTAGTGTTCCATTTTATTCAAAACTTGTTCAGCTGTTCATCTTCTCTTAACTTGAGTGCACTCCTGATTTCTTATTACATGCCACTTCCTGTTATATTTATATTTTAATCATATTTTGAAGGTAGCAGCGTACGATACAGTGGCAAAGAAGATGGCCTTCTTTGATCCTTCTCGTAGTCAAGATTTTCTGTTCATCTCAGGAACCAAGGTAGGCTCATTAGTTTTAAGCACATTTTTTATGCAACGTTTTGTAGTAGATATAGATTGGTCCTGCTAAAAATTAAGCTTACAAATCAACCAGATGCGTACTTTCGCCAAAAATGGAGAGAATCCTCCTGACGGTTTCATGTGCCCGGGTGGGTGGAAAGTCCTTGTCGACTACTACAATAGCTTGCAAGCTGAAGAAGCAACTCTGGCTCCTGTATGAGACAAGCTATTGTTTGACTATGAAATTTTTCAAAGACGAGAAAGGTAGATTCTTGCCTAATAAAAAGAAAAAAAGAGAAGAAAAGAAAGACAATAAAGGTTTGTAACTTTATTCATATATTATCAATCAATTCTTTTGTCAGGGATGTGTGCAATCGTTTGCCAATTTGGTTCTCCATGGTTTTGGCAGCTGTCCATGAACAACTTATCACAACAATGGACTCGAAAAGACTGCAGATAAGCAGGTAATGGTGGAAGCTATCGAACGTTTTTGCAGCCAGACAAATTCAGCTTATGCAGTGATGCGATGCGTACTAGATTTTCTGGTAAGCTGTCCCAGTTACAGGAGTTACAGGAACTAAACCTGAGGTTTCTCAGTGAGGTTAACTGCGGTAGGATTTCCTCGTCCCTTTGTTCCTTCGAATCCTCGATTCTAAGGATCAGTCGTGACGAACAAAGCCTCTCTTGACAGAAGTCGTGCCACAAGTGATATGTCATTAATGGTGAGTGCACCAATGGCTCGCACTTTGTCATTGTCTTGAAAGGTTATAAGCTTGGGGCACCTCTTGATGACAAGATGAAAACGTTGCAGGTCATAAGTTCGTTTATGCCTATAATGGGAATAAAATGGGCACAAATTGTCAATGGTGATCTCCCTAAGCCGAATTGCATTCTTCATCACCTATGAAGGAATTGTTGTCAAAAATGGAATTTTAGATAACCTCAATCGAGTTAGGGATGTAGAAACTTTAAAGACATTCTTCAAGATAGTGGATGTGGTGGTTTATTCATAGATATCTAGATGTTCAAAGTGATGCCGGAAGCAGCAATCGGGAATAACCATCCTCTTTTGTCGAGCCACAGACAAAAGGCATGATGCTTAATAACATACAGTTAGAAACACCGACAGTGTCAAGCACGATTCTCATGAACCTTTCAGACTGAGTGAACTCATTTATTTCATCTAAGTGTGTCATCCTCAATGATTGATCAATTTTGACATGCTTGCTGGATCCACTCTGACCTTATCATCTCCACATCTTCCACACATTTCACAACCTGGGCTTGGCACATAAAAATGAGTGTATGGACATGCTACCATTCATGTTTTATTCCCAAATATATGTCATTTAAATACATGACATTTCAAAGAAAAAATATTAACCTAGCGAAGACATGTACTGTAACCAACATATTCTCTATGCATATTGTAGAAAATTGTCATTTAATATGGAATATGTGGAACTAGCGGAAAAAATTCAGATCCACAATTGCAAAATCAAATTAGTTGTTCTACCAACTAACATACAAATAACTAGCGTTCTTATATGTTTTTAACTAATATTAAAATAATAAAAAATTGTAAAAATATTATCCGTTTTTGGAAAATTGCAGAAGTAGTACCTTGTTGGAAGCGAGATGTCGATATGCCCCTTGTCGGTATATGTCTTGCCGATAGTAAATCTTGTCAGTAGGACACTATGCCGGGATGACATGTTGACAAGTGGGATGCCGACAAGACGCCTTCCCAGTGCCGACAGGACACTCTGTTGACGGCCCATATGTCGGTAGGGGCTGTTGGCGAGCCATACGCCAACATGTCCACTTAATTTCTGCTTTCATAATTTTTTTTATTTTTGAGGAGAATCTTTTTTTCAAAAGTTAAATGATTGTTGTGCGGAATTCATATTGCATGCACAAACAAATGAAGACAGTATCATGCAAATAACATAAAAATATATAGAGTAGAAGTTCTAAATAGAGTGATCAACCGTAGTGATACAAATAACATAAAAATAGCACGTACTAGAAGTTCTAAAAAGAGTCATCAACCCTAGCAATACAAATAATATAAAAATAGTATATCAAGGGGCACGTCCTCCTCTGACCCTCTTGCTGGGCCCTCCTCTACATGGTGGCCCCTAAATTATTTTCTTCTATGCAGAGGTTAACTCATCCGCGTTCACATTTTCATTATGAATTTTCTCTCTTTTGCTTTAATGTACATGCATCAACAACATTAGACATTAATTCATTTTCTCATCTTTTGCGTGCATGTAAGGCCACTATGTCATTCAATGGATCATTTTCTTGGTGATCTGCATGCAATGATTATTGGTTCCACAATTTATGAGTTTTGGGGGAGAGAATTAATTAAGCTCCATAAATATGGAGGAGGGGGGGGGGGTCCAACTATCAAAGTCAGCCGTAGAATCCAGACGTGTGGACAATAAAGATCGTTCAGATATGCTATAACCCGTTCATTTTATAGAAAATAAACGGTATAGAAAATGCCATGCTCTTCAAACTCCCTAAAGACAGGAGTTAAGGTCATGTTTGTTTTTTTATTCTGATTATGGATTTTAGCCTTAAAAGTAAAAGCAAAAATAAATAGTCATAATATAAAAGTTGATTCTCACAATCCAAAAGGCAAGTTGTACTATGAAATCATATAACCCATAATCTGATGGGAATAAGTTTCCACAGATTCTGCAAACTGGACTTGATTCTTATAATCTAGAGCTAAAACAAACATGCCCTTATAAGCATTCGGTTTTAACAGAGAAGGATCAAGTAAACCTTAACAACCAGAAGGATAATCAAAACCAAAACCATTCCTTCTCCGATGCATTATTTGGTTCCACTCTCTTGTCTTTTGAAAAATGTCAGCTGCTTAGCTTATTCATCAGCACTTCCTTGTGTTTCCCCATTATTTTAGTATTGCCCACTGCAATAGGTACCTGCAAGCCTGAAAATGACTAGAATTTGGTTCAGCTGGACGTTGACTATCAAAACAAGCTATGTTGGGCGTCTTCCGAATGTTTTGGCACAAAGTTGCACATCCAGTTAGATCAAACGCAAGCAACTTGCAGGGAAATACAAAATGCAACCTCCAAACATATCAGCTACATTTTCTGGACTGAAAACACGCAAACCAAGGCAAAACCCACCACTTTCCATAACATATTTTGCAACTGCGCAAAATGGAGTTGTTACAACGTCTTTTACCCTAACTTCTAGGGTTTCCCTCCTCCTTGGCGGCGCCTGGGAGTCCACCAAAAACCTACCAGATCTCGACCTGTTTCCGCTCCGGAATTGATTGGGAAGCTTCTCTCGTCCAATATCATCGCTTCTCCAGGTGATAGTGGCACGATAGTGATCGATGGCTAGTGCGAATTCGACGTCCTCGAAGGTAGGGGGACTGGCGAAGGGGAAGAAGGCAGATTGCGATGATGGTGGAGGCGACGGTGTGACACCATCAAAGCAATCGCTAGATGAATTGCTGCGGAGTTTGGATCTCAGAGAGGAAGAGGTGGAGGATGTCATCCTGGAGGAAGGTTTAGAGGATCTGGAGGCGGATGCAAGATGGTTGGCCCTTCTTAGAGTTCATACCACGAAGAAGTTCAGTCATGGGGCATTGTTCGGCAACATGCGATCTGCATGGTACTGTGTGAAGGACGTGGAATTTAGGGCGCTAAAGGATGATATGTTCTTGGTCCAATTCCATTGTTTGGCGGATTGGGAGAGGGTGATGGATGGCAGACCGTGGATCTTCTGCGGTTGTCCGGTGTTGATGGTGGAATATGATGGCTAGTCGGAGGTGTAGACATTGGAACTCAAATGCTTCTAGTCTTGGGTGCAGGTGCATGATCTCAAAGAAAAATCCACACGGGAAGTATAGCATCCCAACTGGCACGGTGGGTGGGCATTGTCATTCGATTGGATGAGCTCTTGGTGAAAGGTCATGGCGATGGGATTAGGGTTCGCGTCTGGATTGATGTCGACAAACCTCTCACGAGGGTGGTGAGCTTGTCTTTAAACAAGAAGAAGATGTTCTTTCGTTTTATGTACGAGAAGATGCCGGTGTTCTGTGGAGTGTGCGGTCTGGTTGGTCACGTTACGAAGGAGTGTGGTGATGGGGTTCACTCGGAGGAGGTGATTGGGTTTCCGGCGACGCTCATTGAGCCAGAGTTCAGAAAGAAGGAAGACTGGATGGGGGGAGGAAGAGGTCATGGGAGTAGCTGTGGACGTGGTGGTCGTGGGGGACACGGGATGTCAAGGAGTAGTTTTGAGTCAGAGGAGCTAGAGGAAGATGATGACATACGAAGCACTACGACGAGCCTAGAAAAACGTCTTGCGATGAAGGCTCATGCAGGCCCTTCATGCAAGAGGAGAATAGAGATGGATGGTGGCGTTGAGGGAAGGAGGGGGGATCTGCTCACCTTGACAGATTTCCCTCACGTTGAGGTGGAGAGTGCGGTGCACATTGATGCTTTGATTGGAGATGTCACAGCACAACATAGTGGCGACAGTAAGCAACAGAAGAAGGAAGGAAACACGACATCAAACAATAACTTGGAAAAATTGGCGAGCTCCTCTGAGGGGCGCCGCCGGGCCTAATGTATTGTCTAAGTTGGAATTGTCGGGGTCTTGGGCAAACCCGTACAGTTTAGGAGCTGGTCTGTGTTGTGCAGACCTACATGCCCAAACTCATTTTCCTGTCTAAGACTCGCCAAGATTGTGAGTATGTGAGGAAGATTGTTTGGTGGTTTGGAATGAAACATTGTTTTGTTGTGAAGGGAGAAGGCAAGGGAGGGGGACTTGCGCTGTTTTGGGAAGAGGGGGTAGCTGTGGAGTTGTTGTCCTATGGCTTGCATCATATTGATGTTCATATAAAGGAGGGAGATTCGGGGATGCTTTGGCGTGCAACTTTTGTGTATGGTGAGTCGAAGATGCAAGATAGACATCATATGTGGATACTATTGAGGAGGATAAAGGGCCATTCGAAGATGCCGTGGTTAATGATGGGTAACTTCATTGAGGTGATGTGGCAAGGGGAGCACTTCTCTCAATCACGTAGACCGGAAAGGCTAATGCTGGACTTTCACGAAGTTCTCTCCCACTGTGATTAGCATGACATCGGCTTTGTAGGGCTTCCATGGACATACGACAATAAGCAGGATGGCTTTCTCAATGTGAAGGTGAGATTGGATCATGCAGTTGCAAATCAGGCTTGGTCTGATGCATTCCTGGAGGCACAACTACACTATTTGGTGTCTTCCCGGTCTGATCACTGCCCTTTGCTGTTGAGGCTGAGAACTCCGCTAGGACGGACAAGGGGAAGGAGGGTAAGGAGATATGAAGTTTTGTGGGAGCGAGAAGAGGGTTTGTATGAAGAAATAAAAACTACATGGGAGCATTCTCGACCGGTGGTCAACCTTGGTGACGTTGGGTGCAAGCTTAGGAACATGATGTGCACTCTACATGCATGGGGGAAGGAGCACGTAGGAAATGTCACGGCGGAGATTGAAAAAAGATGGCTGAGGTTGGAGGAGCTCAAATCGATTAACACTGATGAGGCGCGCTTAGAGGAGAAGTGGTTGAGCAAGGAGATGGATGAACTCCTCTATAAAGAGGAATTGCTGTAGCTTCAACGATCCTGTATTGCTTGGCTTCATGAGGGAGACTGTAATACTAGATTCTTTCACCGAAAGGCTGTATGGAGAGCGAAAAAGAACAACATTACACGGCTGAAAAGCGGCGATCAGTGGATTGAAGAAACTAAGGAGATGGAGAAAATGACGTGGGGGTTTTTTTTATCTCCCTGTATTCGAAGGACAATGAGGTGGATCTGGTCCCCCTTTTGTCAGTTTATGACCATGTTATCACAGATGATATGAATGTGGATCTGTGTAAGGATTTCATGGATGGGGAGATTAGTGATGCCCTCTTCCAAATCGGTCCCTTAAAAGCGCTGGGGCCAGATAGATTTTTGGCAAGGTTCTTTAAAAGGAGCTGGGATGTGTTGCGGGTTGATGTGATTAAAGCTGTGAGACAATTCTTTGATAATGGTGTGATGCTGGAGGGTGTAAATGACACTTCCATTGTGTTGATTCCGAAGAAGAACGATCCGGAGACACTGAAGGACTTTCGTTTTATAAGCTTATGTAATGTGATTTACAAAGTGGTGTCAAAATGCCTTGTTAATTGACTTAGACCCACTCTCGATGGGATCATCAGTACGACACAAAGTGCTTTTATTCCAGGAAGGCTTATCACAGATAATGCGCTCATTGCCTTTGAGTGTGTGCATGCTATGCAAAAGAATATGGATGAGAGAGGTTAGTTTTGTGCTTATATATTGGATCTTGCTAAGGCTTATGACCGGGTGGATTGGCGAACTTTAGAAAGGACCATGATTTGGTTGGGTTTTCAGCATCAATGGGTACGGTGGATTATGTCTTGTGTCACCACTGTGCACTACTCTATTTGTTTCAATGGGGAGCAGCTGCAGGAGTTCTCTCCGTCCCGTGGTCTTTGACAAGGTGACCCATTATCACCCTATTTGTTCTTGTTTATTGCTAATGGCTTGTCTTGTATCCCAAAGAAGGAAATTGATTATGGAAGATTGAAGGAATTGAAAATCTACAGAAATGCACCAAGGCTTCACACCTTTTGTTCACAGATGATAGTCTTCTTTTCTTTAAGGCAAATGATAATCAATCTAGCATTATTTTGGAGGCCTTGCAAAAGTATGAACGGTGCACGGGCCAGCTTCTCAGTCGTGATAAGTGTTCTCTCTTATTTGGCAAAAGCTGCAGCCAGGAAAATCAGGTGGTGGTGGCTACAAGCCTCAGTGTACAACATATTGGCTTTGAGGAGAAATACTTGGGTCTTCCGGTCCCGGAGGGAAGAATGAAGGATAATAGATTTAAGCCAATCAAAATAAGTATGTGAAAAGGATGATAGATTGGTCTGAAAAATGCCTCTCATCTGGAGGAAAGTAAACGTTGATCAAATCGGTTTTGCAAGCCTTACCAACTTATGCAATGGGATTTTTAAGTTCTCGGCAGGGTTGTGTGAGGACTTGATGCAAATGATAAGGAATTTCTGGTGGGGAGATGAGGAGAATGTTAGGATGGTTCATTGGATTGCTTGAGAAAAGATGATAGTGCCGAAGTGCTATGGTGGTATGGGGTTCAGAGATCTTTGCGCATTCAATCAAGCCCTCCTTGCTCGGCAGGCTTGGAGGCTAATCCAATTCCCGAAGACCTTGTGTGCCCGTTTGTGAAAGGTGAAGTATTTTCCTCGGGGTCAAATTCATGACACGGCATTTCCATCCAGGGACTCACCTTCATGGCAAGGCATTGTTCATGGGTTGGAACTGTTGAAACAGGGCCTCATTTGGAGGGTGTGCTCTGGAAGGAGTATTAGGATCTGGCGTGATAACTGGCTACCGAGAGATAACACGCTCAAAGTCTTGGATATGAAGGAAACATCAAGGTTACACAGAGTAAATGAGCTTATGGTTCTGGGTACAAAGCAGTGGAATGAGGAACTTGTTTAGCCGATCAGTGGCCTCATGATGCGGCTGAAGTATTGAAGCTAAAAGTTCCAAATCGGGAAGAGGATGACTTTCTCGCTTGGCATTTTGACTCACGAGGTTTGTTTACAGTCCAGGGTGCTTACTTACTGGCTATTAGGGACTGTACTCAACCTCCACGTTTGTTGGCTGTTAGTACTCTTGGAAAGGGTGAAAACCATATTTGGAAGTGTATCTGGAGCTCTTTGGTCCCTCAAAAAGTTAGTGTTTGGATGGAAGCTTGCTAGGGGTGCTCTGGCTACGCAGCTGAGTCATTGGCGTCAGACTTTGGCTCCTTGCTCGACATGCTCCTTGTGTGGCTCCACAGAGGAGGATGGCTTCCATGCTGTGGTAAGGTGTACCAAGGCTAGAGTATTACGGGAGGTGATGAGTATGCACTGGGCTCTACCTTCTGAATCAGAATTCGCCTACACTGGAACGTCTTGGCTCCAGGTTCTTCTGGATTAAGTTCATGAAGAGACGCGGGTTTGCATTCTTCTTCTTTTTTGGTGAGCCTAGCACTTGAGGAATGATGCAATCTATGTGAAGGGCGAAATCACCATTTCTCATTCCGTTGGTTTCCAGAAGAACTATCTTGAGACCATGTTGCAAATCCGGCATGGCTCTGAAGGAAAAGGCAAGGCTTTTGTATCTGCCTCAAGGCCCTTGCAGGCTGGTGCTAGTACTTCCTGGCCCTTGCAGAAGGCTGCTGATCTATCTTCATGGATTTCGCCTCCGGTTGGCTAGGCGAAGGTTAATAGTGATGCTAGCTTTGACAGGCGGTCTGGCGCTTCTTTTGCCGGTTGTATTATCAGGAATTGCTATGGTGAGGCTTTGCTTTCCGCTTCGTCTGGACTATCGGTGAGCTGCAGCGAACTGGAAGCTGAAGCGCGGGCGTGTCTGTTTGGCTACAACCTTGCAGTTGAATGGGTGAATATGCCTTGCATCTTTGAAGGGGATTGCACGGTGCTGCATGCAGGTTTGTCATCTTCTGAATGGGATTGAACGAGCTTCCGTTATGTGCTCAAAGAAGCAAAGGAGATCACTCGGATGCTATCGGATAGACGCTTCAATCAAGTGAACAAGGAGGGGACTAGAGTAGCTCATGAGCTAGCATAGGTTGCTAAAAGGGGTGTGGCAGCTACGGTCTTGCGGCTTGATTTGCCTCGATGTATTGAGGAGCTTCTCGTTGGAGGTTGTAAAGACATTAGACCTTTCTAATAAACTCCCTGCTCCATGCAATTTTTTTTTACAACTGTGCAATGGAACAAAAGATGATTGATTAATCGTTTGATAACAAGCACAAAACTCACAACCATAAGATCCCTCCACTTTCTTTTCTTCAAGATGTCTTTGGTCAAAATAACACCTCTATACAAAAGCCTTGAGAACACCTTGGTTCTCATAGAAACTTTTGACACTTTACAAGAATCTAAAAGGGGGCTTCACTAGTGTAGCCAACAAAGTTTGGTTAAATAGGGACTTATTGAGAACCTTCCAGATTCAGAGTTTCATAAACCCTGAATCTCAAGCCACTGATTCAGGTTCTCATCCAACAAAGTCCTTCTGAAATCAAAACTGGGAAAACCAATTTGAAAAGCCTTTTGGACACCAATATTCCTGGTCCTGCACACATATTGTGAAGCCTGGCACAAGAAATACTCCCAGCCACGGGACATCTCCCAGCATGGGGTCCTCCGAAAATGTGGTTCGCGAACCATCGCGAATAATTTCATTGCTGCAAGTAAGGTGTAGGAACAAGATTAGCGACTAGATGTGGGTGAGTATGCGCCTTAACAAATTTCTTACGAAATCGATGACCTTCTCCTATTTGGATCACCCAATGCACCTCAAAACTCAACGGAAGCAAAAATAGAGAGAAGTTTTAACAAGAGAAAATCGAGACAACACGACTCCACAGATGATGTATGAACTATATGTTCCATTTAAGATCAATCTATGCGTCTTAGCACTCTAAAGATCACAACTAGCAAAGAAACAAGAAAAGATGAACACTGTACAATGAAACTTTCTAAGTTGATTGTCTAGAGGCAAGGGAATTTAAGATCCTATCATACAAGTGTTTGTATAATAATTTTATAGCTCTAGCAATAAGAAGAATGACCTTACAAGGTGCTGAAATTTCAGCCTAAAAACTAAAGCAAAAATCAAATCCGAAACCGAAAAACTTGAAAACTTGCAAGGGAACTAATAGAAAAAAACTAGGAGAACGTGAGCACAATAATATGAAGAAAAATAAACTTTATTGCAATAGAGATCAGCCTTATTTTAGGCAGATTAAAAAAAATTTCACTCAAAACTCTCACCTAATACATATGCTAGACACTCATCTTCCTCCCCTCTAAAACCCTAGCACTAGGCTCTCAAATGAGTAGCACAATAGACTCAAGTGGCTGGTTCATTCTATTCCATAGCCCTACCTCTCTATTTATAGGATTAGGAAACTTGACCTCCAAATTTTCTAGCTTTTTCCTAAAATATCCATCTCTTATAGTATACTTTTACCTACTACTGAGGACATTTTAATCCATTTTCTTCTCCATTTATCGAACGGCCGTGGCGCCTTTATGACTTAGCTTCGCCTCGACGCAAGCTTCATGATGGTGCCACATATTCCTCCGGTCTTCCCATGATTTTGAGGCCAAACCGTGAAACCCTAGCACGTTTCTCAAAGCATGACTAGCCGTCACTTGCTTCCACCTGAAGCAAGCGCTCTGATGATGACACGTGTCCTACGTATTACGATCTTGACTGCTGGCAAGTCTCTCCCGCTCCTGATCGCTCAGGCCGCCTTGTCACTTGCACCGGCACCTCTTTCGCTTGAGTTTGTCAATACACCATCTTCATCCTCTGTTTCATGTTTTGCTTGACCTTCATGGGTATAGTTAGGATCACACTTGACTCCTCTCGACCCTCCTTGATCGTCCAGCACTAAGCACCCGTTTAGCCCCGATCACCCGTTGTTGATCGCCAAGTTTCATACGTCACCTGCACATCTTGAAACAAGCAACAACATTTCTCCACACTCCAAAACATCTTCAGGTTAGCATAAAATTAAAAACTTCAACTCAAAGCACATCCTACAGAAAATGTGAACATCGGATGTTCCAATGTCTTCTACTCCTGAACGCCGGACCATCCGGTGAGTGAAACACTATCTGTTCTAGAAAACTTTTGCTCTCTGCAAGAAAAGGTCTGGTGAAAGCTTCCGGTGATCTCATGTCCATCACCGGATAATTCGATGTGTGCCAATCCACCAAACGACCCTTCTGCAACCTCTCTGCAACAAAAGGTCCGGTGCATTCTCTGGTGTTCACAATCTCAACATCAGACTATCCGGCGTACATAGTCAAACTTGGCGCAAAAAAATCTTCTCTCTACAGAAAATACTTCGGCGCTCTCAAAGTCCATCACCGGACCATCCGATGTTTGCATCCATTTCTGCTTCAGCTCTGAAAATGCTCTAGTGCTCACTTCACCGTAACACCGGACTATCTAGTGTGGTCAAAAAACCACACCGGATGTTCCGGTGAGGCATAATTTATTGGACCCTAAAACAGTCTGTTCCAATTCAAACTTTGGTTAGCCATAAATACCAACCAAAATCATTTCAAATCCAACGTTGTTAATAACTCATCACATGCAAACCAAGGTATATTTCAACTTGGTTTCTCAATCTCTCCCTTGATGAGTGTATTGACAACCCTCAAAACACAAAGATTTGGGTTTGAAGAATTGAAGCACGTCCAAGTGACTAAAATCGAGAAAGAGCAAGAACCATGTCACTTGGCATAAGAAAGATTGCAAATGACCGAAGAGAGGCAAAGACAAACCAAAACCTCAAAAGAGCAAGAAAAACTCAAAAACTCACAATCATAAATGAGCTTTTACAAGTATACCACAAAGTATTTGCGAGAGCTAGAAATATTAAAGAGACAGTGACACAAGAACATGAAACTTGACAAGCTAAACCCGAAGAATTGGTTAGCGCAGTTAATTTTATAAAGCCGAATCATTTTAAAAGTGACCACCACATAAGCATCCACTCGTGACAAATACAAGCATTAAGAACTAGCCAATTTCAATCTCAAACTAGGCAAACAAGTGTTCATGACAATAGGCTTTGCAAACGCTCATATATAAAACCAAGACTTATATTGATCAAGTGATTAAAAGGAATTAAACAATTACACACATTTCTTTGAATTTCATTTTATCCTCAAGTTGCCTCTTATCCAAGTAAAGTGTCGCGCGACTAGGTACGGCAAACACCTTGAGGCTTCAAGACAACCGTATTTGATCACATTTTAGCACAAGAGATTTTATTTTTCATGATTATTTGATTTGCACAAGTTATCAAGATGGTCACAAGATCAAGTTAAGTAGTGCCTTTGCGGCAAAGTAACACATGTTCCCCCAAAATTCTATCATGAGCTAAATATTTAACAAAGACAAAAAAATATAGTGCAATATTCCCTAATTCACTGTCTTGAATACAAAGACCTAGAGCGAGATATTCATCAAACTAGACTTAACACAAGCGTTGACTAAGCCTAAGCAATTACGAATATGGTGATCAAGAATGTAGCATTCCATAGCCTACATAATTCATAAAATTACCAAATTTTATCTTAAGAAAAGCAAGCTTGCTTGAAATATATCATATCAAAGCATCAAAAAGAGCCTAAGATTAAAATATTTCTCCACACAACTACTCAACTTAGTCCAAATTCAAGTCCAGCAATAAAAAATACTAAAGACATACAAGTCAAAACTCAACTACTATGATTATCTTATATAATGAAATGTAATGCAAATGCAATAAAAGTAAGATAGAGTATGTATAAAGGACAACTTTCGCTCACACAATGCTATAGGGATGGCACACACTAAGCTCTCCTCTCAAATAGGCAAATCTTATAGCATCTAGAGGCTTAGTGAATATATCGGCTAGCTGGTGTTGGGTATCTATGTAGCTCAACTCAATGTCACCCTTCTCATTGTGGTCTCTAAGAAAGTGGAATCTCACATCTATATATTTGGTTCTAGAGTATTGAACTGGGTTGTTGGCTAAGCTTATAGCACTGGTGTTATCACACAAATGTGGCACACTCATGAAATTTAACCTAAAATCCTTCAAAGTAGCAACCATCCAAAAAATCTATGAGCAACAGCTAGCAGCAACTACATATTTAGCTTTAGCAGTAGACTGCACAACGCTAGACTATTTACGAGAAGGCCAACACACAAGAGAAGTACCCAAGAAGTGACTAGTACCAGAGGTACTTTTCCTGCCAATTCTACAACCAGCAAAATCTGCATCCGAAAAAGCTCGAAGAGAAAGCGAAAAGGAAGCAGAAAACCAAAGACCATACTCGAGAGTGTGCTTGAGGTACCTCAGAATGCGTTCAAAACTTAGCGGTGAGACATCCTCGGTGAAGCCTGGAAGCGAGCACATAAGCAAATGGTGAAGTGGATGTCGGGTCTTGTCACCGTCAAGTACAGGAGAGAGCCATTCATGCTCTTGTACTTCTGCTAGTCCACCTCCTCCTCGCCTTCATCTGGATAAAGCACAGTCAAGGTAGCCATCGGTGTTGTCAAGGGCTTCACATCACTCATGTCGAATTTCTTTAGCAAATCCTTGGTGTACTTCGTCTGGTGGACGAATGTACCTTGCTTGCATTGCTTGATCTGCAGCCCAAGGAAGAAGTTGAGTCCGCCCATCATTGATATCTCGAACTCGCTGCTCATAGCTTCTGCAAACTTGAACACAAGTGCATAAGAAGAGCCACAAAAAATGATATCATCTACATATATCTAAACAAGTAAGAAATCATTGTCATACCTGAGAGTGAATAAAGTTTTATCAGCTGACCCCATCACATACCCATGCTCTAGCAAGAAATATCTAAGCCTATCATACCAAGCTCTAGGTATCAGCCCATACAAAGCCTTTCTTAGCTTGTAAACTCTATGTGGGCTTTTTGGGGTGCTCAAAGCCTGGGGGTTGCTTAACAAAGATCTCATCCTGAATGAAACCTTTAAGAAAAGCACTCTTGACATCCATTTGGTACAACTTGAAACCTCAGGATGCCGCAAATGTAAGAAGGATACTAATGGCTTCTAGTTAGCTACTGGTGCAAAGGTCTCTCCAAAGTCTATCCCCTCTACCTGAGTGAAACCCTGGGCCACTACTATAGCCTTGTTTCTCACTACACACCCATCCTCTGCCTATTTATTTTTGAAAACCCATTTAGTGCATATGGTATGAACATTAGGGGGTGGCTCTACAAGGACCCAAACTTTGTTTCTCTCAAAATTTTCAAGCTCTTCATACATGAAATTGACCCAACTCGAATCAGATAAAGCATGTCCAATATCATAGGGCTCAAAAGAAGCAACAAATACAGAATCAGTAAAATGAGCATGAGAGGCAGATTTAGACCTCATTACCCTCTCATTGATGTCACCAATCATTGTCTGTGGAGGGTGTCACCGATGAATGTATTATGGGGCCTCACGCTATGAGTGTACCTCCCCTTCAAACACTGCTGGCGCAGGCTCGAAAGCAGCTAAAGTGGAAGTAGAGGCTGCAGAACCATCTACTGGAGTAGAAGAAGCATGAGCTAGTTTTGAAGCAGGTGTGGTAGAGGAAAATAGTGGATCATCCTCGTCATCACCAAGAGCTGGAAGATCACCATCTATAAAGATGCTCTCTCTCATCTCCTAATTACCTACACACTCACAAACAGAACTAGCACAGGGGGTTGACTCATCAAAAGTCACATCACAGGATTTCATGATTGTGTTAGTGTCAAGATTGTAAACCCTGTAAACCTGACTATAAAGAGAAAACCCTAAGAAAAAGCCATAGAAAGAAAGCGACTTAACTTGTCAAGATTTCCACACTTTAGGATGAAGCACTAACATCCTAAAACTCTCAAATGTGAAACCTTCAGCTTCCTCCAAAATGCAACTCATAAGAAGTCAAATTCAAGATCGAGAGTGTGGAGCAGAAAATTGATGCTCAATGCCATGCTCAAGACAGAAAATATCAAAGAGATCATTCTTTAACTCGGTGTCGTTATCACTGTGAATTGCTTTCAATGCACCAAGGAGTTCTTTGAACAATTTCAAAGTCAAATTCTGAAAGTGTGAAAAATATTTTATCCTTGCTCACAAGAAAGAAGACCCAAAAGTAGGGAGAGAAGCCATCAATAATAACAAGAACATACCACTTCCCGCCCGCCGAATGAACCTGAGAAGGACCAACAATGTCCATATGGAGAAGTTTTTTCGGTCGTTCAGTCATCACCAGATTAATTGGTGGGTGTGAGGCAACAATCATCTTGCCATGCCTATAAGGAGCACAAACAAGATTCTCCTCAAACTTGAGCTTGGACAATCCTCGGATCAATCCTAGGGCACTCAAATGAGTAAGCAAATCAAAACTCATATGCCCTAGTCTCCTATACCACATCCAAAGCTTAGAAGAAAGTTGAGTAATCAAACAACTAGAAGAGCTAAGAGACTCAGAAAAATTAGCTCCAAAAACTCTCCCAACTCGAGAAATCTTATAAATCAAAACGCCAGAAGAATTGAGAACTAGAGAAGTATCACGTTTGAAACACACTTCTAAGTTCTCATCCAACAATTGAGATACAGAGAGAAAGATGTATCCCATATGCTCCACCAAAGCTAAATCCTTGAGAGTGAAACTCTCATTCACCCTTACTATACCTTTGGCTTTCACCCTTCATTTCCGATCATCTCTGAATGTGATGTACTCGTGTCACTTCATGGGGGTGAGGCTGGAGAACTATGATAAATCATCGGTCATGTGGCACGAACAACCAGAGTCAATGAACCACTTATTCTCTAGGCCTCCACCTTTCACCTACATGTGAGAAGAATAATAGGTGGATAGCTCAGTAGTGGGGTTAGTCAAAAACCTCTTGGGAATCTAGTATTGGGTCATCCATCCTGAAGTGGTAAAAATAGGTGCAGGTAAAACAGGCCTAGTACGCTGAGGGCGAGTACCACGATAAGGAAAACGTGGTCCGCCAAAGCGCTAAGACTCAAAGCCTTTTACACGTGCACCAAAACTATATGAGTCATGACAAAATCCATGTCGGGCAATACTTCTAGGAAGAGATTGAAAAGTGCTAGTTACTCGTGAGTGGACACAAGGAAAAGGCTCATGTACACCAACAGAGGGGTGGTACATGTCCTGAGTGCTCCACTCCCACTCACGCTGCTCATCTCTCTTACGACGAAAGCAAAACCCAACCAAGTGACCCTCTCTCTGGCAGTAGGTGTAGTGGTAGCGTCTCTCGGAAACTCATCTGCTAGTCACGCGGGGCTCTCTCACAAGTTCTCTCATCTTAGGCTGTGGAGCTCTGTTGGGTTGTGGTAAGAATTTCTTCTTTATGGGTTGAAGAATGTGTTTCTTAATGGGTTGTGATGTGGCATTGATTTTGGACTTCTCAGCTTCTAGGGTAGTAGGTGTGGTGAACACAGTCTTACTCTCACCACTGTAACCACCCTCTTAAAACCCAACCCAAGAGCCAAACCCGTCTTGTCAGCACACATCTTAGTCTTGGCCAAGATCAAATTCATTTTCCCTTTGCCCTCTGAGCACTTCTCCACCAGAGAAAGGAGATACTCATTCTCAATCAAAATCTTTTGAACTTGTCCTCTAACCCAGCTGAGTTTGTCATGAAAGATCATACAGATGGAACAATTTGGTTGCACATTCTTTGAACTCCCAACACTCTCCAATCTAGACTCTAGCTCTTTCAGGCACTTGTTTTTTGGTTCAACATCCTTTGCAAGCAAAGGGCAATTCTTATAAGCACCTAAGAGAGTAGACCTAGACTCCTCCTGAAGGATCTTCTTCTCGGCACTCTCAAGCCGACTGGCGACTTGAGTATGCACATTATGAAGCTCAGCAAGTTCAACCATGACAATCAGGTAACTTTCACACTCCTCAACATCGAGCCTAGACCTAAGAAATGCAAGTTTAGTAGAGACAGACTTATACTTAGGTCTAAGATCCTTCAACTCACGCACAAATTTCTTAAGTAACCTATCCGGGCTAACAAGAGCATCATTCAATGTATCGTTTTGGATGGAAAGCTGATCGTAGGAAGGCAATACCTCGGAAGGATCCAGCTCAGGATCATTGCCGTCATTGTTGTCGTCCGCCATGAAGTAGAGGCCGATGAAGTCCTTAGCCTTCTTCTTGTTCTTTGCTTACAGTTCATCCTCCTTTGAGCTCTTCTCCTCGCTAAAAGAGGTGTTGATGTTGCTGAGAGCAGCCACGAACTCCCTAGAAGCTATCTTGGCCGCCTTCTTGGCCATCTTATCGCGATTCTTCTTGAAGAAGGGCTTTTTATTCTTCTTCTTGTGCTTGTTGTAGTCGTGGTCACCGTCCTCCCTCTTCTTGATCTTGGGGCAGTCCGCCTTGAAGTGGGTAGTGTCATCACACTCAAAGCAGGCACGAGAATCACCCCTCCTCTGGTCTCGACGATTGTTGCAGAAGCGGGTGAACTTCTTCACAATCAGCGCAAGATCCTCATCATCCAGCGCGTCCACCTGCTTCTTTGTGACAGGAATCAAGAAAGACAAAGCAAATCCACTCGATTAAGTGCTAGCACAAGAAAAGCCAACTGCAGACTGATTGCCACCACCATGTCTGGAAACTAACATCATGTTTTGAGACAGCGGGTTTTGCGAGACCGATCCGAGCTACCTTGGCTATCTCGATGGACTTGAGCTTGCTGAAGAGTTCATCACAAGTTAACGTGTCGTAACTTGAAAACTCTTCATTGCTCGAGATCTTCACTTCCCATATGCTACGGTCAAGAGCATAGAGAAGCTTGATCGCTCTCTCATGGTCAGAATAGGGCAAAACAACAGTTGATCGAAGATTGCTAACAATCCCATCAAAATGAGCAAACATCGCATCCAAAGACTCTCTGGGGCCTTACACAAACATTTGGTATTCTTGGTTGTATGTGCTTTGGTGTCTAGTCTTAATCTGATTAGTGTATTCATGAAAGACACTTAGAGTATTCCAGATCTCTCGAGCAATACGGAGGTGCTGGACACTATCAAACTCATTTCGGCTCAGGCTAGTAAACAAAATATTTATGGCCTTATTGTTGGCCTCATACTGTTCGATTTGAACTTGAGTCGTGCGAGTAGCAGGAATCTCGTAGTTGGAATTAACTACTTTTCATATTGCGCTTTCTTGGCTTAGAAGATAAGCCTTCATGCGTACCTTCCAGTATGAAAAATCACAGCCATCAAACAGCGGAATTTTCCCACTTCCCTCCATATCACCTACGGATCACAAAGCCGGTTAAGGTCAATAAGTGATCAAACCGGCTCTGATATCAATTATAGGAACAAGATTAACGACTAGAGGGGGGTGAATAGATGTCTCAATAAATTTTTTGCAAAATCGATTATCTTCTCCTATTTGAATCACCCAATGCACCTCAAAACTCAAGCAAAAACAAAAATAGAGAGAAGTTTTAACAAGAGAAAATTGAGGCAACACGACTCCACGGATGATATATGAACCATATGTTCCATTTAACATCAACCCATGTGTCTTAGCACTCGAAAGATCACAACTAGCAAAGAAACAAGAAAAGATAAACATCGAGCAACGAAACTCTCCAAGTTGATTGTCTAGAGGTAAAAGAATTCAAGGCCCCATCACATAAGTATGTGTATGCAAATCTTATGCCTCTAGCAACAAGAAGAATGACCTCACAAGGTGTTGAAATTTCAGCCTAAAAACCAAAACAAAAATCAAATCCAAAAAACCAAAAAAACTTGAAAACTTGCAAGAGAACCAATAGATGGAAACTAGAAGGAGGCGAGCATAATAGTATAAAAAAATAAACATCATTGCAGCAAAGGTCAGCCCTATTTTAAGTAGATTACAAAGATTTTTCACTCAAAACTCTCACCTAATACATATGCTAAACACTCATCTTCCTCCCCTTTAAAACCCTAGTACTAGGCTCTCAAATGAGTGGAACAATAGACTCAAGTGACTGGTTCATCCTCTCTCATAGCTCTACCCCTCTATTTATAGGCCTAGGAAACTTGACCTTCAAGTTTTCTAGTTTTTTCCCAAAATAACACTCTCTTGTAGTATACTTCTACCTACCATCGAGTGTATTTTAGTGTATTTTTCTCTTCATTCATCAGACAGTCACGACGCCTTTACAATTTTGCTTCACCTCGACGTAAGATTTGCGATGGTGCAACGTACTCCTTCAATCCTCCCACGATTTTGAGGCCAAACCGTGAAACCCTAGCAAGTTTCTCAAAGTGTGGCTAGCCGCCACTTGCTTCTACCTGAATCAAGCGCTCCGATGATGACGCGTGTCCTTCGTCTTGCGATCTTGACCGTCGATAAATCTCTACCACTCCCAATCCCTCGGGCCATCTTGTCACTTGCACTGGCATCTGCTTTGCTTGACTTTGTCAACACGTCATCTCCATCCTCCGTTTCATACTTTGCTTGACCTTCATGTGTATAGATAGGATCACCCTTGACTTTGCTCGGCCCTCCTTGATCGTCCGGCACCAAGCACCCGCTTAGCCCCGATCACCCGTCGTCAACCACCAAGTTGCATCGGTCATTGCACATCTTGAAACAAGCAAATATATTTCTTCACACTCCAAAACATCTACAGTTAGCACAAAATCAAAAACTTCAACTCAGACCACATCCTGGAGAAAACGCGAACACCGGATGTTCCGGTGTGTTCTGCTCCTAAACACCGGACCATCCGGTGAGTATAGCACTATCTGTTCCAGAAAAAATTTGCTCTCTGCAAGAAAAGGTCCGGTAAAAGTTTCCGGTGACCTCATATCCATCACCAAATAATCCGGTGTATGGCAATCCATCGAACCACTTTTCTGCAACATCTCTGCAATAAAAGGTCCGATGCATTCTCTGGTGTTCACAATTTCAGCACTGGACTATCCGACGTACATAATCAAACTTGACGCCAATAATCTTCTCTTTGCAAAAAATACTCCGGCTCTCTTAAAGCCATTACCGGACTATCTGGTGTTTGCTTCCATTTCTGCTTTAGCCCTAAAAATGCTTCGGTGCTCACTTCACCGTAACACCGGACTATCCGATGTGATAAAAAACCATACACCGGATGTTTCAGTGAGACATAATTTTCTAGACTCTGAAACGGTCTGCTCTAATTCAAACTTTAGTTAGCCATAAATAAGATCACACACGCACAAGCTTATACCAACCAAAATCTTTTCAAATACAACGTTATTAACAACTCATCGATATAAACCAAAATACATTTCAACTTAATGTTCCACAAAGAACAAATCCTTAACTTTCACTAAACCAAAACAGAACTGGGAGTCCCCATAAGAATGTTTCAGTTTGAGAACAAGTTTCTTGATTAGCCACACGATATTTCTTTCTAAGCATGTCCTGCCACAAATAACCAGAACTATTACACAATTTAAATCACCATTGATTCATCAGCAAGCGTTGACTCATGGCATTGATCTGTTTCCTACTGTAGTAATGTCCGATGATGAAAGTCATCCTTTGCTCTCTGCCGGTGACCAGGTAGCTGTCTTCGCAAAGGCGACCGGACTGATTTAGTAAGTTTGGAATGGAATCCGTTGCCATGAATGCTTTCGCATAACTTGTTCCATGGATGCAAGCTAGCGTGCACATGCTCGATCGCACATATCCACGCGCCACCTTCGCTTTACTAGTCCTCGAGTGCCTTGCTGCGTGGCATCCATTTGCTTGGTTTCCCCGGCCCATTTCTAGCACGTCCAAAGTTCCAAACACGTCCAGAGAGAGGGAGAGAGATGGCCGGCACTGCTCAGAGCGCCGTGGACTCGCTGCTGGGCCGCCTCTCGTCGGTGCTCCTGGAGGAGGCGCAGCTGCTGCGCGGCGTCCGGGGCGACGTGGAGTTCATCAAGGACGAGATGGAGAGCATGAACGGCTTCCTCCTCGACGTGGCCGCCGCCGAGCGCCCCAACCACCAGGTCCGGGCGTGGGACAAGCAGGTCAAGGAGCTCGCCTACGACTCCCAGAACTGCATCGACGGCTACGTGCAGTGCCTCGCTGACACCCCAGGGGCCGGTGGCGCCGGCGTCCTGGCCACCCTCCGCCGTGCCCCGCTGCTGCTGCGCACCATGCCGGCCAGGCACCGCATTGCGATGCGGATCAGGGAGCTCAAGGCCCGGGCGCGTGACCTGGGCGAGAGGCCGAGAGGCGGCTCAGGTACGACGTCACCGTCCCGCCCGTGGCACCAGCAGTTCGCGTGGCGACCACTGCCGTGAAGGAGGAACAAGACGACGCACGGAGGCGAGCTCTAGCGAACGCCACCGACTTCTTGAACGACGACGTCCGGGAGGTGATCGGCTGGCTGACCAAGCAGCTACCCCGTGGCCATCCGCAACGGCGCTCAGAGTCATCGCCATTGTACGAAGGCAATACCAGGAAGACGAGTACCCACTCGCAAGGAAGTTGTACGAGCATCCGTCCGTGTCGAGCAGCTTCAATCTCAAGGCCTGGATCAATGGCGTCGAGAAGTACACGCCGCGCAAGGCGACGCTCCAGTGCATACTGGAGCAGCTACCCCCACTTGCTGGGGATCATTCAGAAAAGCCGGAGCCGGAGGGCGTACCAATGGGCGGCGACATGGATGAGGAGGAGAAGTTGGTGAAGAAGCTCAAGGATCATCTCAAGGGCAAAAGGTTCTTGATTGTCGCCGCTAACGATCCGGACGGGTCGATAAGGACAGAGATAGAATCTGCTGCTTGTCATTTCTCTGCCGATGGCAATGGCGACTCCCTTTCAGCTGGAAGTGCCATCATTGTGACAACATGGATCCCACCTCGTGCATCTGTTCCCTACAAGGTCAAGAACTATCTGCACATCGACACCCTTTTCCATGAGAAAGCCGTCGCGCTGGTCGGTGACCGTTGCGACGGCGACCTGCAGGAGATCATAAGAAAAATTCTGATGAAGCGCGGCGGGAATTTCTTTTCCATGGAGATGTTCCTTCGTGCCCTGTATGTCAATCCCAACAGAACCAGGGAAGAACCGCAGCATCTGCTGGACAACCTGACATTTGGGAGCATCATTGCTACACATATGATACAATTCTGCTACAACGACCTACCCAGCCATTACAAGAGCTGCTTGTTGTATCTGTCCATTCTCTTTGAGAGGATGTCTCTGCAGTCCAGCTCTCCCCAGGATTTCAGAGTCAAGAGGACAAGCATAGTCAGGCGATGGGCTGCTGAAAACCTCATCACCAAAAGAGATGGGCTGGTTGCAACAGATGAAGCTGAGCGCTGTTTCAATGCACTTGTGGTTCTTGGTCTGGTTTGTCCTGTCGACATTGGCGCTGCTGGCAAAGTGAAGAGCTGCACGGTGCATCATCGTGTTCTATCATTCATTACCAAGATGGCCAGAGATGAGGGCTTGGTTGACACAGACCTGCCACCTGACTTGGCTTGCCGCCTTTCCATCCGCAATGGAATCAGGCTGCAACACCTCCAACTCCTTAAGAAGAAGAAGAAGATCAAGAATGTAAAGGGTGCTCAACAATCCACCACCTGCTGGAACACGCGCAAGCCTCCCATTCCAGCAGATTCAGAGGATTCTAAATGTTCCGCGGACATGGATTACACAGAAGTATTTCTCGAGTCGCTGCCAACATTTTCTCCATTAGGATTGGTGGAAGTGCTGGACCTAGAAGGATTCAAAGGCTTGAAGAAACACCACATCCAAGACATCTGCGACAAGGTATTTCAGCTCAAGTATCTGAGTATAAGGAACACGGGTGTAACCGAGCTCCCAAAGGACATTGAGAAGCTCAGGTACTTAGAGACGCTTGACATCAGGCAAACCAAGATACGGACATTGACCGCAAAAGCCATCGTGCTACCGAAGCTAATGCATCTGCTCGCCGGCCACATTGAAGATCAACAAACAAAGGATGATTCCATCAGATCAGGCAGATCATTTTCCACTGTGCATATGCCTCGTGGAATTGGGAGCATGACAGATTTGCAGATTTTGTGCCATGTTGAAGTTTCCAACAGTGCTGACGAGTTGATGGATGTTGGACGGCTGCAGCAACTAAGAAAACTGGGTGTAGTTCTCCGTGGCAAGGAAGCCCGTCTCGGTCATTTTCTACGGGTAATTGAGAGGCTGAATGAATGTCTCTGCTCTTTGTCAGTCCGAATTGAGCTCACTGACAGCAGTGAGACTCCTGACCTGAACATGGTGAAGACAGCATTTTCACCCCCCAAATCTCTTGAGAGCCTCAGCATCAATGGCAACATAACTGGGCTGCCTAATTGGATTAAGGAGCTTCGCCAACTTGTCAAGATAACTCTATGTGGCACCTCCTTGATGGACAATGCCATACGGATTCTTGGTGAGCTCGTTAACTTGCGCTGTCTCAGGCTTTGGCACAAGTCATACATAGAAATGAGGCTCGCCCTCAAGGATGAAGAGTTCCAAAATCTCAAGTATCTTATTGTTGAGGTCTCTGACATCACCACCATCCACTTTGGGAATGGAGCTGCTCCTAAGCTCGAGAAGATAGTTTGGGCTTTCACGGAAATGGTATCTCTTTCTGGACTCAAAGGCCTTCCAGCTCTGAAAGAGATTGAGCTCAATGGTGACTGCAAGCCGTATCCAATCATACAAGACATGGCAGCACATCCAAACCATCCTGTTGTCATACATAATGCAATCCGTGAGGCTCTAAAGTAATTACCGTAAGTGTTTGTGTTGTGTCCGTCTGTTGTCGTTCATGCTACTCATGGTTACTCTGATGTATGTATGAGTTGTATCCCAATAAATGCTGTATGTACTACACCACTGTGCTATGCGCTTTAGATTCCTTGCACCCCTGATCAATAAAAAGTTGCATAACATTCTCTGTGCTCTGTGCTTTACGTTGGTTGAGAGGTGTTTTAAGTTTAACATGGTACTGATCAATAAAAAGTTGCATAACAATCTATCGAAATCACTAGTTTAGTAAGTTTTGCTTATGTCATTTGCCAGTGTAGATAGCCTTTCACCCCATTCAGAGCATACCCGGTTTCCGTTGCAGTAAGTGTAAATCATGTTGTAATGTGTTGTCTGCAGGATTCTTCGTTAGATGTTACTAACTACACTTCCAAGGATCTGGGGTGCTCCAGCCCCACTACTGCTTCCTGAAAGCCCCCTGAGCCTCCCTAAACAATTTTTTTTGTTATGAATGAGAGAAGGAAGAAAAGAGAGGAAGAAAAAAAAGAGGAAAAGGAAGAAGAGGAGGGGAGAGAGGTGCATGAGCTCTTCTGCATCCGCCACTAGCTAACACAGGATAGTTTTATGTCTTATACATTAATATATATAACTGGCTAGTTCAAAGCAAAGTCATACTGAGAAAATGCGCTGGCATTAGTCATTACTGCATGGGTACTGGTACATGTATTGCTTGAAAATTAAGTGTGCAGCGTTGTTTTCTCCATTTTTTTCAAATATACAGATGAATTACGAATAGCTGATTTTAACTACAACTGGTAAATTTCGCAAATCCAAATTGCAAACAACCAGAGCCTCAGGTGTTAATACAATAACAGTATCTGCTCTCTGATGGCCGGCGCCTATATATCTCTACCTGGCCGGCTGCCTGCCTCCGCGCGCACAAAACCTCGGTCGCCTACTGCCACCCGCCTCCAGTTGCCAGTAACCCCATGCTGCACTGCCACGCCGGGCGCCCACCGGCTGCCTCGTCAGCCCAACGGCTGCCACTCGCCCACGCCTGCCTTGCCTTGGCGCCGCGTTCGTCCTGGGCGATTGGGGGATTGGAACTAGGAAAAAATCTATATTGCCTTATTCAATTATGCTCGAGTCTGTTTATCTCTTTGAACCACAAAATAAGATATCTCACCTCTTTCAATTATTTAAATCAGTATAATTTATCTTCTTAACTGGTTTTGATGGTGAGTTCATTTTACGTGACGACAACTTAACCAGCCCAGTTGACATTGATTTGCTAATATGGTATTAAAAAATAAAAAATTATAAAATTTCTAAAAATACTAGAGACAATTTAAGACCTTCAGTGATTTTTTTTAAAAAATAATGTCCTTTGCATCATATTTTATAGAGAGGAAGCTTCGGAAAAGAAAAAAGAAAAAGCATACAGCTTATTTATTAACTCATGTTAAGAAAAATATTAACATGCTAACACGTATTTTTTATGTGTAAGATGTATCTTAAGAGGATCTATAAAATTAGTTTCACTTCATTTAGAGTTTTATTAATTTCTTCATAATTTTTACAAAGTACACAAGCATAAAGTTACAACTAGCACCAACTTGAGATTTTTATTTTATTTTATTTTGCAAAATAAATTGAGACTTGAGATTGGCGACAATAATTCAGGCAGTCTGTTTCATGGGCTCTTGTCAAATGGCAATGTCTACTAACCCTGTATGATAGACTATGCTCAACGTCTTCAGAAATGACAGTCCATGAAACAAGGTTACTTAAATGCCGATCTGTTTCACTAGAGATCACCAACGACCAATCAAAATCATGTAGATGGGTCAATACTTCACATCACAATTACGAATATATTGGATAAAAGGAAAGCGTTATCATTGCTCATCCAAAATGAGATTGCAAGTTTTGTGACAAATTGCTTGGTAAATAACCCATAATCCACACATATATGTTCCTGATCACATAAGAATAAGTCCACTTTACTTCCTGACGTATCATGAGAGTCCACTTTATCCTTTAAAGTATGTTTCGATTCACTTAACCTTGTAATCTTGCAATAGCTCACAACACCCCTATAGCTGGTTTTACAAGTGGTTTTGCCACCACATGAGCCACATCTCTTGGGCTTTGCCAACTAGCTGCCATGTCACAATCATCTTCAACCTCCAGCCTCCCCTCTCTCTCCTGCCTCACACAAACATGGTTGGGGGGGGGGGGGTGATGAGGAGCAGCAGGATCAGCCAATGCTCTCTCCCCATTGTCACACCCCTAGCTCATATCCGGTTCATCTGCCTACACAAGTGAATACAATAGAGTGGTGAATGTCGCGGTGTCACTTAATGGCATTTCATCGGACAACTTCCGTGCGAGGGAGTGAAGATCTGAGGATGCACAAAAGTGGAAGAGCAAATCGGGACTAGCCGATTTTAAAAATGGGGACTAGCCAGAGACAGTTGCTGGTCATAGAATAGGCGGAGGGAACCAGAGAGGCGAGAGGATGACCGGAGGGGAGGTGTGAACAAAGGAGGCAAGAGGCGATGATGATAGGAGATGTGAGACCAAAGAGGAGGAGCGTGCGCTTGAAGGGAGTGGCCGTGAAGAGGGATCGATGAAGGAAGAAAAGATGGTATGCAATTTATTCATACTTCAATATTAGTAAATTTCTTATCATGGATTTGTCCAATCTTTTACCAGCTTGGATCTCCGTACTTTTGGCAGTTCTCCAAGAACAACTTTATCACAAGAAAAAGAAAAACTTCAAAAGACTGCAGAGATGCAGGAAGTGCTAGGAGAGATTGGATATTTTGGAGGGAAAACAAATCAAAACTATGCAGTAATGTCAAGCTCACCACGTTTCAGTTATATAAACTAAGTGTGAGGTCTTTTAGTGAAGTTAACTGAAGCAGGATGTTTTCTTCCATTCATTCCTCCTAATATTGGATTCTAAGGCTCACTAGCGATGAGCATGCTTCTCTAGAAAAAATGTTGTGGCACAAGGGATATGCCATAAGTTGTGAGTTCACCATGGACTCACACTTTTATATCATCGTGAAGGGTCATATGCTTGGAACACCTCTTTAATGCTAATTTGAGAATTGGAGAGTAAAGTGGGCACAATTAGAGATATAGAGTTGTTGAAGCCTAGCGGAAATCCTCATCGCTTTTGGAGGAATTGTTGTAAAAAAAAAGAATTTAAGATAAATTCAATATAATTATGGATGCAGAGCATTATAGGCCATTATTTAGCATAGTATCTGTGACATTACATCCTATGACATGGAGATTCTCAAGTGATGCAGGTGCCAACAGTTGAGAATAACCCTCCTCTTTCATCTGGCCACATATAAAAGGAATTATGCTTGACGAGATACTTTTACGGGTATTTAGATGTCATGGAACATGCTTTATTATCTTAACATGTTCCTATTCTATGACAATTGACCCTAATATGTTTGGAATTAGTCTTTTATTTTAAAATTACTTAGTGAGCTAGTATATCATAGCTCATTGTTAACTATGAGTCTCGATCATCTGGCAATTGTATTGATGCCAAAACAATGCAATTTCGGACAACTAAGTCACTCGTAGTGAATTACAACTTAATGCACTAAATACTTAGGTAAAATCTAAAAACTACACATGAATACTCTAGTCTTATAGCATACACACCTATGTTGCTTATGAAAATATAAAAATACTTGCGAGTTTGAACCAATTTGCTTTTATGAAATTTGCTTGCAACAAAATTGTTCTTATTTTTTAATTGAGAATATGTACAGCTAGATCTGATATTGCTTTTGAATTATTCTAATTTGTTCACAAAAGTTGTTGAACATACGATCTAAATTACCTTAACTGCTTCTTAATTGCTCACGGATCCATTCTAATTTGCTTACATTTTTTCACAGAGTTGCTTACATAACTGCATTTAAGAGCAGACGAACAAATGAATTTTTTATCAAATGTTTTCTCTGTTTTTTTGCCACACATTAAAGTGGGTCACAAATAAATGTTGCAAGTTCAGATGTAAAAAGAGTCCAAAAATAGAATTAAATGCTCATGTTTAGATATATTTGTTTACTAAAAATAGGTGTGCAAGCCATAAGTCTAAAGTACGCACGTGTATTTTTTATATGTGTCCAAATATTTACTAGTTGTATGGAATAACCAAGAGACAACCACTTTAAAGGCACAAGTGTATTAACATATCAACACTAGTACACAAGAATACACTCATCTAGGTAGCTACTCCAATTCACTCCTCTCTTTATCTCCTACACTCTACTTCTCTTGCATAGGCACTCAAATCTATTAGTTGGTTGACACTTGGAAAATTTTCAAATTTATTTAACTATTCTAGTGACTTGCTTGAAAATATCTCATGCTTGAAATATGAAGGGTAGTCTAGAATGTCATATTGCCTTCTCTCAACTATTTTAACAATTAACATCCCATCCTCATTTTCCACAATCAATGCTCATGGGAAATGAATATTTTTTCTTCCAAGTGATCATTGTTAAAAAACCGAGTCCTTATATATACTTGTAGATAGATACAGTTGAACAAACTATAGATTGAGTTGTTATGCCAAACTAGCTGTAATCTTGTTGTCGGTTGTGGTATTATTTGTCATCCAACAACTCTATGTAACCAGAGGCTCGATCATCAGCACGGTTGTGTGCAACCCTATCTTCTCTCTTACCCTGTCATCTAGGTCAGTGTGTTTTTTCATGGTAATCAGAACCTGACACCAGTAACACCATAACAAACAACAACACCACCTCCAACCAGACCATCACCTCCTTCCGCGCCATTGTTGCTAGCGAAATTCTTCTCACCCTGTCATTTGGCCATCTTGTCAGTGTCAAACTAACGGTGATGAGGACATCACTCATTCAAATACGTGCTAACACTACTTCTCAAGAGATACAAGGACCAATTATAAGAGCACGTGCATAACAATTAAACTATCAGGTGAACTCATTTATCGTTGTTCATACTTTCTTGGATGGGTTGCTACTAAATTCTTATGATGTTTTGTTTCTTAGAAATATGGGAGAAGCATCACAAATTTGCCTAGACGTCATCACTCGAAGGACAAGTCTACTTGAACCCTAAAGTGTACTCGGAGTCTCACGTCAATAAAATGGTCATAACTTTTACATACAGAGTCCAATTGAGGCGTCCTTGGACTTGCTATAAAGCTTATGATGAGCCTTTTCCAATGGATATACTCCTTATAGATTAATCATAGTCGATAAAATAAGGTGCTATGTCACTGTTGTGGGTCTTGTCGGGTCTTATAAGCGTGTAGAGGTTAGAGTCCAGGTTGTGTACATCTCTTCCCACTGCTGCACAACTCTAGGTTGACCTCCTCATATCCCCTCTATATATATACAGTAGCCGTCATAGTTTAGACTCAGATTTTGCTTAGATTATTCTGTTTTAGACAGTCTTGCTGCTTGTTCGGTTTGTGAAATCCCAACTCAAGCACTTTATTGATAATTAGCAATATTCAGATTGTATCTACCTGTTTTTACTTGTGTTCTCGATTCGGTTGTAGAAAAAGCTTTTTTGGTAAGATTAACCACGTCTTGGCACGGTTGATAACCACAGAGTAGTGGTGTACTGGTTGCGAGGGTTTTTGATCTATTTTGGTTGGAGCCTTTGGATCATCAGCATCGACACTCTATCAATCAACTTATCATATAACCTTCAGAAGATCGGGCATAGTCCCATCAAATGTTATCATAGCTTTGGTTGTCCGTTAGGTAATTTCAGTTATCCCCTTTGTTTAGTCATATCCACTACCTAGAGTCTAGAAAATTGCCCCACAAAAAGATTTAGATCTTTATTTTTCTGCTGTCCAAACCACTTCGTGCTTTTCGTATTTTTGTTTCCAGTTTGTGCCTTTCGCATTGTCGGTGTCTTTGTTGCTAGTCGAGTCATCTTATTCTAGTTTCCAATGTTGAGTCTTTGTTGTTTTCATTGTCGTGTATCTCAGCTTACCCTTGGCTGCATCTGTTACAACTAGGGTATTTTCTGTTATAGTTGAGATTGTGACCACTAGTCATTTCGACCACCTACTCGGTTCGACCACTAGTCGCGTAAACCACCTCTCGAGCTCGACCACTAGTCGCCTTAACCACCTACTTAGGTTCGACCACCAGTCGTATTCGACCATCTACTTGAGTTCAACCACCTAGTCAAATTCGATCACCTTCTTGGGTTCGACCACTAGTCGGATTCGACCATCTACTCAATTTCAACCACCTAGTCGAATTCGATCACCATCCTGGGTTCAACCATCATAGACGAAACAAGGGTATCCAAAGTTCAGAGAGAGAAAGAGATAGTATCTTTTTATTACCTTTATACCTCTGCTCTCTGAAAAAAGTTTGTGACTCACTCACCTCATTGGACCTCAAAAAGGAAATATAGGAGTTTTAAGTTTGTGTAACATTCGCAAAAAAAAAAAAAAAAAGAAAGGAAAGGAAAGAAGAGGCAAAGAGTGTAAAAAAAGAAGAGTAAAAAAAAGAATTCAGCAGAAAAAAGAAAAAGAAAGAAAGAGAATTCATTTTGCTTTGCGAATTTTGTTCCTCGGTGCTTGTATCTGTCCTATTATTTTCAGTTTCTTGAGCTAGTTCTAGGAACACGTTCGAGGTAGTAACTGTGATGAGTACTATGGACTTTTATTCAGCTTTGCTAATCTAATTCATTAATTGTTATTCCTTACTATTAAATATAATCTATCCAAGCTCCACTATCTCTCGATCATAATAGTTCTCTGACGGAGTATTATCGGACCCTCATTGTACAGCGAGTGTTAAGGACTCAAATGGAGCAAGCGGAATAGCTACAGTGCCACAATTTATTTCAGATGTTCCTCATCATCAAGGATTACCGTGTTTGAGTCATTATTAATGGAGGGAGCTACAACAACTTAGTAAGTTCAGATTTGATCAAGAAGCTTGTTTTGTCAACAAGAACCCATCCTCATCCATACCATATTCAGTGGTTCAACAACAGAGGTAAGGTGAAGGTAATGCAAACAACTAGGGTGCATTTTTCTATTGGTTCATACCACGACTGTGCTGATTTCGATGTAGTGCATATGCAAGCATGTTTACTTTTGTTAGGATGACCATGAGAGTTTGATACTGATGCAACATATCATGGTAGAAGTAATAAGTACACCCTTATGCATAAAGAAAATAAAATAACTTTTCTACCTTTGACTCCTGTTAAAATTGTGAAATGTAAAAAAGTGGTAGCTGAAAATAAGAGAAAATAGCATGAGCATGAATCTGAAAATCAGCAAGTAACGAAACATATTTTTCCACCCAAAAAGGAGAAAGTGATGATAACTTCTAAGTCCGATGGAATTAAATTGAAAAGGTATGTTATGCTTGCCACTAAATATGGTCTTCCTAAAATTTATGAAAATGAATTGCCATTCTATACTTTGATATGCAAAGATGCCTTAGTGTCACTCGAGGATATATCTAGCTCTATGCCTCTTGCTATTGTTAACCTTTTATAGGAGTTTGTAGATGTATTTCCAGCTGAGGTACCCCTGAGATTACCACATATTCGAGGGATAGAACATCAAATTGATTTGATTCCAAGAGCGACCTTGCCAAATCGTGCCGCATATAAGACCAATCCGGAGGAGACTAAGGAAATTTAACAACAAGTCTAAGACCTTTTGGACTGTAAGTATGTATGAGAAAGCCTTAGTCCTTATGTTATTCCTGTTCTTTTAGTTCCTAAGAAAGATGATAGTTAGCGTATGTGTGTTGATTGTAGAGCTATCAATAATATTACTATAAGATATTAACATCGTATCTCTAGGCTAGATGATATGCTTGATAATTGAGTAATTTTATAATTTTCGCTAAAATTGACTTGCAAAGTGGATACCACCATATTAGGATGAAACTTAGAGATAAATGAAAAACTACATTTAAAACTAAGTTTGGCTTGTATGAGTGGTTAGTAATACCTTTTGAGTTAACTAATGTACCAAGTACTTTCATGCGATTGATGAACGAAGTTTTACGTGCTTTCATTGGAAGATTTGTGGTGGTTTATTTCGATGATATCTTGATTTACAACAAGTCACATGAACTACACTTTAAACATCTATGTGCTGTTTTTAAGGCTTTGAGATATGCATGTTTGTTTAGTTACCTCGAGAAATGCACATTTTGTACGGATCGAGTCTATTTTCTTGGTTATGTTGTTACTCCAAAGGAATAGTGGTGGATGAAGCAAAAAATCAAATCCATAAAGAGCTGGCCGACTCCTAAGACTATCCCACAGGTGAGAAACTTTCATGGTCTTATGGACTTCTATCGACGTTTTGTGCGGGATTTCAGCACCATTTCTGCTCCATTGAACGAGTTGACAAAGAAATGAGTGATTTTAAATGGGGACCCGCACAAGAAAAAAGCATTCAAGTTGTTGAAAGAGAAGCTTACACACGCTCCATTGCTCCAACTTCTGAATTTCGGTAAGACTTTTGAGCTAGAATATGATACTAGCGGGATTGAAATTGGAGGTGTGCTAATTGAAGAAGGTACATCCATTGCTTATTTCAATGAGAAATTAAGTGGGCTAATTCTGAATTATTCTATCTATGATAAAGAATTATATGCTTTAGTTTATGTGCTTGAAATTTGACAGCATATCTATGGCCCAAATAATTTGTTATACATTCTAATCATGAATCATTGAAACATATTAGAAGTCAAGCTAAATTGAATAAATGACATGCTAAATATGTAGAATATATTGAGTCGTTTCCCTATGCCATAAAACATAAGAAAGGAAAAGAAATGTAATTGCTGATGCACTTTCTAGACGTTATATTATGTTATCTCAACTTGGTCATAAGATTTTTGGATTAGAGACTATTAAGAACTTATATGTTGCTGATTTAGACTTTAAATAAGTGCTTGAATAATGTAAAGAAGGAAAAATATAAAGTAAATATGTGTTGAATGATAGTTTGCTCTATCGTGCTAACAAGCTATGTATTCCAGCAAACTTTATTCATCTTTTGTTGTTATATGGGACGCATGCAGGAGGATTGATGGCATATTTTAGAGCAAAGATGACTAAAGATGTGTTGGTTGTCTACTTTTTTTTGCCAAAGATGAGACGGAATGTCGAACGCTATATGTCATGCTGCACTACTTGCAATAAAGCTAAGTATCGCTTAAATCTATATGGTCTTTACATGTCTCTTTATGTTTCTAATGTACCATGGGAGAATATTTCTATAGATTTTGTTTTAGATTTGCCTAGGATAAAGAGGGGGATGGATAGCATATTTGTAGTTGCGGATCAATTTTCTAAAATAGCACATTTTATACCTTGTCACAAGAACGATGATGCTATAAACATAGCTGATTTGTTTTTCAGGAAAATCATTTGACTATATAGAATGCCTAATACTATCGTCTCATATCGTGATGCAAAGTTTTTGAGCCACTTTTGGAGATCACTTTGGAACAAATTAGGGACGAAGCTGTTATTTTCTTCTATATGTTATCCCCAAACCGATAGACAAATAGAGATCATTAATCACACATTATCCATCATGTTGCAAGCTATTTTAAAGAAGAAATTGAAGATATGGGAAGAGTGTTTACCACATATTGAATTTGCTTACAATAGGACGATACACTCCACCACTAAGGTAAATCCATTTCAGGTAGTGTACGAATTTAATCCAGGTGCTCCTATTGATTTACTACATTTGTCTACTTCTGAAAGACTTAATTTGGATGCTACAAAACATGCTGACTTTATTCTTAAGCTTCATGAAACAACTAAAAAGAATATAGAGAGTATGATTGAAAAGTATTGGATTGCTGGAAGTAAAGGTAGGAAAGAAATAAAATTTGAACTGGGTGATTTAGTTTTGTTGCATTTGAGAAATGATATGTTTCCAAAATTAAGAAAATCAAATTTGATGCTTAGAGCTAATTGTTCATTTAAGATAATTGAGAAAATCAATGACAATACATATAAATTGGGTCTACCTGCAAGTTTTGGGGTTAATCCTACATTTAACATTTCAGATTTAAAGCTATACTTGGAAGAAGAAAATGTGCTTGAGTCGAGGATGACTCCAATTCAAGAGGGGGAGGATGATGAGGACATCACTCCTTCGAATATGTGCAACACTACTCCTCAAGATATAGAAGGACCAATTATAAGAGCACGCGCGTGACAATTAAACCATCAGGTGAACTCATTTCTCATTGTTCATATTTTTCTAATAGGTTGCTACTAAATTCTTACGGTGTTTTGTTGTTTAAGAATATGGGAGAAGCATCACAAGCTTCTCTGGATGTCATCACTCGAAGGACAAGTCTACTCGAACCCCAAAGTCTAATCGGAGTCTCAAGACAGCATGTTAATAAAACAGGCATAACTTTTACATACATAGTCCAATTGAGGTTTTCTTAAACTTGCTAGAAAGCTTATGATGAGCCATTTCTAATGAATTTAGTTTTGACCATAGATTCCTTATAGATTAATTAGAGTCGATGAAATAAGGTGCTGCGTCACTGTTGTGGGCCTTGTCAGATCTTGTAAGTGTGTCGAGGTCAGAGTTCAGGTTGTGTACGCCTCTTCCCATGGTTGCACAACCCTAGATCAACCTCTTCACGTCTCCTCTATATATACATAGTAGCCGTCATAGTTTCGACTCGGATTTTGCTTAGATTATTCTATTTTAGATAGTCTTGCCACTTGTTTGGTTTGTGAAACCCCAACTCGAGCACTTCATTTATAATTAGCAATATTCAGATTGCATTTACTTGTTCTTTCTTGTGTTTTCAATTCTTTTGTAGGAAAATTCTTGTTGGTGAGGTCAACCGTATCTTGGCACGGTTGATAATCACGGAGTAGTGGTGTAATAGTTGCGAGGGTTTTTTATCTGTTCTGGTCGGAACCTTTGGATCATCAACGTCGAAACTCCACCAATCGACTTATCATATTACCTTCGGAAGATCAGCATACTCCCATCAGATGAGAACCAACTTTCTTCTATGGAAGGCACAGATCCTCCTATATTTGTGTGGCTGGAAACTACTTGACTACATCATCAGCAAGACTCCTTACCTGAAGATATGATCAGCCAGACGAACGGCACCAAAACATCTCAAGCCAAAATCGGTGCATGATCTATGGCTTCAACAAGATCAGCTAGTACTCAGTGTGCTATTGTCATCTCTTTCTAAAGAGATGCTATCTCAAGTCCTCTTGATGAAAACATCAGCTGAAATCTGGGAAGCCCCAGAGACGATGTTCTCTTCCACCTTCAAGGCACGAATAATGGAGAACAGACTACAGTTATCCACTACTATGAAGAATAACCTCTCTATCACCCAGTACTATGCCACGATGAAGAGCCTCACCAACACCCTGGCATCCATCGGGCAACTGTTGAAGAACGAAAACATTGTCTGCTACATCCTCGGTGGACTTGGGAACGTGTATGATCCTCTCATCACCTCTGTCCCCACCAGGCTAGACAACATCTCGATCATGGCTCTCTATGCTCACATGTTGAACTATGAGATACGGAAGGAGACAAACAATGCTGATCAGCTTTAGTTCTCTAGTTCAACTGCAAACAATATTGTGTGCAACAACCAAGGGAAAAGGAACTTAGGTCATGGTGGCAAGGGTAGTCGCGGTCAAGGCTTTTTCAACAACAACACTGGTGCATCACATAACAGATTATGACCTATCTATCAGGTATGTGGAAAGGAGGGGCACACTGCAATGAAGTGCTACCACCACTTTGATCATGCATATCAGATGGGAGACAACCACATCGCCGGATCTGTCACAACTCTGGGCTACAACATGGATCCAAGCTGGTACATGGACTTAGACCATCCCCAACCATATTCCCTTCATTTTGTTTCCTTCCCGATTTCCCTCCCTGTTCTCATTCCCTTTATTTTCTCTCATCTCCAACAGCTTTCCTTCGAAGGGATTCATGAAGGGAAATGAGATAGGATCTTGTCCTGTAGGGAATGACCTTGGGAATCCCTTCGTGATGAAAACTGTGAAGGGAAACCGTTGGAGTGTTGAAGGAAATGAAAATCCCTTCGTGAAGGGATTCTGAGCCCTGATGGGAATTAGTTTGGGATGGTCTTAGGAGCTATAGATCACATCACCAGAGAACCAAACAAGATATCCGCGAAGGAACGCTACTACAACAAGGACCAGGTTCATGTTGCCAACAGTGCAAGTGCGACTATTTCTCATATTGGTCATTCTCATTTTCATTCATCGGGTAGATCTCTAAAACTTAGGATATTCTCCATGTACCTAAGATCTCTAGAAACTTTCTTTCTATTCATTGTTTCACAAATGTTAATGATGTATTTCTAGAGTTTCATCCATCTGATTTTCTTGTAAAGGACCGTGAAACAAAGGCTCGTGTTCTTCATGATAGATGTGAGAATAGACTGCAACCCTTGATGTCAAGCTCTGCTCATGCCACCGTGGGCAAGAACATCCTTTCTAGCGTCAAGGGAACACCAGAATTGTGGGACTTGTGCCTTCGACACCCCTCTCCTTCAGTTGTGAATCGAGTTCTCCAAGACAACAACATTCCAGCAGCTACCAATAAAGGTTATGGCAATGTATGCAATGCATGTCAGCAAGCCAAAATTTGTAGTTCGAGTCATATGTCTGTTTCATCTCTTGAAATTTTGTTCTCTGATGTATGGGGGCCTACTCTCACCACATCCAAGGGAATAAATATTATGTGAGTTTCATATATGATTTCAGTAAATTTACTTGGGTGTTTCATCTCAAAACCAAATCTGATGCGGTGGTGCCTCTATTCCTTCAATTCCAAAAATACATAGAATGATTTCTCAACAAAAATGTTATGTGTATTCAGTCTAATTGGGGATGTGAGTACGATCTTTGCATAAAGTTATGCAACAAATTAGAATCAAACATCAAGTTTCTCACCCACATATCCATCAACAAAATGAGGTTGTGGAAAGGAAATGCAGGAACATCATAGAGGTTTGCTTATCTCCATTTTACCAAGCATCCATTCCACTCAAAGCAATGGGATGAAGCATTCCAAACTGCTAGCTTTCTCATTAATCGATTGCCTAGCCGTGTCATTGACAACTCTACACCTCTTGAGAAAATTTTCAGTACAAAATCTGATTATTCCTTTCTCAAGACTTTTGGGTGCGCATGCTAGCCTAATCTCAGGACATATAACTCACATAAGTTACAATATCGATCTCAACGATGTGTTTTCATCGAGTACAGTGACATAAGGCACATCTTGTTACCAAAGAGTTGAAGCAACGCTATGGTTTGGACTACGAGGATACTTTTAGTCTGGTGGTTAAACCAATGACTATCAGGCTCATACTCTCCTTGGTTGTTTCTAAAGGCTGGAATATCAGACAAGTAGATGTTCATAATGCATTTCATCATAGAGTTCTTGAAGAAAATGTGTTCATGTGTCATCCACCAGGGTATGAAGACTCAAGGTAGCCACATTATGTTTCCAAGCTTGATAAGGCTCTATGGACTAAAACATGCGCTAATGGCATGATATTCAAGGCTTAATGAAAAGTTACATGAATTTGAGTTTGTATTGTTACAAGCTCATACATCCATGTTCATTTATAACAAAAATGGTATTGTCATCTATATGCTTATTCGTGTAGATGATATTATCATCACCGTCTATTCAGCTCAAGCCACGGATGATTTGATCAATCAGCTCCATATTGGTTTTGCTATCAAGGACTTAGTCACATTGTACAATATTTACTTGGTATTGAAGTTGCTCAACAAAAAGGTGGTGGCTTTAATATGACACAACGCAAATACGATTGTGATGTATTGAAGCGGGCAAACATGGAGAACTGTAAGCCCTCAACGACATCTATGGCATCAATTGAACGATTGTCAAAGTTCCAAGGTACAATGTTGTTAGATCATGAAGCTACCAAGTATAAAAGCATCGTGGGTGGGTCGCAGAACTTGATGATTACAATGCCTGAAATTTCCTTCTAGGTTAATCGTGTTTGTCAATACCTACATTCTCCCAAAAGTGATCATTGGTCTGCTATGAAACGGATACTGCGCTATCTTAATAACACCATTTGATTTTGGCTTGCACATTCAGCTGATTCTGTTTTGATTATCACATTCACAGATTCAAACTGGGCAAGATGCCCTGATGATCGTCGATAACCCAGTGGCCTTGTTGTGTTCTTTGGGAAGAATCTCGTGTCATGGAGCTTGAGGAAACAAAGCACAATATCAAGGTCAAGCACTGAATCCGAATATAAAGCAATGGCAAATGCTACATCTGAGACGATTTGGCTTTCAGTCATGGTTGAGCCACAAAAATGAAAAATAAGTCATTCCTAGAATACTACGTCACTATGAGCTGCAAATGCATCAATGAGAAACTTGAACTATGAGAAAACCTAGCAAGACACTTTTCAAATACTCCACGGTTCATATTTCTTAGTGACCAAGTATTTTCTTTTACATTATGATTTATATCTTGTTATATTATATTTGACGCATTGCAGATACTTCGTTTTAATAATTTATTTGAATGTGCACTATATCACGTAGATGTTTTATCTTTTTTTTTAAAAAAAAAAATTTAACACTAACACCCGATGAATGATATAGCTTCTTTAGCTCTTATAGGACTTTGAGAGAAGCCACGGACATGGTGACCTAAAAACCTTATGAGGAGACAAACTGAAAACTGGATCTAATGTGAATGACATGGTGTGAGGTCGAGCTCACTTGGAGTCACAGCCCAGCCAAAAAAGGAAAAACAAACCTGTAGCGGTCCATAGAAAAAACCCCTAAAAACAAATGAAAAACAAACCTGTGGCGAGAGGAGAGAGATACAGTGCTACTACACTACTACAGTTAGAATCACTCTTGGTCCTATATACTCCACTACCCACAAACAAGTCTAAAATTGGACAACTGGACTGGCATGAGGTATTAGGAGTCACAACTTCACTTCTAATATGTTTCAACGATTCATAATCAGAATGTATAACAAATTATTTAGACCATAGATAATGTTACCAAGTTTCAAGCACACGAACTAAAGTAAGTCTAAAACTGGCCAACTGGACTGGCATGAGGTATGACGATTTTAGCCTGACCTAAGCACGACACGGCATGACAAGCCGAGCCGTGCCTGGGTCGACGCCTCGGCACGGCTTGACCCGACTAAGCCATGCCAGCCTTGCCCTGTCGTCGCCCTGCCACCTTGCCCTGTCGTCGCCCTGCCATGCCCCACCGTGCTCGCCGACCGACCGTGTTGCATCCATGCCCGAGCCAAATTAACATGGCATGGTCTCTCATGAGCCGTGCCGTGAGCCAAGCCTCAAGTACGTAGGTTAACACGATAGTGTCTTTTAGTTAGATGGGTTTAAGACCATCTCCAACCATATTCCCTTCATTTTGTTCCCTTCCCGATTCTTTTCTTCGTTCTCGTTCCCTTTATTTTCTCTCATCTCCAACAGCTTCCCTTCGAGGGCATTTGCGAAGGGAAAGGAGAGAAGCCCGTCCTGAAGGGAATGACCATAATAATCCCGTCGTGAAAGGATCCGTAAAGAGAAACCGTTAGAGCGCTGAAGGAAAAAAAAATTTCTTCACGATAGAATTTTAATCTCCCAAGGAAAACTATTGAGACTAGCCTAACGGACCGTGAGGTAACTGGACTGTGTCTAGCGTGCCCGTGCCGGCCCGTCAGGCCCTTGGCCAGGTCTGCACAAGTCTGTGGCGGTCGGAGCCGAATATACCCGTGGGTCTGGTCTGGGATCCATCGTTGCTCGGTTGTTCCCTTCCCTTGTCCCCCAAATCACCCCAGACCAAATCCCACCAGCTCCTCCATTTCCACCCTCTCCCAAACCGATGGCCGGAGGCGGCGGCGCGGGCTCCTCGTCGGGCGGGAGGGAGGGCGACTGGGACTGCGGCGGCTGCGGCAACCGCAACTACGCCTTCCGCTCGCTCTGCAACCGCTGCAAGCAGCCGCGCCTCCTCGTCGATCCCCACACCCCGCGTGACTCCAAGTGGCTTCCCCGCGCCGGGGACTGGATCTGCACCGGTATCACTCCTACCTTCGCCCCCTTAATCACGCTTCTCTCCTTATTATGCTTCTTAGGCGCCCCCAGATGTAGATGTTACATTTTCCTTCCTTCTACACTAGCGTACCGTCTCAAAATTTTCTTTTTGTATGTCCACCTCGAATGAAGTGAAAAATGGAATGAAAGAAGGGCATGTTAGGATGTGATGTTGAGATGGTAAGCTGACATGCTTCTTCCAATCTTCCCTTTACCTGGGGGATGTTAGTAAACTCAAGCTGATGAGTCATGATCCATGCCCCGCGCACTGCATCCATAGTTTAGACGGCCTAGCATTTGTCATCTTCTTCATCATCTATTTGAGCTCGCAACATTTAGATTCCGGCATAACATAGTATATGGCCGTAATTTCACACCAGCAATTGTTGGAGCCTTCTTCTCTAGACTTTCTGTTGTCTGGGAATTTGGAGAATATGCTAACGAAAGGAGCTACTTTACTTGATTAGTTTGAGCACACACTATATCTCTCTTGGAAATTGGCACTGCTGTCAATGAACTTGGTACTATGTTCTGACTTTCTGGAAACAGTTTTTGCATGAATTTTGTTTGTGTTTCAATTATTGCTGCTACCTGTCAGATCTTTTTGAATTATTCCTGCTGTTTACCTTTTTCATTGAATGCTTATTTCTGTAGATATGAGATTAGAAAACTACCAATTAGTGTGCTGAGTAATGACTAGTGTCCGTGTGTCTATTCCTTTCTATGGGTTTGTGCGGGATGGCTGCTGCTGCTGGTGGTGGTGGGTGTGCGTGTGCTTCGGTGCGTTGTCTTGCTGCCTGCTGTGCTGGTTGGTTTATGCGGCGAATGGATGAATAGGTTGCAGTAACAATAATTATGCATCCAGAAATAACTGCAAAAAGTGTGGCCTGCCCAAGGAGGAAGCAGCAATGCCAGCATTTCAAATGGCAGGGATGGCTATGCCAGCGTATGCAAATTATATTGCAAGATTACAAAGCATTGCTGCTTCTGGCTATAAGATGAACTTTGGGATGGCTGGCAATTCACCGTTGCAGCAGCAACTACTTGCAAACGCAAACTGGTCCTATGGCTTGGCTGGTAGATATGGGATGCAATCTTCTGGTTGGCCATTTGGCAGCAGCAACACAAATCAGTTTGCAGGTGTTCCAAAAGATTGGCGTAATGGTGACTGGCTCTGTAGCTGTGGGTTTCATAACTATTCATCTCGTACTCAGGTAATTATGTGTTAAACTGCTCCAATTTATATCATAGTTAGTCTTACCAATTATCATCGTTGTTCTACTTTTGTCCGCCCTCTCAAATTGAATGCATTGTTGTTTCTACCTTTTGTCTTCACTGACATGTTGAAGTATCTCCCCTTGCTATTCATCCATGATGTACTTGGATGTTAGCTCCAGTTTTAGGTTGCAGTATGTCTTTTTTTTTGTAAAGTGAGCGGTTAACTTCCTTCTTAATCTGTCTTTTGCAGTGCAAAGAGTGTAATGCCCCTGTACCATCAGGCATGCCCTCCACAACAATGAAAAATACAACATCAGACGCATCTTCCAGTAAGACAGTTATTTTCTCAGTTCTAACTTATGTTCTTTACCTCATTCTCTTAACTCATGCAAAATACCAACTCCAACATTGAAGTAATAGTTTGGAACTTTGCATGTTTGCCAGTCCAAAAGGGTGGATTCTGTGATTTTCAATGCAAATTCATGAGTACTGCTCTCACATGGAGGACATCTATGGGTTATTGTAGGCAGATGTCTATTTTAAATTGAAACCCGCCTTTTCATGGTCAACATAAGTAAAGAGAAATTAAATCCATGCTCCATTTCAGTTTTGTTGATTTGGCTGTTAGTCACATTTACGTATTCTTTGGTGTGCTTCATACCTTCATGTAGTATCACAGTGCCAAGTATCTTGTTAATTTTACAATTGGTATCAACAGATTTATATTATCTTGATTCTCAATCTCTGCTTGTTTCAGCATTACGAACTAAGCGGTTGGCATCTGAGGAACTTGCCAATGACTGGGATAACAAAAGACTAAATCCAGGAAATGCCAGTTATCCGCTTTCAGTATGTATTTGTGGGCCTCTTTCATTGTCATCCGTAAATTGCCTAAATCTTTCATGGTACTGATTTATTTTATTTTATTTTTAAATGATTGAAGACTGCAGGGTCAGATAACTTATTTTTGGGTATTGAGCAAGGAGCTGGAAGCAGCAATGGCCAGGCAGCTTATTCCAAGTTTGACAATGGGAGCTCAATGGCATTAGCATCTGGGCAAGTGATGCCTGGTCTTATGGGAAAAGGGTAAAACTTCATCCTAATTCAAAGAAGCTTGTGTTACAAATCAAATACATTTTCTGAATTGTAATCTTTTTATAAACTTCATCAAACTGGTGTGGCGTAAGTATTTAAGGGCCAACAGCCAAGTGATACCAGAAAAAAATCTTGTTTGATGTTGATTGCATTAGAGTTTCTCGGAGATTTTACTATGTGGAAGATGTTGATCAGGGTAGAAATATGTTTTTAACATCTTTGCTGTTGTGAACTTATGGTGCTAATATAGGAGTGGAATATGATACTAACATGCTGAGAATAACTTAAGTGTAATACATTATAGTAAAAACCCAAGTGGATATGTATCGGAAGGTTTGAACTTTAAATAGTTTTGAATAGGAATAGCTGCTGCAGAAAAAGAAAACTGAAAAGGAAGTTCTGAATCTGGTGGAGGTTCAATAGGTCGGTTCAGGGGTAAAGGAAATGGCACCTTAATGAATCTGGTGGAAGATTTTGAGAAAACAAGGGGTAGTGAGAAATAAGGCAGGGCTTAGATATGAAATTTGTGGGGTGGTAGACAAAATTGTTTCCTAGTTATTGTATCAATTGGCATGACCATTATGTTGTTAGCACAATATGACTGAAATGGGTGCATGAACTAGAAATACCCTAGTTGTTTTTAGTAAATCTCAGAATAAGTTGTAGATCTGAAGTTTCATGACTTGCAATAAAGGTTCAGGCATTCAGCCATTGTTGAATGGATGCTTTATGAAAATTTCTGCTTTGTGCAAATATGTTTCGCTGACGTAGTGCTAGACTTGCATGAATAATTTACTTTCATCTGAGAAAAGCTTTGGTTAGCTAACTGTAGTGCATATTCTCATGCACCTTACCAGGGCAAAATGGCGCGAAGGAGACTGGATGTGCAGCAACTGCAACAATCACAATTATGCATCTCGTGCATTTTGCAACAGGTATTATTTTTGCGGGTTTGTTTTGTTCAATTTCACTGGTCAAGCCCTCATCTATTGTTTAGTTCAACAAGCATGCTATCTGTTGAATTAAACTTGTGTGCCTTTTTTCCCTTCTTTGATGATGCATTCAAAATTCACATTTTTCTTATGCACAATGTTGTGTGAAATGTGCTTGCATTATTATGATTGAACAACTCGCGAGTGTACTTCAGAAATGGAGTGCAGCAGTGCACTGCTTCATGCACCAATCTAACATACAATAACTATTTATAAGTCTGCTTGGATTGTCATGTTTCCTGACTCAATTAAGGGTACCAATTAGCATCATGCTCTCCATCGGCACAGTGTGTTGCTTTTACAATCTCATACGTTGCGCATGCTTGTGACTTGTGATGTCCATAGTAATGTATATGAAGCTATCATATCAAAGAGATTATTTGTATTTGGTGCAACATGTTTAATTGTATACTTTGTGTTATTGCTCCTATGTGGCTGCAGAGGTTTACCTATTAGTAAATCTATCTTTGACACTGGAGCAAAATGATAATCGTTCTATCATTTTTATTTGAATTATCTGAATATCTCTATTCAAAATCTTAATGAACTTTACACGATAATCAATTCGCAAATGCAAATCCAAAACAGGGAATAGAATTTGTTTATGTATACGACTTAAGATCTGCATATAATATTTTCACTAAATGCTTTACAAAACTGCAATTTAATACTTGATTTTCTTGTCCTTTTTGAAGAAGCCCAAACAAATTAGTTTTGCTTGTGTTACTGATTGAATTTTAAAAAGTTCTAGTTTAGATTGAGCAAAAAATAGGCCTTGTATATAGCATTGGTTTTTAGACACCAATATATTGAATCAGTCAGATTCATACCTTCCAGTAATTCGCTGAGCCCTTTTTAGGTTTGGTTCATAGGAAATCTAGGCATGAAGTTTGCCCTGAGTTTACGGACAATTCACGATGACCCCGATCAGATTTAAGTACGAATTTATGATTCCATCAAAAGAAATTGGTGTTTCACCATCAATCCGCCATTAACTCATTCCTATGATATCAACTCATGATTATGCTTCTAATAGCATTTCTCCAATCATACTACTCACTGCTTGCTGTTCATTTTTCCTACTGAAGCAAGTTGCATAGTGGTTCTGACTGGGAAGAATCTCGTTGTGTTTCAGGTGCAAAAATCAGAAAGAATCTTCAGTTCACCCTGGTGTGCTATAGCTTCTCTGCAATGTTTTGAAGTTTTGCAATATTTTGAAGTTTCCAGGATATGTTACTGCCGGTTTGTAGCTCCCCTGCCAGGACTGTTCAGCTAGTGCTTTTCATTCTGCAGTTTTGCTGCTCCCAAATGTTTGCGTCTGTGTCACTAGTGTATGTTGAAGTTCCTGATTTATTTATGTTATAAGCGCTTGAATAAAATGTTTCCCGATTTTGGAATAATTGAATTAGTTATGTAATGAATCAATGGTGATAGACTTAATGTTGTACTTTTATCATCTCATGTAGTGTTGTACCAGACTGTAATGTTGCTTCATGTTTCCTTATTCCAAATTCAAATTTCATCAAATGGAGAACGATATCCAAATCAATTTGGTGTAGCTTTCGGATATTGAGATCTTGCTTCATCGTTATTATTGCTTTATACTCAATGCCTGAAACTTGACTCTGGGGTGAGTGACCAAGAGCTAGGTCTCTGGCAAGTAGAATGTAGATGGTAGATTGAGTGAAGCCGTGGTGCCCGACCTCCCGCAGGATGGCAAGCAGAGCTCGAAGAGGATGTCATCATTATTATTATTTTTTATTTAATATAAAGATACGTAGTTCTTATACGTATTGAAAAAAAGAAAAGGATGTGGCACACTAGATCATCCGCCTCCACCATCCCATCAACTGCCGCATGCATGCCACCATGTAACACTTGTTACTCACTTAGTCACAAATACACGACATGTTGGACGAGCTTCTGGTCGAACTTTTAAAGATTTTGTTTTGATATGCACTCTCACTCATAATATCATATTTTTTAGTGAATTTTATAAATATATTTCGATAGAAGATAGTGGTCGAATATGTTTTAAAGACCGCGTCTTTGTCCAAAGCATCAGGTATTTGTGTCGGGGGAGTAATTAACTAGCAATCAACGATAACTATCCAGTATAAAAACTTGACTTACAGGAGGTGATGACAAGGAACAACAGTTACAATGGCGCAAGCTTCATCTTGTTCGTCTCCATTCACTGCTTGATCTCTTTCTCAGGCTCTTAGCTAATTCAGTACCGATCGATCGATAATTCGATTAGGGCTTTCGATGCTTAGGTTCACCGGTATTTATGCCAGTAGAAAGAGAATCGAAGGCGTAGGCTACCTGAAAATTCAAACACATTAATCGTGTGAGCTCGATGGTTCAGATGGTTAGTTCTATGACATTGTTAGCTGCCCCGGGAAACTTGGTCCTTTTTGGTAGAGAGAAATGTATGTACCAAGATATTTTCAGTTAGTTTGGAGAAAAGCTCAGATCTGAAACTTTGCAGCCTCGTATTGATATCGGAATGCTGCATTGTTCTGTCATCACACTCAAAGATATTTGCAAATCGTGTCTCTACATTGCTCCATAGTACTATCTTATCTTTTTTCTAAGAAAACAAAAGGACGCGTTACTTGGTTGTGAAAAATAAATAAAGAAGTTATGGAAGTAAATATTGTTGTATTTATCGCTACTGCATTGTTCATTCTAATTCCTACTGCCTTTTTACTTATTATTTATGTAAAAACAGCCAGCATAAATGATTAATTGGAATTCCAATTAATCATTGAACAAATGAAAAAGGGATTAAAGAAAATGAAAACCCAGGTCTTAAATGAAGGATTTGGTTGGAATCATAAATTGTGGTGGAAAGAAACCATTGATTTCAATTTCGTTTTACAATTTTTTCATTCACCGGCAAAAAGACCGAAATTCGCGAAATTTCAGTCTTTTTTCCCATCTGCTCTTTGAGTCCCACATGTCATTGAAAGAAAATCTAGGAATTAGATATTTTTTTCTCCTCCGAAATTCTCAAAATTTCAGCGAAATTTAATCCCTGGAAAGAACTACACACTTTTTTCTACAGCACTTCAGATTATTTCTATTATATTCTTTCTCCTCCTTCATATTGACCTTTTCAATTTTTGCCAATAATTGACGAGATACAAAAGGATTCCTTTTTTCAGTAGCACAGTTGATTATTCCATTTTTTTCATTTTAAAGAGTGGATCCTATGTCCACCACTCGACTCAAGACCACATCAACTTCATACCATGCATACACAGAGCCATGATCCTGAATATTTTCGATCATTGAACATCACCAAAGTTTGTGAATACGATCCAATTGGGCAATGACTGCCATTAGAATCCCACAAATGATGCTGATTTGTAACCCCATAATGGAGGCTGTCTGTTTTTTTCCAATGTAATGTACAACACTAGAATTGTTTGAGCTAAGTATCTACCCTGTAGCGTTTATTACATTTTTGTAGTGCACCTATGGGTACAACTCCTCTTGTACAATGATCTACACTCTACAACAGAATATTTCAAAGAATGATGGTATTTGTCACAGACTCTACAACTAACAGGTTCAACAGCGTCATCGACGTCGTTGTCTTGAATCTGTGGATGAGTTGAACTTTAAATAGGCTTGCGCCAACATGTCACCCAGTAGAAGTTGAGCTTCTGTGGAGAGGTGTAATTGATCATCTCGGAGTGGCAATCCCATAGCATCCACAAGAATGACATTAGGAAGGTTGATATTTTTCTGAGCTTCCCTGACAATATCAGTGTAATTCCCCTCTCCTGATGCAAGACCAACCTGAAATGACGAATCACTACATAAATTTCTTATTTCTCACTCTAGATAAACTGATGTGATAAAATACACTATTATTTTCACAATCTTTCTATGAAAAGACAAATTTGGATTGGAGAGTTCAGAACGCAAATCAGATGTAAGTAGGTGTAGATCAGTAAAGAGTGTGGGAGGTAAGCACTCAGAACACTTCTTTCTTACAAGATTTGTAGAACTTCACCAAAATATAAAAAATGTGGAAATGAATGTGTGAACTGCAATGTATAAACGAAGTTAGTCCTAGAGGCACAGAAACAATCATATAGAATGTTTATTTTTTCCCTGACATTATATACACCGAAGTTTCATTAGGGCAGAGTCTTGTGCTGGACTTCGATTGATATCCCAACTAAAGTCCAGCATCACAAACAACATGCGCATCGATCACTGGTTGCCAGGTAGATCGCTAGCGCCTCAAGAATAAACATAGGGTGACTAGCAAAAGGATCCTGACTCCTGGTGGTAAAATGCTCTTCTTTCACATTTGGATTACCAAACCTAATAAAAAGGATCTATAATAGTTTTGATCAGAAAATGTTGAATTGGTCACCGGTCCTGCTATCTTCTCATAAAGGCCATAAACATAAACATTTTGAGTCAAAGGTAAGAAAAATGATAGTGACATAAAAGACATACCTTGTTATTAGGTAGTATGTACTTATAATGTGTTACTTGGAGGAAGACAAGCATATTTAAAACATAGTTTGTTAAGAACCAAAAAATTTCTCAAACAGTCTCTATGTCACCAATGCTAACTTTGGAGTTTCTTTTTCTAATGACTTACTAATTAAGATTAGTTTGGTGGTGTTTGGCATGCTGCCATTTTGTATGACACGAGTCACTGACTTTTCATAGGACGTTTTGTTAGTGGAAGGCCTGGTAGCTAAATGAATGTTTTCTTTCTAAGTTACAATGGTTCACTGGAGGGTGCCCCTAGATAGCTCATTCACAACTGGAGTACTTCCAGTGGGTCAAGTAACATGCCATTACTTCCTATGTTGAGACTTTAGTAGCACATATAGTTTGAGTCATTCCATCCTTGTGTGGAGGTTTTCATATGTACAAGATCTTGGTGATATTTCACATCATCTCCATACCTATAGCTAAGATATGACTGATTGATTTATGTAAACTCTGCAGATATGAGATAATGATAACTTCCTTGCCAAAAAAGGAGGAATATGGTAACTACAAAAGTTTTACTCGTTTCAGAGTCTCAGTGTGCTTCTGTGTTCCATTTCCAAAATGAATGATGGTCAAACAGATGGGAGCTTTCTACTAGTACTACAAAACTTATGATAATATTATGCATAGTGATCAATACTATCGTTGGGTCATGTATCTCTTAATATTTTGCAATACTTTCATGTGGACTGAGTCCTATAAACTCAAAGGGACATACTTTACCAACTGGAGTATGTCATAGACATGGTCCTTGGACCTGGCTTGATTTCATATAAATGTAAGAGAGCAGTGAAGATGAACTGGCAAGTCCAACAGTCCACATACTTGGCCAATGGGCAAACTATTGATATTGTAATTATCAAGCCAGCCACTTTATGCATAGTTCACACAACCACCACACTGACAAGCAACTTACGCAACTCAAAAGTTTAGGATTGCACTGATCAAGATGAATTATCTAAATACAAATGCACCCAAATCCAAGTCAAAGAGTCATATTTAGTTTGCCCAAGTTATAATTTCTCTATCAATGGAATTGCTTGGAAAGAAACCAAAACGATATATCACCCCCCCCCCCCCCCCCCAAAACCATAACTAGAATTTCAATCAAAATTCTCCAGAAAAGCACAGGGATGACCCAAAATCACGCCATCAAGCAGTACTCATGCAGATATTAGTCAAAAGGAGCTAACTTTAAGCTCAATGACATCAAATTAGACCATTTTATAAAACAATTGGGGGCTGGATTCGAGCTGACTCCACCGAACCACATGGATGGGGAAGAGAAATTATTGAGCTGACCTGGATGACGAGCAGGTTGGGGATGCCGAAATCGGCCCTGAGATCGGCGATGAGGCGCTCCATCTTGCCGCCGTACGCCGTGGCGTCGTCCAGCTCGATGGTATCGCTCTCCCCCTGGAACCACAGCACGGCGCCGAGCGTGCCCCCGCCGGCTTCCACGGCGGCGCGCGTCCTGGCAACGGCGGTCTCGTAGAGCGGCTGCCCCCTGGCCCACATCCAGATCCTGGTCCCGCCTACGGCGCACGGCACGAGCCCCAGCACGAGTCCGGAGCCGGCGGAGGCCGCGTCGAGGAGGCGGTGCGCGAATGGCATGGCGGGTCCGAGCCCGCAGGCCTTGTGCGTGTCGATGTCGGCGTGGAGCGGCGGCGCGGCGGTGACCCAGCGGCGGGATGCGGCGAGGCGGAGCACGCGCGGGTGCGGGCGGAACGGGGGCGAGAGCGGGGACGGCGCGGCGCCTCGGCCGGCCATGTTGGACTGGCCCGCGAGGAGGAAGAGGAGCTTGGGGCTGCCCGCGTACGGCGAGGAGTCGGGGAACGGGAGGAGCGAGGAGAAGCCGCCGGGCGGTGCGAGGAGGAGGACGGAGAGCAGCGCCGCCGCCGCCAGGGCGCCCAGCAGCAGCGGCCGCCGCGCCGCCGGCTTCATGGTCAAACAATATTTGGAAACCTGCATGGTAGAGCTGATGAGTGGCGGTGGTGAGTTCAGACTGCCTCGGTGTGATGTGAAAGACCGTAACTTGGCCGTGTCTAGAAATTTTTGTTGTTTGGTTTGAGTATTGGTGGAGTAATAGTTTGTCTTGCGGTACCAAGTACGACGAGCGAATTTTAAGGAGGAAGTTTAAGCTTAGAGATGTAGTTTGAGAGAAGTAATACTATGAATATATTGAGATAGAAAAATGTATTATTCTAGAAAGAGTATCACAACGTGATTTGGTGTGTTTTCACTTTTGTATTTTTTCTTGTCTTGCTTGTTCTCTCCCACTGTATCCATCCTTTGCCTAGAGGATCATAACGTCCTATTTATAGGGCTATGCGTAGCTTGACGTACAAGTTATCATAATTTACAAATATCCGGAATGCGATCAAATTACTGTGTCTTATCCCGAATAACTACCTTCTATCCTATCGGGAAGATAAATGTTCGCCGTGGTAATTATCGTGGTGCCTACCCTTTGAAGGGGGCGAGCCGGTCGCAGATTGCGGCCCGGTGCCACATTATCAGAGGTGTGAGGATAGCCTTTATCACGCTGGGGTGTCAGAGTGGCGTCCATTAGTTTAGGCCTTTAATACCGGTCACTTCCTTGCAGGTAAAGCACGACCGGTGCTCCCCTTTAGGCAGATCTTTCCTAAGGCCTGCTGACTCACCCTGCTGCCTTCGAGAAGGCGATCCAATCAGCCCGAGGCGGGGGTCTCGGGAGGCATAGAACCGGGAGGTGAAGGCTTTGGGAAGTGGGACCCCGGAAGGCCGAGGATCCGGGAGGTCGTGTTTTGGGAGGCTTCGGGAGGTCGAAGCGGCGAAGCCAAGGGAAAGCTTCGTAAGTGTGAAGGGGTACCGTGAAAGGATCTAATGACATCGGAGATCGAGCTTTTAACAGAGGGTTCAGAGATCAAGGCTCTGGAGGGACCTCAATGGTGATCTTCAACCATTATCCTCAGACTGGTTTATTTTTCCCCAACAGTACCCCCTCATTCTCGGGCCCCGATGTTTCGGAGGGGGGAGAGGATGTAGAGGAAAAAATCAACCCCAGCCTAGTATAGTATCAAGGATGCCTGATGGTAATTCTCTATCCTTTGAAGTCACTAGAGTAGAGGTTTCGTGTGGGTTTGGAGAATCCCACACGTTCGCCTGGAGGGACAAGACGTGCCACTGCCGCGTTCTGACTGGATAATGCAAGGGGTCGTTTAAGGTCTTGTGCCCGTGACCCTGTCACGCACCAAAAGGGGTTTGTGTTATTAATGTGACGGGACGTCCGCGTGAGAAAATGAGGCATTCGTCGTGGAGCGCTGTCACGTCTTGGAGGGAAACCGAATATGGCCATGGCCCCCCCAGGTGTTCAATGGGAGGACACGACGATGTTCGTCCCGCTTCATCTTCCAGACCTACGTGGCTGCGTGGCCCAGGTATAAAGCCGGGGTTACCCGGTTGGAGTCTCCACAGCCCCATGAGCAAGCAGTTAACCTTGACTTGAGTATGGCATCGTCTTCCTCATCATCCTCCTCAGAGACATCGATGATCTCGACGGCTCCTTCGGGAACGGTCGTGTCTCCTTCCGTATCGGAATGCGAGGGGACCTTTCAAACGAGTGACCGCATGCGTGCGTGCTTCCGTGCCTCCAAACCGTACTTCTTCATCCCTTTCGAAGGAGATGGCTAGTTTTTCTGACGATCGGGGCACCGAGCCTTCGTATAGATCATTGCTGATTTTGTTTCTTCTGGGGGAGAGGTGGCCTCGAGAATCTGGTAGTGATGGATACGTAGGGTAACTAAGGAGAACCGGGTGGAGCAGTGGTGACCTCGTCGTCCCTGGTTACTGCGTACTCCTCGGGCCTGGGACTGGTAGGGCCTCCTTCCTAATTTGTTCCAGATTTCTGACTTAGCGAAGTCCCTTTGGAACCTTTGGAGACGAACCCCGAAGGTGGTCCCTAACCCTTCGGGTTCTTTAGCGACTGTCTAGGTTGACAACAATGATGTGTCGGAGGCGCAGCCGAAGGCTAGGCAAGAGAGGTGGTCCGCGATCCTCCCTGGCCCTTAGGCGGTCTGCGACCCCCTCGGCCCTTAGCCGTTGCCTAGCTCCGGAGGTATTCCGTCCAGAGCCTAGCGATGGTGTATCAGAGGTGAAGCCGAAGGCTAGGCGGTCTGCGACCCCCTCGGCCCTTAGCCGCTGCCTGGCTCCGGAGGTATTCCGTCCAGAGCCTGGCGACGGCTTGTCAGAGGCAAAGCCAAAGGCTAGGCGGGAGAGGTGGTCCGCAACCCCCTCGGCCCTTAGCCGCTTCTTGGCTCCGGAGGTATTCCGTCCAGAGCCTGGCTATGGCGTGTCGGAGGTGAAGCCGAAGGGTAGGCGAGAGAGGTGGTCCGCCACCCTCTCGACCCTTAGCCGCTGCTCGGCTCCAGAGGTATTCCGTCCACAGCCTGGCAACGGCGTGTCGGAGGTGAAGCCGAAGGCTAGGCGAGAGAGGTGGTCCGCGACCCCCTCGGCCCTTAGTCACTGCCCGACTCTAGAGGTATTCTGTCCGGAGCCTGGCAACGGCGCGTTGGAGGCGAAGCCGAAGGCCATGCGGAAGAGGCGGTCCAGACCCCCTTGGCCCTTAGCCATTGACTGTCTCCGGAGGTATTGCGTCCAGAGCCTAGCGACAGCGCATCGGAGGCGAAGCCGATGGCCAAGCGGGAGAGGCGGTCCGCGACCCCCTCACCTCTTAGCAGCGGCCTAGCTCCAGAGGTATTCCGTCCGGAGAATGGCAACGACGCGTCGGAGGCGAAGCCGAAGGGTAGGTGGGAGAGGCGCTCGGCGACCCCCTCGGCCCTTAGCCGCTTCCCGGCTCTGGAGGTTTCCGTCCGGAGCATGGCGACGGCACGTCGGAGGTGAAGCCAAAGGCGAGGCGGGAGAGGCAGTCCGCGACCCTCTCGGCCCTTAGCCGCTGCCCGGCTCCGGAGGTATTCCGTCCGGAGCCTAGCAATGGCGTGTTGAAGGCGAAGCCGAAGGCCAGGCGAGAGAGGTGGTCCACGACCCCCTCGGCCCTTAGCCGCTGCCCCTAATTGCGGTCTCTGCAATGGATAGTCGGGGGTTCCACTATGTTTCCCGTGCCACGAGTTGCGAGCCTTTATTAAACATTAGTATAACACTAATAAAATGACATATAAAATGTGTTTTTAAAGGAGATGGTAGGGTAATGATTTTACCTTTTACCATACGTGTTCGAGTCACATGATCATACCTTCCCCTGTAGGGAGGGGGATCTTTATACCTCTTTGATCTGTGTGCGGTGCTCTTTGGAGACCAGCGGGTTTCGTATCCCTTCGGCAAGGAGGCATTAGCCTTCAAGATGCCAGGGTATTTTTCCCGTTAGGTCCTTTCAGAACCTTTTCGCCCGACGGAGTTTCCGAAGAAACATCTCCATCGCAGGGGTTTTCGGAAGTCTCTCCGTTGTGCAAAGGTTTTGTAAGGCTCTCCGTTGTGCGGAGGTTTAGTAAAGCTCTCCATTTTTGCCGATGGTTTGGTAAAATTCTCCGTTTTTACCGAAGGTTTGGTAGAGCTCTCCGTTTTTGCCAGAGGTTTGGTAAAGCTCTCCATTTTTACAGGAGGTTCGGTAAAGCTCTTTGTTTTTATCGGAGGTTTGGTAAGACTCTCCGTTTTTGCCAGAGGTTTGGTAAGGCTCTTCATTTTTACCAGAGGTTTGGTAAAGCTCTCCGTTTTACCGGAGGGTTTTGTAAGGTTCTCCGTTTTTGTCGTAGGTTTTTGTAAGACTCTCCATTTTTGCCAGAGGTTTTTGTAAGACTCTCCGTTTTTGCCGGAGGTTTTTGTAAGACTCTCCGTTTTTGCCAGAGGTTTTTTGTAAGACTCCATTTTTGTCGGAGGTTTTTGTGAGACTCTCCGTTTTTGCTGGAGGTTTTTGTAAGACTCTCCGTTTTTGTCGGAGGTTTTTGTGAGACTCTCCGTTTTTGCCGAGGTTTTTGTGATACTCCTTGGCTTGTATTAATGTCGAAGGTCCTACACACTATCGGAACTACGCAATACCTTCCAGAAAACCTAGGCAGTCTTGCCTTCCAGGTAACCTAGGCATGCTATGCCCGCAGTGTGTAGGCTTGTCGTGCTTCCAAGGAAATGCTCGGGTGCACCGCAACACTGTCCACCAAGGATGTGCCCTGGCGTGTGGCATTAATATGACCGAAGCTATGCAATGCCTTCCAGGACACCCTGGGCATAATCTGCCTTGCAGGTGACCTAGGCATAAGCGGCACTCGCGGTATATAAGCATGTCATGCAGAGAGGATTCTTTGCGACAGCATTCCTCAGAGCACCGCATCCTCACATCAGGGCAATCCCCTGATATGCGACGTCCATACACTATCGAGACTACACAATACCTTCCAGGAAACCTAGGCAATCTTGCCTTCCAGGTGACCTAGGCATGCTACGCTCACGGTGTGTGGAGTCCACTTCCTACCAGGGCAAAGCCTACCCTCCGGGAAACCTTTTCAGGTGACCTTGGGTTTAGGCAAGCAATGCTTACTAGTGCATGGGCTTGTCACGCCTCCGGAGAAATCCCCCGAGGGCGCTGCAACTACATTACCAAGTAAGTCCCTTGATAATCGGCATCTACACAATATCGAGGCTACACAATACCTTCCAGGGAACCTAGGTAGTCTTACCTTCCAGGTGGCCTAGGCATGCTACGCCTGCGGTGTGTAGGCATGTCGTGCAACGAGGATTCCTTGCGACAGCATTGCTCGGAGCACCGCAACTCCACCACCGGGGACATCCCCTGGGACGTGGCTTCGACACCCGAGGCTATGCAAATGCCTTCCAGGGCACCTTGGGCAAATCTGCCTTGCAGGTGACCTAGGCATAAGTGGCGCCCATAGTGTGTGGGCCTCATTGTCTACCAAGATTACGCAATGCCTTTCAGGAAATCTAGGTAGTCTTGCCTTCCAGTTGATCTAGGCATGCTACGTCCATGGTACGTGGGCTTGTCACGCCACTCAAAGATGTCCTACGGGTGGCGCCGCAACACGGTCTATCAAGAAAATCCCTTGATACGTGACAACTACACTTCCAAGGCCACACAATGCCTTCTAGGAAACCTGGGCAGATCCGCCCCCCAGGCGACCTAGGCACGATACGTCTGCAGGAGCGTAGGGATTTTGCATGGTTATACTAAGTTTTGCAGTCTACTATTGGCAATAAGAAGCTAGTTGTAGCATAAAACATAGTTAGGTTATATAACTGTTCATGCTAAGTTTGAATGTAACTTAAGTTCTACTGCTTCTACCTAGTGGCTATCTATTGAAAACAGACTTCTAGCAGTAAGGTTGGAGGCCTCCAACAGACTCTAACCTAGCCGTATGAAGGACGGATTACTAGGTAAGCTACTTGGTGGTTAATAGCGAGTGTACCTTTGTAGGAATAAGGCCTCTATTGCAAGGTCTGGTGTCCTCGAAGCCTGTGGCTAGGCTGGGAGAGGCGGTGCTTGCCCCCCTCATCCTTTAGCCGTTGCCCAGCCTCGAAGATTATCCATTTGGGGCCTGGCGACGGCGTGTTGGAGGCGTAGTCGAAGGTTAGTCAGGAGAGGTGGTCCGTGACCCCCTCGGCCCTAAGCCATTGCCTGGCTCTGGAGGTACTACATTCGGAGCCTGGCGATGGCGTGTCCATGACTCAGTTCTTGTTGCTGGTTGTGGTATCGTCGGTAGGGTTGGTAGCATTGGTGCAGGGTTGAGGGGCCGGGGATTTGCCCAAGAGTTGGCCCCAGGCCTCCGGACCCTGCGTCGTCCTTCGCCCGCTCTTTCTGCGGTCATGTATTCTGCTTGCCTTCCGAGGTATTCCTCCTAGAAGGTCATGAGGGTGCAGCAGTCGTTGGTATTGTGGCCGCGCCCTAGTCCGTGCAGGACGCACTCGTGTGCCTCCGGGGGCACCGGAGCTTGGAGTTATCGTTGGGGTCATTGCCGAAGGTGGTGTGTCCAGGAGTCTGTGGTTTTCCCTGGGTCTTCTTCCCCCTTGGGAGACCATCAAGGCTGCCCGGTGCACCAGCCTTTGGGGCCGAAGTAGTTCTGACCATGCCTCCCCGGACGAGGTGGGCTAGGGGTTCCCTGTGCACGGTTGGCGTTGCGTGGGCGGTGTTGGAGGTGCTGGCGGGGTCTGCACACCCAGGAGCCCTCTGTCTCCTTGGAACCCTCTTTCGCTTGAGAGGTCTAAGGAGGGCGCTGGGTGGACAGACTTTCTAAAGATGTTGGCTCGCTCGGGGTATCCCAGGTGTGGTCGAAGGGGATACCTAGGGACCAAGTCCAGGTGCTAGCACTCCTGGGTTGGACCTCCTAGAACCATTGGAAGGTGGCCTGCTTGACCGTGGCTTCGGTCGCATCCTCTTCTAAGGCGGTGAGGTCTTCGTTATGCAGAGGCTGGAAGGCCTCCACGCTGTCTGGAGCTCCTGTATCGACCCAGGGTTCTAAGTTGGCCAAGGTCTGAGGAACGCCGTCCCATACGACAACGGGGCTGGAGCATGCATACGGTGCGTATGGCTGAGGCAGCCATGCATATGGTTGCATGCTTGCAACGGTGGGTATGGTGGTTTTAGCTAATCCTTTGGTGGTTTTCTTGGTGGATTCCTACCTCTCTTTGAACTTCTGTGTTCGAATCCCCACGGATGGCACACTGTTGGAGCAAGAGTTAGTCTTGCCCCAGCAAGTACGGCGAGAGTTTCTTCTAAGGAGGAGACTCAAGCTTGGAGATGAAGTTTGAGAGGAAGGAACACCACGGATATATTGATGATAGAAAAATATATCACTCTGGAAGGAGTATCACATCGTGACTTAGTGTGCTTTTACCTTTGTATCTTTTTTTGCTGTCTTGCTTGTTCTCTCCCACTGTGTCCGTCCTTTGCCTAGAGGACTATGGCCTCCTATTTATAGGGCCATGCGGAGCTTGGCGTACAAGTTATCATAATGTACAAATATCCGGGATCCGACCAAATTACTAGGCCTTATCCCGGATAACTACCTTCTATCCTATCCTGGAGATAAATATCCATCGTGGTAATTATCGTGGTGCCTACCCCCTGAAGGGGGTGAGCCGTTCGCTAATTTTGGTCCGATGCCGCATTGTGAGGGGTGTCAGGATAGCCTTCATCACGCCGGGGTGTCAGAGTGGCGTACATTAGCCTAAGCCTTTAATGCCGGTCACTTCCTTGCAGGAAAAGCACAACCGGTGCTCCCCTTCCAGTAGATCTTTCCTAAGGCCTGCTGACTCACCCCGCTGGCTTCGGGAAGGCGGCTTGATCAGCCCGAGGCGGGGGCCTCGGGAGGCATAGAACCGGGAGGTGAAAGCTTTGGAAAACAGGACCCCGGAGGGCCGGGGCTTCAGGAGGTCGAGCCGGCAGAGTCAAGGGAAGGCTTCGTAGGTGTGAAGGGGTACCGTGAAAGGATCTAATGATATCGTAGATCGAGCTTTTAACAGAGGGTTTGGAGATCAAGGCTCCGGAGGGACCTGGATGGTGACCTTCAACCATTATCCTGAGACTGGTTTATTCCCCCCCCCACCCCCCAACAAGTATAATTTTTTGTCATGCTTCAAAAAGAATGACAGTGACTATAGCAATGAAATCCAAACGTCAATTTCCTTCCCATAATATTTTGCATGCATAAATTTTTATATTGGATGTTTGGAGAGAACAAACAACTCTTCTACTATCTCTATTTTAGTTTACTTGTCACTAATTTTTTACCATGGCAATTTTAATCTTGCGTTTTTCTATGAAAAATTTATAGATATATAAAACTTTTATATTATTAAATTCATTGTAAAATGTACTTCACTAGTATTATATACTTTTCGTAAAAAAACGTAAAGATTTGTAAGACCCCCGATTATTGGGATCTCCTGTGTCTCTAGTATCAGTCCCTGTATTACGTAACTGATATGCACAGTATAACAGTCGTAGTATCACAGTCATACTTCGTACATCATAGAGAGGTTCAGAATTCAAAAGGTTACAACATGTATTGCATATTACAAGCTTGGCCTAGCAGCCATCAAAATACACAGCGGGACAGAAGCCCAAGCCACAAGCAGCGAGGGTGCGAATGTGACTTCAAAGACTACTCATCATCCTCGGCTTCTTCATCTGAATGACAGCAAGAGTGAGTACGGAAGGCACTTAGCAAGCCCTATACTACTTCAAAGTGTTGATAGATGCATAAAGGGGTATTTCAAGGGCAAGGCTTTATGGTTTTAGTTTTAGCATAAAACTGTTTTATGCAGGTGGTCAGTGGTATCATCATCTAATGACTTAAAAACAGTTTAAGTAGTTTATAAACTAGTAACAAGTTGTATTTAGGGTTTCTCGGTCCTGGGAGGGGCTACACCTCACTCCACAGTCCCTTTTATCACATCTGGTGTACCTCTAGTACCACACAGCTTCTGACGGATCGAGGCAGGAACCACATCACATGGACATCTAATCCACACACTCACTCATCAAGACACACGCACCCGGAGTCTATTCAAGTGAGCATGCCTTCGCACGTCCATGACCGTGGACATGGCTATTTGAATAGATTTACACTCTGTAGAGGTTGTATAGCTTTACCCACACGATATGCTCATCATCCATCCATTGCAGGCAGAGGAGCGAATCATACCGAGACTCTCCAAACACCTTTCCTGCCTGAGCTTTTCCACGAGACATGCCAAGTACCAGAATTGCATGTTCGGAAGGCCAGCATCCCTTTTTAAGCCTAAGCCGGTCCCTGAAACCTCCAAACAACGAGACAGATGGACTCTTGGCTGCTCGTTGCTCTCAGCCTCCTGGTATGATGCCTAACTCAGTCCGGTGAAGGAAAAGTCAAGTCCTACCTATACAGGGCGCATGGTTGCACAGGGGTGGCTAAGCATGACGGCGCAAGACTCGGTCCGCGGTCTGGCTAGGCATCTTCATTGGCACTGAATACCACGAGGTAACTCAAGTCTCAAAGAGTATCCTCCCCGGAGGACCACTCTACCTGCCCGCGTCAAAACAGTTTTCACCTATTTTTACACATCACCCTCCATATCCCACACGACATCAAGAACTTCACAATCATCACAAATTCACAACCATTAAGGATTCATGGTATATGAGTTATCATAGATAACAATAAATCTTATCTCCGAGGAGAGATATTTTAAAAGCGACGTCTCCGAGGAGACATATTCAATCCTAAGCATGCTCGATATCGAGGCGTCGTTGATGTTAATATAGATGATGACCGGTAATCCTAAGGTGATCTGTATTCTGGATGATAATATTCAAGACATGGCATGTGTTTGATAGGATTAACTATTACCAGTAGTTTGTAAAAGCGTAATACATAGCACATGCGATAATAAGTCCTGTTTTAGTTGATCATGTATATTATTTGAAAACCATAGGTTCAGTATGATCAAGGAAATAGAACTTGCCTTCTCTAGAGTTTTCTTCAAAGTCTTTATTGTAATCGGGGTCTTCCTCGCTCCTGATGCTTCATATGTAGCACTCGCAGAACTCTAATTGCTCTGCAATTGCGACCATGATTAATAATGGCTATACTAGAGAAGAATCAATTAACACCAAGGAAAGCCAAATGAGTTCTAATGGATATCATATGACAGATGAGTATATCTTGATTTTAGATAAATTTTGATGAAAGAATCACCGAAATTGGAGCCAGAACGGAGAAGTTATGGCTCCCGAAAGATTTAATCAAAAATTAATTAAATAAATAAAATAAAAAATGAAATGGCACTATTCATAGGTGGGGCCCATGGGTGGGACACACTGAACAGTAACCTGGCCCCACATGAACAGTGAATTGGTGGGACCCACTTGAATAGTAATGGTTTGGGCCGAATGGGCTTGGATGGGTCGGATCCCGGCCTAGATGGGCCTGGGCCGGGCTTAAATGCACAGTGCTGGGTTGCACAATACTGGCCCACTCGGGTCTTGTGCTGGTGGCTAACGAGCTAAGGAAGCTTGGCCGACCCACGGGCATACGGCCTTTGGCAGCCGGGCCAGCCTGGTATGCCAGCCGACCGTTGGGCCGAGCCATGGCCCAATCGGCCAGGCCGAGCCACGGCCCGTGGCTGCTTCAAGCGCGCGTACATGGGGGTGGGGTGGGCGGTGGAGGGGAGGGGGAAGTTGGGTGGCGGTGAGAAATTGACGGCAGCGCGCACTGGCAAGCTCACCGGGGACACGCTCCGGCCAGGGATTCACGATGACGAGTGGACGTCGGAATACTACACGACACGATGAATTCAGAGGGGAGCTCATCGACGGCAGCCGGTGATAGAAGCACTACCAAACAGTGGCCGAATTAGAGTGCAGCGGCGCGTGAGAATTTGGCAGCACCTCTCCTGCACTGGGAGGTGCCAACCTGCAGGAAAAAGAGGCCTAGTGCCTCTTGGTGTCACGGTAGGATGGCCGGCCACATCACAGAGCATCCACAATGCCGGCGATAACCATAGTACGGTGGCGGAGGCAAAAGGCTACGGTGGCATGCGGCTAAGTGCGAGAACAAGCTACGCGGATGCCTATACGCTATGTAAGCGAACGCAAGGGGGAACTGGGAGGCTCACCTGCGTGTGAGTAGAAGAAACGGGAAGGCAGCCGGCGGCGGAAGCTTCCAGCAAATGGACGGCTCTCATCGAGCTTCTAGCAAACAGACGGCAGCACAGGGATGGTGACGGCTCCCCGGTGCTCCCTGGTGGAAAGTTGACGGCGAGTCAGCGACGGTGTAGCAGGGGTGTAGAAAAGAGGTGCGGCGGTGGCTAAATGGGAAAAGGGGAAAGATATGAGCCCCGTATGTGCTATTTATAAGGGAAGACGGAGATGGGGAGAGGTGGTGCCACTTGCTGGAGTCACACGACATCGGCAGCGAGGTGGCGGCCATCGCCCACCCTTTTTCCCGAGGCATGGGCATGCTCTGCGCCGTCCATGAGCGCGTGGGACGCGAAAGTCTTGTGGCATGGGCAGTGGGGCATGGGCAGCGGAGAGTCTGAGAGAAGTGAGAGAGAAGAGCGAGCGGAGATCGCGGAGGCCGGTTGGAAGATTTTCCCGGGGAAACGACGGCCGATGGAGGCGTCGTCGCGCTGGAAAGGGAAGAAGGAAGGAGAAGGGGGAAGGCGCGCGGGCGGATGGGCGAGCGCGCGTGGGCGCGACCGGGCCGCCAGCGCGGGGAATGGGCCAGCGCGCGGAAGAGAGAGGAAGGGCCGGTGCGTGGAAGAGAGAGGAAGGACTGGCGCGCGGAAGAGAGAAGAAGGGCCGACACGAAGGTCGGCTTGTTGGGCTGAGAAAGAGAGAGGGGAGGGGAAATCGGCCCGGGAGAAAAGAGAAGGAGAAAAAGGAAAAGAGAAAAAGAAAAGAGAGATGGATTTTGGGAATAATTCAAAGTGTAATATTTTGAATTTGAATTTTGACTTGGGAATAAGATCAACTCCATTTGGAATATTTGAACATTAATTTGGATTTGGATAAGGATCTAAAGAGGTTTTGAATTTAAAAAATTTGAGTTGAATAGAATCTAAGAGTAGATTTGAAATTGAGAGACATTCAATTTCAAATCTCCACACAAAAACCACAAAAACTCAACTGATGCACAAGATTATTTTGAAATTGATTCTAGTTCACTCTGGAACTCCTATTCAACTTAGCACATCTAATATATATGAATGTATATATACTGGTACATATACATTACATACCTATTTTCTTAATCTTAGTTAGCTTAACTAATCTAAAAAATTAAACTAGATTGAAATTTGTAACTAATCAGCATACTTAAACTCAGGATATTACAAGATCAAAATTGCTACAGTAAAACTGATAACAAGTAAACAAAATTGGCGGTAGTATTTCGCCGCAGATGTGATCCCATTGCTCGCAAACCTTTCAAACAAGGGCTTTGGGTTTTGGTTGGATTGGTTCACATGCTCCTCAGGTGGTGGTGGATTAAGGGCCTATTTGATTGCTTGTCGTATTGTGCTAATGTTTCTTTCTAGTTCTTTCATGATCGTTCATCACAACTATGGTAATATTTTGGTAATAAATTGAGTCTTTAATAGCTGACCTCAATGATAAGAAGATTTAGCAAGCCACGTGTTTGGCATCAAACCAAATAGTAAAGCATATGTGGTCAGACATGTGTTGGGCTGAATTCCCTCCGCATGGAGCAAAACATCAGCCCATTTCAGCTCACAGGCCCAACTCTTGTGAGCGGTTGATTTCGGTTGGGAATCAACAGTGGAGATGCCTCCTTGGAAGAGAGGAGAGAAGAAGAAAAACCCTAGCCCTGTTTGCCTTAGTTGCTAGCTGTCATTCGGGGAGAGGGAGAGAGGGAGAGAGCAACACACCATACAACTTGAGAGAAGAGAGAAAGGAGAAGAAAATATGTCCAGATTTAGTGGCTCTGTACGAATCATCTTCAAGCTTGTGATCAGAGGCTGGTTGAATCGGTACCAAATTTGGTGAGATCGTTCTACACTTGGAGTATTTCGATTTGGTCAGTTGGTTTGCGGATTAGTTTAGTGGAGCATCAGATTTGAGACGGGTTTCATCAGCTCGGGTGTCACATTCCAAATCTCGTAGATATGTTATTAAGAATAATCACATCATGAGCATCATGAAAATCATATTTAATTATTGAGCAATTGTTGGGTGCTTGTTATTATCCTTTGGTGGCTTAACTTTTGTTAAGGGTTTGGAAAATACCAGACTGTGGAGTTTTTTTTTAGTTTAAGTCTGCATATACGTTGTGGGTGAATCCATTTAAAAATGGGTTCACCTCGTTTCATAATCGCTACACAAAAATTTGTAGAATTTTTGGATCGCTAGAGCATCTCGTTTTGGGTTAATAAAAGGAGAGAAAGAAAATGAGGAGAGAAGAATAGTAATTTCAGTTGAAATGGAGTTGTTTCACTAGCAAGTGTGGCCCACATGCTGGCCCACCACCTCTCCTCCCTTCAGCTGCAGCAGCCACCCCACTCCCCCTCCCCCGCCGTGCTCACTCCCTCTCCCTCACTCCCAACCAAACAGCCCAAGAGCAGCAGTCCCTCTCCTCTCCAACTCTCCTCCATTTCTCCCCCAAATCCTCCCTCAAGAAGCAAGAACCAAGGTATGCATGTGGCACCATTGCGTTCTCTAGCTTCCCAGCTCCCCATCCATCCAATCATTTTGCGCATGCACAAAGATGTCCTCGCTGTTCATGACCTCTTTCTCTCTTTTGGGTGAAGCCACAAGGAGCCACAGCGTACCCTCTATTCCTCAAGCTTTTCCTTTGATTCCTTCCTCACCCGATGGTCACCGACCTTAACAAAGACCTTGGGTAAGTCTCCTAGGATCCCATGGTGAGAATGCACATTTTTAGTTTGGTTTTGGATAGGTTTTGGAGCTGTGTTTGCGTTGTTGCGACGTACTGTTGTTCTTGATGTTTTGGAGCTAGTAGGAGTTTGGATGAGAAGAAGCTAGAAAATCATGTTGTTTGTTGTGGATGGAGTCTAGAACCAATGTACTAGTGCAAAACCCTCTTCTCCTTGAGTTGGTGAGGCATGAAAATCAAATCGGCCAAGGTTTTTTCGTGAAGTAGACAACACTAGAACCACCCAGAAGTTTTGGGTATAGCCCGAAAGTTTCAAGTTAATCCGAGTGAAACCCTCCCGAGAACCCCTACCCGGAAGGGAACCCGGAGAATCCGGCCACCCGAAAGTTTCGACCTTAATCTGGAACTTCCAATTAAATCAAAGTTTGCAACCCGAGAACGCCTGTCCGGAAGTTCTGACCTTAATTCGGACTTCCGGGTGTCATGTGAGAACCAAGACAGAGAGGGGTCATCCGGAAGTTCCGACTTCATTCCGAAACTTTCGGGTTGTCATGATGTCTAGATAGAGAGGGTCATCCCAAAGTTATACCGGATGTTCCAACTTCAATTAGAACTTTGGACTTCAATCCAAAACTTCTGGATTCCAGTCAGAAGTTCCAATGTTTTCTTGTATCGGAGTTTTCGTTGTTCTTTCGTGTGCATTTGTACTCTTAGCTTGTTGTACTACATACTCATTTGTTATGCATCTTATAGGATACTTCATTGCACCTCATTCATGCTCATTGCATTGCATGCACTCTTCTTTAGAAAATGAAGGGCCAGAGCGTGATGCGGGAGTGATCGAGGGCGATCCGAAGTTTGTGGCTGTTGTTTGTGAAGCTGAGCATCAAGGCAAGAATCTAAGCATATTTCACCTCATAATTTGGATCATGTGGAGTCAAGATTGATAAGTTATCGTTTTATGTATATTGTACATGTTTAGCAAGTCTGTGTCAGGAATCGGATAGCACATATCTTGTTGCATTTATCTCTATCTTGTTATTGATGATCTCAATCCTTATAGCCTGGGTATAACCATGTTAATGTCTAACTTAAAACTATCTTAAATGCTTAGCAATGCATAGTTTCTCGGTAGAAGTCAAGCGGTGCTTTGGTTTGACCATCGTTCGTGAGCTTAGTGCTTATTTATTGGTTCACAAAGATAATGATGATGTTGGTTTGTATGAGTTATGAGGATGAGACGAGATATGGATGCTGTTAGGGGTAGGTTAGGAGAGGAACCTGAATGTCATAGACCGCTTGCATCGATTAAGCATCGTCCGTTGTTGCAGTTGGCTTTAGCACCTTTTCGTACTTACCACGTATCCGGCTATGGGACGTATGAGCTGAATACCTTTGTAGATATGACTATTTGACGTGCGAGTCTATGGTATTATGAGCATAATAGGTTTGTAGAGGTATCTAGTTTGCTCAGGGAGTAGTTCTAGATGACCTCCACACCTGTGGGCGCATGTTTAAACGGTTGGAGCTTGTTGGGAAAGGTTGTCATGAGTACCCCCTTGTGTGAACTTTAGCGGGTCGCACAAGCCGAATGGTCCTTGTGTCATGTGGGTAAAGATGTACCCTCTATAGGGTGTAAGATCAATTCGAATTACCACACTCTCGGTCATGAGCATACTTCTGTCCATTTGCATCAATCATAGAGTTCTGTTGTGGGAGGTGGTTGTGATGGTTGATGCTAGTTATGAGATGGTTCCTTGTACAGATATGTTTACGATATTGATCTTTGGATAGGAGGGTACAATTGGTTAAGTTGTAGGTGCTCACATACTTGTGTCAAAATTGCTTTGCATATGAATTCACTTAACCTCATGTCTGATTCCTTGCTAATTCATCCAAATGCATTATTCTTGAAGTCGGGTTATTATATATACTAATTATGACTTAAGTCTTGCGAGTACCTTCATATTCTTGCTTTGTTGTGCATGTGTGGAAGAGTTAGTGTTCGGTTACTTCACGCCTGCCGACATTGGTGACAGGCAGGAGTAGTGCTATCTACTCGTGAGATGTTATTTTGGGGTGGTGCTTATAGGCACATGGCACTACCCGTCTTTCATCGTTCATGTATTTATTTTTCCACTGCGTAGTAACTCTAACCAATTAGGATTTGAAACTGTCTTTTGCTCTCCTAGTATTTGTGCTATGTAAATTATTATGAAATTGTAATACCTTAAATACTTGTAATATAATTTCATTACTCGCTCTTTATTATGACTTGATATGATGAAACATGTTGTAAGGGCTCGTATTTCGATCTTAGGTATAAAACACTTATCGGGACTATCGGGATTGGATTCTGGTTAATCATTGTGGGTGTTATTGTGTAAATGATCGCCCTAATTATTAATTAGAATACAATTCGGATAGTTCCTCATATCGGGTCACTGCAGCTTCAGCATAGAGCATGTTTGGCATAAGTTAGTTTGGATGGTGAAATGGTGTCCAATTGAGCTGAAATTCTTATAGTCAGCTCATGGAATTACACCCCTCCTAAATTTTGTGCACTATGGACATGTGGTTTGTGAGATATGATCTGATAACCATAGGGGACAGAATCATACTTCTCTATTTAGCTGAGTTAGCTACCTCTTATTAGCTCTTGTTGAAGAAAGTTTGTGGTTGTTATTGATGTCAAGTTTATAACTTGATGAAGATTTTGCTACTGTTGTAATCCTCTAGATGATATAGAGAAGACCCCTTGTACCTATTATTGATCATAGAGGAAGGTTGAAGTGGATCGTTAGATTGGTTGGTCCACTACAATAGAACATGTCATCCGCGTCAGGTCATCAGTACTGGCTAGGCTAGAACCAGTACTGATAAAATATTAGTGCCGGTTCATAACATCTCATGCTCAATTACTGATTGAGCCAGGTTGAACCGATACTGATACTCAGTATCAATGCTGGCTCCAAACACAAACTGGCACTGATACTATTAGTGCTGGTTTATAATTAGAACCGGCACTGATATAGAATCTGGACCCAAAATTTCACTTCATTACACTTTTAGCCCGTAAGCCTCACATCCGACTCTATCCTATCTCCTCTGTGCCCCTCTCTCCTTATCCTCTCTCACTCTGATCCCATATCTCGAACTCTCCTCCCTCTCTTGAACTCTCCTCATCTTCCACGGTGGCTCTAGGGCTTCCTAGATCCAGTAGTGGGGTCTTGCGTCCTCGACAGGCTCGTCAAGCTTCCAGGCGGCCAGGCCACTCCACCAGTGGACCAGCACCCTACCCCTATGCCCAAGAGTTCTAGGTCTTCGAGGAGATCAAGGGGGAGCTCTCTCGTGCCCCAGAGCACTGACCAGTTGCTCGCACGCCACAAGTTCATCGACGACTACGAGGCCACAATCAACAAGCAAATCAAGTAGGTGCTCTGCTCGCTCATCCTCCTTCTTAAGCTTTTGGATTTACTTTTTGGGTTGTTTGGATATCGGAGAATACCGGCCATCCTATCATTTTGTGTTTGTGAATTGATGCTTCTTTCTTTGACCAATGTGTTGGTCTGGTAATTCAACTTCTAATCAAGTGTGCATGTATGCTAACTTATTCAAAAGTTTCTGAGTATTTGACCGTTTTCAATCGAATGGGATGCAATTGGTAGAAAAAAGATTCAGTATTTGTCTATTATTGGTATCAGTAGTCAACTATTCTAGTTAAGTATGCAATTTGATAAATGATGATGTGTGTGTATCGTTCACGGGCCTTTGTTAGCTCATGGCATAGTTATCTTCTCTGTGATAAATGACGATGTTCATATGCACATTTCCTTCTCCAGGTTGTTCAAGGAATCGAGCGACGAGGAGAGGGAGAATGCTAAAAAGCTCATGAAGTATCAGGTATTTCTTTAATTGCCACCTAATTGCTGTGGTCATTTGGTCCGTAGTAGACACAGAGTTACTGATGCAATGTATGTTCTTGTGCCATCAAAACAACCGTGGAGGGAGGGTGATGCTCCAGTCGATTGTGATGCCCTTAACAGAGTTTGACCACCCTGAGAAAGGGGATGCTTTGTATGGTAAGTTGCTTCCTACTTCTATGTGTTTTCATAATGTGTTTGCACGAAGAGGTGCATTCGGGCATGTGCTTGTGCTAATTGTGTGATTGTGGTGTCTAGTTCGGTATTTAAGAGTTGTTTGGAGGATATGCATGTTGTGGTCGATTAGGGGAAGTAACAAAAGTTCACTATTGCCACCAATAGCAATTTCTTGTACAATGAGTCTAATTGTATGAGTTGGAACTTTCAATGTATAGACTGAATGACTGATAGTGATTAACATGCCTCGTAGAATATAAATCAGCTTTTTTAAGTAACTGTTCAATGTATAGATTGTATGAGTTTGGGACCTTCTATTCATGTGTGATGTTTTTGGAAGGTTTATCTATGAGACTAAGATAGACTAATCTGATAGCTATGTTTCAACCTGTTCCTTTTCTCTTATTTCAGTTATGGAGCTGGCTCTGGTTACTTGAAAAGCTTGTAAATGAGAAGCTACACAACCTTTTGTTTGGTTTTATTCCCACATTATTTTAGGTTGATGATTGTACCCTGTGGTGAAGATATTAATTTTCTGATTATGCTCTGTGAGATAATTGTAATATGGTATGATTACTAAATGCTTCTGATTGTGCTCTGTGAGATGATTGTAATATTCACTGCTATGAGATGATTGGACCTTATGGTATGATTACTAAATGCTTTCGATTTGATTTTGTGAGATGATTGGTTTTCTTTTCTTTTTTTGTTTTCTTGAAAATAGCAACACTGTCGACTGAACTCACAAACCAACACTGATACTCTGATTATCAGTATCGGTTCATAAACTAGCACTAATAGTCATGGATTATCAGTACCGAGTAATCAATACCGATTTTTGAACCAGCACTGATAGCGTTTTTGAGCCAGCACTGATGACCCTTTCTGTAGTAGTGGTACTGTGTTTTTTTACTCCTCACCTTAAGGAGGTTTTTCCATGTAAATCATTGTGTCAATTGTGTATGTGATTGTTATTATTTTTCTGCTTCTCTATTGGTTGAAGCTCTCCTCATTTACCATCATAAGTTGAGGGGTTAATTGGTGCACTGTCGCTACCCTTTTATTACAACAGAGTGGTGTCAGAACTATAATTCAGTTTGTGTTCAACTAGTGCTTAGTTTGATTACTCACTGATTGCCTTGTGCTCAAGATGAAAGCTAACACCAACAAATAATCTTATTGAATGGTACAAATTACCAAGCTTAGAAAGGTAAGATGGAGGATTTGCTCTATGTGAAAGTATTGGAAACCAGTGGTTGCCATTGAGAAGTCGGATGATAAATCCAATGATGAATGGAAGGTTCTTCATCATCAAGCATGTGGGTTTATTCAACAATGAGTTGATGACAATGTTTTGAACCATATCAGTGATGAGACACATGCATGTACCTTATGACAAAAATTAGAGGAGTTGTATGCCTGAAAGGAAGGTACAAACAAGATGTTCTTGATCAAGCAATTGACAAATTTGAGGTACCGAGACGATGCTCCCATGATTGATCATGTGAATGATTTTCAAGGCAATATTAATCAGCTATCTTCAATGGGTATCACATTTCAAGATGAGGTTAGAGCCTAGTTGCTACTTGGCTCATTGCCGGACACTTGGGAAACATTGAAAGTCACTTTGTGCAATTCAACCCCTAATGAGTGTTGTCACTTTAAACCTTGTGACGACAATGGTGCTAAATGAAGAAACCAAAAGGATTGCAAAAAAGGGAAGTTACTCCTTGCATTCTAAGGTGTTGGTCACTAAGTCATGGGGGAGAAGAAAGATACGAGGTTTGAAGAAAGTTGCAGCTGAAAGTAGAAGCAAGTCAATAAGTAGACATGCCGATTTGGAGTGCTACCACTACCATGAGAAAGGACATAAAAAGTGGCAATGCTACAAATGGAAGAAAGCAAAGAATAAGAAGAAGCAACAAGCTTAGAAGCAAGACAATGATAGTGATAATGATGTTGGCCATATTACTTATGCAATTGAGGATATGATGATTGCCATTGCAGCTGAAAATAGAGATATTGAGGGTTTTTCTAGTTCCACTATTGACGAGATCACTATAGCTTCTGATGGTGCATCCATCAACCATGTGAATGGTGATGAGATTATTTGGATATCAGATAGTTGTGCTATCATACATGCTACATCTCACAGAGAGTACTTCGCAAACTACATAGTATGTAACTTTGATGTTGTGAAGATGGCCAACAATGATAGGATAACCATCATTGGAAAGGAGGGTGTAAATTTTGGCAACTGTAAATGATACCAAGTTAGTACTCAAATCCATGAGGCATGTTGAGGCGCTTCGACTCAACATATTTTCAGTTGGATTGCTTGCTGAAGATGGGTACTTGAGAAGATTTGGAGATGAACAGTACAAGCTCACCAAGGGTAGCATAGTAGTTGCAAACGGCAACAAAGTTTGTCTTTTGTACCATGTTTATGCTAATCTCTCTATTGTTTCTATCAATGCATTGGAAAAAGAAGACCCTTGCATTCTATACACAAGAGATGTAGGGCACATGAGTGAGAAGGGGATGAACATGTTAGTGAAGAAAATTCTTTTGAAAGGGTTGAAATGTCTGCATTTGAAGAAGTGTACATATTGCCTAGTTGGGAAGCATCACATGGTTGCTTTCAAGGGTCTACCTCCTCACAAGAAGCCAGAGTTGCCGGACTTGGTGCATTCTAATGTTTGCAAAATGTTGTTAAGACCAATTGGTGGTGCTAAGTACTTTGTCACTTTTATTGATGATTTCTCTAGGAAAGTTTGGGCTTATCCCTTGAAGTATAAAGATCAAGTGCTAGGTGTGTTCAAGCAGTTCCAAACCTTAGTTGAGAGAGAAACTGAGAAGATGATCAAGTGCATTCAAACTGATAATAGAGGAGAATACATTGGGCCATTTGATGCATATTGCAAAGAGCAATGGATTAGACACCAATTCACAATTTTAAAGACATCACCGCTGAATGGTATTGCTGAGAGGATGAATAGGAGAATTATGGAGAGAGAGAGATGCTTGCTATCTATGAGGAATGGTGACGTCCTAAGGAGAGGGGTGAATTATGACACTTAAAAACTATTCAGTTCCAAAAACTTTCCCGGATAAACATATCTCAATTTCTATCTAAATGTGCTCTAGGTTTCTCTAGTGTGTCTACTCTACTGCTTAAGGGGATTGCAACGTACTCTAGCAAGATAAATTGCAAGTATGTAAATACGAAAACATAAATAAGGTAGAGAGACAAACTCAGCATGATATTTTTATCCCATGGTATCGATGGCATGAATGCCCCCTAGTCCACGTTGGAGCTCCATAAAGGATATGCTCCCGGTCAGCACAACTCTTCCGGTCATGGCTCTTGAGCTACTAAGTCTCCAAGACAAGGTCTCAAGCACGATGAGCTACCAAGCCATCAAGACAAGATCTCACCACTAGCCTCTCTTCCAGTTACTTACTGTCGTGATCACTTCGGAGCTTGAGCCACCAAGGCAAGGGTATCCGTATCCCCGTACACGTGTCTTGCCACCGCTCTACACCAAATCCGAGAGTCAACAAGCTTGAGCCACCAAGACCCAAAATGCCAATGAATCACAAAGACTCCAAGGCTCCGACGTACCACTCGGTACAAGCTAGAATCACTCCTTGATCCCTTCTTCAAGCTGCAGCACCTAGCTACAACTCACTCTAGACCTATAAGCACTAAACATTCTCTAATCTTGTGCTTAATTGCCTTAGATGATCACTTTAAGCACTTTGGTGGCTTGGATGTCTTCTCAAGTGTGTATAAGCTTCCTCTAGACTCCAACAGCATGCCCCCTGTCAAATGATTGAGTTGAGTGGAGGGGTATTTATAGCATCAAACCTGTCAACTAGACGTTTTCTCAACGGCTCAGAAAAGCTGTTAACACCGGATGATCCGATGAGAATAGTAGTACTAACACTGGATCATCCGGTGAGTACAAGCTCAGAAACTAGCCGTTGGAATTCCACTGAAAGCCTCTGTAGACATAGGACATTCCGATGTGCCTTCAAATCCATCACCGAACCTTCCAGTGAGTAATCTTCAGCTAGACCACACCACTTCTTTTTTGCAAGAAATGCACCGGTGCATTGATCTTCAGAGCACCGAACCTTCTAGTGGATTGTTCTTCATTCTTCAACACTTGCAGTCGTCTCTGCAAGAAATACTCCGGTGCATTGATCTTTAGAGCACCAGACCTTCCGATGGGTTGTTCTTCATTCTTCAACACTTGCAGTTGCCTTTGCGAAATGCTCTAATGCTATAATCCGGTGAGCATAAACCAAGCACCGGACCTTTCAGTGTGTTGATCTTCAATCTTCTATACCTGCATTCTTCTCTGCAAGAAATGCTCTGGTGTTACCCTGTACAGATCACCAGACTATATGGTGAGGTCCTCAGCCTTCCCTCCCTTTATCAGAAATACTCCGGTGAGTGCAACACACAGAGCACCGGACTATCCGGTGAGGCTATTAGCCTCTATGCACAATACTTCGGTGAGTGCAAATTCTATTTCACCGACTATCCGGTGAGGTCAATTCTCCTAGGACTTCTTCAATTCAATCAAACTTTGTCCCGGCTGTGATGACTTCTTGATGTATTATATCTATGAGACCTACTAACATATATTCTTAACAAATATGTTAGCCCCAATGACTATGTTGTTATTAATCACACAATCATGACCTAATAGAGCCATTTTCTCTACACTATCACATGCAAAGTTTCCTAAGAACTATTGGTTTTTTAATGACTGTAGTTTATCTTATTAATCTCTCACCATCTTATCCTTTGTAGGGAGATGTTCCTGTAACACCGCGCCTCTAATGGAAGTACGGCCCGATCTTTTGAAAGATAATGTGATATGTCGATTTATGGAGCTTCGACATTGATGATCCAAATGCTCCGACCATAACAGATCGAAAACCCTTGCGATCACTACTCTATGGTTATCAACCATGCCGAACGCGATTGATCTCACCAAGAACACTTTTCCTGCATGTGAATCAAGAACACAAACAAGAAAATAGAATATGTAATTTGAATTACTATTGCGAATATATATGACGTTCACAAAATGAGGTTCCTCAAATCAAACAAGTAGCAAAACTGCAACATGGCAGAATAATTTAAGAAAAACCCGAGTCTAAACTATGACGACTACTAACTATATGAGATGGAGATGTGAGGAGGTCGACCTAGAGTTGTGTGGTTGTGGGGAGGGTCGCACACCACCTGGGCTTGGACCTCAACACGCTTATAAGGCCCGACACGGCCTAAAACGATGGTGCAACAAATTATTTATTCGATTACGATTGATTTTTAAAGATTCTAAGGGTGGAACCAGATCTGTTGGTAAGGTCTCATCGTAAACTTTCCAACAAATACAAGAACACTTAAATTGGACTCTGTATGTGAAAGTTATGCATGTTTTATTGACATGGTGTTCGTAGACTTCGAACCGAATTTGGAGTCTGACTTGAGAATTACTTAGCGTTCGATTTGATTTGTCCTTTGAGGAGTGACACTCAGGTGATATTATGGTGCTTTTTCCATATTCCTAAGTAATAAAACATCACAAGAAGTTAGTAGCATTCTATCATTTACCAAGAAAGAATGAACAACAAGGAACGAGTTCACCTTGTGGTTTAATTATCGTGCACGTACTCTTGTAATTGACCCTTATATGTCTTAAAGGAGAAATATTAGTGTTGCATATATTTGAAGGAGTGATGTCCTCATCAGCCTCCAAAATTCGCTTACAGCCCTGCCCACCTAGGGCGGGCCCGCATACGTATAGCACATCTTTTACACTTTTATCCTCACTTCATATAAAAGGGTTAACTCAAAAGTGCTATATTTTAAACACAAATGCTTATAAGTTGGATGGAACCTATTTAAACTACCAATATGGTACTGAACTCACCACACCGAAACCAAGATCTCTCCTCGGTGCCACGACCATGCCATATCCCCCCATGGTTTGACACACATGCACTCATGCAATGAGAGTTGGCTTTGATATCATCTGTAACACTCCGCATCCAAAATCTGCTTACAACCCGGCCCACCTATGGGGCGAACCTGAATACGCATAGTACCTCTCTTACACTTTCGTTCTCGCTTCGTATAAAAGGGTTAACTTGGAGGTACTATGTTTAGAACACAAAGGCTTATAAGCTGACCCGAACGTATTTAAACTATCAAGATGGTACTAAACCCACCACACCAGAACACTTAGGTCACACAGGTCAAAACCAGAAACACTAATAGGCCAGAGCATTACAATTCCTAACAGGGTTTGTACAACAAGGACGTCTCTTATGACCACCTTAAGGTTTTTGGGTGCAAGGCCTTTGTTCATATCCTTCAAGATGAAAGGTTAAAGCTTGATGCAAAGACATGACAGTGTATCTTCCTTGGCTATGGATTGGATGAGTTTGGGTACAAACTGTTTGATCCAATTGCAAAGAAGGTTGTGAGAAGCCGTGATGCTATGTTTCTTGAAGACCAAACAATTGACGATATTGTGAAGACAAAGGTGCATGTTCCATAGCAAGAACCAATGATTGATTTAGACCTAGTTCCTGTAGCTCTAGCTCCGCAACAAGCTAAATGTGATGTTGCAGATGATTTACATGATGATGTGCATGCTCTGAAACACTAATACTTCAAGAAGGCAATGTATCCATATCAGATAGCGTATCCGATATTGATACGCATAGGATACTTGTCGGATACGTATTCAGCAAGTATCAAAAAAATATTTACATAAATTATGGATACAAAATTGGATACTTCTCCAATACTTTGGGGATACGTCCTAGCCCATTTGCGCTCTCATGACCTAACAAAGTCACCTACAGTCCCGCACACCAGCTGCTGCCCGTAGTCCCGCATGTCTCCTTCTCGCATAGCGGCCTACACGCCAACCGCCGCCCACGACGCTCTCCTAGCCCTGGCGACAGTGACTTCCTCTCTAACTCTCATCCTTTTTAGGTTAAGTGGTTAATAAAATTGGCTGGTGGTTATGATTCAAATGGAGTGGAAACAATTTTGCATGTTGTGAAGACAACAAAGCAAATTAATGTTGATATTGCATAATTTGAATTACCTTTTGTCATCTCATATGCAAATTACTGATGACTTAAATCTAGGCATATGATCTGGTTTGATAGGTCATGTTGGCAATAGTAGCCTCTGAGTGATTCAAATAATATAAACATGTACTGCAAACTTATTACTGTTTTTTTAAAAGTAAAACACATCCGCATATTGGGTTTTCTAGGAAAATAGTGTATCCCCGTATCCGTATCAGTCCGATATCGATACATGTATCAGTATTAATGATGCATAGTGTGCATGGTACAGGTGATGAGAATGCTCCCCAGCAGCATGGGATTGATGTTGAAATTAATGATTCAGATCAGCAGCCACTAGTACCAGAAGATCCATCAATAGTTCCACTCATAAGATCCAGTATAGATTGAGTTCCTTCCACCAGGTATCCCTCATATTAGTATGTGGTGTTAGTATCTGATGGTTCAAAACATGAGTGCTTTGCGGATGCAATGGAATGGGCACCCGAAGTGGATGAAGGGTATGCAAGAAGGGATGGATTCCTTGCATAAGAATCATACATATGAGTTGGTGAAGTTGCCCAAGGGCAAGGGTCTACATAATCAAGCAAGAAAAGAACACATCGAAGATACAAGGCTAGGCTTATTGTGAAAGGATTTGGTCATGGGAAAGGTGTTAACTTTGATAGATATTTTCTTTGGTGGTGAAGATGACATCAATTAGAGTGATCATTGGCTTGGCAGCTAGTCTCAGCTTGATGGTTGAGCCAATGAATATGAAGACAACCTTCCTTCATCATAATTTGGAGGAAGAAATCTACATGAAGCAGCCTGAGAAGTTTCTTGTGAAAGACAAAGACTATCTGTGCAAGCTGAAAAAGAGTCTATGACCTGAAACAAATACCAAGACAATGGTATTTCAAGTTTTATTCAGTTATGGGGGAGCAAGGCTACAAGAGGAGTAGCTCAGTCCATTGTGTGTTCTTCAGAGGTTCTCAGGTGATGATTTTATAATCTTGTTGCTCTATGTTGATGATAAATTGATTGTTGGCAAGAATGTCTCTAGGATTACAAAGCTAAAGAAAGAGTTGAGCAACTCTTTTTCCATGAAAAACTTGGGGCCAGCGAATCAAATTCCCGGGATGAGAATTGAGAGAGACAAAAGCTCCAACAAATTTTAATTGTCTAAAGAGAAGTATATTGAGAAAGTACTTTGTAAGTTCAAGATGGACAATGCAAAAAATGTCAGTTGTCCTCTTGCAACTTATTCTAAGTTAAGCACCAAGCAATGCCCTTCTACTGATGTTATGAAGAAGGAAATACAACATGTTCCTTATGCCTCAGCAGTTGAAAGAGCTTGATGTATGCTATGGTGTGTACAAGGCCTAACATTGCTCATGAGGTTAGTACTGTGAGAAGAATTATGTCAAATCTAGGAAGACCACATTGGGAAGCGTTGAAGTAGATTTTGAGGTACCTCTAGGCAGCACTAATTTGAAGCTTTGCTTTGGTTGAAATGAGCTTGTGTTGGTTGCATACACATATGCAGATATAGCCGGGGATGTTGATAGTAGGAAGTCTACTTCAGGGTACTTGATCACCTATGCAGGGGGCTATGTCATGGCAAAGCAAGTTGCAGAAATGTGTGACATTGTCTACAAATGAAGCTGAGTTCATTGAAGCGATAGTGGCAAGTAAAGAGCTATTGTGGCTGAAAAAGTTTGCTAGAGAACTTGGGTTTGATCAAGACAATTATGTGTTGTTTTGTGACAACCAGAGTGCTATTAACTTGAGTAAAATTTCAAGTTTTCACTCAAGGTAAAAGCATATTGATGTTCGTTATCATTGGATTCAAGATGTGTTGAATTCTAAGAAAATGCAACTTGAGAAAGTTCACACCGATGATAATGGTGCTGATATGTTGACCAAGGTGATGACAAGAGATAAGCTCGAGGTATGTTGCCGGCTCACTGACATTATTTCTGGAAGGTAGTGAGACACTCCGTGATGTTGGGAGGGGGAACTTGTTGGGATGAATTCCATCCACATGGAGCTAAACATCAGCCATTGCAGCTCACAAGCCCAGCTCTTTGCGAGCCGTTCAACAGTGGAGATGCCTCCTTGGAAGAGAGCAGAAAAGAAGAAAACTTCTAGCCCCCTTTGCCTCAGATGCATGCTATCATTGAGAGAGAGAGAGAGAGAGAGAGAGAGAGCAACACACACAACACATAACTTGAGAGAAGAGAGGAAGAAGAAGGAGAAGAAAATATATCTAGATTTAGTGGCTCTGGACGAATCGTCTTCAAGCTTGTGATCGGAGGCTCAAACTTGGATGGATTGGCTCCAAACTTGGTGATCTTGTTCTACACTTAGAGTACTTCGATTTGGTCAGTTATTTTGAGGATTAGATGAGAGGAGCATCAGATTTGAGAGGGGTTTTGTCAGTTCGGGTAACTGCAGTTTCAGCACAGAGCAGATTTGGTAGAAGTTTAGTTTGGGTGGTGAAATGGTGTCCAATTGAGCTGAAATTTTGATAGTCAGTACTCAGTAGGGTACTCGTGGAACTACATGCCTCCCAAATTTCATGTGTTGTGTACATGTGATTTGTGAGTTATGATCTGATAACCGAAGGGGATAGAATCAGCCTTCTCTGTTTTAGCTGAGTTAGCTACCTCTTATTAGCTCATGTTGGTGGTTGTTGTTGTTGATGTCAAGTTGTAAATTGATGAAGGTGCTATTACTATTGTAATCCTTAGAGACTCTAGAGAAGACTTCGTGTACCTATTATTGATTGTAGTGGAAAGTTGGAGTGAGCCGATTGGTCTCGTGGTTTTTTAATCGTCACCTTGAGGAGATTTTTCTACTTAAATCGTTGTGTCAATTATGCATGTGATTGTTATTATTCGATTACTTCTCTATTGGTTGAAGGTCTCCTTATTTTTTATCACAAGATAAGAGGTTAATTGGTGCATTGCCGCTACCTTTTTATTATAACATGTAGGTGCGGCAAATTGTAGCTACGAACCAAACACCACCTCCGCTTGTCATGCGAGTTCCAAAGCCCCCACCCGCTCTTCCACTAGACCTGTTCTTCATAGAGCAGCAGCAGCCCTGCAAGCCTAGTAGAAGCTTTTTTTACTGCCCTATCCATTGGTCAATAACAATAGCATTTCTCCTGTTCTCTAAACTACCCGCAGTCGGTCATGTTGATGACGCTTTTACTTACAAAAACAGCTTTTTACGAGAAGCAGCTTGGTCGAAGGGCAAATTAAGTCCAAGGATGCTTTGGCCCATTTTCAGCTCTGCGACAGGTTATAGACAAAAACATGAAGCTCCCTTTGCTGCTGATTCAATAAAGGAGTTTTACAACCAGGTTTACAAGATCATAGCGCACAAGCTCCAAGGTATAACGACTCGAATGGCATGGTATACAAGCACACAAACATCAGATACAGCCCATCGTTTCAGCAAGTACTGCACGCATACAAAGACAAGTTCGTTTTGTCGCAAGATCAAAATTCACGCCCACGCATTGGAAAAACAAAAGAAAGGAAAAAAAAAGTAATCAGCTATGACACTACCTTCTTTTTCTTGGCAGAATTGCAGTACACCACTTCGAGTCGTCACAGGATTTCTTCAGAAAGCGTGAGCCACATCGCTAACCATCAAAACATCTCTCATGCAACCCAGACACCATATATGCACACGAGCACCGACCCTAGACTTTAAACCAGTGTAACACATAACTCGTGAGATTGCATCCCTACACAAATCCTAGCATATATATGTTATAAACATAGCATGACAACAAGCTGAGTAACAAGGGGTTATAACTACACCCTAGGTTGACCCAAAAGTTACGCTTCTAGCAGTAACACTGGATTTTTACAAGGTGGATTAGCACAACTACAAAAGCCAGCCCTACATCATATATATACTTCTAGAAGGTTGGATCAGAGGATCAGCAAAGCATCTAGGCTTCAAGGCCGCCTAAGCTGCTGACTCACAGCATAGCCTACTGGTAATCTAGCTCCAGGAGCCCCATGTTGGTTTGGCCTGGATGACACTGCAGCCATCCGGGCAGCAATTATCGCAATCCGCTCCATCAGAAGCTTCTTCCGGATTTTTTTGGTTAATTCTCTCGCTCGCAAAACCAAATGTTCAAGTTCAGCGAAAAACGACATTTTAGCTTCCACCTTCTGAAACTGCATGAGATAGGATGTCAGTTAGCAGAGGCAGCACAGGGGTAAGAAATGAACTAGGGATGTGGGTGGTCACATTTTCGCCCCTGCCCCCTTCCAGTTCTCCATAGAAAAAAAAATCAAAATTTTAAAATTATAAAAGGATTTTTTTCTGAAATTTTCTGCTACCAAAGTTAACCGAAAATCAAACTGTGCTCTGAAAATTTGTTGAAAATGAAGTTTTATTCCCTGACCATATAGATACAAGCGATAGATGAGCGTGTAGTAGTAACATCAATACATCTTACAATCATCGGCACATGAATTACCTGCTTTTTGATTACAAGTGCAGCTAGTCGTCGAATATGATCCTCCTCCTGCTCCACGAGGAGCTTAGCTTTCACCGCAGCTGCTGAAATGGCAGTACCTGCCGCTCGCTGTAGCCTTATGATGGAACCACCGTCGGCAGCAATGTTCTTATTGCTGTTAGGTTCTGTCACATATGAGCCAAATTATTTCTTCGTCACGGAAACTATGCTGCAAACTGTGTACCCCGAGGAAAGGGTGAGAAAGCTAAGCTGCATTTACAGGTAACTTTCGTAACGTATTTTATTGTTCAAATACTAAGGAATTGCAATTACTTACCCACTCTCCTTCATAATATAGGCCCCTCGCGCAGCACAAGTAAAACTTTGTAAGTATTGACGATCAATTATTGCAACCATATAAAGGCTCTTTTCACATAAAAATAAAACCATTTTGTAGTCACTAGTAATCTATCGCAAAGTTAAGACCATGTTTATAGGAGCAGGCTGTATACCATGAAACGGAGGGAGTAATACACACCAGCTGCAACGAATTAGAAAAATGGGAGCAGAAAAATTATCTTCTCTTCAACTTGATTTATTTTTGTATCCTATATTTTGGATAATCACACCTTCCCATAAACAACAATCAGAACTGGCCAGTTTTCCTAATCCTGGTTGGGTCCAGGAAATTTGATGATTGGTCAATAGCTCCAGTTGCAGGAGTTTGAACCCTGGAACTGAAGAAGATTCCTCAATCAATGAAAATTTTAATGTATAATAAGGTTGAATGAAGTACCTTCAGTATTGCTAGTTTCTGTTTGGTTGGACTCGTGGTGTTGTACGCTAGACGAGGCCGCATGTTCAATCTTCTTTGTCTCTACCTTTCCTTGTGAAGGTGAAACATCAGCTGGTAATTCTTCAGAACTCAGTTTGTCCCCTTCTACTCGTTCCGGGCCAGTAGTGTCCTCTGTACTTGCTGCACTGGCTTCTTGGGACGCTATGGAACTAGGTTCATTTGTATTATTTGAAGTAACAGAATGTGAAATGGAATCACACTCATCTCTCATCTTATCAGATGCACTACTATTCTCTACCATATCAGTTGGATTATCAAAATCCTTAGTACTGTTGGTGTTGGCCTCCACTTGGGGAATTTCAACACATGATCCCTTTGTGTTCGATAATTCCTGGTGCTCTTTCTGTGAAGTGAATGAAGCATTCAGCTTTCTCAAAGTTAAAGCACTATCTTCCTTCTTATTGCTGTCTTTATCAGTACCATTTGCATTTGGAGTCGCATCATTGTCTTTTTGGTGCTCACCACCTGTGCTTGCAGGGCTACAAGTTCCAATTAAAAAAAATGAAATTTTGCAATTGCACCTCTGTACTGAACAAGAGTCCTAGGACGAGCTATGTTACCTGACACTGAAAGTTAGATTTTTGAGGTCACTTGGTGGATCTGGAAGAATAAAACAGTGCCTAGTTGCCAGTAGAAGGGCAGGAGATATCTCTGATATAGCTCTCAATGAACTACAACATGAAGTAACAGCATCGTCATGTTCCACAAGACCAGCCAAAAATGCTGCCTGCAGTTATTTATCCAAACATTTAAAAACATTCTTGTTTTGTAAGTAAAGAAAATAGAAAAGAAGAAAAAAAATCAAAAGCGTCTACTCACTAGTGCCATCACAGGGTTTCCTGCTTCAGCAAATGAACCCATGTCTTCTTTCTCCAGAAAGTGACCAACAGCTTCAAAAGCAGATCCCAGGACATCAATAACAAAGTTGGAAGCATGTTCCCCATTTCCAGGGTCAGAACCTGACGATTTGTTTGAATTATCAACAATGCAAGATGCAACTAGATCATTAGCATCTGAATTCTTGGTATCTTTTTTTGCAGAAACATTTTTATCGGATAATTTTGTTCCTGTTTCTGTAGAATCAGCATTTGTTGTCTTGGAAGTTTTTTCATCAGTGTTTTCTTTTCCTCCTGCATTGTCTTCTACTACCATTTTCTCAGGTACATCAAAAGTGCCCTTTTCTGCTGAAGCCTGTTCTGTGATCTTCTCAGATGTTAGATTGAAATCTCCACCATCTAGAAAGCAGTCCAGAATTGGCATTTGGAGGAAGTATAGCATGCACTGTGCTTTGGTTTTTGTTGCAACATGCTCAGCAATGTCATCCCATTTATTTGCTTTAAAAATTTCTAATGCTTCCAAAAGAAGCAATGTCTCCTGGTCAGTCCAGCTAGTACCACCAGAGCCTGGAACTTTCGCAGATTCCATAAGGATGAAATCAGCTTGTGACATGCCTTCATCAAACTTCCCTTCATTGTAGCAATCAGAACACAAATCAAAGTCTGCCTGGAAAGAATTAAGAATAAACAATTAGCATTAGACGCCCAAATGAATTACAGTACCATCAGAGTTCAGGAATGATGATTTAATACTTTTGGCGACAAGGTGAAAGGCACCACAATAACATGATGATACCACTTAGCATGGGTTGGAGTCATCTAGAATATGCCACACCATAACAACTTATTAACTGGAAATAATCACACTACATATGAGGTGAAGCTACCTCATACAAGGAGTTTGGCAGATTTTTTTTTTTTGGGGGGGGGGGGGGGGTTACAACGATCTAACATTCATCCTTCATTCATAATACACAAGATAACGTATGGTCCTCACTCAGTTGCAGCTCTGCATAAGCATATAATTTATGTGAGACTAAAAAATATCATTTCTCAATAAAAAAGATAAGGAGTTGCATAAATTGACAGAAGTTACTCAGCTGCAGCTCTGCATAAGCATAATTACTCAATACAACATAATGATATTTGAATCGGCCAACTATGTTTGCTACGTACAATGTTGTAAAAGCATTAGGCGCTAGGCAGGCAGGGGGTGGCAGCTCACACCTAATCACCAACTAGGAGGCCTAGATGGCCATGAGGCGCAGCAGGAGGGTGGAGCCTAGTGCTTAGAAGCTGCCTAGGCAGGCTAGGTGGCCCATTTCTGAAACAGTGGCTACATAAGTAAACGCATAGAAAGAAAGAGATGCAACGAAACAAAAACCATCGAAAGTTGGAACTTGATTTCCTTGCTCCAGTGCATGAAGCGATTCCTACTGGTGATGTATGCTAGATTGGAGCTGAGTTAGGCAGTTTTTGCATCCTTATGTTAATCCAATAGCACAAAATGCGGACCATGCACACTATATATGTCATGGCCGGCTGGTTGTATGGGCCCGAAGAACAGCACGGCAGGAACAGCAGATCCATTCCTTATCAGTTAGTTTGTTTAGTTTGATTTGTCAGTTCGATTCAAATAATTAGCTATTAGCTAAATATCTTATCTAGTAGTCGGTTAGTTCAATATTGTTAGGGACTCCTCTGTACATATATGAGGAGGTCGTCAGCCATGAGGAAGAAAGAAATATCAAGTATCTAGCCCAACCCTTTACATCTATCGCACACAACCCTCTCTAGCCAGCTCTGTTTCCCTCTTTCCTTGTTGTCCTGCATCCTCTAATCTATAGTTGTCCTTTCTCCCAAGCTCATAACAATATACAACACACATTTCAGTACTTGACACAATCAATTCTGAAACATTTGTAGATAAAACGATAAATAGAACAGCACAGTGATGCAACTCCTGTTAGAGCAATGAAATAGAATCATCTAACCTGAGTTCTGCAATGGTAGCGCTTTCTTGAGCAATCAATTGAGCAGGAGTTGCAATGATACTCAACAGAAGACTCAGCTGCAGTGATCGCATCTTCAACTAGGGTAGGCTCAAAAAGCAAGCTAGCAACCTGAGCTGGAGATACGGCATCTACTTTATTGGGAACAGGTACCAGATATGACTGAACTGTTTCAAACTGAAATAACTTCTCAACCAGAGAAGTTTTCTCCTCTGTATCAACATTGCTTTTGCTCTCAACCAGCTTGCATTCCTGTCCAACTGGTGGAAAAGGGTGGAAATTGACCAAGCCCCAGTGGGCCAAGAACTCCAAGACTTCAACGCGAGCATCCATCTCGCCAATTGACAACTCAGACAAATCATTGGACTCCAAATGCATTTGAGGATTAAAGTGAAATTTATTCATGATAAAATTTCTAATTCCCAAGTATATATTGGGTGTCCGCCTCTCTGATTTTCCATCAAAAAATGTAGCCAATGTTTGTTTCTCAATTGGGTGAATCTCCTTCCACGAAAACCATCCTTTAAGGAATAGGAATAAGTAAAGACGACAAACAATAATACAGTACAGTACACAGGTGCAATTTTATGCATTGTAGCTCCAGCATGCAAGGGTATCTGCTGCATTTTAGTGCTAAAAAGGGCTTGCTTATTATGCATTGTAGCTCCAGAATGTTTCAGACATCATCAAACAATCACAATTCAACATAGACGGTAAGTTCAAATTAAGAATCACATACTGCAATTAACAAGAAATATCGCTGCATTCTCATGGCAAAGATTAAACTGTTTCTGCTCTGTATGTTATAACAATAACTATTCCCTTGAACTAGATATGCTAAACATTTGTTAAACAACTAAAATCTATAAAGTGATATTGGTAACTCTGCTGGATTTTGAATAGAAGTACCATCAAAAAAAAAAAAAAATGCCTATTGTGCATTTACCGGATAACAAAGTGGTATAAACTTACAGAAAAAGAAACATAGATGATTGTCCAGGTTTATAAAATGGAAAGATGGTTGTAGGAAATGGTGTGGGAGAGAAACGATTTGCATTGCCATTGTACTTCCATTGCGGATAGCATCTTGAAGCGATCTAGAGGGTGCAATATATATGTAGGCCCAACTACGTTTTGCCAAGTGTTCCAATAGTAAAATTTGGCAGAGACAAATCCTAGCTTAAATAAAATGTTACCACTTTGCTTCTGTTACTGGGCTCAAAAGAAAAACAAAAGAACAAACTTCTTTCAGCTGACATGGACGAGCACTCTTTCAGGAGAAGCCTTGTACATTAAGTGGAATGAAGGACAAACTCTTTCCAATGCTCCATGTAGTCACCATAATTAGAGGAAAAGAAACATGCGTTCTTTCCTAAGTGCACACGACATAGCAAACGAACAAGAATTACCCTCATAAACAGTTTTCCTGGTTGTGAGCTATATTTCTGCCTGAAACAGCAAATTCCTCGAGGACAGAACTAATTTGGAAAACTTGATAGATACTGATACAGGTTGGAACAAGCCAGAATTGGAAAATCGTGGCTGAGTTTTGGAGCAATTGTATTCTTGTATATATGAAGAGCGATAGCCTAATAGTTGTGTAATCCAAAAGTAGTGCTAGGCAGGCTACGAGAAGATAAAAAAGAAAAAGAAACAAGGGCATAAGTGTAGCAAAGACTCCCTCCAGTCACAAAAGAGTGTTGTTATGAACCTTGACGTGGTCACCAATACACTACTTTGACCACTAATTTCTAGTGTAACATATATGCGAAATACAGGAAAGTTGTAATATTATGAAACTACTTATCAAGACAAATCTAGTTATACCATTTTCAAAAGTTTATGGTCAAAGTTTAAACGTGTTGACAACACGCAACCCAAAACAACACTCTTTTGTGATTGGAGGGAGTAATACGCAGCAAATAAACTAGGCTAAAAAGGACATTCTGCAATTAACTCCAAATAACAATTTCAACATGACAATGCATGGGTGCAGCACTGCACCATACTAACAGTCCACGGAAGTGGCAATATTCACAAAACAGCTCTCAAAAGATAAGTATGAACTGCTAGATATCTGCATCCTAGTCAATTGATAGAAGTGTCCTCTGTACTTTGAGAACTAGAGTTACTCATGTGCTTCTTTTATCAACTTGTAACTAGAAACTTCAGCTTTGCATTGTGACATGTTCTGGAGAGCAGCTAATAGTCGTTACCTTTGTACCTTGTAAGTCATTACCTGCTGTTGTTCATTTAAGAATAAATGTATTGCAGTTCATACTTTATCTTTTAAGAGCTATTTTTTGTGTGAATATTGTAACTTCCGTAAGCTAGCTGTATGATGCAAATGCAATACATGCATGTCAAAATCATTCATTTGGAATTAAATTGCAGCGTGTCAATTTTGGCCTAATTTAAATTGAGGGGAAAAGGGGCATAAGTGAGCATTCAGATAAACGATGGCATGGGACGAAATTAGCTAGTAGCAGTTGCATCGCAGCTAGATACTGGAACTAAAAGTGCTTCCTTGCAAGCATTTCAACAAACAGGAAAAGAAGAAGAAAACCATAGGATTTCCCTACCAAGAAGTCACATTGACGAAACAGACAAAGAAGGGTATACCATTTCACTACTGTTAGGATGCGGCGCTTACCGGCGAAGGTGGGGACGACGTGGACGCCGGCGCCGCGGGACAGGACGGCCTCGATCTCCTGCTCCCCCGATGGCCGCGCCGGCGCCGCCGCAGCGCAATCAGGAGGAGGAGGCGGCTTCACGGAGCGCCGCGGCGCTTTCTCGCGCGCGGGCTTGCGGCGCGACTTGCGGGTGGGCGGCCGGCTGAGCGGTGGCGGGAGGTCGACGACAGGGTTGCGGTCCCGGGCCTGCCGCTTCGGCGGCGGGGACGCCGAGGCAAGCGCGGATGCCTCCTTCTTCGCCTTGCGCTTGGGCGGGGTGGCGTCGGGCGGCGAGGGTTTGGGCTCCATGTCCATGGCGAAGAAGGCGAAGCCAAAGTTGACTCGAGTGATTGATTGCAAGGAGTCGTCTGGCGGAGACTCTTGCGTTCGTTTAGCAGGGCACTCTCGTTCCTCTGACATGTGGGGCCCGACTACCAGTGACCTCTCTCCATTTTTTTTTGTTGAGATACCTCTTCGTTTATTAGGTCATTTTCCACATATTCATGCTTTTGGTACCAATACTAAAAGGGGCAGTGATAAGAGATTACCAATGTTATTAACGATTTCACCGGATACACAGTACTCCCTTCGATTATAAACATATATTATGTTAGATAAGACATAGTCTCCGATGTATAACTTTAACAACTATTTTTTATTAAAATATATTTATAAAATATTTTGAATTTATGATGTTATGAAAGATTTTAGACCAGACAAATTTATACATATAATTTTAAGATTTTTAAATTAGATATTTTTAAAGCTATTATTAATTAAAATTATAAAAGTTTAACTATATGTACTTATAACCGGAATACAATCTGTCGCCACTGACACGGGTGGAACAGACAATATTCCAGACTACCATTGGTGGGCTAGTGTGGTATGGATGGTGAAGAGGCAAAAAAGAAAGGGAATTTTGCTAAATGGCAATAGTTGTGTGGCAATAGGGCGTTCAAATGGGGTGTGTTTGGTTAATCTTGCTCTTATGGATCGTATATATAGGTCGAGAGAAAACAGACTAAGTGAAATTATATTTATTAAAAGGAAGAGTATTTTGTTGGTTATATTTGTTTGGATAGTTTGAATCGAGTTTCTGTTTGGTTAATTGAATATGAGGCTGCATAAACAGATGTAATAATTGATATTATGATTAATTATTCGCATGAAGATGATTTTGTAACACTGACAGATGAACTCCGTCTGTATAAATGGATGTAAGAGTCTGTATCTGTTGAACTAGGCTACAGAGTAAAACTCACTCCTAGACCAAAATAATACCGTATATTTACACTCGCTAATTTAAATTATAACAATAAATACAGATAACTAAATACACTTCTGTTTAAAATAACATGTATCCACGGTTTAGGATGGGGCAAATTCTCGGAACCAAACACACCCATGTTTGGTGCACTTAACTAGTTTGACACGGTTATATGATAACAAATCATGGCGCCGACAAACTTGCCACTACGAAGCAATGGCAGCTTGCTTTGTATCAAAGCATTTACTCCTTGTTCATGAAATGCAGGTACACACAATTAATTTCTGAATTCACCGTTAATCACTGCTCGTAAAAGTAAAAAAGAAAAGGTAAAAAGAGCTAAATAATTGACCAACCGGCTAGGCTGACAAGCGGTGGTATTCAGGGCAGGTAGTGCGTGAGCGCGTACGCGATGGTGGATCCGTAGAAGAGCAAGCCGCCGACGACGAGCGCGGCGAGCACCAAGGTTGCGCCGACGGCGATCGGGATGCCGCAGGAGACGAGTCCGAACTTGAGCTGGATGGCGTCCACCATGGACAGCAGCAGGAAGAAGGTGCCCATGATGGAGCACCCGGCAGCCAGCAGCATCATCGGCTGCGCGAACCTCAGCACGGCGCGTCGCCGCTCCCTCGGCCCCGCGGCGCGCCACGCCGGCATCTCCTCGCAGTCGTCGGACGGCGGGGGCTTCTGCTCGCCCTCGCTGTAATAGTCGTCAGCGGCCAGGAGCGTGACGGCCAGCTTCATCCCTTGCGCCACCAGGCTGGAGAGGAGGTAGAAGCCGAAGGAGATGATCTCAAAGAGGAAGAAGTTGCGCGCGATGTCGTCACCGGCGACGCAGCTGGGCGGGATGGAGGAGGACGGCGTGATGGTGCCCGTGATGCCGATGAAGACGGCCACCGTGAAGAAGGTGTTGGCGGACACGATGCCCTCCAGCGCCTTCACGCTCACGTCCGGGTTACGGCGGCGCAGCGTCGGCATTATTCCGGCGGCCGGCACCCTTCTCTGATTTCTGCGCTGTCCTGTGCTGGGTGGAGAAGAGAGTAGCAGTGTGGCCTACTACCACTCGTGAGTGAGTGAGTGAGGCTGACAAGTTTTGGCAATGATAGCGAAGGTGTTGAGGAATAATTATTTTCTGAGGTGGTTCAACTACTCTGATTTAATTAAAGGTGTTGGTACAATACCAAGGGCCTGTTTTGGATAGGGTGGATTTATATCCATATTCTTCGAATTTAGTACACGGTTGAACTAAGGCCAGGCTAGCTTATGCTGTCTATTGTTACTTAAAAGTAAAAGTTGAATTAAACAATTCGTTAATTAAATGATTTTTTAAAGTAAAAACTGTTATTATTATGAGAAGGTTAGATGAGCTTTTGTAGCTTCTAAGTGATGATATTCTAAGAGATATTATATTATACATTCCATTCATATCAAAAATCAATTTAAAAGCATCTTTCCAACAACAGTTTTTGGAGAAGTCTTAGCCCAACCAAATAAATTCTAATCCTAACATTTATAGAGAAATTATAAATTCAATCGGAATGGAACCAATACTGATAGACAAATTATTCAAATACGGTGAAGCTCGCAACAAACCAAACCATTGGCTGTGAAAGTCAAACTCATCTACCACAATGTGGCAAATTGGCGGGTGGGTAATTCAACTATCACGATGAATCGAACAACTGTGTGTGAAAGCTAAACTCTCTGTAGTTCGATTAATTGGAAGTTATTCTAGCTAGAACAGTAAACTTCCCCGGTTGATGATGGATGCCAAAATTATTGTTTGCATTCCCTAATATTATTGAATGTAATCACTGGATCAAACCAGAAGGTGAAAACTACAAGTTTTTCTGAGACAATAATTACGACACGTTAGACTAACTTCGATCAATCACACTCCTACTCCAAATAATTAAAATAGTCTACATGCCTCCGCACGTATATATACATATATATACACTCCCTCCTTTTTTTTACAGAGCGTATTAGGAGTTGGAAAAAAAAATCACATTTTGTTAGTTTTGACGAACAATTAGTATATAAAAGTTATATTAATAGATTTGTATTTTATAGGTCTTTTAATACACTATTAATTTTTTAATAATTGTTAATATATTGTAAGAGAAATTAATGGTCACGGTATATTTTTGAAGACTTTTTTAATTTCTAATATGTCTTATAAAAAGAAAAGGAAATAAGGGGAGTATATATAATTAGTATGTCCAATACTTGATCCATACTTAAAGCTTCACGGAACGTGCTAGACTAGCTTTGGGGGTCGGCAAACCTGAAAGGCATCCGTTCACTCATTGAGGACGATGCATGCATATATTTTCGAGATCATCGATCTGATGATAGCTGCGTGCCAACCACCGGTTGTTGCTTCGTTTCAATTGCTATATTTTCGAGATCATCAAGTCGCTTGTCCATGGCTGATTGATTGTCCAATAGCTACAAACTGCAGCCACTAGAGTACTGGTACTGTTATTCCTTTTGGAGCCATGCATATATACAGGTGGCAAGGGAACCACACTAGTTAGAATCAATAACAGAGCATTGCAACCTTAAAACAAATTAAACGAATGGAAAATCCTACTTTTACACATGGCGCCCACCAACAGACATGCATTCTTGCAACAACCTTGCATGTTGATTGTGTGTTAGCAATTGAAAGGTTTCATGATACATTAGGTAAGGTGCTTCTTGTCCATGTCTGCATGTAAGTAGAAATTTTTGTATATTTTTTTTAAAGTGTAGCATTACTCGTTACATTTACATGCAAGTTTCTTGGACCACGTGATATATATATATATATATATATATATATATATATATAATTTCTATTCAAATTCGAGTTACTATTCGCTAATAAGATACTATTCAAATTTGAGTAATGACAAGTAACATTTATCTTAAGTGCGAGACGGTGTAAGGATATAGAATTAACTCGTCCTCTAGAATTATTATTCAGATATTATTTTGTGTAAACAGTAAAGAGTTGATTTAATATTATTAAAACACTATTTTGAATAGTAACAATAATAAAAAAATATGCAATATTGAAAGTGACCTTATTTTTATTCAGTGGTATTTAGTGATGCTATTCAGGATATATATATATATATATATATATATATATATATATAATATTTGCAAAATTACATGTCTGTTTGGACATTTTGCAAGATTAGGTTATCGTTGTTAGTTCACCGGATGAGAGTAGGTCTCGTCCTATGAACGGGTGATATCTTATAGGTCTTACGGTCAAATCGACCTGATTTTAATAATGGTGATGACCTGGCAGCCACATGTACGTGTCACCCGTTTATCGGGCGAGATCTTACTCTCGCCTAGTGAACAGGCATGTAGCGAAAATGGCCTATTAGGTCATGACTGTGATTTTTGGTGATAATGACAATATAGTCAATGAGACTAACATGTTTATCAATAATATATGTTAGTAGGTCTCACGGATGCAATACTTGAAAAACCACCGCAGTCGGGACAAAGTTAGACTGAATTGGAGAAGTTATAAGAAGATTTGTCTCACCGGATGGTTCGGTGCTCTAGGTATTTGAACTCACCGGAGTATATTTGTCAAATGGGAGAGAGGCCTGAAGACTTCACCAGAAGGTCCGGTGTTTGAGAAGAGTGCTCACCGGAGCAATTCTTCCAGAGAAGGTGCTGTGCTGAAGAATGAAGGTTAAGCCTCACTAGATAGTCCAGTAATCAAGGGGAGCTACACCGGAGCATTTTCAGAGAAAAGAAGAGAATGCTCAACCCACCGGATGGTCCAGTGTTGAGAAGGATGAATGCACCGGAGCATTATCACCAGAGAAGGATGCAGCCGCTGAAGATCGAAGGTTCAACCATCGGATGGTCCAATGTGAATGGAATGAACACCAGATAATACACCAGACAAAAAACAGTGCAAAAAAGCAGAACAAAGTTCAACGCAACGGATGGTCTAGTGATGAAGATTGTGCACACCGGAGCATTATTTCTAGAGAGGGTTGTATTGGCTCGGTTGGCTGAAGGCAACTCACAGGATAGTCTAGTGATGAAGTGATGTACGCCGGGTGCATACACTAGAGCAATATACACAGAGAAGAAGGAAATGCTCGGATGATTCAGGATAACTCACTGGATAGTCCGATGATAGAGATGAAGTATACATCGAAGTGTCTGGTGTTCACAGAGGTTTGAGTGGGGTTCCAATGGCTAGTTTGTGAGAGTGTACTCGCTGGATGATCTGGTATTAGTATTATTGTTCTCACCATATTATCCGCTGTTAACAATTTTTAGAGTTATTAGGTTAATGGCTAGTGCGCGAGTTTGAGGCTATAAATACCCATCCACTCGACCATTTGAAGGTGCTAGAGTCTAGAGAAGTTCATGTACACCTGAGAAGACATCCAAGCCACTAAAATGCTTAAAGTGATTGTCCAAGGCGATTAAGCACAAGATTAGTGAGTGATCAGTGCTTATAGGTCTAGAGAGAGTGTTGCTAGGTAATTGCTTCCTAGAGAGTGAATCAAGAAGTGATCCAACCTTGTACCAAGTGGTACATTGACATCTTGGAGTCTTGGTGACTCGTCAGCAAGCTTATTGACCCTTCGACTTGGTGTGGAGCGGCGGCAAGACGATTGTGTGGGGACGCAGAGACCCTTGCCTTGGTGGCTTAAGCTCCGAAGTGATCACGACGGTAAGGAACCGGAAGAGAGGCTAGTGTTGAGACCTTGCCTTGTTGGTTTGGTGGCTTATCCAGGTGGATGCATTGTCTTTGTAACTTGGTAGCTCAAGAGCCGTGGTTGCGTGCCGATCGGGAGCATATTTTTTGTGGAGCTCCAACATGGACTAGGGGTGGCATTCACTACTACACAAAACGTCATCATAGGCGGGTGGTAACACCTTTTCACAAACGTATAGCGCACCTGCCTGGGATCGAAGGCCTATAGAAATGAACGATTTCCATAGGCGCAAAACAGACCGCCTGTGGAAATCCATTTTCACAGGCGGTTGGCTTAAGGAACCGCTTGTGAAAATGGATTTCCATAGGCGGTTGGCTTAGAAATGGATTTCCACAGGTGGCCCACTTTAGCTGCCGCCTATAGATATAAAGATTTCCACAGGCGGTTCCGTAAGAGAACCGCCTGTGGTATGTATTTCTTTTAAAAAAATAATGAGCATATATTTTATTCCCTCCAGATTTCACACAGTTCAATACAGATTTCAACATCATAAATTTCAACATCATCAAAGATTTCACAAAATTCAATATTTAAAACAAGTACAATAATATTCACAACATCACAAGCCTATATTGCTAAGAGTCTTTCCTCCCCTACTCATAAAGCCTCGGATGGCTAGCTAATTCGCCTCCGTGATCAAAGAATCTGCCACTCTTGTGGATGACTTCATGCATAATAAATCGGCACATGTCACGTTGGACGTTTTGGATATCTTTGTCTGTGAGAGATTGGTTGGTACATTGGATCATCCGTGCCTGGAATGAAACACAACTAAAAGAGTTAAAACACTATTGACAACGGAAACATAACCAAATAAGAATATACAGGCGTAATGATGACTTACGTCCTCAGGGTTCGTTGTGTACCTCCCGTTTACCCTAAGAAATTGGCAAACATAGTATCCACAATGAACGCTATTGACACCTTGCTTGTGGCACTACAAATAGAAACGTAACGTATTCGTTAGCTCAATAAGACTCTTCATCATAAATAGTGAGATTCAAGCATTAGAAGTGTGTTATTACCGGAAAGTGTGTACGGACCGTCATCGCATCCGGCCTGTCTGTATCGTGTATCCCACCTTTCGTTACGTACCACTTGAAGACCCTATTCGAATACCAATAAGTAATTATCAATTCATAAATGATTTATATGAATTTTATGTATGGAGATTTCCTTTACGTCTGTATAACATCAATGAAATCTTGGTAGGACTTTTGTTGAAGATCGGCTGAGTCTAGGACCACAATTTTGCTCGACTTCGGCATCAACATTATAGAGATATAGTGGTCGCTACATGAATACTTATGTTAGATTCTTGATCGATCAATTAAGTTGAATAATTATGTTAGGTTCATGACGTATCACACTTACTTAAAGTTGTAGGGAGCCAAGATGTAGTCCTTGTCCTGCATTTCTAGCATAGCTCTTCCTATATAGGTTGACATTTCAAGCCTGCGTGTTTTGGTCATTTCTCTTATGACCCTTGATTTCTCCTTATTACTCTTCCCCTTAATCTTGGGGTCATTAGTCCTCAAGTTCACGGCCATGTTAGGCTAGGAAATTCATTACGGATTAATGAATCCGACGGGTGCCTTCAACTTTTCTGCATCATTAAATTGCATCCTACAGAACAAGTCACTAGTCATTAGCTTCTATAGCATACATTGGTAGATATATGAACGTAAAGGTAGATTGTAGGCACTTACAGGCACCACGTGCTTATGAGATTGATGTTGAGTTTGTCGTGGCGGAACAAAGCATGCATGTCTTCAAAATCCACCATGAGATAGGAGTCTCCACTTAGATAAACGTTAGCGGGGACAGAAGCAGTTATTATGGAGAACCCCACGTGACGTGCCCTCATGTACCATTCGTGGAATTTCCTCATCTCCCATGGACCTTCTTGGAGTTGAAACGATGGCAGAAATGGCTTGCCATGCTCATATTTCTCAGGAACATCCAGTGTAGGCAAGAAATCCATCTGAGAGGTACTTAATGTTTTGCCCATCTCTTTCGCGAGATCGCCCTTCGCTGATTCCTGAGCAGATGATGCCTTTCCTTTTGATGAGGTTAGAAGCCACCTCTTCACCAGATCAGGTAGAGTCTTTTCGTAGGGGGTAACCATGACAGGAACTCTCCGATGCTCAGGTGAATGTGGTGGAGGCACATACGGAGGTGCCTGAGTCACAGACGATGAAGCATGATGTGAAGATGCCTGAGGAAGAGATATTGGGCGCGGGGGCGAAGGTGCATGAGGCGGAGAGGCTTGGCCCTGGGGTGGAGGTGCCTGAGGTGGAGAGGCTCGGCTCTGGGGCAGAGGTGCCTGAGGCAGAGATGCCGGGCACGGGGGCGGCCGTGACGCTGGCGATTGTAACTTCTAACGGCTGAAGATGATATCCCGTCTGGGCCACAGAATGAAGTTGCCAACAGCCTCATTGAGAAGCTCGATACCCTCAGGTGTGTTGATGTCTAGCTTGTACTTCATGAAAAACGACTATACTGAGTCCACTTGTACCCTGGTGTAACCGGCTGGAATGTCTTGATTGTGAAAAATACGGCCTGGAATGGCTTGGCCTGTGGCAGCCTTGATAGTGAAGTCTCCCTTGCCGACCGGAACATGTAGCATGTAGTGTGTAGCCTCTGTGATATCATCCACAGGATATCTCTAGTTATCGGCCTACTTGGACCCGAAGCTGCTCCGAAAGCTTGGGCTGGTTGGTTGCTCTATCAGCATTAATGCCGCCCTTTCCTTCTCCTTTTCATTCCACATCTTCATGAATTGGACCTTGACATGTTCTTGTATCTGTTCCTCTAGGGTCTTCTTATATCTATTATGGGTCTTGTACTGGCCCGCGGCGTTTGGGATCCACGCTTCCAGGCCACTTTTGATGCGATGCCTTGAGTGCGACCCGGGTGTTCCTTGTTCCCCAGAGCCTTGGTAAGCAGGTCATTCTCCCTGTCGGGCTCTAGAGACCCTTTGTTAGCAATACCTTGAATGGTCTGGGTCACCTCCATGGTCTCGGGGCTATTGAAGGCTAAGTTCCCAGACTCGGTTCGTTGTGACCAAGCGTAGAGCCAGTTCCTGATGAGGACATCACTTCCTCGGATACATACAATGATCCTCCATTGAACTTTCAAGGTCCAATCACAAGGGCTCGCGCACGACAATTAAATTTAGAGGTGAGCTCGTTCCTAAGCAACTCTTTATATAATTTTGAGAATAGATTACTATCTAATGATTATGTGTTGCTTAGGAATCATGGAGAGGACAAGGAGACACATAGAGGAAGGCTTGGAGGCGTGGAGGAGCAGCTAGGACGTCCAACAACAGCAGGAGGTCCAGTCCAACTCGAGTCCGAATCAGCCTCGACCTCCAGGACCAGCGAGCAGTAAAACGGACGCCCAGGACGCATCCGGACTCCGTTTTCGACGATTCACATATGGTTGGAAAGATAATTTCATAAGGAAACCAATGGCGTTGGTTTGAGGTCCAAATTCCTTCTGAGTCAACGGAAAACGTCGAAACAAGTCAGCGTCCAGAATCTGTCCCGGTGCTGCGTCACCGTTTTTGGTCCGTTGGGCCATGTATCGTGTTGGAGTCCATTAGGGACGCGTCCAGGGGTCCTTGGCCGACCCTAATCCTTTATATACAGTAGCCGCTGTCCTAATTAGGGTTGGATTTTGCTTAGATTATTCTGTCAAGAACATTTTCGCCGTTTCGTCGGTTTGTGAGACCCCAACTCGTGAGATTAATCATTCATCTGCAATTTGGTTGCATTCTTTCTTGTTCTTGCTTGTGTTCTTCGGTTCGCAGGCAAGGATTTTAGCCTTCTTGGCGAGGTCAACCGTGCAACGCCAGTTGATAACCAGAGGAGACGTGGTGCTGCGATTGCGGGGTTTCGGATCGTGTTGTTCGGAAGCCGGATCGACTTGTGTCTCGTTTCCACCAAATCGAGAGTTACCAGAACCTTTCGGAAGATCGGGAACCCTTGTTCATATTAGTTCCTGCTTCGCTCATCACAATTTTCCAAAGGGTTCGGTTTCCTAGCCCGGGCGGCCTCTTCTTCTTGCCTCCTCCACTCAGGAATTTTGGGGGCGTACCCAAACGAGCCCAGGTGATGGTGGTGCTTGTTCTTCTTCGCAAGGTGCTTGAACGATTCACCCAGTTTGATGGCCTCAGGTGTGGTCTTCTACATAACAAACTCTGCTCATTGGTCTGGCGTAATCTTTCCGTATTTATTAAATGGTACCAGGTTCTTTTTCACGAAGTCCTTATTCAGCTCATTCTTCCAGCCTTAGAAGCTCTTTCCCATAGTTTTCAATGCATTCTGTTTGGCGGCTTCCTCTGTTTCCGAGGGGAATCGGATGGTTCTCTGCAATGTTACCCACAGGAACTCCTTTGTCTCAACCGGCAGCAACCGCCAATCAGTTATAGTGATTGGGACGTACTCCTTTACAAGAAATCTGCAACTGTTGCGGAATTTGGCGCAGGCCTCACGAGGTACAACATGCTTCCCTTCAACACTGACCTGTGTTATTGTATAAATGCCGGACAACAACTTGTTTCTGCTACGCTCGCCCCTTCTTCGTTTCAGTGAAGGCCCAGAGGGACCCGAAGTTTTGGGCACAGAGGTAGCAGTGGATTGTGGTGCAGATGATCGACGCGAAGATCTTTGCACCCTCACCCTCTAGAGAAAAAAAGGAGAGTTGACATGAACAGAAGATATTCCTCCATTTAAGAAGTATAAAATGCATTGACTTAACTAAATACGTCTTTGGCGGGATCGTAGTCGTTGTCACTTTCCCGACGTCAGATCTCCCGATCGCACGGAACTGGGCTCGGGCTATGATACGAGCCCAAGCTTTTGCTGTTGTTGGAGGAGGACGGCTGATGCGGGCTTAGGCTCCTATCCGACATCCTGTTTGCATCCGCTCCATCTTGTGTCGGGGCATCCTCTATTGGGAGCGGCCTCTGTGTCGGGGCACCCTCTATTGGGAGCGGCCTCTGTGCCGGGGCACCCTCTATTGGGAGTAGCCTCTGTGCCGGGACGCCTTCTATTGGGAGCGGCCTCTTAGGCTCCATGGTACTTACTCGACAACTGGATTATTGTTACATAGAAAGATACAATAATATTACTTTAGAGGAACGAAAAGGAATCAATGTATGTGTTTTAAACTTTTTGTATAGGAAAGAAAAGGAATCAAGTGGCATTATTTTTGAGCCATACTTAATTGAACTAACTATTTTGCTTTTCTTAGTCTACATTTTTTGAAGCAAATTGTTGGTAAATTCTGATGACATTTTGACATTTCCATGTTGACTATATGAACCACCTAAAAAATAGAGATATTTCCACAGGCGGTTCACATAAGAAACCGCATGTGGAAATTAGTTTTCACAGGCGGTCCACAGCTGCACGGGGCCTCAACCACTTTCTCAGGCGGTTGGTCATACAAATCGTCTGTAGAAATAAAACCTAGGTGTCTCGAAAAATAGCTTTTGTAGTAGTGAAAAAGATATCATATAGGTAAATTAACAATGCGGACAATAAAAAGTATTTATTTTACTGATCACTTCCACTTCCATCAAATATGTGTCCTATCCATTGTACCTTTTATTGTGTTAATATGCTTATGTTTATACATGCATGTGCAACACTATATATGTTTGATAAACTCACCTTGATGCAAAGGGTTTTTTTTCGCGGCGGAGTCTACAACGATGGCTTTTCTATGTTGCACTGTTCTATCCGATTCAAAGCTTAAGGTTCTTCTATCTATGTAGGGAACAATTCGCAAAGAAGAGAAATAGCCACAAAACGAACAGCCTCTCTCTTGTCCTAATCCCACAAAATGAACCCTCATGCAACTGGTTTCCCTTTCCTCTCCCTTCCCTCATTCCGTCCCATCCTCTATTTGACCCAATCTCATCATTAACCACCACAATCACATGCCCATTTGCTCCTCTTAAACTTCTCGATTTTTTTGAGTCGGATGAATAAACATGGGAGATGACTTTACCGCATCTCCATTCCTTAACACCTTAAAGTGGGATAGGTTTTAGTTCCCATTAACTGCTACAATTTAATATATTGTCTTAAGAAAACCTAATATATTTATTTGCTCAAACCCAAAGCACATACTCAAAGAAGTACATAGGGTGGAAACTACACCCTAGAATTCTGAAGTAAATAAATACCAATGGACAAATCTGCACTGCATAAACAAAAACGGTTCTAATTAGGACTGCATAAAATCATCAAATTTGTTGCCGTTTGTTCTGGATCCAAATGTTGATCATAAATCACCTCTCTAGCTTCATAAATTGACAGGAAGCAACTAGTATACTAATATCAGTTCAAGGCCAAAACTCGAACTGCCATTGTCCAAATCAACATCTAATGACACATTCACATCACCGAGCATACCAAATAACCAAATATTTGCAGCCAAAAATCAGAGGAGTACGCCCAAAATACTCGCTGAGATGGCATTGGTTTTTATCTTGGTCAAGCACGTGGTCGCTGAGATGGCACAAATTCGTCGCCGCAACTGAGCCGCATGCACCACATTGGATTCGAACACAACCAGATCAGACCATAGCCATGGACTAACAACGGCATGATGGCCAGCATCACAACAGCACAATGGCTGGCATCACAAAGAGAGGAAGGCATCACCCGGCCGGCCGGAGCACCGGCTATTACTTCGGCTGTGGTCATCATCAGGGGGGGGGGGGGGGGTGGATGTGGTCGGAGTCGGGAGGAGCGTGGCGAGGCATCATGGGTGGAACCTCCTCGTTTGGGGCGGCGGCGTTGCGGGGAGGCGCCTCTTCGTCGCAGATGAGGAGGGCGGTGGCGGGGGGACGGCGGTGTCGGGGAGATGGCGAAGGCGGCCGGAGTCGAGGAGAGCACGTGGCCGGAGTCGGGGAGGAGCGCGGCGAGGGAACAGGGAGCCTGATGGTGCGCGGCCAAACTTCGTCAAAGAGATAGGGTTTCAGGGGCCTCGGCGGGTTATATATATATATATATATAATATTAATTTCCACAGGCGGTTGACGTAAGCAACCGTCTGTGGATTTTTTTTTATTTTTTTGGGAAAAACACCAACTTGTTAATACATGCCCTAAAGCATATTATTTACTCAATACATGCCCTTGAAATAAATTAAAGCATAATCTTACATATTGCATACAAAGTCCTTGACTGTGGATACATTTCGAGTAGAATAACGCAAAACATCAACTTGTTTGGTCAAAAGAGGCCCACAATGACATTTTCAGAAATAGTAAAGTTTTCATATGTTACATAACATCGCACTATTTTCCCTGAACTGTTTTCCCTACACCATCAAGGCGCATGTAGGGCATCATAGATCTATCTAGGGTTGCTTCTAGAAGTTTGATCTTTTCTGGATCTCTGATAGGCGGCACGTCATCGAACTGATTGTATTCTTTCTCATCCTCCACATTCTCGACTCCGACAATTCTTTGTTTTCAAGCAACAACTATGTGCTTCTTTTCATTCGTGGGGTCGATTATATAGAAAACATGTGCGACGTGATTAGCGAGTACCTACGGGTCATCTTTGTGCCCTATAAGACTGAGGTCTACAGTTGTGAATCCGTAGTTGTCCACCGCCACGCCATTTGGGGTGTTTGACCCATTTGCACCGAAAGACGAGGATCTGCAGATTCACTCCATAGTCGAGTTCCCAGATTTCATCTATGAACCCATAGTAGGTGACCTTTTCCGCTGTTGTGTCATAGGCTTCTGTTCGAACGCCGCTGTTTTGGGTCGTGCTCTTCTTGTCCTTTGCTTTAGTATAAAATATGTACCCATTAATGTCATACACTTTCCATGACGTAACTAAACTTGATGGGTAACAAGCCAACATTTTCAATTTTTTTTATCTATAGATTCACCATCTGGAAGGTTTTGGTTCTTGAACCATGTGGTGAAGCGACGCTTGTGCTCTTTCAAGATCCAATCATACGAGCGGCCTTGATTTTTTATGTGGAGCTCATCCAGGTGTTGCTCGACGTACGACGCCACCAACTGGAGTTGCTGCAAGATGGTGAAATGTTCTTCTTCCACTGCTTTGTAATCATGATCGATGAATCTTTTCTTTCCTTTGGTCCCTCTCCCAGAAAACCTCCCCTCATGTTGAGATACAGGTAAACCAATCGGATTAGAATCTTTTATGTAATCGATGCAACACTCAACAACTTCCTTGGTACTGTAGCCCTCGATCATGGAACCCTCTTGGTGAGCACGATTCCGTACATAGCCCTTGAGAATGCCCATGTACTGCTCAAACGCATACATCTGATGCAAGAATACAAGGCCGAGCGCAATTATCTCATTCACAATGTGAACCAAGAGGTGTACCATGATATCAAAAAAGGATGGAGGGAAGCACATCTCAAGTTGGCACAGAGTCTCTACCAAGTAACTATGTGGAGCACCCAGTTTTTCAGCATCGATCACCTTTTGAGCAATTGCGTTGAAGAAGTGACACAACTGTGTGATGACCACCTTTATGTATCTTGGCTTGATACCCCTGATTGCAATATGGAGCATCTGCATCATCATCACATGACAATCGTGCGACTTCATGCCAATTAGCTTCAAATCTTTCATCGAGACTAGGTTCTTAATGTTGGATGAGTAGCCAGTCGGGACTCTCACCCCACGTAAGCACTTGTACAGTGACGTTTTCTCCTCAAGTGTCAGAGAGTAGCTAGCCGGGGGAAGATAATGTTTCCCATTTGGTCTGTCTTCAGGGTGTAGCTCTGGCCTGATTTGAAAATGCACCAAGTCCTTACGTGACTTGATTCCATCCTTTGTCTTGCCCGGTATGTGCAGTAAGAGGCAAGGATGCTATCACACACATTCTTCTCAACGTGCATGACATCGATGCTGTGACGGACGTCTAAGTCCTTCCAGTAGGGCAAATACTTAAAGAAAATCGGCATCTTCTTCCACAGCATGCTGGTTGGCGTCTCACTTTTCTTCCTCTTTTTACCCTTAAGCGGCTTCCCAAAAACAACCTTGATGCTATTGACCATTTGAAACACTAGTGCCCCGCTGTGAGGTTTCGGGCCAGTATCTTCCTCGGCTATGTTGTCAAAATATTTCTTCATCTTGCGGTATCTGTGAGAGTAAGAACCGTCGGTGTCACGTGTACACTACCTTCTGTGAGTACGGAAGGTACACATACGTGGTTTCATCCAAACACACTGCATATCCTTGCTTCCTTTTACCTGTTCCGATAGAGAAAAAAGGGCGGGATAATCATTGATGGTAACGAAAATCATGGCTTTCAGTGTGAAATACTGTCGTCAGAATTCATCCCACACCCGGACCCCCTCGTGCCACAGTTTCGCCATATCTTCCATCAATGTTTCCAAAAACACATCTATATCGTTGCCAGGTTGCTTCGGTCCTTGAATAAGAATGGTCAGCATAAGGTACTTCCGCTTCATGAATAGCCATGGAGGAAGGTTGTAGATGGCCAGAACCACTTGCCAAGTGCTATGTGAGGTGCTCATGTCACCGAAAGGATTCATTTCGTCGGTACTCAACACGAACCTTACATTCCTTGGTTCTTCAGCAAACTCTGGATACATGGCATTGAACTTTCTCCATTGGCTAGCACCAGCGGGGTGTCGAAGCTTAGTTCCATCCTTCTTGCGCTTATCGAAATGCCAACGCATCAGTTCAGAGTCCCTAGGGTTCGAGTACAAATGCTGCAAGCAGGGGATCACTGGTAGGTACCACATTACCATCGCAGGACTTTTTCTCTTCTTCTCCGCGTTGGAAGAAGTGTCTTCTTCGTCACGACCAGCATTACTCTTCTTCTTCTTCGCATTGGCGGAAGCTTCTTCGTCCTCACAATCATCATTCCTCTTGTACCGACTCGCATTGCACACTGGATATCTATCCAAGGCTTCGTACTCTTTACGGTAGAGGATACAGTGGTTCGGATACGCGTGTATTTTTTGCACATCCAATGACAATGGGTAGATAATCTTCTTCGCCTGATAAGCGGTGTTGGACAAGGAGTTAGGCTTCGGAAGCATGTTTGCCAAGAGACTCAATAGATTCGAGAAACTCTTGTCGGACCATCCATTGTTGGGCTTCAACCTTAGAAGTACAAGCACTGAATGCAACACTGTAAACTCCTTATCACAGCCCTTTGATTCCTCGTACAAATGTTCCTTCGATGCCTTCTGTAACGCCTCGAAATTATCTAAACCTCTTGTGTCCCTTAAAACATACGGTTCTGCGTTGCATAGCGTTTCCTCCAGATCAAAATCAGTATCATCATCCATGATAACATTAGTGTTGCATTCGACTGCTCCCTCATCATCACCATCTACTTGATTAGTAGCGATGTCCTCATTTGGTTCGCTTGTATGTTGTTCGCTGTGATTGGACCAATTTTTGTAATCCTCAACAAAACCTCTCAAGATCAAGTGTGATTTGATTATGCTTGATTTGTCCTGCAATTTCTGGTTCTTGGAGTCAGAACATGGACAATATATTTCCTTTGTCTTCTTAGTCAAAGTGTCCTTCTTGGCGGCTTCAATAAAAGCAGAGAGTCCTTTGATGTATATTTCTCCATGTCTTGGCGCATCGTACATCCATGCTCTGTCCATCTTTAACTTCAACCACAAAATTAGATACATCAATTAATTAATTTGATAATCAAAATTAAAAAGATTTTTTTAAAAAAAGGAAAAATGGGTTTGTTATGATTATAATATGTCTATCTCAATTGAATATACATTGGAGCAAATTTATGGTTCAAAATAATGTGAATTCATTACTCTCTCTCCCTCTCCCTCTCCCTTTCCCTAGAGATCTAGATCTAGATCTAGAGAAAAAAAAATCCTCATTCATGATAAAACCTCCTAGATGCTAAAAAACATCAAATTCTAGCTACATTTTTTTATATAATATTAGAACCATGTGAATCTATACAATTGAATTAATATTGGCAACAAATTTTAGCTAATTCGAAGATCTAAATGGCAAGAACCATGAGCATCTCTAGATCACATTTAAACCCTAATTATGCCTTAAATCTAAATCTAAACATAAAAAAGGTAGCTAGGGATGAGATACCCTTACTTTAATATGTGTTTATGCATTTAATCGTGTTTATTCTCTCACCAATGCATATGATATTTGAACTAGTCTCATTGAAATACATGAAGACACAAAGGATGTGCGCAATGAGAAATATCATGTGGTTGTTACTAAGCTCAATGTCATCAAGCAACTACCCCATGAATGTGCTAATGATATGTATTCTCGTTTGAACATTCTTGTTAATGAGATCAATGAGTTAGGTTTGATGCCTGATGAGTGTTTGCCCGATCTTCCGAAGGTAATATGATAAGTCGATTGGTGGAGTTTCAACTTTGATGATCCAAAGGCTCCGACCAGAACAGATCGAGAACCCTCGCAACCACTACACCACTACTCCGTGGTTATTAACCATGCCAAGACGTGATTGACCTTGATAAGAAGGCTTTTCCTGCAAGAGAATCGAGAACACAAGCAAGAGCAAGTAGATGCAATCTGAATATTGCTAATTACCAATGAAGTGCTCAAGTTGGGGTTCAACAAACTAATAAATGGTGAAACTATCTAAAACAAAATAATCTAAGCTAAACCTGAGCCTAAACTATGATGACTACTATATATTTATAGGGGGACGTGAGGAGGTCGACCTAGGGTTGTGCAGCTGTGGAAAGAGGCGTGCACAACTTGGACTCTGACCCCGTCACGATTACAAGACCCGACAAGGTCCAAAATAGTGATGCAACACCTTATTCCTTCGACTCTGACTACACTATAAAGAATATTTGGTCGAGCATAGATCCATTGAAAATGGTTTCATCATAAGATTTTCAGCAAGTCCAAGAACGCCTCAATTGGACTCCCTATTCGAGAGTTATGCTCGTTTGATTGACATGCTGTCCTAGGACTCGACCACGACCATGATCACGACTTTGATCACGACCACGACCACGACCACGACCACGACTAGAGCCCAGCCTCGAGTCCAAGTAGACTTGGCCTTCGAGGTGTGACATCCGGGTAAGATTGTGGTGCTTTTTCTACATTCCTAAGCAATAAAATATCACAAGAATTTAGTAATAATCTATCCAAGGAAGCATAAACAACGAGAAACGAGTTCACCTGGTGGTCTAATTGTGGTACACGTGCTCTTGTAATTGCACTTTGTATGATTTGAGGAATATTAGTAGTATTGATTGTATCTGAAGGAGCCATGGACTCATCATCCTCTCCCTCTTGAATTGGAGTCATCCTCGACTCAAGCTCTTCTTCTTCTCTCAAGTAGGGCTTCAAATCTGAAATATTAAATGTGGGACTAACCCCAAAATCTACAGGTAGGTCTAATTTATATGCATTGTCATTGATTTTCTTAATTATCTTAAATGGTCCATAAGCTCTAGACATCAACTTTGATCTTCTTAGTTCTGAAAACCTATCCTTCCTCAAATGCAACCAAACTAAATCACCCGGTTCAAATTTTATTTCCTTCCTACCTTTACTTCCAGCAATCCTATACTTTTCAGTCATGCTCTCTATATTCTTTTTAGTTGTTTCATGCAACTTAAGAATAAATTTAGAATGTTTCTTAGCATATAAATTAAGTCTTTCAAAAATAGGCAAATGTAGTAAATCAATAGAAGCACGGGGATTAAATCCATACACTTCCTGGAACGGACTTACCTTGGTGGTGGAGTGTACTGACCTATTGTACCGACCTATTGTAAACACTCTTCCCACATCCTCAAATTTTTTCTTTAGAACAGCCTGTAACATGGTCGATAATGTATGGTTGACAACATCTGTTTGACCGTCGATCTGAGGATGACACGTAGTAGAAAACAGTAGCTTCGTCCCCAGTTTATTCCAAAGTGATCTCCAAAAGTGACTTAAAAACTTTGTGTCACGATCCGAGACGATAATATCAGGCACTCCATGTAGTCAAACGATTTCCCTGAAAAACAAATCAGCTATGTTTGTAGCGTCATCGCTCTTATGACAAGTATAAAATGTGCCATTTTAGAAAATCTATCCACAACTACAATGCTATCCCTCCCCCTCATTATCCTAGGCAGTCCTAAAATAGAATCCATAGAGATATCCTCCCATAGTGCACTAGAAACAGGAAGAGACATATAAAGACCATGTGGATTTAAGTGAGACTTAGCTTTGTTACAAGTGGTACAACGTAAAAAGTAGCGCTCAATTTCACATCTCATATTTGACCAAAAGAAGTGGGCAGCTAACACATCTTCAGTCTTCTTTGCTCCAAAATGTGCCATCAATCTTGCTCCATGCGCCTCCTGTAACAACAAAAGACGAACGGAGCTAGCTAGAATGCATGGCTTGTTAGCACGATAGAGCAATCCTTCATTCAACACATATTTATTCCATGTTTTTCCTTCTTTACAATGTTCAAACACTTCTTTAAAGTCTAAATCAACAGCATATATGTCCTTAATAGTCTATAAACCAAAAATATTATGATCAAGTTGAGATAACATGGTATAATGTCTAGAAAGCGCATCAACAATCACATTGTCCTTTCTTTTCTTATGCTTTATGATAGATGGAAAAGACCCAATAAATGACCCATTTAACATATCGTTTATTCAATTTAGCTTGACTCCTAATATGTTTTAGAGATTCATGATCATAATGTATACAAATTCTTTGGGCCATAGATAATGTTGTCAAGTTTTAAGCACACGAACTAAAGCATACAATTCTTTATCATAGGTAGAATAATTCAGACTTTGCCCACTTAATTTCTCGCTGAAATAAGCAACAGATTTACCTTCTTGAATTAACACATCTAACATTCCAATCCCGCTAGCATCACACTCTAGCTCAAAGGTGTTACCAAAATCAGGGAGTTGGAGTAGAGCATAAGTAGGTTTCTCTTTCAACAACTTGAATGTTTTTTCTTGTGCAAGTCCCCATTTTAAAACCACTCCTTTCTTTGTCAATTCATGTTCTTGAGTGTGCAGCTGATCAGAAGATGAGTGAAAGCATATTTGTAGATGGCGACCTTCCAACTCTCGGTGATGATGAGGATGATCCACTACTTCCAGCCATTACATCTGCTTCTGAGCTGGCTCCTGCTTCTTTGACATTGGCAGATGGTACTGCAGCCTCTACTTCCACATCAGTTGCTTTCAAGCCTACACCAGCAGCGTTTGAGGGGGAGATCGTCTCACAACGCGAGGCTCCTCGACACATTCAGCGAGCATATCCCTCACAATTGATGATCGGCGACCTTCGTGAGAGGGTAACAAGGTCCAAATCTGCTCAATATGCTCATTTCACAGATTCTACATTTGTTGCTTCTTTCGAGCCCCATGATGTTGGACACACTCTTTCTAATTCAAATTGGGTCAATGCCATGCATGAAAAAACTAGAAAACTTTGAGAGAAACTAAGTTTGTGTCCTTGTAGAACCACCTCCATATATCCATACCATAGGTACCAAATGGGTTTTTCAAAAACAAACAAGGGGAGGATGGGTCAATAGTTGAAACAAGGCTAGACTTATAGCTTAGGGTTTCACTTAAATAGAGGAGATAGACTTTGGAAAGACCTTTGCACCAGTAGCTAGACTAGAAACCATTAGGCTTCTCCTTGCATTCGTGGCATTCCATGCTTTCAAGTTGTACCAAATGGATGTCAAAAGTATTTTCCTAAATAGTTTCATAGAGGAAGAGGTCTATGTCAAGCAACCCCTGGTTTCGAGCACCCCAAATATCCACATAGAATATACAAGCTTTAGAAGGCTTTCTATGGGCTTAAGCAGGCGCCTAGGGCTTGGTATGATAGGCATAAGTCTTTTTTGCTAGAGCATAGGTATGAGATCGGGTCGGTTGATAAAACTTTGTTTACCTTTAGGTATGGCAATGATTTCCTACTTATTCAGATATACGTGGATGATATCATCTTTGGTGGTTCCCCTCATGCTCTTGTGTTCAAGTTTACAAAAACTATGAATAGAGAATTCGAGATGTCGATGATAGGCGAGCTCAACTTCTTCTTTAGGCTTAAAATTAAGTAATGGAAGCAAGACACATTTGTCCACCAGATGAAGTACAACAAGGGCTTGCTAAAGAAGTTCGACATGAGCGATGCGAAGCCTTTGGTGACACCGATGACTACCTCAACCGAGCTTGATCCGGATGAAGATGGCGAGGCGGTGGACCAGCGGGAGTACATGAGCATAATTAGCTCCCTCCTGTACCTAACAGCAACAAGACCTGACATTCACTTCGCCGTTTGTTTGTGTGCCCACTTCCAAGCATCACCAAGGACATCAAACCACCAAGCGGTGAAGCACATATTGTGGTATCTCAAACACACCCTTGAATTTGGTCTTTGGTTTTCTGCATCTTCTCCATCTCTCTTCGTGGTTTTTCGGATGCAAATTTTGCTGGTTGTAGAATTGACAGGAAGAGTACCTCCGGTACTTGTCATTTCTTGGGTATCTCTCTTGTGTGTTGGTCTTCTCGCAAAAAGTCTAGTGTTGCGCAGTCAACTGCTGAAGCTGAATATGTTGTTGTTGCTAGCAGTTATTCTCAAATTTTGTGGATGGTTGCCACCTTCAGGGATTTTGGGTTAGACTTCAATAGTGTTCCACTTTTATGTGACAACACCCACTACTACAGAATCTATGTAGTGGGAAGCCCATATACAGATAGATCTATAGAGCCGCTTGTACAAAGGGTACCACAGATGGCTCCAAACTAGAACCGTCTGAGAAAATGGCAACGAGAAGTTGCAACAAAGCGGGACACTACAGTACATATGGTTACAAACTACAACTGTCTGTACTAATAGTACAGACGATTCTAGTTTAGAAATATCTGTACTATTCCTTTTTGTACAGATGGTTCTAATTTGGAACCGTCTGTACTATTGGTAGTAATAGTACAAACAGTTCCAAATTAGAACTGTTTGTACAAAAAAGAGCAGTACAGACTGTTCTAAACCTAGAACCGTTTGTACTAATAATACAAATGGTTCGAACCGTCTATAATTATAGTGTCCCACTCGTCTTGAGTATATATCTTATATAGATTATTTTCATACAATGATCAGCAATGAACGACAAGTGAGACGGTAAGAAAGGTTCGTGCGAGGTTAGAGGTTGTGGGTTCAACTCCTAGAAAATGCACTCGTGGTATTTCGCGTGAAAAATCGTGTGACTTGCAACCATGCTTACATAATAATATAGGGGGCTGGTGTGGGTAGGAAAAATATTATTTAGATTTTTTTAGCTCTAGAAAACTTAGTACAAACGGTTCCAATAACAAGCCGTCTGTACAAACAGTTCAAAAACTATCTGTACAAATCATATTTCTACTAGTGATCAGTGCCATTAGCTTAGCCAATAACCCAGTCCAACACTCTAGAACCAAACATATAGATATGAGATTCCACTTCTTGCGAGACCATAATGAGAAGGGAGATATTGATTTGAGATACATAGATACCCAACACCAGCTTGCCGATATTTTCACCAAGCCTCTAGATGCAACAAGATTTGCCTATTTGTGGGGAGAGCTTGGAATGTGCCATCCCTGTGGTATTGTATGAGGAGGAGTTGTCTTTGTACATACTCTATCTTACTTTTGTTGCATTTGCATTGCATCTCATCTTGTAAGATAATCAAGCTACTTGAGATTTGACTTGTATGTCTTTAGCATTTTTAGTTGCTAGTTTTGACTTTGGACTGAGTTGAGTAGTTGTGCAGAGCAAGCTTTTAATCTTAGTCTCCTCTTGATGGTTTGACATGGAACATTTCAAGCAAGCTAGCTTTCCTAAGATGAAAGTTGGCAATTTTATGATTCATGTGGACTATAAAATGCTACATTCTTGATCACATGTTCATAATTACTTTGGCTTAGTCAATGCTTGTGATAAGGCTAGTTTGACGAATATCTTGCTCTAAGCTTCTTGGTTCAAGACAGTGGATTGAGGAACATTGCACTATGTATTCTGTCTTTGTCAAATGTTTAGCTCAAGATATAACCTTGGGGGAACATGTGTTCCTCGTGTCACAAAGACACTACTTGACTTGATCTAAGTGAAAACTTGATAATTTGTGCAATTTGAATTCTATTGAGCAATCAAGTTTCTTGCGCTAAAATATAATCCAATGCGGTTGTATTGATACTTCATGTGGTTTGCCAAAAAAAGTGGACCCATGGTTGTTAAAGTCAACTTGAGGATAAAATGAATTACAAAGAAATGTGCCTAAATGATTTATTTTGCTTTAATCACTTGATCTAACTAAGTCTTGATTTCATATGTGAGTGTTTGCAAAACCTATTGTCATGAATGCTTTTTTACCTAGTTTGAGATTGAAATTTGCTAGTAATTAATGCTTGTATTGCCTCGGTACGAGTGGATGCTTATGTGGTGGTCACTTTTAACATGATTCGGCTATGTGAACCTAAATGTGCTAATAATTCTTCAGGTTTAGCTTGTGTAGCTTCATGTTCTTGTGATACTATATCTTTTTGAGCCTTTATGCGATTGTGAGCTCCACATTCTACTCTTTATAGCTCTTTAATGCTTCTATTTTTTGCAAATGCTTTGTGGTATACTTGTGAAAGCTTCTTAGGATTGCATGTTCATGCATTGCATGGTGCTTTATCGTTGATATTTACATTGCCAAAGGGGGAGAAAATATGCACTAAGCTTTTGGGGAGAAAATATGCACTAAACTTTTGTGAAGAAAATATGCACTAAATCACAAAGAACAATCATGTGTAATGAAAAATATGCATTCATTAAGGGGGAGTTTTTGCTTTTTTGGCTTGTCTTTGCTTCTCTTCAGGCTTATGCAATCTTCTTATGCCAAGTGACCTTTTTTTTTTGCTCTTTCTTGAGTTTTTGGTCACTTAAATGAGCTTCTCTTATGGAATCTCTTCAAATCAAATTCTTTGTGCTTTAAGGGTTGTCAATGCACTTATCAAGGGGGAGATTGAGAAACCAAGTTGAAATGTGCCTTGGTTTATATGTGATGAGTGATTGACAAGGTTGTGGATTTGGTTTGTTAATTTGTGGGATTGCAAAAGCATGTATATGTGTTGCAATTATGATCATGACTAACCAAAGTTGCAGAGAAAAATTGAGTCGACATTTTTGTCTCTGAGTCCAGAAAAATTATACACGCTGGATGATCCAGCACTGGTAATTTGTACACGCCAGATGGTCCGGCATTCAGTTGAGGTTCACACCGGAGCATGCAACTCAGAGGCAGAATTTGAAGTGCACGTCGGATGGTCCGGCGATAGGCTGCAGTGCATGCCAGACTAATTCTTGCAGAGAGCATGCAAAATGTGTCTGGATGAATATCACTTGCCGGATAGTCCGGTGCGTAGAAATGTGAACGCCGGAGAATACGCCAGACTATTTCTTGCACAGAGGGTGCAAACAAGTTATCTGGAGAAATATACACGCCGAAAGGTTCGGCGGTGGGGTCTGTGAACACTGGAGAGTTCACCAAAGCAGTTCTTGCAAGGCGGTTTCGCAGTTAGCCTCAAAACCATGGAAGGATGGAGTGCACGTGACGTCATCATGAATATTGCATCGAGGGAAGCTAAGTCGTGAAGGCGTCACGGTCATCCAATGGATAGAGTGAAAAATGTACCAAAATACTTCGGTGGTAGGTAGGAGGCTATTGGAAGTGAGGGTAATTTTGGGAACAAGAAAGTTTAAGGGCTAAGCTACCTCCCTAGGCCTATAAATAGAGGGGTAGGGCTGTATGGGTGGCTTGAGCCAGCCATTTGAGTTTGTATGCTAGGGATTTAGAAGGAAGGTGAGAGGAGTGCTTAGCCTATGTGTATGTGAGAGCTTTTGTGAACAAAATACTTCTGTAATCTGCCAAAAAGAGGGTTGTGCTCTGCAAGTAATGAAGATCATGTTGCCTCTTATAGTTGTGTTCATCTCCTTCTAGTTTTGCTCTATTGGCTCCCTTGCTTTGTTACGAGTTTTTTCTTTTGGATTGTGATTTTCGTTTTGTGTGTTGAGTTGAGATTTTTGCACCTTAGGAAATTGTTCTTCTTGTTGCTAGAGGAATAAAATTCACTTACAAATGTATACAAGTTGGTCTTGAATTCTCTTGCCTCTAAATCATCAACTTGGAGAATTTCTTCTTCCGGTGATCTTTCCTTTGGAGCAAAGTGTTCTTCGTTCAAGTTGCAATCTTTTAGTGGCTATGACTCGTGGAATGAGTTTCAAAGGAACGTAGTGTTCATATACATCCACGAGAGCCATGCTTTCTTTGATGATCTTTTGGTGTGATATGTCTTTCCTAAGTTTGCTTTGATTTTTTGAGATGCGTTGGGTAACCAAAATAGGAGAAGGCCATCAAAAAAATTTATGAGGTGCCTATTCGCCGCCCTCTAGTCACCATCCTCAGTCCTACATCCACTCTGAATTTTATTAGATGCTTGAGAATAGTCCAATTAGATATTTTCACTGCCAATTGCTCACTAACAAAATTGTGAGAGCTACCGTAATCCAGAAGCATGATAGTTTCATAACCCTGAACATGACCCATTAATCTGACAGTCTTTGGGGAGTCAGTACCATTTGCAACATTTACTGAAATTTGCATCAAATCATGTACAGAGTCTGAGCTCTCTGGCTCAAGAGGGATTCCAGCATGACTGTCAGTACCTTGCAGCACCTGCCATAGTTCTTCTACCACATGCATGCAATGAAATATTGGAAGCACATTTGCGACTTGGATTCCATTTCAACCCACATTTATTACATAAGCCCTTTGATTTTCTGTAATTTCATAGAGTTGACAGCTTATCGTCAGAATGCTTGACTCTTGATACTTCTGCATTCTTCTTTTCTTCCGTATGTGTAATAGGAGAGTTCTTCAAATTTCCCATAGGTAATGGCATATTCATGCTGCCATAACTTCTTGAATTGATATTGACATCAAGTCTTATGATTTCCCTCTTTGATAAATCCATGGTTACTTCTTCCTGCAATATTGCAAGCGAACTAGCAGTATCTAGATCCATAGGGCATTGAATAAGTACTACAACCTTAATATCTTGTCTCAACCCATCTAAGAATCTATTGGTGATAACATCAGCATGAATAGTGGGATCATGAGGTAGCAGTTGATGAACTAGGTTATCAAAATGCTCTATGTAATCCACTACTAAACCAGTTTGTTTCACATGAAATAATTTCCCAAGTAGGTTACTGTACTGATCCCTTTCAAAACAAATGCCGACAACACTACACAAAACATATCCAAGATGCATCCTGAACTTTTCATTCTATCGACTGTAACCAGAAAGCTACTGAGCATATGAAATGCATTGTGGCCAATCTAGTCCACATATGGATGGGTACACTATATATCTCAAAGGACTCACATATCTGTTTTCCACATTTTAGGATTACTACCATCAAATTGAGGAAAATTTAGTTGTGGAAGAACATCACTTCAACTACGATGACAACCCAATTGACCTGAATTGCTAGAAAAGCTAGATCCGAAAGGAATAGGAGTGAGATTTTGAAAGTTATTCACACTTGTGACAACAGGTGGTTCAAGGGTGGTGATGTACCCCTGACCTAACCTCCGGTCGTGTAGTGCAGAATTGTGGCCATTAGACCTGATTGTTGCCTCACACAAGGAAGTTGCCAGGTGAATCCACTATTTTTGTAGGGAGAAGTCTCTTGATTGATCATGATCTGATCCAATTTGGAGCGCAGATCCTCCAATGTGGCTTGCAAGTCACTCACCTTGGAGTTGATCTGAGGCCTCCACTTGGTGATGTTCTTGTCGGACCCTGATCTTAGGTTCCCCTGTGCCTCTTGTATCAGTTCTTGGATCAGTAGTTGATACGCATAGAATTCAATAGTATAATATCAAATACATACTTCAAACAATTTAATTACCTGAATGGGGCAAACAATGGTCTTGTGTATTGGGATTCCATGATTGACCGGTCAAACAGAAGGGCAACAACGGAATGGAGCATGGTATTCTGATACCACAGGCAACTTAGGTGTGGATGTAACCTTAGACTTCTACTCTTCATCTTCGATCGACACGAGGTTGAAACCCATCTCTTAATCTGAAAACAACAAGCTTGAGTACGAAAGGTACTTAGTAAGTCCTAACACTACTTAAAGAGGTTGGTAGATGCATAAGGGGAGTAATTGCTATAGTTTAGGCATAAAGCAAGCTTTTCATGCAATATGAATTAAGGTGTAACACTTAGTTTAAAATAGTTGAAAAGCCAGGTTTGATTGATATTAAAAGAGTTGGTGGCCCTGGAGGAGGGAGCTATCCAACCCCGCATTTCCCATCTTTTAGCTGGTGGACATTTAGTCCCAACTAGTTCAATGGTATATAGTCGATTTTCTCCAAAACATGGGAACAATGCCCACTCACACATCAAGGAGTACTCACACCATAAAGCTAGTCTTGTAAGTCTATAACTTTGCATGTTCATACCATGGACACAACTATTCAAATAGATTTACACTCTGCATATGTAGTACGTTGTATCCACACAATATACTTAGTCTCCAACCGTTGCAAGTGGAGGAGGAAATTATACCATGGCCCTTCATTCATCATGTCTTTGTAGACTCTACTATAAGACATCACAAGTATTAGAGGCCTCGTACTGGATGCTTGTCCCATTTTAGCTTTAGCGTTCTATAACACCAGGGTACTGGATGCCAGTCCCCTTATACCTTTAGCGTCTGGTTTCTACAACACCTTAGTATAGCACTAACTAGTCACTTGGATCCTCGCTACTCTCAGCCCTCCTAGTAGGATGTCCATCTTGGTCGGGAGAAAAAAAAGTCAAGTCCTACCTAGTCAGGACATGTGGTTGCATTGGAGTGGCTTAGCACAACAACACGATGACTCATTCATTATATGACCAAGTCAAGCATCTTCATCAGCAAGCCTCCCCAAAGGACTTGCTCCATTGAGGCACCCACCATCAAAGGACTACCTTGCTCACCCCCACCAAAGTGGTTTTTATGGTTTTCTTAACACCAACACCACACACAGCACAATTCACTCAACCCATTTCACCCATTTGCAAAGCAAATGATCTTGATAAAAAGTGTTTAAAAGCTGTCCAAGGAGAGAGCAAGCATCTCCGAAAAGAGCTGAGTAACCAAGCCTAAGCATACTAGTTAGTAAGGTTTCATCCAACATCATTATATCATATAATGAGGATATTCCAGGGTTATTATTGAGCATTGTGAGTAGCAATCAAGGTATTATTCAACAAATAGGTTATAACTAACACTAGCATTTACAGTAAAGTAGCAAAGGTAGCATGCATATATAATTACCAGGTTGTAGTTTGTCATTTTAATTAGTTACAAAGATGGGATCAACGTGATCAAGGAGTTAGGACTTGCCTTCTTGCAGTTATTCCTCCTGTTAAACTTTGTCGTAGTTCTAGTGTCTCGTTAGTCCTACCCTTTGGCCCATGTCTCTCTAATAGCTTCTTTAAGTTCCATCTATTAGATTATGCAATCTATTGTCAACAAATAAACGATGACTAAGGAACAAACTAATACAAAGCTAACTAGATTAATGAAGCAAAAGAAGAACACCAAAACTAGTGACCTACGCGGGTCACAACTCTAGGGAAGACTCCACTGGCGTCTTCTACTACTATGTGAACATGAAGTACAAGGGCTAGGCACGGTATCTACTAGGGTACACTATGAGTCGTGCATGCATGCTAATGGATTGACCTTAAGAATTAGAGTTTGACCTTCTAACTGAGGTTGCTATCTCTTATGGCCTACTGACCATCTCTAGTTGTCTGGTAACTAGCTACTAACTAAGTTGTCTTCTTATCCTACTAAGATCACGCCTAGAGGCTACCAATTTAATCTATCTTAATGTTATTTAGCTTAAGGGCTAATTACGTCTGACGACGAAGCTACTCGAATCTAAATAAACTAAAAATGGTTCTAGGCATTATCAACTAGGGAAGATGGATAGACTAAGATCTTAGATGGATTTGGGTGAAGGAACTACTGGAGTAATAGATTAATCAGAGAATCTAAGGCATTCGGAAGATGGATTGGGAAGATTATTTGTGGATAAGAAGATTTTTTTTGAATGGGACAATTGTAAATTTTCCACTGTTTTGAACCGTTATTGCAAACTTGCCATTAAAAAATTACAAAAATACCACCAGAACTGTCATTCGAGTGGTATTCTTGCAAAAAATAAAAAACCAGTGGCAAATTTGCAAAAGCCCCTTATTGAATTGCCTGATTTTCGAAAGTTGGATAAAGATCACTCGGATGACGACGGGATTGGCTATTAGGCTTCGTTGATAGATAGATCCCACTGTTTGGTGGGCCGCCTGATCGATCACAGGGTTAAAAGGCTGGGTTACCAATGGGTCTAAATGGTGTTAAGCTTAGTTGGATTCACGGCCCATTTGGACCAAGTTTGGTTATCGGGTTTTGTCTAGTGGCCCTTGACTACAGACTAGTCTATCGGATGTCGTGCGGGCTAGGTGGCTAAGGTCATAAGTGCTGTGTGGATCTACTCCGAGGCTCCCTAGGCGACATTCTATGATGATATATTGAGCGGCACTTTATTTCAGTCAGGGAGATGAGCGAACATCAGAGAACTAGGAAGGGGCGTACTAGAGGATTCGCGCGCTTTAAATTAGCGCAAATGATCCTTCGGTTTCGGATCTAACTAAGGATATGGCCGCAGATAATTTTGGCTTGAAGACGACCACAGTGGTGGCCGTCAGCTTAGGAGTATGGTCATGGTTGATAGTGAACGAATATAGATTGTGATGATGATGATGATGATGATATCATCATGGCCGAACTGTGAGAGCTCGCCTCATGGCTTCAGCCGAGGAAATGGCAGGTGTGACTGTGACAAATTGGATAGAAGGCTAGCGATAGAACACTAACGAAACCAAACAGACTGCTAAGAGAGTTTCTAAGATTGGAATTTGGATTGAGAGATGAATTTTAATTTTAGATAGATATGGGCAAAAGAATCGCTAGAATCGGAGTCCGCAGGAGAAAGATACGGGCTCTGGAATATCGATCTGAGATTAGTTCAGGAAAAAAAGCTGGAATATTCCTCGGTTTTAATTTCAGAAACTCCAAAGTTACCGATCAGTGGGCTCCACTGAAAGTCAATGGTCAAGAGTTGACCCTAATATGTGGGTCCGGGTCTGAACAGGGCTCGTGCTAGACTTAACCTGGGTTGGTCCGGAAGCTAGCTGGGTCAAAGGATAAATTTTATTGGTCTAAAAAATTGGTGGTATTCTTAAACTAGCTGAGTGTTCGTGCGTTGTAATGAAAACATAAATATTAGATACGGTAACATCAAGTATAAACTTAAGGATGGAGATATGGATGCGTCATGTGAGCATTACCGAATGAATACGTTCGGAGTGATGCTGTAACTTAATTTCAGATGAGATTCGAAAAAGGAGAAGAAGATTATCTGTTAATTTTCCTCATATTTCTTTCTTTATTTTTATTAGTAAAACGGTCGCATATCCGTAGCCAGTAACGATGTAGGGAAGACAAGGGTGAATAACAAAAGTGGATAAATTATTCGAATTTTAAAATTTTTTAATAGGTGAGAGGAAAGTATGAAGAAGATATGACACATGAAACAACTCGTGTTTTATATAGTTGGGATGATCTCGACCTCAACTTAACAACTTAAGAAAAACAACCCAAAATCAGATGGGCCACGCACAAGACTCAGCCCACAGCTAATTTTGGATTGGACCGAAGAAGAAGGTTTGTTTTCAAGCTGTTTTTTTTTTACATTTTCTAATATTAATATTTAAATAAATAGATTTCTGATAAAAACATTTGTATAAATAGGTGCCTACCGCTCTTTGAAAGGAGCTGAGAGGGTGGTAAGAGATACCTGTCCCACCGTGGCATGCCTACCGACCTTTCAAACAGTTAGACCCCACACTCCCCTTACCGCCCTTTGAGAGGGCGGTTAGTGCCTACGATAAGCCACTCCGCGTGCCCGCCCCTCACCTCCCTCTGAGAGGGCGGTTAGCGCCCCTACCGCCCTCTCAGGGGTGGTTAGCCTAGTTTTATTAAAAAAATAACAAAAACCTGAGGTTTTTTAAGATAAAAATAACAAAAATCTCAAAAAATATTAAAGTGATGATACAATAAATACATGTAAGTAAAATTAAAAAACCACACTGAATGTTAGATAGAATGTGTATATGAGATGTGTCGGTGGATGAACACCGCGAGCAGGGATACTGAGGGACCCCCTTTGAGATTCGGCCGGGAGCTGGTCCTAGAACTACCTCGTACGCGAGATTAATGTGAGTGGGACTTAGGCAGGATGGATCGTCAGCTAGTAGAAACGAATGCACTAAGAATTTAGATAGGTTCAGGCCGCGCGGAGACGTAATACCCTACTCCTGTATGTCCAATATGTTATCAATGCTCCTCTCCTTTCGTCTCCCTCGTTTTTTTACAAAGTGCTCCCCCCTTTATCTACCTGGGGGAGGCCCTTCAGGGAGTGTCCAGAACGAGGGCACAAGTTCCTGTAAACAATAAATGGAAAGTCACCATCATTGGTCTACAGTTGATGTTACAGAGGGTTGAAAATACATCCCTCGGACGGTTCCCTCGGTCTTCGTGTTCCAGCTTTAGCAGGCGCAGGGGCACCCACCGGCCAGCTTCTGAGTACTCTCTCAAGCCCATTTGGTCAGAGTAGGTCTGACGCGGTCTGATGTAACAATGCGATAAGCCTCGAAACAATCAAAGATATCTTCAAGCCATCTTTCTTCATGGGCCCCGCGAGGGGACATGCGATGGGACCTGCCGTATTGATTGTGCCCACGCCTTTCTACCAGGCGGCGGCAGGGACTGACGTATTCAGAGTGGCAGGCGTGGGGGAGAGTGGTTGGATGTGACCATCCACTCTCCCCATTAAATGCAGCATCGGGCCTCCCACTGACCGACACCTCATCGTGGAGTCCCTGCGTGGTCCACCGGCATGGGGCTTGCCCGGTGCTTGGGGCTCTCTGGGTGCTCGAGGACCAACTGTTCTTGACCCCAAGCACCCACTCCCGGATTGTGCTTCCCTCGGGTTCTCGGGGAGGTGATCCCCGACGGAAGGCGCCATGTGGTACCACGCTGTCCTGGCCTCGGGACTCGAGAACCCCCGAATCCCATATCACCGACAGCAGCCCCGGGCCCATCGGCAAGTGATGGACTAGAGACTAAGTGTGGGGCCCTATATCTTCGAGGCCGATCACAGCATTGGTGCCACATGGCTTTCTATCGCCCGGTGCCGAAATCTTTGCGGGCCTTGCAATTTTTGGGCCCAAGCTCTTGGTATAACCCAAGGAGGAGCCGAAAGGGCGCGCGCCATTTTGACTTTCGAGGAAGACGATGATGAGGCGGGAGACACCCAAGCTTCCGCGTGGACCGAGGAAAACGTGCCTCATTTACTGCGCCGAGGAATAAGGCGTTTGAACCCCAGCAATAAAAAGGGGAGAGGCAACGGATAGTCGCCTTCCTTCATCGCCATTCTTGCTTTCGCCATTCTTGAGCACTGGGAGCCTCTCTCAGCCTTCAGTGCACCTTCACTCCAGCCACTTCCAGCGCATTTCCCACCCCTAAAAATGCCAAGGGTAGGAGGCAGCCGTCGGGGAGCATTGAACGACAGTGCCATTCTGCCGAAATCCCGCCTCCTGAACGAGGAGGGCGCGGAGAAGGTGCGGATGCTTATGGTCCCCGCTAGACAACGGGGAGCATCGGTGGTGACGCTGGACACCCATCCGCCCGCCCCGCGTGGGCTAGGGTAGATCGTCATCTTCACCTCTTTCGTGGCCGCCAGTCTAGTGCCGCCGTTTCCGGCATTCTTCATGCAGGTGCTGGACACCTATGGCGTCCAGTTGGCCCACCTGAGCCCGAACTCGGTGGTGATCCTGGCGGCCTTCGCCCACCTCTGCGAGATGTTCGTAGGGGTGCCGTCGTCTGTGGCGCTGTTCCGGCACTTCTTCATCCTCTGGGCGGTCGGGAAGAAGAAAGGGTCGGACGATGCGGAGGTCGTGGGCTGCTGCAACTTTCACTTGCGGGAGGGTGTCGGCGACGCCTACATCCAGCAGGTGCTGCACGGCAAGTGGGACGACTGGTGCCGGGACTGGGTCTACGTCGACGTCAGCCCCCACGACCACCTTTTGCTACCCCGGTCACCAGCAGAGTCCAACAAGCGGGTCTAGGAGTCGGCTCCCGCGGCGGATGCCTGCCTGCGCCCAGTGCTGAACCGCATCGAAGATCTGCGTTTTTGGGGCTCACCTCGCTGATGGTGGTCACCGACTTCCTACGCCGATGGCTGGCACCCCTGAGGGAACGCGTCCCTCCCATCTGGATGTACACCGGGTCTCGCGATGTGACGAGGACGTGTATAGACGGCGGTGGGAACCTCAATGAGGGAGCCCTGGCGGCACTGCTCAAGGTGATAACTGGCGTCAAAGACCTCGCCCGGGCAGTCCTACCACGTGAAGACCTGGCGCTCTATTTGGAACCGGGCCGGATGGCTCTGAGGAGTTGATGTCGGTCTTCGACGCCTAGGGGCCGACGTACCGCACGGGGCGTCGAGACCCCGGGGCACTGCACATTCCCGGGGCAGACGACAACGGAGGGTGAGGCGCTGCTGTAGACGATGGCAGATCGCCGAGCCAGGGGGGCAAGGGGAAGCATCCCCAGTCGCCCATCGCCCTACTGTCCTCGCCCTCTCCGTCGCCATCACCTCTGCCATCCCCACGCAGAGACCCTCGGTTGACGGCTGGCGGCGCAACAGCTGGCGGCCGAACTGGCTAGCCCTCGGGAGCAGGTTCTGGGGTGGATGCTGGGGCTAGTTCACTACGACCCGGGGGCCAGAGCCCACCCCCGAAGAGGAGAAGGCCGGAGCCCAAGCCGAAGGCCCCCGAGTTCCAAATCCCGCAGTCCCGATGGCGGTACCGCGGGCCAAAAACCATGTAAGTCCCTTTTTTCTTCGAGCTTGTTTTGCCCGTGTTTTGGCTGGGGGTTGATCTCTTCCCGTTCTAGGCCGCCCAAGGGCTCTTCAGGAAGCCGAGCGTCTCCTGAGCAACCGAAGCCTCCCCCCGGCCCTGAATTGAGAGGCCAGGCTGGCTCTGCCCCGAGCATTCCGACTGGAGAGGAGCTACCGGCTTCAGGGGAGGCCATCGCGACAAGGGTGGCGCTGGCGCGGCCGTCGTCGGGGTCCCTGAGCGCCTCTGCTGAAAAGACGCGGAGGGAATCCAGCTCTCGGCCATCCCCTGGCCAGGCCCCGGAACCCCTCCCCGGGGTGCTAGGGAGTGCTGGGGAGGTCATCGGGCAGCTTGAGGCGGCCATCGCGGCGGAGAGGGCAAAGCTCAAAGAAGAGCACGCCGCCCTTGTTGATGGAAGGGGCCGGCTGGAGGAGGCCCGCAAGCTCCTACAGACCCGTGTGGCCATGGCCCGCATGGCTTATGAGAGGTCCCTGCAGGAGTTGACCACGAAGCGGGAGGCCTTGGAGGAGGTGCAGCAGGATGCCGTCGCCGCACAGAAGGAGGTCGAACGCTTGGGGTAGCTCGCGGCGAAGCGCGACCAGGCGTCGAAGGAGCGCACTGGCGAGCTGGCCACTAGTGAGGAGCAGCTTGCTTTACGCAAGTAGGAGGTTGCCTTACGGGAGGAGGCTGTCGGCAAGAGGGAGGAAGCCTCGCTATTCGCTGAGACGGACCTCCGCTGCCAAGCCTAAGATCTCGGACACGGCCATGCCAACATTCTCCGCCGGGAGGAGCAGGTTGTGCTGCGCGAGATAAACGCCGACCTGGCGTCATCAGCGCTCATCGCCTGGGAGGAGAGCCTCGCCATCCAGGAGGCACGCGTGATTGCCCGAGAGCAAGCCATCGAGGCCCGAGCCGAGCAAATGGAGCGGGCCCACACCGAGGTGGCTGCCCAATTCCAGGAGGCACGGGTTGCGAAGGATGTCACCGCCAACAACAAGGGTCTTGAAGCTTGGCTGAAGAACGCCGAGGAGGATCTTAATGCCGTCCGCCAAGAGCGGACGCATGTTAAAGCGATGATACAGGACGGCTTCCGGCAGGCGCGGGGCTCCATGGAGGCAGCCGGGCTCGGGTCTGTGACGGTGGTTTCCCAAGGGCTGGATACACTAGGTCATCTTGCCCTTGGGTTCTCGGAGATCGCTCGGCGCCTCGAGGCTCTCCCCGCCACGGTCCAGGAACTGGCGACCCGGGAGTGCGCTGGCCCAGGATGTGGCCAAACACATTCTCGCCTGCTACCGCAGCCGAGACCCCGCCATCCCGCTGGAGCCAACGTGGCAGGGCGTTGTTGAGGCGTAGGAAGCTGCCGCTCGGACAACCGTCCGCGAAGTTGCCACCGAAGTGGCAGAATTTTTTGTGCGGTAGCCGGGCCTAGGCAGCGACAGTAGTGATGATGCGTGATCTCCTCCGTAGCCCGCAATGAGTTAGGGTTTCTCTTCTTTTTGAAAGTTGTAATTCTGGAAGTGATTCCCTGTTGATTGGCTCCCTTCAGTATAGTAGAAGTCGTCCTTGGAATCGTACTCCGTTTTGTACTTCTCCTTCCTTGATTTCGTTTGTACTGATGCCCGGGGTGGCACTGACCAGGCCGAGCACCGGCAGTTTACCCCCAAGAACAAGGTTGCCCCGGCCACTCATGCTCGAGCAGCAGGACTACCCGAGACCCTCGGGGGTTCGGTAGTGTTCATGGTACTTGGCTCCCGAGCATCCAGCCCCCGAGCCCACGCGTAGGATCCTGTGCTCGGGGCGCGCAGCCCCTGGGCACTTGCGGGTACACGGCTGCTGAGTCGAATAGACACAATCTCTTTTGCTCAGGAAGTGAGTCCACTTGGCACGGTACCCACCGCGACTCGTGAATGCTTTTTGTCTCGCGACCTCTCAAACATATAGACCAGAGACGCACACAGGAGGAAATGCAATCAAGAGTCCCCATGGTTCGGTGGTGTCTATGGTAGGACTGACCAGACTGAGCATCGATAGCCTGACCCCGGGGACTAGGTGGTCCCGACCACTCATGCTCGAGCGGTAGGACTACCCGAGAACCCCAGAGACTCGGTAGTGCTCAGGGTACTGCCATGCCAGCCGGGCACCACAGCCTACCATAAAGGACTTAGTTCAGCGATCGTCGCCTGTGCGGTACATCGACTACCGTTCATCTTTGTCGTTCCAGAAAAGCTAATACGAGGGCAGCGTTTTGCGCGTGAGGAGATCGCCTCGCCGAGCAAATTAGCACAAGAGGGTTCTGAGAATAACTCAGGAACAATAGTTATTACATATGTATGAATGGAAATTCACATGACTTTTTTATGAAGATACCCCAAGTAGTAACTTACCGAGTTGGTGTCAGCCTCCCGGCTGACTAGGCCAGGAAAGGGTGGATGCCCCGGTGCTCAGGCCTCCTGGAAACGTGTATTCCCTTGTGCAGAGCGCTTTAGCCCCCAGGTCGTCCTTTTAGCACCCGAGCATTTCCCGGGGGCTAAGTGGTCCCGACCACTCACGCCCGAGCGATAGGATTACCCGAGAACCCCAGAGGCTTGGCAGCACCCTGGGTACTAATGCCCTGGTACTCGGGTCGCTTGGTTCTCGAGCTTTTCCCTACAAGCTCAAATGGGCAAGGTTTTTTTGCTTGTTACGCTTTGTTGGTGCGGTACTCATTGTAGCTTGCTCTTGTTTTTGACTCGCGACCTCTTGAATGCCCAGATCGACAAAGTGCACAAACGGAGATACGATCAAGAGGTCCCATGGTTCGCTGGTGTACGGGGTGGGATTAACCAGGCCGAGCACCGACAGCCCGCCCCCGGGGACTAGGTGGTCCCGACCATTCATGCTCGAGTGGTAGAACTACCCGAGAACCCCAGAGGCTCAGTAGTGCTCGGGGTATTTCCATAGCAGCCGGGCACCATAGCCTACCACAAAGGACTTAGGTCAACGATCGCCACCTGTGCCGCATACCGACTGGCATCCATTTTTTGTCAGCGGGAAAATGAGAGAGAGCGTGTTTTTCACACACGAGTCGAGCATCTCATCAAGCAGATTAACACATGGGTTCCAGAGGAAAACTTGGAACAAGAGCAATATAGGTGTATATTAATGATTCATACAGATGTGACAAATTTAAATAGCAAGTGATAACTTACGTGGTTGGTATCAGCTCCCAGCCAACTTGGGTAGGGGAAAGACCCCTAGCCTAGTTGGCCTGAGCACAGACACGCTTACCTATGGATAAAATTTGCGAAGGTGCTCGATGTTCCATGCATTCGAGAGAGGCTGCCCGTCCTCTATGGCCAATCGAAACAAGCCTTGCCATGGGGTACTGGTCACGATGAAGGGGCCTTCCCACATGGGGGAGAGCTTGTTCTTTCCTTTGCTCATCTGAGCGCGTCGGAGAACCAAATCCCAACCTCGAGCGACCGGGCCCAGACACGGCGCTGATGTTAGCGCCTCAGGCTCTGCTGATATCTGGCGGCTCTGACGGCAGCTCATCACCGACGCTCTTCCAAGTACTCGACGTTGTTGCGTCTTCGCTGTTCTTTTTCACCCTCCGAGTATGCATTCACCCAAGGTGAGCTGAGTGTAAGCTCGGAGGGGAGGATAGCTTTGGTGCCGTAGACGAGGAAGAAAGGCGCCTCCCCGGTGGCTCGGCTTGGTGTGGTTCGGTTGGCCCATAACACAGCAGGTAGCTCATCGATCCACCCTTTCCCATTCTTTGCAAGCACGTCGTAGGTCCGGGTCTTGAGCCCCTTCAGAATCTCAGCATTCGTGCGCTCCACTTGTCCATTGCTACAGGGACGAGCAACAGAGGCAAAGCAAAGCTTGATCCCGAGGTCCTCGCAGTATTCCCCGAACAGGGCACTTGCGAATCGGGTGCCATTGTCGGTGATGATCCTGTTCGGGACGCCGAAGTGACTTGTGATACCGTGGATGAATAGGACCATCGTGTTTTTGTTGACCTTGGATTACTGGTACCGCCTCCGGCCACTTGGTGAACTTGTCGATAGAGACGTATAGGTACTCATAGCCCCCGACTGCTCGGGGGAATGGACCCAAGATGTCCAGCCCCCAGACCGCGAAGGGTCAAGACAGGGGGATGGTATGAAGAGCCTGAGCTGGCTGGTGAATCTGCTTTGCATGGAACTGGCACGCCCTACAGCGCCGAACCAGCTCAGAAGCATCCAGGAGGGCTGTTGGCTAGTAGAAACCATGCTGAAAGGCCTTCCCGACCAGCGTGCGGAATGATGCATGGCCACTGCACTCGCCCTCGTAGATCTCAGTGAGGAGCTCACTGCCTTCCTCCCGGGTGATGCATTTCAGGAGGACACCATCCGTGCCGCGCTGGTAGAGATCCCCATCTACTAAGGCATAGTGTTTGGACTGTCGTGCAATCCTCTCTACAGAGGAGTCATCCTCGGGAAGGATGTTTTCTTTCAAGTACCCTCGGATCTCATCGATTCATGAGGGTTCCTGAGGACTACAGGCAAGTGCAACGCACTCGCCGGGCGGCGGCACCTTGACGGGACCTCCCACTGAAGGTGCGGCCTTGGTCCCCTCGGCTGAGCTCGAGGGTTCCCCTTCATCCTGGTCGGCAGACAGGATGGATGGCCGTGTGAGCCTTTCTTCAAAGGTTCCGGCCGGGACGAACGCCCGGGCGGAAGCCAGGCGGGAGAGGTCATCAGCCATGGTGTTGTCGCGGCGGGGTATATGCCGCAGCTCTAGGACGTCAAAGTGCCGCTCCAGCCTCCTGACTTCTGCCACGTATGCCGCCATCTGCGGGTCTGCGCACTGGTATTCTTTTGATACTTGGTTGACTACCAGTTGGGAGTCACCTTTGACAAGCAGCCGCCGAATCCCGAGACCCACCACTGCTCGAAGTCCAGCGATGAGGTCTTCGTATTCCACCATGTTGTTTATTGCTCGGAAATGCAACTGCACGACATACTGGAGTACTTGACCTATCGAGGAGGTGAGCACCACTCTAGCCCCCGCGCCCTTCAGCGTGAGGGAGCCGTCAAAGTGCATGACCCAGTACTCGAGTCCGTCTTGCCTGGGGTACGCGGACAATTCTTCGTTGTCGATCTCGGGGACCGGCGTCCACTCTGCCACAAAGTCGGACAATGCCTGGCTTTTGATCGTGGTGACTGATGAAGTGCAGATCGAATTCTGCGAGCTCGATCGCCCACTTGACGATCCGCCCGGTACCTTCTCAATTCCGCAGGATCGGTCTTAGTGGGTACGTGGTCACCACCGAGACTTTGTGCGTCTGGAAGTAGTGTCGCATCTTCTATGATTGAGGGTATCTCGTCTTGGCATCCCGGAGGACTTCAATGACGAAGTACACCGGTCGTTGTATCCATCGGCCCCCGACTGCGGCCTCGCCTGAGGCCTTGCCACAGCCCCCGAGCTCAAAGCAGAGTTCAGAGCCAGCCGAGGTCCCGAGCTCAACTCCTTGGTCGGGACCGGTCCCGCATCCTGGAGGCTGCTTGGGGGCTACCGGGAGCTCGGATCCAGCACCTTAACCTAGGCACTCATCACGCTCCACCACCAGCACCATGCTCATGACATGAGGAGTGGCCGATATGTAGAGCAATAGAGGTTCGCCCTCGCCGGGGGCCACCAGTACGGGCGGCAAGGTGAGGTACCTTTTTTAAGTCTTGGAAGGCCTGCTCGGTCTCCAGCGGCCAGTCGAAACGACTGGTCTTCTTCAGCAATTTGAAGAGTGGGAGCCCCCGCTCCCCGAGCTTGGAGATGAAGCGCCCCAAGGCTACCATGCATCCAGCGAGACACTGTACTCCTTTGAGCCGAGCTGGGGACGCATCTGCTCGATGACCCGGATCTTCTGGGATTGGCCTCGATTCCGCGACTGGAGACCAAGAAGCCGAGGAGTTTGCCCGCGGGTACCCTGAATATGCACTTCTCGGGATTGAGCTTCAGGCGCGTGCTGCGGAGACTGTTGAACATCTCGGCCAAGTCTTCCAGCAGGGTGACCCATTCCTGGGACTTGACCACGATGTCGTCGATATACACTTCGACGTAACGACCAACCTACGTGTTAAGGATAACGCGGACGGCTCGCTGGAACGAAGATCCAGCGTTGCACAAGCCAAAGGGCATAGACACATAGCAGTAAGTCCCCACAGGGGAAATAAAAGAAGTTTTTTCTTCATCTTGCTTAGCCATGCGAATTTGGTGATAGCCCGAGTTTGCATCAAGAAAACTCAAAAGATTGCACCCCGCAGTGAAATCGACAATCTGGTAGTATGAACAAGGGTTCCCGATCTTCCGAAAGGTTCTGGTAACTCTCGATTTAGTGGAAACGAGACACAAGTCGATCCGGCTTCCGAACAACACGATCCGAAACCCCGCAATCGCAGCACCACGTCTCCTATGGTTATCAACCGGCGTTGCACGGTTGACCTCAACAAGAAGGCTAAAGTCCTTGCCTGCGAATCGAAGAACACAAGCAAGAACAAGGAAGAATGCAACCAAATTGCAGATGAATGATTAATCTCACGAGTTGGGGTCTCACAAACCGACGAAACGGCGAAACTGTTCTTGACAGAATAATCTAAGCAAAAACCCGCCCTAACGAGAGTGGCGGCGGTTGATAATAAGGGTCTAAGGGTCGTCACAACCCCTGGTCACGCCCCCCTAATGGGCTCAATGACGATACACGGCCCAACGGACCAAAAAACGGTGACGCAGCACCGGGACAGATTCTGGATGCTGACTTGTTTCGACGTTTCCCGTTGACTCAGAAGGAATTTGGACCTCAAACCAATGCCATTGGTTTCCCTCTACTATGCCACAATGCCAGAATTTTTACCTGAGCCTGAAGGTCGTGTAGTGACTCTTGGATTTGGTGCCCGAATAAAATCGACAAATAGAATCTTCGTTTCCCTCTACTATGCCACAACGCATCAAGCCCTTTTGAAGCTCACCATAATAATCCTGCACAGATTTATCTCCCTGTTCTAAGCGCATCAATTTCTTATGCAGGTCTCTATGATAAGATGGGGGAACAAATCTATCACGCATAGCAACCTTAAGCTCTTCCCATGTACGAGGTGTGGCACCATCTGCAGCTAAACCAGTCCACCAAATAATAGCAAAATCTTTAAACTCACTAGTGGCTTGTCTAACTCTATGTTGTTCAGGTACTTGGTGGGCACTAAATTTTTGCTCTACTGTCATCTCCCAATCAAGATATCCCTCAGCATCATAATGTCCTGAAAAAGAAGGTATAGTAAATTTAACCTTAGCATAAGGATCTTCAGGAGCTCGATTATACATACCTCGATGGTGGTGGTGATGTGGAACGCCACCCATACCTGTGGTGTTAGTGCGAAGACGACGCCGTAATCTGTTTTGCAATGTCGCCGCTGGATCAACATTAACATCGTCATCATACAACTCATCACCGGTGTTGCTTCCATTCACATCTTCGTTGTGCACAGGACGGTTTTCCAAAGCATTTACCCTGTCGGTGAGCTCGGATAACCGTTTGTCCACCCGCTCAACCGCGTTTGCGAGTTTCATCTCAATTATCGCTTCAGTGACAGCCTTGATGACTGTCTCCTTCATCTCCTTCTGAGCATTGTCTACAACAGCTTGTAGCTGCTCTTGGCTGACACACTCCTTGAAGTCCTTTGACGTTTTATCTCCTTCAACTGACATTGTGGAAACAAACACAACAACAAACAGTGAAGGTTATCCCTAATAATCGTACTACAAAGGTGGAGTGGTGCCTCTCAATCAAGATCAGCAAAGGTAGACACCTTACCAAGCTCTTACCAGGGTTCTTACCAGCAAAGCAAAGGATACCTGGAAGGCGTGCGAGCGATTGCAGGGATGCAAACCAGTGCTGTCCAGAAGAATCTGTGGAGCTTGGAAGGCACACAAAGAGAACAAATATGTATATGTGGAACACAAATTAGAAACAGATAGTAATGCTGAATTATAGTCCCAAGTACTTGTTCTCGTTGCTGGCCTAAAGTGTTGCAAGTACCAAGTATGTGTGATAAACAAGGTGGAGAAACAAGTATGATGGATAGCAAGAGCAACAGAAACAAAGAACTAAACAGCACACGCTAACACAGCTCACTTTGCCCTTCTCTATGTGCTCCTCTAGATATTGTTCCTCTTTTGCCCCTCTCTTTTTTTTATTTTTTTGGGCTGTCGTTGTTTTTTTGGGAAAATTCGACTTTTTCTTTTTATTTTTTGATATTTTTTTTTCACTTAGGAGCACACAATAGGGAACCACAGAAAATTTGAGCTTAAACAAGTGAAAGACGTGGCCTGTAGAATTTTCTGAAGTTCAGCCGAAAAATGAGAAAAATATTTGGAAATTGAAAACTCAAACTTCGGAGGCGAATTTGGGAATTCTGATTTCGCCGAACCTGGTGAAGCGGGGGGACGAACGGATCCGAAATGCCGTTTCGATGCGAAAAACTCTGTGACTTTTCTGAAAACGGAGTTCGTACGCGAAAGTTATGCCCGATTTGAGAAACGACTCCGAATTAGAGGACAAAACGGGAAGAAAGTGGGGAAAATATGCGACAGAGGCTAGGGTTTGATGGAAACGGTGGGGGAAAACACACGAACTGGACTCTAACACGACCTAACCAGCAACAAGACCTTGACCAGGACACAAACTCAACACGACGAACTCTGAAACTGAAATATGCAAAAGCTAAAGGCGCGGAAGGGTTGTAGGACAGGAAAAAAAAACGATATGGCAGTGGACTATGGAACAAAGGCGAAAACACTCCAAACTAAGGGTAGATATGAACCTAACGGTATACCTGAAGCTCTGAATACCACTTAGTATGAACAAGGGCTCCTGATCTTCCGAAAGGTTCTGGTAACTCTCGATTTGGTGGAAACGAGACACAAGTCGATCCGGCTTCCGAACAACACGATCCGAAATCCCGCAATCGCAGCACCACGTCTCCTATGGTTATCAACCGGCGTTGCACGGTTGACCTCGCCAAGAAGGCTAAAGTCCTTGCCTGCGAATCGAAGAACACAAGCAAGAACAAGGAAGAATGCAACCAAATTGCAGATGAATGATTAATCTCACGAGTTGGGGTCTCACAAACCGACGAAACGGCGAAACTGTTCTTGACAGAATAATCTAAGCAAAAACCCACCCTAACGAGAGCGGCGGTGGCTGATAATAAGGGTCTAAGGGACGTCACACCCCCTGGTCACGCCCCCCTAATGGGCTCAACGACGATACACGGCCCAACGGACCAAAAAACGGTGATGCAGCACCGGGACAGATTCTGGATGCTGACTTGTTTCGACGTTTTCCGTTGACTCAGAAGGAATTTGGATCTCAAACCAACGCCATTGGTTTCCTTATGAAATTATCTTTCCAACCATATGTGAATCGTCGAAAACGGAGTCCGGATGCGTCCTGGGCGTCCGTTTTACTGCTCGCTGGTCCTGGAGGTCGAGACTGATTCGGACTCGAGTTGGACTGGACCTCCTGCTGTTGTTGGACGTCCTAGCTGCTCCTCCACGCCTCCAAGCCTTCCTCTATGTGTCTCCTTGTCCTCTTCATGATTCCTAAGCAACACATAATCATTAGGTAGTAATCTATTCTCAAAATTATATAAAGAGTTGCTTAGGAACGAGCTCACCTCTAAATTTAATTGTCGTGCGCGAGCTCTTGTGATTGGACCTTGAAAGTTCAATGGAGGATCATTGTATGTATCCGAGGGAGTGATGTCCTCATCATCTGGTCTATGCGAGGCAGAGGGAAAGGGTCTTTTGGGCATGCCTTATTAAGGTCGGTGTAGTCGATGTACATTCTTAGCCTGCCGTTGGCCTTTGGGATGACGATAGGGTTTGCTAGCCACTCCGGGTGAAGGACTTCATGGACGAAGCTGGCATCAAGGAGCTTGTCGACTTGCTCCCGAATGAACTCCTGGCACTCAGGTGCTTGTCGGTGAACCTTCTGCCTCATGGGCCGTGTGTCTGGGTGCCCGGCAAGGTGGTGCTCGATCACCTCCCTAGGGATCCCGGGCATATCCGACGGCTGCCATACAAACACTTCAGCGTCAGCCCGGAGGAAGGCGACGAGCCCACTTTCCTATTTGGTATCCAGGTCACCACCGATTCTAGTGACCTTAGACGGGTCTTCGCCCAGCGCGACCTCTTTTGTGGGGACGGAGGTGTCGGAGGCGAGTCGTGACTTGGATGAAGAGGGTCCCGGACCCCCCGGGTGTCCTTCGACCTCGGTGCAGGCAAAGGCCAAGGCCGAGTACAGCTGCTTGGCACAGGAGATGGCGCTGCCGGTTTCGGCAGGCACGAAGATGGGGCCGCCTGGGCCTGGCATCTTCATGGTGAGGTAGGCATAGTGTGTTGCCATCATAAACCTGGCGAGCGCCGGGCACCTGAGGATCGCATTGTAGGGGAGAGGGACCTCCGCAACGTCGAAGACCATGTTCTCTGTCCGGAAGTTGTCCTGGCTCCCAAAGGTGACGGGCAACTCGACCTGCCCGAGGGGGAGGGAGTATCCCAGCATCACCCCATAGAAAGGGAGGGACGGCTTCAAACACTTCGGAGGCACATGCAGCTTTTTGAATGCCTCTTGGGTCATGAGGTTCAGGGTTGCACCCCTGTCGATCAGCACTTGGTTGACCTTTATATTGCAGATGGTGGGGGATACCACCAGAGGCAGTCACCCCACCCCCGCGTTACTCACGGGGTGGTCCTCCTGACTAAAGGTGATTGGGGTCTCCGACCACTTGAGGGGCCTTGTGGTCGCTGCGCTCGGGGCTGCCGAGCACACCTCACGCCGCATTGTTTTGACACAGCGGCAAGAGGAGGGCGTGTACACGCCCCCATCGATGAAGGCAATGGTGTGCTCGGGCTCTTGAAACCCGAGCTCTTCGTTTCCGGGGGCGCCTTTGTTGTCGTCACCCTTGCGGCACTCCATGCGCTCCTTCTGGTGCCGCTCCGCGAGACCCTTCACCGACCCGCACTCGGTGAGGTCATGCCAGTTAGTTTGGTGGATTTCGCACCATTTCCCTGCCTCTAGCCTCGCAGGAGTGGGATTTTTCTCGCCAGCTGCTGGGCGTGCTAGCCTGCGTGCGGCGCCTTCCGCCGGCAGGACAAGGGCAGCGTCACATTTTTTCCTCTTCTTCTTTTCCCACTTATCAGAGCGGGAAGGACCTATTTTGTCAACTGCGGGTTGCTCAAGGCGCGGACCGTGCCACGTCCGAGCTTCCACCACCTTGGCGCACTTGTCGGCCAGTGCGAAAAGCTCCACGGTGGTCTCAACCTCGTGCGTGCCTAGCTTCTCGAGTATCCGCTTGTTGCGGACGCCCTGCCAGAAGGCGATGATGACAGCGTGGGAGGTGATCCGCGGGACGGTATTGCGGACCTGGCTGAAGCGCTGTATGAACCGCCTCAGCATCTCTCCCTCCCGCTACTTGACGCCATGGAGGTCGCACTCCAGGCCGGAGCGCGCGAAGGTGCCTTGAAAGTTTGCCACAAACTGGTGGCACAAATCATCCCAAGAGCAAATAGAGCCTGGGGGTAAGTTCATGAGCCAAGAGCGGGCAGAGCCCCTCAGGGTCACGTGAAAGTAATTTGCCATCACCTTTTCGTTCCCGCCCGCCGCTTGCATGGCGCTGGTGTAGATCTGGAGGAACTCGACGGGTCGATGGAACTGTCGTACTTCTCCGGTAGTTCGGGCCAGAACTTTGTGGGCCAGTTGACCCGGTGGAGCTCGCCGGTGAACGCTCGGCAGCCTGTGCCATATACCTCGGCGCCGGTTGTGCCCTTAGGGGGTGAACGCCGGCACGCCGGGGAACCCTGACGGTCGCGGGCCAGCATAGAGGAGGCTTGGTCCTCCACCGCCTCAGCCTCGTGACGGGACTCCCGGCGGTGCTCGAGGGTGACACGCTTATCCTCGCTAGCCCTCCGCTCATTAATGTGCAAGCGGAGGTCTAGAGCTCCCGTCGTGTTCAGAGGAGCGGCAATTCATTTGGAGCCCCCCCTGGCCGGCTCTATCGCCACCTGAAGAAGATCTAGCCTTAGTTGTACCATAGAGGGAGGTGGTACGGGAACTCTGGGCAAGTACTCGCCGATGAGCCGTGCCCATCAAGTCGGCTACCTCCTGTAGCCAACAGCCCTCTAGCGTTTCTCCTGTTGCCTGGACAGGCGGGTGCCTAAGGAGTGCTTGCGCCACAAGCAGGGCACTCCCAGGGCTGGCATCACCAAAGTTGAGTTTGTGCCGTATCGGCGCTCGGCGTTGTCCGGATGCCAATCTTGCGGCAGGGACGATCGCTGCTTGCTGCGGGTTTGGCGGCCCACCCGCGGCGGTCGTAGCCCTACTGGGCCCAGCGCCATTGTCCCCGACGCAAGGAGGTTCCATATGAGCCGGCTGTCGATGCCGCTGAGGACGAGCAGGAGCCAGGGCCCCCTGGGCCACATTTTTCATCTCCTCGTTCGAGTCCGAAGTAGCACGCTGACGACGATGTCCACCCGCCATTTTTTCTACAAAGAATGAGGTGGATTCAGGGATACAACCCCCTACCTGGCGCACCAGCTATCAGTAGATGAACACCACGAGCAGGGATCCTGAGGGACCCCCTTTGAGATTCGGTCGGGGGGCTAGTCCTAGAACTACCTCATACGCGAGATTAATGCGAGTGGGACTTAGGCAGGATGGATCATCAGCTAGTAGAAATGAATGCACCAAGAATTTAGACAGGTTTAGGCCGCGCGGAGGCGTAATATCCTACTCCTGTGTGTCTAGTATGTTGTCAATGCTCCTCTCCTTTCGTCTCCCTCTTTTTTTTTACAAAGTGCTCCCCCCCTTTATCTACCGGGGGGAGGCCCTTCAGGGAGTGCCCAGAACGAGGGCACAAGTTCCCGTAAACAATAAATGGAAAGTGACCATCATTGGTCTACAGTTGATATTATAGAGGGTTGAAAATACATCCCTCGGACGGTTCCCTCGGTCTTCGTGTTCCAGCTTTAGGAGGCGCAGGAGCGCCCACCGGCCAGCTTCTGAGTACTTTCTCATGCCTGTTTGGTCAGAGTAGGTCTAACGCGGTCTGATGTAACAGGGCGATAAGCCTCGAGCCCATCAAAGATATCTTCAAGCCGTCTTTCTTCATGGGCCCCACGAGGGGACATGCGATGGGACCTGCCGTATTAATTGTGCCCACACCTTTTTGCCAGGCAGCGGTAGGGACTGACGTATCCATAATGGTAGGTGTGGGGGAGAATGGTTGGATGTGACCGTCCACGCTCCCCATTAAATGCGGCATCGGGCCTCCCACCGACCGACACCTACATCTGTGCCCGAAACTTCGGGTCCCTCTGGGTCGACGCTGAAACGAAGAAGGGGCAAGCGTAGCAGAAACAAGTTGCCGTCCGGCATTTATACAATAACACAGGTCGGTGTTGAAGGGGAGCCTATTGCACCTCGTGAGGCATGCGCAAAATTCCGCAACAGTTGCGGATTCCTTGTCAAGGAGTACATCCCAATCACTGTAACTGATTGGCGGTTGGTGTCGGATGAGACGAAGGAGTTCCTATGGGCAACATTGCAGAGAACCATCCGATTCCCCTCGGGAACAGAGGAAGCAGCCAAATAGAATGCATTGAAAACTATGGGAAAAAGCTTCCAGGGTTGGAAGAGTGAGCTCAACAAGGAATCCGTGAAGAAGAATCTGGTACCCTTTAATAAATACGGAAAGATCACACCAGAGCAATGGGCAGAGTTTGTTAGGCAGAAGACCACACCTGATGCCATCAAACTGGGTGAATCGTTCAAGCAACTTGCGAAGAAGAATAAGCACCACCATCACCTGGGCACATCTGGGTACGCCCCCAAAATTCTTGAGTGGAGGAGGCAAGAAGAAGAGGCTGCTCGGGCTGGGAAACCCAACCCTTTAGAAAATTGTGATGAGCGAAGCAGGAACTGGGTCTACACTCGGTCACAACGAACTAAGTCTGGGGACTTAGCCTTCAATAGCCCCGAGACCATGGAGGTGACCCAGAGCATCCAAGGGCTTGCTAAGGAAGGGTCTCTAGAGTCCGACAGGGAGAATGACCTGCTTACCAAGGCCCTGGAGAACAAAGAACACCCAGGTCGCACTCGAGGCATCGGATCAAAAGTGGGCTGGAAGCATGGGTTCCCAAACGATGCGGGCCAGTACAAGTCACGTAATAGATATAAGAAGACCCTAGAGGAACAAATACAAGAACAGGTTAAGGTCGAATTCATGAAGATGTGGAATGAAAAGGAGAAGGAAAGGGTGGCATTAATGCTGATAGAGCAACCAACCAGCCTAGGATTTCGGAGCAGCGTCGGGTCCGCACATTTCGATAGCCAGAGATATCCTGTGGATGAAATCAAAGAGGCTACCCCTTGCATTCTTCATGTTCCGGTCGGCAAAGGAGACTTCACTGTCGAGGCTGCCACTGGCCAGGCCATTCCAGGCCATGTGTTTCAAAGTCAAGATATTCCGGCCGGTTACGCCAAGGTACAAGTGGACTCGGTGCAGCCGATTTTCAGGAAGTACAAGCTTGAAATCAGCGCACCTAAGGGTATTGAGATTCTCGATGAGGCTATTGGAAACTTCATTTTGTGGCCCAGACGGGATATCATATTGAGCTGTCAGAAGTCACAATCGCCAGCGTCACGCCTGTCCCAGGGCCCAGCATCTCTGCCTCAGGCACCGCTGCCCCAGAGCCAACCCACTCCGCCTCAGGCACCTCAGCCCCAGAGCCAACCCACTCTGCCTCAGGCATCTCCACCCCCGCGCCAACCCTCTCCGCCTCAGGCACCGTTGCCCCCGCGCTCGGTATCTCCGCCGCAGGCAACTTTGCATCGTGCTTCACCATCTACAACTCAGGCACCTCCGCCTCCAGCGTCTCTAACTCCGGCGTCTCCGCCTCCAGCACATCCATCACCTGAGCATCGGAGAGTTCCTACAATGATTACCCCATATGAGAAGATTGATCTACCTGATCCGATGAAGAGGTGGCTTCTGTCCTCGTCAAAACCAAAGGCATCATCCGCTCAGGAATCTCCAGCGAAGGGCAATCTCATGAAAGAGATCGTCAAAGCATTAAGTACCTCACAGATAGATTTCGTGCCTACACTGGATGTTCCCGAAAAATATGAGCATGGCAAGCCATTTCTGCCATCATTTCAACTCCAGGAAGGTCCGTGGGAGATGAGGAAATTCCACGAATGGTACATGAGGGCATGTCGCGCGGGCCTCTCCATAATCACTGCTTCTGTCCCCGCTATCATTTATCTAAGCGGAGACAACTACCTCATGTTGGATTTCAAGGACATGCACGCTTTGTTCCGCCTCGACAAACTTGACATCAATCTCATAAGCGTGTGGTGCCTGTAAGTGCCAACAATCTACCTCTACGTTCATATATGTACCAATATATGTTATAGAAGCTAATGACTATTGATTTGTTCTGTAGGATGCAATTTAACGATGCGGATAAGTTAAAGAGGCCTGTCAGATTCATTGATCCGTAACGAATTTCTCAGCCAAACATGATCGTGAACATAAGGACTAATGACCCTAGGATTAAGGCAAAGAGTAAAAAGGATAAAGCACGGGTCATAAAAGAAGCAACCAAAACAAAAAGGCTCGAAATGTCAACCTACATAGGAAGGGCTATGCTAGAAATGCAGGATAAGGACTGCATCTTCGCTCCCTACAACTTTAAGTAAGTGTGATACGTTATGAATCTAACATAAGTGTTCAACTTAGTTGATCGATCAAGAATCTAACAGAAGTATTCATGTAGCGATCACTATATTTGTATAATGCTGATGCCGAAGTCGAGCAGACTCGTAGTCCTTGACTCTGCCGATTTCCAACAAAAATCCTACTAAGATTTTATTGACGTTATACAGAGGTAAAGGAAACCCCCCATACTTAAAATTCTTATACATTATTTATGAATTGATAATTACTTGTTGGTATTCGAATAGGGCCTACAAGTGGTACGTAACGAAAGGTGGGATACACGATACGGACAAACCGGATGCGATGACGGTCCATACACATTTTCCGGTACTAACACAACTTCTAATTCTTGTATCCCACTATTAATGACGAAGAGTTTTATTGAACTAACGAATACGTTGCGTTCTTTTTTTAAGTGCCACAAGCAAGGTTTCAATACCGTTCTTTGTGGATACTATGTTTGCGAATTTCTTAGGATAAACGGGAGGTATACAACGAACCCTGAGGACGTAAGTCATCATTGCGCCTGCACATTCTTATTTGGTTATGTTTCCGTTGTCAGTAGTGTTTTAACTCTTTTAGTGTGTTTTCAAACCAAGCAAGGATGATCCAATGTGCCAACCAAGCTCTCACCGATAAAGAAATCCAAAACATCCAACATGACATGTGCCGGTTTATTATGCACGAAGTCATCCACAAGAACGGTAGATTCTTTGATCGTGGAGGTGAATTAGCTAGCCATCCAAGACTTTGTGTGTGGGACAGCGACTCTTAGCTATATAGGCTTGTGATGTTGTAAATATTGTTTTGTAAATATTGCTGTACTTGTGTTAAATGTTGAAATATGTGATATTATTTATATTGTTATTGAAACTGTGTGAAATCTGGATGGAATAAAGTATATTCTAATTATTATTTTTAAATAAATACATATCACAGACGGTTCTCATACGGAACCGCCTGTGGAAATCTTTATATCACAGGCGGCAGCTAATGTGGACCGCCTTGATTTCCAGAGGCGGTTGACATAAAGAACCGCCTGTGGAAAATTATTTTCACAGGCGGTTCGTTAAGACAACCGCCTGTGGAAATCGATTTCTACAGGCGGTTGACATTAGGAACCGCCTGTGAAAATCGATTTCCACAGGCAGTCACTTTTGCGTCAGACCTTCTGTCGCAGGCGGGTGCGCCAAACGCCTGTGAAAAGACGTTTCCACCCGTCTGTACAGTATCGTTCTGTACTAGTGTAACAAAGAAGAATGAACTTAGCGTTGAGTCTCTACTCGGTTAATGCGGTGACAATCAACAAGTTTAGAAGCCATGAATTGTTCCACTCGTGATCAGCAACAAACTTGGCAGTCCGACAACTTGAAGGATATGATGGTACCTACTAAACTAAGAATGAACTAATTTCCCAACTAGCAGGAACATATACAGACGATTGGTTTATTCCAATATCTGATGTGTATATGCGCCGTTGAGATGTGACTACTGATTTAGTTAAAAAAGGAAGAAGATGTGACTACTGACTAATAGTCGAAGCCGGCAGCATGTAAACAAGGATTGAGGCTCCCAGCAACCTGGCAGGCAAAAGGGAAGCCTTTTATATACTGCGCGCCACTAGTGCAAACGAGAGGGTCATTCAGTTTCAGTGCATGCATCCAAGGTCAGTTTCATGTCCATCTCAACATTCTGAAAGATGGAATGCATGTATAGCAGGAACAATGGGTGTTCACAACTCACAAGGGCTGTATGAAGAGCAAAAGCAAGATGTTTGGAGTGCAAATGCTTAACTGCATTCAGGTTATCGAAAATGTTCACTGCAAAGTCTGTTGGAGACGAAGATTTGAATGGTAGTGGCAGTGGGCCTAACCAGTGGTGGATGCAATATTTTAATAATAGATGTTTTTACTATCATTACCGGTTTTGGAGCCGTTGTTCTATAATATTGCATTGTCGTTGTTGGCATAGCAGGTAGACCTTCCTAGGACTTTTGATTTACATAATTTTTCTTTTTTATAGAATCTCTAGAAGTCCAACCGTTCAATGACTAAATATAGGGACCTTCATTTCGAGAAAGTCATAATTATAATTAGAAAAGAATTCCTATATGTCAACTAACTATATGATATGGAGCCTTGATTCAAAGTAGGAAAAGTTGAATTAGCTCTGCAAAAACAAGATGTATATTCCTTTTCTTGCTCATTTAGTCACCAATAGGACATGTTCCTAGCGGTAAATGGGGGTGGCTTGCAATGTTGCTTCCCAGGTTCAATTCTCTGTGGTGTCAAAAATGTAGATAGTTTCTTTTGCAAAAAAAAACTTGGGTATACACGTGTACATCCTTGACTCTATATGGGCCCGCCCCTGGGCCTAACTATTTTTATTATAACAGCTAGACAGCGTAGCTGTAAAACTAGCCATTTTTGCCTATGCCATCGAATTATTTAAGTATTCGATTTGACCAGGTTGTTTTTGCCTTATTTATACACGAATTCTACCGATATGCACTTATAAATTGAGAACACTAGCCAATGGTAGGGAAAAAAATTTCGGTTCGGTATATTTGATATATCCAGTTTATCAGGTCTACAGTAGACCTAGTAGAAAAATAACATGTTTATTAGTATTTTGTTTGAATTTTGTTTAAATTTATTTGAATTTTGTTCGGTAGATCGGATACATCATGTTTATCGGTGATCTCCGGTATATTTAATTCACCGGTAAACAAATTCCTGTCCGATGGCCCCTCACGCTCGTCGGAAAAATAATTCTATGAGAACTGGTCAAATATATTTGATGCTTAGACTTAATTAATAGTGTGGCACGTGGTAGTTTATTTTCTTTTTTTTTTCTATCACATATAATTATCCTTGTTTTCACTATAAATTTTATGATAATTTTTACTATGTATCACGCTATGAACTGAATCTAAATCTTAAATACATAATATTAAGATCTCGTATGATTATTTTAGGCCGTCTCCAAGAGAAGCGGCAAACGAGACTCTAAACTACTGTGCTGGCTGCTACCTCAGCTTTTGCCGTTTGCAGCGCACGTCGCAGCACTCCAACAGAAGCGGCATTTGGCGCTACAGGAATGCCGCTCGCAATTTTCGGCGGCAAAGTTGCGGCACAATGTAGCAGCCCACATCACTGTGTATTGAGGCTGATCTGTGGGTCCGAGCGGAGGAGGAGAGTAAAAGAATGTAGGAAATAGGGTGTCTGTTGGAGATAGAAAAAATAGGAGATATTGTAATAGTGATAGGAGATACTATAATAGTGTTATAGGAGGTGAATTTTTAGAGTTTTTGTTGGAGATGACCTTACCGTTAGTAGTTAAGAGAATCCATCCTATAAAATACCGGCAAGCGTGCCAAGATGCGACGAAAAGCAGTGGCTTCGCATGGCAGCTACCACAATGCCTAGTCCTCCAGGTTTGACGACTAGTCGTATCCTTTTAGCAATAGTGCTGTGCTGGGTCACAGCAATCGTCCCGGCGTCTTGCAGCGGCTCCGGCGAGCGGAGTGACGTCATTAGCGTTCGTTTCCCGTCCTTCAAGAGCACCGGCGGGTTGCAGCTCTCCTGGGACGCCGGTGTCATCGATGGCGCCCTCCACCTCACCACCGACGACGTCTACCAGCCGCCGGTTCATTACCCTCCGGACTGGAGGAGATCGGCCGGATACGCCATCCTATGGGATAGCATCCCTCTCTCTCTCGGTTCTGAATTCGCCGGCGAGTTGTCGTCGCAGGAGGCGTCCTTCAACACCACTTTCACCATGAGCGTCAGCTGGTCGCCCGACCAAACGGCAGCCAGCGGCGGCTTTATGTTCGAGGTGCTGCCAGGTTCCTCCACTGGCTTTGACAGGGCCACCTACTTCTCCTTGGCTAGCACGGCCAGCGGCAACATCTCCGTCGAGATCGGTAAGCTGGACTACTACTATCGCCAAGGTACGAGCAGCCTGTATGTCTGCATCACTCCGGCGCCAAACGCGACGCCGGCGGCGGCGAACTACACTGTGTGGATTGATTACGATGCCGTGGGGCACAATCTATCGGTGTACCTTGACGACGACGGCGAGACCAAGCCTGGGCAAGCCTCGCTTCACGCCCCTCTCGAAATCAGCGGCATCGTCACAGAGACCCCCTTTGGTTCAAACTTTGGTTTATTTGCCTCCAAGAACAGGTCCTTGCCATCTTGCCGGGCGGTGGTCTATAGCTGGAACCTGACGGTGGACAGGCTCTCCACGTCCACGGGTGGTCGGCGTAAAGGATGGTTCTTGGCCGTTGTGCTGTCTTTGGTTATTGTAGCAGCTGGTGCAGCCATGGTTTTCGCGGCGGCGTGCTACTTGGAGAGCTGTCTCTCGAGATACAGGGCTCTCAAGACGAAGCTGAAGCTGTCCAAGGTGCTGCGGCGGCTCCCCGGGATACCGAGGGAGTACAAGTACGCCGACGTCAAGAAGGCCACCAGGAACTTCCACGAGAGCATGAGGCTCGGCAGAGGAGGGTTTGGTGCCGTGTACAAGGGGAGAATGATTGGCAGTACTGGTGACGGTGAAGATAGAAGGCGGCGGCGGTACATCGAGGTCGCCGTGAAGAAGTTCGAGCGGAAGGAGAACCGCAGCTACGATGACTTCCTGGCCGAGGTCGCCGTCATCAGCCGCCTCCGGCACAAGAATATCGTTTCTCTCATAGGTATGGTGGTCCACGTCCATGTACGTTTGTCCAGGCACCAATGTTTACTCTGACTTTTCTGCAGTTGGACTAGCTTTGCAACTTTAGAAAGGACTTCCTGTAGGCCTATTCATTGTCGTTTTAATCCTTATTTCTATCTACAATATATTATTTGGGTCCGTAAGAGCTAATCCAACACTTTGTTTGCAAGGTTCACCAATTTATTTAGTTTTTCCCTCTAGTATTTCATAAAAAATCTCACCTTGGGAATTTTTTTTTGGATTTGCTAGTTTTTAGCTGAATTAATTCTTGCTATTCGTAAGTCAATCTTTGTGTTTTAGGGTTTACCGAGGTTGAATTTATTTTTACTAGGTTTGAAAATATTTTTGTCCCTTTGTTTGTAAGGTTCACCAATGCATTTAGTTTTCCCATGTTAAAATATAAAGTTATTGAAAAGATAACTATCTTTACCATTTTCTTCAGGCGAGGTAAATTCTTTAAAGTGATATAAAAATACTTTCTTACCTATATATGATTAATACCAACTTGGTGAACACAACATATAAAGAGACAAAAATATTTCTACCCAAGGAAAAAAATGTAAGGTTTGTAACGACCGAGACAAATTGCATTGGTGACTTAAGGACAAATGATTTAATTAAGACACATGTTAGCGTATATGGTATGATCCGGAAAGATTCAACTGTTATGGTAGAATAGGATTTTTAGGATTGATTGATTGATATATCTCCGATGTGTATTTATGTTACCTCTAGGATTCCTTATGATCTAAGCCACCATGTCGTCTGTATAAACCCCCATAAGGCTTAGTACACATCATCCTTTGCAGTATAATCCATCCTTCTAAAACACCCCAAACAAACAAATCCGTATAAATTCGACCATCAATGTAAAAGAACTATATGCCTTGACCACATGCAAGTAAGATTTGCCGAAGAAAATGTTTTCTATCATATGTAATGCTTATAATTTATCACGAGTAAGATCGACTTATATCTAGTGACAGCGCATGCAAGTGTAACTGTTTCAGGTTGGTGTTACGAGAATGGGGAGCTCCTACTTATCTACCAGTACATGCCCAATGGCAGCCTGGACCAACATCTCTTCCGTGACAACCGCCACCAGCACCTCCCTGTTCTCCGGTGGGAGACACGCTACAATGTCATCAAGGATGTGGCCGCCGGTCTCCACTACGTCCACCACGAGTACGAGCGTGTGGTACTTCACCGCGATATCAAGGCAAGCAACATCATGCTCGACGCCGCCTTCCATGGCCGCCTCGGCGACTTCGGCCTCGCTCGTGTGGTGGGCTACGGCAAGAACTCCTTTACCGACCTCGGTGTCGCCGGCACCTGGGGCTTCATCGCGCTGGAGTACCCTGTCAGCCACAAGGCCACGCGCTAGACCGATGTCTACGCATTCGGGGTGCTCATCCTCGAGGTCGTCACCGGCAAGAGGTCGCTCAGCGCGGCAGAAGCTGAGTTCCCGCTGCTGACGGATTGGGTGTGGTGGCTCCACGGGGAGGGAAGGCTGCTGGAAGCCGTGGACGATGAGCTCACCGCTGCGGGTAAGTTCGACGCCGACGATGCCACCCGGTTGCTCGAGCAGTGGATGTGGGCGATGATCGCAACACCGCCGAGGGAGAGTTCGACGCCGCTGACGCCACCCAGTTGCTGCTCCTTGGCTTGGCGTGCAGCAACCCAAACCCATCGGACCGACCAAGTATGGCTGAGGTGGTGCAGGTCATCGCGAAGACAATGCCGCCACCGGACGTGCCGCTGGCGAAGCCAACCTTCGTGTGGCCGCCGGAAGGAGAGCTTCCACTACTGGACGACTCGGATGATGATTTCGTGGGGATGAGCCATGACGAATCTTACCGGAGTCACAGGGAGGAGACAGAGAGCCGTGACGGCTTTGCGATGAGCATCGGGTCGTTGGAGATCACGGTGCGCAGGTCTCGTAACGTTCGTGAGACAATCACTGGGGAGATCGAAAGTTGTGTGTACTGTAGTCACTAGAAAAGATGCTTTCAAAACCAGGCCCTATCTGACCCGGCCTGGTGTCCCAATCCTACCACCTGCTTTAAGATTCTGCACCCTACCAGCTACCTCTGTTTATGGTATTTGGATTTTTTTTTCACTACGTATGCAGGGCGAAGTGGAAAACAAACTAGGTATATAGCTTGTTATTTCTGAAAGTACTCAGCTTGTCACTGAAACTTTGTAATAAGGTACTAGGTTGCGTGCATCGGATGATGTAGAGGTCGGAACTGATTTTTAATCATTATCTAGAAACACAACCAAGTGGAGAGATGGTCGGACAACTTTTGATATATAATTTTTTCGATAAAGAAAGTTTTATTAATTCTTATCGTCATAAGAAAATACAGCTGTATAAGAGTTCCTCTTAATCTCTATATAATTAAGATACACGTAACCCGAACTCTTCGATATACGGTGAGGGTGTCTTAGGCACAACTTTTTTCCTTATCTACAAACACAACAGGTGCCTTGGCGTCTACCCGGTTTTTACCTGATATATAGTTTGCTATTGACGGCTCGGTCGTGAGGCTGACTGACATGAAAGGTCAGTCATTTCTAACGTTTTTGAATAAAAGAAAACAGTTTGCTGGTAGTGAAATAAAAAGACCTGGCCATCCATCAGTTGCGAGACCGAATTCGACCCATGTGCTAGTATCTATGGAACTGAGACCGAACTAGTATCCCAGCTAGCAGGGCTACACATTTTTTCCAGAACGGGCCCTCCCCGAATTTCATTACCAGGAAGCAATGAAATTACACATAGTTTTCTCCGATGGAGCAAAACAAAGACTGAAAGCTAAAAGGAATACACAGCTGTAGAAACCACCAGCGCAGCACCGAGGGCAGCCCCAAACAAACGCCCACACAGCTGCCCAGATATGTACAGAGAGGAGACAGCGTGAACTACCAGCATCAACCACGGTGCTAGGAGCAAAAGAAAGCAAAAGCCAACGGCACGACATACAGCACAGAGACGGATCAGAAGGCCGGTTTGCAAGAAGCAGCACATCCTTGAATTCTTTCCTAGGAGAGTTTGACAATGGCTGCATCGGATTCACCAGCTTCATCTTGAATCTTCGCGATCATCTCAGCATCGTTCTTGTGTTTCTTGGAATGGAGCTGGAGGGCCGTCTCCTGAAGGATGTGTATGCCCTTCCGCAGCATATCCTGGCACTGATCAGTTTGGAGACCTGCCCAATAGCACATAAAGGAACAAGCAAGGCAGATAAACTCAGTTGGAGAGCGCACAAACTTTTTATCAAAGATCACCCTATTTCTCAATGTCCATATTGCCCAGACAACTGCAGCTAATCCCATCATATGAAATTTTCCTCCACCTGGGAGATGGTGCCTGACCCAAATACTATACTGCTCAATGTTTGATGGCCGGCACTTAGCACCAATAACCCACCCGATTAGGCTCCAGCCGTATTTGGCCATGGGGCAATCAAAGAACAGATGCGAAATGGATTCGTGGTCAGAGCAGAAGACACATCTGGGGTCACCCGTCCAATTTCTTCTGATCAGATTATCTTTAGTAAGAATCGCGTTTTGTAGCAGCAACCACAAGAAGATTTTAATTTTTAGGGGAATCCTGGCTTTCCAGACCTCATTATAGGTCAAACCATTGTGATCTCTGCACAGATGTTTATACATTGATTTTACAGTAAACTTCCTCGAATTTTCCCAACGCCAGATAGGCTTATCTTTTTCATTGGACAGAGCACATGTCAAAAGGATATCTTTCAGTCTTCTTAGCTAGTTTTGCATATTCTCGTTGAGCCACCTTCTGTACGAGAAACACCAATGTTTAGAAGCGGCTATGTCAACAGTCATATTCTGATCCTTGCAAACCTCAAAGAGATCTTTAAATTTGTTCATGAAAGAAACTTCACCACACCAAGCGTCTCTCCAAAAATCTGTTTTTTTTCCATTGCCAATTCTCATTTTTCTGCCAGCCAGGTAAAGGTCTTTCACCTTCAAAAGGTCATTCCACACAGGGGATTGATTAGGGTTACTTTTAAGTTGGGCAATGCTTTTCAACTTGATATATTTTTTGAACAATCTGCTGCCATAAGCCAATCTCATTTTCCAATTTCCACCACCATTTGCACAATAGGCTTATGTTTAATTTCCTAAGGTCCTGGATTCCCAGCCCACCTTTACTCTTGGGACTGCATACTTTAGTCCATTTGACAAGGTGATATCTTTTTTTTGTTCTGCCCCCCTGCCAAAAGAACCTTTTTCCTGGTTTTGTCCAATTTGGCATGAATAGTTTTGGGTAACAGATACATGGACATATGATATATGGGAACACTACTCAGATTGGAGTTAACTAAAGTAGTCCTTCCACCAAGGGAAAGAGAGCTACCTTGCCACCCATCTAGTCTCTTAACTAGCTTCTCGTCCAGATGTAACCAATGCGTCGCAAGCAACCTGGTACTTGAAACAGGAACACCAAGATACTTGATAGGCCAATCTCCAGTAGCACAGTTGAACATCTCGGCATATCTGTGTTTCTTGTCTCCCTCTTGATCAATCATGAGGACTTCACTTTTTTGAAAGTTTATTTTAAGCCCAGACATAGCTTCATAGTTATATAATAATATTTTTAAGTTGATAGCCATTTCCTCATTGTCATCCAGCAAAACAATTGTGTCATCAACATACTGCAGAATGGCAACTCCATTATCAATATATTCCGGTACTAAACCTTTAACGAGTTGGTTCTGCTTGGCCATATTAATCATTTTAGCCAGGGTATCAGCAGCTATGTTGAAGAGAAAGGGAGACAAAGGATCTCCTTGCCTGACCCCCTTTTTGCTTTGAAAATAGGGGCCCAGTTTTCCATTCATCTTGACATTTAGGGTACCCTGGGTGACCACAGCTTTCATCCAATCACACCACTTGTTATTGAACCCCCTTTGGTGAAGGCAATTGAAGAGAAACTCCCAATTGACCTTGTCATAAGCTTTTTCAAAGTCAAGTTTAAGCACTACACCTTTCTTTTTTTTTATTCTGGTGTCATGTAAGACTTCATGAAGACACATCACTCCTTCCATGATATTTCTATCTTTTATAAACGCATTCTGGCATTTGTCTATAAGTCTATGTATGCATTTTTCCAGCCTTAGAGTCAGCACCTTCGTAAAAATCTTGTAACTAACATTTAAGAGGCAGATAGGCCTATATTGTTGGATTTTATTTGCCTCTTTCAGCTTAGGAAGCAGGGTAATAACCCCATAGTTCAGTCTCCATATGTGAAGTTTAAGATCATGGAAATCCTGAAACAACTGCATGAGATCGCACCCTATAATATCCCAGCATTTCTGATAGAATTCAATGGGTAAGTGATCAGGACCTGGAGCAGTATTAGTTTCCATAGAAAAGACAGCACTTTTCACTTCTTCTGCTGTGAAAGGCCGAGTTAGGGCAATATTCTCATCGTTATTAATTTTTTCCTCATTGCTCCAGCAACTTTCAGCCATATGGAACAAAGGACTTTCATCAGGGCCAAATAGCTGCTTATAAAAATCTGTTGCATGAAGAAGGAGGTTGTCATCCCCTTCAATCACTCTATCATCCTGCTGAAGGCAGAATATGGTGTTTTTTCTTTTTCTGCCATTAGCAACTCTGTGGAAAAAATCAGTGTTATTGTCTCCCTTAAGCAACCATTTAACATTGGATCTTTTATTCCAGTAGATCTCTTCTTCTTCCAGCATATGAAGCAGCTCAAGCTGGATTTCATTCTTCCTTCGCAGTTGCGTATCATTTAGCATATCTACTTCCTCCAAATTCTCAAGAGCAAGTAATTCTTCGTTCAGATCTTTCTTCTTTTTCCTATTCTGACCTTTAACATTGTTGCCCCATCCTTTTAACCATTTTTTCACCCTCTTTCCTTTTATTAACCAACCTTCTAAGTTATATTTAGCTGACACAGGTTTACCCCATATCTCAGAGATGTTTTGTCTGAATTCCGGTCGAGAGAGCCAGGACAACTCAAAACAAAAAGGTTTTGGAGGTCTGGCAGTCTCATCCCCCGTGTTCAGAACAAGGGGATTGTGGTCAGAGGTATACCTTGGGATTTTTTTCAGTGTGGATAGGGGAAACAGTTGCTCCCAATCTTTAGTCATAAGAATCCTGTCCAATTTTTCCAAGGTTGGATTAGTTCTATTGTTACTCCAGGTATATTTACCACCAGATATGGCCAGTTCTTTGAGCTCAAAAGAGTCTATGATAGCATTGAACATATCAGTGATTCTATTTCCGTGAAAATGTTTATTCTTTTCAGTGCTAAATCTGAGTATGTTGAAGTCACCCCCAATGAGCATGGGGCGTTTATTAGCATAGCACATGTTAGATAGATCAAGGAGGAACTGATCTTTCTCTTCCTCATGTGCGGGGCCATAAACAGTGGCCATAGCCCATTTCAGGTTTGTTTTTTTTCGATCACATTGGCCAGGATGTGGTATCTCCCCGAAGAGAAGGAGTCCACATCATACCTATCCAGGTTTACTCCACACAGGATTCCTCCTGATCTGCCGGAAGAGGGCAACCAGTGCCAAGCATAGGAATTCCTAGCATCTATCTTCCTAAAAAACTGGTTGCTAAAGGACTTCCTCATGGTTTCCTGTAAACCAATGAAGTCAGCCTGGTGATCAAGGATTAACTCCCTCAAGAAAGTCCCCATACCTTTTTTAGAGACCCCCCTACAGTTCCAAATGATGCTTATCATTATTTATATTTTGGGTTGGTAAGAGGCCTTTTCCTGAGGTTCCACCCAGGGCAAATCATGGGGGTCCCTCCCTTGGTAGTGGTAGTGCCATCCAGAGGATGGTTACCCCTAACCTTGTGCTCTTTTTTGATGATTTGTTTGTTTTTGTTTTTTTTTCTCTTTTTTGTAGAAGAGATGTGCGTACAACCTTCATCTTCGGACTCTTCTGTCTCAAGGCCAGAAACTATAAGCTCCTCGAAGGGGGGCTTGTAATGGTCTTTATGGTCGCAGATAGAAGTATGTTGGTCACCCATGTCATTTCTGACCTTCAGTTTATGTCTAGCAACCTCCAGATCCTTAAGCACATCAAATTTTTCCAAGTCATTTATAGAAATAGCTATGCCCATCCCCACAGATCTAGATAATAGTTCTAAATTATTGAGAACGGCAAAAGAGTTTGACTCATTTAGAGAAGTACCTTCAAGGTTTTTTTGCTTGGTCCGAAGGATAGCTTTTTCAGTAATCTCCAAGTTGGCAGCATGCTGTTGCAGCAGTCTCTCGCTCTGCCTGATCTTGCCGTCTCCCTGGATTTGGATGTCACCTTTGACCTGAGTCTTTTCAGCCTTGAGATCATCCTCTTGCTGGTCACCCTGTAAAATCTTGCTTGTCCTCTCCGCATCTGGCTTAAGCAGCTCAACCGACAGCATCTGGTGGTCCACCATGGTGACAGGAGCACTGTCCTGTTGATCCTGTTGTTCCACTTCTTCCTGGCTCAGCTCTAGAGGGGGTCCTTCCTGCTCATCACCGAAACTCAAGGAGAAGGTTGATTCTTTATTTGTTTCAAGCTCACTGATCCTGGGTATGGCTGGTTCCACCATTTCTTTGGTTTCAGCAACAGGGTCTTGTATGGGTAGGATTCCCTGGACCTCCTTTACTCCACTTGTGATAGCAAATTTTGCTTCTATGGCTGCTAGGGGATCAAACAAGGACCTAGTCCAATTAGAACCGTATTCATTAATGACAGTACTCCCTATGACTGGGATTTGGACAACCCAAAGTCTCCTGTTTTCTTCACAGACATTTTGGGGGTTCTGATGAGCAAACACCAAAGATTGCCCTCCTGGGGCAATGATATCACCCAGTATGAGCCCCTCATCAGCTTCTTCATCCTCACTAGGGATGTTCTCCGGAGCTTTACCTTTATCAACAACAGCCCCAAGAGTGGGTGAGGGACACATTGAGCTATATACTTTTTGAGCATCAGCCATTAGTTTCTTAGCTGGTGCACTGCCTTTCCCCCCCAACTGGGCAGAAGTATCATTTTTGCACTTGTCCTCCCATTGACCGGCAGACTTGGGTTTTTTAGGTGAAGGGTGTTCAGGATCCTTGTCCACCCTGACCCATTTATTTCCAGCTGCATTTGTAGCTCCCTCCTGGGAAACTTCTCTCTGGAAGGTGAAATCATAAAAATGGAGGTCTAGCACCCCCTCAACAATAGCTGGCACTTTGATTACAGATCTGCAAGCGATTTTGATTCTCACATAGTCAAACTTTCCCAGGTTTTCTTTGTCGACCTCCACAGCTAACCCAACTAGGGAGGCAACATAACTGGCTGTAATTTCATCTCTCATGGCAAAAGGGATGCCTTTGACTCTAAACCAGGCGACCTCCAGCGCCCCTTTTGATCCCACAGAGGAGGACCACTGACTGACTTTGATGATAGCAGTAGGAACTGTCCTCATTCTCATCTCCAAAAAGTGAGATAATTCCTCAACTTTCTTTTCTGTGGGAAACCTTAGCTGGAACTGGTTGTCATTCAGTTTTTTGGCATACCACCTCCAAGTGGAGTTGGTTCCAGCTAGGGTTCTGAATTCAGCCTCTATTTGTCTAGCAGAGACAGTCCCCTCCTTAACTGTGATTAGGGCACAACTGGCCATGTAACTGGCTTTCTTAACATTTGATCCAGGAGGGATCAAGTAGAAGCCCATGTCAGGGGCAGCCGATCCACAATAAGGGGCAACCAAATCCCAAGGATTGCGCAGAGGGAAATCCTGAGTTGCCATAGTGGCTCCAATATTATCAAGCCCCCCTTGTCTGATTAAGTCCTCGCCCCCTTCAGTAACAGTTCCTCCCATGGCTTCTTGCTGTTCCTGTCTAACCTCCTTCCCCTTGGAGCTTTCACCTTGATGGGTCTGGGGCTCCCCGAGGTGTTCGATGGATTCTTGTTGTCTTTCCTCTGTGTTCCACTGTCCCCATTGCTCTTGGTCGTGCAGAGGGCGACCTAGGTGACTTCTGTTTCTGCCTCTTCCGAAACCAGCTCGGGCACCAGAACGGCCCCAACCACGGGCAAAGCGCGAAGGGCCGAAGCCCCCACGGCGGGGGGCAAACCGCTCACGGCGTGACATGGATCTCACATGGCTGCATGGTTTCTTGCAATATCTGATCGATGCTCCAGTGATATCTGAACGGTAGAAGAGGACAGCATGTAAACATGTTGCGAGGCTCACAGTGCAGCGAATTAGACGAGCCCTTCATACTGTACTACAGACAGTATGTCATGTAGCTCTTCCAATGCATCCAAGACCAGTTTCATTTCCACCTGGACTTTGTGAAAGATGAAATGCATGTATAACAGCACAAGAGTATGCCTTGTCAGTTTGCTAAAGATGTCCTAGTAGCAGGACTTCAGATTTCAGACTGATCATTTGCAACATACAAGCAGGAAACATACATTACTCAGCCATATAGTTAACTACAGGAACATAACAAACACACATGAGCAACTCCAGATGAACTCAAGCAGGAGGTTCCATTGCTTACTGAATTGCATTCAAATTATGAAAAATGTACGCCTGAAAAACCTGTTGTAACAAGGACGAGCGAGTAGAAATAGCCATGTTTGTACTACAGACAGTATGTCATGTTGTTATTATTCATGCTGTACTACAGACAGTATGTCATGTTGTTATTATTCATGCTGCAAGATACATTGCTGTCGTTCTAATCCATGTTTGTAAGTTTGTATACGAATATACGATCCCAATCAAATCGACTTACACGCACAAATCAATCATTTTCTTTAGAGTCTGGAAGTTCCAGGTTTTCATTACGATAAAACCGTCCGCACTAACATCCTTACATGAAGTTGTAAACTGAACCTGGGAGCAGCAGCTGTCTCAACAATCCTACAGCTTCTTTTTTACAGAGGAATCGGCAACCCCAAATTGACTACCAAACGGACTTACAGAAGTTAATAAAAGACTGAAAACGCACACGAGCAGGACTCAAGCAGAAGACTGAAAACAAGGGTACTGCGCACTGATCCATCATCCTAACATCGTCTGGAACGACTCCAGAGTCCAGATGAACTCAAGCACAATCTAGCTAATCCAACATGTAGCTGTTGGAACTTAAAACACACATGAGCGATGACACGCAAGCTAATAGAACGTTAGCTTATTATTCTGAGGAGTCGATCAGAACGTACGTACAGCTAGGTCAGGCACTGCGAGCTTGAGCCATCAGCAGCTCCCCCAAGGTGCGATCTATCATCACATCGACGACGGCGAGTGCCTCCCCCTTTGCGCGCTGTGAATGTTGGTACTCTCCCTCAGCAGCTCGGTGAAGGCCCGTTCCACTCGCCGGTCCTGTTCGCGCGGATGAGCTCGTAGCAGATGGTGTCCGTGTCCCAGTGCTCAGGGGCGACGCGAGCCTCGCCCTCGCTCTCCCACCCATTCGAGATTGTCTCCCTGATCTCTAGGCCTCGTTTCTCGTCATTGTCAGTGTCAGCGCCCGCTTCAGAGCCTAGACGACGGTGTCGTCCGCGGTGGATGGGTCATAGGTGGTGTTGATGATAAAATTTGATATTTATAGTGGTTATTGTAGCGACAACTGGTTTAATGGACTACCAGATGAACAGAGATAAATAATATCGCGATTGGGTGAACAGTACCACGACCGGATGACCAGCGACCGACCAGTGAACAATAACTTCCGATCAGTGGATAGTGATTTCAAACCAGTAAACACGATCAGTGGTCAAGACCGATGACCAGTCAACCAATGATCATAGTTTGTTCCTACAGTTGGTCTCCGCACAGATGGAAGAGTTGGTCAAATCTAAGAAGGGCGAACTATATTAAAGTGTATTCGAGTAAATATATGGGAGTTTTACGTGTTCTAATAGGAAATATATGTTTATTATAGAAAGTTTTGAGATCAAGTAGGCATAGCCGAATCATATCTGTAAGTCTTGTTCGATTTGAATTAGGAGTCCTGATCTCTTACGGCTAATATATGTTGCCCTTTAAATATGAGAGGGTCATAGCCGATTGAGGACATCAACTAATCGATCAAACACAATTTATATTATCTTTCGTCTATTACCTAGCTCTTGTAGTCTTGTTCTCTTTTCCCATCTATGTTACTTCCTATTCTTGATATCGATAACCAAGGATAAGCCGCCGATCACCTGCACTCCGACGGGGTCACTCTCGAGCGTGGGTGACGACGAAGGTCCGACAACGCAGTGCCACGACCAGGGCATCCGGGGTGCTGCTCGCCGGATATTGCACACGAGGTGCTCGGTGTGTTGGCGTGCCACGTTTTCGCGTCAACACATTTTTTGGCGACTCGGCTGGGGAAGAAGTTTTTTAGCTTTCTCTTAGCCGAATTATAAACCCTAGCCGTGTCTACTTCGGAGATTGACAACGACAACATCATTATGGCATTGTACGACGAGTTGCTGGAAGAGGCACATTTGGCAATTGAAGCCGACTTGGAGAAACGTCAGCAACAGTTGCTATCGAGCATTGTGAAGACTCGGCAAGGTGTGTTCAAGAAAGAAGATTCTCCACCACCCGCCGACCAAAGCCCTAAGGTAACAACCAATGTGAGTGTTCAACCTTCTCCTTCTCATCAAGAGGTTGCTGTTATGATCGTTCAATCCGTTGGTGCAACCATGGCTAATAGTGTTCAGAAATTGGTTGAGGATACATTGGTTGATAAGCTTCGGCCTTTAGTTCTTCAAATTCATGAGGAGCAGAATCTGAAAGAACCTGCCACTAGTAATGTTAGTGCTTCAATTTACCTACTATTGTTAATACATTACCTAGTGTTTCTTATGCGCATAATCCTCATGATGGTCGAAATATTATGGGTAGTGTTGCACCTAATTATGTCACTTCTCATGCTATTAAAACTGATGTAACGCAAAAACCCGTACCAAACACCATATGGCATGCACAATGTTTCAACTTTGGCTCAAGCTTATAGAGCCGAAAATTATCCCAACGTGCAAACACCATATTACCAAATCGTAGCGTACAGTGTTCCACCTATACTGCTGCAAGGATTGGGAATCCCTTATGAGCCGATTCCTAAACAAAATTTTGCTACGCCACCTCCTCTTACTTCTCATGTGCCGAATTTGTCCACACCACTGCTCGAGCCAATAATTGACCCTAATCGGCTATAGGGCTTGTAGCCGATTATACTGAAATCATGTGAGAACAAGTAGCTACTGTGCTTAGAAAGAAATTCGGTTTGGAAGTTAGAAGGAAAGCTTGTGCATACCACAAGCCATATCCCGAGCACTATGATACAATCCTACACCCCCGTGGTTTCAAGGTTCCCGATTTTATGAAATTTACCAGGAAGGATAATAGAACACCTAGGGAGCATGTAGGCCAGTTTCTTGCACAATTAGGTGAAACTAGTTCCAATGATGTGTTGTATATTAGATTATTTCCTTTATCATTGTCTGGAACAGCTTTTAATTGGTTTACATCCCTTGCTCCTAATTCCATTCATGTGTGGTCTCAATTATAAGAGAAATTTTATGAATATTTTTATAGTTCTGATACTGAATTGAGGCTTTCACATTTGACATCGGTTAAACAAAAATACAATGAACCTGTTCTGATTTTATTAGAAGGTTTAGAGATAAAAAACCGATGCTTTAACTTAACACTTTCTGAAAAATATTTAGTCGAATTAGCTTATTCGGGTTTGTTGTCTCATCTAAAAGAAAAGCTAGAAGGTTATGAATTTCAGGATGTTAGCCAAGTTTTGCAAAGAGCTCTAGCATTAGAAAGCCAGGCTAAAGAGTCTAGAAAATTTCAGAAATCAAATGATAAATTTAAAGTTGATCGTCCTAATGTTCATATGCTTGAGTTTGATAATTCGGACGATGATGATGTTGATGTGTGTGTAGCCGAATGGGCTTGGTCTTCTAAGTGTAAACCATTCGTTTGCTCTGCTCTTAAGCCGATTCCTCCCAAAAATCGGCAAGAAGAAATTAAATTTACTTTTGATGTAGCCAAATGTGATAGGATTTTTGATTATTTGCTGCAAGAAAAACAAATTAAGCTTCCTCATAGTCATGTAATTCCACCATTAGAAGAATTGAATAGGTGAGCTTATTGTAAATGGCATAATTCTTATTGTTATGCTACTAACGATTGTAATGTTTTTCGTCGACCGATTCAATCGGCCATTAACGAAGGACGATTGAAATTCTTAGAGATGCAAGTTGACAAAGAGTCGTTCCTGGTTAACGTAATTGATCTCCGGGACAAGAGTGTTCTAATCGGCCAACTCAAGCTGAATCAACCAAAGGGAAAAAAAATGTGATCGTTGGTGAAGATAGACCAAAACCTTTAGGTGAGAACAAGAATTTGCTAAGAGAAGTGCTACTTGAGAAGACTTCCAAAGGCAAGGAATTAATCGAAGTTGTGGTGAACACTTCAACCCTCGAGGGGCATGGCAATGCTAAACCGAAGATGATCAAACCCAAAAATCCGGAGGTTGGCAAGTGGAAGATTAATGAAGCAAAGGAAAATGGCAAGGTTATGAAATTCAAACCCACTTTCAAGCAACTTTTGCCCAAGTATGAAAAAGATAAGGCTGTCCAAACTCATGTGAATCGGCCAAATAATCTCAAGTGGCCAAGATCACCTTTGAAGCAAGACGTGCATGATCATCATCAACCAAAGGAGGGTTGTGTTGCTGCTATTCACCCCCACTTGAGCCAGTGCCATGGTCATGGTTGCCTCCTCTAGTGCCTTTTCCTACTTGCCCAACGTGGGGATATAATGGTATGTGGATGCCTCCTCCTCCTGCACAATTAAATTATTTTCATCTGGAATAAACAGCACCATGTATGCCAGTATTTGATAGAATATCATGTCCTATCCACGACCGATCATGGCAGTCTAGTGATGTTCGACATGATGGAAATGTGAAAAAAGGTATACCGGGTGAAGGAAAGTATTGTTTCTATTCAAAATTCGGATTCTAGAACTGTTGAAATAAGGACCACTGTTGCTGATATTATTAAAATAGGGTCAATGAAAAAGGTCACCGAAGAGCTTGGTAAAGGACCGATTGTTATTAGCAATAAATCGATCAAATCTGAAAGTATACCTACTGTTGTTCATGCTGTTCCAAAGGATGATAATCATGAGACAAGTAACAATGAGCCGTCTTCTAAGTATCTACAGCCGAGGTGGTGTCCCTCTAGTTTATCTCACACAAAAAAGGGAAGACTGCAGTGGCTACGCAAGCAGGAATTAACGGAGCAGCGAGCTGAAAAATTACGGGATGATACTTTCAATGAAGCTAAGCCTATGCAACCCGTGAAGCAAGTGTGGAGACCAAAATTAGATGCAACGATGGCTCCTGCGGCAGCTCCTTCACCAATAGCAACACCGGTGCGTATGCAGGGTGATAAGGAAGATGAGGAATTAATAAATTATGGTGATTCGCTGGTGCATACTAATGATGCTTCGCCAACCGAAGATATGGATGTCAATATGGTTTTCATGTTACCTTTGAAATTTCGTGCTATGGATGAAGGTGCGGTAGCTCAATTGAATTTGGGGCCAAGAGAAGCTGTTTTTGAGAAGCCAAGAGAGACATATTGGCATTTGAAGCCCTTGTATGTGAAGGGTTATATTAATGGAAAGCCGATTTCTAGGATGCTTGTTGATGGTGGAGCTGCTGTAAATTTGATGCCATACTCAATTTTCAAGAAGCTTGGTAGAGATGACAGGGAATTAATGAAAACTAATTTGGTGCTCAATTGATTTGCAGGTGATTCTAATAAGGCCAAAGGAGTTATCTCTATAGAGCTCACTATTGGAAGCAAGACATTATCCATCGCCTTCTTCGTCGTCGAGGTGCAAGGTAACTATAGTGTTATTCTTAGGCGTGATTGGATTCATGCAAATGGTTGTGTGCTTTCCACCTTGCATCAATTTTTAATTCAATGGGTGGATGATGAGGTCGAGATAATTCGTGCGGATACTTTGGTCTATGTTGCTTTGGCCAATGCTTTTGCCGATTGGAGATACGGCAATGCCGAGTGCTTGTCAGGTCGTGATTTTTTAGATTATGATTTTTGTAGTGTCTCCAAGGATGGATTTATACCTGTGGTTGTAAAGCCGACTTGTGATAATTAGCTCAATGGCATGATGTATCAATGAGTAGAGATAGAAATTTAGAATGGTTGCACAAGCGTATGGAGCAATATCAGTCAGATAAGAATGATAATTGTGAGGCCATTGAAGATTTAGATGAGTTAGATAAGTTAGGTAAAGGTTTTTCATTGGCCGATCCATTAGACGAAGTTGATATAGGTGATGGTAGTATTCCAAGGCCATCGTTTGTAAACAAGAATATGAATACCAATTACAAGGATAAAGTAATCAAGTTGCTTAAAGAGTACATTGATTATTTTGCTTGGGAATATCATGAGATACCGGGACTTGACCGAGAGTTAACATCGGTTGCCTATCAAAGTGGGATTTAGGCCTTATAAACAACCCCTTAGAAGGTTTAATTCTAATATGTATGATCGGATCAAGGAAGAAATAGACCGGTTATTGAAAGCGGGATTTATTAGGCCATGCAGATATGCTGATTGGATTTCAAACATCGTCCCGGTGGAGAAGAAGAGTAGCGGTAAGTTACAACTTTGCATTGATTTTAGAGATCTAAATAAAGCTACTCCTAAAGATGAATATCCTATACCTATAGCCGATATGTTAATCAATGATGCTTCAGGACATAGAATAATTAGTTTTCTTCATGGCAATGTTGGTTATAATCAAATTTTGATGGCACCACCGACGACATGGGCATCTCCCTGCATGTGCTCACTGGCATCAGCATGGCGCACACCATGAAGCTGTTGGTCCAGATCGGTGGCATCGCCCTCACATCCCTCGTCGATTCCGGCTCCACGCACACATTCATCCACGATGAGGTCATGTGTCGACTGGGGCTCCATGTCACGCCACGCCCTGGTCTCTCGGTGAAGGTCACAAACGGCAACCGTGTTCTAAGCACAGGCGTGTGCCTGGGCACCATTGTGATCATCCACGCCGAGTAGTTCACCATTGACTACTATGTCTTGCCACTCGACGGCTTCGATGTCGTCCTCGGTGTTCATTGGCTTCGATCGTTAGGGCCAATTATGTAGGATTTCGACAATCTATCCATGGCATCCTGACGCGATGACCACCCAGTCAAGTGGCAAGGCATTGGTGGAGTTCAACCCGTTGCTAGTGCCCTCACCACGGCACGAGACCTCATGAAAACACTCCTCGACAGCTACACCGACATCTTCCACACGGCCTACCACCACCTCACCGCCAAGACCATCACATCCACTTGCTCCCTAACACAGCACCCATAGCGGTCCGGCCTTACCGTTATCCCCAACTATTGAAAGATGAAATGCAGCGCCAGTGCGATGACATGCTGGCGCAAGGGATCATCAGGGAGTCTACATTAGCATTCTCCTCCCCGGTGCTCCACGTCAAGGAGCATGATGGCACTTGGCTCTTCTGCGTCGACTATCGGGCATTGAACAAGAAGACTGTCAAAGATAAATTTTCAATTCCCGTGGTCGACGAACTCCTTGATGAGCTGAAGAGCGTGCACTTCTTCACCAAGTTGGACTTATGCAATGGCTATCATCAAGTGCGCATGCACCCGAATGACATTGAGAAGATGACATTCTGAACTCATCAGGGGCACTTCGAGTTCCTGTTCATGCCATTTGGCTTGACCAATGCCTCAACGACATTCCAAGATCTGATGAACGACCTTCTTAAACCATTCATTCGTCGCTTCGTCGTTGTATTTTTCGATGATATCCTTGTCTATAGTCTGTCATGGTCTAAACATTTGCAGCATGTCAAGACAATGTTCCAATAGATAAATTTCTAATTCCCGTGGTCAACGAACTCCTTGACGAGCGGAAGGGCATGCACTTCTTCACCAAGTTGGACTTATGCAGCGGCTATCATCAAGTGCACATGAACCCGAATGACATCGAGAAAATGACGTTCCGAACTCATTAGGGGCACTTCGAGTTCCTGGTCATGCCATTTGGCTTGACCAATGCCCCGGTGACATTCCAAGCTCTCATGAACGACCTTCTTAAACCATTCATTCGTTGCTTTGTCCTTGTATTTTTCGATGATATCCTTGTCTATTGTCCGTCATGGTCTGAACATTTGCAGCATGTCAAGACAGTGTTCCAATAGATTCGCACGCACAACCTCGCCCTCAAGCAGTCCAAGTGTTTCTTCGGCGAGACCTTCGTTGCCTACCTCAGCCATTTCATCTCAGCCGAGGGCGTGGCAATGGACCCGAGCATGGTGAATGCTGTCGACTCATGGTCGCGTCCACGCATGGTGCGCACATTGCATGGTTTCCTTGGTCTCACAGGCTATTACCGCAAATTTATTGCGGGCTACGGTGCGGTGGCGACACCTCTGACAGCCCTCCTCAAGCGGGAGGCCTTCACATGGACGGAAAAAGCCGAGAGCACCTTCCTCGCCATCAAGCACGCCCTCATGACAGAGCCTTTACTTCACTTGCTGGACTTCGACCAATGATTCTTTGTCGATTGTGACGCATCGAGCGCTAGATTTGGGGCGGTGCTGCACCAAGGCGATGGACAAATACCGTTCTTTGGCCGGGCTGTGGCACCTCACCATGCCAAGCTGTCGACCTACGAACATGAACTCATTGGCTTGGTTAAAGCTATGAGGAATTGGTGACTGTACTTGTGGGGGGGTGCATTCACAGTACGAACTAATCATTACAGTTTGAAGTTCATCCTCGACCAGTGTCTATCGACGATAACCCAACACACATGGGTGAGCAAGTTGTTCGGTTATGATCTCACCATCGAGTACCGCCTTGTAAAGTAGAACACCGCTGCGGATGCACTATCACGCCGCGACGAGGAGGCGCCAGCAGTGTGTGCCCTGTTCGGGCCCTCTTTCGCCATCTTCAATGACCTACGGGCAAAGCTCGCCACCCATCCTCGTGCACAGGAGCTGCAGGCGCAGTTGGCCATTGGGACAGCTCCGACTGATTGGATGAAGGTTGACGGCGTGCTATTGTACAAGGGTCACGCCTTCGTCCTGGATGATTCACCACTATGGCTATCATTGCTCGCCGAAGGTCATGATGCCAGCCATGAAGGCGCACAGAAGACATTGCATCGACTCCGGGCTTCATTCTACAACGCGCACGCACATCGGCCAGTCCGCGAGTTCATCCGCGGGTGCACGACATGTCAGCAGAACAAGACTAAACACCTCCACCCAGTCGGCCTCCTGCAGCCACTACCAGTGCCCACGGAGATATGGAGCGATATTTCCATGGATTTTGTGGAAGGGTTTCTAAAGGTCGGTGGTAAATCGGTGGTGCTCACAGTGCTGGACTGGTTCTCCAAGTTTACTCACTTCATCACCTTGGGCCATCTGTACTCAGCCAACTCTGTTGCGCGCGCATTCTTTGACAACATCGTGTGGCTGCATGGGGTCCCGTGTTCCATTGTCAATGACCATGACCCAATGTTCACAAACAATTTTTTGGACGGAACTCTTTCATCTTGCTGGTGTCAAGCTGCTTCTGAGTTCTGCATTCCATCCGCAGACCGATAGCTAGTCCAAGGTGGTGAACCGGACAATCACAATGTACCTCCACTGCTTGACCAATGGCTTCGTTGAGCTGAGTATTGCTACAACTCCTACAAAAAAGCCCTCCGCTCGACTCCGTTCCAGGTGGTGTATGGCCAAGACCCACCCTTGCTACTCACATATCAACCAGGTGCTACCCGAGTTGCAGCTATTGATCGCCAAATGCAGAGCTGTGATGAGTTCCTTGCAGAGGTCTGGGAACACCTCTTGCTTGCCCAGGACACCATGAAGCAACAACATGACAAGAAGCGTCGTGACTTGGAGTTCTCGGTCGGGAATTAGGCTTGGCTTCGTCTCCATCATCGATCCATGACAACCATCACCACATCATCGTCATCCAAGCTTGCCCCACGCTTCTATGGATCTTTCCAGGTCATGGAACATATTGGGGCCGTTTCATACCGCCTCAAGTTGCTAGCCAATACACGCATTCACGACGTCTTCCATGCCGCCTTGTTAAAAAAATTCGAAGGCACACCACCGGCTTCTCCAGCGGCCTTGCCTGATTTGATCCATGGTCGTGTGGTGCCTACACCATTGAAGGTGGTGCGTTCTAGGCTCAATCGAGGCACTTGGGAAGTTTTGGTTCAATGGGTTGGTCGTGCCCCGGCCGACGCTACCTTGGAGCTGCTCACTAACTTCACCACGGCATACCCAACTGTACAGCTCGAGGATGAGCTGTTTGTTGGGGAGGAGGGAAATGTTGTGGACTCGTTTATTGGACGAACCTATCGGTGCAAGAAGAAAGAGAACAAGTTCACAACCGAAAGTGGCTAAAGAGAGATTTCCGGGCAAATTAACAAGGGAGGAGATTAGTTAGTTTCTTTAGATAAAGATTAGTTTCCTTTATGATTCAGTTTGTTACTTAGACTGTAAGCCAGCACCTGTCTTATAAAAGCAGCCGTAGGGTTCAGGATTGGAATCATCGAAGAAGTAATAAACTTCTCCTTTGAGGTGAGGTTGTTCTGCCATCCTGGCTGGGAAATCATCCCTGGCTGCCGACGAGAGAAATTCCTTGCCTGTCCCAACTCGTTATCCTCTCAATTCGCATCGTCAATCCCATCTCCTCCTCCCTCCCCTCCGATTTCCATGCCGCCCGCGCCATAACACAAAGTAATCTCCGGTTTATCTACAATCTCCGGTTATATGTTTTATCCTTTTCGTTCCCAATTCCCAATCATCGTGAAATAAAAAAGAAGCTTATATAGAGCCAAGGATTAAAATTTTGCTTGCGTAAATTTTGCTTTGATTAATTTCGGTCAATCCAAAAGTAATATATGTTTCAGCGGACACCATGGTTACCTCAAATTGCCAATAACACATACCAGATTAAAGTGATTTGTATCTTTTTCATGGACTGACTATATGGCTACATGTTATAGAAATAGTACGATGTACAAATAATAAAATAGCTGAACCTACTTCAGAGTCCTAGTTCCAAATGATTTCGTTGAACATAGTCCCAAATCAGATTTAGAAGCTGCAACGACTGGACAAAACGGCAAAGATTGGGCCAAACCTCCTACTCAAGCTCGGCGACCTTGCCTTTCCCCTTTCCATGGGGTGCTGCAGCGGCCGGTGCTCCGTTGCTGCTCCGCTGGTTCACCGTAGCTGATGTCGACCACTCGGTCCACCGCTTTCCCACGCCTCCTTGCTGCCAATTCCTTTGAAGCTCATCCAAGAACCGAAGCACCTCGCCCTCCCTGCAACTCCACAAGCCAAGAGAACACACATGTTATCAAACCAAGCTCCCTTCACCAGAATCATAGTTACCAAGTCAAAAACCCATGTTGATGCTTTCAGAACCCAGTAAACTAAAACACAGAACATGCAAGTATAAGTTAATCACTGGACGTGGAGACAATAATAAACAATCATGGAAAGTGGTAATGGTAGGGATCGTATAAGCAGAGGAAAGTGCTTAAAATACAAAGCAAATAACACATGTAAAATGAAAAGTATATCCAAGTCATTAATAACAGACAATGTGGTTAAGTCACAACATGGAAATATGAATCTTCGGGAGGAATAAAAACAATTAATTTGTGGAGTAGACAAAAGGATGCAGAAAATCGTACCATATAAAGTCTCTTCATGTTAATGGCCATCTGAGACATTTCACGAATCATCTCGAAGGCAATATAAACACTACATATTCAACGCATCAAGCTTGCATTGTTAGGTGCTAAAATAAATCTCTAGATCAGAGTACTGTACTTTCATGCATGAACTGAAATAAAATATAAAGAGTGATACACTTTCAGAAATTGAAGTGATAACCTTGTGGAAAAACTAATCAACATGGCTTATACTGGTAATCCATCCTTTACTAAATTGATGTCCAGAAACTGAATTTATATGTCCAAGATTCAACATTCAAATTTACGTGTACGAATCAATTGTATGATATACACATAGTGGTTAACTCATATGCAAGAAATCAAATAATGTTATTGGAAAGCCAACACAACACAATATTGAATTCGATTAGGTTACCTCGTAAGGAATACTTTGCGGGGATTGTAAGATTGATTCAATGATATATTGGAGCAATGTAGGAGTACTATGCGGGGATTAATCTGCAATGGGATTGACATAGGGCAAATATATAAATTAGAAAACAAATCAAATATATAAATTGATTGAGACGCCGGGAAGAGAGAGTCTACCTTGGAACTGCTGTAGCCATGAGTTGCGGGAGAACAAACACAGTAGACGCCATCGCGGTGGTTTGGGTGGTGTAGGAGTGGAATCGAATGGGAGGAGAAGAGTAGATCGCCGGGGGAGCGATCGTGTCACAGCGGAAGATAGGGAGATCACGAAGTCCCACCGACTATCGAAGCGGATCCAATAGGCTCAACATCAAAGCAATCAAATATCTACCAGGATTGAGAGGATTTGAGCAGCAGCTGGCGGCCGTCGACGATGGCGCGCCACGCCTTGCATACGTACCGCGATGCGATGAGGCTGCTTGGTGGGAGGTGGCGGAGTAAGTCCTCGGTTGATTCCGAGAAACAAATTGGCAACCGCGCAGTGGAGCGCGGGCAAGATTTTCGTGCGGCGGCAGGAGGGCAGGTTGGCGGTGGCGGCGAAGAGCCACTCCTCGGAGGGGAACCTGGAGTCTTGGAGCAGAAAGATGATGTCGTGGAGCTGGCCGTGGATGTCCCTACCGACGACGAAGGCCTGGTCAGGTCCGCCGCTAGGGAGCAGAGCGGTGCGGGAGGAGGAGAAGGCAAGCCCGGTCGCCTGATCCGGCGCGATGGTGGCCGAGAAGGCTGTGCTGGCCCTGCTTCCACGTCCAGCGGCCGCCATCAAAGGCTCGCTAGCTCACCGCCATGGAATGTGTTCGTGGTCGGGCTGCTCCCGGTCCACCGCGGTAGAGGAGGCGTCCTTGCCGGAGGAGGCTGCATGTGGAGGGGATCCGGCGGACTGGTGTTGTTCGTGCACGCAATGAGGATGGGGCGGGCGACGATTTCGGGAGCGGGGAAGGAGGATGAGGTGCAGGTGGATGGGCGGAGGAGGATGGGGCGCGTGCGGTCGTGCGGGCGAGTGGGCGTGGACGAAGGGCACAACATCCGATCGGGCGAACTGGCAACCGTGCGGCGAGCCAACGGGCAATCGTGCGGCGAGCCTGCGTGCTGACGGGCAGAGGAATCGGTATCGGGATATTTCGATGAACGGATCACGCCATATACTACTTAAAATGAGAGATAAAACCCGTACAGATCAATGGAATATGTGTGTTGGTTCACACTCATTCATCTCCTCAATCTGTTTGCGTCCAACTCTGATTTTCTCCCTCCCCCCCCCATCCACTCCTCCTCCTCCTCTGATTCCTCCGTGGAGCGTCACACACGCGTCCCCCAACCTGCTCCTGCGGCCGCCGTCCAGATAGTCAATATCAGGTCGTATGTCCCGATCACTCTCGATCAAGCTAGCCGAATCCAACTACAGGCAATGGCACTGCTTCTTCAACAGCGTTTTTGGCAAGTTCGATCTAGACAATCATGTCGCCTCCGCTCGCGCGCCCGGCCGCCACGACCCTGAATGGCGGATGAACGATCACAGTATCGCTAATTGGCTGTACACGACGATCTCCAAGGAGGTACTCGGCTTCATCTTGCAGCCCAACGCCACCGCATCGGAGACCTGGACATCCATTGAAGGCCTGTTCCTTGATAATCGGCTCACTAGGGCTGTCTACATCGAACCCGAATTTAAGAACTTGTACAAGGGCGACATGAGTATCTTTTAGTATTGCAGACGGCCGAAGACTCTGGCCGACGCGCTTTGTGACGTCAGACTACCGGTCAGCGATCAAGGCCAGGTACTCAACTGTAACAGACCCGATCAGAGTCTAGAAGGTAGAGATCAGCCGGGAGAGGGAGGAAGAGAGAGTTCTTGGGGATGACGGCACCAGCCACAGAACACCGTTCCGGTCTCAACACAACAGAGTTTCGATGCCAATGCAGAGTTCGACTTCGACCATGGCTTATATACCCGCCGTTGTCGGATTGTCCATAGGGCCACCACACGCCAACGCACACACGCTACAGCCCGGCCTGCAACTTCCTTCCAGCCCAATACCTCTCCTGTTTCATCTTACGGCCCATCTTCGTTGTTGTCGTGACACTCCCCCTCTTAAAGACCGGCTTGTCCCCAAGCCGATGAAGTACCGGTGTGCAATGGGAGGTCTCAATAGTCTGTCCAGGTTCCATATGCTTGGGAAGTCCTTTCCATTGCACCAGGACCCGCGGGATTACCTTGGCACCGCGTTTGACAAGCTTGTGTTCCAGGATCTCCTCTGGGATCGACATAGCCTGCAAAATGGAAATAGAAGAAGGGAGAATGCAAATTACAGTTATCTGAGGACTGATGGCGTGCTTCAGTTGAGTGACATGCACCATTGGATGGATTTGACTATTTGGTGGCAGTTGAAGTTTGTAAGCCACTGATTCCACTTTGGCCACAATGGGGTATGGTCCATAATATCGATAGGCAAGCTTCTGATTGGACATGTTAACCACCGAAGTCTGGATATACGGTTGCAGTTTGAGATAAACTTGATCCCCTACCTCAAAATGGTGTTCAGTTACGTGCTTGTCGGCCTGTTGCTTCATATGATGTTGAGCTCGAGCTAACTGTTGTTGAAGAAGTTGTTCTATCACCTCTCTTTCTTTGAGCCATGTTGTCAGGTCAGGAATAGTGCAGTCAGACAGCTAAATAATACCAAAATCCCTCGGTTGTCTACCATATATCACTTCAAAAGGAGTGGTGCCCAAAGATGAGTGATAATTTGTATTGTACCAATACTCTGTGAGTGGTAGCCAGTGAGACCAATTTCTAGGACATGATTGCACCGAGCATCTCAAATATGTTTCTAAGCACTGATTCAATCTTTTAGTTTGAATATCTGTTTGAGGGTCGTAAGAAGAGCTCATCCTCAATTCAGTGTTTGTCAAATGGAATAATTCTTGCCATAGATTACTTTTGAAAATCATGTCTCTATCAGAGATGATGGCTTGAGGGAGGCCATGGAGCTTAAACACATTGTTGAGATATAATTTGGCAATTGATAGAGCAGTGAAAGGATGCTTGATAGGAATGAAATGTCCATATTTAGAGAACTTGTCTATCACTACCAGAATTGTATCAAAATTAGCTGACTTAGGCAGGCCTTCAATAAAATCTAAGCTGGCCACATCCCAAGCTTGATCAGGAATATCTAAAGGTTGCAGCAGCCCATGAGGTGCCACTTTTTCAGTTTTGGCTTTGTTGACGGATGGAGCATTGTTGAACAAAGAGTTTAATTTGAGCTTTCATATTAGACCATGCAAAGGGCCTCTTAATTCTATGGTAGGTAGCATAAAATCCTGAATGACCTCCTAGAGCACTAGCATGAAGAGCATGAATGATATGGTGTTGAATTTCAGGATCTAAACCTACCCACACTCAACCTTTGAATCTGAGGACACTATCTTTGAGAGTAAATTAAGGGTGAGTTTTGTCAGGCAGGGACAATAGTGTTACCAGATCTTTGGAGAAAGGATCTTTACTATAGCTTTGGATGGTTGTGTCTAACCAAGCAGGTTTGCATTGAGAAATAGCCACCAATTCAGTATCATTTGTAATAGATTTCCTAGATAGGGCATCAACCACCTTGTTGAATTGACCTTTTGTTCAGTGGGATGAATCAGACTTTTGTGGTCAGTTCTTATAAGAAACTCTGACTGCTGCAAATAGGATCTCCAGTGGCCTACTGCAAGCAGTATTGCTAAACACTCTTTTTCATATGCAGTTAAGCCTTGATTATTTGGACATAAAGCCTTACTAAGATATGCTATAGGGTGCCTACTTTGCATAAGAACTTCCCCTATACCTTTATCACTAGCATCTGTCTCCACAATGAATTGTTTGAGTGAAATCAAGTAGTGTAAGAACAGGTGTTGAAACCACAAAATCCCCTTCCATAATTGACTCTGACACAAAATCAATCTCCCGGCAGATCTCGCCCCAAGTAAAGGAAAGAAACCACCCCAAAATCAACCAATCAGATCCACAATTATCACCCCTAGCAAACACAAAAAGATCTGGTGCTTGAAGTATGGAAACTGCCGCAAGATCAAAGGCACCGCTGCGAAAACCTAGCCCATGCAGCCGCATCCCCTCTCCCCACCCCACCCTATAAAAGGGCACCCCCAAGTCCAGGAGCACCCCCCAAAAAAACCTGAGCCTTTCCCCCAACTCTACGCCACGAGACCTACGCTAGATAGAGCTGCCTCATCACCGCTCGTGAGCCCCTGCACCAAAGCATCCAAGGTTGCCTTCACCCACCGTAGTCGCCAATGCTCTATGAAGCCCCTCATCATCGAGTTGTCAACAACATGAGCTCGCCGACATATTCTCTGCATTTATCGCTGCTCGCCAGAGAAGAGCGGTCGTTGCAGTGCCAATTCCATCACCACCGATAAAGCATCTAGGCCCCTAATTTGTGTTTTGGTAATTAATGACAATATGTAATATGATACTATTGTGATTCTGCTTGTGAGATCTAACTTGAAGGATACAACTCCAATGCAAATGTTGAGTAAAATTCTCACTCATGATATTTTCAAGAAGTCATAAGATAATCTTCATGATGATGCTATCGATGCCAAGAAGAAGAATGTTGCATTCGAAGCTAAAGCCTCAAAAGATAAAGATGATCATGAAGAGAGTGATGATGATGATGATGATGATGATGACGATGATGAAGAAATAACTCTCTTTATAAGAAGATTTAAGAAATTCATGAAGAAGAAAACATATTAAGGTGAATATAGAAAAAAAAGACAATCTTCCAAAGGGAATCCCTTTGAAGAAAGAAGATGTTTTGAATGTAGTAAAAAGGGAAACATTGACACAAATTGCAAGAACAAAGAAGAGAAGTATACCAAGAAGAAGAAGGAGAGTGATAGCAAGACGGTGTTCAAGAAATACTATAAGAGGAAGAAAAATAGCCAGGCATACTATGTTGAGTGGGATTTGGATGCAAGCTCAAGCTCCGATTTTGATGAAGATAAGCCATCTCAAAAGGGTCTTGCTGGTATAGCCATCAAGAAAGCACCTTCACTCCTCTCCGCACCTTTTTGTCCCATGTAAAAAGGTGACTCTAAAGTATTATGAGATGAACATGAATATTCATATGATGATCTAGTTGAGCTAATTAATGGTTTTGATGACTTCATGAGCAAAGAAAGAACAAAATTTAAGGAATTAAAGACAAAACACACTTCTCTTCAAGAATCCTATAAGGAGCAAAATACGCCTCATGAGGGTCTAAAAGAAACTCATGAGATGCTTAAGGAAGCTCATGACTTTGTTATTGCTCATGAAACCAACAAAACTAAAGTAGATATGAGTATATCGTATAATATCCTAGATGATAGGGTACAAGGGATGGCAAACGTCTCGCCTCTCGCCCCCCCCCTCTCCCCCTCCACACTGACCCATGCCCACACACTAGCCACTTGCCGGTCTCTGCCCAGGACCCGGCGACCACCTCACCGGTCGCCTCCTCCGAGTCGGCGGTTTCTCCTCCCCCCGTGGGTCGCTGCCGTTTCTCCCCCTTGCCCAACCATTCTATCCTTTCGGGCGCTCCAAGGAACTGCGATGGCGAGATTCTAGTGTGTCGTCATCGCTAACTTCCTCTGGATCTCCTGCTTTTTCCCTGCCTCAAAGGTCCTTCAAGGACGTGCTGCTCACTGCCAAACTGGTGTGTCCTGCACCGATTTCCTCGGCTGTCTCTCTGACGGCGGCAGCGCCGAGTCCTTGGGCCATCCTCCCGGTCGTAGCCCGGAGGTCGTTCAGAGCCACCGGTGCTGGTAGTTGGGTTTGGCGGCAACGTTAAGTTTTGCCCCGGTGCCCTCCTGCACCCCTTCCGCCTGTGCGTTCCGTTGAGCCCCATGTCGAGGTTTCGGAGCGTGAGCCAGCTGAAGAGGGGTGGCTCAGGGTCTTCGGCAAGCGGGGCCGCCGTCGGTCTCTGTGTTCCATGCGGTGATCCGGCCGTCCTGTCCCTGCGGATTTGCGGGGTGGGTGTTTCAACTGTTTCAGCGGCGATCATCATGCGGCGGAGTGTCGTCAGAAGACTAGGTGTTTTCGGTGTTCTGCCCCTAGCCATCGGGCCCATGTTTGTCCTCGTATCCGGGCTGTCCCTTCCTCGCTAGCGGCTAGGCTCCCGGTCTGGGGCAGGCTTTCCATGACAGAGTATGGCCCTCGGTGGCTGGTCTCCCCGACGGCTGCTTCGCCCTCGCCGGTGTCCAGGCGTTGGGGGTGCACCTCGTCCGCCCGTCTGGGTGAGCGCCTGAAGGCGGTGTCGACTGCGGATGAGGGGACTGAGCGCCGTGGCAGGCGGCCGCGCCGCTGGGTCCGCCGACGGTGTAATTCTGGTCGAGCCCCTTCTGCCCCGACCGCCCCCCCATCATCCGTTGATCGCAGTAGCGAGGCCGGCGAGAGTCCTAATGAGGCCTCTGGTGCCGGGGATGCGACCGTAGTCTCTTGCAATGACCCGGCTACCAGACCGCGGTGCATCATCAACCGTTCAGTCGACATTGCGCACCGTGAGGACGATTTGTGCCGTCGTGCCTTATTCGTTGTGGTGATTGGCAATGGTCGAGTCGTTCATGAGAACGAGCTGGTGGCCGAGATTGCAAGTTTTTTCAGTTTGAGTGCCAGCATTTTGGAGCTTTGTCGCACTAGATTTTAGGGCTTCTTGCTAATCCTTCCGGATGAAGCTATTGCCGATCTCGTCTACAATGAGGGGCGGCCTATCTCAGTCTTTTCGTCGTCCCGGCTGCACTTCACTCGGTGGTCAAGGTTTGCTATGTCCACCAGAACGGTCATGCTGAATCTCGTCGATATCGAGCTTCACGGAATCCCGGATCATGCTTGGGAGCTCTCGACTACGGAGCAGCTGCTGAATGAGTGATGCTGGATTTGTAATCTTCATCCAGACACGGCTGAACTGCATGATCGTTTCTCCTTCCGGGTGAGGGCTTGGTGTTCTCAGCTGAGCCTCATCCCAAACTCCATGGAGCTTCTCATCGCTGAGCCACCAGTCGCTGTTGAGGAAGACCCACCGACTAAGCGCTTTCTGGTCTATCCAATCGACATCTCAGTCAGTCCCGTCCTCCAGCCAATGATGGATGATCCTCCTCCTTCTCCTCCGACCGAGATCGGCCAAGGTAGGTGTAGACGCCGGCATCATCGTCGGTGGGGGGCTTTGCCCGGAGACATCGCCGGTGTCCCTAGCGAGGGCCCTCGTGTTTCGGTGCATGCACGGCTGGGGTCACGCTCAACTGCTGAGCGCCACGTGGATGCTGCTTCAGGTTCCAATTCTGAGTCCCCATGAAATTTGGTCTCCTCGTTCCGTGTGGATCGTATTGATGGCCAGGCGGCTTCCTCGGGGCTCCATGCGGCTGCTTTGAAGGTTGCCACGATTGATGAGAAGCTTGCCTCTTCGGAGGCCGTGACATTTATCAAGGAGGTTGCTATCGGTCGCCATGACCTAGTCCTTTTGCATGGAGTGCTTCCACCACCTGCCCCTACTAATGACCGGGAGGTCGATTCTAACCGTGAAGTGGCTAACATTCCAGTTGATGAGCCCAATTCGGTTGCTTTCCTGGGTGGTGGACCTCTTGCTGCCCCTTCCTTTAGGGCCCGCGATGTTCCACACCCAGTGGATGAGCCCATTTTGGTTGCTTTCTTGGATAACAATTCAAGCCCTCCCTCCCCTGGTCTGAGGATTCTGTTGTCCAACGCCGAGCCAAGCCTTGGCGCTGATGCTGGGCTCTGCTGTGAGGTTGAGTCCTGTGAGGTGCAGGGCACGCCGGTGTTTGTCCCTAATCCAAAATCAACGCCCCATTCTTCTTCCATTGCTAAAGCCACGCAACAGGCATCTCCTAGGGTGGTTGTCCAGGCTCGGGCACCTACTCTTCGGGTTTATGTTCGGCGCCGCAAGTTATCCAGCATGATCGAAAGTGATGAGCTGGCTATTCCTACAGCGACGACTCCTCGGCTATCCTCCCCGCGGCAAGCTCATCAAAACTTCATAAATCAGCTCGCTTTGAAGACTTCCGGTTTGATCCTAGTGCCTCTTGCTTCAAAAAGAAGACAAAAAAGACTCCCTCCCAGCACTACTCCACGTCGCAGTCGGCGTGTTGCTGGGGTTGGGGTGGAATTTCCGACAGAAAAACTGAGCCTAATCGAGCTAAAAAATGAGTCATGAGATCGCTGGACCTCATCAGAGGAGATATTGCAATCAGCCAACAAGCTTTGGATGATTATGCCAAGATTTTCACCCAACCGTTAGTGGATTCTCATGTACAAGCACTGGCAGCCTTGTTTGGCTGGACTCCCCTGTTGGTTGGGGTCGAGCCGGCCTCAAGCTCTTAATGCTATTAAACCTCCTTTGGTCGTTTTTTGGTTTGGTTCACGATGAATCCATCAAACATCTTTATATGGAATGTTAGGGGCCTAAATTCTTCAGCTCGACGAGACTCGGTTCACGCCATGGTGGATTCCTCAAGGGCGGACGTCATTTGTCTCCAAGAGACCAAAATGGCTGTTGTTTCTCAGCAGGGGATTCTTTCTATGCTTGGTTCAGATTTTGGCAATTGGGTGGAGCTTCCTGCGGTCGGTTCAAGTGGAGGAATTCTTATTGCATGGCGAAATGGCATTGGCCATGTTGGCAGCAAGCGAATTGATACTTTTAGTGCCACAATTCAGTTTTGTCCTGTGGATCAGCAACCTTGGTGGTTGACCTGCGTTTATGGGCCACAAGGGAATGACAGCAAGATTGCCTTCCTGCTCGAGCTTCGGGATATTCGAGTATCTTGTCTGGGTCCGTGGATTATAATGGGCAATTTCAACCTTATTTATAAAGATGAAGATAAGAACAATACCAATCTTAATCGGGCTATGATGGGTCGTTTCAGGCGCCTAATTTTTGATCTGGCTCTCCAAGAATTGCCTTTGCATGGCCAAAAATTTACTTGGACTAATGGCCAAGATTCTCCTACACTTGTCAAGCTAGACAGAGTTCTTCATTCGGTGGATTGGGAGGAGCTTTTCCCAAACTGCTTACTGCAAAGTGCTGCAACAGCTGATTCAGACCACTGTCCTCTTCTTCTTGGGCTGAATGTCAACAAGCCTGGAAAGAGGAGATTTCATTTTGAATCATTTTGGCCAAAATTGGATGGGTTTCATGGGGCGGTTGAGCGTGCATGGAATTCTGTAATCGCGTGTTCCTGCCCCATCGAGACCCTTTCTTCAAAATTCAGAGCTGTTGCTCGAGGTCTGCAGAGTTGGAGTCAAAAAAAGGTGGGTCATGTTCGATCGTAGCTTGATCTTGCTAAAGAAGTTTTGCATCAGCTAGAAATTGCGCAGGATAGCCGCACTCTTTCTGTTTGTGAGAATTGGCTTTGGAATTGCCTCAAAAAGCACTGCCTAGCGTTGGCTTCACTCATGCGGACTATAGCTAGGATTCGTTCCAGGATTGGTTTGCTTAAGGATGGAGATGCAAACACAGCTTTATTTCATCTCCACGCTCATCATAGAAAGAGGAAAACCTTCATATCCAAATTGGTTTAAGATGATCAAGTCCTCACCAGCCACGAGGACAAAGCTAAGGTGATTCTGGATTTCTATAGCAATTTGCTCGGTACTAGTGGGGACCGGACCAACACTATCAATCTTGATCTGTTGGGCATCGAATCCCATGATCTAGCTGATCTTGAGGACTCATTTCTGAAGAGGAGGTTTGGAATACAATTAAACAAACTCCTTCTGATAAGGCACCAGGGCCGGATGGATTTACAGGGAGATTTTATAAATCTTGTTGGACGATTATCAAGGGTGATATCATGGCTGCCTTTTTGGATATTTGGAGCAAGAAATTCAGGAATTTTTGGTTGCTCAATAAAGCATATATTACTCTTCTGCCAAAAAGAGATGAGGTATGTCATGTTAATGATTTCCGACCTATAAGTCTTGTGCACAATTTCTCAAAACTCGTTTCCAAGCTTTTGGCCAATCGGTTGGCTGGTCGGCTACAGCACTTAGTCACCCCCAATCAGAGTGCTTTTATCAAGGGATGGTTCATACAGGATAACTTCATGTTTGTGCAACAAACCGCAAGATATTTGCATCAGCAAAAACAGCCCCAAATTCTTCTCAAATTGGATATCTCAAAGGCTTTTGATTCGGTTTCTTGGCCTTTTCTCATTGAGGTATTAAAAAAATTGGGATTTGGACCAATTTGGTGTGATATGATTAATGGACTGTTGGCTTCCTCCTCAACTCAGATTTTGTTGAATGGAATCCCCGGTGAGGTTATCATGCACCGGCGAGGTTTGCGGCAAGGCGATCCCTTGTCTCCTATGCTCCTTATTTTGGTTATGGATATTCTCAGTCACATGGTGTCTTACGCTTCTGAAGAAGGTTTGCTGCAACCTTTATCAACTAGGACAATCAAACATTGGATCTCTTTATATGCGGATGATGTGGTCCTTTTCCTTTGGCCGATTCGTAATGATATTGAACTTATGCTTGACATCCTAAACCTGTTTGGAGAAGCCTCAGGACTGAAAACTAATGTACAGAAGAGCTACGCTTTCCCTATTCAATGCACTGAGATGGATGTTGCAATAATTCAGGAACATCTACCGTGTGAGCTGCAACAATTCCCTTGCAGATATCTTGGGTTACCTCTCTCCTTGAGGAAATTGTCAAAAACTCAGTTGCAACCTTGTATTAACCGAATTGCTAATCAAGTGCCTGGGTGGAAGGCTGATCTTATGACTAGGGTTGGTCGGATTATTCAGGTGCAGCATGTTCTAACAACCATGCTTGTTTACCTAACCATGGCCATTGAGCTCCCAGTTTGGGCTATAAAAGCAATTGATAAGATTCAGTGGGGTTTTCTCTGGAAAGGAAGAAAATATGTTAGAGGAGGTCACTGTCTCATTACTTGGGACAAAGTGCAGTGGCCACATGAGCTTGGCGGTTTGGGTATTTCTAATATCCAAAGGCTTGGTTGGGCCCTTAAGATGAGGTGGTTATGGCTGCAGAAAACAGAACCTGATAGGCCTTGGTCCTTTTTTCTGATCCAGGTGCATGAGTGTGTTCATGCTTTCTTTTCCATGGTGATAGTAACTGAGATCGGAGATGGGGCACAGACTTTGTTTTGGAGAGACAGGTGGTTGCTGGGACAACGAAATGCTGATCTCGCACCCCACTTATTTGCTGTAATTTACAAAAGGAGAGCCAATAAGCGCACAGTCCGTGAGGATTTAACAAATAATTGTTGGATTCTTGATATCCAAGGTGCTATGACTGTGGGTGTGCTAGCCGAGTTTCTTGATCTTTGGGATCGGCTGGCTGAGGTTATTTTGCAGCCGGGGGAACAAGACGTTCATCGATGGCGTTTTTCTCCATCAGGACAGTTTTTGGTCAAATTGACTTATGCAAGTTTTTTCCAGGGTTCTATCCTTTTTCAGTCTTGGGAGTGCATTTGGAAATCTTGGGCTCCAGGCAAATGTCGTTTTTTCATTTGGTTAGTGATACATAAAAGGTGTTGGACTGTGGACCGGCTTGCTCGACGAAATTTGCCTCATCTAGCTCGTTGCCCTCTTTGTGACCAAGAGGCTGAAACAATTGATCACCTGCTCACCACTTGTGTTTTTGCAAGGCAATTTTGGTTTAGTCTCCTGAGGAGATATGATCTTCATGCTCTGTCACCTTCAGTTGATGATAAAACCTTTGAAGACTGGTGGTGCAAGGCTACGGCTGCGGTTTTCGTGCAGTTGCAAAAGGGCTTTAATTCTCTGGTCATTATGGGTGCCTGGACCCTTTGGAAGCATGGGAATAGATGTGTTTTCGATGGAATTGCACCTAGCATGGCTGCAGCTCTGTAGCTAGCCGAGGAAGAGGCTAAGCTCTGGGAGACAGCTGGGGCTCGAGGGCTTTCCCTCCTTTGCTACCTAGCCCCTAGTGATTAGGGAGTTTTGTGGTCGTGTTCTTGTGTTTCTCAGGCGTGACTGTAATTTAAGAGCCGTGGGTGTGAGTGTGTATGGGTTCTCTACCCTTTCTTCTTCTTTAATATAATGATACGCAATTCTCCTGCGTATTCGAGAGAAAAATATCCTAGATGATATGTCTACTTTATCTCTCATGAATTCATCTACCTTGCATGATGATTTTCTTACTTTGCCTAAATCTATATCTTGCAATGATGCCTTGATTATTGGTGAGAATAACAAGTTAAAAGAAAAGATTGAAAAACTAACCAATGATCTTGCAAGATGCTATGTTGAAGAATCCAAAATTAGACAAGTTTTGGATAGTTAAAGGTTCTCCATCAAGAAGGAAGGTCTTGGATATGTTCTCAAGAAGGGTAAGAAAACTTTCATCCATCACAAACTATCTTTGTGAAAGGTAGTGGTTATTGCATGAAATGCAAGAAAACTAGGCATGTTGAGAGATTGCAAAACTATCAAGGATAATTCATATGCATCTTTTTATTCAAGTTATGTTTTAAAAAGATGTTCTAATGGTAGTGTTAAAGCTAGATTTATTGGCACTCCTATAATTTGTGCTAAAAAGAATATTATTTGGGTGTCAAAAGCCTTGGTGATTAACATCTAAGGATCCAAACAAGTTTGGGTATTTAAAAGATCTTAACTTTGTTTTATAGGTAAACTACAAGTCCGGTGGGAGACATTAGGTGTTAGATAGTGGATGCACTCAACACATTGACTGGAAATCAAAGGATGCTCACTTATATGAGCAATGATAGATCAGAATATGACAAAATCACTTTTGGAGATTATATCAAAGGAAAGGTAAAAGGTTCAGGTAAAATTGCTATCTCAAATGTCTTACTAGTTGAATCTCTAAATTTTAATTTATTATCCATTTCTCAATTATATGATATTTATCTTTCATGCATGTTCTCTCCAAATGATGTGATAATATCAAATATGAAGGATAATAGTGTAGTTTTCAAAGTTTTTAGATATGGTAATATTTATCTAGTTGATTTCTCATCTAATGATGCAAGTCTAAGGACATGTTTGTTTACAAAGTCATCAAAAGGTTGTCTTTGGCATAGAAGGCATGGCCATGTTGGTATGAGCCAACTAAATTGTTTGTTAAAGCATGATCTTGTAGTAGGGTTGAAAGATATGAAATTTTAGAAGAACAAGCTATGCAGCGCTTGTCAAGCCGGAAAGCAAGTGGGAAACTCACATCCTTACAAAAGCTCTAAGTCAACCTCAAGACCTTTGGAATTATTATACATGGATTTATTCAGATCAATCACATATGTAAGTATTGGAGGTAATAGCTATTGTCGTATCATTGTAGATAATTTTTCTAGATATACTTGGGTATTCTTTTTACATGATGAGACTATTGTATTTAACACTTTCAAAAGCTTTGCAAAAAGGATCAAAAATGAATTTGAGTTCAAGGTCAAGAAAGTGAGAAGTGATAATGATGAATTCAAGAACATAAATGTTGAGGATTTTTGTGAAGAAAAGGATTTTCTAGATACACTCCGGAACAAAATGGAGTAGTTGAAAGAAAGAATCATACTCTATTTGATATGGCAAGATCAATGCTTTTGGATATAATGTTTTGGATAATTTTTGGGCTGAAGCTATCAATACCACTTGCCATTCATTAAATAGATTATATTGTCACTGATTACTGAAGAAGACTCCATATGAGCTCCTTATTGGAAGAAAACCAAACATCTCATATTTTCGAGTATTTGGATGCAAATACTACATTCTAAAGAAAGGTACTCGTTTAGCAAAATTCTAAAAAAATATGATGAAGATTTCTTACTTAGTTATTCCTCTCATAGTAAATCTTATCGTGTCTACAACCAAAATTCTGGTTTGATTGGAGAGACGCATAATGTTAAATTTGATGAAACTAATGGTTCTTAAGAAGAGTAAGAAAATTTAGATGATATAGGTAGTGAAGGCTTGAGAACAGCTATCAAGAATACGTTAATAGGTGACATAAAGCCAAAAGAGAAAGATAAATAAGAGCCTGATCCATCTACCTCAATTCAGGTTAATCCATCTATTTTCACCACAAATGATCAAATTCAAGCTCACAATATGGAAGATATGAAAGATCAATCACAACAAACTACCACTTCATCAACTACATCACAAGAGCTGGTAGCGAATCCAAAAGTTCACCATGCCATTGGCAAGGATCATCCCTTTGACCAAATTGTGGGTGACATTAGTAAGGGTGTTAAAACTCGTTATCTTGTTGCTTTATTTTGTGAACATTATTCTTTTGTATCTTCTATTAACCCTAACCATGTAGAAAAAGCATTGAATGATCCAAATTGAGTCAATGCAATGCATAAAGAGTTAAAACAACTTCACCTGCAACATGTATGGGAATTGGTAGAAAGATCAAATCCAAGAGATCACAATGTGATTGGCATAAAATGAGTCTTTTGAAATAAGCAAGATGAAAAAGGAATTATTGTAAAAAACACAGCAAGATTGGTTGCACAAGGATACACTCAAGTCGAAGGTTTGGATTTCAGTGAAACTTTTGCTCCCATAGCTAGACTTGAAACTATTACAATCTTTCTTGCTTTTGCTTCATCTCATAATATCAAGTTATACCAAATGGATTTAAAAAAAATACCTTTTTAAATGGTAAAATTAGTGAACTTGTCGTTGTTGAACAACCTCCCAATTTTGAAGATCCTAAAAAGCCTAATCATGTATATGAACTCTCTAAAACTCTCTATGGCCTTAAGCAAACCCTACGTGCATGGTATGAGAGACTTAGAGATTTTCTTGTTTCAAAAGATTTTAAAGTTCAGAACGTTGACACTACTTTGTTAACTAAATATAATGCAAATGATTTCTTTGTATGTCAAATATATATTGATGATATCATTTTTAGGTCTACTAACAAAGTTGTTTGTGAGAAATTTGGAGAAATGATGTCTAGGGAATTTAAAATATTTGGATAATTGAGTTTCTTTCTTGGACTTCAAATCAAGCAACTCAAAGATATGACTTTTATTAGCCAAACAAAATATTCAAAGGATTTATTGAAAAAGTTTGGTATGAAAGATGCGAAGCCTATCAAGACTCTCATAGAGACAAATGGTCATCTTGATCTTGATGAGGGAGGTAAATCGGTAGATTTAAAACTTCATAGATCTATGATAGGTAGTTTGTTTTAACTTACCGCATCTAGGCTGGATATTATGTTTAGTGTGTGTATGTGTGCAAGGTTTCAAGCATCACCTAAAGAATATCATTTAATGGCCGTTAAGTGTATTTTGAGATATTTGAAATACTCTCATAGTATAGGGCTTTGGTATCCAAGAGGTGTTAAGTTTGAGCTAATCGGATATTTAGATTCCAATTATGCGGGTTGGAAAATAGATAGAAAAAGCACATCTGGAAGTTGTCAATTTCTAGGAAGATCGCTAGTTTCATGATCATCCAAGAAACAAAAATCCGTAGCTCTCTCTACCACCGAAGCGGAATATGTTTACGCAAGTAGTTGTTGTGTTCAATTGCTATGGATGAGGCAAACCTTGTTAGATTATGAAGATGAGTTTAAAGTTGTGCCTCTTTTGTGTGATAATGAAAGTACCGTGAAAATATCCACAAATCCGGTCCAACATTTTAGAACCAAGCATGTTGATATTTGCCATCATTTTCTTAGAGATCATCTGAGCAAAAGCGATATCCTAGTAGATAGTGTGAGAACCAAAGATTAATTGGTGGATATCTTCACCAAACCTTTAGAAGAAAGTCATTTTTGCAAATTGAGAAATGAGCTTAATGTCATTGACTTCTCAAATGTTGCTTGAAACAATGGATACATAATGTTTCCGCATTTGTACGTTATAGCATCATACATTGAATTTCATGCTCAAATTCTGTATGGTTATTCCTTTCTTGAACATGCTAATTTGTTGCAAAACCTCAATTCCAGTTTCTTTGTGGATGGTTATGATTGAGTTATGTTGCATATGGATCTATCAAAAATCTTATCTCTAAAGATCATAAGTCATCCCAAAAACTTGCTTCATATCTCAATCCTGAAGATTCTGGAGTTTTTTGGTTCAAGCGGTCTGACCGCCATGCTGTCGGTCTAACCGCCAGATCTATACAGAGAGGTTTTTCGCCTCTACGCTCCAGCGGTCTGACCGTCCCATATCGCGGTCTGACCGCCAGTTGCTAATAAGCCTGAATCGACTCTTTTATCTTTCTCCTCCTATCCTCATCTCTCCAAACCATGCCTTGTGCTCTTTCTCTCTCACGAACACGTAAGCTCGGTGCCATCTCAAGGGAGCCTGCTCCTTCATCCCCGGTTGATCCAAGACCTTCCCCGATCCAATCGTAGACTCCTCCGTCATGGCCTCTCGGAATTATTTCGATTCCTTCTCTTCTTCCCATGGATTTTAAAGGTTATTCATGCTTAGAATTTAAAAGAGAGGATCTACCTTTTGAGGCATAAATTTGAGATGAAATTGGTTGGAATAGGTTGCTAGTATCTAAAATAAGCTACTCTCACAAGTAGATCAGTTGAAACTTCAAATTCCATCAAAATCCACATATTTGGATATGTTGTGTGCTCGCGGTCAAACCGTGAGATTGTGCCGGTCTGACCTCCAGCACAAACAGCAAAGGATATCTTCGTCGTTTCATCATATATCATTCATTTTCCTCGATCTAATACTTTATGATATCTTATATGATTAGTGGAAGTGGACTTGGGTGAAAGTTGCAAAAGATGGTGGCTAAACGATCTAAGAAAAGAGTGATGGAATCAGATTCCGATGATGATCATTAGGACTCTGACTGGATGCCTCCACACGGAAATATTGGTGAGGAATCCTTATCTTTTGCTAGGAATGTTAGTGATCATAATATGGAAGATGCTAATGATGAGGATGTTGAGATAAATTATTAAAGATATGTGGGGTATAGAAAATCTTGGACTTCTATGGAATATACTAGAGAAAGAAATACTTATCAATATGGTTTAGATATTGATGCAGCTCAATCTCAATTCTATACCATGATTCAACAAGATTCTTTCTATGGTCATATTCTAAAAAAGAAAATCTTTGAACAAAAGTGGATTGACTGTTCTTATATGAGAGGACAACCTAGCATGAATGGTCTTGTTGAAATTTTTCTAGAACTAGCCTTTATGAGCTTGCAAATTTCAACTGTGATTGGAATGACACTATTATATGGCAATTTTATGCAACTGTCGAAATCTCTCATGTATCTCAGAAAATTTAATGGATGATTGGATCCAGAAAATACGAAGCTTTGTTTAGGGATTTTGCAAATGCTATGTGAATTCCCTATGATATTGTACATGGACCTATTTATATAAATGATGAAAAATGTTTGTCTGAGGGGGTATGGAGCACTTTCTATGAACTATTAGCTGTCATCTCCAAAGTCACCCTTGGAACAGTGACTAGGTTAAAGATGCTACCTGCAACTATCAATAAGATAGTGAGAGCCACTTTTGCTCTTAAAAGTGGAAATAGTGATGCTATTCGAGATCATTATTGGAACATCATCAACCATATCATGAACAGGCATAGAATTGATGTGATCAAGTTCATTTTGAAGGCTATTGATGATATCACTGTGAGCATCACTTCAAATATGTATTTTGCTCCATATATCATGTCTCTTGTTCTGATGAAGTCAATATTTCGGCAATCCTCTTGTGAAACTAAGCATATGGGATATAGGCCTTTCAAGGTGAATCCTAGCATTTTTCATAGAGGTTAGGGAGGTCAGGGTATTCCTGCTGCTCAGGAAGGTTAGCATGAGGAACCTCGAGATGATGTTCCTCCTCAGGCACAGCCAACTCCAGAGAAAGTTCCTCCTCAATGTGTACCTCCAACTGGATTCTTTGATCCTTACATGGCAACCATTTAACAAGTTTTTTAGCGGAGTTTGGACTCCTTTCAGGCAAGCTTTCAGCAGAACTTTTATTAGCCCATGATGGTAGAGTTTCAGTCCACTCGTCAGTCCATCTCTCTTGTTCGCAAAGACATTGCCACTCTCAATGCTCAAAAACAAGAGCTAAATGATATGTTTCACGACCTCTCTCTTGGATAGCAGCAGCTTGAGGATCAGTTCACTAGCTTCTCAGATCATTTCTACAGTATCTATCCTAGGCCTCCTCCTCCTCTGCCTTAGGATGACTAGACTTTTTTTGTATTTTTATGCCAAAAGGGGAGAAGGTGGAAGAAGCGATAGCGATGGAAGTGAAGCACATGTTTATTCTATCATAAACCTTATGTCTTGCATTTACTTCTTATAGTTTGTCACGTCCCAAATCCGTAATCATATAATTAAGTATAATTATGATTCTTAAGCATGATGTTTAATTTTGTGTAAATTTGTTTTGTAACTCTAGAGCACTTCGTTTAAAGTCATTCGGATAAGAGAAAGAAAATTAGGAGAGAAAAGAATAGAAATCGCATTAGAAATACCTCCTTTCTCTAACATGTGGGCACTACAAGTGGCCCACCATCCCAACCACCAAATGGGGCAGCACCACCTGCTCCCTCTCTCTCCTCCCTCACTCCCCATGCCCTCACTTGGGCAGCACAAGTGCTACAGCTCACTCTGCCCCCTCTCTCTCAAGCTATCTCTCACTCCTCCGTCGAATCCGCACTCTAGAAGCGAAGCCAAGGTATGCATCTGATACCATTGTGTTCTCTAGCTCATGAGCTACTCATCTGTCTAATCTATTTTTGTTTTTGTGGAAGAATCGAGTAGTTCTTGAAGTTCTTGACATTCTTGAGCTTTTTGAAGCAAAAATAGAGTTTTAGACGAAAATGAGTTCTAGAGTCATGTTGCTAGTTGATGAGCGAGTTCTAGGACCCTTGGACTATCCCTAAAATGTCCCCTTTAGGGTTGGAAAAGATCGCAACTCGAATCGACCAAAGATCCACTCGAGAACAGCTTTTCTGGGGTGACCCGGATATTCCGGCCTCACCTGAATACTCTGGGTTTAGCAAAAATTGTCCGTCAAATGTGTTCAAAATTGGTTAGGGTTTAGGGTGCGAGATTGGTTTAGAATCATTTGGAAGGGGCATATACACATTTGTGTAGCACAGATTTGTAAAGTGAGTAGAATAACCCGAGGGAAAAGTTGTGAAGAACCCAAGTCTATATCACCCGGATAATCTGGGTAAGCCCGGAGACTCTGGGTAATTGCGTTATTGAATAACCAAGAGCCTCTCCCAGACCCTCACTCGGAGTGTCCGGCACATCTCGGATTGTCCGGACCAGCCCAGAGGTTCCGGGTTAAGTTAGAGTAGTGACTAACCGAGAGCCTTCACCGGAGGATGGCCCGGAGGCTCCGGAACCTGGATATTTCAGATTCACTCAGATACTACGGGTCAGACAAGCAAAAAGGCAGTAATTGAGCACCTCTTCCGGAGGTTCACTCGGAGGGTCCGAACCTGGGTACTCCGAACCAACCCGGATACCCTAGATGGTTGTTATTTTTTCAGATTTCATTTAGATCATTTAGTGTTGCATTGATTCGCATATCTTATACTTTCAGCATGTTTTTGAGCATTGTGGCATACTGTAACACCCAAAAATTCAATATTTGCAATAATTTAAAATTTTGCTACAAATTTAACTAAGTGTTGCAACTTAGTTCAATAGGAAATTAATTTCTAAATTTAACCTGGCCTAAGATAAATTGTTTGATTACATTCATGCAGTTATAGATGCAATAAGGTTTTATTGGGTGGAAAAAGTTTACAAAATTTTGCTAGGATTCGCCGATTTAAAACCTCATTTGAAAATATGTTGAAATTCAAATAGAAAAGGCTTTGGAATTAAGAAATTTCAATTGGGCCGAATTCTCTTCCCCGGCCCAGTTTCCCCTCCTCCCCTCCCTTCTTCCCCCTCCCGTGTGGGCCAGTTTTCCTCTCAGCACCAGCCCAAGCCAGCTGAGAGCTCGACGAGCCGACCTCTCCAGCTGGTCCGCCACCCCCGCTCTCGCCGACCAGTGCGCCCAGCTCTGAGCCGAGCCGAGCGCCCGCCGAGCCACCACCGACCAGCTCCTCTTCTCCTTCCTCCCGCTGTTGGACTCCCGAGCTCCCAAATCCCGCCGCCGCTTCAAATCACTGCCTCCCCGCATATTGATTCGGCAATCAAAGTGCATGGCTGTGTTCCCCTCTCTCTTTTACCGCCAGTCCGACCGTTTCCCCCTTAATTCCCCTCTCACTTGCATGGAAACCGAAGCTTGGATTCAATTTGGGGCCGCCGGTCAATCTTCTCGAATCCAGCCATCTTCCTCCCCCTCTCGGCTATTTAAGCCCTCCTTTGGCATCCTTGCTTCATTCCCCACCCGAACCACCCTTTTTCTCCTCGATTTGCGCTTAGGTTTGAGCCCTCCACCAAGACCACCATTGTTGACGGTAAGAAGCTCGGTCGCCGCCCATTTCCTCCATGGCCGAGCCTCAATTAACCATGTACTTCGCTCAAACGGTGTCGTAGGGTCTCGGTCATCGTCCCTCGGCGCTTTTTGGGTGTCTCTCACAACCGGACGCCGCTTCCGCCGAGACCGAAGCACCACCAGCCTCCTTCACCGTCGCCAGTCATCTCCGGAGCTCCTCTGCCACCGTCGAGCCCGTGGTGAGACTCCCTTTTTCCCCCTTTCTCTCTTCCGCCACTCACCGTTGAGCTCTGTGGTCTGATGCGCTGTTTGGCGCATCGCCGGTGAGCTCGCCACCGTCCCTGCCGCTGCTCGCCGCCGAACCTCCGTTGAAGCCACCGGCACCGCCCCTTTTTAAACTTCGGCCGTCGTATCTCCAACCAATGGCCGGATTAGATCGGCCGAGTGTGTTGTCCCCTCGGTCCACCATGGACCGTTGGACCGATGTGTCTTTCGTGGTCCACAAGCCCCGTGAACCTTTTCCATATCTTTTTCTTTTAAGAAATAAAACTGTTTCGCTTTATGATGTCATAAATCCAATTTTTCAGTGTAAAAACAATTCGGATTTTCTCTGATAATAAGGAAAATTTGCAGAAACACCCTTGGAACTTTAAACGCTCATAACTTTTTGCTTGTAGCTCCGATTTAGGCGATCTTTGCGCTCATATTCTCGTAGCGACGTGTAGATTCTGTTTATAGGGTTTTCCCCCTAGTTTTAGGTCTATTTGGTGTACTATTCTTATGTATGATTGTGTGCTCGTGTAGACGATACAGTCCAGGAGTTCGGAAACTTTCAGGAGGAAGATTTTGAAGGACCTGTGCATCACTTCGATGAAGGCAAGTGTCTTGACCATGTTGCAAACCCAGTTTTTATATAAAAAGAGTCTTTATCCAATATGCATACTATTTTACAAAATGGGTAGTATAGCAAATACTAGTGTTAGTTGTAGATGTTTTATCCTTAAAATAACATCATGTTTATGCTTAGCCATGCTTTTAGATGAACATGTAGCGTGTAGGTGATGAATCATGAGTTATGAACTAAAAGTTGATATAGGAAGTATGTCATGAAAACTGATGTTGTTAAGGGAGTTAACAACAAAGATAATTGGGGTTTTGGGTAAGAAAGAACTACTTTTCCCAGCATGGTTAGTTGTTTAGAAATGTTTGGTAATCTACCCTTATGGGGTTATTGGCGGTCTTGCCCAGACCATTTTAAGGACCAGCTCGTGGAGCGACCATCCATGGCAAATAGAACAACCACGAGACCAATATGGTACGGCTTGGCCTAGTAATTAGATGTTCTCCCAGTGTTGTATGAGCTAATTGGATGTGTAGATAAGGAAGGGTTACTTTCTGATTCTACCCGGCATAAGAGGGGGCTTCTGGGGTGGAGGGTTACTCCACTTATGTACGGCGGTGAAACCTCAGTGGGCAAGTGCATACTGGGAGACTCTTTGGAAAAGCCTTGTAGTGATCTCTTGGCTCACAACCCGGAAGTGTGTAAGGTATCGGCAGGTACCGGCAACAGAGAAGATCACAACTCGTGGGTCAAGTGTACAAACTCTGTAGAGTGTCAAACTGAATATTTAGCCGTGCTCACGGTTATGAGCAGCATGGACCCTCACATGATTAGTCGAGTGGTTGTTTTTCTTGGTTGAGAATTGGGTTGAATTCTCGGAGGTTAATGAAAATCTTTGGTACATCATTTCCTGTTTAAAATAAAATTTGCTTTTCCATAGTTCAGGGATAAAATTGGCTTTTATGCAAATGGAACCCTAGAGAATAGGAAACCTTGTTTCAAGCCACCATATCAAATTTAATTTTCCCCCACTTGTTGACTATTGGAAATACTCACGCTTGCTGTTTCAGAAGGTGAAACTTTTGAAGAATTCCCTGAGGATGACTTCCCTGAAGATGATGCCGAGTTCTAGGCTTGTGGAACTCCCGGTCAGCTGCCTATTGGCTTGGAGCTGCGCCGTTCTTTTTCCGCTGTGGTGTATTTTTCTTTAGACCCGTGTGTGGTCATTTTGTAATAATTAGCGTTGTAATAAGAAGCACTGTGTCTGTTACGCACTAATGAAGTCGCTATATGTATGAATAAACTGATCCTGACATACATATAGTTTACATCTGGTTTTGGTCTTAAAACCGGGTGTGACACATACCTTGTTGCATTCATTCATGCTCATCATTGCACGCGTTCTTATTTAGTGAACAAGGAGCCGGAGCGTGACACGATTGGAGTTGAAGACGACTCCAATCTTCTAGATTTCTGCGATTGTTGCGTGGGTAATTATAGGCAGCCACCTGAGCAACAAGGCAAGCAACTAAGCATATTTCACCTTTGTTCAGTTGAATGAAGTTTAAAATTGATAAATTATGCTTATGTATATTGCATTATTAGCGAGTCGGTGTCGGGTATAAATGGGTAGATCCTATGTTGGTTGCATTCGCTCTACCTTGAGATATTGTTTACCCGCACCCTTGTAGCCTTGAGAGCATGTTGTCGTCTAAGTACATTTTTGACTTAAATACTTAGCAATGCATAGGTCACCGGTAGAAGTCGAGCGGTGGAATGTTCCATCGTTCGCAAGCGATAGGTTTAATTGTTGATCATAGTGTTGGATATAGGTTGATGATGGTTATATGAGTGGTGAGTATGAGGCGAGACGTGAGCGGTGCTAGGAGGTGTTTATCCTGCCTGGATGTGGAGTCCCCCTAGGTACGTCGGGAGAGGAAACTGGACACCGTAGACCGCTTGCGTCGTTTAGGCATCGACCGTCTGTGTAGTCAGCTTTAGCACTTATCATACTCACCACATGTCGATCTAATGGTAAGGCGAGCCAAATACCTTTGTAGGTGTGGTCATTTGGGCCTGGACATCGACGGTGTGAGAGGGTGGGCTTGTAATGGTACTAGTTTGCTCTGGGAGTAGTTCTAGTACCGCTGCGCCGAGCAATGCATATTTCAAATGATCGAGGCTTAGTGGGAAAGGTTGACATGAATACCTCCTTGTATGGATCTGTGTGGTCATACAAGCCGTATGGTCCTCAAGTCGTGTGGATCCATGAGTATCCCCGTGCAGGGTGTAAAAATATTTCGAAATGCCATGCTCTTGGTCATGAGCATGCTTATGTCCATCTGCATCGGTCGTAGAGTTTCCGCTTGTGGTTGATAGTTGGATATGTGGGAGATGGTTGGGTTGGTCTTTGTTACATGTATATTCATAATGGTTCCTTTTATCTACGTTCAGTTGGTTATGGCAGGTTAGAGTTATGTTGTTGTTGGTTAAGTTTTTTGCTCACACATATATGTCGAGGTTGCTTACCGCTTATGTTTAACTTAACCTTGTGGCTTTTCCTTGCTAATAGCTCAATGCATAATCCTTGGAGTCGAGCAATATATATGTACTCTATATGGTTTAAGTCTTGCAAGTACCTTCGTACTCATGCTTGCGTTTTCAGGTGCTGCTGGTGAGGAAGAGCTGGTGTTTGGCTATTTCGTGCCTGCCGTTCAGGGTGGCAGGTAAGAGTAGTGCATCCTACTCTTGGAGGTCCTGCTTTTGGGGTGGAGCCTAAGGACATGTGGTTCCACTCTCTTTTGCCGTATATGTTTATGTTTCCGCTGCGTAGTTGTTGTTACCTTTTGTTGTAAATTGTTAGAAATGGTTGCATGCTAAAGACTTGTAATATAAATGTTAATTACTTGCTCTTTCTTAAGCTATGTTGTGATGCTAATTGTTGAAAGGCATGTGTTCCGATGGTACAAAACATGTGCCGAGACTACTGGGATGATATTCTGTTTAATCATCGAGGTGGTAATTATGAATAATGATTCTCTTGGTGATTAATTAGAATATTATTTGGACGATTCCCCACATAGTTGCGTGAGAATTATGTGTGTTTTGTTTTAAAAACTTTAAATATTGTAATGTGATGAACTATGTTTATTTGTTTATCTTAATGTTCATCTCTATCTATATGTTTTAATGTTGTTGATTGGATGCTTTGAGGAAATTATTCTTAAGAGATTTAATTGAAATGGTAATATCATTTATGGTATCTTTTTCCTCAGATACAAACATACAAGGTAAACTCTGCCAAAATTTCATTAAAATATTTAAATTGTGCGATTTGATTTCTCTCTAAACCTATGGGTATATATGTAGGGGGAGCTTACCTTAATATGAGTTTTTGATAGCATTTATGTCCCTTTTAATTCAAAATCTTGAATTACTTGCTATTGAAACTCACCTCCGAGTCTCCTTTATGCTATGTTCTAAAAGTGGACTCAAAACTAAAATCACATCACTTCTTAGTGTTATTATCATCAATTCCTAAAAAGGGGAAGATTGAAGCATCTAGTCCCATAATTTATGTTTTGATAATTAATGACAATATGTAATTTGTGCACTAGCATGTTTTGAGTTATGAAAATGTTAGTCACAAAAGTGTTGCGAAGCTAGAAGAAGCATGCATGGAAAATATGCAAATGGTTGGCTTAAGGCAAAGGTATAAGATGTAGGGTATTTTCTTCTGACGGTCAAAGGTGATTAGAGAGAAAAATTGACCGGATTGATAGGATAAGTGACGTACTATTAAGAGGGGTTGATGTGCGTTTACTTGAGATATCAAAAGTGTCACAATTGCTAAAGCTTGCATTGCATATAGAATGAGAAGTTTAGTTTGAGAAGAACTAAACATTCTGTGTTGTGACGATCTGACCGCCAGTAGTGGCTGGTCTGACCGCTGTATAGATAAGGCAGTTTAGCTCAAGTTTCAAGAGTGGCGGTCTAACCGCCGGTATAGCTGGTCTGACTGCTGTATAAACCAGGTCGAGGTTTCCAGTTCTTCAGTCACGGTCTGTCCACTGTGAGTCCCGATTTGACCACCACGGAACAGAGAGGTTTGGACCTTCTGATCTGTCCGGTGGTCTGATCGCTAAGGACTGGTCTGACCGCCAGGGAACAAAGTCTCTCTATTCCCTACTCACAGTTTGATCAAGAGAAGTAGCAGTTTGACCACCAGACTGATGACAGGGTCATCATTACACTTTTGTAGCCATTGTATTGCCGACAGTCTGACCGCCAGGTGAACCGCGGTCTGACCACCAAGTGCACAGAGCTGTCACATCATGGGCATCGACCACATTTCGAAGGGTGGGATATAAATAGTCCCCTTGCTGGTTGAGAGAAGACTTCTAGCACTTCACTACAATACATTTGAGCACTTGCCCACATTCTCTCCCTCTCTTAGCTTAGTGGTTGCATATTTAAGAGTGTGAGAGTATTTAGTGCATAACTTTGAAGAGTTTGATCATTGAGGCACTAGTGATCCTTCAAGCAAGCATCATCGACTTGTTACTCTTGGAGGTTGTCGCCTCCTATATGGCTTGGAGATGGTTGCGCTGTGATGCGTGTTTGCCCAATCTTCCGAAATGTAATATGATAAGTCGATTGGTGGAGCTTCAAAGTTGATGATTCAAAGGCTCCGAACAGAACAGATCGAGAACCCTCGCAACCACTACACCACTACTCTATGGTTATCAACCGTACTAAGACATGATTGACCTCACCAAGAAGGCTTTTCCTGCAAGTGAATCGAGAACAAAAGCAAGAACAGGTAGATGCAATATGAATATTGCTAATTACCAATGAAGTACTCGAGTTTGAAGTTCAACAAACCGACAAATGACGAAACTGTCTAAAACAGAATAATCTAAGCTAAACTCGAGCCTGACGGCTACCATATATTTATAGGGGGGGACATGAGGGGGTCAACCTAGGGTTGTGCAACCATGGATAGAGACATGCACAACTTGGACTCTGACCTCGACACAATTACAAGACCCGACATGGTCCAAAATAGTGACGTAGCACCTTATTCCTTCAACTTTGACTAAACTATAAGGAATATTTGGTTGAGCTCATATATATTGGAAAGGGCTCGTCGTAAGCTTTCCATAATATCCAAGATTGCCTAGAACAGACTTTGTATGAGAGAGTTATACCTGTTTTACTAACTTGTTATCCTGGGACTCGACCACGACCTTGACTTCGACTAGAACTCAGCCTCGAGTTCGACTAGACTTGGCCTTCGAGGGATGACGTCCAGGTAAGGTTGTAGTTCTTCTCACACGTTCCTAAGTAATAAAATATCACAAGAATTTAGTGGTAATCCATCCAAGGAAACATGAACAGCGAGAAACAAGTTCATTTGGTGGTCTAATTGTCGTGCACATGCTCTTATAATTGGACATTGTATAATTTGAGGATTATTGACAGTATTGATCATATCCGAAGGAGCCATGGGCTCGTTACGATGTTGAGCCCTTCAAAGAATCTTGAAGAAGCTACGGTGGTGATTGTGAGAGGCTTTGAGCACGCCTTGCCGGAGCAGCAAAGTGCTACTCTGGTGAAATCGAGCTATTGAGTAGTTTATTGTTCTATTCCGACTTAAGATCAAGTTGCTCGGTGTGAGCCTTTTCTCATATGATAATTGGATACTTGATAGAGAAGCGGTTAGAAGCTTGAACTCACTTCAACATGGATTAGGGGTGATCGGCAAATCACTGATACCACGAGATAAACTTTGAGTGTCATCTCTTGAACTATTTACTTTAGTGTTAAGCTATTTACTTTAATGCAATTTACCTTATGCAATTTATCTTTCTAGAATATAAATTATTGCATATCACTCTAGAATTACAAATCTTGACATAGCTCTTAGTTGTTTCACATTGCTCTAGTGATCTTTAGTTTATTTCGACAAATTTATTGATCTCTAAGTAATTAATTTTAAAACCGCCTATTCACCCTCCCCCATCTAGTCGGTATCCTATATTCTACAACCGACAAAGAGCTCCAGCACGCTCGTTCTCCACCACCAAGACCAGTCTGTCGTCATCGCACGCCAGCGCCACCTCAACCCTCCTTGCACACGTGGCAACCCAGTCAGCAACCATTTTCCTTTATCCTTTATTTAAATCTGCTGACATCATGTTTGCGCAATAAAAACCTTTTCCAATAGTAAAATAAATCATATAAAAAGGTAAATTTTTGGAATAAGGTTTTCAATGATGCTTTAATTCTAAAAAGTGGGAAATCTTGTTTAATTTCATAAGACTTTTCAATGATGCTTTAATTCTAAAAAAAAATGTGAAATCCTATTTAATTTCAATGATGCCCTTGTTAATTCATATTTAATCATTTTCATTCATAATAAATTATGTTAATCTGTAATAAATTCCTAGTGTCACATAGTAATTCTGAATAAATTAAAGTTATCCTAATAAATTGTGATAACTCCTAATCAATCATAATAAATTCCAAATAACTCTAAATAACTCAAAAAAATCCCAAAAAATCTTAGATTATACCAGAAAGCTCTAGAAAATCCCAAGAAATTCATGTTACCTTAGAACATCATGCCATTTATCCTTTCTCCTTGATTTAATCTTCCAAGAGCTCATTCAAAATCTGTCTTGACTGTTTCCTTCATCAAAATTCACCAAAAATCCTAATTCAACTGATTAAGGTATTTTGAGTTTTATTTGGTTCTTTTTAGCTCTTGGTGTTTATTTGCCTTTATTGTATTTCACAATTAGACATCAATGTTCTAGAGGAAGAGTTCGAGAGCTTCCAGAATCAAGAGTTTGAATAACCTGTTGATCATCAAGAAGGTAAGTTGTCCTTGACGCATTTTGTTTCTATTTTTCAAATATTTTGTTTCAAAATTGCATGCTAATAGTCTTATTGGGAATCCCAAAAATAGGATTTACCTTAGAATTCCATATTTTCCTTGTCGTCTTGGTTTGGTGGGTTCTAAATGTAACTAAGATAAAATTGGTGATATTTTTTTAATAACATGGACTAGGAATTGAGCAAGTGGATGATTGAGATCGTTGTAGGTTGCACGGATATGGGTGGTTGTAGTACTGCTCAATTCTAAGGACCAGTTCGTTGAATGATTATTCTGAGTTTACAGTACAACCACAAGCCAAGTTATGGGGTGACCTAACTGATTAATTAGTTTTCTCCTAACATAGTGTAGGTCAAATGGTGGTGTAGATATGAAAGGGTGTACTTCACAGAACTATCCAATGCAAAGAGGTGGTCTCTGGAGTGGAGGGTGTACTCCCACATGGGTGAAACCTTAACAGTCATGCCCTAGCGCACACCTTAAAAATGTGTAAGAGTTTTCCGTCGGCCAATGGATACTCGGCAAGATATGAAAATACGTCTTGTAGGTAAAGTGTACAACCTCTACAGAGTGTAAAACTGATTAATCAGTCGAGCTCGTGGTCAAGAGCGGCGGAGGAACCCTCGCATAATTAGAACTTGGTGGTAATTGTTTGAGTTAGCCATGGTGGTGGGAGACATGGTTGGGTGGTGAGAGCCCATGATCGAGTAAGGGTGGTTGGAACGCTGGTTAGAGAATGTTGGTTGGAACCTTTGATTTGGTCGGTGGTTGAAGCCCTGGTTAGAGAATGTTGATTGGAACCTTTGATTTGGTTGGTGGTTGGAACCCGAGGTTAAGTCAATATGGTTAGAATCTTGACTCTGGTTATTATTGTTCATTTATTTTATTTACTCACTTTTAAATGATTGTTTTTAAATAAAATATACATTTATGCAAATAAGCTCATGTTAGCTTTATTCTTGTTTTAAAACCTCATATGCGTTTTTACTACAACTTGCGCGTATGACATATACTCACACTTGCTATATCTAAACAATGCTGCTCAGTCGAGAAAGACGATATTAAGGACTTCGTGGAAGATGACGCATTCTAGGGTGTGTTCTCCATTGATTGCCTGTGGAGTTACCCAAAAGAACTGAAAACTTTGCATAGTTTTCGCTACCGTTTTATTGTTTTCTTAACCCTTGGGTCCCTCCTATAAGAAACAATATACATTTAAATTAATGGATATGTTATCATCTATGAAGTTATCGTGTACTAAGATTGATTTCTGGCTCAATATATGGCAAGAGATCATATTTTTCTTAGTCCAGTCTCGACATATATTTAGACTTATATATGCATATTTGTCATAAAAAATACCTTAAATACTATAGCTTCAATATGTTTTAGAATATGTCACAATAAAATTGATTATTAAAGTTTTTTTTACTGTGTCAATATAGGGGACCAGAGGGAGTAGGTATGACAGCACGACAGAGGTATTTAGATCTATGGATAAAGCAAGGTTGGTATACGTTTCTCCTCACATGAAAAGAAAGAAAAAAGTAAAAAAGAAAAGCGCCTCATCCATCTAAAACCCTGGACCAGGAACCTGATTCCTTGACCTGACCCTTCTGTATGGCTCTTTACGCTGCCGTTCCTCCAAGGGTCTAATATTATTTTCTTCCTGATTGGGCAAAACGACTATCCGACTTAAAGGTTGACGTAGCATGCACTTTTTGCACCAGCTACATATATATTTAGGCGCATTTGATTGGAGGTAATGGGTGAGATTGAATAGGAGTTTAGAGGCAGGACTTAAAATTCTATTGTATGTTTCGTGGGAGCGGGAGTTAATGTTTCGTGGGAGCGGGAGTTTCTGTGGGATGGGAAATGAGAGTTTGTGGACGAACTCCTACTAATCCTTTATCATGGGAAGGGTGATAATTATATAGGAGTTATGTGTTTAATAAAAAAATGATTGCATCTGTATCGTTTATCGTAACTTATGTTTCAACTCCTTGCTCCTAAACTCACCAACCAAACGGTGGAAAAGTATTCCCTCTTAAACTTCCTCTCTTGATTCCTACCACAAGCTAAATAAGGGATAGTGATTAAAAGTCCAACTCCTATTCTCTTTTTTTTTAGATATTACATACATATACACATTCATATGACCCTTGCTGCGCACCCGTGTACGCTCAAAATTCGTACACGGACAGGTGGAACGTTTGCCACACACGCCCCACCGATGGCTCGAACCCAGGTGCCCATCACTTGCCAAACGCACATGTTAGTTGTCTGTAAACCTGTGCCACATAATTTGGGTACGAGGAGGAGAGACGAACACCATTTAGTATCTTATAGATGACTTTGTACTGTCTAAATAAGCAACTCATTCTGTATGATGTATTTAGTCCCGTCTACGAATGAAAATTAAGTAGGTGTATTTGAAAGGATAAGATGTCGTCTACAGAGGATGAACAGGTGTTCTCTAGAAATTTAAACTACGTAGCGGGTAATACAGAATCCGAAAATTCCAGATTTAACTCGGAACCTCCGGATTCAGAGCGTTGAGAGAGGCTTATACAGGACCCAAAACTTCTGGATTTAATTTGAAACTTCTAGGTTCAGCGGAAAACCTAAAATGCTAGGTTCAATTAGTGCTCTAGCACCCTAAACAATGTGTGATGAAATGTAATCTTATGGTGATAAACAAGCACAACAATTCTAAGTAAGATATGCAAAATAACTCAAGAATTGATATCACAAATAAAGATACAAGCATGCAATTCAATTGTATATAAGATATACAAAGGAGATGAAAAGAATTGCAAGCAAGCATATATCAATTAAGCACAAATATAAAGGAGACACGAAGACACTTGATTTATTACCAAAGTGCAGATATTCTCCGATATCCTACGTCTCCGTTGAGGGACTCGGTCACATTTGAGTCGGATCTTTTTCAACTCTTTTCCTCACCAAGCTTGGTCGCACTTGAGCTTAGGTTTTCACTATGGCCAACTCTACCTCCACTCCGAAGATGGTAAGTTTCACAACCACTTCCGGACCTCATCACAAGCTTCACTTGAGGAGTTCACTAGCAATCACTCTACCGAGCCGTCTAGGAGATAGTGGTCTCCAAAAGTAACAAACTCTCGAATTCGTGCACTATCTACGCCGAGTGCTCAAACACACGTAAAATATGCGGCAATCAGTAGGCTACCAAAGCACCACACCCTCTCACACCTCTCTCCCTATTCACTAAGCCACCAAGACTTAATTCTCATCAAATCTTGTTAGAGAGAAAAATAGAGCACTTAAAGGTGGAACACCAAATTCAAAACACCTCACATACCCAGCGCAAAGCTGGCAACCTTTGCCTATAAGGTGCAGTTCATCGGGTCGATAGAAACAATCTTCCACGCCCTGGTCTAATCAGCTTGGGCCCCTCCAAAATGCAAGTTTTTCACCTGGCTTGTCCTCCAGAACCGCTTATGGATATCCGACAGGCTAGCCAGACGATAATGGACAAACAATGTCTATTGCCCACTATGTCGGCACACTCACGAGATGACGCTTCATATCTTCGCTGAGCAGATGGGTATGGGACTCCATCGCGCAGTCGATGCACGCTTGGTGGTCCGCCATCGCCGAGTCCATTGGCACCCTAAAAGAAGCTGTGAAATCCATTTTGATGCTTGTTACCTGGATCCTGTGGAATAAGCGAACATATAAATTTTCAGCCACAAGGCTTCCACTGCGGCCGCGACGGTTGACAAGATGAAAGAGGAGTTTAGAGTCTGGGCGAGGCCGGGGGGGGGGGGGGGGGCGAAACATCTCGCTCATATTAAGCCGTTGTAGCTTCGTTGTGTAAAGCAGCCGCTCTGTTTTTGTTCTTTTCATTTGTATCTTCATTGGTCTCCATCTCTCTTTCTTATTTAATATCTCTGTTTTTGTTCTTTTCATTTGTATCTTCATTGGTCTCCATCTCTCTTTCTTATTTAATATAATAGGTAGATCTCCTACCTATTCATTAAAAAAAGATGGGCACCTGTTGACACAACATTCGTGCTCCGCAATCTCGACGAGGCATGCGGATTGAGTGGTAAAAAATGACCTGTCGATACTTTTTTTTTTGTTCAGAAGAAAAGCTCAAAAGACGAAGAGGCCATATAAAAACAAAAGACCCTAAAGAACTTCGGCCTGGCCCAACACGTGGTGGGTCCACTTGTTACCGTTCGTGCTTTACATAATCCGTTTCTTAATAAATTATGTGGGAAATAGATTTTGCTTCTCCAAATTTTACATTTCATTCTTAAAATCCAGTTATTATTAATCCGCTACAAAATACTACTGTTTAACAAAACTTCTATATAATCCTCCAAAATCTGCTAACAAAAGCTGTGCCAAATACAGCCTTCTTCCTCTACCGGAATCCCAAATTCCTTGTTGCTTCCCCCGCCGGCCACCCTAATCCGCATCACCCGGCCCCGGCCCCGTTGCCGCCAGCCCTGGCCAGCCATAAAGCGAAAAAGCGCACTCTCACCGCCTCTCTCTCCCTTGCCCTCACTTAAGATGATGCCTTGGCCCCCTCCGCTCTCTTCCTCACCGCCCACCGCCGTTGCCACAGCCGGCTCCCACTGCTCGACCGCCGCAGCAACGCCGTTTGGGGAGCCATGGCCGCGACGAGCGGCGGGGAGTTGCAGTGGCTCTCGCGGGCGCTCACCATGCCGCCGGATTGGCTCCCTGGGGAGGAGGGCGGGGAGACCTCTATGGATGAGACTGAGCGCGTGCCCTCGTCGCTCAAGCAGGACATCGGCCCCATCCTCAGCGCCGCCAAAGAGATTGAGGATACTAACCACCGCGTCGCGTACCTCTGTGCGTACATTTTTCTTCTTTGACCTTGCGCTAACCACCTAGTGCCTAGCTTCAACATGAATATTCTGAGGCTTGGGATGCGCATACATTCGCATCTAGTAAATCAAATGGCAGCCCCAAAGGGTACATGAACACATAATTATATATATTTTTTATCGTTCATGCAGTTATAACTTATATCTATCGTTTTGCTAAAACATAGCCAAAAAAGAGTGGAAAAAACTTGTGCTTGTTTACATCCTCTGTACCTCTGTTTTCCACGTGACTTCTTGTTGTGACTCGTGGTTTTTGGTGCTTGCTGAGCAAGGCCGGTTCTTGGCGTTCCAACGGGCGCACACTTTGGATCCAAACTCAACTGGACGTGGAGTTCGGCAATTCAAAACGTATCTTATACACAGGCTGGAAAAGGTATACATACTTTGGATGCTCAACAGTCAATGCCATAACTAAACTATATGCTTATTGACTCAATAAACTGAGAATCATATTTATCTTGTTGTCATGATCAGTTGAACTGGCCAAGTAGGAATAATATTGAAGATTGCGAAAGGTCACTTTCTCATAGTGATTACCTTGCTCAAATTATTGACCCTATTGAAGACATACAGCACCAAAAACCCTGGTTTCAGCGGCCCCTAGAATATTTTGCCAACTGCTTTTACAGTTTTACCATATGGTCAGAGGGCTCGAAGCTAGTGTTGCTGTCATGTCAGTTGGCGGGGCCGTAATGTGCACATGACAATCTCTAAAACTGGCCCTAACCAGGTGTCCTGTTTTTCTATGCAGTTAGTTATCACTTATCGGTGATAGCTTGTCTTGATACTAGCTGAGACAATATGTCCATTCTGCTTGGCCTTTAATGATTCATGAAGAAACCAAGGAGTCTGTTAGTTTCTGGCAAAACATTGCGAGTATAATTTCGTTCTTTTAATAATACAATGTGTAGAAGATTAATATAAAACTCTAGAGTATTTGTAGGTTCTTCATGATTCAGAGTAAAAGAGCCTCAGGTTGTTAACTGCTCCAGCTCGCTTTTACCACGTGTGCCTCCGCATGGTTGACGTTTGTTATTTGACAGGATGAGCCAAAGATAGAGCGCAAGCTTGCATCAACTGATTCAAAAGAGATTATGAGGTTCTATGAGGAGTATAAAAGCAAATATCGTCCAGAGGATCTTAAAAAAAACCCGTAAGACTGACCATCGTTACACTGCATTAGCAATCATTTTGTACAAATGCTCATCCTGAAGGATTAAGCTATGTTCACTTATTATTATTTTAATGACTTAGGGAGGAGATGGCCAGACACTACGAGATTGCGTCCGTTCTATTGGATGTGCTAAAAGCTGTGACACCTAAAAGATATGACCCTGAGGTTCTACAATCATCAATTACACCTATTTGCGAGCTAGTATGTCTTCTTTAAGTTTCTGTAAACCATTAAATATGATAACCTGTAAGCTAAAGCAATTGTTTTGCAGTCTGATGAGTATGCTAAAGGTCTTGGAAAGGACAAAGCTTCATTTCCATACAACATTCTACCCCTTAATATTTCTAACCCAACACAGCCAGTAATGGAAATTCCTGAGGTCATCTGCTTTAAATTTCATTTGGTGTGATTTCATAAATACTAGTACATGTATTTCGTGAATGCCACAAATAGTACGAATGATTTTCTTGTGTTGTGTGAAAATTGTAGATTAAAGCAGCAGTGGAGCTTCTTCGCAATATAGACAACCTTCCTAAGCCAAGGACTCACCCAACTTCTGCGTCTGAAGAGATGGATGGACCTATTGTTGGCGATTTGTTTGATTGGCTCTGGCAAACTTTTGGATTTCAGGTAATTAATACCTAAATTTCAATTTCTAGACCTTTAATCTATTACCTTACATGATCCAAATTTTTGCATGACAGCATGATCTGAAGCCTTTTAATTTTCCATCTTCTTAATTATTTATTTCTATCTTTTAGAATTTTATTCTCAAAACCAATTATGGAGAGAGAAGTCTTCTTAATTGCATGACTGCGGAAAATGCCATTGGAGAGAGAAGACTTCGATAAGGACTCTTCTACCCCTCTCTTTCTTCCTCCTTGAGTCATTTTTCGGGTAGCAGAGGAGATGGGACGAATAGACCAAGACGTTTCTCTACCTGGGTGGCGTTGGCTTGAGGATAGTACAGCAGGAGGAGCGGCTTCTTGCTGATGCACACAACGTTGGCTGAGCACCCCACTAGAATGGCTTCCTTGTAGGGGCGCTCTTCGCGGAGTTCTTATACCATCTACAACGGTTTCCCTTTAGGATCCAGAATCCCTTTACGATGGGATTTTCGTTTTCTTCAGCGCTTCAACGGTTTTCCTTCACGGTTCCCGTCACGAAGGAATTTTTCAAGATCATTCCTTTCAGGACGGGATTCTCTCTTCTTTCCCTTCATAATTCCCCTCGAAGGGAAGATGTTGGAGATGAGAGAAAATAAATGAAATGGGAACAGGAAAGTGAATCGGGAAGGGAACGAAATGAAAGGAATATGGTTGGCGATGATCTTATGGCAAGGAACCGAGTGGCTTCCTTTAGCTACAGTGGATAGAGAGGCATGGGAGGTAGGGCGGCAGGTTGGTTTAGGCCCGTCGTGGTGCACGCATTCGGCCCAGGATGACGTGGGAGGTCCATCGACAACGATGTTGTATGGGGAAGTCAGCCAAGAGAAAAAGGAGTAGGATAAGAACTAGAGCCAAATGACACTGGTGCCCCTGGTTTAGCGGTGAAAGAGGTACAAGAATAAGAAGTCGTCTCTCTTCGGTAGGATGCAATTTGATGAGGTGCTATTCTTAAGTATGGTAAAAAGTTAAATTCTCTCTAAAAGCTTGGTCCTCGCTTGCTACAATTAGGATCTGTTTGGTTCACAAATAAACTTGCCACGACTAGTGTTAGTCATACTTATGGCTCGTCTAAATTTGTAGCAAAAACAATCTGTTTGGTTTTTAGTCATAACTAATGTTAGATGTGGCAAATTTCATACAGTGCCTGTTTGGATAATTACGACAAATTTTTGGCAAAAGTTTACGGTGGATGTTTGGTTTGCCACCAAAAGTGGTTATGATCACCTAATTCCATTGAATGGTGAGATTATCCTCTCTCGGTTTAAGAAGTGATTATATGGAATAATAGCTCATGAGGTCTGGGTGTATAGCAAAATCACAAATGCATAGATGTAATAATACCAAGATTCAGATCTCGTTCACCCGAGTACCCTGTGCTAGTAAATAGCAGTTTTGAAGATGACATACTAGCTAGTTCCCAAAAGCAGTTAGCAACTGACTATAGTTCGGTTTACTTTGCAGGTCAGACTAATTTAGGACTAACAATTAACCACTCATCAAATATAGGACTACCAATTAGTGAAACAGGCACCTACTGTGGTGATGTACTGTCTCTTCAAGCAAAGAACACCAGATAGGGAAAATTAAAGCAACTCGCAAGAACACTCTAATTGAATCTCTTCCACTTGAGAGATAAGAAGGTATTTGGGTTCTGCATCTAAAAACTAAAAAAGAAGTCGACATCCACAGAAGCAAGGATTTTATTGACGCACAAACGACTACCTTGTGCTGAGCCTTGTTAATTTGGACAGCACAATGAACCTTCTGGTGAGCATATGTAGGAACGAGAATGGTGACTAGAGGGGGGTGAATATACGCATCAACAAATTTCTTTCGAAATAGATGGTTTTTTCCTATTTCTCACCCAACGTACCTCAAAATGCTCAAGCGGAAGCAAAAGAATTAGAGAGACAAATCAAGAAGACTACTTTCATGGCAACATGACTCCACAGATGGAATATGAACTATAGGTTCCATTCAAGACCATTTCATGTGTCTTTGTGCACAAAAACTCGCAATTTTCAAAGAAACTAGATAAGATAGACACCGAACAAGGTTATCTTCCAAGATGATAGTCTAGTGGCAAGGGGACTCAAGACCCGCTCAAATACATGAGTATGTGAGTGTTTAAGCCACTAGCATCAAGAAAAACAACCCTGCAAAGGTGAAAAACTACAGCTCAAAGAAAAGATCTTCGGGTAAGGAACTTCTCCAAGTTGATGATCTAGAGGCAATGGTACTCAAGACCCATGAGCATACACTCGTATGTGAGTTTTTATGCCTCTAGCAACAAGAAGAATGATCTCACAAGGTGCTGAAATTTCAGCCCAAAAATCAAAACGAAAATCAAAACTAAAAACCGAAAAACTTGCGAACTTGCAAGGGAACCAATAGAGGGAAACTAGAAGGAGGGGAATTCAAGCATATGCAAAAACATAAAATAAATTACTCAAAGAGGTCAGCCCTATTTTAGGCGGATTACAAAGATTTATCTCTCAAAACTCTCACCTATTATATAGGCTAAGGACTCATCCTTCTCTCCTCTAAAATCCTAGCTCTAAGGCTCTTAAATTGGAGGCACAAGGGGGCTCAAGTGGCTGGTTCAAAGCTCTCTCTAGCCATACCCCTCTTTTTATAGGCCTAGGAAACTTGACCCTTAAGTTTCCTAGTTTTTTTTCAAAATACCCCTCTCTTGTAGTGCACTCCTACCTACCACCGATGGTATTTTGGTCTATTTTCTTCTCCATTCATCGGACGACCGCGGCGTCTTCACGACTTAGCTTTGCCTCGACGGAAGGTTCACGATGGTGCCACATACTCCTCCAGTCCTCCCACAGTTTTGAGGCCAAACCGCGAAACCGTTTGCATGCTTCTCAAAGCGTGACTCACTGCTTTGCTTACATCTTAAGCAAGCGCTTCGATGTCTACACGTGTACTCCGTCATGCGATCCTGACCGCCGGTAAGTCTCTTCCACTCCCGATTCCTCGGGCCACCTTGTCACTTGCACCGGCATCCCCTTCGCTTGACTTTGTCAACACGCCGTCTCCATCTGCCTTCAATGCTTTGCTTGACCTCCACGTGTTCAGCTAGGATCACACTTGACTCCGTCCGGCCTCCTTGATCATCTGGCAGCAAGCACTCCGCTTGGCCCCGGTTATCCCGCCGTCGATCGCCAAGTTGCATCCATCACACACCATGAGACAAGCAAACATATATCTCTAACTCCAATTCCAAGTAGTCCATAATCAATATGCTCAAATGAAATCTCAAATCAATTCGAATCATATCAAAGCTCATGCAAAACCGAAGATTATCAAACCAAATAAATGCCAATATCAATCACTCATAACAAGAAAACCAATGCACATTACGACTTGGTTTCTTAATCTCCCCCTTGATGAGTGCATTGACAACTCTCAAAGCACAAAGATTTTGGTTTGAAGAAATTAAAACAAGATAAGCTCATCCAAGTGAACAAAAACTCGAAAAAGAGCAAAATATATCACTTGGCATAAGAAAGGTTGTAAAAGCCCTAAGAGCGGTTAACACGGCCAAAAAAACCTCAAAAAAGCAAGAAAAACTCAAAAACCCAAAACACATCTCTTGTTGAATATTTGAGCATAATATCTTTTAGGCATATTTTCTTCCCCTTTGGCAATGAAAACATCAAGGATAACAAACTATGCAAAAGATGTGCAAATAAAATGCAAGAAATACAAAGTTTCACATATAGATCACAAAGCACTTGTAAGAACTAGAGATGTCAAAGAACTATGATAAGTAAACAATATAACTCAAAGGCGTACAAAGTCTCGAAGAGAGTTCATGACACAAGCATCGGGAGTAAAACAAGTTTTGATCATGTTGTTTAATTATCCAAAAGATGTCACCATAAAAGCATCCACAGTTTCATGATCAGTGCAAAGATTAGAGAAACTAGTGTTATGTCAAGTTCAAACTAGGCAATCAAGTTCAACCCGACAGGCTATACAAACACCTACATAACAATCCAAGCCTTAGTTTGACAATATGAAAAAAAAATATTCTTAGCACATTAAAAAGCACAAGTTAACTTTCTCATTGATCATTTAACTATCCTCAAGTGAGTTTTAAGCAACCATAGGTTCACTTCTTTGGCAAACCATATGAAGCCTTAAGCCACCGTATTGGATTCAATTTTAGCTCAAAACTTGATTATTCATTTTATTAACTCAACATAGAATTTCAAAATGTGCAATTTTGTGCAATTTTTCACAAAACCAAAACAAGTTATGCCTTTGCGACACAAAAGAGTATATGCTCTCCCAAGGGTTAATCATGGGCTAAATATTTACATAGACAAAGGTCAAAGACCTCCAATTTGCTGAACTGAACAAAGCCGCCTAGCACAAGCTTTTCACAGAACTAGCCCTAATTTAAGAACTGATTAAGCTAAATCAAATACTCAAGGGTGACAAGAGATCATGTTCATATTTCAAGTTTATTCTTTAGAAAAGACAAGTTTGCTCAACAGATTTTATGCCATGTTTCAGTAAGAGACTAAGTTTGCATAAATTATTATATATCCACTACACTTAGCACAAATTCACAACTAGTACAAGAAAATACAAAGAACATATAAGTGAAGCTTGCTAACATGATTATATTACAAAATGCTATGCAATCCAAATGCAATAAAAGTAAGATAGGGTATGTACAAAGGCAACTCCCCCTCACACAATGCCATAGGGATGACACACCAAGCTCTTCCCTCAGAAAGGCAAACTTTGTTGCATCTAGAGGCTTGGTAAAGATATCGGCTAGCTAGTGTCGGGTATCTATGTAGCTCAACTCAATGTCTCTCTTCTCATTATGGTTTCTCAGAAAGTGGAAATCGGGAGACATGGCCTGGTGGTTTCTGATCGAGATTCCTAATCAATAGGGCCCCTCCTTGGGCGGATTTCTCCTTTTGCTCCTCAGCCTACGGGGTATTAGCAACCGTTTCCAGTTGTTGTTCCCTCACATTTATGTGTATGGTTCTGGAGTGTTGAACTGGGTTATTGGCTAAGCTTATAGCACTGGTGTTGTCACACAAAAGTGGCACACTCTTAAAATTTAACCCAAAATCCCTCAAGGTAGCAACCATCCACAAAATCTGTGACCAACAGCTAGCAGCAGCTACATATTCAACTTCAGCAGTAGACTGCGCAACGCTAGACTGCTTGCGAGAAGATCAACACACAAGAGAAGTACCCAAGAAATGACAAGTACCAGAGGTACTCTTCCTGTCAATTCTACAACCAGCAAAATTCTCATCCGAAAAACCTCGAAGAGAAAGCGAAGAGGAAACAGAAAACCAAAGCCCAAACTTGAGAGTGTGCTTGAGATACCTTAGAATGCGCTTCACCGCTTGGCGGTGAGACGTCATCGGTAAAGCCTGGAAGCGAGCACACAAGCAGACGGCGAAGTGGATGTCGGATCTTGTCGCCGTCAGGTACAGAAGGGAGCCAATCATGCTCCTGTACTTCCGCTGGTCCACCTCCTCACCATCTTCATCCGGATCAAGCACTGTTGAGGTAGCCATCGGTGACGCCAATGGCTTTGCATCGCTCATGTCGAACTTCTTCAGTAAATCCTTGGTGTACTTCGTCTGGTGGACGAATGTACCTTGCTTGCATTGCTTAATTTGCAGCCCAAGGAAGAAGTTGAGCTTACCCATCATCGACATCTCGAATTCCCTACTCATAGTTTCTGCAAACTTGGCCACAAGTGCATTAGAAGAGCCACAAAAAATGATATCATTCACGTAAATCTGGACAAATAAGAAATCATTGCCATGCCTAAGAGTGAACAAAGTTTTATCAGCTGATTCCATCACATACCCATGCCCTAATAAGAAAGACCTAAGCCTATCATACCAAGCTCTAGGTGCTTGCTTAAGCCCATACAAAGCTTTCTGAAGCTTGTATACTCTATGTGGGTATTTGCGGTGCTCAAAGCCTGGGGGTTGCTTGATATAGACCTCTTCCTCTATGAAGTCATTTAGAAAAGCACTCTTAACATCCATTTGATACAACTTAAAACCTCGGGATGCCGCAAATGCAAGAAGGATTCTAATGGCTTCTAGTCTAGCTACTAGTGCAAAGGTTTCTCTAAAGTCTATCCCCTCTACCTGAGTGAAACCCTGAGCTACTAGTCTAGCCTTGTTTCTCACTACAGACCCATCCTCCCCCTGTTTGTTTTTGAAAACCCATTTGGTGCCTATGGTGTGAACATTAGGGGTGGCTCTACAAGGACCCAGACTTGGTTTCTCTCAAAGTTTTCAAGCTCTTCATGCATGGCATTGACCCAACTCGAATCAGATAAAGCATGTCCAACATCATTGGGCTCAAAAGAAGCAACGAATGCAGAATCAGTAAAATGAGCATTAGAAGTAAACTTGGACCTCACTACCCTCTTCTCAAGATCTCCGATCATCAAGTGTGGAGGGTGTCGTCATCATGTGTGGAGGGTGTCGCCGCTGAATGTGTTGAGGGGCCTCATGCCTAGAGGTGAACTCCCTCTCAACCTGTGCGGGTGCAGGCTCGAGAGCAGCCGAAGTGGAAGTAGAGGCTGCAGGACCCTCTGCTGGAGTAGAAGAAGCAGGAGCAAGCCCTGGAGCAGGTGTGGTCGAGGGAAGTAGTGGATCATCCTCGTCATCCGAAAGCTGGAAGATCGCCATCTACAAAGATGCTCTCGCTCATCTCCTGATCACTTGCATACTCAAAGGCAGAATTAGCACAGGGGGTTGATTCATCAAAAGTCACATAACAGGATTCCATGATGGTGTTAGTGTTAAGATTATAAACCCTGTAAGAATGACCATGAAGAGAATACCCTAAGAAAATACCATCGGAATAACGCGACTCAAACTTGTCAAGATTGTCACACTTTAGGATGAAGCAACAACAACCGGAAACTCTTAAATGTGAAACCTTCGGCTTTCTCCCAAAGCGCAACTCATAAGAAGTCAAATTTAAGATCGAGCGTAAGAAAATCCGATTAGAGATGTAGCACGCTGTGCTAATGGCCTCAGCCCAAAATTTCCTGAGAGTCCTATGCTCATCGACCATCGTCCTAGCCATCTCCACCAAAGTCCTGTTCTTTCTCTCAACCACGTCATTCTGCTGAGGAACACGTGGGGCAAAGAATTGATGTTCAATGCCATGTTCAAGGAAGAAAGCATCAAAGAGATAGTTCTTGAACTCAGTGCCATTATCATTGCGAATTGCTTTCAATGCACCAGGAAATCTGTGAACAATCTCAAAGCTAAGCTTCGAAAGTGTGAAAACACTTCATCCTTGCTCAAAAAAAGAAGACCCAAGAGTAGCGAGAGAAATCATTAACAATGACAAGAACATACCACTTCCCACCCGCCGAACGAACCCGAGAAGGACCAACAATGTCCATATAGAGAAGTTCTTCCGGTCGTTCAGTCATCACCAGATTGACTGGTGGGTGAGGAGCGGCAACCATCTTGCCATGCCGACAAGGAGCACACACAAGGTTCTTCTCAAACTTGAGCTTGGGTAATCCTCAGATCAAGCCTAGGGCACTTAAACGAGTAAGCAAATCAAAACTCATATGCCCTAGTCTCCTATGTCACATCCAAAGCTCAGAAGAAGGTTGAGCAAGTAAACACCGAGAAGAACTAGAAGACTCAAAAAATCAGCTCCAAAAACTCTCCCAACTCAAAAAATCTTGCAAATCAAAGCGCCAGAAGAATCAAGAACTCGAGAAGTATTGCGTTTGAAACGCACTTCCAAGTCTTCATCTAGCAACTGAGATACAGAGAGAAGATTGTATCCCAGATACTCCACCAAAGCCACATCTTTAAGAGTGAAACTCTCATTCACCTTTATCATACCTTTAGCTTTCACCCTTCCTTTCCGATCATCCCCGAATGTGATGTACTCGTGTCGCTTCACGAGGGTAAGACTGGAGAACCATGATGAATCTCCGATCATGTGGCGCGAACAACCGGAGTTGATGAGCCACTTGTTCTCCAGGGCTCCGCCTGCCTCTTACACATGAGAAGAATAGAAGGTGGATGGCTTAGTACTGAGGTTAGTCAAAAACCTCCTAGGAATCTAGTACTGGGTTATCCGCCCTGAAGCAGAAACAGTAGGTAACTCAACACTAACACGCTAGGGGTGAGTACCACGATGGGGAAAACGTGGTCCGTCAAAGCGCTGGGACTCAAAGCCTCTTACACGTGGACCAAAACTATATTAGTCATGGTAAAATCCACGCCGGGCAACACCTTTAGGAAAAGACTGAAAAACGCTAGGGACTCATGAGTGAAAGTGAGAAAAAGACTCATGTACACCAACAGAGGAGCGGTACATGTCCCGGGTGCTCCATTCCCACTCACGCCGCTCATCTCTCCTACGGCAAAAATAAAACCCAACCAAGTGACCATCTCTCAGGCAGTAGGTGCAGTGGTAGCGTCTCTTAGAAACTCGATTGTCGGTCACTCGGGGCTCTCTTACAGGCCCTCTCATCTTGGGTTGTGGAGCTCTCTTGGGTTGTGGTGCGGGCTTCTTCTTTGTGGGTTGTGGAATTGGTTTTTTGATGGGTTGTGGTGTGGTATTGATTTTGGACTTCTCAGCATCTAGGGTAGTAGGTGTGGTGAACACAGTCTTACTCTCTCCATTGTAAGCCACTCTCTCAAAACCCAACCAAGAGCTAAACCTGCCTTGTCAGAACACATCTTGGTCTTGGCTCAGATCAAATTCATTTTCCCTTTGCCCTCTGGACACTTCTCCACCAGAGAAAGGAGATACTCATTCTCAGTCAGAATCTTTTGAACTTGCCCTCTAACCCAGCTGAGTTTGTCTTGAAAGATGGTGCAGGTGTAACAATTCGGCTGCACATCCTTAGAACTCCCAGCACTCTCTAATCTAGACTCTAGCTCCTTTAGGCGCTTGTCTTTCAGATCAACATCATTTGGAAGCAAAGGGCAATTTATACAAGCATCTAAGAGAGTAGACCTAGACTCCTCCTCAAGGAGCTTCTTCTCGGCACTCTCAAGCCGACTGGCGACTTGAGTATGCACATTACGAAGCTCAGCAAGTTCAGCCATGACAATCAGGCAACTCTCACACTCCTCAACATCTGACCTTCTTCTTGTTCTTTGCTTGTGGTTCATCCTCCTCCGAGCTATCCTCCTCGCTAGAAGAAGTGTCGATGTCGTTGAGAGCTGCCACAAACGCCCTAGAAGCCACCTTGGCCCCCTTCTTGGCCATCTTATCGCGGTTCTTCTTGAAGAAGGGCTTCTTATTCTTCTTCTTGTGCTTGTTGTAGTCGTGGTCACCGTCCTCCCTCTTCTTGAGCTTGCAGCAGTCCGCCTTGAAGTGGGTAGTGTCACCACACTCAAAGCAGGCACGAGAACCACCCCTCCTCCGGTCTCTGCGGTTGTTGTAGAAACGGGTGAACTTCTTCACAATCGGCGCAAGGTCCTCATCATCCAGCGCGTCCACCTGCTCCTCTGTAACAGAAACCAAGGAAGACAAAGCAAATCCACTCGATGAAGTGTTAGCACAAGAAAAGCCAGTTGCAGACTGATTGCCACCACCAGATCCAGAAACCGACGCCATGTTTCGAGACAGGGGGTTTCCGAGACCGATTCGAGCCACCTTGGCTATCTCGGTGGACTTGAGCTTGCTGAAGAGCTCATCACAAGTCAACGTGTCGTAACTTGGAGACTCTTCAATGCTCGAGATCTTCACTTCCCATATGCTACAGTCAAGAGCATAGAGAAGCTTGATCGCTTTCTCGTGGTCAGAATAGGGCAAAACACCAGTTGATCGAAGATTGCTAACAATCTCATCAAAGCGAGCAAACATTGCATCCAAAGACTCTCTGGGGCCTTACACAAACATTTGGTATTCTTGGTTGTATATTGTCGGTGTATCAGGAACTGGGGGTCCCCGAATCCTGAGGCCAGGTCAGCCATCCGCCACATGGCGCCATCCTGCGGAGTCTCTCCCGTAAGGTGAGAAAAGATCAAGTCCCGGGAGAGGGCGTTCGGGGCCGCAGTCGGTGGCCCCCGAGTACCCCAGTTCCCCGATGATCCACGAAATCTAAGTACCGGGAAGAAAGTGCTCGGGAAGGTGTACGGTGACCCCCGAGCACCCTAGTTCCCCGACGATCAGGAGAGCTAAGCACCGGAAGAAGTGTGCCAGGGGCTGTCAGCGGTGGCCCCTGGGCACCCAAGTATCCCGAGGATTCCCCGAAGAAAGTTCCGGGAGAGAGTGCTCGGGGCTGCATACAGTACCCCCGAGCACTCGGTCCCCCGAGGACAAGAAAGGGCATTCTCGGGAGAGAGTGCTCGGGGAGATGAACAGTACCCCGAGCTCTCGGTACCCCGACGACCCAGAAAGCCCCCTGGCAGAGGCCCCCGAGAGGCCCACCGATGAGGTGTCAGCCAGTCAAAGGCCCGAGGCAGCTCACCTCCAACTGCTCCTGCCGCGCTTAGCGTTAGTTCCTGCCACGTTCTGGCAGAGAGGCGTGGGGTTATTAATTGCACGGGTCCCGTCCCGTGCCATCCGGCCTGTCTCAGGATAACGTCGTGAAGGCCGAGGCGTTCCGTCTGCCGCGCTGCTGTGGCAGGGGAACAAGACAGGGAGGGCACACCGAGCCGCTCTGCGGCTGTCCGGTGGGCCCTCTCCATGGCGTCCGTTGTCAGGCCATTTATGGTGATGGATGACCGGGCGTGTGCCGCATTTTCCACCCCTGGTCACTTCGCCCAGAGGAAATGATGACGCCCTTTCTATTTATGGTGTCTCGGAACTCGCGCCCCCTCTCTCCCGTTCGGGGCACGTTGCTGCCGGCGGGTATTTAGAGCAGCCGACGGCACAGAAGAAAGCAGCTGAATGCACCCGGAAAGGGTATGGAAAAAAGAGAGGACGTACAAGCATAGACAAGAACACAGCACGAGAGAAACACGGCCGAGAAGTGAGCAGCACGAGACAGGCCGAAGAACAGAGAGCCCCAGGCTCTAGGATAGACCAACATTCTTGTAACCAGCAACATCCTTGAGGGACTTCCTCAGGGCATTTATAGTATCCATACAGGAGTAGGGTGTTACGCCCGCGCGCGGCCCGAACCTGTCTAAATTCCGGTGCATTTACTTCTTTTCGCACTAGGTCATTCCACCACCACCGGCAGTTGCATTCACTCCTATTTATTTCTCCGACGAACATACTCAGGATCATCCCCCCGGCTGAATCTCTAAAAAAGGGTCTCTCGGGATCCCTGCAACTTGGCACTAGCCGCCACAGCGAGGACTGCGCTGCCCCAGTGCGTGCACCGTACCCTGTAGCAGCGACCACAAGCATGCATGCCGCCGGTTCGCGCATGGCCCTACTGCGTGGAGAGACAACCTAAAGGAACTCTCCAAGCCATGGAGACAGTGATTTAAGCAAGAGGAAAGAATATTTGGAGCTGTGGTGAGCCAAAGAAGTGCGGTGCTCTTTTGCCCTGTCGCACTTGTGGCGATAATGATTGTGGCAAGCGCTTCCAGGTTTGCCAAAGAAACTTTGGCAGCATAAGCTTAGTAAACAACGAAATACTTGCCTAAGAGCTTGTGGCACGCCTAACCTTAGGCATGGCAACCTTAGGTAAGGAACCAAACATGCCCTTAATGTTATATACTCACCTCAAAACACTCTACGTTATCCGAAATAGTTCGAGACTTCAGATTAATGTTCTATATCTTAAATTTTGCTATATCTCAAATTTCATCCTAGTCCACGTCCATCAAAGAGAACCAGCACAACCTACATGAACTACTGTTGGAGGGCTAATACCGGTGCTCAATATTTCTCATTTTTCACGACTATATTCAAAGCAAATTTGCTTGGGAAATTTGTTTTCTTAGTCTCTACCATGCTCTAGTTCTAAAGTAGTTATGATTATGGTGTTATTTGTTTAGCATTTAAATCTATGTTTTGTTTAATTACTGCAGAAAAGTAATGTGGAGAATCAGAAGGAGCATTTGATTTTGCTACTTGCAAATATTGATATGAGAAAAGGGGGTAATACCCGCAGAAGTGAAATACAGAATCACGTGGTAGATCCTCTCTAAAACTTCCTTTTATGTCACTAAACTTGAATGAATTCAACTTCCTTTGCGCATGATTTTGAGCTCCAATAAATGTGTGATCACAAACTGATTCATGGACTTCTAATGTGACTTGCAGATACATAGTGATATCGTGACATCCTTGACTAGGAAAATTTTCCAAAATTACATCTCTTGGTGCCAATATCTACAGTTGGAGTCAAACATCAAGTAATGTAACAGGTTTTTTGCACATCTGGTGCTCAAAGTCTTCAACCTTGTTAACCGAATTGTTTTTTCACATTACAGAATTCCACATGGCTGCTCCACGCAGCAACCAGAGATTCTTTACATAGGGTTGTATTTGTTGATTTGGGGTGAAGCTTCTAATGTTCGCTTTATGCCTGAGTGTCTTTGCTATATCTTCCATTATGTAAGTGATAATTTTATTTTTTTTATTTGAGGTAGCCTCTATTTGTTATACATGTTACATATATATATCGTCTTTGTGGAATATCCCCATGTTATAATGGGTTCTTTACATATTGTCACTTATATATGTATATATATACTAGGTTATAGCCTTTAGTGAATATAATTTGTTATTTCTAACATGGTATCAGAGCTAGGTCTTCTCCATAACGCAACAACTTGTCCTTAAACCATAGATTTTTTTTCTTTCCTCTTCACCATCGGCTACTCTTCCCTATAGATTTCTCTCGACGGTATTGTAGGTTCGATCGGTGGGGTATTGTTCACCGTTCGTTGCCGTCTCCACGTCACGCGCGCCTACGTGTTCGCCGCCGTTTGCCATTTCTTCGACTGCTGGTCGCAATCTACCGGCTCCCATCATCTTCTACCTTGCCAGCCGCCGCCGCCGTGCTCCTTGTCTGCCTGTCGTCAGCCCTGACGTGTTGCTCGGCTCGCCCATCACCGTCGGTTCTGCTCGGGTTGCCCACAACCGTCTGACGCTAGACCCTGCGCGCCGCCCGACTCACTCATTACCGCCCGATTATGCTTGCCTCTTATGTTCCACCTCATTTTTGGGCTGAGGTGATCTTCACTGCCACATACTTAGTCAATATCCAACCCTCATCTGCTCTTAAGGGTGGGATTCCTTTTGAGCATCTATGTGGACGCCTTCCTGACTACTCTTTTTGGCTGTGTTTATTACGTTCTTCTCACTTCCCATGATCGTTCCAAACTGACTGCTCAATCTGTTTAGTGTGTCTTTCTTGGTTACAGTGTTGAGTATAAAGGTTGTAGGTGCTGGGACCCTGCTGCTCGCCGGATGCGTATTTCTTGGGATGTTACTTTTGACGAGTCATCCCTTCTATCCTAGTACCTCTTCTTCCACTTCTTCAGCATCCTTGGTCGAGCCTCGCTCCTTTCTCACTTTTCCTGCCACACCTGTTCCTGTTTCATATTCTCTTCCCCAGGCACTGTTGGTGCCTTCTCCTGCTGTGCCTTCCACGCCTTTGGCCTCCACGTCACATGATCCACATTCTTATGGTTTTATTGCCTTTTTCCTTTCCACTACACTCGTTCTCATGCTATCTCACATCCTGCTGTTGTCACCTTCTGATGAGCCATCTACTTCCGACGATTTAGTTCCTTCATCTTCTCCTCGCTATTCTCTTTGTGATTGCTATTCGATTCGACCTCTTGATCGCTTTGGTGTTGCTGGTGCTATTCCTGTTAAACTGTCTTACTGTGATGTGGTTGTTCATCAGGAATGGCAGTATGCGATGGCTGAGGAGCTTGTTGCTCTTAAGCGCACCCGCACGTGGGATCTTGTTCCTCACATGTTTGTCCTATCACGTGCAAATGGGTCTACAAGGTCAAGACCCGCTCTATTGGTTCTCTTGAGAGCTATAAGACTCGTCTTGTCGCTCGTGGTTTTCAGCAGGAGAATGGTTGCGACTATAACGGGATTTTTTCTCCGGTAGTCCACATGACCACTGAGCGCACTCTTCTTGCAGTTGCTTCTGTGCGTCAGTGGTCTATTTCCCAGCTTGATGTCAAGAATGCATTTCTTAATGGTGAGTTGTATGAGGAGGTCTATATGCACCCACCGCCAGGGTATTCTGTTCCTGAGGGTATGGTTTATCGTCTTCGTCGCTCTCTCTATGATCTTGAGCAAGCCCCTTGAGCTTGGTTTGAGCAATTTTCTTCTGTGATCATTGCCACTGGGTTTTATGCTAGCACTCATGATCTTGCGCTCTTTGTTCACACTTTCTCTCGTGGTCGGACTCTTTTTCTCTTGGATGTTGATGACATAATTATTACAATAGATGATTCCGAGTATATTGCTTTTGTGAAGGCTCATCTCAATGAGCAGTTTCTTATGACCAATCTTGGTCCTCTTCGCTACTTTCTGGGGATTGAGATTTGTTCTACTTTTGAGGGCTTATTTATGTCCCAAGAGAAGTATATTCAGAATCTTCATCGTGCTTCTCTCACTGTTGTGCACTGTTGAGACTCTCATTGAGCTTAATCTTCAGCTTCGGTCCACTTATGGTGAGCTTCTTGTGGATCCCACCTGCTACCGTCATCTAGTTAGGAGTCTTGTTTACCTTGGTGTCACTCGTCCTGATATTTCTCATGTAGTGCATACTCTCAGTTATTTTGTTTCTGCTTCTACTCAGCTCCACTATAGTCATCTCTTGCATGTTTCGCGCTATCTTCGTGTGATTATTTCTTGTCGTCTTTTTTTTCACACTTCAGTTCGTTACAATTTCGTGCTAATTCTGATACTACTTGTGCCAGTGAACCTTCTGATCGCTGGTCTATTTCTGCCTACTGTGTTTTTCTTGGTGGTTCTCCCATTGCTGGGAAGACTAAAAAGCAGACCACATTTTCTCGTTTTAGTGCAGAGGCTGAGTTGCGACCTATGTCATTGTTGACAGCGGAGCTCACTTGTTATGATGGTTACTTGATAATTTGGTGTTTCTTCTATTGCATCTACTCCTATTTACTCAGACAGTACAAGTACTATAAGTATTGTTTAGAATCCGGTGAAGCGTGAGCTCACCAAGCATATTGGTGTTGATGCTTTTTACACACGGACACAAGTACATGATGGGGTGATTGCTCTTCAGTATGTTCCTTTCAAGCTTCAGTTGGCTGATTTCTTTACCAATGCACAAAGTACAGCTTAGCACATGTTCTATCTCTTCAAACTCAGTGTGGTTGATCCCCAGAAGTTTGATTAGGGTGTTCGATATATATATTGCTCTGTGTAATATCTCCAGGCTATATAGGGATTCTTGCATATTGTCACATATACATGTGTATATATACTGGTCCAGGGCCTCCAGTGAATACAAATTGCTATTCCTAACAATCCTTATAAAAAAGATAGCATATATCCATTACTAGCCAAGCAAGAAATATATCTCTCGCCTCTATTTACTATCTCTCAGCACCTCTAGTTCTCTCATACCAATCAATGTCTATCTTCCCCTTGTAATACCCTAAATTTCATTCAAGCCACTGGTTATACATGTTAACCAAGCTTCATATTAAAAAAATAAGACACATACGTGCTAGTAGCTTAACAAATAAAACGGTATTATCTTTTTGCTGCTCGATTTATTTTTCTGAAATTTGTTGACAAACCATTTTCAGATATATTTCAAAGAATGAATCTGAATGCAACATTTTTTTCTCGTAAACAGACTACTATGCTAATAGTGTAGGCATGACATGAACATGCACTAACTTGTTTATTAATCTTTGTCACACTAAATTCATGATCTAGATGGCAAGAGATTTGTATGGCATCATATCTAACAGAAGGGAAGATTCTTTTGACATATCCTTTCGACGAGAGGGGATTGATGATGTATTTCTACAGTTAATTATTCAACCCATATTCAATGTTATGCAGGAGGTATGTGCTCAGATGTTATATGCTATGTGTCCCATGTTCTTTGGCTGTATTTATTTCTTAAATTTTCATTTGATGCAAAAGGAAGCTGCAATGAGTAAACGCGGTACAACGAGCCACTCAAAGTGGAGAAACTATGATGACCTGAACGAATACTTTTGGTAAGTTGTCCCTATTAGTTCATTATTGACATATTGTGATTTACATATCACTAAGAGCAAAGAAATTTGGTCAAAAGATAGTTTCTAACTGATAATTTTTTTGTCCATAAACCTTCACACTTCCAGGTCGAAGAAATGTTTCGAACAGCTTAAATGGCCAATGGATCTGACAGCCGATTTTTTTGTGGTTCCTACGAAATCTAAAAATGAAACAGAGGTTATCAGTTGATCCTTTGCATAGGCTATATTCGATCTGCAATGCAAGTGTTTTATTTGATTTTACAACATATTCCATCAGACTATCAGAAGATACACAATCAGTTTGTAGGGATTTTAAAAGCTAATTCTTTGGATACATTTCATGCCCTAAAGTCTCTTCTAAATGGTTCCTTCCATGTCTGTTTGGCCGATCCCTGCCTCCTTGTATCTTCGATACGCCTTAGGACTCCGTTATGCATCGGTGTTTCAGGAGGCCTCCATTGGATAAACCCAAATCACCTAAAGCGATGTTGGAGTAGCTTCTCTTCAATCGGTGCCACTCCTACCCTATTACATATATCATCTTTTCTAATTCGATCCTTAACTTTTGGATATGTTTTCTTTCACTAGGTCAACATTCTGATACAATATTGTAGACCTAATTGTTTTCCTATAGAACCTTCCTCTCAGCCTTTGCTGTACCTTTTTGTCACACACGATGATAGAAGCTTGCTGTCATTTCACCCACCAGCTTTTATTCTATGGCTAATGTCTCAATCAATATGGCCATCATTCTATAGCATCGATCCCAAATAACCAAAGATTTCATTCTAAGGCATTATTTGTTCATCTAGATTTACATCATTGTCCTCTGTAACACCATTGAAGTGGCACCTCATATACATGGCTTTAGTCGTATTAAGTCTAAAACCTTTCGATTCCAAAGTCTGTTGTAACAGCCCAAATTCTAAAAAACCAAGAAAATAAAAACTTTTACAAAAAGAATAATTTTTTTGCAAAACAAAAATAAAACTCTAAGTGTATATATGTGCATAGATGCATATATGAGAGTATAGGTGCTATATAAATACATATATACATCGAGGGATATTTTCTTATAAAAGTATATATATATGTGTGTGTGTGTGTATTGATTGTTGATTGTTTATATGAGCTAATATAATGTATACAAGAAGAGTATATGCTGTACAAGTATATGTACATGTATATACTAGTATTTGTTTGAGAGAAAGGAAATAGAAATAGAAAAGGAATAAGTAAATAGGAAAAGGTGTTCTGGGCCGTTTTCCCCTCAGTCAACCTGGCCAGCCCACCTCTCCTCTCTATCCCTCCCTGGGCCGCTCGACCAGCCAACCGTCTCCCCCTCTCTTTTCTCTCTGACCCGCCGGGCCCGCCTATCGGTCTCTCTTTTTCCCTCCTCTCCGTCTCAACTTGGCAGAAGCAGAAGCCGACCGCCGCACATGTGGACGTCATGAGTCCGAGTCGAAGATCGTGCCCAACTGCCAAAACAGATTCGCCGTGGACCCTGGAAGCTCAAGCCCACGTTAGATTCTCGCGAGCTCAACTGCCAATCGCACGGCACCTCAATCAAATTCTCGCGCTTGAGCTAGAGATAAGCCAAGCATCAAAAAAAAGGAAGAATCTAAGGACCATACGCGAGCTTTTGCTCAAGAGATAGGAAGACGAGTTCATTTGAATCATCGGAATAGAGTTTGGACTACCGCCGTCTCCTCTTTTCAAATCCGAGTCGATTAAGAGATAGCAAAGCCACCTGTGTATAAATATGCGACCCCATAGCCTCCTCAGGGCATTGCGCACCTTTTGCCTAGCTCACCGTGCCCTTAGCGCACCCAGAACCCCATCTCCGGTGAGAGTCGAAGCTTCAAGCCAGCGCTCACCATCGCTAGCTTCACTCGCGCATCGCCGACGTCAACCCGTAGCCCAGCCGTGTTCGCCGTGAGCTCCAACGTTGATCAATGAGGTTGCCCCTGGGAGTAGAGATAGCTTCTCCCTGGGGCTGCGTAGCGTAGAACTAGGGTGGAGACCAGATCACAAAACCTAGAGCTCTGATGCCCTATTAACTTTGTATAGATTGTACAAATGATGGATGGATACATTGAAACCCAATGGACACTACATAAAGATGTACATGAGGGCAACCCTAGGATTACGAGATTACTCTAATACCCTTTGACTATTATACCCTTAACAAAAACTACGGCTGAAGGTTGACCCTTGATGTAGTCCTATCTTAACGAGGAAGTCATCAGTCTCACTATCACATGTTCGAACATGAATCACAAAGTCATCATACATACCCTTGACGAGAGTAATGTACTTTGTTGGGACTCATGTTTTTCTAGCTCCCACCACATAACCTTCCTTGCTCTTTTTTTCATTCCATTCGCTTTCTGCAAGTCAATGAACACAGTGTGTATATTCTTCTTCTACTCACTATCCCTCCACAAGCCATCATTTCAAGAAAATCGCTTCCGTTGTCAACATCCCAGGCATAAAACCAAATTTGTTTCTTGTAATGCTTGCTGTTCTTCTTAGATGATGCTTGATTATTCTCTCTAAAGCATTTCCACACGTCAATAGGATATTATCAGGGCCTAACACCTTGCATTTTTCTTCTTTTTCAAATCTCCTTGACCTCTGACTCCTAAATGTTCCAAACAGAAACACCTATTGGTGGCATCATAAGAGTCACCTAAATCATAGTGCTCTCATTCTCACCATTGAACAAGTTGTCAATGTACTATCTCCATCCATCCATTCTTGATCTCATCGTCTCTCACGAGGAGTCGGTTTGTTTGATCCTTTATTCTTTTTAGTTGGTCTAAGTCCCTCGTCTTCCTCTCGTGAATTCAGTCATCTTATCGATGCCTTTTCCGCCTTCTTTTATACCTAGCCTTTGGTACATATTGTCATAGGTTCGACACCTTGCTTCACTCATGGCTCTCTTTGCATCACTTTTGACTTTTTGTATTTCTCCATGTTTTTTGCACTTGTGTCGTGGTGCACGCGCTTTTAGCATTCTCTCTAGTCCTTGATTACGACCCTCTTATTTATCTTAACCCACCAATCACTGAACACCGTATCTTCAGGCTGTGGCAAGAAGTCAGTGAGACCAAACCGCCTAAATAAGAAGAACCATACCTGTCCCCAAAAAATGCAGGAGATCAGGATATGCTGAATAGATTCATCTTCCTGGTCGCATAGCAGACAACGCTCTGGATGCTGCAGTCCCCTACGGGCTAAGCGATCCGCCGTCCAACAACGATTGTGGACTGCTAGAGAAAAAATTGACACCGCTTCAGAGCCTAGGACTTTTTGAGGGGGGAAATATAGTAGGGGAGGCCCCTACTGCGCATTTTATTATTATAAAGGGGGGGGGGGGTGAACAAGGGAACTGTATAGTTAATAGGTAGGGGAGAAGGCATGCAACAAGCAACCAAAATAAAAAAAGATACACAAGCTAGTTAATCATGCTAAGCCATAGTGAAATTGGAGATCTGAGGTTGTGGTTGACCCTATGGAGCTGAAGGTTAACTTCATCCTCAAAAGCTTTTCTCCATTCTTGTAAAGTAGGCCTAATTTTCTGGAATATTAAGCCATTTCGCTGTTTCCAGATATGCCAAGCTGCAATAGTGAAGACTTCCATGAAGAAAGGCAATTGAAAGTCTGTTCTAGCCTTTGTCATCATAGAGAAGAGCCCAGGACATCCATATGAGTTTCCATGGCTCGAAAAGGATGGCCCCATTGAAGGAGTTATAAGCCAATTTTGCTGAATATTGGCCTGATTTTGATTGCCTCCATCGATCATCTTGGATGCCTGGTTGTAAGACGACATCAGTTAATAAATCCCATACATCAAGGTACTCTGCAAGAGCTGCAATAGTAAGAGCACCTCGAATATCTTGAACCCAGCGGTGATCTGGCATGGCCTCCTGGATAGTGCGCTTGTTGGTCCGTCGTTGGGAACAAGGGAAAACAAATGAAGGGCAAAGTCCGCGATTGCCTTTTTGTGAAGCCACCTGTCAATCCAAAACAAGGTGTTGCATCCATTACCCACCCTGGAAACTATCGAGATGGAGAAGAGCACCTTGACATTAGCATGAACTGGCACAATGAAAGCCGCCTAAGGCTTGTCTAGTTGTGTTTTTTGCATCCATAACCAACGCATTCTCAATGCCCAGTCGAATGTCTTGAGATCTTGAATACCAAGACCACCCAGCTTACGAGGCCAGAAAACTTTTGGCCAAGCAATCAAACAATGTCCTCCATTTGCTTGTTTCCTTCCTCTTCATAGATAACCACGATGGATTTTGTCGATCGCTCTCAACGTCCAAGGTGGGAGGTCCATAGCTATAGCATGATACACTGTCATAGAAGTAAGGACGAACTGAACCAAAGTCGACCTTCCATCCTGTGTCATTAATGTTGCCTTCCAACATGGGAGTTGGTAGGCAATTCTATCAATGATAGGCTGAATTTGAGCTCTTATCCATTTCTTGATAGATAGAGGTAAACCAAGATACTTGCACGAAAACTCCTTGATTTCACAAGGGAGGCGATCATGAATCAGGCTGAGCTCATCTATCGAACACTGGATTGGTGTGACACTACTTTTCTAGATGTTAGTCTTGAGACCAAACGCCATGTCTAACACTTGTAAGATGTCCAATATCATTCCCATGTCCTCCACAACCGACCGAAGGAATAAGACCACATCATCGACGTACAAAGACACACGATGTCGAATGTTCCAATTGGCCAGGGGCCGGAGAAGACCTTCTTTGCTAGCCTTATGAATTAAGCCATTAAGTACAACCATCACCAGAATAAATAGCATTGGTGATAATGAATCCCCTTGGCGCAGGCCACGCCGGTGTTGAATCTCATCTCTAGGGGTGCCATTGAGGAGAACTTTGGTAAAAGAAATGGCCAACAACCCAGAAATCATATCACGCCAAACCGGGCCAAATCCGAGGCTGCGAAGAACATCTAGCAAGAACGACCACTAAAACGGAGTCGAAGGCTTTGGAAACAACAAGTTTTAAGAGGATCCGGGGTTGCTTCTATTGGTGCAAGAACTGTGCAGTCTGCTGGTCCAATAAAAAATTGTTAGGATGAGGTGATTGCTCTTCAATGTGTTCCTTCCAAACTTTAGTTGGCTGATTTCTTCATAAAGACACAGAGTATAGCTCAACACTAGTTCTATCTCTCCAAACTCAGTGTGATTGATCCTTCATTAGTTTGAGAGGGGGGGGGGGGTGTTAGATATTTTGGGTTTGAATCACTCAATCCCTCTAAATGTTGGAACCGAATCACTCGATTCCACTCTTTGCTCTCTCTATCTTGAATCACACAAGAACGGAATCTCTTTGCTCTCTCTATCTTGAATCACACAAGAACACAAGAGAACAAGTGACTCAATATCTCATACTATATTGATCTAGCACAACACCACTTGTTATACATTGAACTCATAGTTTCTCACTACAAGCTTACTATTTGGATGAAGCTCAGGAGAGATCCTCACACCGAGCTTCCACCTAGGTGTACTCTGCACACCACTACTCGGAGCTTCACACTACTACTTTTTTTCTTACTCTCTAGGGGGTTCACCCCATATTTATAGCCATAACAGCCGGCACTGTTGCTACAGTACGTCATTTTGCTACAGTTCGACATACTATTGCAGCTGTGATCTAAGTGCTGACCTCTACCACAGTAATCGAATTACTGTTCTCTATAGTGCGACACATGTCTGCTACAGTACACACAAGGATTATTACTAACAATCTCCCCCTAAGCCTTGTGTGTCACCTTGCCGCAACTTCACACCGGGGCCTTCTCCTAGCGAACTCATACCACCATTGCCTAGTAACAGCTTCACACCATCACTTTTGAGGTAGTAGCTTCACACTGCCCTTGTTGTTGGCTTCACACCACCACAATAACATAGCAGCTTCACAATGCCCTTGTTGTTGGCTTCACACCAACCCTACCTCGTAGTAGTTTCACACCACCACCTCCATGAACACAGCTTCACGTCGCCACCTCCATGGCTCCATGAACACAGCTTCACACCAACGTTCATGGACTCTACCCAAGAGCTACAGCAGTGTTGCCTCAATCATCAATAAGGCAAGCTCATCATCATCTTGTGCCTTAACAAGAAGTGCCTTTTCTTTCTTTTTCTCAAAACACTCGTAGGCGTAGTGGCTGAACTCCTAACACTTGTAGCACTGGATCTTTGACTTGTCCCGATGCTTCTTCTTGTTACACTGCCGGAGCATTCACTACTCCTCTTCTCTTTGGTAGCTTTGGCCTCCCACTCAGCATGCAAGAGCAGTAGGTGCTCTCCTTCCTTGTCACGCATGCGACCCTTTAAAGACTCCTCATACGTCCTCAAGCGTTCGACGGCCTCCATCATTGACATCTTCGTCATGGCACCCCATTGCTCAATGGTGCTAACAATGTGTAGAAACTTGTTGGGGATAGAGCGCAAGAGCTTCTCCTCGATAGTGCTCTCCTCCATCTTAGTGGCGAGAGAACGTATCTCGTTTACCATAGTGGTAAGCTTCAAGGCGTACTTGCTGATCGTCTCCAATTCACCCATGTACATACCTTCAAGCTCTCTGTTGAGAGTTTGTACACACACCTTTCTGACGCGATCTTCACCAATGTGCATCTCCTTGAGAGCGTCCCAAGCCTTCTTTGTTGTCTCCTTCTCAGAGATAGAGGGCAGCGAGAGCCATCTAGTCTTTCTTCTCATCGACCAGTTCTTTGCCCCTCTATCGCCTCCCAAACTCCTTGTGCACGCATGAAGATCTTCATCTTCACCGCCCATACCCCGTAATTGCTCTTAGTGAGCATAATGGTCGATACCTTCAGTGTGGTACCACTTCCAGATGTTCCCTCCAGTGACTCGTCACGAGCCATGGTCTTGGACAACCACAATCCTAAGCTCTCTCGGACAGAACCTCGGGCTCCTCTCTCGACTCTGAACCTAAAGCTCTGATACCATTTGTTGGGATTGAATCACTCAATCCCTCTAAATGTTGGAACTGAAGCACTCGATTCCACTCTTTACTCTCTCTATCTTGAGTCACACAAGCACACAAGAGAACAAGTGGCTCAATATCTCGTACTATATTGATCTAGCACAACATCACTTGTTATACATTGAACTCATAGCTTCTCACTACATGCTTACTATTTGGATGAAACTTAGGAGAGATCCTCACACTGAGCTTCCACCCGGGTATACTCTGCACACCATTACTCGTAGCTTCACACTACTATACACTACTACTTTTTTTTCTTACTCTCTAGGGGTCACCTCTTATTTATAGCCATAACAGTCATCACTGGTGCTACAGCAATGATCTAAGCGCTACGGTCTGCTGCAGTAATCGAATTAGTGTTTGCCACAGTGCCAACACTTGTCTGCTACAATACACGTAACGATTATTATTAACAAGATATATATACCTCTGTGTAATATCCCTAAAGTATAAGAGGTTCTTTGCATATTGTATTATATTCATGTATATATATTAGTTCAAGGTCTTCAGAGGATACAAGCTGCTATCGCCACTGATGATGCAGTGAACGGGTGGCGATAGGACCAGTGATGAGCCTGTTAGGCAAGCATCATATTAAAGGGGTTTGGCGCTCTCTTTTCAAGTGAAGGGAATAGCAGAAATCCTTCCCTTTCCCCTTTCTCTTGCGCTACACCTGCCTCTTCCCTGGCCGTGACATGGTGCCTACGTGCTACCATGGTCCGGGACCCTGGCCTCCAGTCTCTCGTCGCAACCTTTTCCACTTAGCCCACAATATCCACTGTATGACCCCAGGGCATAATAGTGTTTTTGCAGCTTGATTGTTGTATCTATCCACTGTATGACCCCAGGGCATAATAGTGTTTTTGCAGCTTGATTGTTGTATCCTTGGCCCTTGCAGTAACATTAGGAGAAATGTAGTAACCAATGGATGGTACAGGCGATGGTACAGGCAGTAACTAGAAATAGCTGAAGGAAAGTACAATAACGTGACACGAAGGCTCGTTACTGCACTTTCTCTGCGCGTTGGGTGGGGGTGGGTACCATTCTCTTTGGAAGATCGGGAGCTGTACAATAGTACTCATTGTTATTAGCAGTAATATAATTTTCATAAGGATCCTCTATTGTTTCCCTAAAAAATCAGTGGCAATGCTGTTGATCGCTACCCGATTTTATTTAGTTAAGTTACGAAGAACGGTTTTGAACACGTCAGATTATTTTCGGGGGATGTCAAACTAACTGATTTGCATTCTTTTTGCGAGGATTAATTGATGTAGTTATGTGCCTACTCTTGATACTTACTTTTGGGGGAATGACAAAGCCTACTTATTCAGTTAAATGTCCCTGTCTGAAACATTCACATGTGATGTGTCCCTCCCGAAATGCATATAACTCTGTTATTGTCCAAAACCAGAAAATAAAAAGGAACACACCTAGCCCCTTTCTTACATATCATTTCCTTTTCCTTTTCCTTTTCCTCTACCCTTTCTTTTTCTATCTGGCTTGTCGAGCTCCATCCGCTTGTTGCTGTTCTGTTTTCCACAGTTGCCCACCAGTTATTAGTTGTTACCACTTGTGCACTTCTGTTGTCGTTACTTCATGCTGGCTGTCCCTGTGCACTGATTGCCACTCATTGGGGTGATCTAAACCAAATGTTTCATTTGATATTGCCACTGTGGATGTTCAGCTTGGCTCATTGGTGCAATTTGGGGGGAAAAGGGGAAAGAATATTTTGTTTCCCCTTTTATCAGTGGAGTTGTACATGTAATCTATAGTCCGGTTGGACCTGAATGCATTTGCATTCAATGGATTATATGCATGTTCCTGAAGCAATCAAAATTAAGTATGTCTGGTAAGATAATATACCTAACTTTATTTATATGCAGAAACATGCTAATGATGTTCGCAGATGGAGGATACCCAAAACCAATTTTGTTGAGCATCGTAGTTTTTTTCTCCTATTGAGAAGTTTTGATCGAATGTGGACTTTCTTTATATTAGCTTTCCAGGTATAACCATTGATCTTTGTCCTTGAGTGAAAGTGTTATGTCTTATCTTTACCTGTCATGTCGTGTGTTTCTTTTCTTGCAGGCCATGGTAATCATTGCCTGGAACCCTTCTGGATCTCTATATACTATTTTTGAACCAACTGTTTTCAGAAATGTTGTGACAATATTCATAACATATGCATTTCTTAACTTCCTTCAAGGTACATTTGTAGTTGGACTCGGAAACTTTATGCATATTATAACCTTATTTAGGCTCTATTTGTGGTTGTTCTGCTGTGCTTATTTCTAAAGCTGCTGTCAAAAAGTAGTTATGAGCAGTCTATGATTCGGTTAGTGAACCTGATTTATGTTGGATGAACCATTTTCCCCAAGCAGTTATTTTCATCTCCTATCTAGAACATGATAATTATCCACGTGTAGCTTGATTGAGAAACAAACAGCTATCCAAACACTTATGTATCTAAAAGTGGTTCAACCAAATGAGATTATCGTAATTTACTACATTCTTAATTGAACCTTAGTTTTTTTCTTCTTCCAAAACTATAAGCAAGTTTTTCTCAATATAGATTTATATATGGCATCTCAATAGAAAATATTTTCTAATTGTGCACAATTTCTCAAATTGCTCTCTTCAACTTTTTCAGCCACGTTTGAGATAATTCTTAACTGGAAGGCTTGGAAGAGTCTGGAGTGCTCAGAGATAGTGCGATATATCCTGAAATTTGTTATAGCTCTTGCTTGGTTGATAATTCTTCCAACAACATACATAAGTTCTATTCAAAATCCCACAGGCCTTGTCAAGTTCTTCGGCAGTTGGATTGGAAATTCGCAGAGTGAATCTATATATAATTTTGCAGTTGCTCTTTACATGTTACCGAACATATTCAATGCCTTGTTTTTTATATTTCTACCATTTCGAAGGGCATTGGAGCGCTCAAATTCTCGCATTGTTAGGTTTCTTTTGTGGTGGTCTCAGGTAATATTTTGCTGGACCTATGTAAATAAGTTATTAGCAGAATAGTTTGCAGCTGTTAGTTCTCACACTTACTTTTATTAATCAGCCAAAGTTATATGTTGCCCGAGGCATGTACGAGGACACATGTTCACTTCTTAAGTAAGTCATACATTTTCTTGTTACCTAAGTTTTCCGTCTTTATTATCTTTGTCCAAAACAATCGATTTTTCTTCATAAAATAGGTACATATTATTCTGGACTATATTGCTCATATGCAAGCTCGCCTTCAGCTTTTATGTTGAGGTTGGTATAATCTATGCATTATATTTTTTGACTAGTTAAAGTATCTATTATGGACAGAAGGCACCAGTATACTAGGAGGTCGCAGCCACTAGGGGGCTGCCAAATTTTTTGGCATGTGTTGTCCTTCAGCTAGGATGATTAACTGTTGTTATTTTGTTAGCATTATCCATCGTTATTTGTAGTTGTTAGGTCGTTAGGGGCAAGAGCTGGCCTACGGCTGTAAGCCATTAAAAGGTAGGAACGAGAATGATTTAGTCTAATCTCCTGCCCCTGATTCTCTCTCCCTCTCTTTGTGCACCCTACGATTTCTCCTTCTCTAATCGAGCTACCTTTCTAACGTTAGCCCATAACAACTTGGTATCATAGCTAATCACCATGGTCTATGATGTTGAGCTATTCGAGATGGCCACACTAGATGTTCTTCATGAGCTCAAGATTGTGATCAAAGTGTGGTGGGAGGCACAATGTGTTGCGCCAACCCTGCAACTCCAGAACGAGCTGTTTGTTGAAGAGGGGTGAAGTGTTGTGGCCAGAAGGCACTAGCTGACTATGATGTGACAGCTGGCTAGGAGGCAGTGTCAAATTGTTCGGCATGTGTTATCCATTTGTTGGGGGTCGTTATTAAGGACCCCCGACGGTCCCTTGGCTTAATTAGCTCAGCCTCCCAAAGGCTCGGTCTATCAAAGCCTCCGCCTTTTGAAGCCCGACCTTTCGGAGCTTAGCCTCCCGAAGGCTCGGTCTCCAAGGCTTCAGCCTCTCAAAGCCCTGGCCTTCTGAAGCTCAGCCTCCCAAAGGCTTGGCCTCCCAAAACCTCGGCCTCCCACTGCCCAGGCTGGCTTCCCGGAGGTTACTAGGCGAGTCACCAGGCCTCGGGAAAAATCTACAAGAAGGGAAGAACCAGTCGTACTTTGTTTGCGAGGAAGTGACCGACATTAAAAGCCTAGGCTGATGGGAGCCATTCTGGCACCCTGGCGTGATGAGGGCTATCCTAACACCCCTAATAGTGCGGCACAGGGCCGCAATTGGCGACCGGCTCGCCCTCTTCAAGGGGCAGGCACCACGATAATTATCATGGTAGATATTTATCTCCCGACATGATAGAAGGTAGTTATCCGGGATAAGATCTAGTAATTTAGCTGGATCCCGGATATTTGTACATTATGATAACTTGTACGGCAAACTACGCATGACCCTATAAATAGGAGACTATGGTCCTCTGGAAGAAGAAGGGAAAAAAAGGAGAACCCAACAAAACGTCAAAAACAGAAACACACCATAGCAAACGCTGTGATACTCCCCTCCCAAAGTGAAACATTTTTCTATCATCAATATATTCGTGGTGTTCCTTCCTCTCAAATTTCGTCTCCAAGCTTGAGTCTACTCCTTAGAAGAAACTCTCGCCATACTTGCTGGGGCAAGACAAACTCTTACTCCAACAGCGCGCCGTCCGTGGGGACTCGAACACAGAAGTGCTAAGAAAGGTAGGATGCCACCCAAGAAAAAGATCACCAAGGCCGCATCGGTAGCAGTCGGCCCCCAGTCACGCCTTTGCGGCAGTCCAGCCAGCTATACGCGACCGGCACCGACAATGCCCCCCTAGCCAGGGGAACAGGAACCTTACGGCCACCACCGACCCAGCCATAACTACAGGCAAGGGCAACACCGAAGGGTTCTCTACCCCGGAAACCTAGCAGCAGCAAGACAAGGTCCCCGCTGCGCCCCTAGGGGTTGCGGCTGGCGCTGCCACTGGAAACACCGCTCCGCCCAAGCGGCAATCACGCTTGGTGGCACTCCTAGTGCAGATGGAGGAGCTACGGACGGCCCTAAAGATCGAGCATGAAGCTGCCCACACCTTTGCTGCCGCTCCCGGGACGGCTGGCACATTTTCGACCTAACCTCCATGAACAGGTGAGCCCCTGGGCGCAAGGACACGACCCTTTCGGTCCCTGGAGCCCTGGGGCCGGCATCGTGAGGACCCCCTGGAGGACCAAAACTCTCACCTGCGGGCTGACCTGCAGGCCACGCCCTTCCCAGAAGGTTTTCGGACCCCAAAGTTGCCCAAATTTAAAGGTGATTCAGACCCCGACGAGTTCGCCCAATCCTACACCCTAGCCATAGAGGCCAGTGGGGGCGGATCGGCCACCATGGCTAAATGCTTCCCCCTCACCTTAGAAGGGATGTCCATACGCTGGTTCTAGACGCTGGACCCTGGCACCATTCACACTTAGTCCCAACTCCGAGACCTCTTCCGCAACAACTTTCAGGGTACCTTCATTGAACCAGTAACCTCCGGCAGCCTATTCCCTATCAGGCAGGGGCCAGACAAAACCCTCCGGGACTACTTTCGAAGGTTCTCCTCGACCAAAGCCCAGATTAGGGGCATATTGGACTCTTCGGTCATCGATGTTGCAAGCCAGGGCCTGGCCGAAGGCCCCCTGTATTATCGACTAAACTAGGGCCCAATAGGCACGGTAGAAATCCTCATGAGCAAGTTTGAGGAATATGCGTGGGCAGAGGAGGAAAAGCTCTGCTGGGGGCGCTCACAAGCTGGCGAAGCTTCCCGTGCCAATACCGAGAGACCACACTCTCAGGCCGGATCGTCACATGCCCTTGTTCCCCCGATAAAAAGGAGCTTCGAGGAGGCCCTTACCGCCGGGTCCCAAAGGGGGCGGCAAGGGCAACGCCGAAACGTCACCAATATCTGCCTAAGCCGTGGGGCTCCAAACCAAGCCACCCCAGGGGACGTGGCCGAGGATGCTCCGAAGGCCCCCCGGAGCGAAGCCACGCCGCAAACCAACGTTCTGAGGAAGAATCCTGGTGCACTCTACACGGCGCAGGACGAGGGCATAATACTGATAACTGCCGAACCCTCACACCTTTCGAGAGGAGTATCTCAGGAGGCAAGCGGCCTTCGCCTCCAACGGTAGGGCCCCCAAGGGGCAGTCCGAAGATCGCAGACCATCGGCCAACCGACGGGTCGACCATCTGGCCCTACAAAATCATCCGCAGCTGGCCCTACCTTCACCATCCCAGTCATCCCTAGAACAGTACAGTGACGAAGGAGCGTTGGGCAAATAGATCATCCTCACCATTACCAGTGGAGGGAGCTCCGGAGGCATAAGACATTCCATCTAGATAATCTATACTTCTTTTTGTGGTCATCACTCTGCCAGAAGAACCTTGATCTGTAATGCTCCAATTTGTGAAGGACTCCTCTAGGGACCTAAAAAAAGATAGCATAAACATTGCCAAGCTAGTTAGAACTGAGTTTATTAAAACCAGTCTTTCCCTAACTGACATATGTTTGCTCTTCCAGCTACTTAACTTTTTCTCAAACTACCCTTCAATGATCCTCTAATCCTTATACTTAACTTCTTATGGTGCATAGGAATTCCTAAATATCTAAAAGGATAGGTTCCCATGCAACAACCAAATAGTTGAGAATACTATTCCTCAAATTCTTTAGCTAGCCCATAACAGAAGAGCTTGCTCTTGTTGAAATTTATCTTAAGACCAGATAATTGTTGAAAAGCACAAAGCAATAATTTCATATTCTTGGCATGTTCTTAAATTATGGTCCATGAAGATGATTGTATCATCCGTATACTGTAAGATGGACAGACAGCCATCAATTAAATACGGTACAATCCCAGAGAATTGACCATTATTCTTAGCTCTGTTTAAAAGAATGCTAGCATGTCAACTACTATATTAAACAAGATGGGAGATAAAGAATCTCCTTGTCTAAGACCTTTCTTAGTCTGAAAATTCTGTCCAACCTGGTCATTCACTTTTATCCCCACATTTCCTCCTTGAACAAAATATCTTATCCATTCACACCAGGTTGGTGAGAAGCCTTTCATTCTTAACACTTGTTGTAGAAAAGGCCACCTAACTTTATCATATGTCTTTTCAAAATCTATTTTTAGGATGACCCCATTTAATTTCTTACAGTGTAGCTCATGTAAAGTCTCATGTAGAATAACTACCCCTTCCATAATATTCCTCTCAGACATAAAAGCAGTTTGCGTTGGACTTATTACCTTTTGCGCTACGCTAGCAATTCTGTTCGTAGCCACTTTGGTAAAATTTTGAAGCTTACATTTAATAGGCAAATAGGCCTATAATTGTTGAACTTGAGTGGCTTCACTGTTTTTAGGCAATAATATTATGGTCCCAAAATTAAGGCTATGTAAAGGTAATAAACCCTTATGGAAATCCACAAACAAAGGCATCAAGTCATCTTTTATCAATTCCCAAAAAGACTGAAAAAACTCAGCTGGGAATCCATCTGGACCTAGTGCTTTGTTGTGTTCCATCTGAAAAATAACATGTCTTGCTTCATTCTCAGTAAACATCCCTGTTAACATTTATTTTTCTATAGCCAAAACCTGGGGAATGTCATCTTGTCTTGACTCATCCATCGAGAAATGATTGCTATCTGGATGTCCAAACAAACCCTTATAGTAAGATGTGATGTGTTTCTTTAGATCCACATCCCCTCGAATTATTTGGCCGTGTTTTTCTATTTGAAAAATTCTTTGTTTTCTATGTTTTCCATTTGCTAACAAATGAAAATATTTGGTATTAGAATCACCTTGAAGTAACTCTTTGACCTTTGCACGTTAGTACCATTTAATCTCCTCTTCTCTCAAAAGATGGGCTAGCTTTTCATGGAGACAATGTTTTAGATTAACTTCATTCGAAGATAACAAAGTGCTTTCTCATTTTTTATCTAGTTCATTAAGCTTATCCAAAGGTTTTTTCTTCTCTTTCTTGTACATCCAACTCACATTTTTTGCCGAATCTCTTAGTTGTTGTCTCAATCTCTATATTTTAGCCTGCCATCTCTCCATAGGGGTGTTACCCCTCATTTCATTTGACTATACTTCAGCTACCATATCAGAAAAACCATCCCGCAGTAACCAACCTAGTTCAAATTTAAACATAGGTTGATTATTAGCTCCTGATGCTTATCCTGTGTTTATTCGCAAAGGCATATGATCAGAAATTTCCCTTGTCAGAGTTTGAACAGTTGAGAGCGGAAATTTATGCTCCCATTCTGTGCTCATTAGAACTCTGTCTAGTTTTTCAAAGGTTAGAACATTTAGAGAATTCATCCATGTGTATTGCCTCCCTGACATAAGCAATTATCTTAAATCTAGCCCACTAATAATAGCATTGAACAAGAAAGGCCATCTATGATCATAATTGTCATTGTTCTTTTCCTATGGACCTCTCAATATATTGAAATCTCCTCCTATTAAAATAGGAAAGGATTCATTTCTACACACATGAACTAGTTCTGTCAAAAAAATGTCTTTAAACTTATGTTGAGCTGGTCCATAGACTACAATCAAAGCTCATTTAAATCTATCTGACTTATTACACAACTGGAATTTGACATAATAATCCCCTTCGGCAATAGCTCCTATATCATAAGTGGCCAAATTGATCCCCAATAAGATACCTCCCGATCCGCCTCTAGGTGCTTTACTATGCCATAGAAATTCTTTTCCACTACAAAGGTTCTTAAGAAACGCTTGTGAGAAATTATCCCTTCCAGTTTTGGATATAGCTATGAAGTCCAATCTTTGCTCCTTGGATAGATCCGAGACATATTTGTGCTTTTTTCGAGTCCTTAAACCCATTGTTGTTCCAAAAAACCCCTTTCATCCTTAACGATGTTTGGTTTTTTCGGAACCAGAACCAACTCGGATTCCATTTAATTTAGAAGGTAATATTTTGGACTTAACCATGACAATATGTTGATCGCATAAATGATCACTGCCCGTGTCCATCACCTCATCCATTAGATCGCCACATATGTGACTTAAGGAGATGATCCAACACCTCCTCATCTTCCAATTCCTTCTCTTCCTTTTCAATCAGATATGATAAATTATCTATTTTGTCAACCACACTTAGACGTAATGCTTCATTCTTTTTAACAGAAGAAATAGAGTGTACAACATGGCTATCTTCTTTGCCCAAAAGAACACCCACACTTGTAAAATTAGAAACCATATGCTCATCAGAAAGGATAAAATAGGCAAATTTTGCGCACCTGTTGTAGCAGTCTCGTGCATGTTGTAACTCAGTCTCGTGCATGTTGTAACTTGCCTTCAGTTTTGAGGCGCGCTCCAACACCTCCTGGTCCGCCTGTCTCTTGCTCCTTCACGAGTACAACGAAGCAGCCTCAGGAATTGCCACAAGCTCTCCCGCAGCAAGCACCGCTGGATACGGCCCAGTGCCAGCCATGCTCGCCCGAGTGCTCATCTCACCGAGTGACTCCATCTCACGCGCATCCACCCGGGCACTAATCATGCCCAGTGACGCCGTCTGAGCCACCTCCGCTCGCTCGCCTGGCATGTTTTGAGGAGGTGTTGGCCCAACGCCAAACACCTCTGGCCGAGCACACATGCCACCTAGCGGCACCGTCAGAGGGATGTCTGACCGGGCCTCATCCGTCTGAGTGCACAGATCGCCCAAAGGCGTCAGCAGAAGCGTGTCCTCCCGAGCCCTTTGCGTGCCCAGAGACACCGTGTGGTCTTCATCCATGATATTGAGACCTTCCATCACTTCTAACTCGTTAACCTTTTTTCCGATTTTAGTTTTGCCATCACCAATGGCAGGACCCTGAGAAGTGGTGCGTGAACCTTCTGGAGCATTAAGGCCGGTTCTAAATGTGCCATATAAGTGTCTTCTCCTTTCTCACCCTTGTCATCCTTATCTTTTGCATTTTCCATAAATAAAGGGGCCGAATTTGCATCATTTTCGTTTGATTCCACTTTGAATTGCAACTCATATAGATAGTCCCCAATAACCACATTAACATACTCTGGAATTAGACTGGGGACAAGGACCGAAACTTGCAAATGAGCTATATCATGCCTTCTTGTAAATTTCATATCTACCATTTATGTGACTCCTAAATGGAACCAACAGACCAAATGATAAGAAAGTCCCTCAGTTCCTTTGACAACCCCCAGGACTGTAGCCAAACCTTTGGCATAATATACTTTACCTCTTCACATGCACCCTCTCCTCAATTACCATCTTAGCATTTTGTGTCTTAGTTTGGATGACACCCCATTCAACCATTCGCTTTAATTCTGCTTTGGATGGGAAGATGGTTTGAAACGAATTATTACCATTTTCTTCCACTACCCACTTCCATCTACCAGGAATCAACCTTTGGAGTTCCGTCATGACATTAGCAACGGACAAGGAACCCTCAATCACCTTGACCAAGGCTATTTTAGATTCATTCTTAGCTTTTTAGCAAGATGAATGCGGTATATTGTAAAACCCAATGCCATCGATGAGTTACATGCTCCTCACTTTCACAGATGTCGCAAAACAAAATTGTGGAACATTCATCTTGCACATGACCTTTTATATAACAGTGGAAACAGTAGGGTTTTGATTTGCCATTACCATTTTTTGTGGTCCCAATGTAGAAGACTCAGGGATGTCTACAGCTAATTGACCTCCACCAGCCGCACCAGTTTTAGCTCCCGAGCCAACTATTGTTGTTGACGCTTCTGCTGCCGGCTTACTTGTGACACCCTCGGTCCCTTCAGGAACCACGGTCGCCAATAACCCAGCAGCAGCCGGTGCCGCGATGTCTAGAATCGTAGGACCAGCACCAACGATTGCTGAGCCCAAAGGATTCGCTGCCGCTAGTACACTCAACTGAGGAGGTACTGAAGCATCTGCTCCCGTGGTAGATGCACCCATGTGCCATAGCATGAGCACCATAAGCACTAGTCGAACCTCCATGGAAAGCACCATTGCGGCCGGCGTATCCGCTGAAGCGACCCCAATGATGACGTAGGTGCCGTCCACCTCCACGACCACTGTAGGGGTAGCGGCCCCCTTGGTACCCGCCACAGTACCCCCTGCCGCCATGATTGGGATGAAAGCCTTGAAACTTCGATTGAAAACCGCCTCGACCAACCAGGCCCGCCTGACCTCTGCCATTGCCCTGAGCCAAGCCATGGATTGGAGCCCCAACACGCTGAGCTCCCTGGTTCACCCCTCCATGCTCCATGCCTACTCTCATGACCTCAGCGTACGATCTCGTTCGTAAAGGAGGCAGAAAGGAATATGACACCTTAGGGTTTTCCCCTCGGCGTCTCCCTATTTTGGAGAAGAGCACAACGAGGCCTAAGGTGGGCTGGAAAGGAATAATGGATCGAACCAAAGGCTTGCAATTCGGAACCAATGGACTGACTTGTTTTAAATTTGAATTTGAAATCTCCTACAAAGACACCCTAGCACCGAAATTTCTGTATCGAGCTCCCCTTCCTGGCGCCGGAGACGAAGGCATCAAGTGACAACAGTGCACAACCGGGCTTGTAGCCTCAAGCGCATCTCCAAACCTGAGAGGCTGTGAGACCCAATTGCCGGCTTTCCTAGATCGATCGACCTTTGCCGGCGCTGGAGATGAAGGCGACGATGATGTGTGCCTGAGCTCGTAGCCTCAAGCACATCACCAAACATGAGAGGCGGTGAGACCCGAGGTGACGGTAGACATTCCCGCCATGGCCTAACACCCACCTTTCGTTGCACAATCGCACCGACGATTCTTCACGGCAGCGCTCCTTCCCTATTTGTCCCTGCATACACAGACAAAGGAGATACCGCAGTAGAAGACGGTGACAACAGATCCGCCTCCGCAGCCATCAGGTCTTCTTTTGTGAACCCCGCCGCCAAGGCCTCCCGGACCAACTCCGGCGAGTCAAACTCATTTTTATCCTCCGAATCAGAGATCCCATCAAGAGCCCAGAATCTCCCTGAGGGATGTTCCACACCATGAGGTTGCCATGGTCTTGTTGAAGAACAAACCACTGCATGGATGGATGAAGAAAGGGCTTCACAACCACGACGAACTGCCTCCATTTGGCACTGGAACGGAGGCATGAAGTTATATCGATCTCCCTTCACAACCAAATGCCCCAAAAACTATCATCCAAGGAGGTGGATGCCTGCGACGGGCGATCGTCTAGCTAGTCTGTGCAGTAGTGGAGTAGTAGAACAGTATGGCACTATTGGGACATGTGTTAGTAGTTGTCAATAGTTGCCAGTAGTATCAGTTGTTTGTTCAGTAGTGTCAGCAATTTTTGTTCAGTAGTGTCAGTATTTTTTGTTAGTAGTGTTAGAAGTTGTTCAGAAGTTCCAAGTCATAGTAAAATTTGTCCAGTAGTTTTTGTGTCAGTACTGTTAGTAGTTGTTAGTAGTTTATTTAGTAGTGTTAGTAGTTTTTGTTCAGTAGCGTCACTAGTTGGTAGTAGTTGTTCAGTAGTTCCAAGTTATAGTAATTTGTTTAGTACTTTTGTTCAGTAGTGTTAGTAGTTTAGTTCAGTAGTTGTTAGTAATTGTTCAGTAGTTTCAAGTCATAGTAAAATTGTTTAGTAGTATCAGTAGTCGTCAATATTCACTAGTCACCAATATTCAATAGAGTCCATAGTCGTTAGTATTTAGTAGTGTATGCGTTTGGGCTAGATATTGATATGTACCCAACTGTTCCTCCACATGTAAAATTTACGAAATGAATCCAAATGCAAACATATTATTACTAGTGTCTAATTTTCTTTTTTCAGTTTGTAAAGATGTTATATGAGCTAGTGCAGGGCTATCTGGGGTAGTAGGGTGCAGGTGCAGCACACGTCTCAATCAAAGAGGCTAAGGGAGCCACAAGCTTTGGTCAGGTCAAAGATAATCTATGAACCTGATTCTGATTGATCCCTTCCTTTTTCTCTAGACCATCTACGAGTACATGAATGAGATCTACTCAAGTGGTTATAGTTTGTGTGTGCGATGAAGAGAAGATGTAGCAGAAAAGTTGGTTCAGTTGTCAAAGAAATGTGATGTGATGGATGGATGACACTACAGATGTGCATTGCAGGATGGTAGCAACTGTATGAATTTGATGCAAGTGAGGGAGTAAGAGCTGGAGGACCAAGCGGAGCAGGTAACCGAGCGAGAGAGGTGTGTCATGGGCCCCGTGTGCCCCCACCCGTCGCCTAACACGTGTCGAAGCCGGTGTGCCCATCAACTAAGGACGGGGACTGTGTCCCACCACGTGGCGGCACCAAGGGAGGGGCCTGCGCGCATCAGTCACGTGATGAGTAGCGCTATAGGGCGGCTTGGCTATCCCCACCCCCAACCGACTCCCTCCCTCCCTCTACTCTTAGGTCCACATCACGCGGGGGAGCTGCAGGCGGGCGGTCGATGCAGAGAGTTGGCCACGCGACCAAGTTGGGATGGGCGGACAGTGAGGGAGCGGATGCGGGCCATGGGTCGTGGCGCGGTGCACGGGTGTAATAGTGTCCCCGTATACATATATACATATATATGTATACATATATACATTTATACATATATATATGTATACATATATACATTTGTACATATATATATGTATACATAAATACATATTCATGTATACATATATACACACATTAGGCTACATATACATACATGCATATGCATACATATATACATATAGATATGTATATATATATATAGGTATATATATATGCGTATATAAATTCCCATATATTATGGGCCCATCTTTGTCCATGTGCTCTCTCTATGTACACACACCAAGCCTAATGGGGATATCATTTTCCCACAAGTCATCCAATGGTAACATATTATTAGAGCTAGGGTTAGGGTTAGGCTTGATCTAATCCACCTCAATCCGAAATTATGTCACCATCTCGTTCTCATCATATTTTCCGTTGCCTCTAATCGTCAGAATAAAAGCAAGCCGCAAATCGCGACCTCTCCTTCCACTCTCATAGAGTTTTTCATTTTGACTTTGACTATGAGTATTTGTCTTCCGCTTTTCACCAGTTTCCTCACCTTCACGGGCACTCTTGCTCAACTCTCATATCATTGCACTCATGCTTAGATTGGTGTTGCTAAATGCAAAAATCGTCATCTTATAGAAACAACACACACTCTTATCATTGCGTCTTTCGTTCTTTCTTATTTTGGCGGCCATGCAATTTCTAAGGCTATTTATTTATTAACTAGCAACCTTCTTCAAAACTGGGTAGCAAGTGTCCTGGTTAGGTTTTTCTTTTACTCCTAGCTATGACCATCTTCTTGTTTTTGGATGAACATGTAATGTTTCTTGCACCTCGCGAGGCAGACTAAGTTGACTGCCAAGTTGGTTGAGTGTTTTTCTGAGCATAAGGGTTATCGTTGTTACCATGCTTTCTCCCATAAGTATTTTTCATGATGTGACCTTTCTTGAGGATCGTTTTTCTTTTTCTTTTACATATTACCTTAACTGGAATTGTGGGAGCATGTGTGGGTGGGATGTAAGGAGAGGGATTATGATTAGGTGGAGGAGCTAAAACCGAATAAAAGGTGGGTGGAGTAGGCATATGAGAAGAAGATGGAACAGGGTTATTACCAGATAAAGGAGGAGGAAGACATAGAAATGAAGTGGACTCTATGGAAGAGGATGAGGGTTGAGTGGAGGGGTTATGCAAGAAGGGACGATCCTCAACAAAAGCTACATGATGAGAAATATGCATATGACGCAAGGAAGGATCATAGCAATGCTAACCCTTATGCTCAGGACTATATCCAAGAAAAACACTTAACTAACTAGGCAGTTAACTTAGTCTGCTCACAAGGGGCAAACACGACATATCACGTACATCCGAAAATCCGAAGATGATCATAGCTAGGAGTACCAAAAAGAGTCACCAGGGCATTTTCCAGCCAACTTTGAAGATGGCTGCCAGTTAATAAGATAAACAGTTGTAGAAATAACTTCTCCTCAGAAATAAGAAGGAGCAAAAGATGCAATTGTGCGAGCAGTCTATAAGATGGCGATGTTTGCAGCCATTCTGAGCATGAGCCCTAGGACATGATAGCTGAGCAAGAGTGCCCTCAGAAGTGAGGAAGTGATTGAAAAGCAGAAGACATGTATTCTCTAGAGTCAAAGCGAAAGACTAATGGCAGTAGAAAACTGAGTATGGATCATACGAGCAAACAATTGATATATAGAACATAACTAGGAGCAATGTTTCATAAAATAAATCCAAGTATATTGACAGTGATCATCAATAGAAATGATATAATAACTATGACCACCTTTTAAAGTAAAAGGTGAAGGACCCCATTCATCGGAATGAATAATATCAAAAGGTCTAGCATAATTGGAAACACTATTGGGATATAGGAGTTTGAGACATTTACCAAGCTTGCAACCCTTACAATAAAAATTGGACTCAATGGACGTATGATCTAAACAACCCTGACGAACCAAAATAGACAGACGAGATCCACAAAAGTGACCAAGATGATAATGCCACTTGACAAAAGATGGAGTGGATAACGATGTTGCAGATGACAAACGAGCAGTGGAGCTGGTGGAAGGAGGAAGAAGCAAAGTGTCCAAAACATAGGCTAGGAGACCCTCTACGACGATGACCAGTCCCAATCATACTCCTGTTTTGAAGATCTTGAATAAAACAAGATGAGGCGTCAAATCCAACAAAACAGTTTTAGTCATTGATTTGACCCACTGAAAAAAGATTCATGGATAACTAAGGTACAAAAGAAACACCAGGTACAAAAAAACAAGTGGAAAGTGCAGGTATGAGTGGTGACAACATGTACCATTAGTTGTCTGAATAGAACCTCCATCAATGACCAGCTTGCAAGCAACCAGCTGAGACTTATCAGATATCACATGAAAATAAGCCCTTGAATCTAGAACCCACGATGGAGACTCACTGTCATGTGAAGCAGCAGCAATAGATATAGAGCCTTGGGAAGGAGCTGCACTACGAGTACGAGCAACACGACGTGCACAGAACTCACCCAACTTCTCTAGATGACAATAATTATCTGGACCATGATCAATCTTCTTACAATGCTCACAAGGAATAGCCTCTGAGGAACACTGAAGCAGGCTTGAGCAAATGAAGACAAGTCTCTTCAGCAATCAAGGTAGACAATACATCTGCAATAGATGGAGTAGTAGGCTTGTTGAGCAGCTGCATACGGATGGACTCAAAGTTTTATTTGAGGCCATGATAAAACTGGTACATAAGAAACTTCTCAATGAACTTGTTATTCTAGTCACAACATCATGAACACTCTCCAATACACTGAGGTACCTTTGAGAGCAACAGTCCTATTAAACGATCAAATGCAGTATATTACTTATCTATGGACAAATCATTCTGTTGAAGGCCATGAAATGAAGTCCTTTCATCAGAGTATGCAAGAGAGCACAACTATTTTGAACATATTGACGTTGCAAATAGTCCTAAGTTTCCTTAGCTGACTTGTGATGCTCAAGACTTAAAATAAAAGATTCCTTCATATTGGTGACAATACTCATCACCCTTCCATCATCATTATGCTAATTCTTGATTTCAGCAGCACTAAAACCATCCTTAGACTTGTCAACAGGTGGATCATTAGTTAGGTGAGGTGTTAGAGCATAACCCCTCAACACTGTTTTCATAGAAAATGTCCACTCTGGATAATTTTGACCATCAAGTTTGATAGGAATGGCAATGGCATTGGGCTGTGTCATATTGGAATGCAAAGGAAACAACTGGTGCAGTAGCAAAAAATAGGAACAGTACAATGGAGATTAACACCCGGAGCAGTAGACAAGCCCTGTAGCATATGGGCAGCATCAACAATTCAAAAAACTCAAGGGACGGTGCGATGACGAGCTCCGTGCGGGAGGAGACTGGCCTCAACGAGCAGTGAGAGGAGTGCCACGATGAGCAGCTTGAGGAGGCCGATCGCAACAGCGGGGAGTACGTTCGCGACAGGTGGCGGAAGGGGGGGGGGGGGGCGCAACGGGCAGCGAGATCCGCGACTATGGAGGTTGCGACGTTGGAGGCTGTGAGATGGACCACAAAGCGCGGACTATGACGGCAGGCAACGACAATTGGAGTGGCGATGGGCGACATAAGTTGCGACGATGGACCGTGACGGTGGGCAACAACGAGAGGCTCGGTGATGGGCAGGCAGAGGGACATGTCTGACCCGATGGCACCGAATGGGCAGCACGATGGTGGAGGATGTGGAAGATGCGATAACGCCAGATGGGCAACAGAAAAACCAGATCAGGATTAGCTAACCACTAACCCTAGTCTCCGATGCCATGTTACCTTAACTGGAATTGTGGGGCATCCATGGACTAGCCTTAATGTATATACTTAACATTACAATTCTTCCTGTCAGCCCTCATATTTTCCTACAGATTCCACTTGCTTTCTACGTTTCCTCCTCTTTCATGTGGTGATGATGCTCCTGTTCCATCTTCTTCCATCACATCTCCTGATCCACCTCCGTCTATCACACCTACTCTTGATCTATCTCCTTCCATCACACCCATTTCTGATCCGGTTTTAGCTCCTCCACCATATATTCCACCTACCACATAATTTTATACATGTAGGTCCACAATTCCTTCTCTTCCTCCGTCAAGTCCTAGCTCTTTGGCCAGTCATGATGCTCTTATTTTTTATGGTACTACTGTTTTTGATGAGGCGACTGTTGTTCGTTGATATAATCTATGCGATTGTCCTACTATTGAGGCTCCTGAGAGGTGGGGTTTTGCATGTGCAAGTGCAGTTGTTGATGAACCATCCACTTATCAGGAGGCATCTAGTGTTCTAGAGTGTAAGTCCGCTATGTTTGAGGAGCTTGTTGTACTTGATCGTATTGTGACTTGTATCTTTTAAGTAGTTTGCAAAATGAAGACTAAGTATGATGGTTCAGTGGAGAGGTATAAAGCATGCCTTGTTGAAGTTTTCAATAGATTCAAGGATGTGACTATGATGAGACATTTGCTCCTATTGCAAACATTACTATAGTGTGTACCTTTATTGCAGTGGTTGCTGTTAAATCTTGGTCTATACCTTAGACGATGCTAAGGATGCCTTTCTTCATGGGGATTACATGAGAAATTTTATATGCAGCCACCACCACATGTTGATGCTCCTTGAAGTCATGTTTGTTGTCTTCTACATGCTTTAGATGATCTCAAACAAGTTCCCCGCATTTGGTTTGAGCGTTTTGTCTCTGTGATAGGGACTGCTGTTTTTTTCACCTAGTGATCATATTCGGCTTTATTTATTCACCTCTCTCCACGTAGATGTACTTTGCTTGTCCTATATGTTGATGTTATGTTAATTATGGGAGATGATATGTTTTGAAATATGTCGAATATATGTATGTGTTTGGTTACGTTAGGACTTGTTGTAGTTAGCGGTATATGGTAGTGTTGGAGTGGGATTCTTGTAACTTGGCCTCCTGAAAAATATGAGGACTGCTGCTATAACCAGCATGACGACATAATGCAACAAGCTTGCAAGGGGGTGCCAGCGGTTCTGCAGGGATTCCAAGCGGCTTGTGTTCAACTGTGGGGAGGAACAGCCGTAGTAAGGCCCTAGGGATGTAGGCTTTGGCTGAATCTTATCAACAATCATTGTGTGTCTGGTGTCATCTATGATCTTGCATGTTTGTCTCGGTAGAGGCATATGGATCTACCTTGTCAACAAACATGCACAACAACAAATTTTTTTCTGTGTAAGGAAGGATGACGTGAATGCTTACATGGATGCCAAATCATCAATGTTTATCAGAGAACTTGATGCTACATCATCTAATGTCGGTTTTGATTATGCTCTGGGAGGGTAAAGTGGACAATCTTGATAGTGGTGGGGGGGGGGGGGTGGGTGTAAGTAGATGGTTTGGCATGGTTGAGGGGTGTCGGTTGCTCGGTTTCTAAAGCAACCCAGCAGTTCTATTTGGTTGGGGGGGGGGGCAACGTAGACTTATTCCAAAGGTGAAATAAGCTAACACACCTCAATTAATCCACACGAATTCCCTTTATCTGTTGCTAACCCTGCTACACCAGTAAGCTAAACAGTATATTAGACTACCGAACACAATTTCTGGTCTAAACTAGGCTGGCTAAGGATTAGGAAATTAACTAATTTTTCTAATCCCTTTGTTATCTGTAGAGAACCTTTACAGTACACCATGATACTAGATGATGGAGAGTATCATTGTTATGATTCAACCGTCCATTTTAGTAGGTATTATTGTAATTATCTTGATACCCTTAGGGGTAATTACGTCATTGACTGACCGGACTTCGGACCTTCGCCATCCATCATCGATTGACCGACGGAGGGTGGAAACCCTAATAAATGAAATGAACAGAATAAGTGAAAGCTTATCCGAAGAATAAACTAACATTTTGATATTCCCTAATTAAACATATAATTTACAAGTTTATCATTGTTTTTTTTTTCAATCCTACCCTTATGATACCCATGATACTCTTTAATGATACCCATAATACTGATGGACGATAGAGTATCATTGGGCTAATCTAAACCACCGGATGAAGAAAATGGACGGCATACACTCATTTAGGTGTACTGTAAAAGTCCTCTATCTGTATTACCTGTAACATAATTTTGTTCTCTTGTGAAACTTCAAATATGCAAAGTGTATTAAAACTTTCTTTTGTGTTGTGATTACTGTTGGCAGATTTCTCCTCTTGTTGGACCTACCAGGAAAATTATGCTTCTGGGACAGGGGCCTTACGAGCATGGGTTCTTTCCATACTGTAAGACTATGTTGTAGTACTGCAGTATGACATGTAATTCCTTTGCATAATGTTAAGTGCTGATAAGATTTCAAATTTTCACAGTGCAGCATAATTTAGGTGTTGTAATCACTGTATGGGTACCGAGTGCCATGGTATGCATTGATTCATGCATTTTTGGTAGGGTGGGGTGGGGGGTTGCCTTTTTCTTTTTGTCTCGTTATCAAGCTGTTCAATAAATTTGTTGCATAGGTATACTTCATGGACACACAAATATGGTATGTCCTTTTTTCCACAATATGTGGTGGATTGAGTGGTGCCTTGAGCGGCTTGGGTGAGGTTGGTATTTTTTTAGCATACTACTTTATGACTGTTTGTACTTCTGGAGTATTGATGCTTTAGTTCACACTACTAATGCTTGCAGAATGTTTACTTTCCCGCAGATCCGGACTCCTCGGATGTTAAGATCTAGATTTCAGGCAATTCCAAAAGCTTTTGTAGAAAATCTTGTGCCTAAACATGATAGTCAACCAAACAGGAGTGAGCGTGAGGTCCTCTTTTGCTAAAATTTGTTAACAATATTTTTCTTCACACTCTTTTTGGTTGACTTGTTAGCTGATTTGTTGTTTTCGTCTAAACTCTTTTCACCAGGATGGAAAAAAAAATCACATTGATGAGTTCTCCGACATATGGAATGCATTTATTATCTCCTTGCGAGATGAAGACTTAATAAGCAATAGGTTACCATCTGGTGTTAGTCTACCCCCTCTTTTTTTAACATACTTCAAATATTGTATTTGAATTTGTTTCCAGAGAGAGAAATTTACTGATGGCTCCGTCATCTACGGCTATGGGTGAGACTACTGTTTTTCAGTGGCCCCCTTTCCTTCTTGCTAGTAAGGTATACTACTTAAATCATGCTATAATTAAACTAAATTTCCTCCCGGAGGCAGTACTGTGTTCCTCATGGCTCTGATATTTCAGATCCCACTTGCACTTGAGATGGCAAAGAGGGCCAAGAAAAATGATGAAGAATTGACAAAGAGAATAAGCGAGGATCCATATACTTATTGTGCTGTAATAGAATGCTACGAGACATTATTAAATATTCTGTACAGCCTTATAAATCAACCGAGTGATAAGAAGTAAGCCATTTTTTCTTTTGTCCTCTCAGCTGATGTTTGGGCTTCTGTTTATACTGGGACAACAAATTTAGCAGATGATTATATGGCTAACTATTTAATTCATATTTGCATATCGTGATGGCTGCAGAGTCATTGATCAAATAAGCGATTGCATTAAACATAGCATACTCCGTCAGTCGGTTGTTAATGACTTCTGTCTGGAAGAACTTCCTCGACTAAGTGCTAAGTTTGATATGTTGCTAGATATATTGGTACTAATAACAAGCATTCTTCTGTTCTCTTGACCAAATATCTTTTCTGCACCACATTTTCATTCTTCTCCAATAATTTATCAATCCATCTCCAGAGGTGGTATCATGAAGGCATGGAGGGACAGATTGCCATTCAGTTACAAGATATAATGGAAATGATCACACATGATATTATAAAGAATGGGCAAGGGTAAGATCTTTGCTGAAATGTGTACCCTCAATAAGAAACTTTTTACAATCATCTTTGTTGCAATCCTGTAGTATTTTGAAGGATGAAACCATACGCAATGAACACTTTGCACATATAAATCTGGACTCAGTAAAGGGTAGAGCATGGAGTGAGAAGGTCATTGTCATTTCTAGAAACTTATTTCAATACTATTTATTATCAACAAGTTTACAAGCATTAGTGTCCTCTAATTTTGTATTGGAGTACTGTTAACAGTGTGCTAGGCTTCAATTGTTGTTGACAACAAAGGAATCTGCAATATATGTACCAACGAACTTCGAAGCTCAGCGCAGGATCACATTCTTTGCAAACTCATTTTTCATGAAAATGCCAAGGGCTCCACAGGTCCGCAGCATGATGTCCTTCAGGTAAGAGACCCAACTCAATCACCCACCCACTGCCCCTTTTCTTTCGTCAACCTGTGTTGGCAAAAGTTTTTGCTTTCTATTTCTTGGCACCTTGTTGTCTAGTTGTTCCCTGTTTTAAACTGTTTTCTAAGGTCAATTATGTGATTCTATTAAATTTTCTTGCCTGATCATACCTCTTTATTATAATTCTTTGATGAAAAGAATATTTGATTAACAGACCTGCTGCTTTTGCACCAGTGTTTTAACTCCATACTTCGCAGAGGAGGTGCTCTTTTCAGAAAAGGATCTGTATAAAAAGAATGAGGATGGAATATCCATATTGTTCTATCTACGGAAAATATATCCAGGTTCTACATGTTATAGATATATATTGTGATATATTGTGTCAGTATAATATCATCATGTTATAAGAGGTTATTTGCATATTACTCATCTGTACATGTATATATACTAACCAATAATCTGCATAAAATACAAGTTACTATTCCTAATATGGTAGTAGAACTAGATTTCTTTTGACTTAACAACTCGTCCCAACCCTAGTCACATGTTGCCGGTTTCTCTCTTTACTATCAACGACTTCTTCTCGCCCGCCCTGCCTGCTCCCACAGTTGGATTCGACCGCCTCCACTTTGCTGATCAACCACCGCCTGGATCCTATCTCCATCTCTACTCTTTCTTCCCCATCGGAGCCAACTCATCGCCAAAGCAGCGTCACTATCCTCGCAGAAGTCGGGGATGCACTGAGCCTCCTCGCCGCTCACCCGCCAGATTCTACAGCTGCTCATGCCATGGTTCGCGGGGAAGCCAGGGACGCCCCTCCCCTCCCCTCTGCCCGCTCACCCTATTCCGCAATTCCCTTGCCGAATTTTCATTCTATCGGGTGGACCGCATCGCCTAGTTTGGTGTCGATCCAAACTGCCTCCGCTTGCCTTCTATGGTGTCAATCTAAACAGCCGCGGCTCACCTTTCGTGAGCCGCTTGACATATTCTATCATCGGATCTTAAAAAAATAAAAATGCAACTACTTCCTCTCTTCTCTGCGCTCTTGCCATCACTCGTCGCTACCCCTTTGCGCTCTTGTCGACGCCACTTCTTTAGGATGGCATCGGGCATCGTTTTAGTTCCTCGATGCTTGGCAATTTTGATGGTGTCAATTGCCGGGATTTTGCATAGCATATGCGCATTCACATGCATGGGCTTCGTCTTTGGGGTGTTCTTTCTGGCAACATTACATGTTTGCCTTCCTCTTTTCTTCCGATAGAGCCTATGAAACCTTTTGCCGACAAAGCAGACAAAGTAGCTACTGAAGAAGTAACTATTGCATATGATAATGCTGTCTTCGCCTACCAGGATGCCTTGGAGTTATACCGAGATCAATTGTCTGATTATGCTTAGTCTATGGATGATGATGCTCGTGGAGTGTCCATTCTGGTTTCTAGTGTCGAGCCCCAATTTTCTTCTGAGATAATTGAGTTCTCTATTACCTTTCAGATGTTGACTCATCTTTGTCAGAACTATGAGTCTTCATAGGATGCTCTCTACTTGTCTGTTGTTCGCCAGGAGCATACTCTTTAGCAAGGTGATGCCATTGTTGATGTGTTCTACGCTCAGATGTCGGCTATGTGGCGTCAGCTGGACTTTCTTTGCGTTGCTGGTTGCCACTCTTGTAAGTGCTATTTGGATTTTCATTACCTCTATGAGTTCTTGTCTCATCTTTGTCCTGAGTTTGAGCAGCATCGTGCTCTGCTGTTCGCACATCATCCTCGTGTCACACTTGTGGAGGCCCTTACAGAGATGCGTTCAGAGGAGACTTGTCTGTGTGGTTCGTGACTGCTGCCACTTCCCTTAGTGATGGTCGCTCATCCTCCTGCAGAGCTGATGTCTTCGTCTACACTGCTGCCTATGCCTCGTGCCACTTCGCCCTCTGCGGCCTCCTCAGGTGGTGGTGGTCGCCCTCGCTGCACCTACTGCAGCAAAGAGTGCCATGTTAAGGCAAACTACTACTGGAAGAAGAAGCATCTTTGATGACCCTCTTTTGCTTCCACCCCTACTACCTCAACTACCTCTTCAACTAACACAGCAGGAGATTGTGACACCACTTCGATGCCTAGTTGCTACCTCTGCCTCCTCATTGATAGGTTCAGTCGGTTCTACTACTTCCTCTTCTGCCACTGAGAGACGACCTTATGAACAATCAGGTACCTCACCTTGTATTCTTGACTCAGAGGCATCTTTTCATATGACTTTTGATTCTTCTAGTTTATCTTTGCTTCATCCTCTTGGTCCTCCTCTTCATGTTGTTACCGTTGATGGTATTTCTCTTTATGTTGCTGATCGGGGCACCTTTTGCACTTCTTTTAGTGTTCCTTCTATTACTCATGTTCCTCAAATCATCATGTAGTTCATGTCTGTTGGTCAGCTTACTGATCATGGTTGTCGCATTATTCTAGACTCTGACTCTTTCTGTGTTCAGGATCGTCACATAGGGGCTCTGGTTGGTACTAACTCTTGACGCCATGATTCCCAGCATCTCTTGGAGCTTGACTGGCTTCATCTTCCTTCCGCTGCCACCGCTGGTCTTTCTGCTTCCTCCCGACTCATTCTAGCTGTGGTATTATAGTCTTGGCCATGTCTGTGGGTCGCGTTTGTTTTCATTAGTTTGTTGTGGTCTTCTAGGGTCTGCCTCAGGAAATGTCTTTAGATTGTTAGCGTTGTAAGCTTGGTAAATAAGTTTAACTCTTTTATCCTCATAGTGATTCAGTGTTTCAACGTCCTTTTGATCTTGTTCACTATGATGTTTGGGGTCCGATTTCCTTTGTTTCAAAAGGGGGTCATAGTACTATATTATCTTTATAGATAATTTTTCTCATTACACTTGGATTTACTTCCTGTCTCTCGTAGTGAGGTGTTATCTATATATAAGCGTTTTGCCACTATGATTCGCACTCAGTTTGACACTCCCATTCGTGTTTTTCGAACTGATCTACTGGCGTATTTCTTTTTGTGCACCTTTGTACTTTTCTTGTTGAACAGGGTACGTTGTGCTAATTCTCATGTCCTAGTGCTCCTGTTTAGTATGGCGTTGTTGAACGCAAGCATCATCATCTTCTTGAGACAGCTCACGCACTTATGATTGTCTTTTCTGTCCCACCTCATTTTAAGGCTGAGGCAATCTCCACTGCTACTTACATTGTCAACATCCAGCCCTTATCTGATCTCAAAGGTGGGATTCCTTTTGAGCGTCTATGTGGGTGTCTTCCTGACTAGTCTTGTCATCGACTTTTTGGTTTTGTTTGTTACGTTCTTCTCACCCCTCGTGAGCGTACCAAACTAACTACTCAATCTGTTGAGTGTGCCTTTCTAGGCTATTATGTTGAGCATAATGATTATCGGTGTTGGGATCTTTTTGCTCGTCAGATGTGCATTTCTCATGATGTTACTTTTGATAAGTCTTGTCCCTTCTATCCTCGTACCTCCTCTTCCACTTCTTTAGCTTCCTTGGTTGAACCACTATTTTTTCTTATCTTTGCCACACTCATCATCGTTTCTTCTTCTTTTCACCGACAACTTGTGGTGCTTCCTGTTGTGCCTTATTTGATGTCTACCTTGCCCTTGACTCCAACCCCACCATATCCTCCCCCTCCTAGCATTGTTACGCCTTTCCCTTTTCACTACACTTGTCGTTCTCATGCTGTCTCACATCCTGTTGTGCCACCTTCTGATGTGATATCTTCTGGAGATTCAGCTTCTCAGTCTTCTCCTCACTACTCTCTTCGTAATTGCCAATTGATCCAGCCTATTAATCGATTTGGTTTTCCTAGTGTTGTTCCTGGCAAGCTATCTTCTTACCATGATGTTGTTGTTCATCAGGAATGACAGCATGCGATGGCAGATGAGCTGGTTGCACATGAGAGCCCTAGCACATGGGATCTTTTCCATCTTCCTTTATGTGCTCGTCTCATCACGTGCAAGTGGGTCTATAAGGTTAAGACCCGCTATGATGGTTCTTATGAATGATACAAGGCTCGTCTTGTCACCCGTGGTTTACAGCAAGAGCATGAATGTGACTATGATGAGACTTTTGCACTTGTAGCCCATATGATCACAATTCACACTCTTCTGGCTTTGGCATCAGTACGTCTGTGGTCTATCTCTCAGCTTGATGTCAAGAATGTCTTAATGGTGAGTTGCGTGAGGAGATATATATGCACCCACCGCTAGGGTATTCTTTTACTGAAAGCATGGTTTGTCGTCTCCTTCACTCTCTTTATAGCCTTAAGCAAGCCCCTCATGCCTATTTTGAGCGCTTTTCTTCTGTGATCATTGCTGCTATTTTTTCTGCTAGTACTCTGGATCTTGCGCTCTTTGTCCACACTTCGTCTCATGGTCGGACTCTTATTCTCTTGTATGTTGATGATATGATCATTACAGGAGATGATTATGAGTATATTGCCTTTGTGAAGAATCGTCTCAATGAGCAGTTTCTTACGTCCGATCTGGGTCCTCTTCGTTATTTTCTTGGGATTGACACCTGAGGATTTGTTTCTATCCAAGAGAAGTATATTTAGGATCTTCTTGATCGTGCTTCTCTCACTGATGAGCACACTATTGAGGCTCACATGGAGCTTAACCTTCATCTTAAGTCCACTGATGGTGAGCCTCTCATGGATCCCACATGCTACCATCATCTTCTTGGGAGTCTTATTTACCTTGGTCTCACTTGTCTTGACATTTATCATGCAATGTACATTCTCAGTTAGTTCGTCTCTATTCTCACTCAGCTTCACTATAGTCATCTTCTTCGTGTTTTTATGCTATCTTCGTGGGACTATCTCTCGTCATCTTTTCTTTTGACATTCCAGCTCTTTACAGCTCCGTGCAAATTCTAATGCTACTTGGGCTAGTGATCCCTCTAATCGTCATTCTCCTTTTGCCTATTGTGTTTTCTTTGGTGGTTTTCTCATTGCTTGGAAGACTAAAAAGCATATCTCAATTTCTTGTTCCAGTGCAGAGGTTGAGTTACGAGCCATAACTTTTTTGACATCGGAGCTTAATTGGTTACGATTGTTACTTAGGATTTTCGTGTTTCATCTTCTGCACCTACTCATCTTTTCTCCGACAGTGTAGGCGTTATCAATATTGCTCGAGATGCGGTGAAGCATGAGCTCACCAAGAATATTGGTGTTGCTGCTTCTTACATACGGATACATGTACAAGATGAGGTTATTCATCTTCAGTATATTCCTTCCGAGCTTACGTTTACTGATTTCTTCACGAAGGCACAGAGCATAGCTCAGCATTGGTTCTATCTCTCCAAAGTCAGTGTGGTTGATCCCCATGAGTTTGAGGGCATGTGTTAGAGATATATATTGTGTCAGTGTAATATCCCCATGTTATAAGAGGTTATTTACATATTGCTCACCTTTACATGTATATATACTGGCCTATGACCTCTATGAAATACAAGTTACTATTTCTAACACCATCCTTTCAGTAAATAATTTATCATGACCTCTTGCATGGTAATAGATGAATGGATAAATTTTCTTGAGCGGATAGATTTTAATCGAAAGGACGAAGAATCACTTAAATCAAACATTGACGAAATCTGTCCCTGGGCATCTTACAGGGGACAAACACTTATCAGAACAGGTATTTTTGCTAATGCAATCTTGTGGTACATTAACTTCATATTAACAAGTTGTTCGATTAACTATTTTTACTTTACCAGTGAGAGGGATGATGTACTATCGAAGAGCACTTGAGATTCAATGTATTCAAGATAAAGCCGATCTTGGTTGGATTAATTCTTTCTCTATGTTTTTCCTTCTCATTGTCAATAAGAAAATTAATGATATTCCATCGAGTTCGTGCGCCATAGTCCCTTTGTCGTCGGGTACATTGCCCTTGACAATATGCCACAGTGTTGGTGAGTCAATTGACAATATACCATTTGTGACAATTTTTCCCTTCTACGTTGCCCGTCTTCTCTCTCTCTCTCTCTCTCTCTCTCTCTCTCGCATGAACTCGAGTAGTGGAGGGCTACAATCGACGATGAGCCCGAGTGGTGGCGCGAGTTGAGCGACTAGCCGCGGGAGGACAACGGCTGATGGGATGGCCTTTGGGCCGAGTTTGAGCATTCGGCAACACAAGCTGAAGCTGGGCCTCCGTGAAGTAGCCATCACTACCTCCGTCGCTGCCGGCCTTCATGAGAGCACGGAAGAAAGAAGAAAAGAGAATGAGATGAAATAAAGGGAAAGGTAGAAGAAGAGGGGGAAATTGTAAAAAGTGTTATGTTGTGAATTGGCTGACAATCTTGAGGCATATTGTGAAGGGCAATATAATCGATGTCAAAATAGTGAGGGCATACAAACTCAATGGCATATTGCCGAACTTCCCTTATAAATATCTATATTTATTGACTTCATTTTAATATTTTGCAGATAAACTGGACCATGATGAAATAGTAAAATCCTCTCGAGAGGCAAGGGCCATTGCTGATATCAAATTCACCTATGTTGTCTCTTGTCAAGCATATGGCATGCAGAGAATTTCCAAGGATCATAAAGATAGAGATTGCTATTTGAAAATCCTTAATCTCATGACAACGTACAAAACCTAGTGCTTTGAACATAGCAAAGATATCTCTTAAACAATTAGGTTACTCCAACCCATCTAATATTTAAATTTCACAGGTACCCATCTTTGCGTGTTGCTTACATCGATGAGGTAGAAGCTCCGACTGATAATGGGATGACAAAGACTTATTATTCTGTTCTTGTCAAAGGAGCAGGTCGCAAATATGACCAGGTACTTACTAAACATAAATGTTACAATATGGTACTTGTTGTATCGAGTAAGTCCCAAAGGACTATATATAGAGTACAAAGGGAAACATGGACACAAACCCTAGAACCATAGGAAAAGACACTAATACCCTTTGTAAGGACCGAGATGCCCTAAGAGGGGGAGGGGAGGGTGAACTATCATTTCTAAAACTATTTGGCTCAACAACAGATTAAAGCCTAAACAATTTCTGTATAAAAGTGTTCTAGGCATTTCTACTGTTTTTACTGTACCAGAACAAATGCTAAAATGTTCACTCGAGGTCCAATCCTATTAATTACACATGATAATTCTAGGAAAGGTAAATGCAAACTTTAAACAGTGCAAAAAAAGCAAAAAAGCTCAAATGTTAATGATAGAGAGAACGCAGCGAGGCACTACGACTTTTTCCTTGGTCTTGGAGAGTTCATTGTTCTCTACTACTTGATATTGGAGCACCTCCTTGAGGTGTCGCTGCACACAAGTCATCTTCCTCGGATGTTCCTTGAAAAAGGCCGACCACATCGAGAATCCTACTTCAAGGTGTACCTTGGCAAGCCTCAAAACGCCTTCACTAGGAAAGGACTTCAACACTCTGGTGTGGCATGCTCCCAACTGCTCACAAAGCTATACTGTTGCTCCATATAACCACTGTTTGGAGGGTCTCATCGGACTCAACGCCGCCAAAGCCGTCTAGGTGCGGGAAACATGAAGAGTAACAAGTGTGGATCACTCACTTGACTGAACTATAGGCTAATCACCTAGCTCAATTCACACTAGACCTAAACTAGCACTAATTAAGTATTGAATCTTGTGCTTATTGCATCGATCTTCAATTTGAGCTACAAGAGCTCTCAAATATGTGTGGCAACACTCCCTTGAGCTTCAAAACTTGGCCAAGTTGTGGAGTATTTATAGACCCCACTTCAAAAACTAGTCGTTAGAGTCGGCAATGCAAAAACTCCACTTACCAGTCCAGTGCCTAGTGGTTCCATCTGTTAAATCCGACCATTGGAGCAGTCAGACACCTTGCCAGATGGTTCAGTGACCCCACTAGATGCTCAGGTGGCCTTGAAGCATGATGACCACACTTTCTGTGGAATTGGTCTGGTCCCATTGTCGGGTGCACCGGACTATTCCACTGGATCCGATGACCTCACCAGATCATTCAGTGCCCTAGGAAACCTGGACTTTGCACCTCACTGGAGAATTCGTCTGGTGCAAAAGTCTGGTGACCTAATTTCCACAGGAGAGTTGTCCAATTAAATATTGCTTAAGTCACGGCTTCATGTCTATTGGGTCTAGATAAACCTAGTGCGTATGTCCCATTGACAACTAGCCCAAAGACACTTGGTAACTACTCACACATGATCGTCTCAACTGCTTGATCATGTGAGCTAAACATTGTATGTCCTTGTATCTTCATCAAGCCTTTATTATCCTTGACTTGCTCTGAGGTGTTGGTTTCCCAAGTTATCACATGCTAGTCATATTGACTATATTGATATTAATCACCAAAATAAGGAGAGAGAAAACAGCAGGGAAAAAGAAAGGTGGCGAGTGTGCTAAGGTTGGGATGAGTTGCTATGTCTCAAAAGAAAACCTAGCTTTAATACCATGTTAGGAATATCAACTTGTATTCTGTGGATGCCATAGGCTAGTATATATACATGTTCGAGTGAACAATACGTAGGAAACCCCTTATAACACGGGAATATTACACAACAGCTCAATATACATCTCTAACAATCTTATAATATTTCTCTCATTGAATTCCAATACAACAACAAAAACAAAGCCTTTTATCAAGCAAGTTGGGATAGTCTAGAGATGAAACCTAACAAGATCCACCAATAGAGGATGAAAAAAAGTAAAAAAAAAATGTATTAGGAAAGGCAAACATTATAGTGTGAATTGTAATAGTGGAAATAAAATATAGTGATTTGTTACCTTTATGGTGGCCAAGACAATTTTAATTCATGACTTCTGTTAGAATCAAATACTACATTTTTATTTTACCATCAATAAATTAAACTATTTTTTAACAGATTTAAAATATGTATCATCATGATGCCATTTTGACTAGACTTTTTATAGTTCCATTTGCTTATGTGATTATTGTAGCCTAATTGATACAAAAAAAATTGAAGGTCTAATAAGTCATTTACTAGGATTTGTATTGTTTATTTTTAGCCCCCGGGAGTGGAGATTTGTCCTCCAGGGGTGGCAGCAGCAGAAAAGATTTTGGATTGAGGCTTTCTAACCTAGTGCTTTGATGCCATCAAGCAATATGAGACTTTTTGTATTGAGATAGGCCCAACGAGCAATATATAGAGTACAAGGGGATGAACATTTGAAAAGAAATTAATACCCCTAACCTAGAGATACAAATTTTGACTAAACTTCGTTTGTCTAATAAGGCTTTATTCAATTGATATTGACTGTGAAGGTAGAAGACTTCAGTTTTGAGGTTCCTTTTATTGATAAGCACCATTTATTAAAATTTACACTTTTATTTAAATTTTGTAATGGTGTATCAGTATCACACTTGTTTTGTTATTAGTAGATTCTCATCAAATTTTATGCACCAATGTATACATTAATAAAAACACAGATTAAGCAACATAGCACTATTTTTGCATATGTATGTTTAATTCAAGGAATAATTCGTACTTGGTGCTTTACGTGGTCTAGGAAATTTACCGCATCAAGCTTCCAGGGGAACCTACAAATATTGGAGAGCGAAAACCTGAAAACCAAAATCATGCTATCATTTTCACCAGGGGAGAAGCACTCCAGGCCATTGATATGAATCAGGTTTAGCTTTCACTTCCACACTGTATATTTTAAGTTTTGGGTGCCAGCTTTAGTTGTAGAGAATGTGAACAATCTAGTCATAAATACTGCCCCTCATGCCTATGCTTAACAGTGTTACTAGGACACAGGTGCAGTGCAGGTGTCGGAGTCTAACTCGGACGCGGGTGTCCGATTCACCAAACTCTAGAAAATAAGATTCGGGGATTTTTCTAATTTATATTAAGATTATATTAAAAATACATTATTTTATATTTTTATTAGTATATAATATCAGTATTTCTGAAATAATCATGATTAATACATATCAAAACATCTGGTTGTAGCTTTGTAGGTATAAAGGATGTATAAAGAAACTACAAATAAGTTACAGAAAAATAGAAAAGAAAAAAAAGAAAAAAGGGAAGGAAGCCTACTAATGCAGACCACCCTTCCATAATGCAGTCCATAGCCCACTAGGGCTTCAATTACTCACACATGACATGGCTCCACTCCCCAGTACCACCCCACCGCCTCCTCCACAGCTCCACCTGCTCTCCCCACCGCCACCTCCACGCTCTCCCCCCATCCCTGTCCCTGCCCCCGCTTCCTCCACTCTCTGCTCCCCCCGCTACCGCCGCCTCCTCCGCTCCCCCCGCCGCCACCCCCTCCTATCCTTTGACGCGACCGAAGGTATCGGATCCACGTCGCACAGTGTCGGGTGCGAGTTGACGTGTGGATACGCGTCGACATGCCAAAATTTCTTCGGATACGTGAGTCACGGTAACACTGATGCTCAACTAGGCCAATAATGTTGACTTAGTACAGGCCAGGACTTGGTTCACCCCTATAACCTTTTTTTTTCGACTAGGCCCCCCCTTACCTAGTGTTCTTTGGACACTTTACAGGAGTGTGCGGGATACGGGGTCGAACCCCCGCCGGCTCACTCCACCTGTGGAGGTGTTGCCACTGGGCTACAAGCCCGTCCGCAAAAAAAGACTACATTTTTTTTTTTGGCATTTGCCAAAACAGAACACAAAAATTCTGTGGTTGCCCATGCTGTCATGGGCTGCAAGCAACCACCTGCAATTATTATCTTAATGTCTTTTAATTTCTTTTCATTACATGAAGCTATTCAGTTGTAAATAAGATTTAAGTTAGTTTAGTTTTTAGCTGTTTGTTGTTTATTGTTAGCTTATCTGTTTGTTGACTGGGCTATCTATGGTTGTGTTCATTTGCTAGTTGACATCGTTGTGTCTTAAAATTTTGCCAGCTAAACCTTGAAGAAAATACTTTCGGTTTCGGTATCAACTTGTCAATATATACACATACAAAAAATAGGAAACTTATATGGGACCAGTTGGGACTAACCTAAAATAATAGTGACATATATCCTCATTGACAGTACATTGAGTAATCAGTGGTGGCTCCGCCGGGGGGTGGGCATTTGCTTCAAACGTGGAATTTCCTGGAGCCCGGGCTGAGCACATGGCGCAGCTGGCCATCGCTTCCGTCAGACGCCGGTACCGCAGGGTACCTGCTCTGTCGTGGCTAGCCTGCGAGCTGTGGCAGCTGCCAAGGGTCACTACTGTTTTTAAGTAATAAAGAACTGGTAATTATTGCTCCTTTGCTCGTAGGATAATTACCTCGAAGAGGCATTTAAAATGAGAAATTTGCTGGAGGAGTTTGAGAGTGAAAAGTATGGAAAGAACAAACCCACTATATTAGGCCTTCGTGAGCATATTTTTACTGGGAGGTATGCCCATCTATCCAAGGTTCTGTTCAATTATATCTTGTTCATGCCATTTTTTCTAAATATTTCTATTAGTAATATGTTTTTACCTTTTCTATTTTAGTGTTTCATCACTTGCTCGGTTTATGTCCATCCAAGATACCAGTTTTGTTACCATTGGACAACGAATTCTGGCTAATGTTCTCAAGTATGTAATCTTATTTTCATTTTGATTTCAGAATGGGAGCCTATCTAAATTTTCTGTCTGGTCCACTTAAAACTACTTTGTGTGGCCGAACCTTTTTTTTTTTCCTTTTGGCCTAACTATGACCATGGGGGAATTAGTTTGAACTTGTTTCAGCATTATCTTATGAGGCAATTGTGCTAAAATGTCATATATTCACACCAAATTATGTACAAGTACTATTCAAATTCATAATATGTCAAAAATAGTTCTAGTCTAGTAGGGATGATATAGTGTGCTACTAAGAACTCTAGAGGTTTCTATATAGTAGGGAGATCATGATTTCAGTTAAGTTATAAACTTATAAAGTGGTGTTAGTTATGGGTTGACAATATAATAAGAGCTAACCGTGGCTTGTATTTCCATACGGCCATAACCATTCCACTTCCGGGCAGTCTTAGGCTCCTAGGTGGATTGGAAGCAAATGCGCGCTTTGAAAATCCCTTGTACATTTACGCTTAATAACGCCATAACTTGCTAGAAAATCATACAAGAAATTTAACGAACTTATTACGAGATGGTACTGGGGATCACTAAAAGATTTGACCCTTTTCTCCACATTGTTGAATATTGTTTGATTTAATCTTTTTCATGTTTGTATATTTTTAATCATGAGGCTTTGTATGTATGTCTAAAACACATTGCTGTAATGTAATACAGGGTTCGGTTCCATTACGGTCATTCTGATATTTTTGATAGACTCTTCCATATTACTCGGGGTGGCATAAGTAAAGCCTCAAAGACTATAAATCTAAGTGAAGGTATATTTTCAGGTAAGCTTGCATCTCATACAAACATCTTGTAGTCATCCGTTGCCTAGAACAATTCCAGTGCTACCATGTGTCGGCTGCTATGCTGCTACGAGGCAATGACAAGCGTTGGATGCAAAATGGACATACGTGATTCAGTGCTCGTTCCACCGTAATCAACACATTTGCATCATGGACTCTCGAAACTATCAAATTTTGTAAAATGTACATCTCAATATCTCATTCCCCAATTCCTCCCCAACGTCATGTCGTCTCGATGTGGCCGTCAAGGACCTCGCCAGAGTTGGATCACGGATATGCTCCTCAACTCTGTCGGTGGTGAGCAGAGGAGGCGATGCATGGGTGTGGTAGAGATGCATCCTTGAGTTGCACGGATCTTCAAGATTTAGGATTGACGGAGGATGTGTACCCCCAGTTTCACAGATCGCCAGGATGATGATGAAGTTGAGGGACAGAATGCTTCTTCTTGTTGTTGTTATCCTTTTTTGACAGCACGGAATGCTTCAACTCAGGTGTACCCAAGCATATGGCAACTCAAATGCATCCAACGGTTGTGGTATCCAGGTAGCAGCATAGCACCTAAAGAATCGGTAGCACTAGAATTGTTCTCTCCCTTACCTAGCTTGCAGTTACTGAATTCAGTGTTCTTAGGTTTTAACTCAATAATGAGAGGAGGGAATGTCACACATCATGAGTATATGCAAGTAGGTAAAGGGCGTGATGTGGGAATGAATCAGATTTCAAGCTTCGAAGCTAATGTGGCCAATGGCAACGGTGAACAAACATTGAGTCGTGACATCTATAGGCTTGGGCACAGATTTGACTTCTATAGAATGCTATCTGTTTACTTTACTACAGTTGGGTTTTACTTCAATAGCATGGTAAGAATATTAATTGAAGATATCTACGTGAAATTCTTTTCTTTAAATAATGCCTAAGCTATTTCTGTTTGATGGGCTACCTTAGCAGAGAACGCGACTGAAAATTTAAGTAAAACCAAAACTGTAGAAAGTTATTTACACAAAGGAAAAGGGGAGATTGCATCCAACATATGTTGAGATGATCTAACTTTGAGCCATTTATTTTTCATGTATCAGTATGCTGATTTTGTTCCTCAACATGATTTAAAAAGTGTTAAATGTAAAAAAAAAGGTATCATTTGGCCCCTGTTTCAGGAGTCCAGTTATTATCCATTAATTTGCATATATTTTGGTGTGAAAATATTCAGCATTCATAACTGAGAGTATATAACTATAGGCATGGTGTTGACATGTAATGTTTTTCTTTAGGGAATAGCATAAGGTCTGCTAGTTCTTCATTAAAGTGGAATAGCAAATAGAAGAGACAAAGTATGTGCTAATATTACAAAAATGAGACTGCAACTAGGAGCGTAGCCAAAAAACACAAGAAAAAGAAGCTACTAGTTATAGAATAAATGTAATCATTTTGATCTACTAAACTGTAGTAATGAGCTGTTCAGCTGAAACCATTTCAGCCAGTTTATTTGCTCCACGCCCTGGCTTCATCTTTGATCTTAGCCATAACTTGATTTGATTGGCCTCTTTATACTCGAAGATCCATCTATATGGTTCTTTCCATATCTTGCAGAAGGTTAGGATTATAAGAGAGTTCAGAGCAGCCATTGATCCGTGCTCCTCATTTCCATACCGGCCTAGCCACCATCTCAATGCTTTGCTTGAACTCCCAGGACGAGGACTCAAGTATTCCTCTGTTGCTCCAAGTCGAGATCTTCTTCCAAATCCTCCTCGCATAATTGCATTGAGTGAAAAAGTGCATGGCCGTCTCTAGAGTGTTAGTGAATAGAGGACACCAACGATCATTTGGCATGGTTTTTATTGTCATTCTGTTATGTGTTTATGATTTGGGGGGACACTGGATGGATATTTGTTGGCCAGAGCTTAGGAGGCTTGAGTAATGCAACAAGGGGCTAGGGCTAGAGAGCTGAAGGGTTTCCCTTCTAATTTCTTCTTAATTAACCACGATACATCCCTTCTCTTTATATATAGAGCGAGTTTACCTCACTATTAAGTAAACTATACATGGGATCTTATGTAGATACAACTCTATCCTTCCTTACTTAAATAGATATATTCCTAATTAATGATAACTTGACGTCCAAGTCGGTGGCGTACAGCTGCCCTAGGGATTTAGGCCCGTGACACGTGTGAGCTGGTTTACGGTTTCACCTTCTAATTCTTTCTTGCCCTTTATTGATAGACAACCTTTCTTGATATAAAGAGGATTACTTGAGCTCTAAGTAATTAACTAAATAGGCTGGCTCAAATAGATTGGATCCAAGATAGCAATCTATAATTTACTAATCTAACCCTAAGTTCATGGGCAAGCAACTGCTCATGTTATGGACATGAGACTTGCTGTTACAATGCCACCTGCCTCCTATGGTCCTCCATGCACATACAAAATTTATCCTCCGTAAGGACTCGGTGCCAAATGAATAGCCAAGCAAAGAATTTGCATTGCATTGATGCTCATTGTTCTCGAAGAGCGTAGCAGTTTTAGGGTTTAACAATCAAATGCTCAAAGGGCTTAGCAATCGAACCTAAGAATTCAGCCTCATATGTCGAGGTAGCACTGTAGTGCCTGACAGCATCTTGGTGCCCTTTGATGTGTTCCACTTGACGTACCAACTGGAAGACTCAAACAAATTACGGCAGTAGATCAACCTTGATGTGGCTCGATAAATTATCCTTAGCGATACAATGATAAGGAGGTAGGGCCAGGATACTGAGTCAAATGTCTTTGCAATATCTAGCTTTAGCATCAGGACATGTGTCTTTGTTCTGTGGTCTTGGTACAACATGTAATCTTTTCTGTACATTTTATGATACTTATATACATCCATCGTTCCTTTGTCCAGGTTTCTGTACTTACAGTTTATGTATTTTTGTATGGGAGATTATATCTAGTTATAAGTGGTCTGGAAAAGTCTATTTTGCTGGATCAACATACTCAGGAGAACATCAAGCCTCTTGAAAGAGCATTGGCTTCAGAGTCTTTTTTCCAGCTAGGTTTGCTGCTTGTCCTCCCTATGTTCATGGAAGCTGGCCTAGAGAAGGGTTTCAGCACAGCGTTAGGAGAGTTTGTTATTATGCAGCTTCAGTTGGCCTCTGTGTTCTTCACATTCCAGCTTGGCACCAAAACCCACTACTATGCTAGAACAATACTCCATGGTGGAGCTAAATACAGACCTACAAGCAGTGGATTTGTTGTGTGCCATACAAAATTTGCTGAAAATTACCGCATGTACTCCCGTAGCCACTTTTTTAAAGGTCTGGAACTGTTGATACTTCTGGTTGTGTATCTAGCATATGGGAGTACCTACGACAGCTCAAGCTTGTACCTATTTCTCACGTTCTCCATATGGTTGCTGGTTGTGTCTTGGCTCTTTGCACCATTTATCTTCAATCCATCATGTTTTGAGTGGCAGAAGATAGTTGATGACTGGGCAGATTGGAAGAAGTGGATGGGGAACCGAGGTATTGCCGTGTCTGTGGATCAAAGCTGGGAGGTTTGGTGGGAAAGTGAGCAGGAACACCTCAGGAAGACTAGCATTCATGCTCTAGTCTTGGAAATCATCCTTTCGCTTCGTTTCTTGATCTACCAGTGTGGTATTGTGTACTATCTGAACATAGCACACCCCGGCGAAAGCATTCTGGTACCTTCTCTAAAATATAATCTTTGTTTTCTTCTTTCTTTATAGTTTGTAATGCCCCTTTTCAACTTCTAGGTATATGCATCGTGGCTGGTAATGCTGTTGGTTCTAGTTGTTCTAAAGGTAAGATGATGCCATTCGATTGGTCTTGCTACCTCCGATGCTTTAGAATCTTACTTGGTGGCTGTTGTTCCTTCTGTTTAGATGGATTCGACTGCACAACAGAAATTTAGGACAGACCTGCAGCTCATGTTCCGCATTTTAAAGGCCCTTGTCTTCCTTGGTTCTGTCATTGCAATGGCTGTCCTATTCGTTGTTGGTAACCTCACAATTTCTGATGTCTTCGTTAGTATTCTTGGGTTCGTGCCTACTGGTTGGTGTATTCTTTTGGTGAGTGACACCAACTATTTACCGACTTGCTTGAGTTTTATGCTTAAAAAATAAATTAAGTCAAAGAACAAATCTGAAATTCTGACCTACATGCGGATGAGCATGGAGCTCAATGGCAACGCCTAAGGTTGGGATTGAGCCGGCCGGGGTTCGAGCCCCCGGTCCCGCACTCCCCATTAAGGCCTCATATGAAGGCTCAGGTAAGAGAGTCCGGTGTTAAAAAAAAAAAAGTCTGACCTGCTCATGAGAGCGAAAAGAAAAAAAGACAGTCTGTACTCTGGTAGTTTGATCATACGAACGTAAGCAAGATCTATTCTAATTAATTTCTGTTTTACAGGTTCCGCTCATTCACTGCATCCCTACCCAGTGATTTATATGATTTTGTCATTCGCAGATCGGGCAAGCATGCTCGCCATTGCTGAAGAGGACTATGCTGTGGGACTCCATCATGGAACTCGGGAGGGCTTACGACAACATGATGGGTCTCGTCCTCTTCTTGCCCATCGTCCTCTTGTCATGGTTCCCCTCCGTGTCAGAGTTCCAGACACGTTTGCTCTTCAACCCAGGCTTCATCCAGGGCCTCCAGATCTCCAGGATCCTCGCCGGTCAGCGGGACATTGGGGACATTGAATGATCGGTTTCTTCTACTTTCCTCCTGTGAGCCCTTGGACTGCAAAGTGTGAATGCGCGATATTTGTTCATCGATTTTTGGGGCCAGTACATTGATGGGACATATTAGTTTGGACGTGGAATTAGTTGGTGCATTTGTAGTATATGTTGCTCCTTGAAGTGATTTTCCTGACGACATGGTAAGAAATTAACATCAATTCATCAGTATATTTTGTAGGTGCTCCCGAAACAGTTTCTGGTTCCTCCTAAGTGTACATGTCACTCAGTTTAGTGTGCTGCCGGAGTGCCACTGTCTTAGCATGTTCACTAAAACAAGTATTCTTATAATGTAATTGTTTGATCGTATCAACTAGTTCTGCTATTGACGCCTAATCACAGTCCTAATGTTTCTTAGCAAAGCTTGATCTAAGTTATTTAATAACTTGTTTAGCAGCTAGTTTATTCAAGAAACAGATTGGTGCAGTACTTGTAGATAATGTTGCTCCTGGAGAAGTGTACGCTCATGATTAAGGGCTCCTTTGGAATGAAGGATTTTGGAGGAAAAAAACAGAGGATTCAGCGTTCCTCTGTATTGGCTTGCTGGAGCTGGTCTTGCTGAGCTTCAGCAGTGTTTCCGTGGGAACCTGGCATGTGTTGCAGTTCACCATACCTGCCTTCTCAAGTATCTTCCAAGCGTAGGCCATCTGGGTGAGCGTGATCCCATCATTGCCTTGTTGCACCTCAATCCCCAGATAGTAGCTGAGCTTGCACAGGTCGGTCATCCGGAAAAGCTTCTTCATCTCCCCATTGAACTCATCAATGTTGCGTTCTTCTAAGCCGGTGATGACAAAGTAGTCAACGTACACACTTACGGTCAGCTGAGCCGGCCCATTAGAGTGTGGATACACGCCATGTTCTGAGCTGTTTTGATTGAATCCCAGGGTGCTGAGGCTCGCATCGAGCTTCTGAGTTCCAGGCTCAGGGAGCTTGATGAAGGCCATAGAGGGTCTTTCTGAGCTGGAGCACCTTGGGCTCATTCTCAGTGTCGGTGAAGCCCAGGGGTTGTGCGACAAAGACCTCTTCTTTGAGCTTGCCGTTGAGGAACGTCAACTTGACATCCATGTGATGGATTGCCCAGTCGCTTTGAGCCAGAACAGCAACAAGGAGCCGCACAGACTCCAGCCTCGTCACCGGTGCGAACACTTCTTCAAAATTGATTCCTGCTCACTGCACGTACCCTTTGGTGACGAGTCGGGCTTTGTGCTTAACGATGGCGCCATGATCATCCTGCTTTACATTGAACACCCACTTGAGCCCAATTTATTCGATGTCCAGCAAGTAGCTCAACGAGCTCCCAGGTGTCAGTAGGGATGCTGCTCAGCCTCAACGAATGTGGTGGGCTCATCAACGCTAATGTGATGCAGTTGATCCGCTTTTGACGGCAACGACTATGTGATCATGTTTTCAATGGTGTGGTACCTCATGGCAACATCGTCGTCGACATCCGCATCAAGCATCAAGTCGTGAGTTTGTGGCATGGTGAACTCTAGTGTTGTGGACACGCCGACTGGCATACACGATGATGGAGGTGCCGGAGTTGCAGCGGGGTTGGTGTAGACTCGTCGATCACCGCTGCAGGGATGTACTCGGTGACACTCGATGGTGAACAGGTTGTCAGAGCTCGTCGAGCCTCGTTCCGCCATCGCCTAATCCCACTGGGTGGCCTCATGGCCCTCATCGGAGACCACGTCACATGTGACGTGCACATGGTTGTGGACGGGGTCAAACACCCTATATGCCTTGGAGCCCGGCTCGTACTTGATGTAGACCATTGGCATGCTCCGGTCTTCCAGCTTGTGCAAGTGAGGCTTGGTCATCTTGACATGCACGACACATTTGAAGGTCCAGAGGTGGTGAACCGCGGGTGGCTTGCCATGCCATGCCTCGTATGGTGTTTTACTATCGACACTGTGTGTGAGTGGCTGGTTGAGGATGTAGATCATCATGGTGACTTCCTCCCCCAAAAGTGGTCTGGCATCGCCTTTGCCTGCTTGATGCTCCTGGCCATGGTGACCACCATCTGGTCGAACCGTTCCACAACCCCATTCTGGTGTATTGAGAACGAGGCTACGAGCTGATGCCTCACACCATGCTTGGTGCAGTGCTCACCGAACTCCACTTAGGTGAACTCGACACCCCGTCTAGTGTGAAGGGCCTTGAGCTTGCACCAGGTCTCGGTCTACACCGAGGCATGGAACTTCTTGATCATCATTGCTGCTTAATCCTTTGAGGCGAGTAACGTGATCCACATGAACATGTTCATGTCATCGATGAGCAAGAGGAAGTACTTGCTGTCGCGTGGTGTATTGGGTGTGACTGGCTCGCAGAGATCCCCATGAACAAGCTCCAATGCCTTCTCCGCACGGTACTTGGTCCCTTGTGGAAAGGGTGCTTGTCGTTGTTTCCCCACAAGAAAACCATCACAGACCTGCTTCGGCTGGTCCAAGAGCGGCAGCCCATGCACCATGTCTTGCTATGCCAATTTCCATAGTGCCTGGAAATTCAAGTGGCCATTCCTGGCATGCCATCGCCACACATCCTCCGTATAGCATGCAGAGAGGCGCACTGGCTTGGTAATGTTGAGGTGGATGATGTACAAGCGGTTGTGGGAGTGCCGCACCTTCGCCAGGAGCCAATGCTACTGGTTACTGATATGGAGTAGACCACCATCAATTAGCACTTGAAACCTATTTTTGTTGAGTTGGCCAATGCTTATGATGTTGGCAGTGAGCTTAGGGATTAAGTACACACTGGTAAGTAAGCGGTGCTCACCATTCTTGCAGGTGAACAACATGGTGCCAAACCCCTCAATTCTGACAATGGACCTGTCTTGGAACCGAAGCATGATGTAGACCGCTGTGTCGAGCTCGAAGAAGACGGCATATGACCCCGTCATGTGGTTCATGGCACCGGTGTCAAGGATCCAGCACTCGAAGTTGTGCTCTTTCTCCGGTCCTAGCTGGACGAGCACCTTGGCCTCGTCTAGGTGAACCGGTTTGAGCTTCGATGGTGGGAAGTTGGGGACAACGGACGCTTGGGCCACGAGGAGTGTGGGATCATCGTCGTCGGCCTGTGTGGCGAGGGCCTGTTCTGCCCTCTTGAGCTTACGGTAGTCCTTGGCCTAGTGGACAATTTTATTGCAATTGCGGCACTTATCCCTATCATGGCCCACTCCATAAGATGATCCATCATGCGCTCCATAACGCACGCCAACACCCCGGGCGGAACCGTCTCGACCACACCTACAGTCCCTCCCGTGTCGACATTGGCCGTCGGAGTGGCTTCTGCTGAAGCTGCCATCCAACTCACGCTTTTTCAGACATGCCATCATCTCCTCCGTGAGGAGCAGATGCATGTCACTTTCAGTGTGGGAGTCGAACCCATACCTCTCCTCGACGGTGCGCAGGTGCTCGATGAGCTCCTCCACAGTGATGATCTTAACATCAAGGAGAGTCTCAATGAAGATAGCTACCTGGGTGAAGCGCAATGGCTTTACACATAGGTACTTCTTCACAACCTCATCTTGCTTGATCGGATCACCAAAAACACACATGATGTTGGTGAGCCTAGTGATCCGCATGGCAAAGTTGTCCATGCTCTTGTTGTCCTTGAAGGAGATCACCTCAAACTCCTTATAGATCTTCTATGTGGTGTCTTCCCACATCTGCTTTACGCTGACCTGCATGGCTCGAAGGATGGTGGACAATGCCAGGCTATCATCGTGGAAATCCACAATGCTGGGATCAATGGCTTCCCATAGGCCCTGGGCCTGTAGGTTTACTTGCATGATGAGTGCCCACTCATTGTAGTTGGTCCGAGTCAGCATGGGGTAGATGATCATGTTCGTCTCCTTGATGACGCGGTGGATGATCGATCATCTCGCCACGGCTGTTGTTGCCCACCTCACCTCTCACCTTGGTGCCATGGTTACCTTGCAATGGTGGAGAGAGAAAGCGAGACATCTCCCAAGATCACTAAACCTTTCTATGGATACCAATTGATTCTCTCGTTCTCACTTGATCTCTCGAATTGAGAGGAAGAAGAACATGGAGGTAGTGTTTTGACACTGTGTGAAACTTGCAGCATTTTTTAATCTTGATTTTTAAGCAAATCCTAACAAACTTGGTTGTTGTTGTCCCATCATGGGAGTGACATGATCTATGCAAGTAGTGCCATCCCACAATGTTAGGGAATTAGCCATCACTTGAAGCAATGGATTGATCTACCGAGATAATGCATACGATCACAGATGGGCACGGCCGGAGCTATGCTAGCAACGGTGCTCGGTCCCCGTGAGCTGCCATGCCGGCGATGGGCCAGTGGGGATTTGGCATGCAAGTGGGATAGAGGAGCTCACCATAGGTCGGATTTGGAAGGACGACCTCCGCTGCGGGGGCTCGTCGGTGAGGTGTCAGGGATCCTACTGGAGTTGAGGAAGAATGATCGGCGCGCCCAAATTTGGCGGGGCAAAACGTCGGAATCCAACCGAAGATGGTTAGGGATGCCTTGTCTGACTTCCCGCCATTCTTCCCTCAGCTCTAGCTAGCCGGATCTCTCTTCGGTTGGTCAGATTTTGGCTCGGTAGTGGAGCTTTGCTCCGTGGCTATGGCGCAGCACAAGGCTTCAGTGTGTGGCTCGGCGTGAGAGAGTGAGAGAGAGAGGATGGGGAGGAGATAAGAGCTTGGTCTCCACACGTGACTGGCAGTGGTGATGCGACGACCAGCAGGCATCGTTGGCCACGTGGCGCAGCTTCTCTGTACGGCGCAACGGGAGGAAGCAGCGCCGCGGAGCCGATGACATGTGAGTCCCGCCATGATCAGTGCCGACAGAACAATAATGCACCAAAAATTACCAAACTTTTCATGTGGCTGCTATAATTCATAATGAACCCGTTTTAAAAAGATTCACCTCAATAGCACGTGTAGAATCCAAATTGAAATTATCCTAAAAGAGCAACTTTTATAACTTCTAGCAATTTTTAAGGCCTCAAATAAATTCTCAAAAAATTGGACAATTTTACTAATATTTCTCTCATGTGGTGTACTAATTTATAAATTTATTTTCAATCCTAGGTTATTTGGTGAAAAAGGCAAGTTACTTTATAATGCTCTATTTAATTGTAGTTTTAACATTCATGTAATTTCTCTTTCTAATTCAATTTGAATTCAAACCAATTCGAATTTACACAACATTCAATTAAATGCTTATGAATTGCATGTGAACATGAATATACATGAATATGCTTGAATTCCTGGTGTAGAAGTTGTCCAAAGAAGGGATGAAATCAAGTAAAGACCTTTGAGTGATTTCGAAGAAGAACCTCAAGCACCAGCGGATTGTGCGGTACATGGGCAAGATTCCACTATGAGAGAGGCAGGAGGCACAACTAATTTAGGGCATGTTTGTTTGGGTTTCTATTTCTGGTTTCTCTGAAAAGCTGTGCTTTTGGCTTTTCTGAAAAGCTGCTTTTGGATTTTAGGTGTTGGATTTTACAATAATGTTTTGGCTTCTCAGCACACTACTTCTCAGAAAAGCTACCCTCAACTAGCTTATTAGCTTCTAGTTCATTTACTCAGAAGTAGGCTTCTGATTTCTTCAGAAGCCACTTTTCAGCAAACCCATTTGTTTGGGCTTCTGGCTTCTGGGCTTCTGACAGAAGCAGAAGCCAGAAGCAACCTGAAACAAATAGGCCCTTATTTGATTGGCACATCTCCATCGATGTCATTTCTGGATCAAGCAAAGTATTGGTGCTACGGAGATTAGATTGTAGGGAGTGTTACCTTCAAAAGATCCTCAGATGAAGAGGTCACTCAAAGTATTCAGGTGTTACATGACAAGGCTTTCGAAGGCTCTTTCTATCTAGATAGGGAGAATCTTATCTTATATATCTAAACGAGGTCTCATTTGAAGCTTCCTAGGCTATCCACATCATCTAAAAAAGCCGAACCACCGGATTACACCTGCAGCAGCTCATGGTCGTCGGATATGCTAAGCTCACCCTGCATTATCTCAACCGCTCAGCTGGGTACTCCAAATCGCGTAGCTTCTCGATCGTCTTCCTCCTGTGAACTCGGTAAGAGAGAGAAACTCCAATTTGGTCCTCTCCCTCAATCGTGATCCACCCGACTAGGATCTGGTCTTCGAGCTCCACCTCACCTATGTCATTTCCCTCGGCACAACCGTCTCCTCCGTCTCCCTCGTCTGCCTGCTACCCACGCCGTCTTTTCCCCAATGGCCAGAAGCATCTATCACCGACTCTTCAAGGCCCTTCAACCCTAGCAGTGCTGGCCACCTCGACTGCACCACCGCATCGTAGCCACACACGCCTCCTTACACCGGGCTCCGAGCCCTTCCCTCCGTGAGAAAAACTCTAACACCGCCGTCGGCCGACGCCCACCCATCCCGTCCAGGCCCCTACTGCCAACAACTCGCCCTACGGGATCTACGTCGAGCACATCACTGCCTTGGCTGCGGTCATTACTGTCGGCTGATGGCTTGAGTCGGCACTGATACTTAGCTCCATCATCACTGCCAGCTGAAGCCACCAACGACAGTGATACTGGAACATTATTGTTGGTTGGTGGTATGAGCTGGCAGTGATGTGTACAGTATAAAATATTGGCCCTTCCTCCCCTAAGCCTGAGCACAACACTGTCTTTTCGGCCCTGGTGACCTTCCTCGCCCTCACCGACGCACCACCACTTCTGAGCCCTTTCTATCCAATTCCATTGCTCGGTGAGCTTCACAGTGCCACACCCAATCTTTTGCACATGCTAGTTTGATCGTCGCCCAGTGCTTTGCGTAAGCCGGCTGGCCACCACCGTGAGCTAGCCCACCTCCTCGACAAACTCTGGGTGGTGAGCTGCCTCTGCCCGAGTCGAACGCACAGTGAGCTTGACCATGGTCCAGGGAACCTCGCTGCCCCCTTCCCTCACTTGACCATGGTCCAGGGAACCTCGCCGCCCCCTTCCCTTCCACTCTCTCCCTCTGCAACGCGCCACCGCCGTTGGCCTAGCTCTGCCGCTCGCCATGCTCACCTCTGGCCGTGCTTGCCACCGTACATGACGCCACCGACCCCTCAAACGAGTTTGCCACGGTGCATGAGCATTTTAGTACCCCTCCTCGGTCAAGCTCCACCGCCATTCGCTGTCAGCGACAGGTCAAAGTTGGTCAACAGCAATCGGAAAATCTAGAAAATTCTGAAAGGTATATTAGTTGTATTGATAAATTAACTGAAATAATCTATAATTTGTAGAATAATATCTAGAGCTCAGAAAAATATGAAGCAAAGCTTGTTACTTTTATTTTTTCATGATCTACATGATAAAAATACATGTATGCATGAAATATTCACTGAAATACCTCTATTTCATTAAATATGATATAACTTGTTAATTCATACTTAAATTTTGAAATATCTAAAATTAGTCAATCAAACTTTTTTAATCTTCTTTTTTCATGATATGTACAAGAAAAATATATTTCAACCATGAAATGCTTATTTAGCACTAATTCTTTGTTAATCTTGATTAAGCCTTTTAAACTTGATTAATTTCTACATAAATTAATAAAAATCATAAAATGTGAAACTAATTTTTTTAGGTCATCTCTATGTATACCTTACACAGTAAAAATACTTTTTGCCATGTTGAGTACTTCCCTCATGTGAGTTTCTTTGAGCTACCTCATTTAATTTTGGATTTAAAAATATCAAGCAAGTAATTTGGTTAATTAAGTGGGAAAATGAACTCCAATTCATGTGATTCTTCCTCTACTGCATGCATAACCTTACGCACTACATCTCTACCAAATTTCATATTGTTTGGATCACATCTCATGACATTTCATACATTGTCATTTCGATGCACTTTATCGCTATTTAGCGAATGACGTCGTGGAGTGTCACAAGGTTGATCTCGTGGGTGAATGTGCTATTTAATTTTGATAAGTTATAGCTATATGTATATCATGCATGTAAGAGTTGAATAATAATAAAAATTTCTAGGGATGGCACCAACAAACACTCATCGGTAGCGGACGCGAAAGCATACAAAAGACGGCTCCTCCAACCCAGGCCAATTGCCAGTAGGAGATGGCAAGGTAATTTATGTGTTGGTGATTGCAAAATCTTCTAAATGCTATGAGTTTGGATTTACAATAATGATATAATTGTATATGAACAGAAGATGGATGTACGATGCGAGCCATATGAGCGTAGAGTACAAGAATAGCGTGGAGTATTTCCTAGTAGTAGCCACGACGCACAAGTCAAATACATAGTCTCAATACATGTGTTGTCCATGCGTCGATTGCGAGAACAAGAAGTAGTTTTTCACCACTTAGCAAATACATTCCCACTTGATGCCAAGGGGCTTTATGCCTGGCTATACCAGTTGGATCGAGCACGGTGAAGCTGAGATCATACAGGAAGTGCAATACATTGGCAGAGAAGATGAAGACTTGTGCACCGATATACCAACTGAAGAATACAACAATATCCCACCTGCCGGAGATACGTTGGTTGATGATAATTTAGAGGAGATGTTGGTCGACACCGATGATCTGGAGTAGATGTTGCACGATGCGGAGGGAAACTTCACCAATGGAAGAGAGTTTCAAAAGTTCTAACATATGGTAGAAGACTCTAAAACACTGTTGTTCCTAGGCTGTGAGAAGGAGCACACAAAGTTACGTACCATGCTTTCATTGCTACAATTGAAGGCAATCAACGGGTGGTCTGATACAAACCTCACAGAGTTGTTACTGTTTTTGAAGAAATTTCTTCCAAAGGGAAATATGCTCCCAAAAAATACGTACCAGACTAAGCAGGTTGTGTGCCCATTGGAGTTGGAAGTGCAAAAAATACATGCATGCCAAAATGATTGCATGTTGTATCACGGAGCGCATGCAGACTTGGAAGTGTGTCTCGTCAGTGGTGCAGCACGGTACAAGTGTTACAGTGATGATATCGATAGTGAAAGAAAGAAGAAAAGGCCTCCTGTCAAGGTGATGTGGTATTTTCCTGTAGTACTCCGTTTGGAGCGTTTATTCGTAAACAAAAGGCATGCCGAACTGATGCGATGGCACGCCGAGGAGTGCAAGGATGATGGAATGCTGAGACACCCTACTGATTCTATGCAGTGGAGAAACATCAATAGGAAATACAAGGAGCCCTTTGCAGCAGATGTGAGGAATATAAGATTTGGGTTGAGTACGGATGGGATTAAGCCATTCGGCAACAATAGTCATAGCACTTGGCATGTGACTCCATGTCTCTAAAACATTTCTCCTTGATTGTGTATGAAGTGAAAGTACATTATGATACCGATGCTGATACCAGGGCTGAGGCAACCTGGCAACGATATCGATGTCTACCTAAAACCATTAATGGAAGATCTTGTAATACTGTGTAACGATGGTGTGCAGGTATGGGGTGCATACAAAAGAGAGAACTTCACCCCACGTGAAATGTTGTTCGTAACAATCCAGGATTGGCTAGCCCTTGGCAATCTATTGTGCCATACTGTCAAAGGCTACTATGCATGCATGCATTGCTTAGATGAAACAGAAAAGCTTGTGGTTGAAAAACAACCAAAAATTGGTGTACCTAGATCATCATAAATTTCTACGCAAGGATTACCCATACCGCAACAACAGGAGAGCTTTTGATGGGAAAGTTGAGACTCGATCACCTCCTGAGCATTGCACTGGGAGACAGGTATATGAGGTGGTAAAGGAACTTAGAGTTATCCTTGGAAAGGGATGTGGGAGTACACCGGTTCCGAAATCTAATCTTAGAGCTCCTATGTTCAAAAAAAATTGTTTTTTATGACTTAGCTTAGTGGATGGATTTGGTGGTTCGACACGCAATCGATCTCATGCACATTGAGAAGAACGTGTGTGATAGCTTGATTGGTATGTTACTAGACATACCTAGCAAAACAAAGGATACACTCCAAGCACGGAAGGACCTAAAACGATTGAAACTCAGACAGGATCTACATCCCGAAGATATGCAAGGTGACAAATATCTTAGTCCCGCTAGCTATAGTCTGAGCAAGGCAGGGAAAATTGCAATGTGCAAGTGCTTGCATGGAATCAAAGTTTCATCCGGTTACTCTGCCAACATAAAGATACTAGTAAACATGAAAGTTTTGAAATTAACTAGCATGAAGTCTCATGATTGTCATGTGATCATGACACAGATGCTTCCAATTGCAAATAGAGGTATTTTGCCGCTAATGGTCCGAAACCCAATCATAAAGCTGTGTTCATTCTTCAACGTGGTATCACAGAAGGCCATCGATCCGACCAAGCTAGATAAGCTGCAAGAAGACGTGGTGGAGACTCTATCACAATTTGAGGCATGTTTCCCTCCATCGTTATTTGATATCATGGTGCATCTCATTGCTCACATTGTAAAAGAGATACGGATTCTTGGCCCCGTGTTTCTGCATCAGATTTACCCTTTCAAGAGATTCATGGGAGTTCTGAAGAAATATGTTTGTAACCAAAATCGGCCTGAAGGTACATGGCAGAAGGCTGGGGAATCGAGGAGGTCATTGATTTCTGCTTTGACTACATGAAGCTCAAATTAATTGGTGTGCTTGTATCTCACCATGAGGGGAGGCTACAGGGGAAAAGGGATGATAGGTGCAAATTCATTCTGCACTAATGGCCCTATTTCATTCACACAAGCACATTTTGTAGTTCTACAACAATCAATTGTAGTGGACCCATATATCGAAGAACACCAGAAGATGCTACGCACCAAAAATCCAAAGAAGTCCGATGTTTGGATTGCGCGAGAGCACCGAGATCATTTTGACACCTGGTTACGTAGACAGGTGATGGATAAGCAGATAGAGTGTGATCAGTTGAATGTGTTGGCTCACAGATCGTCAACTACAATCCTCACATTCCAAGGATATGACATAAATGGCTATACATTTTATACGAGAGCTCAGGATAATAAGAGCGCCAACCAAAATAGCGGCGTCTATATAAATGCCTACGACTGCACCGAAAATAGGGAAACCTACTATGGACCCATAGATGAGATCTGGGAGCTCGACTATGGAGTGTTAAAGGTTCATCTTTTTCGGTGCCAATGGGTCAGAATCCTAGGAGACATGAAGATCGACAAGTACGGTATGACTACAATGGACCAAAAACTCATTGGATATAACGAAGAACCATTCATACTTGCAAATGATGTTATGCAAGTCTTCTATGTAAAGAACCTGAACCCGGCTAACAAGGAGGAGTGTCACGTGGTTCTTCAAGGAAAAAGAAGGATTGTCGGAGTGAAGAATGTCGTTGACGAGGAAGACTACAATCAATTCGATGCACTACCTCCTTTCAGAGAGGATGTTGACCTAGGTCGCATGGAAGATACCGACCAACCCCCCTATGTACGCTGTGATCATAATGAAGCGCGAATTGTTAAGACAAAGTAGCTAAATTTTGCCTCACAGCGCGCCGAAGGGGGGGGGGGGTTCACTACCAGCTAACTTCATGGCCCGACAATGAATCCCCGCTTCACTGCCGATTCACTACTGGCTCAAATGTGTGCCAATTGTGATTGTGGAGGTTTCACTGCCGACTAACGTTATGGGCTGGCAGTGAATCCCCCTTCATTGCTGGCACACCCCTGTGTGCCCCTATATATCCGATGCGCCGTGTTCTCCCTCCGGACTTAGAAAATTTTTCCTTCTGGCCTGAATTGCCTCCCACGCCATCTTCAAGCATCACTGCCTCCGCCTTGTCCTCGCCCACACCGCCGTAGGGCCACGAGCCCGCACTAATGACCCTGAGCCCACTGTCCCGGTCCTCCTCGATGTTGTCACCATCTTCCTCCCTGACGTCATCGCCATCCTCCTCCCCGACGTTGTTCCTGTCCTCCTCCCCATCATCGGTCCGTCCTCGTCCCCGACACAGTCGTCGTATTTCTCCCCGACACTGTTCCCGTCCTCCACCCCGACGTCGTCCCTATCCCTCTCCCCGAGGCCTTTGCCGAGGAGCAGCACCTAGGCACTGCCGTATCCTCCCCCTCCATCGTCATCACCTGCGCCGATGACCCTGCCGTCCCATCCCCCTCCGTCTCCTCTCCCTTGGTCTAGCTATTCTGCCATGTCCTCCTAATCCAAGCTCAAGAAAATATGCTATGCAAATTGATAAGAATAGATACTATGGGAGTACACAGATGCTATGCAAATTGATTTGATTTGATTTGATTTTCAAGTAAATTGAGAATGCTCAATGATGAACTAATAGTTTGAGATACGCTGAGATTGAGCATATTTTCTGATTGGTGTGTTGGTTCTCCAGTGAGCTGCTAGTCTTTTTGATCTCTGGTATATGTCAATTTGAAATTGGGTATATTTTCTGATTATCAGTACTTGTTTTTGCATCCTTCTATTCAGAACTTGTGCACTCTGATTTGGTATGGTAGCACTATCCATGATGATGCTTTTAGAACTTTGTCAGGTTCTAATTATTAGCTGAGAGCTTAGAGTTTTTCCCTATCGATGATGTATCCAATAGAAGATATGGGGGCATGACTTCTTTTGTCCTGGGGCCCATTTTTATACAATTTCTGAGAGCACTATTGCACATGTGTTGTTTCTGCTGTCTTTTGCCTAGTCGATGATGTATCCAATAGAACAATTAGGGGGAAAGACTTATTTTGTCCTGGGGCCAATTGTTATACAATTTCTGAGAGCACTATTGCACATGTTTTGTTCCTGTTGTCTACTTCTTGAAATACACATGATGCCAGGATCTGTTTTTGTTGCTTTGCTGTTGTTTTGTTCCAAAGTCATGTGTAATGAATTCTTCTTTTAAGATGCTCGATGATGAACTGTTAGTTTGAAACCAGGCTCTGAGCTAGTAATGCAACAAAGATCGCACTATTTGTTGCCTTTGTCTGGCCTATATGTTGTCCAAGATTTTACTGTCTGCCGCCTTGGAGATCACGTACATGCTATGAGCTAGTAACTAAGATCGCAAAGTAGTGCTTATATGTCTCCTTTATTATTCTGCTCCCTCTCCCTCACGTTTTCCCTCTTCCCTTCTGTGTTGTGCTGAGCTCTCTACCCACTCAGCTGCTTCTCCGGCCACTCCCTCTATTTTGATCTCCTCTATTGTTCTACTCCCTCTCCCTCATGTTTGCACTCTTCCCTGCTATGTTGTGCTGTGCTCTTTCCCCACTCAGCTGGTTCTCCCTCTCCCTCTGCTCTGATCTGTGCTACTCACCGGTGCCACCTCTCTGCTCCCCCTCTCTCCTGCGTTACCTTAGCTAGGCTCTACCAATATCTGTGCATTTTTCATAAGGCTCTACCAGTCTTTGAGGAAGTGGTATACTGCAATCTTAGTTGAGAATTAATTCTGTTGAAAGCATGATCTTGGACAACATATAGGCCGATTAGGTGACAGAGCGCATCCTAATTGTTGAATTGTGTGCCTTTGTCTAGTTAATGATAATTTGATCATATATAGTTAGGGTACAGGTCACAGTTTAGCCCTGGAGCCAACTAGATTTTTTGGTTCTGAGGCTATTTTCATACTTGTTTTTCTTTTTGCAAATGATGAAATTGGAGACAATACATATGAGTGCAAAGCTCGACTGGGATGGTTATTACACATGTATCTTGGACGTCTTTTCACTATCTCAGTCCAGCTTGCACTCATATATAATTATCTCCATAATCTGATGCTAATGCTGTTTTCATACATGTTTTACTTTTTGTAAGAAATTTGAATAGTTTTGTATTATTTAATTATGTACTATGAGTGTTGAATTATTTTTTATGTACTATGAGTTGTAATTATGCAATCATAATATTGTCCTCTTTTATCTAAGGTGGCAAAGGGGTTGTATTATTTAATTATGTGTCTTTGTCCAGTTAATGATAATTTGAATAGTTTTGTATTATTCAATTATGTATTACGAGTCGTGTAAAGACACAAATGAATCACAATAATGTACTTTTTTTTGTTAAATGTGGTCATATTGGATCTCTCTGCATTCTATCTATCGACTCCCTCCTAGTTAGTTACAATATTTTGACAGCCTCTTCCCCTCTCTCGTCGGCTTTCTCTATGTCTCCTTCCTTCCACAGCTCTCTATCCGTTTAATACTCAACCGCTTGTCACCATTGTATGCAGAACTTTCAGGAAGGGATGGCATCACCAACCGCTCATTGCGATCGTATGGTAAACATTGAGGAAGGTGTCTCCTCCGATTTGGCCCAGGTACATGAAGGAGATGTGTTGCCGTCAAACATTGAAGAAGGCACCCTGAGTACCTACCTCAACCTGGACCAAACAGACACCAGTGGAGGCGATGAGGTATTTCATAAGTAGATAATTGCATCTATTGTACATATGATCATATAGGTTCTCAATACTTTTTTCGCTTATTTGTAGATGCCTGAGCAATCCCATGAGTGGCATTGTGTCCAAGGTCCCTCGAAGATGCCTACGGGATGATTTGTGATCACGGAGGTCTCACCAGCAGGGGAGTCAACTGCATCAGAGAGAGTTCTGGGGCCATACAAGTCAGTCTATAGGATTACTGTTAAGGATCATGTGCCCATCAACGACAGATTGTGGACTGGCGAAAAGGATGATCCGCATGTGGTTCCTGATTCAATCAAGAATGACATCTTGTGGCCCAAGATATTAGAGAAGTTCGACTTCACTGAAGAGATAGATATAGAACTAGTTAAGCATAAGACGCTAATGATCATGAGCCTTTCGTTTAAGAATTGGAAGGTGTAAGACACTAAATTTGAAATTTTCTCAATAGTTTAAAATTTTGTTAGAATTAAATAGGAGTTGTTGGTTTTATTCAATTTAGATGAAAAATAATTTATAAATTTAATTTGTCATAGGTTATATTTGTGTTTGATGCATCCATGCCGCAGTAGTTACATTAGGTTTTTATGTGTGAAAAAAACAAGTTTGCAAAATGTCGCTAGTAAGTGCTCGTTTAAATCTCTATTGAAAATGGTTCAAAATCTTAAAAGAAAAGCAATTTCCTAATTCCTAATGCCTTCCCGGGCCAAAAATCCCTCAAACCCGGCCCAAAAACCACCTTCTCTCCCTCCCCTTTTCCCTCGGGCCAGCCTTTTCTCCCATTCTCCTCCCCCTTCCCGCCAGTCCTGTTTCATTTGCCGGCCAGCTGGTCTGTCCCACCCACGCTCGAGCTGCCCCCTCCCGCCCCTCTCTCTGCCGTGTGGGCCCAGCTCAAGCCCAGTCGAGCCACCGAACCGAGCAGTCGACTCCCCTTCTTCCTCCTTCGGTCGCGTCGTTCCCCTCCATCGTCTGTCACTGATCTGTTGCCTCCCCGTGCTCTCTATCCGTCTGAAAATAGCCGGATTTGAAGCTTTAACCCTCCATAAGCCTTTCCCACCATTTCCCCCTCTCAATTGCTCGAATCAATGAGGGAAACCGACGCCTAAATGGCCATTAGCACCGACCATTCTTTCTCCATGCGCCTAGCCGTTCTGATCGTCCTCGCGCCCATTTAAGCTGCCATTTACCTCCACGGAGAGGTTCTGCATCTTTTTCACCCTCTCTCGACTCATCTCCAAGACCATAGCACCGTCGCCACCTATGTCTTCTCTGGCTCCGGTGAGGTTGCTTCGCCGTCGTGCCGTTTCTCAGTGTCTAAGCCGCCAATGACCCCGATTCTCCCCTCTTTGGTGTTGCAGCGGTGCTGTCGGAAGCTCGTCCCACCGCTCCTCGGCCTCTCTCCGCTGTCGGAGCGCCATCCTTGCCATGTCTGAGCTCCTCTGGCCACCCCTCTTCATCGCCGTCCTTCCACAACCCCTTTCCTCCATCGAGAAGCCCGCGGTGAGATTGCCCGTGTCCCCCCATCTCTCTCTTTTGCGCCTCTCCCCGTCGCGATTCGTGGCCGGATGCACGTTTTCACGCATCTCCAGCGAGGCTCCAGCCACCTGCGACCGTCGGCCAGCTGGCGACCATGTCTAGCACCGCCTGGTCTACCCCCTTACCCTCTGTGTTGTCTGATCTTCATGCAACGGCAGAGATTACATACCCCTTCAATCTATGTAATCGGTCCAGCGTAGATCCATGGACCGGCCTCTAGGTTGTGATCCATGAGCCCATAAACCTTTTTCACGTGTTTTTCAATTGGAAAATAACCCCGTTTTGATTTATGACATCATAAATAAGGTTTTTAGTATAAAATCAATTTGGTTTATTCTCTGAAAATCAAGTAAAATTTGCAGTTAAGCCCGTAAAACTTCAAAAGCTTAATACTTTTTGCTCGTAGCTCCGTTTTGGGTGATTTTTGTGCCCAAATGTTCATAGTGACGCGTAGAATATTTTTATAGGATTTTTTTAACCTAGATTTAGTACTATTTGGTGTACTACTCTTAGAGGTTTCCCTTGTGTGCTTTTTCCGGTATGTCGATTAGGAGGTGTTAAATTCAAGAATCTACAAGATCAAGTGTTTGAAGACTTTGAGCAACCCTCAGCTGAAGGCAAGTGTCCTTGAACATCTTGCTTGTATTTTAGGGTTTACATGTTAGTTGTTTATACTTCTTGCATGCTTGTCTAAATTGGAAACCTATGTTATGGTTTACTAGCTTTTGCATGATTATCCTTGTCACTGTTGATGAGTTAGGGGTTATAAAGGGTATATATGCTAGTCGCTGTCATGGTCGGGTTATGAGTTAAAAACTTGATTAATGTCTGTGCAACTTGATCGGGAGTGTAATCTTTTGTAGCAACATGGTATAAGAATTCTAATAGGATGGTTGGTTTGAGATGGTGCTACACAGCAGGTTTGTGGTTGTTCCTGTGTGGGATGCTAAGGACCAGTTCTTTAAGCATGTAACCAAGCTAAACTGCAACCCTCCATGGGGTCTATATGGGTACAGCCTGTTCGATTAATTAGCCACACCTCCGTTTCTGTGAGCACCATTAGTTGGGATCAGGGTCCTAATTTGGATGGTCGGGTAGCCAAGTAATGGGATTACCTGGTGAGTTTTGGTAGCCAGATATGGGATATCTGGTGTGCTTGGTAGTTGGATGGGATCTGATGAGCTGTTCCTCTTGTTGAAGTTGTGTCTTCACACTTAGTAAACGGGATGCCTGTTATTAGAGTCATAGTCAAGGTTGCTTCGTGTAGTAAACCCGTGTCTAACCTCTTCTTGACTTAAGCCCCATATCATGCTTTCCTGCACTTGCAGAGTACATTTTGTACTCACACCCGTTGCCCCCTTTCTTCCATCCTTCTGCTTTTCAGAAGCCATCAAAGAAGCTGCAACCTTCGATGAGGACGACTTCGACTCGGAGTTCCTTTTCTAGGATGGTGTGCCCTCGGTTGATGCCTGTGGAAGATGGAAGACCCGCTGGCGCTGAAGCTCTCTTCTCCCGCCGTGTTTTTCTTTTAGACCCTTGGATCCCTTTATAATAAGTTATTAATGTTATTTGTAATATTAACACTGTGATGCTACGCTGATGATATAAACGCATGCATGAAACTTGATCCTGGCATACATGTGTTGTGCCCGGTTTGGTCCTTTAAAATTGGGTGTTATAGAAGGGCACACTGAACAGAACGTATGTGTAGAAAGGTACAACGCCGAATTTCCGCAAATGGCCACAACTGGAAGATCATTGGCAAGCCTTTATGGCGTACAAGTTGTCGGGAGAAGACAGAGGTTGAGTGAGGTTAACAAAGCAAACTCGAAGAAGAAGCTCTACCCTCACAAAGTCGGCAGTTGTGGGTACGTTAGGAAAGAACGGCAGTGGCAACAACAACTAGATGAACTACAAGAGAGAGGTTTCATGCCTGAGACGGAGAGCTGGAGTAAACGATCGACGCGCTTCCTTCTTGTGAGGGGTGCTTCTTACTTTTCTGATGGAAGCTTATGCTTTACAACCTCTAAAGACCAAAAAATGATACAAACTCTTGCAAAAAAGCTTACAGAAGCACACGAGCACTCTGCACAAGGCTCTATCAAGCTAGACAGGGATAGGGACGAGCTCACCTTAGCACTGGGAAATAAGGAGCATGGTTGTCGCACACGAGGCATTGGGTGATAGGTTGGAAATATGGATTCCCAGGAGACGTCGATAGTTACAAGAGTCGAAAGAGATCCCAATCAAAGCGACATGCAGAATAAGAGGCAGAACAAGCTAGGATGATAGAAATGCTTGAATAAGGGCCACAAAAGGGGACGGAATATACATATGAAAAAATAGCACAAGCAGTACAGCAAGCCCTCATGTGTGAATGGGGCACCATTGTGAGTAAAAAAGAACGACCGGTAGTGTCTCTTAATGTTGCGCGTTCCAGCCCCGATGATCGTCAGAGTAGCTGTGCATCCATAGGAGTTCTGGGACCTGACCCCATAACTTATCCCGTGGACCTCATCACTGCAAAGACACCATATGAACTACACATTGGTGCTAGGACCATCGCCATCAAGGTGGCTTCCGGAGTGGCTTATCCCCGCGGCTCTCATAAACATTTGTACGGACGTTTGATACCAGAGGGCTACACCATGGTCAAAGTAGATGAGATAGTTTACCAGTATTGTCATGTTGAGGTGGACTACCCCACAGAGGAGGGGCGAACACTATAGGAGAGAACGAGCACACATTCATCGTGTGAGAGAAGGCCTATATAGTGTTTCCACTAGGGACAGCTCCCGAGAACCTATACTCTCCACGACACCCCAGGTCACCATCGCCTCGTAGATCTCCCTCTTGTCAGCCATCTCCTAGAAGAAGTAGACCTCCTCAGCCATTGCCTTGAAGAAGTCCACCACTCAAGAAGCCAGCACCATCAAGAACCTAGCCATCAGCTCAGAAAACATGATCAAGTTTCACAGCATCCAAGTAGACGACATCATCTAAGAAGTTGGTGCCATCTAAGGTGGCGGAACCCAAGGATGTCTATTCACTCACTACTAAGGAAAACAAAAAAATTGTGGACGCTAGTGTCACAACTTATTTCCATCCTCCAACACCTCGATTGAAGCCTATTGTTCCTGAAGATACCATGAAATCTTTCATTAATATAGCCAAAGCTAAACAGACGGGGGTGGCTTCAAATAAGCCACTAACTGACTATGAACGTATTAGTAAGAAGCAGGCCAGGAGCAAATTGGGTCCAATCATTCAGGATGCTCCAAGCATTGGGGACTTCATGGCTTCTTCTAGATTAACAGCAGAAGAACTAGCACAGCTTACTGTGGGAGCGAATATATCAAAGTCGGATGTTATATGGCCATCTGAGTTGGGCAAACCTTTTGTCAAACCAGATATAGAAAGAAACCTTACAACTCAAATGCGCCGATTATATCATTGGTAGTTGGAGTAGTCTATGCAGGGTATACAGGCATTCCCCATAAGGTACAAAGATGAATATTTCTTCAACGAAGATCACTAGTTCTGGGTCAAGTTCACGTGCTTGTATGAAATGTACAAGGAAGATGCCCTCAACGTGGCCATAATCAAAGTGTGGACTCTGTACGTGACTTATGCATATAATTCATGTTATATGATCTTGTATATTGAAATCGCATTGCTAACTTCTCTCTTTCATAGAATGGAGATTCAAGCGTGCAGACAAGAATTAGATAATAAAGTAGGATTCATCGATCCTAGGCTTGTCAACTAGAAAATTATACAGTCGAATCCAGATTTCATCGAGGACTACTTATTAAAGTGTTTGCTTACCACCAACACAAGACCTTCGTACTCTAACCCTACAGCTTTGAGTACATGTTTGTGTGCCATGGTATTCTCCTTTTATGGGAAACTTCATTCTAGTACTAATTTGCTATGGTGACATATTCTTGCAGTTTTCATTGGATCCTCCTTGTCATCCACCCAAGCTTGAGCAAGATCATTGTCTTGGACTCACAAAAGATAGATAAGACGACATACCAAGACCTCATTGACATGCTAAATAGGTAAACTCAATCATTAAATCTTCACGTCAATTCCATCTAAATTTAATTGGTATTCATATTCACGTACATGACGTACATAAGATACTGCAAAAAGAGTGTTATGTACCGCCCATACTAGAAGCAATATGATGTAAAAACTAACTTTTTGGTACACAGGGAATATTCATGACTTGCATTTTCTATTGAATAAAAAGGTTCAATTAATTCCACTAACGAATCCTTTCCTCTTGAAGTGTATGAGGCAGCCACCCAGCAATAATCTCTGCGGGTTCTATGTTCTTACTTTCATTCACAGAGTTAGCCCTGATGGAGAGGTTGTCATGTTCAATGATCTTGGGGTATGAAATTACATATCGATGATTTATTATTGATTTACATTAAATATGTGTCTCATTGTATGCATGTCAGTGCACTTAGTCCAGAAGCAACGGCCTCGTAAGCGTGCCTAGGAGGAGGAGGATGAGAGGCTAGCTCATCAACTGTGCACTGCGGAGGAGCAAGAAGCAGCATCCATAAGCATGCCCAGGAGGAGGAGGACGAGAGGATGGTTTATCAGTGTACTGTGGATGAGCACGAGAGGGTGGCCCGTTAGTGCGCTATGGAGGAGGCCGAAGGCTCAAACCATAGTGGAGTTTAGACGTCGGACATCGATGTCTTTGACACGCCGGTGAGCTTGGAGCTTAAGCGACGCTGTGGTTGATCAGGCGTGACTAGGTCCTCTGCTCCACCACCATCGATCCCCAGTGTCCCCAGACATACACACGCCATTAGCCATTCGTGCGGAGACACGGTCCTCAGCGCAAGAGAGGTAGAGGGATACTGGATTGTCTCAACTCGATTGACTTTTTGGGGTGACCTGTGAGAACTATTATGTATATATGTGTGTTTATCGATGCCTATGACTTGTAATATATGTTCACTCGAATATGACATAAATTACTATATATTAATGAAGGTGCCTTTATTATTGATTTACATTAAATATATGTCTCATTGTATGCATGTATTGAGAGGGAGAGAGACAGAGAAATCGAGGAGATAGAGAGAGGACAAAGAGAGGGAGCACGGGGAGGGAGGAGAGACCAAACACTGCCGGCTGAATGCTTTAGCCCGGAGTGATACCTTGGGAATCACTGCCAGTTGAAACCATCAGCTGGCAGTGATAACTCCTTCATTGTCGGTCCCCCAAGCTAGCTGTTACCCACTATCGGCTCCAAAACCGATAATGAAAGGGGTTTTGGAGCCGACAGTAATGTGCTATTCTATAGTAGTGTGATTTGCTCTAACCAGTAGATAGTTCTTTCAAATTACAGTATAACTCCATGAATGAATAATTTACACTGTCATGGTATGGCCCCTTACACATTGCGAAGCTATATTGTCATATAAATTTTTGATTTGAGTGGATTCTGGTATCTTGCGTTATTATTCTTCTATTCTATAAAGGTTGTCGTAGATCTTGAGAGCATATGTGTTAGATCAGAACTATTTGTAAGTTATAATTACCGGCATTTGTGTTTTACCCCTTAATCTGGAGGTCTGAAAGCACCAGGATCTTAATTAAGCAATATAAGTAGGAACCATTATGAAATAGTTAAAATATGACATCTGAAAATTGCATAATTTATGCAGGTATAATAAATATGATCAGCCCATCTGCAATATTATGCTGAAGCCTAAAGCACTTTGGGCTGCACACCAAATGTCACAGAAACATCACTGAGGTAAAAAAAAACCTGTCCATGTTGACCAATTTGCGCATGTGGCCTGTCATGTGGGTGTTTTTGGCTGGTTATGTTCTAATGATTACTTGAACAGGTGTTTGAAGGCAGTTACACACAATATATTACTGTTCCATCTTACCCTATGTGAAACTAAGTTTTGTTCATTATTTTTGTCTGGCCATATACTCAAACATTGATATATTATAGTACATCTGACTTGAGAGCTAATTTAAACTTGTATATAAACTGCCTTGTAGATCATTTACTACTTCCTACATCCTACCATTCTTCTTCATTTGTTATCTGCAACGTTAAGCATCTTCACTGGACAGGTTGCGCACAACATTATGTTCATATCTTTTCCTAACCTTACTATCACCATTGTAGATGTCATAGCCTCATAGGACAGATCACTGTAGTATTAAACGTCGCTACCATAAGAGCATTCAATAAACTTCAGGTAAAATGGGCACTGCACTATCATTGTGAAAATTTCAGCAAAAAAAAAAAAAAAGCATCAACACTGACCAACCATCTTTTGAAGTTATACATATCAAACAACAGTTTGGAAAACAAGCAACAATAGCAGCACTCTGACAAGCTGAAAATATACGGAATTTACCACTATCGTCAGGATCATCTTCTTCTATACAGAAAAATTCAACTTCCAGTGATACCAGTAAAATCAAAACAACCTAAGATACAGGTACATTTTTCTTTCATGTTCAGTTTTATCCTTTTAATTTATAAAATGCAATAATTAGTACTTACACAACTCAAATCATGTACAGGAAAGCTCCCAGAGCTTCTCAAATTTAGATATTGATGATGACAAAATGGAAATAGAAGAGACACGGTAAGACCACCTGCAACAATAAGAATTTAATTTGCATGAACACTAATCTCTTATTTTATATTCTGCAAAGAATCCATCTTTATCAACTTCACTTACAGCTAAAAGATCTCATGCATGTATAACAGCCGAGATACAGGAAATTTACTCTGTAATTTTTGCATCAAACTTATGCATTCCCTATAATACATTGTACTCACATGTTGCATTATTGTTAACTAAAATCTGGAAACTGAAGATGATGCAAGAGATAAAATCAACAAAAAAAAGGCTCAGGCCACACCAAGAAGCCTAACAACAATAAGGTATTATAACAATCCACCTTCTTACCTTTTCAACTCCAATATTTTCTTTATAATTTTAGTGCAGATTTATAATTCAACACCATACCCTGCCTCATAACACCTTTTTGTATGTACTCTTATTACCTGATAAAGTAAACCTGGAGTACTTTGAGAATTTCCTCCTGAAATTTCACAACTCTGTTATATGGCATGTATCATTTTTATGTAAACAGGCCAATCTTTTTTGCTTTTACTTTGGTGATTTGGCTTCATTGGATATGGCAGACCTTGTAGTCCATCAATAGTAGTCAACTCATTAAGGGATCTAGATAAGTTTAATTTCTGCAACCTGTTATCTGCTTTGCATTTCAGATTATTGATATTGTAGTCTTAGTTAAAGACAAATCATTTCTTACTGCATAGTTCTTTAGATCACATCTTCCCATGCATTCTCAGTGGCTAAGAACAAATGTAGTGGTGGCAACGGATAAAGGATATGCAATGTTATCTTTTTGTCTCGCTGGGATTGTATACTTCTTCTAAACAGTGTAAAATCCGAAGTTAAATATAGTATTATCTATCTGGATTATTATTATTACATCGATTCAGGTATCCCTGACAAAATTATGTTTCAATCTATATTTGCACCGTATTATAAGATACCAAGATTGTTTTCTATGATAACTCCGGTTCAAAAGCATCACCACCCATCAGTTGTAATGATACTTCTACCTATATAAACAACTCAACATAACACACAGCGACGGGCCACATCGCGCGCCGAAGGCGCGACATTTTCTAGTGATGAACTAATTGTGGCCCTATGAAACAAAGAGCATCTTGGTCGCACACTCGGCATATCCTCTAGGACTCCATGGAAACTAGGATTCCTAGAGAACTCTGACTCCTATAGGATGCAGAAGAGAAACGCAGCTGAGCGTGAGGCAATGTAACAGCCCAAATTCTAAAAACCAAGAAACTAAAAACTTTTTCAAAGAAAATAAAAGATCTTTGCACAAGGCAATAAAACCCTAAGTGTATACATTTGCCTATATGCATATATACATATATGTGAGTATGTGTGTTATATGTATAAACACATATATACATTGTGGTCTATTTTCTTATAAAAGAATATGTGTGTGTGTGTGTAATTGATTGTTCACTACCGGAAATGAGGCTTATGCCGAGTGCCTACGTGTATGCCGAGTGCATTATATCGGGTACTCGGCAAACAGCAACCTACGCCGAGTTCCCAACGAAAGCACTCGGCAAACAATATGACACTCGGTAAATTCATAAAAAAACACTCGGCAAAAAATAGCACTCGGCAAAAAGAGAAAAAACACTCGGCGAATTAGGACACTCGGCAAAACACGTGGCACGTGTCCCTCCGTTCGGCGTCTGACGGCGAGTCTCCACTTTGCCGAGTGTCGTCTAACGGACACTCGGCAAACATGTATGTTTGCTGAGTGTCCGATATTAGGCACTCGGCAAACTAATTTTTTTTCTTTATTTTCTTTTTGGTTTCCTTTTGTTCTCTTTTCTTTCTCGTAATAACAACCGACCAAGGGCCGCCACACATCGATTCCGGTACTACTGCAGTATGGTTTTAGGATGATATTGTTATGAACTTAGAGTTAGAATTCAGTCGTGCTTCAAGATTGAGATGCAGCAGATGTGGACTCCTGAGAGCGGCCTTTGGAATCAGTTGTGCTCTAAACATGTGTCAAAGATGCTACCGTGTGAAGAGTTGAGCTCACAAACAAAGGAGAATGACAATTCTTCTTGCTTGCCTTAAAAAAGGAATTTCTCTGCTATATATTATCATTCCAGCTGTCATCCAGACAAAGAAGGAATTTTCAATGCTTGCCAAGTGGAAGAAGCAAAAGCTGTCACGTACGATGCTTAGAAACCGAATCATCTACGAAAAAGAATCGTGATTTCGAGAGGGAACGGATCAGGTTTGAAGCCAAAGTGACGGTTGAATCATCATTTGACCTTGAAACTTTTTCTACATTTAACATACAACATAGAATATTTCATGTTAAACTTTGTTATTTTTCTGGGTCCGTTTACTATTTTTAATTCATTAAGTGCATTTCCTGGCTTTTAATGGATATAAGTCAAATTTGATCTGCAAGCACATGAAATAATGAACAAAAATGGGTAGAAAAATCATATTCATGTTGTTGAGTCTATTTTTAGGCCTTACCTAAGAAATGAAAAGAAATTTGAAACATCTGGGCGGCAACACTCAACCACCAACATGTAGCTTATTGGTTTTCTAATTCTAAAAAAAACAAACGAAGTCTGAAAAACATGAGACTTGCCATAGTGTCATAATATGATACGTAGAGGCTGTGATAAAAATTTGAGAAGGTTTCGCAAAAATTATCACGTACGACGCTTAGAAACTGAAGCATCTCCGAGGAAGAATCGTTGTTTCGAGAGGGAACAGATCAGGTTTGAAGCCGAAGTGATGGTTCAATCGTCGTTTGACCTTGAAACTTTTTCTACACTCAACATACAGCATAGCATATTCGATGTTAAAATCTGGTATTTTTTGGGGTCCGTTTGCTATTTTTAATTCATTAAGTGCAGTTGTAGCAGGAAAACAAATTCAGGTGTTTGCCGAGTGTTCTTGCATTTACACTCGGCAAACAAGCGCTTTGCCGAGTGTTCTATATTTGACACTCGGCAAAACCAGACACTCGGCAATTTCACGAATATAGGGTTTTCCATCCCGGCCGCGCGCGGGGACAGATCTACTCCGATTTTTCCATCCCCCTCCGCTGCTGCCGCCCGCCTCGCGCCGCCCCGCCCGACGCCGCCGCCCGACGCCGCCCTGCCCGCACCGCCCCCCTCCGACGCCGCTCCGCGCCGGCCGCCCGACGCCGCCCCGCCCGACGCCGCCCGACGCCGCCCGACGCCGCCCGACGCCGCCCGACGCCCGCCTCGCGCCGCCCCGCCCGACGCCGCTGCCCGACACCGCCGCCCGACGCCGCCTGGAGCCGCCCCGGCCGCGCCGCCCCCCTCCGACCTCCTGCAAATCAGCAAGGTAAGTTGCTTGCCGCTTTGCTAGCTCCGACGTCAACTTTGGGGTTTTGTCAGAAGCAATCCTGTAATTTCTTTTTGTCTCCATGTCAAAGTCCCCGAAGACCTGCGATTGACATTGTGGCATGGTGGTTACAGTGTATTAGTGTCTCCTGATCTATTTAATTGAAACTAGCAGTTCATTTCAATCTTGGATTAGGACTTAGAATACCCACATTTTGGATGATTTTATCCTCTTGAAGCACATAAGCTAGCTAGTTTGGGTGCTAATCCTGACAATATCCCAAATAATGTAAGTTCTCTTATGGCAGCAGACATTGTATCACCTTCTGGTTGATGGAATCCTCTATAAACAATTCCAGCGCCTCCTCTCCCAAGCTCTTCTTTGAACTTTCCAGTTGCTTCCCTCAATTCTCGATATGTAAACCGCCTGAACTGGTTTGTGATAATCCTGTATCCATCCTCCATTGATTTGGGTATGTTATGCTTCTTGAAGAAAAAGTACCAGCCTGCCACAATAACAAGCAACTCTAGACCTCCCAATATTGCAGCAAAGACGTAGAAGTATGTCCAATTTATGTTGTCCTTTTTTGTTCCATACATGCTTGCTGATCCTAGCATGACCTCAGAACCTGGGGGTCCGCAGGCGAGGCTTTCTTCTTTGTAGATTAAGGATGCAATAGCATCTGTTGTTCCCAAGCTCAGTTCTCCTTAATTTCTGTGCAGGCGTCCTCTTTATGAATGTTATTGCTTTTCTGTTGCAGTCGGCAAAAAATGATGGTCAGCCTCTCTCCCAGTTCAAGGCTTATGCTTTCGCCCATAAGTCAAAGGCGATGCACGGGGTTGCATATGACCCGAATGACCCGGCCTCAGCGTACAGCAACGAGAACGTCAAGGCTCGCCTGGATGGATACACATCGATGGCAAAGGAGGTCCACGGCCCAGACTTTGATCCGAGCGAGCATGATCTTGATGGGGAAGTGGTTATGAGGGTGGGAGGAGGCAAGAAACATGGCCGGTTCTGGATTGGCGACGGCACACTCGATACGGCCACCACTCCCTCTCTCTCTCAGCTTAGAGCTCAGAGCACGAGCTCAGGTCCGGGTATACGTCCTCGCCCAGAGCCTACACGGATTGCGATGAATGAAATCCAGGTTAGTTCTATTTCATTCATCCTCGACGATCTGTACATGCTTTGCATTGGAACGATGATGAGATTGCGATGACATACTGTAGGCCCAGCTGGATGAAGAAAGGAGGCTCCGGCACGAATTAGAGAGATCGTTCGAGGAGAGGATGGCGGCAGAACGATCCCAGTGGTACGCGATGATGACACCCCTTTATGCTGCAATGGGCCAAACTCCGCCACCGATGCCAACCCCTTCTCGTCCACTTGCTCCACATGCTCCACACACTCCTGTGAGTTAGTTTATAACCTTGTAATCACCATTATTGCCATTCCTACAACCATAGAGTGTTGTGCTAACTATATCCTCCTTTGTGCAGTATCCATCAGAGGGATCGAATACGCCTGGAGCTGGAGGTTCGCACATTGGTACTCCACCTCACTTTGGTTTGTTCTCCTCACTTTGAAAACTTACTTTTGTAACCCCATATCCATACTTAGCATTTCTGTTTACTTTCAAATGCATACTTCTTACTTAGTGTTTTTGCTCCTTGATTGATGCAGGTTAAGGTGGTAATCAAGTGTGGAGTCTGTTACAGCCTGCAACATTTCCTTTTGTTTGGACTATATTTTGCTATCTTGTCTCAACAATTTGTGATGTTTGTGTCACTTGCGATGTTTATGCGACAGTTTATGTGATGTTTATGCGACAGTTTATGTGATGTTATGCGACGGTTTATGTGATGTTTATGCGACGGTTTATGTGATGTTTATGTGAATGTGGTAATATGTGAGATATATATAAATTGTTTTGAATTGCAGCGACAGTTTTGAATCTGGTAGGATTAATTGGCCGTCTGGTATAGAATAGGTTGCCGAGTGTTACACTCGGCAACCAAGGATATGCCGAGTGTTACACTCGGCCAACATGACACGTGTCACAAGGCTGTTTAAACTGGCATTTTGGATGCCAGTTTGCCGAGTGTATACACTCGGCAAAGAGTGCTATCTCGGCTTTATTCTGTACTCCTTTTGCCGAGTGTATTGGTGGGTACTCGGCAACGTCGCGAGGTTTGCCGAGTGTATACATTATACACTCGGCAAAGCGGCGGCCGTTACGGGCCTGACGCCGTTAGGTCGGTTTTTTGGCCGAGTGTCGTATTTGGCTCTCGGCGAATATGTTTGCCGAGTGCTCGACATAAAACACTCGGCAAACAGCTGTTTGCCGGCACTGTGTATGCCGACAGTGTTATGCCGAGTGTTACACTCGGCAAACACTTTACCGAGTGTTTTTAGCGCTTTGCCGTGTGCCGTGGGCACACGGCAAAGTATCAAAATCCGGTAGTGGTTTGATTGGTTGGTTGACTATGTGAGCTAATATAAATATTTATATAGTGTATCTACTGTATAAGTATATATACATATAGTATATCAGAACTAGAATAGAATAGGAAAGGAAAAGAAAAAGAAAAAGAAAATTCTTTTCAAGCTAATCAGGCTGAAACCCATTTCTCTTTACCTTCCTCTTGTCCTCTCCAGCCCGGCCCAGACATCTCTCTTTTCTCTCCCCTCTCTTTTCTTTCTCTAGGTCGCAGCCCATCTTCTCAGCCGGCCTGCCCGGTCGTCTTCTTCCTCCAGCTTGCCCTCCCTCTCCCTCTCGTGCTGCCGAGCCGCGCCTCCGTGGAGAAGTCCGAGCCAGCCATGGGGAATTGGACAAGTCTGACACGCATACGAAGGAGGACATCATCTAGAAGCTCGCCAGCAAAAGAGACACAAAGAACGCGGTTGAAGATAACATTATCTCTAACGAGTTCGATTCCAAATCGAGTCTGAGCCGCTGCCGTTGAAATTGAGTCCGGGCCCCTCACGATATCTATCTCCTCCAGGTATATAAAGCAGCCGAGACCCATCAACTAGAACATCCCCAAAGCTAGCCACCGGTTTAGAGCTCTAGGGCCTCCGCACTGCCCTCGATCGTGGTCATGATAGCCGATTGCCGCCACTGAAGGTTTCATCAGCATCGCAGGAGCACCAGGAAGCTTTCCTGAGGCGAGCTCGACCACTGATTGACATCGGAGCACCATCCACGACGCTGACTGAGGAGTATCGCCTCCGTGTACTGTCGTCGACCAAGATAGAGACCAACTCGAGCTTCAATGTGAGTCTAGGTGAGCTCCCCGTAAGCATGTGCTTCTGTTACATCGCTCATTATCAAGGTTAGGGCGATGTTGCGCTGTTTCGGCCATCACTGGTGGTGCACCACCACGACTACCGTTCTCGTCACCATGCCGCTTAGGGTTAGAGGAGTCGAGCTCTCTCAGCCGTCCGATCGTGTACGAATAGCTAGGATTAGATCCTTTCGTACCCCTTCATTCTTACACAGTCAGCATGTCCATGTGGCGGACACGTAGGTGTATCTGTCCGACGTGTCATGCCATATCAGCAGTAGATGCTGAGTCAGCATGCCTAGTCAGCAACCCAGTCACCCGCCACCGTGACACATCAGAGCCACCTCAGCTGTGTACTCCAATGTGTCGGTCACGTCATCACCTAGTCACCTTTTCTTTTCTTTTTATTTGTTTATGTGATGTGCTGACATCATATAGGATATATATTGCGCAATATGTAGTTAATCTTTTCGGTCCTATTTTGGTCTTTAGAAAATCACAACTTGTTAACTAGAGCTCTGTTTTGACCTGTTCTTTTGCCACATTGTTTGGAAAAATGTGATCTTGTGTGTGATGATGTTTGTTGTGTGCTATTTGGTTCTTTTTAGATCTTGGTGTTTATGCGTTGTATTTTTGCGTATGTTTACGAGTAGACGCCAATGTTCTGGATGAGCTAGAATGACTGCATGATCAAGACTTTGAAGATCTAACTAAGTACAATGAAGGCAAGTTGTGTTCTTAACATATTTATCCCAGTTTTTAAATATTTTATTTTACAAACATGCATGTTAATAATTTATTGGGAATCCCAAGAGTTAGGATTTACTCTAGTTTTCCCTTATCATCCTTGTCACCATAGTTATGGTTTGGGTTATGGAAGGGTAGATGATGCTTAGCTTTGATTTAGGATGGTGATCATGATAAAGACTCAATGAATATGATAATGTCCTATGCAATAATGATAAAAGATGATTGTATAATTTTTGTAGCAACATGGTATAGGGATTTGAGCATGTGGTTTGATGAGACGGGTATAAGTTGTACGGTTGGGAATGTGGTAGTCTTGCTCAAATCTAAGGTCCGGTTTGTGGGGTGACATTTCCCTGTTTATAGTGCAACCACAAGCCTGTTATGGGACGAACCTAGCCAATTAATTTGCATACTCTCAGTATTGTTTAGACCATTTGGTTGTGTGGAACATAAGGGTGTACTTCCAGGGTGTTCCATTGGTGCAAGAGGGGACTTCCGTTGTTAAAGGTGTATTCACACGGCAGTGAAACCTTAGCGGGTATGCACGTGCTGAGAGGGGCATTGTAAAGGCTTTGCAGTGGATTCTTAGCTCACACCTTAGAAGTGTGTAAGAGTTTTTTGTCAGCCAACTAACACTCGGCAAAATGGGATGAAACGTCTTATGGGTACAATGTACGACCTCTGCAGAGTGTAAAACTGGTTAATCGGCCGTGCTCATGGTTATGAGTAACATGGAAAACCTACCATGATTAGAACTAGACGGTTGGTTGGTTTGGTCAACTGCGGTGCTGGGAACCATAGCTGAGGTGTTGTCAATCACAATGGTGGGAAGTGTGGTTGAGGTGGTTTAGCTGTTCAATATTGGTGGTTAGAACCTTGATTGATGTGTTGGGAAGTTGTCTAAGTCAACATGTTTGGAATCTTGAGGTGGTTGGTTATTCACAGTTATGACTTAATTACTGCTTTTCAAATATTTTACAAAAATGTTGTTTATGCAAAAGAGCCATATTAGCATATCATTATTAAGCCTTCATATGCAAATTATTTTCTTCACAACTTGTTGAGTAAGACAAGTGGTCACTCTTGCTATCACCAAACACTCAATTGGAGAAGGTATCGAGGATTTCGCTAAGGATGGATCATTCTAAGATACATTCTACGTCGATCATGCCTGTGGAGAACTCGTAAAGGATTAGAGTAGTCATAGATTGTTTAGAGTTTATTTGGATCATTCTAAGGCATGGATATTGTAATGATTATCATCAATGAAGTTACTATGTGTTAGGATTGATTCCTAAGTTTAGCACATAGATGAGATTTGTTTGTTTCTTAAACCGGTCTTGACAATACACTTGTATAGAACCCCTCATCACCGTCGATTCGAAAACTACTTTACTATTGATTTTTGAACTGACAATGATAATCCATGAATATCACTACTGGCTTCAAAACCAGCAATGATAGTATGTATCATTGCCGGTTCATGGTAAGAACCGACAGGGATAATCCAATTATCACTGTCGGTTGAACCAATAGTGATAATTGGATTATCACTGCCAGTTCTTACCATGAACTGGCAATGATACGCCCCCCTCACCCAAAGCTGTTGTCGACAATAGCATATTCAAGAAACAAGACATATACATAAGCATATATACATACACATTCATCACAAATCTTTCTAGCTTCACACATTTCATTCACAAGTCGCATATACATACACAATTCACATGTCATTCAAAATTGTTTCTTGGTTGGTTGGGATAGAGCTTAAACTTTCTAACTCACAATTTGTTTTAGATATTCAGAAATCTGGTTCACTTGAAACATTCTTCCATTGGAAAAAAAAAGCGGTTCAACCTCTCTTGCTACCTAAAGTTGTCAAACTCGGCAAGTCCCAATTGCTTATTGAAGGTTGTGCTCTATATGTTGGCTCATAAAACTCGCCGTTTGGACTTATCACTTCATTATTAATGAACCTGATAAGTTGTTCTTGAATGGTATTGATGTGATGTTGTAGGAGTTTACTTATGTTCAACTTGCTTAGCTATCATTAGAAGAATTGAAGAAATCAATCCTACAGAACACGTACAGAAACTAAGAAGTATGTATCAATATGTATTTACATACATCTGTATCAACTTGGAGCACCTTGTCTCCAGTGAATGTGTGTATGAACTCACATGCATAGAAACCATATAAATTGTTACCTGGTTCCTACCATATCAATGGCATAGAACTAGTCATTTAGTAGGAATTTGAGTCATGAATATTCCGTACGTACCGGAAAGTTGGTTCGCACATTAAACTCCTTCGCATATGGAAAGTGTCAAAAACTATTCTTATATTATCGTGTGTATGCCCTGTGCATGATTATGAATAGTATCACTAGACTTAGATTCAATCGAATGGAAGATTACTAGAGAGAATAACGAAATGATCGACTTAACCTGTTTAGGAAGTTTATTATAGGTTGAAATTGTATTTATGGTCTCCTTTGTGAGTCAAATACAACAATCTTGATAATGTCTGGCTGGATGAAAAGGACGATCCAGTGATACCTGCAAATTATATATATGTATATATAATGTCATCATAGCTAATTAGTCCTAAAATCAAGTTGTGCATAAAAAAGTAAAATAGGCATGTAGGGAAACCGATACATAAAGTTGTAGAGTAAAATTATGTATGTCATGTATTGTTGTCGGACCATAGCCTTCCATGCATAGTCCTTGACTGGATTATCTCTAACAAGCTTCTCATTGACAACTGCTGGGTCAATGAATCCTATTTTGTAAATACACCCTTTCCTGCATTTCTGTACCTCCATTCTACAAAAGAAATAAGTTAGAGAAGCAATTAAACGGTAGAAGAATGTAAATTGTGAGTTAAACAAATAAGACATTTACAGTGTCCAGCAACTCATGGTAGACACATCGAGGGCGTCTTGCTGGTACATGTTGTAAATTTCCTTGAATTCTAGCCACAATATGTTGGCGTCATTGAGGAAATCTTCATCTTTGACTCTAGCACCGAACATTGCTCTACCCTTGCTCGACTCTATCATGTACCACTAATGGAATTTTCGCATTTGATAGGACAGGTTGACCATCACATCTGGCTTCACTAGTGGTTTGCCCAACTTAAATAACCATCTAAGCTTTGCAGTGTCAATCGGGGCATCCCCTGCAACTTGGTATTCTGTAAGTCCGGCTTCTGCAAGAAACTATAGGGTCGAGGCCTCCTTCAGGTAAGGCTAATACCTAATGCACTCATAGTCTTATTTAGGCTTTGGATCTGACGCCCTCATCTGTTTTTGTTTTGCTATGGACATGAAAAACTTCTACGCTAATGGATCGACTGGATCCTTCTTCTTGGGCTCAACTAGTTTAAAAGTGTGCAGTTACACTGGAGTTCATTATCTACCTTAATTCCTTAGGAGTTTGTTCTGACTGCTGAGGTGGTGCCGACATCTTAAGTTGCGCCCGCTTGTGAGATGAAAGCGACTTCTAAGATGAAATTGACTTCTTAGATGGTGCAAGTACTGACAACGGAGGACTCAAACTTCTAAGTGGTGCAGCTGCTGGCGATGAAGGACTCATACCTCTTGTTGGTGCAGGTGCTGGCGGCGAAGGAGTTGAAGATCTTCTGCGTGGAGGCGACTCAGGGGTTGCAGATCTTCAGGTTGAAGGGGGTATGTTCTGGAGTCCATCTCCTATTCTTTATCGTTTGTGTCTTCACCAAACAATATGTAGCGCTTATGCCACATGAAGAAATTACCAATGTTTGCTCCTAGTTTCTTATGCCCCATCTCTCTGAGGATATCCATGTCCATTTTGCGGTACCTGGGTAGTATGCTATCCACTTGGACACAAGTTTATCCCAACAATATCGAGCAATAGTTGAACAGAGCCCCAACTTCCACTCATGGCCAATCCAAGCCCACAACAACCTTGGTGGTAACTGTAATACCGGATTTTGAGAGGAAAAAAAAAAGAGAGATTTGACCAGAATTTGACTTTTTGATCCGTTGCTCGTATGGACGATTGGAGACTGTGGTTGCGTTCATCTCGTCGAGACGAACCCATTTTTCTATTCATATATCCGTTCTGGGCATTTTGTGATCCGTAGCAAGCCTAATAAATCTAAACCGTTGATTTTTTTATAAAAAAATTATTATAAAAGAAGGATGGGTCAGTCGTCAACCCAACCCATCCGTCCAGAGGCTTCTCGCTCCCTCTCGCGTTCTCTCTCTCTCTTTCTCTCTCCCACCGCCGTGCGCTGTCTGTCCTGCCGCTGTTGTGCGGTGCTGCGCCGCCGGCCGCCGTCTCCTCCACTGGACTAGCACGCCGCCACCGGCAGCCTCCGCGCCACGCCGAGCACCGGCCGCCGTTGCTCCCGCTCCTGCTATCGCCGTCGCGCCGCACAGCGCCGCTGCACGCTGCTGCGACGCGCCCGCCGGCCGCCATGCCTCTGTGCTAGCCGCTGTGCGAAGCAGCAGCAGCTGACCGAGGCAGCATAGCCGGCCGAAGGCGCCGAGTGGAGAGCCACAAAGAGAAGCCAAGAAGAAGAAAGGAAGAAAGAGAAAAGAAAAGAAAGGAGAAGGAAAAAAAAGAAAAGAAAAGAAGAGAAAAAGAGAAAAAAAAAGGGGAAGAAAAAAAGAGAGGAAAAAAAGAGAGGAAAAAGGTGGAAATTTCGTAATTTCGTCGGATTTGTCGTCAATCTTTCGAAGGCGATTTCTCGATAATTCCTGGACAATTGTGGTTTGATTAAATCAAATCAATCAATTCCTGTCGTATCATTTCATGTGACCAATAGTCTGATTCATTTCGATAATCGTTATTGATTCGAAGATATGACATTCGAGTCGAAGTATTCTTCTCGTTCATCGAAGCAAAGTCTAATTAGTGAGAAGTTTAGTTCGACTCTGAATTGAAAATAGTGTATCATTTCATGTGATACAGTTCTCTGTTCAGTTTTCCAAAATATAGACGTTTTCAGGCGTAGGGTTGACGCTTCATATTTTATGTGTTTTAAATGTGTTTTAGTGCTAATAACATACCTGTATAGGTGGTACTATTTCCAGACGTTCGTGATCGAATTTCTTCGTCGCTTTTGGTAAAAGGCAAGTAACGTGGGGGTGTGATTTCGTGCTATGTTTTTATTTATGTCTTACTTCTTTTGCAAATAAAATTGAAGTATATGGTTTTATTTTCTAATCCATTTAAATCATGGATGTTGTTGCATTCGATTATTTAAATCAATGCTTTTCTTATTGATTTGGATTGTACCTTTGTCTTCATGAATCAGTTTGACTTCATGAATCAGTTGTGGTTTTATCATGAGCTATTCAAAAAGGAATAAAGAATTAACGTCAATTCACATGCATACATATGCATTTATGCACTTCATATGGTGATAAAGGCCGATCACTGCCATCGCGCGTGATTCGTACCGGTACATGGAGTTGCATGAGATGTTGGCATCGTCCAGCTCTCAAATGGAGTTGCATCATGGCATTCATGCATTTTTTTTATTATATCTGGAGAATGCAGATTTCTGGGAGTTGAATGCCATATTTTTTTGTGGGAGAATGGGTTGAAGTTTGTCGTTACTTTCTCGACAAATATTCTGAAATGATGATCTCTTTAAAACCATGTGTGTCTTTCTGATTGATGTGAGAAGAATGTTTATTTATTTTTTTCCCAAATACTTTTGATTTAAGTGAGACGTGTTTATATTCATAGCGGTTACTTGCTGAGCTCGTCTCACCCCCTGTTAAATCTTTTACAGGTATGTTTAGATGCTGACGTGCATTTTGGGGATGGATTTGGGTAGTTGCACACACTACCTCCTCACAATGTCGATAGCTCAACCGGTGTATACAAGTTGTGTGTCCGATGGTCTGCCGTTTGCTTTTGTTTATGTTATGGTACGACGCTAGTAGCGTCGTGACGGATTCTATATATATGCTAGTTATATCTGTTTTCTGTCTGCCTGTGATCTTTTTTTGTCAGTTATACCTCTCTATAGAGGAAATGCTGCCAAAATCTCCTATTTTCTTATAATTAGGTTTATTTGTAAAGTAGGGTGTTACAGTAACGTTCGCAGTGGGCATGACAAGCTTGCACTATGTGGTTTCTTTGATATTGTCCATGGGATAACGTCATAGTTGCTCTTCGGGAATGCCTGTGGACACACACTACTCCAATGAGCACCAGGGTTATGGAGAATAGCAACAATGTCTTATCTTGCTGCTAGCCGATAGCTTCTTGTAACGCTTACTGTATACGGACGTCCATCGTATGTCTCTCTTGTTGAAGTTCCTGTTGCAGACATATTGCATTTCTTGTTTACTTCTCTTCGGACTCCTATAACTCTTGGAGTCTTTTTGGAAGGAGTCTTTCCAAAGCCTCAAACCTTGGCCTCACGTGCGGCCAAGGTGTTCCTTGTTTTCTAGTGCCAAGGTTAGCTCCTCCTTCTCCTTATCCACCATCAAAGCATCTTGGGAAGTCTGGGCATGGGCATTCACAATACTTTGTGTCACCTCTTGATCTTTTTCATTTCTGAAGCATAGTTGGCGTTCATCCGAAAAAGTCACCCCCTCGCGTAAAAATAGTGTTCCCTCGTTGAATCCACTGAGCCGTCATAGGTGTGACACCACTGCGGGCTAGTTCTTCTTCCTTCTTCTCCCAATCGGATAATTTCTTCACATACACGCGTGTGCCTAGTCTATGGTGGTAAATGTTCTTTTTAGCTTGGCCTTGTTTGCTTGACTTTGCTTAATTGCTTCCTCTGACTTCTTGTACTACACGAATTCATTCCAATAATATTGCACCTTAGGGTAAACATTAAAGTATGGTGTTCGGTCCTTCCTAACATAATCTCTGTACAATGTACCTTTGAAATTCTTAAATGAGTTGGCCATTACGTTTAATACACGTGCCTTCACTCGCTCAAGGTTGCACCCTTCATGGTTCTCAAACATTTCTAACAACTTGTCCCACAAAAGGTCCTTGATATTATTGGGAACCACCAACTGGTCATCTAGGCGGCCTCTCCAATTTCTATAGTCGATTGGGACATGATCCTTGATGAGAATCTCGCATGCTGTCTTGTACGGCCCCATTACATGTGATGGCATGGTAGGCTCTCCGACTGAATCAATATTTGTGATGCCAAAATGTCCCATAGGCAACTTGCTAGGACTTTGGCCACGCCATCTCTGTACTCAAACATCTAACCATATGCAGCATCAGTCGAGGTCTGAACCTCTGGAGTGTCAGGTTGATCCAAGTTGAGGTACTCACTTGGGCTTCTGCTTCTTGGGCTATCGTTTCTCATATGTTCCATGTTCGCATGCCCATCTCCACCCGAGGCCGCACCCTGGTCCGAGGAGGCGTGACTTGCTTTTGGAGGTCCCATTCCAACATACAAATTTTCATCTTATGGACTTCTTCATGATACCAAAAAAAAATACATTTACGAAAACTAAGACCAACGATTGACACCACAATATCCATAATGAGTTTCACTTGATATATGTATGCCCATTATGTTAAATGTGAACATAAATTACAAATATAAAATATGGTCTTACATAAATAGGAGATTACAAATTCTTCACTTTGAGTTTTTCATGGCCATGAAAGTCTCAATTATGTCATCCTTACTTACTTTGGAGAAAATATCCGGTTCATCAAATGTGATTAAACAAACGGTTCAAAGTTGCTCTATTTGAAAAACAATACTCCAAGGAAACAATACAGGGCCTAGATGGTTTTAATCCACTTAACCAATTGTAGCAAATAATACCATTTAAGACATCTTTCATCAGCATCCATTTATCATCACCCTAATTGAGTCATCTTCTACTATGTAAGGTGGAATTCCCCAGATTGTTCTAACTACAATGTCTAACTGGAAAGCATCAACCTGAATTACCATTATTGAATTAAGACAATGAAACTAAACATTTGATACAATTCAATATCAAATTAAATTCTGAATGAATGAGACTTGTGCAAACTAAGCATCACATTTGAAGTCAATTTCAGATCTCCAATTCAATTCTCCAAATTTTTTGGTACCAAAATCAGTTCTCCAAAATTGAAGACAATTTCACATTGAACTCAGTGAATTTCAATTCTCCTTCATTGATACAAATTTCAGTTCCACAATATAATTAAGAATCATATTTGACACAATTGGAGTTTTCACTAAGCGAAAGAATTTTTATTGTTGGAGCTCATGGCAGCACCGGAACAATTTGACAGCACTTCTCCCTATTCTAGCGTGTTCTGAACACCTGCAAATCCTAACCTACGGCCTCACAAATCCTTGTCAGGGTCTTGTCGCATGAAGGTAGGACAGCTGGGGTGTCGAGGCGGCACAAAAAGAAGAGGCCTCACCGGAATTCTGCAGGGGCAAAGGAGAGGCATTCAAGGTGGCGGGGCATTAGGGCGGCAGTCGGGCATTGAGGCGATAGGGAACTGGGGTGGTAGTGGAGCGTCGGGATGGTGGGGCATCGCATTTTGGGGCGGCGGTGGTTGGGTATCACTGCTGGTTGTAGTATGGAACTGGCAGTGATACCCTTCACATCACTATGAAGTTAATTAATTATGATCAACAAAATTGAATATAATACTAAAAAGGATAAATAAATTCATACCTAGAATATTAAAACCTAAAATCAATTATCTTAAATTCAATAAGTCAATTAGAGCTCTAGCTCCTTCAAATTTCATTATCATAGAACAAGCACCTATTTTCAAATATATAGCAATATAACAAGTAAATCTAAGTACACATGAGATATAGATGAACTTACTAACCTAGATATTGTATACATAAAATTAATTATCTTAAATTTAGTAAGTCAATTAGAGCTCTAGCTCCTTCAAAATTCATCATCATGGAGCAAGTACAAATTTTCAAAATCTAGAGCAATCTAGCAAGTAAATCTAAGTAAAAATAAAATGTAGATAAGCTTACTAACCTTAGAGCATCTAGGTCACATGGATTCCTCCAAATTTTGAAGCCTAGCCATGTAAGGTCGCCACAAGGAGCTCCCACTGAGTAGAACAGAGCTCCTATGTTCTAATCGAGCCTTGGGGTTGGAAAAGTAATTATGTACTGTGACATCATTAAAGGTTCTAGGAATCAACTGGCAATGATACTTCTTTATCACTGTCAGTCCATAACACCAACCGGTAGTGCTTCATCACTGCCAGTTTTAGGAACCAACCGGTAGTGATAACAGAAGTATTGCTGCCAGTGTATGACACCAACCGGTATAACTATATCACTACCGGTTCTTTACGGCTCAGTCATTGATCGGTCGTTAGAGATTGTGAACCTATAGTGACACCTTATTATTGACAGTTATTTTCAAACCGATAGTGAAAAGAGGACATGAATGACTTTTTTATAGGAGTGATAATTACCAATTCCTCTGTCGTCGGAGTACTGCACGTTCAATTTGGAGGCAGACTTAAACCATTATCTTGTGGACGACATAACGTAAGTCACTCCGTGCAAGCTTCGCATGTCGGTATTGAATATTTTTGTTGAGGCTGCAATGGGCCAGGCAAGGCCATGTTAGGAAAGTGAGTTTTGCACAACTCCATCATAAAGCCTGGCTACACAAAGGTTGAGGTGGACGAAGCATATCCTAAGTGTGTGGATATGGAGCTGGACAATCCTCCAAACGATAAAATCACAACTCTAGGAAGTGTTGTGCGCTCATTCATCAAGTGGCGCAAGCATAACATTATCTTGGACATCCTGTTGACCTCCCGCATGGCTTTCCACCAGTTGACCTCTTGCATGGCTCTTTGCCGCATTCAGAAGTGCCAACCTCACTAGAACATCTTAGCAAATCGTCGAGGATATTACAGGACGTGTGTGATAAATGAATATCGACTCCTCGGCGTGACAATGTCATCGCTTCTGCTGTTCCTTCACTACTAAAAAACCGAGGAACTCCGCGGCTGCACCGTCGTAAATCATAAGTCATAAGTCACATGATTTTTCGAACAAAATATGCACCCATGTGATTCGTAGCACTCGAACCCGGGACCTCTCAACTCGCATGTTACATCCTTACCATCACACCATATAAGTACTAGTGATAACAATAGTATATGCACTCCTTTTGATCTATTATGTCTAAAATTTTAAACAATTATTTGGACATCTAAATTACATTAAATGAAAAGGTTTTCAACTAGAAAATTGTAAATCTTATTGGAGGCTACAATTTTCATATAAAAGTTTATCCCATCTGACTTCGTATGAAAATTGTAACACCTCAGGATCTCACAGACACATGAAATGTTGCTTAACTACACTTCAAGCATACCAAACTATATATAAATTTTGGCAGTATCTCTCTTGAAACAAGAGGCAACACGGAAGCAACAACAGATAGAGGTATATATTATGAAATAACATCACACTAACATTTAACAATATCCTAGTAAAAGAGAAGAACAAGAACTTGACCACTCTATAACATATTTAAGATATTCAAGCAACGACACCAGCATCTTTACATTATTACTGTAACATTACTTTGAATAGTGTAAGTGATGTCATGAATGTGTAAGATGGGTTGCTAAGCCCTTCCCTCCAAACTAGCCTCAAGAAGACACCCTGGGGAGGGAAAATACAAGGGTGAGATTGGGTAATCTCAGCAAGCGAACTACTTTAACAAGCTATTTAAACCATAATATTTAAAGCATCAATTTAAAACTTACATTGGTAGTAAAGACATTATAGTATTCATCATGTTCATTTTTTTAAGAAGGTTAAACTATTACTTCTAAAAGTAGATCAATAAAAACATATTCATAGCAAACATTAATATAACATAAACCAGATAAAAAAAACTATCTATCCCATATGACATGATATCAACATCTATAATTGACTTCAACTTATAAGAGTTAAATAAGACTTCTAAAAAAATATCATCATCCAAAACATCATTAATAGAGTTCAAGTCGTAATAATAATAAATGACATCATTAAGAATAACTCACTCGCAATCACATAACTTCTACAATTGGTAAGATTACTCAAATATTTGCATGCAATTCATCCCAACCAAATAGTATATGGAAGATTACTGCAACACAATATGACGCACATGGATACTATGCAATGCAAATCCACGTAGGACTTCAATATCTTCATGAATCTACAAGTCATACCACAATGAACATATGCACGAAGAAGCGACGCTTCTCATAATGATCTCCAATGCAACCTCAACATATCCACCAATCAATTCCATACAGCAATACATATGAATGCAATGATATGTCTTCTTTTACATCGCACCCCTCCTCGGGCAATGTACGATGTGTACCAGTATAGTCATGATCTTTACGATATAACTTCCAATGCATATGAAATGCAAGTGCATATAACATGCTACATTCATATTAAAATATACCGCCAATAATACTTCGATACCAAAAGGTACAATACATATAACATGATCTTCAACATGCACCTTCGGGACAAAGAAATAAATAATACATTCTTTGCAAGCATCCATCAAAACACAAATAAAGGCTTTATAGTCAACCCCGACATACTAAATAGGAATTTAACAATAGACTTCTTTTGTATGTATCCACTATGAATATCATATTCTATGCTGAGCACCAATAAAACAACCAATCCACCTATGTTAACCCATGGTTAACCTATTTCATTTGAAACATATATATATGACAGCAAGAACTTCATGATTATAATTAAGTTAGTTCAAAGCATAGATAACCTACACAAGCATACCTCATATGTTCAATATACAATCATCCACACTAAATTTCTGGAACCATCCTCAAGTATTTGCATTTACCCATTCATCCATATTTAAGCATAAAGCAAAAATATCAACATCAGAGCCACAATACTAACTTAATGGCACATTCCCACTAAATTAGGGCAGCAGATTTAATCCTCTAAATTATTAAATATAACTATGTATGCATCATTATTAAGAATAGAGGTAGTAAAAATAACAAGTTAAAGTTGTAGCAACACAATAGCTACATTCACTTGCCTTTATCGACGATGAAGATAAGACGTACACACCTCGTTGCAATACCACCTGCTCATGCACTCACATATCAGTACCACAACACAACAAATAACATACAAACAGCATGGAACACGGTCCTACACCTCACAACCCGCTAAACCTACAAACCAACATCTTCACATTCAATTGATTGCAGTAGTGCTGCTTCACTTTTTTGTATATATTTTTCTACCATATATATAATAAAAAATAAATACATATTTAGAAACTACAGAAGGATATCTATAACTTGTGTACAGAAAAAGTAATTTTATCATGCCTCTAAAGTCACCTAAACAGACTCTCAACACAGCATTGATAAATTGTCACTGATTTCGAACAGCAATCATCTAAAACTGAATATCTCCAAAACTACTCAACTTAAAATTCTAAAATTTGGTGGACATGGACATAACAACAAGAGATACAACATTGGTATAAAATTGATCTACATAAAAAGTCATTAACTAGAACTAAACAAGCTCCGAACATTGACTGAATTTTCTGACGGCCAAAACAAGACAGTCTACGTAGATGGAGCATAACTGGAGTTTTAGTGAACCAAAAATTATGTTCTTTAGCAATATGAAAAGAATACGAAAACCTCTGCAACTTTTCTTCACATTGAAAAAACTGGTTCGGCCTCTAAGACAGTCGAAAACTGAATAGATCTATGACTGTCCCGCACCACATCAGAACCTAACAGCCAACTTCAAAATTTCATAACTCCTAAACCACTTGGGCTAAAATCGTGAAATTTTACGAGCACAGATATATCTTAATCCCCTACAACTTTTGCTAATATGGGTCTGAACAACGGATCTAAAAAGACAAATTTCGCACTTCCTGAAGACCCATGGTCAACCGCTTTATTTTATTTCGTAAACACTTGGGGTATTACAAAAATGGTACGATTTTTTTCAGATAAGCCACTACTTGGGAGCTCTCTCCACCATCAATTGCTTATCTTGACCAGCTCGTGAGCTCTCCCGACCAATCAGTGCTCAGAGTTCTCACATGCTCGGAGTTCTGGTTATCACTGTCGGTTCGTAATATGAACTATCACTGTCGATTCATGGCTAGAGCTAGTAGTGATAGTAAGTCCATCATCGTCGGTTCATAAGAAGGACCGGCAGTGATTATATCACTACCGGTTCATGGCTACGATCAGCAGTGATAGTTAAATTTCGTCATTTTTTTCAAAGGGACTTTTTAGTGCCCGTGCTTAATACGAACTACAGTGATACTCCATCACTGTCGGCTTGTAAGGAACCGACAATGATAAACATACATATAAAGCTATTTCTGTAGCAGTGCATCCTCGCCAAACCATCAATGCAATTCAACAAGATACATGACAATTTTATAACGACTCCTGTGAAACTGTGGTTCCTACAACGATATGACCGAAAAAAGAGCCAAAATTGAAATCTGACAACATGTGGGAGGGCATATGAAAGAACAACGAAATCCCGCCCAACCACAAAAAAGGCGGTGTCTAAAAAAAACAAGCCACTGACACTATATTGCCATTCAAGAAAGGGTCACCTCTTCTCCCTGATGCCTTATTAAACAATCATATGTCAACGCGGATGAATTGATTGCATAATTGGTACATGGAGATGGCCAACCACGTTGTACTTCCGAAACTAATCAACGGAATACCGAGAGATGATCATTTCTGCCATGGTAATGGCTTGCTCAGTATAAAGTTTAGAGAACTGTATCACATGTACATCCTAGAGGCCCTTGATGTTTCTATTTTGCAATGCGGATATTGTAAGTGTTATTTGTTCAACATTACGTTCTATTATATATTATCATCTCCAATCATAACATATCCATTCCTATTAGACACAAGATGCAAGAAGGTTTTTTTTAAGGCAAGCTTTATTATCTCTCATCGTTACATTAAGACGATACAACCGTACAAGAGATGCTCCCGATTTCTGCATATTAGATGCATACAACCCACAAACAAAACCAAATAGTTTTATTATTACTAACAAAAAGACCAAACAAGATACAAGCATAACTCCTCATCTGATTTTATTACACCTAAGCTTCGATTTGCAATCTAGTACGCCATTCAAAACGGGTGAAAAGCTCCCTAGACACTCTCTCTAGGTGTGTACATGCAGTAGTAACCAGTCCACGATGCTCCTACCAATATAGCACCGACCATGAACGAAGGCAGTTGTACATGTAAAAGTAACCTGCAGAGGAGAAAAGAATTATTTCATGTCAAAGATGATATCATTTCTGCATAGTTATATAGACTAATAAAAAGTGGCCGTCGCCACCAGTATTGTGACCCTCAATTTTTTACTAAGACCATGAAGCCAATTTCCAAACAAATTAGAAACACTTCATGGTTGGAAAAGATTTGTGCCCCCCGGACTATAAACCATGCAGAACAAGTGAAATGACAACAAAAAAGATGTGCTTAACTGTATCCGATTTGCGACAAAAGCAACACTTCTGATCACCTAGTCATTATCTTTTACTTAGGTTATCTTTTGTTAATAGAACACATTTGTGTAAATACCAAAGGAAAATCTTAATTTTTAGAGGTAATTTTAATTTCCATACCTGATAGTTCCGTATTTGATTGTCACCTTTCACAATGGCCCTATACAGAGAATTTATCAAAAACTTTCCTGGCCGGTTTAAGTTCTATCTTAATTTGTCTCGTCCCTCACTCAGAGTGATGTTACTGATACGTGCCATCAACTGATTCCACTCCACTATTTTCGAGCGAATAAGGTCCCTCCCAAAGGATAAATTGGGAGGGAATGACTCCATTACACTAGCCACAGTGTCTTGCTTGTTTCGCACAATGTTATATAAGTTAGGGTATTGATCTCTTAGAGGAAAGCTGGCTAACCAAATATCCTCCAAAAACCTTATTTCAGTACCATCTTTTATTTTAAAAGTTTCATTTTGTAGAAGAATGTTTTTCACTTTTATTTATCCATGCCATAAGTGTGAGTCACATGGTTTTTCCTAGACTTGTGAAAGTGATTTTAACCTCATGTATTTGTTTCTAATCACTTCTTGCCATATCCCATCCTTGGTCAGTAATCTATATAGTCATTTACATAAGAGTGATGCATTTTGGATGCCCAGGTCTTGTAACCCTAGTCAATCCATGTCTTTGGGTTTGCAAATTACTGTCTATTTCACCAAACGGTGCTTCTTCTTATGACTATCATTTTACCAGTAGAATCTGGAGCGTAAATAGTTAATTCTTTTTAGCACCCCTCGTGGGATTGGGAAGAATGACATCATATAAGTGGGTAGGCTGCTAAGTTTTGAGTTGAGAAGGACCAGTCTGCTACCTGCTGTTAAGTATTTTGCCTTCCAACTGCTAAGCTTTTTATTTAATTCGTTCCTCTACTCCTTTCTAGTCTGAATTTTTTACTTTTCTATAGTGAATTGGAATTTCTAGATAGCGCAGAGATAATTCTCTCTGTGCACATCTGAATATTTCGGTATAATGGGCAGCAATTCACTTTTGTGGAAGTTAATTTTTAGTCCGAACAGCTACTGGAAAGCACAATGCAGTAGTTTCATGTCTTTGGCTTTTTCCGGATCATCACCCATGAATAAGATGGTGTCGTCTGCATATTGGAGGATTAAGAGCCTATTTTCTACCGGATGTGGTACAACCCCTAGGTCAACATTCTTAGCCCTCACTATTAGAACTGCTAACATATTCGCAACAATGTTGAAATGGATTGATGAGAGTGGGTATCCTTGTTGCAATCCTTTCTTTATTTGGAAGAATTTTCCAGTTTCATCATTGACTTTTACTGTAACACTTCCTCCGAAACTTTGGATCCACTTGCACCATTTTGGGGAGAATCATTTCATTCGAAGGCACTGTAGCAGAAACAACCATTTTATATTATCATATGCCTTCTCAAAGTTAATTTTAACAATTACTCCACTTAGATGCACTGCATTCCTCAACTTGACAGCGGTGAACCAGAGGCAAATTAGAGATGCTTCAATTATTGATTTTGCTATGTACTCTCGCACACGACTTCAAGACTAAGGCTACTCCCAATGCTAAAGCTCTAGCACGGTTTCTTATGTTGCCACATCACGTTGATACAGCAGTAAACACTCCTCACTCAGTGCATTGTTTCTACAGTTGGCCCATCTAATAAATACCCCTCCCTCACAGTCTGCATAAGAGATTGGGATAGCATCTATAATATCGTGCCAGAGCTGTATCTACCATAAGATATTGTTATCTCATCTCTCTTCTTTAATTGCTTGACATATCAGCAAGAAATTCTACATGACGCCTTATTTATGTGTATGATATCTTTCACTGGGAGTAGCCTAATGATGATGGCATGTTACTTGTGTGTACAGTTACCAATGAATTCTCCTTGTTATTGAACCACAATTTAGCAAGACGATTATCCTTGATCCCCTTGACTATGATGTAAAGACATACAAACATCTGGCCGATCTACTGAATAGGTAAGCTCATTTCGTGTATAGATAACTTTATTATCTCTTCCATTTGATTGCATATGAGTAAAGTAACTATTCACAATCACGTACAAGATACGTTAAGAAAAATAGAAAGCACTTCCCATTCAAAAAAAAATTCAATCAATAAACTTGTAGTGTTGAAGCAGCCGCCATGCTTCATTCATTTACCACATTGGGTAGTGTCGATGTATCAAGTAAAGGGTACTCCAGCTAAATATGCCTCACGTAGGATACAAACAGCAAGGGGAACATCTAAAAAAATCTAATGGGTCGATGAGCTACCCCGACCAGAGCAAAGCCTTTAGCGACCAATCTCTCTATACCTTCACACAAACCCACGACCAGCCCCCCTGGTCGTGGGACCAGATTGGACACTTGCTTGAGCAATTCTCTTCACCAGGCACCGGCCCCGACGGATAAGGTTGTAGACGGTGCAGGGGGGTGTGTCCCATCCCATAGCATTAAAGGCTACGGTGTGAGACTCTATAGGCAGGCGCAGCGCCACACGACAGATGGAATGTTGTCAGCCATTCGGTAGGGCAAGTGGACGGAGATGGCGCAAAGAGGCAAGTGAATGGAGACGGTGCACAGGCAAGTGGACGGGGATGGTGCGCAGAGGCAAGTGGATGAGGATGGAATGCAAAGGCAAGAAGACGGGGACGTTGCAGAAGTGCCCCATTCCGTCCCGTCACATTAAATGCAGCAGGATAAGGTTCTACGGGCAAGGCAAAAATGACGCATGGCAGCACGATACACAATGCTGTCAGAGCAAATTGCGTGCCCAATACTCCGTAATGATGATCTGAGTTAGATATTAGAATGAGTAGAGGTCATCTGTGTAGAGCCCTCATGTTAGTTCTCCCTCTCTCTACTATATAAAGGGATGAGGACCCCGTTGTAACTAGGACAGATCAATTCTGGCAATTTGCTAGAACATTGCTGTAACCAAGTGAGATCTACTATAATACAAAAAATAGGGTGTAGGGTTGTTAACCTCCGGGAAACCCGAACCTGTATAACCCCCGGTGTCCCCGAATCCATCGTCTACACACATAGACACATTCACTCCCTGAAACGCCATTCACGCACCCACCGTCTGATATACTGTGGAATCACTGCAAGGGATTACCCTTGACATTTGGTGCACCAGGTAGGGGGGGGCGATTTTGTCGTTTCAGTAAGTTTGAGAAAAGTTGATTAGGCTACCCATGGCCGAATCCACGGCAACCGCTGAGTCCCATTTCGAGGACCCCAGCCGCCACGACATATTTGTCATGGGATACCATCCAGACGAACCAGGTGTACTCCAGGCATGGGACACCGAGCCGGAATCAGGGAGCTCCGAGACCCAACACGAGGTCTGCATGGCAGCCCATTCCGCAGAGGGTGCTGGACGGCCCCACGCCTCAAACGCCGGTGGTGAACCCCCGGCTTTGGGCCTAGAGGGAAACTAGCCTGGCGCCAGACAGGTAGGAACTTTAAGACAGCCCTAGCACTCCCAACACCATCCTTAGGAGCCCTTGCACAAGGCATTTTCTACGATGGCATCTTCACCTAAGACATCACGCCTCCCCAAACCTGGGGGCTCCCCACCTCGCGACCTATCATCGCTCCATGGCCAGCATCTCGACTACGAGACCATGACGCCAGCACAGAACCTCTAAACACTACGGGTTCTCCTTAGCCACCCGTTGTTGCCCGTACGAGAAGGCTCAAAAGTGGCACCTTGGCTATGTGATCTCGCCCTCTTGGCAAAAACCGCCCGGCGCGGACCACGTCGGTGTGCACCGCGCGTGTCACGAGGTACAGTGAGGGTTGCGGTTTCCATGGGTTATAGCTGGGCCCATGACGGAATAGGTCCCGTGCTCCCCAAACAGCGGGAAGTACCTCTGGGCCACCACCAAGTCGGGGTGACCAACCCTCCGACCTACGCGACTCCCTACACCAGTGTGACCTTCGCGCCGTAATCTAGAGCAAGGTACCCACTAGAGAGGTGGAGAACAGGGCCCGACGGGTGTTAGAAAAGGGCAAACAGCCCTACAGTATGCCTTCCCCCTGCAGGGAATCATATGATGGCTCCACCCCATCACCAGGCCCAGAGACCGTCATCTCTCCCCCAGGACACGTGCCGTCGCCCAGCAACGAGTAGCGCCCTGTTACGGGACGGGGTATAACACCCTATCCGCTAGGCTACGAGAGGTGTGCTAGCCGGACAAATTCAGGCTAGTCCTAGTTGAAAAGTATGATGGCTTGACCAACCTGGAAGAGTTCCTACAGATCTACACCACCATGGTGTAGGTCGCCGGAGGACACGGAAAGGTTATGGCCAACCACTTCCCTACCTCCGTACGGTCTTGGTTGATGAATCTCCCCCTTAGGTCGGTTCACTCATGGGAAGACCTGTATGACCAGTTCGTCGCCAACTTCTAGGGAACCTACGCCTAACCAGGGGTCGAGGATGACCTATATCAGGTTTGATAGTGACAAGGTGAGTTGCTACAAGACTACATCTGGTGCTTCACTGAGTGCCGGAACACCATTCCAAGGATCATGAGGGAATCCATGGTCATAGCATTCAAGAGGAGGGTCGAGGACCAAAAAATGGTCGAGAAACTGGCCACCCGGGTGATCCGAAACACCACCGAGCTCTTCGAGCTCGCGAACAAATGTGCATAGGCTACCGAGGCCCGAGAATAGCAGATCGCCTCCAGGTCATGCCCGGCGACCGACCAGCCTGCCTCTTCCAAAGGAGCCGACCGGAAAGATAAAAAGAGCAAGTGAAAGGCTGGACCTCCTGAGGTCTTGGTAGTCGAACAAGCCAGCCTTACATGTCGACGCTTCGAAAGGTAGGACAGGGAAAAAGGTCAGGGCTACTACCCAATCCATCGCACGGATGCCCACGACCTAACTGAATGCAAGGTCATACAAGGCATCATCGACCAGGAGCTCGGAGAGCGCAAGAACAAATGCGGTGAAAAAGATGAAGACCAGGCTGCCCCCGACCAATCGGCACTGGGATACCAAAAGGCTGACCACATTGTCTATCACATCTTCGGAGGGGCCACGACATATTCCTATAATAGGGAATACAAGTCGGTGGTCCAAGAAGTGTGGGCAATCGCATTAGACCCGAGCCCACGCCTCAAGTGGTCGGAGGTCCCGCTCATCTTCAGCCAGCCCAACCATTAGAACATCCGGCTAGGCCGCGTGCTCATTGACGGTGGGAGCTCGATCAACCTTCTCTTCACCGATGCACTGGACGCCCTGCAAATTCCAAGAAGCTCTTTAAAGCCATCCCCACCTTTCTTTGGAATCACCCTAGGCTCCTCGGCCAAACCGCTAGGACGAATTGAGCTACCGATCACCTTTGGCTCGCTGGACAACTTCAGGATCGAAAGGATCCTCTTTGATGTGGCCAACTTCGGGACTGCATATAACGTGATCCTTGGGTGACCAGCAATGGCCTAGTTCATGGCCGTTGCTTACTACGCGTACCAGGCAATCAAGATCTCTGGGCCAATAGGGGCCATCAACATTGTCGGTAACACCAAGACGACCCTGCATTGTGATAAGAGGAGCCTCGACATGGTCAAGCTAACTCCCAGGTCACAGACCAAGACCGCTGAACCCAGCGGATGGCCAGTAAAAGTTCTGGTCAACACCAGCCTAGACGATCGACTCAAAACAGTAAGCCTGGATGACACCGACCCGACCAAGACAGTCCAGATTAGGGCCTCACTGGACCCCAAATAGGAACTTGCACTCATCACCTTCCTCCAGGCAAACGCGGATGCCTTTTCATGGGGTCCGTCTAAAATGCCCGGAGTCCCCAGGGATGTGATCGAGCACAAGCTATATGTGCGACCAAATGCACGACCCGTCATGCAGAAGGCGTGCCGGTTCGCGGCTGACTGGAAGGAAGCACTTCGACAGGAGATCGACAAGATCCTAGAGGCAGGCTTCATCCAGGAGGTACAGTACCCAGAATGGCTGGCTAACCCAATCATGGTCCAGAAGCTCAATGGTAAGTGAAGGACACCAACTTGAACAAGGCATGCCCGAAAGATCTTTTTCCCCTTCCCCGAATCGACCAGCTGGTTGACTCAACTGCTGGCAGCAACCTTTTATGCTTCTTAGATGCTCGGTCAGGGTGCCATCAAATTAGCATGTGTAGAGGAGATGAAGAGAAAACGGTTTCATTACACCCTTCGGGGCTTTTTGTTATATAAAAATGTCTTTTGGCCTGAAATGCGCCGGCGCCACTTACCAACGGTGCATACAACTCATCTCTGACCATAGCTCAGTAGAAACATCGAGGCATACATGGATGATGTGGTCGTCAAGAGTTGGATCAAGATGGACCTAGTCGCCGACCTCCGAGAAATATTTGATAATCTCTAGAAGTACCGTATGAAGCTGAACCCGGAGAAGTGTACATTTGGGGTTCCATCCGGAAAGCTACTGGGGTTCCTTGTATCTCATCCGGGGATTGAGGCAAACCCCAACAAGATCAGAGCCATCGACTAGATGCGAACACCAACCAGGTTAAAAGAAGTCCAGAAACTAACGGGATTGCTACACTAAGCAGGTTCATCTCAAGGCTGGGGGAAAAGGGACTGCCACTCTTCAAACTCCTGAAGAAAAATGACCACTTCCAGTGGACACCCGAGGTGGAAATGGCATTCCAAGAACTCAAAAGGTATCTCTCCACCCCTCTCGTACTAACCGCACCTTGACCCAATGAGGAGCTCTTGCTCTATGTTGCCACGACACCACAGGTCGCAAGCGTGGTCCTAATCGTCGAGCAAGAGGGCCTCCAGTGACCAGTATACTATGTCAGTGAGGTCTTACACAACGCCAAGGCTCGATACCCACAGGCTCAGAAACTACTGTACGCCATCATGATAGCCTCTCGCAAGCTCAGACGGTACTTACAAGCTCACAAAATCAAGGTGATCTCCTCATTCCTAATTAGGGAAATTCTCCATAATAGAGATGCAAAAGGGAGAACAACAAAGTGGGCAGTAGATCTCGGGGGATTCGACCTTCAGTTCATCCCCCGAACTTCTATCAAGTCCCAGCCGCTGGCCGATTTCGTAGCCGAGTGGTTGTCCTTTGAGCACGAGCAGGTGCAACGATCGGAGGTGGATGAGCACTAGACCTTGCATTTTGATGGGTTGTTCACAATGAAGGGAGCCAGAGCTGGGGTGGTTCTGACCTCGCGCACTGGAGACATCCTCAGGTACATTGTTCAATTGTATTTTCTAGCCACTAATAACACTGCTGAATATGAGGGCCTCTTGTCCGGAATGCGAGCAGCCTCCACACTTGGGATTAAATGATTATTAGCGATAGGGGACTCGCTACTAGTTGTAAACCAGGTGCAAAAGGAGTTTCAGTGCTCTGACCTGACGATGGTGGCATACCTCGCCGATGTGAGCAAACTAGAGCGACGTTTCATCGGCTTTGAGGTCAAGCACGTCCCTCGTGAGGACAACTTCCTAGCTGATGAGCTGGCCCGTCTAGCTTCTTCTCAAGAATCTTTCCCGGTCGGAGTATTTAAAGAAAGACTCTCATGACCATCCACCGTGGTCTCGGACCAAGGTGACGGGGATGCTCTGCTCAAAAACGGAGCACCTGAGGCAACACCTTTGGAGGTAACACCTCCTTTGGTGTTGTCGACCTCGGGCGACCATCATGTGGTCGCCCTGCTTGGTTCAGGTATGACCTGGATTGATTAGATCTTGCACTATCTTCAGAACCAAGTAATCCCTGACAATGATGCATTAGCAGAAAAGGTCTCGCAGCAAGCTTGCAGATACTCCCTAGTAAAGGGACACCTCTACCACTGAGGGAGCAATGACCTCTTACTGAAATGTATCACTTAGGAAGAGGGGAGCACAATGCTCTCTGATATCCATGGAGGCATATGTGGTAGCCACGCTTCATACCGTACTCTGGTCGGAAAAGCGTTCTGGCAAAGATTTTATTGGCCCACTGCCCTCCAAGATGCCTGCGAGCTGGTGAAACAGTGTGAGTCGTTACAGTACCATAGCCAAAATACCAACCTACCAGTCCAGGCACTGCAAACTATACTACTCTCTTGGCCTTTCGTGTCTAAGGGCTCGATATTGTGGGACCATTCCCTAAAGCCCCACGCGGTTTTGAGTTCCTGTTCGTGGCAATCGATAAGTTAACTAAGTGGATTGAGGCCGAGTCCGTCAGGAAGATCACCGCCGCAGCAGTGATTAAGTTCATACGGGGGCTAGTAGTGTGGTTTGGCAGTCCAAGCTGCATAATCACAGACAACGGAACTCAATTTACCAATAGTGCTCTCCAAGACTACTGTGAGGAAATCGGGACCAAGGTTTCCTATGCATCTGTGGCTCACCCCCAAAGCAACGGACAGAGAGGGCAAATGGGATGATACTACAAGGGATCAGAACCCGGGTTTTTGATCGGCTTAAAAGATATTCAAGGCATTGTGTGGACGAATTCCCCATAGTACTCTGGTCACTACGGATGACCCCTAGCCGGGCCATGGCCGAAACCCCTTTCATCTTGGTCTTTGGCGCGGAAGCCATGCTCCCTCCGAAATCGCCCTCCAGTCACCCCGAGTCAGCAACTACTCGGGCAACGACCAAGTGACGCGATGAGAGGACGACATAAAGCTTATCGAAGAGTTCTGCGATCATGCCATGATTCGAGCCACCCGGTATCAGCAGAGCCTCAGACGCTACCACGACCGAAGGGTACGACAATGAACACTATTCATAGGCAACCTCGTCCTTAGGCAAATTCAAAATAAGGTCAGTCGGAATAAACTCTCCCCCAAATGGGAGGGACCTTATAAGGTGGTCTATGTCACCTAACCTAGTGTGGTCAAGTTAGCCATGGGGGACGGCCGTGAATTACACAACTCCTGGAACATTGCCCTGTTGCGCAAATTCTATGTGTAGGGTCGCTTGGTAATGGGCATGTTTCCACTATTTTGTAGGAGCTTCCGAATGAGTGTGGAATACGACCTGTAAGTTCTCAAATTAAAAAATCGGACTCCTTGTTTTGTAGGACCTCCCGACCAAAAACAAACTCCCCACAAATTGGTTCTCCGACCACAGCGTCCGACCACACTTAACAGCCACTACCAAACCTGGTGACCAGCGCGAGGTTGACATGTATAGCCCGCCAGACACTCGCCTCTATCTGCCCCTGAACGAGTTAAGGAACCTCTTATACTCCTCCATGGGATGGCAGCTCACCGCTCCAGGGATCGGACGGTGGCCAACGTAAATGCCAGGATGCACGACCGATGCAAGGGCCTTGCTGGAGCTTTTGACTGGCTCCAGCACACCCCGAAGACCTCACTTTCACTTCTCCAACTCTTCCTCCTCATCGATCTCCTTCTCCAGAAGGTTCCAATCAATCCCCTCATCATCATCAAAAATATCGATGACATTGGCCAGAGGGTCCGCCCAGGCAGGAGAGCAGGATTGCCCTGCGGAGGATGGCTTTTCTGAAGAACGACATAAGCTTGCCGGTCACACGCACCGATCGAGCAGGTGTCAGCTCCGATCTTGCGATCATGACCGTGATAGAAGATTCGTCTGGAAGCACCACGGCAGGCAGATCCTGGGAGGGAAGTAAAACTCCCTCCACTGGTTCATCCAAAATCATTAACCTCTCTGGTAAGAAGGGATGAAGAAACTGGACTCTAGGCGCAAAAGTGCTCAAAGAAAGGAAAGAATGCAGAATAAGGACTCGAAGGACCCTCAAACACTCGTCCTTTAAAAAGACTACAACGCCATCCCAACCAGCACGGCATTCAAACTGCTCGAAACCCAAGGGGGCACGCAGAAAAAGCCAAGAGTCCTTTAGGTCCAAATAGCGATAAATATGCCTCCCCTTTCTTCTCCCCCATAGCATTTGAAACCTCCCCCCGTGATGCGAAGCTCAAAGGTTGAACTTGGAGGACGAACGGTGCCAATAACCACTCCTGGGGCGAACTACATTTGCCCTGGGACCCAGGTGGTAGGATCAGGCCGAACCGCGATCACGAGGGAGCTTGGGGGCTACTGTCGGCGTATCAAGTAAAGGGGTACCCCAGCTAAACAGGCCCCACGTAGGGTGCAAACAGTCAGGGGAACATCTCCTAAAAAATCTAATGGGTCGATGAGCTACCCCGACCAGAGCAAAGCCTCCAGCGACCAATCTCGCTATACCTTCACACAAACCCACAACCAGCCCCCTAGTCGCGGGACTAGATTGGACACTTGCCTAGGCAATTCTCTTCACCAGGCACCGGGCCCGACAGATAAGGTCGTAGTCGGTGCAAGGGGGCGTGTCCCATCCCATAGCATTAAAGGCTACGGTGTGAGACTCTACATGCAGGAGATGTTGTTTTACTACCTTCGTTTACTTTTAGATGTTGTTTTAGCCTTCGGCACACATAATAAGATTGTAATAAACTCTTGCATGCATGACATGTTTATGTGTCTTGATTTCTCCCATATTCAATCAATAACACATAAGTCACCAATCCACCACACTTATTGAATTAAAACTCCACTTTTCAATAGCCTTTAATATGGACACTCTAGTAAAATACTACCTTGAAAAACTAACATGATATCTATTTAAGAATAAAATCAAGTTTTTAAAATGATATCTATTTAAGAATGGAGGTAGTACCAGAAGAACCCCTACCAACATATGCTTTGGAACAGAATGGAGATGTGTTGTTGGTCATTCCAATAGTAATATCCTCCCCACCTTCACGCTGAGACCTGTCCAAATGGGCATGTCAGGCCAGCTCGGCACAGGCCCGGCTAGGCATGGGCCAGTAATGACCCAGCCCAATACGCCCGTTAAGTTTCATGGGCTGTGCTGTGCCGGGCCGGCCTCGGCACAGGCCCAGAAGCACGGCATGCCTTGGTGCGGCACGACTTGGCTCGACGAGGCACGGAAGGCACGACAGCACATGATTGGCACGTCGGGCATCGAGGAGGCACGGTGGAGGCATAGGCACAGAGGAGGGTCGAAAATAGAAAAAAATAGCTAAACAATTACAAAACAAATTAAAAAATAGAAAATAGGTAAAAAAAAAAAGAGATTTATTGATTGGTTTTCTCGTTAAAAACATTTCTATTAGAAGAAAAAAAGAGTACAACATAATAACCTATACTCCGAAAATTACATGGTTTCATTAGAAACCCTAGAATTTTTGTTTGCAATATTTAATATGCTTCCTCAAGTGCCCCGTTCTATTTGTAGACCTAGCATCTATTTCAGAGCTCCATATATTACACTTAGCAAATCTTACCTGTTCACCGTTAATTTCTCTAAAGACCTTTTCAAAATGTTGCCACACAAATGACTATGCACGCGAGTTCTCGGTGTCTTGATCCATGGATAGGAATATGGAATTGATTTGTTGAAAAAGAGAGATGGGTGGGCAGGTGACCGATCGTCAGTGGATGTTTAGGAATTAGGATGGTGGCTACTGGCTATTTATAGGCCAAGAGAGAGGTGAGTGGTGACGGGTCGCTTTCGAAAAAATAAAGAAATCAGAAATAATAGAGACACATAATTAATTCTAAAAATGAGCTTTATTGATATGTCACCTCATTAAAAACCTTTCTAGCAAAGGAAAAAAGAGTACAACCTAGCTCAGAAAATAGAAAATTACACATTCTCATCAACATCTAGATACAAATTTTTGAATGAAGCTTCAAGTTCACTGTTCTCTGCAGTTTGTTGCATTTGTGCTTCAGCTTGTTCCCAGTATTTTACTATGGTGAGCATTACCACCATCTCACTTGACAGATTTATTCTTCTCTCTTCGATTATCCTTCCAGTAAGACTGAAGCTAGCCTCAAAAGAAACTATAGATACGGAAACCGTTAACAAATCTCGTGCTAACAGTGAAAGCACTGGATAATTCATCTTGTGCTCATGCCACCATTGCAGTATGTTGAAGTTTTCTTGTTCATGGCTGATAACGTCACTGTCAATGAAGCTAGTTAGCTCTCCTCCGAATGTTGGAATTCTAGCGCTCTTAGACGATTGTGATGAAGAGTCTGAACTTCTTGATGAAGAACCTCCACCAAATATTTTCCCCCACGTTGTCGTCTTCTTACTTGTTGTCGGTGCTAGTGGAGGTTGTTGCAGGCGAACTTCGCCATACTTTGTTTCATATTTATTGTAAACTTTGAATAACTTAGAACGAACATTAGTATAGTAATTAGAATAATCGTGGCCAAGAGAATCACCTAGAATTGAGAGAAGTCTACAAAACGCTGCAATTTTAGCTCTAGGATCTAAAATAAAAACAAAAGCGTACAACAAAGGAATTTCTTTCCAATACTTTAGAAATTTAGATTTCATAGGAACTACACAATCTCTTAGAAGATTGTCATTTTCATAGCTTTTTAAATGAGTAGTAATTTCAACAATATTATGCACTACTAAACAAGATGTTGGATAATAAACACTGATAAACTCACAATTGAATCATAAAAATTTCAAAAACTCTAGTATCCTTTTGGCAACATACCAATGCGCTTCCGTGAGTAAAGTGTGACCCCCATGCTGATGATAGTGTGTATGAATAAACACATCAATGGTATAATATTTTTTAGCATCAAGAAAGTAGAGTTCTATCTTACCGGTATGTCCACAACAAACATACATGGACGCACACCTGTCGCAATACAATATTGCTTACATGCTGCAATTCATTAGTTAGAGGAGTTCACAAAAGATATTGCTGTACGAAAATTGTCTGAGTATTGCAACAACCTCTTCAAACTAGATTTTACTATAAGATTGATAATATGACAAGCACAACGTTGATGTAACAAGAAAGATTCAGCATATGTATTAAACAACGGAGTAAGAATATCCATTGCTCTAGAGTTTGCACCGGCATTATCTAACGTGATAGAAAATATTTTATTAGTGAGACCAAAGTCTTCAACTACTTGAAATATTTTTTCAGCAATATGTTCACCAGTATGTGCGTTGTCAATCAACTGGAAACCTATTATTCTCTTTTCTACTTCCTAATCATTATTAACAAAATGTGCAACCACACGAAGATAATCCTCTCTAGCTCTACCTGCCCATATGTCCGAGATCAAAGCAACTAATGTTTGCAATATTTCTTTAAGCTTGCTACGACACGTATTGTTGTATTTTACCATATTCCTACTAGTTGTCTGTCTAGAAACATGCGTAAACCTAGAATTATGAGCTTGCTTAATGCAATCTTCAAATGCATCACACTCAGCGATGTTGAGTGGTAGATTCGCTCTTGCAATGAAGCGGCATAGCTCTTTTTGAGCATTACCGGAGTCATACTTCCAATGACGAACAGAGCCATCGGGGTTCTATTGCAGCACTATCTACTTCATGACTACTCCACTCTTTCGCTTGCAAGTTGTGGCATGCCTCTTCAAGTGTCTGGTTTCACCTGAGGGTTTTGCAGATAATTCATGTTTGCAAATATAACACTTAGCATACCTAACATTTACCCCATCTTTCTCTTTGTAGATTTTTTCAAAATCTTGCCAAACTTCGAAAGTAGTGGCTCTTGATCTTTTAGAGCCAGTGCTTACTGATGTGTGTGCACTTGTAGAGCCGAACGATGCAGGTGCTATTGGAGGGTCATCATCGGTGCATCACCTATAGCACCGCTACCAAAAGAGTCGTAGTCTCGTTCGAGTCCTGGAAGAAAACAATCATGATCGATGGACGTATCATGACCATCGACATCCATGGTTAATGTCGAATGGCACTACAAGAAAATTCAAATATTTAGAGTTAGAAATAATAAAATAACAAACAAACAATGGAAAAAACAAGAAAGAACAATTATTCAAAAAATCACCAAGATTTCTTCAGGACATTAAGATAACTGTGTTGGAATTTTTTGGATTTTTGCCAACAATTTAAACTAATTTCACCAAATTATCAAAAATTATCATGAACTTTGAGACAAAAATGAGAGGAGGACACAAGAGAGCAAATGTTATTGCTGGTGTGGAATGGAAGGGTATGGTAGTTCTCTATTTATGGCTGAAAAATGATGATTTTTGCAATTTTTTCGAATTTTTTAGAGCCCAAACGGTCACAAAATGGCTACAAAATTCAAAATAAATGGGTTAATGAGTCAAACGGGTGGGGCAATGCCCATTCAACCTGTCAACCCATTCGTGCCTCCATTAGCCTGGCTGGGCCAGCTGTTCCGACCGTTCCCTATTGGGCCGGCCCTATGCACAACGACTCTTGCCGAGCTGTGCCTGGAGGGGCCCTAGCATGCCAGGCCATGTCCGTGCCGTCTATGTCGTGCTCGTACCGGCCCGGGCTGAGCTATGTCCATGCCGACCCGAGTCGTGCCGCACGCCATGCCACGCGCTTAGCCCAGGCACATCCCGTGGCATCGTGCTTAGTAGGCACGGCTGCCTAATAAACTTAGATGTGCTGTAACTTCCCATCTTCCCCTACCATTCCACTTTCTCACGCGCAAAGGCGATTAGGGTTTCCACACTTGCCGCCTTCTCCTCTTCGGTCGGTCAGCGGTAGCCAGTCATGAGATTCCTCGCTAGCATCCACCGAAGTCAAAACCCGCAGATGCCGTTTGGATTATGGGAAATGAGGGGTGGGAATGGGAAATAGTTGGTGGGATGAGTTTAATCCAATGTTTAGTTGAAAGGTATGGGAAAAGAAGAAGGTTTGAGAGTGGGACATGGAGACCTCTTATACCCATCGATTTTATCCTAGTGGGAGATGTGGGTTATGGACGGGAAATGAGCGGTGGATCAAATTAACCCTGTTCCTCATCTTTTCCAAGCCCTCGCCACATTCATCACTTGAATCCACCGTTGTCTAATGCGGAAAGCGATGGGCAAGCGTGCGTGTGCGGAGGATGAGAGGGCGTACCTTCCCACAGCAGCAGTGGAGCCTCATCCAATCGCTCATCCAAGCATTTAGCATGCTGAGACGACACCTCATTTCGATCCCCATCACAGGTAATACGGCTAGGGAGGCACACCTGAGCTACTAGCATGGAGCTCCGTGGGTGTGAACGAAGGGGCTTGGTGTGCGGATGTGGTTAGCCATCAACCCTGCTGCTGTGTGGCTTGCTGCTTGTACCTAGATTTGCTCTTTTTTTTTACTTGTACTTCATCTTGTCTGTAATTCTTGCCCCATATCATGATAAAGGCCCAACGGAAGCTACACGATGGGGTCAGGGCCCATGGCAATGTTGCTCGATTCCATAGAAGTGATCAAGTTTTGCATTTCTGATTTCTTCGACAGAGATGAAGGGTATTTTGATCCTTTTGAGTTTCAATCTTAAACCCAAACCCAACATACCTAAATATGATAATAGTATTAGAATTTAGTATCTTTTTCCAAACCCACGGCTTCATAACCCTTCTCATTTCCCTGTCCCTGTCCCATGATTCATCCATCCAAACGGCACCACCCTGTCCCATTATTCATCCATCCAAACGGCACCGCACTGCACCGCCTAACACTTCGCCCACGCTGAGATCTCGACGCTTGCCATCCGTCGACTCCCTCCCTGCTGCTCCAAACTTTTCCGTCACGCTGCCCTACCCCCACCACGTCCACCTTGGCAGAGAGGTCCTTCAGATCCGGTGGCGTCAAGGACGAGCAAGGTTTTGGGTGGATCTAAAGGAGCTTGCAGGAGCCTCCATCATCCTCGCTGCCTCCCCCATCCCATTTGTGCGGCCATTCTCCTTCAGTTGGCGGCACCCTTCCTCAATCCTGCGCCACCCTCGCATCCCCCGATTTGTACCTTCCTCGAAAGCACATCCCTCGATGAGGTAATCTCCTCCCCGCCCCCTTCACACGTTGTTAAATTGCCTTGGATATACGAACTGGTGCGTCAGTTCAAATTTCATTATTTTCATTGGGAATATTGGCATTAATTTGTGAGAAATTTCAATATTTGCCATCGAATTCGCGTGCCTCTCTGGAATCGCCATCCAATTCACGTGCCTTTTAGAATATAACACCGGGCACGCGAATTTCTTCAGAATGGGCCATCCGCTCCAACACCTTTGGCGCGGAGGTGCTCTCTCCACCGGGCCGAACCATTATGCCTCTATGTGTACTGTACAGTACCCGCGCCAATAGAGTTGGCGCGGACCGTCCCGCGCCAAAATATTTGACGTGGAACATTCTCTGTAGGAACACATTCTTCACAGTATTCTCGAACACATAGAGGTTCCACGTCGAACTGCTTGGCGCGGGAGGGTCGGCGTTAACTCCATTGGTGCGGGTACTGCACAGTACACAGGGGCATATGGTCTGGTCCAGTGGAGAGAGCACCTCCGCGCCAAAGGTGTTGGCGCGGATGGCCCATTTTGAAGAAATTCACGTGTCCGGTGTTATATTCTGAAAGGCACACGAATTGAATGGAAATTCGAGAAAGGCGCGCGAATTGGATGACAAATACTGAAATTTCTCTTAATTTGCTGCCTGCTTGGATGTTTACCGAAAATTAGATGGACTGTTGCACAAATCAGATGGACCGTGATGATGTTCCTGAGCCATCCATGTCTGCAAGGTGTTTGATAAAATGCCCACAAGGTTGATTCATATGGAACTTCAAGTATTATATTCCAATCACTAATATTTAATGGATCAATTAAGGATGGTAATTTTCCCCATCGGGTCTGATCCCCACGGGTTTCAGACCCGACAGGGACGGGTTCGGTGAAAAGACCCCGCGAAGCTATCGGGTCGGGACATTAACTCGGGTCGGGTTCGGGTCTGTTTTTTCACCCGTGAGTATCACACGAAACCCCGCCCACCCAGCGCCCGCGCCTGCCCCCACCCCCCGCCCGCCCTGCCCTGCTCTGCCCCACCCCGCCGCGCACACCCTGCTCGCCATCGTCATACTGTTGGGTTTTAGGTTGCCCCGTCGGGGCCAGGGGCGGGTGTGGTTTTACGCCCGATATTGATTTCAGGTTCGGGTCGAGTTTGGCGAGTCGGGTTTTGGGTTCGGGTCCGTTCCAGCAAAACCCGGCAAGGGCGGACCTGTTGCCATTCCTAGGATCAATACATCTATATTTATATGAAAATTAGAATTGTGTTATCCTTCTTATTTTTCTATTTACTAGTTGAGTGTCCGTGCGTTACAATGAGAATACATTATTCATGGTGGTGCGAGTGCTTCTCTTAGTCCACCCGTGCGGCACGTGGTCACGCTCCTAATGGCGGAGCTCGATCAGGGTCAACTCCCGTTGTATGCTCTCAAGGCCTATGTGCAAGTTTAGCTTTATTTCATAATCCTACTGTGGCACTTGAGATTTTTGTTTGAAATCGGTAGGGTCAGACAAAAAGGTACATAGCATGCAGCTCGGTCATGCTTAATAAGAGGCTAACCAGTTTGTCATTTCTTTGTTTCGGAGTAGGGTGCACAATTCAGACGATGGAACAATGATCGCCACTCTTCCAATCAGTTTTGCACATTCCTCATACTCACAAGGAGAGCACGAAAATGTTTTTTTGAATATTGCTCAAAGAATATAATATCATGAGGATCAACTTGCATATATAGTTTGCCCACATAGGCTAGGACTATAGTCTATATACTTGTACCTTAAATCCTTATGTAGTGAGATGCTACAAACATGCTGAAATTAACAAGCACGTGGTACAACAGCCAGTGCTATACTTGTACGCAGCAAACTAAAAGGTTGTAGTTCTCATTGGTCGAGACTTGAGAGCTATGTTCAGTTCAGCACATCGGACCAACAGGTTCTACCTCGGGTATACTACAATATAAACAGACAGCACATACTTCAGGTAGCATTGTTTTCCTCTAGACAAACTACTCGTGTTCAGGCAAGCAGACTTATTGTATTTAGGCTTGACATTTAGAGCCACCGAGTCCATGTTTAATGGTAGCAGTGCATCTCCCTTCCGTGACAGAAGTGTCCGAAACGTGCACTAAGTGAAAGCATAGTTAATGTAGTAACATCATTTGGGGCAGACACCGGAATCAGTCATCTCTTTTTGAAAAGAGAAATAGCTTCCTCGACCTGGTCCATGAATGCAAATCGTACTAGCAATGAATTCCAAGTTGCTATGCTCCGAATTGAACATGTTCGAAACAAATGGTAGGCATAGCTGATCATTCTGCATCTCGAGTACATTGTGATCAACGAATTCGCCACCCGCTCAAGCCCATCAAAGCATAGACGAACAGCCACACCGTGCGTACTACCTGCCAATCCTCAGAAAACCGTTCTTACCACATGCCTTGAGGCCAATCACAAGAGTCACAAAATCAAGCCCTGGACCATGGGAACTCCTCATCAGTGACACCAACCTTGTCACCTCGTCGTAGTTCCCTGCCTTCAAACTTCGCGCTGCGACTGCGTTCCAGGTTACAACGTTTGCCCCAGGAACCCGCTGTAGCAGCTCAAATGCCTCACCCCACAAGCTTGTTGACGTGTACCCGGAAACCATTGTGTGCCAGCTGACAACATCCCTCAGAGGCATTCCATTAAACACCCTGCATGCATCCTACAGCTCCCCGCACTTGGCATGCATCCCCACCAAAGCATTCCAAACATACATGTCCAATCCATATCTACACCTCCGGATACGCCGTTCAATCCTTCGGCCAACGGTGACCTCCCGAAGCTCGCTGCAGGCACAAAGAATCGACGGGTACGTGAACCTGTCGGTGTCGACGCCCAGTGCCAGCATCTTCTCGTACGCAAGGACCACGTCTTCCCACAACCCCCGTCCAGTGTAGCCCCAAATGAGCAGGTTCCAGGGGAAAACCTGCGCATTTCTCGCCGCCTGCTCGATGGTCGCTCGCGCGGCAGGGAAGTCACTGAGGGCGATGTAGAGGGCGGTGAGCCTGGGGAGCACCGAGGGGTGCGCGCCCAGGCCGAGCGTGACGACATGTGCGTGCAGCTGCTCCCCGGGACGGTGGGCGCGATGCGCGGTACAGGAGAAGAGAAGGGCCGAGAGGGAAGCAGGGGAGAATGAGGAGTTGCGTGACGGCGGCAGCGAGTCCTGGGCAGGGGCGGCATTTCGCCAAACGGGTGGGAGGCAGCGGTGGAAGCGGAGGAGGTGCTGCTTGGATAGTGCGGCAGAGGCGGCGGGAGGAGGTGGGCGCATCAAAAGGATGCCACCGCCGTCTTCGTAGCATCACACCACCCCGGCGGCAGGTAGACCACCGAAGGGGCAGACGACGACCGGTGCAATGGGTGGGTGGTGACTGGTGAGGAAGGAGGAGGACGCGAGCGATGTGGGAGGAGGTGATTAGTGCTTATAGGTCTAGGGAGAATTAGTGCTAGATGTTGCTGTTCTGAGAGGGGATTAAGGAATAATTTTATATTGTATCAAGTGGTATGTCAATATTTTAGAGTCTTGGTGACTCACTGGCACCTTAAGTCGGATTTGCTTAAACTTGTTGATCCTTCTGACTTGATGTGGAGCGACGGTAAGAAGCATATACGGGGACACAGAAACTCATATCTTTGTGGCTCAAGTTCCGAAGTAGAGACGATAGTAAGTGATCTGTAGAGAGGCTAGTGGTGAGATCTTGCCTTGGTGGTTTGGTGGCTCATCCTGTTTGAGATCTTGTCTTGGTGACTTGGTGCTTCAAGAGCTGTGACCAGAAGAGTTTTGACGATCAGGAGTATATCCTTAGTGAAGTTCCAACATGAACTAAGGGTGTCATTTATATCATCATACCACGAGATAAAAATCTCCTGTGCCAAGTTTACTCTCTCTACTCTATTTACATTTCCGCATTTACATACTTGCAATTTACCTTTTTAGATATGTTGCAATCTCTTTTGAGTGGTAGAGTAGACACACTAAATAAATGTAGAACACATTTGAATAGAAATTAATATAGGTTTAGTTAGTGAAGTTTTTGGAGCAATTTAGTTTCTAAATGTCCTAATTCATCCCTTTCTTAGGACGTCACCGATCCCTATAATTGTTATTAGAGCTAGGGCTCTCATCGACTTGAGACCTTGTCTTGTTGACTTGATGGCTCAAGAGACGTGACCGGAAGAGTCTTAGTGACCAGGAGCATATCCTTGGTGGAGCTCTAACGTGGACTAGGGATGACGTTTATGCCATCGATACTACGGAACAAAAATCTCTAGTGCCGAGTTTGCTCTCTCTACCTTATTTACGTTTCCGTATTTACATACTTGCAATTTATCTATCTAGATAGGTTGCATTCTCTTTTGAGCTGTAGAGTAGACACATTAAATAAACCTAAAACATATTTAGATAGAAATTTATATAGGTTTATCTTGTAAAGTTTTTGAAGCCATTTAGTTTCTAAATGTTTAAATTCACCCACCCGGTCCCTATAACCGGTTTAAGGAACAAACCAATCTCATCTATGTGCTAAGTCCAGAATCAATCCCAACACATAGTGACTTTATGGATAATGATCATTATAATATCTAATCCTTAATCAAATAAATCGTCTTACAACAATGTCCTTCTAGGGTCGAATAACCAAATAAACTCTAAACGATCAATGACTAATCTCATATATGTGCTAAGACGCGGTTGACCTCGCAAAGAAGGCTTTTCCTATAAGCAAATCAAGAACACAAGAAAGAACAGGTAAATGTAATATAAATATTGCTAATTACCAATGAAGTGCTCGAGTTTGGGGTTCAACAAACTGATAAACAGCAAAACTATCTAGAACAGAATAATCTAACCTAAACCCGAGCCTAAATAATGATGGCTACCGTATATTTATAGGGGGACACGAGAGGATCAACTTAGGGTTGTGCAGCCGTGGAAAGAGGCGTGCACAACCTGGACTCTGACCTAGACACGATTATAAAACTCAACAAGGTCCAGAACCGTGAGCAACACCTTATTCCTTCGACTCTAACTAAACTATAAGGAATATTTCATCGAGCATAGATCCATTGGAAAGGGCTCGGCATAAGCTATCCAGCAAGTCGAAGAACGCATAAAACGGACTTCATATGAGAGAGTTATGCATGTTTTACTGACGTACTGTCTTGAGACTCAACCACGACCACGACTTCGACCAGAGCTCAGCCTTGAGTCCGAGTAGACTTGGCCTTTGAGGGGTGACGTCTAGGTAAGGTTGTGTTGTTTCTCCCACGTTTCTAAGCAATAAAAAATCATAAGAATTTAGTAGTAATCTATCAAGGAAGCATGAACAGCAAGGGATGAGTTCACCTGATCGTTTAATTGTCGTGCAAGTGCTCTTGTAATTGGACCTTGTATGATTTGAGGATTATTGACGGTAGTGATCGTATCCAAAGGAGCCATAGGCTCATCATTCTCGCTCTCTTGAATTGGAGTCATCATCGACTCAAGCTCATCTTCTTCTCCCAAATATGGCTTCAAATCTGAAATATTAAACGTTGGACTAACCCCAAAATCTGCAAGTAGGTGCAATTTGTATGCATTGTCATTGATTTTCTCAATTATCTTAAATGTTCCATCAACTTTAGACATCAACTTTGATTTTCTTAGTTCTGGAAACTTATCCTTCCTCAAATACAACCAAACTAAATCACTCGGTTCAAATTTTATTTCCTTCCCACCTTTACTTCTAGCAATCATATATTTTTTAGTCATGCTCTCTATATTTTTTATTTGTTTCATGCAACTTAAGAATAAATTCAGCACGTTTCTTAGCATCTAAATTAAGTTTTTCAAAAGTAGGCAAATGTAGTAAATCAATAAGAGCACGGGGATTAAATCCATACACTACCTGAAACAAACTTACCTTAGTAGTGGAGTGTACCAACCTGTTGTAAGAATATTCAATATGTGGAAAACACTCTTCCCACATCCTCAAATTTTTCTTTAGAACTTTCCGTAACATGATCGATAATGTGCGGTTAATGACCACTGTTTGACCATCAGTTTTGGGATAACACGTAGTAGAAAATAGCAGCTTCGTCCCCAATTTATTCCAAAGTGATCTCCAAAATTGACTCAAAAACTTTGTATCACGATTTAAGATGATAGTATTAGATACTCCATGTAGTCGAACGATTTTCCTGAAAAACAAATTAGCTATGTGTGTAACATTATCGCTCTTCTAACAAGGTATAAAATGTGCCATTTTAGAAAATCTATCCACAACTACAAATATGCTATCCCTCCCCCTCATTGTCCTTGGTAGTCCTAAAACAAAATCTATAGAAATATCCTCTCATGTTGCATTAGGAACAAGAAGAGGCATGTAAAGACCATGTGGATTCAAACGAGACTTAGCTTTATTGCAAGTAGTGCATCGGGACACGTAGCGTTCGATATCTCATCTCATCTTTGGCCAAAACAAGTAGACGGCCAGCATATCTTCAGTCTTCTTTGCTCCAAAATGTGCTATCAATCCTTCTCCATGCGCCTCCTGTAACAACAAAAGACGAACAGAGCTAGCTGGAATGTATAGCTTGTTAGTAGGATAGAGCAATCCTTCATTCAACACATATTATTCCATATTTTCCCTTCTTTACAATGTTCAAACACTTCTTTAAAATCCAAATCAGTAGCATATAAGTCCTTAATGGTCTCTAAAACAAAAATCTTATAATCAAGTTGAGATAACATAGTATAATGCCTAGAAAGCGCATCATCAATCACATTGTCCTTTCGTTTCTTATGTTTTATGATATATGGACTCAATAAATTCAACCCATTTAGCATATCGTTTATTCAATTTATCTTGATTTCTAATATGTTTCAACGATTCATGATCAGAATATATAACAAATTCTTTAGGCTATAAATAATACTGCCAAATTTCAAGCACACGAACTAAAGCATACAATTCTTTATCATGGATAGAATAATTCAGACTTGACCCACTTAAATTCTCACTGAAATAAGCAACAGGTTTACCTTCTTGATTTAAGACACCTCCAATTCCAATCCCACTAGCATCACACTCTAGCTCAAAGGTCTTACCAAAATCAGGGAGTTGGAGTAAAGGAGCATGGGTAAGTTTTTCTTTCAACCACTTGATTGGTTTTTCCTGTGTAGGTCCCCATTTGAAAACCACTCATTTCTTCGTCAATTCATTCAATGGGGCAGCAATGGTGCTGAAATCCCGTAACACCATGATAGATTCTCACTTGAGTAACAGTATTAGGGGTTGGTCAGCTTTTTATGGCTTCAATTGTTGCTTCATCCACTTCTATTCCCTGTGAAGTAACGACATAGATAAGAAAAGAGACTCGATCCATGCAAAAGATGCACTTTTTGAGGTTACCGAATAAACGTGCATCTCTTAAAACATTAAAAACAGTACGTAGATGATCAAAGTGTGACTCATGTGACTAGCTATAAATCAATATATCATCACGTACAACTTCGTTCATCAATCGTATGAAAGTAGTAGGTGTATTAGTTAACCCAAAAGGTATTAATAACCATTCATACAAGCAAAACTTAGTTTTAAATGCAATTTTCCATTCATCTCCAAGTTTCATCCTAATTTGGTGGTATCCACTTCACAAGTCAATTTTAGTGAAAATTATAGAACCACTCAACTTATCAAGCATATCATCTAACCTAAGGATAGGATGATGATATCTTATAGTAATATTATTGATGGATCTACAATCGACATAAATACGCCAACTACCGTCTTTCTTAGGAACCAAAAGAACAGGAACAACACAAGGACTAAAACTTTCTCATACGTATCCGCAATCCAAAAGATCTTGGACTTGTCATTAAATTTCCTTAGTCTCTTCCGGATTGGTCCTATATGTAGTACAGTTTGACAAAGTTGCTCCTGAAATCAAATCAATTTGATGTTCTATCCCTCGAATTGGTGGTACTCCCGGGGGAACTTCAGCTGGAAATACATCCAAAAACTCCTGCAAAAGGTTAGAAATAGCAGGAGGCAAAGAGCTAGATATATTCTTGAGTGAAACTAAAGTATATTTGCATATCAAAGCATAGCATGACAACTCATTATCACAAATTTCAGCAAGATCAGATTTAGTAGCAAGCATAACACACCCTTTCAGCCTAATTCCATCGAATTTAAAAGTTATTGTTGCTTTCTCCTTTTTGGGTGGAAAAACTTTTTCCACTACTTGCTGATTTTTAGATTCATTCTCAAACTCTGTTCTCTTATTTTCAGCTATCTCTTGTTCACATTTTACAATTTCAGTAGGGATTAAAGGCTGAAAAGTTATTTTCTTTTCTTTATGCATAAGGGTGTACTTATTACTTCTACCATGATGTGTTGCATCAGTATCAAACTCCCACGGTCGTCCTAACAAAAGTGAACATGCTTGCATGAGCACTACATTAAAATCAACACAATCATGGTATAAACCAATAGAAAAATGCTTCCCTAACTGTTTGCATTACCTTCACCTTACCACTATTGTTGAACCATTGAATATGATAAGGGTGAGAATGGTTTCTTGTCGGCAAGGCAAGCTTCTTGATCATATATGAACTTACCAAGTTGTTGCAGCTTCCTCCATCAATAATGACTCGAACACGATAATTCTTGACTATGAGGAATATCTGAAATAAATTGTAGCTGTTCCGCTTGCTCCATTTGAATACTTAACACTCGCTGCACAATGTGTGTCCTATAATTCTCCGTAACAGCTGTAGTCAATTCTTCCTCATTGTCGATATCCGTCTCACGTTCGTCCTCATCACCTGCATGGTTAGCTGCAAGTGCATATTCATCCTTAACATCACTAGCACTTACATATTCACCATCTTCTGTTATAATGTACGCTCGCTGACTTGGGCAGTCCTTCATGACGTGGAACATTCCCTTGCATCGGTGGCATATAATCCTGGTCGATCGACCTGTAGAAGCAATTAAAGAAGAGCTCTTGGTTGGACCCTGCACACTAACGGATTTCTTACCTCGGGAGCGTGTGATGGTGTCGAAGGTACTGCTGAATGCGCCCTACTCGAGAAGGGGGTAGCAGACTATGTAGCTGAATGTGGGACTATTTTGACTTTCCTGGTGTTGATTTGGAAGTAGTCATGCTTCCAAAATTGCTCATTTGCCTCAATTGTCATCCCTGCAATTCTTTTTCTGCCAAACACGCAAGTTGGAACAATCTAGGAACACTATCATATTCTTTGTAATCAATTATGTCCTAAATTTCACGCCTTAACCATCCATAAAAGCGTGCTATTGCAGTCTCTTCATTCTCAATAATATCACAACACAACATACTAATTTGAAGCTCCTGATAATATTCTTCTAGCGGATCTACCACCTTGGTTTAAGCGTTGCAATTTCTTAGGCAAATCACATTTAAAAGAGGGTGGAATAAATCTGTGATGCATAGCAACCTTTAAAGCATTCCGAGTAGTTGGAGCTAATCCGTCAGTGCATACCCTATTCCACTAGATGATTACAAAATTTTTAAATTCACTAGTGGCTTGCCTAACTCTATGTACTTCAGGAAGTAAATGAGCATTAAACTTCTGTTCTACCGTCATTTCCCAATGTAAATACCTTTCAGCATCATAAGCACCCTCAAAATATGGTATAGTAAACTTAACCTAAGCAAATAGATCATCATTGATACGTGGGTTATGTTGCTGAAAATTATTACTTCTCATACCTTGACAGTTGAAGTTCAATCGGTTCCTTTGTCGTTCATCAAATGCGTCACGTTCTTGTCTCAAAATTTAATCATCCATGATGGACTCATCTTGTTCATAGGATGCACCGTGAGGATCCACTCGACCATTGTTCTATGGCAAATTAACCAGTCGATCAAAGCGTGTATTTTGCATTGCAATGTTTTCATTAAGTCATTGCAATGCTGTATTGGTTCCCGCAAGCTTCTTGTCGATATCGTCATTAATAGTTTGTCAATGATCATCCAACAACATTATGAGTTCTTCCCTCAAAACACACTCTTTCGCATCCGATACTTCTCTTGCTATGGTTAGTCGAAGATAGAAAACAAAGAAAGATAAATTATCCATATCGACTAGTAGGTGGTGGAGATAGAGTCACATACTTTCAAGCGTCTTACCACACTCTTGCAAGGGTTCTTACCAATCACCGCAGTTGGCACAACTGATGGCCAGTTCGTGATAACTTATCGGGTACGAGTGAGGTAGTTGCAAGGGAAGATACCGTTCTGATCGAGAGAAGGTGTAGCTTGGACATGCAATATTTAGTAGAAAGGAATAGGAATTAATGAAATTAGATTAGCAAAGTTGAATAAAAGTCCACAATACTCTTCACAGTTGCTGTCCCGATCACGTTCATAGAACTAGCTCAAGCAAGCCGAAGATTATATTAGACACAAGCACAATGGAACAAAATTCGTAATGCAAACTGATTCTCTATTTTTTTAATTCTTTTTTTTCTATTTTATTGCACTCTTTGCTTCTTGCTTGCTCTTTTTTTTCCGAATGTGACACAAACTCAAAACTCTTCTACTGACTTTTCTAAGTCGAATGAGGTATATGGGTCACAAACTTTTTCCGGAGAGTAGGGGTATAGAGGTAATAAAAAAAGCAAGCCAGAAGGTGGTCAGATCCGAGAAGGTGGCAACTCTAACTAAGTGGTCGGATCCAAGAAGGTGGGCAAATCCGACTAGGTGGTCGCGGTGACCAGGTGGTCGGACCTGAGTGGGTGTTCGCAGTACCTAGTTGGACCCCGAGTGGGTGGTCGGAGTGACTGGTCGGAACCCTGAGTAGATGGTCGACTCAGCTAGTGGTTGAACTCGAGTAGATGGTTAAAGCAACTAGTGGTCGAACCTGAGTAGTTGGTCGACTCGACTAGTGGTCGAACTCGAGTAGATGGTCGAATACGACTAGTAGTTGAACCCGAGTTGATGGTTGAACTTTACTAGTGGTTGACATGGCCTGTGACACAATCTCGACTAAAGCAGACAAGGGCAAATCGAGATACACGACAACTAAGACAGCAAAGACTCGACACTAGAAATTAGAACACAATGACTCGACCAGTAACAAAGACACCGACGATGGACTCAAAATCAACAACGCGAAAACTGGAAATAAAATTGAGAAAAGCTCAAAGTGGTTTGGATAGCGGAAAAACTATGATCTAAATATTCTTGTGGGTTAATTTTTCTAGACTCTAGGTAATGGAACAAAACTAAACAAAGGGGATAACTGAGATTACCTAACGGGCAACTGAGGCTCTGATACCACTTGATGCGTGTTTGTACGATCTTCTGAAAGGTAATACAATAAGTCGATTGGTGGAGTTTCGACGTTGATGATCAAAAGGCTTCGAACAGATCAGATCGAGAACCCTCGCAACCACTACACCACTACTTCGTGGTTATCAACCATGCCAAGACACTGTTGACCTCACCAAGAAGGATTTTCTTGCAAGAGAATCGAGAAAACAAGTAAGAACAGGTAGATGCAATCTGAATATTGCTAGTTACTAATGAAGTACTCGAGTTTGGGGGTTCAACAAACCGATTAACAGCGAAACTTTCTAAAATAGAATAGTCGCTAAACCCGAGCCTAAACTATGAAGGCTACTGTATATTTAGAGGGGTACATAAGGGGGTCAACCTAGGGTTGTGTAGCCGTGGAAAGAGGCGTGTACAACCTGGACACGATTACAAAACCAGATAGGGTCCGGAATGGTGATGCAGCACCTTATTCCTTCGAATTTGACTAAACTATAAGGAATATTTAGTCGAGCATAGATCCATTGGAAAGAGCTTGATATAAGCTTTCCAGCAAGTTCAAGAACGTCTAAAACGGACTTCGTATGAGAGAGTTATGCCCTTTTTACTTACATTGTATCTTGAGACTTAACCACGACCACGACTTCGACCAGAGCTCAGCCTCGAGTTCGAGTAGACTTGACCTTCGAGGGGTGACATCCAGGTAAGGTTGTGCTGCTTCTCCCACATTCCTAAGCAATAAAACATCATAAGAATTTAGTAGTAATCCATCCAAGGAAGCATGAACAGCAAGGGACGAGTTCACCTGGTGGTCTAATTGTCGTGCACATGCTCTTGTAATTGGACCTTGTATGATTTGAGGATTATTGGTAATATTGATCATATCTGAAGGAGCCATGGACTCATGAGTGGAGGAGACTAGAGAAATGAAACAAGAGGAGAGATTAGTAAGATAGTGTATAAAATTGTATGGAAAGTGCCACATGAGTGATCTATGTCGCTATACTAGTGGGTACTTATACGGTTTACATCGAGGCTTGTCGGTAGTTAGCACACATGAGGAAGCGTAGGCCACAGGTATAGAAGATGTCCTGGGACTCATGAAGCCTACACGGGTCGCCACGGAAGCACATCGATGATTCGACCCCGTGGGGAATGAAAATCTTCTAATGTTTCTTTGGTAGACTTGGTGGAGCTGAGGAAGACATTGCAAGTGAGAGAGCTGAGGAAGGAGTGGTCTATCCATGGTTGAGGGTAGGGTTATTTATGGTGGTTGGGGGCTGGTGCATGGGCATGGGTGGGGGTTGGAGCATCGCATCTAAGGCCTGAGCCCGTACAAAGGTTTTGTCATTTCCTGGTTAAAGCTAAGTCGTATGATCACTTTGTGTCTAAAGCCTGATTCATGACATAGGTGTTGTCATGTCATGCTTAAAGCTCTGTCGTGTGATCATTTCTTGTCTAACGGCTGAGTTAGGATAGAGGTGTTATCATTTAATATATGATTAAGGCTCTATCGTGTGGTCACTTTATGTCTAAAGCCTGAGTTAGGATAGAGGTGTTGTCCTGTCATACTTAAAGCTCTGTCGTGTGGTCACTTCATGTCTAAAGTGTGAGTCACGACAGAGATGATGTGCTGGTAGGAAGGTGTTGCCATTTCATGCTTAAAGTTGAGTCATTTGGTCACTTCATGCCTAAAGCCTAACTCACAAAAAAGGTACTATTCTGGCATTAGGGTGTGGTTGCAACAATGTGTGTTTGCAAGTGATGATATGAACGACTATAAAAGGCAATGCTGAACTGCGTATGTTATCCCTGCCCCAAACACAAGACAAAGCAAAGAGATGGCGAGCTCTAGTATGCATACGTTTGCTATACCACCGCCGTTGTGTAAGTAAGGTACTACATGCGAAATGGAGGTATCCCATGAGCTCGAAGCCTATGGGAGGAGATTCTTCCGGTGTTCAAACTTTGATCCTTCGTCCGTGTGTCATGGGTATTTAATTTATGTCATATTTTGCATGATCCATCAACTTTTGATCTGGAAAGTAACTAAATCGTGCGTATAGTCATCCATTAGGCTTTGTGACCTCATAATGTGGATTGACATTGACATCAAAGCCGAGGACAAGGAATGGGTGAACCTGTGAACAAATGGGACATGGAAGATCTCGAGATGAAGCGACAATTGGAGGAGACAAAGGAGAGGTTGAAGAAAATGGGTGAGGGCTTTGCGAAGTGGGAGGCAGGGAAGGAAAAGTCATCTCGTGGGAAAGGTAGTTCAACAAGTGCAGACCATTGAGTTTGTTACCGCCAATGTAATTCATGAAAGGCATTCATGTGCCGTATGCTACATATGTTGTCATTTCTGTATGACTAGAACTACCTTAGCCTAATGTAATATTTCATTGTACCATGTTGTTTGTAATTGAATAAATTGTACCCTGTCATGTAACGTTATATTCATGTGTGAATGATTTTGATGTGGAAAGTTTCAAGCCAACAATTTATTGCCTGACAGGATGGCACGCTGATACGTTCGAAAGCGGCTAAGTGATGCTTTTCACATGTTGGAAAAAATTATGCTTTGATACTACGTTAATATAAAAAACATTAAACTAGTATTAAATATCATAATTAATATGTAACAATGCTTAAGAAATAACTAAGAAATAAAGTTATGTACCATAATTATTTGACAAATATTAAATAAATTAAAAGTAATTACTTTAACAATACAGTGAATAAAACATAATAGGGATGACTACTACATTAAAGTGAATAGTCCATATGTCATGAACAAGTGCAATGGACAACTGCACTGGCTACTCAACAATGACGACAACACACGCAATCCCTAGGAGTGTAAGCATTTGGCGGATATGTGGCCCTCATCCCAGCAGCCTACGCTGGCCCTTGCCTCATGTGCCCTTGCCCATCATCATCATCGTTCCCCATGCGGGGCCCCCACCAAACGTATATCCAGACCTACTAACTTGGTTGCATGTACCATGACGAAGGATCCTCATGCGGAAGTGTGGACGCCCCTATAACGTGCTCCGATGGAGTCCAGTGTGCCAAAGGCTCACCCTGCTGGTAGCACTGTGAACCCCCAGGTGCATCGAGATATTGGGGGTATTGTCTGCTGAGGAGATCGGTGAAGCTTGTGGCTTGCATTGTAGTAGCCCAATCAAAATCATGTGTGCCACTTCAGTCAGGCGTTTGTTTCGTGCAGTCAATGATGTCCTCATGATGAGTCGATGCTGCAGGCAGAGATGTCATTGTAGTCTGAGGAGGCTGTGTCCACTGCGAGGCCTGTGAACCCAGTGTACACTGCTCGAGCTCAGGAGCCTACATGCTCTTCTCGTCCTCAGCATCGGACGTGACACATGATGTTCTGAAGCCGAAGGTGCCTCTTGCGACTATGCCTGAACGGGTTCGTCACGAGCACTGGATGAGCACATGCTGTGGGAGGCATGGGACAAGTCCATGGCTGGTAGGTCATACCCCCTCCAATGCGGGGCACAACCACCTAAACCACGTATAGCAGAAAGGAAGCAGGACCCTCTCGTCCTCATGTAGTCCCGGAGAGGGTTCCGATCCCTCCGCGTTGATGACCCGCTTGCTTCCCCACAAGCTTGCTCCGCCTGCATATGCATCTCGTATGCCTCTTCAGTTTGTATAAGATGAGGGCCATGTCAGTAATAAAGAGGTTGAACCAATAAAAATTGTTATAAGTACCGCATCACTTACCACAATATGAACAAGGTAGGCACGATCCTCGGGGAAGGGTCTGGGGGCCGGCTCTACAAGTCCACTGAGTAAGGTGACACATGTGCATGGACGGTACCACAAAAGGTACTCCAGTACATGGCGTCATCGTATTGTCCAGCTGGAATGATGACATCCACCATAACTGACTTCGTCCACCTTTGTACATGCTCGGCATTCACGGATGCCCAGTCCTACATGCCTTCGCCCCCTGTGTGCTCCTCTTGTACGTGACATAAACAGTTATAATTTGTTAATATGGATCACCTAACGTACTAATGCTACCTACAATAATACACTTGTGTGCCTGTCTGGCGTCTTGTGGGGGAGGTAGTGGCACCACCTGTCAGTAACCGAACTGCCTCTGTACACGCTCAGGAGAATATACTCCATGTTATTCATGTAAAACAAGAACTATATGGTCATCCATAAGTCTGAGTCATGCCAACAAGAGGATACAATGAGCCCTCCAATCGGAATTTTGACCACTCGTGCCATACGCCATGGATCCCACTCCAAGAGATCAATGCTGAGGAAGTCCAGATCACTGATCACCCGGGAGCAGCGACCATAGTCTTGCTGCTGGCTCCATCTCAACCTGGCATGAATCCATCGATACCCCATCGTAGGACTCATGTCATCTGCAATGCCATCAGAGATGGGGACTGGATAGTAGCTCTGGAGCACCTAAGGCTGACAAATCATGAGGTACTCTTAGCTCCATAGCTGTAAGAGGTGTAGGTAGCCTATAACAGATCCCTTCTTCTTTGACCGCTGGGTTGCAGCACACAATCCTCTTTAGATTGTAGCCAACATAGCAAATCCTTAACTATAAGATGTCGGCTCATAAGGATGTGATGCGAGATGACTCGCTAACCATACAATATGGGGGATAACATAATCGTCTATCATGTTGCAGAACATGATGCCTCCCAGCAGGCTGTACAAGTAAACCTCATAATGCTGCATAACTGTAGCCTCGTCTACATCCGGTGGGTATGGGTTGAACTATGACAGCCTATGAATCGAGGACATGGAGATCCCAGCATCCTTCATATCATATTGCTCACCAAACCTACAAGATGCAGAGGGTCAATGAAGCTTGAATAGCACTATAACCTTTGAAGTGCATTACATAAAGAAATAATTACTTTCCCTCAACGTAACCCTTCCACTGCTCCTTTGCTATGCGAAACTACTAGTTGGGCGCCCCTGATTGGCAGCCCAGTCAGCATGGCCACATCCCTCAATGTTACGTCCATCTCGCCAAAAGGAAAGTGGAACGTGTGCGTCTTAGGATGCCACTGGTCGACGAGACCTATAAGCAGTGGCTCCTCAACCAGTGGGAGAGGTGTACTGCCACCGCCCGCTATGGGAGCTCCGGTCATCATGAGAGCGAAAGGTAGTAATCCTGCCCATACAAGTGCCTCGTGCTCATAATGAAAGCAACTGCAAAAGGTATGTAATACATCTACTGAGTTAGTAGAAAATTATCGTGGCAATTAAGAAGCACATATAATTGTGGTATCTGCTGCCCTGTGAAAATCATCCTTCCCCTATGGTTCTCATCATATCGCTACTAAAGAAGCTCGGGAAGACCACCATGAGCCATGATAATGATTTAAAGGTGAATAACAAATTAGAATATATTGCAGGCTTCATGGTTCAATAAATAGGTAAATAACAAGCTGCATGGTTCAATAAAAAAACATCATCTGTGATTCCATTACCATATGATATATTACAAAATAATTAGTACAACTAATAGGTGAATAACAATATACAAACCATGTCTATGAATAATTTCAAAGAGCAAACTTCAAAGTTTGTACTTGCGTAAGCCGTCAATATCATCTGCTTCATCCATGTCACCTTGCAGCCTCATGGATGTAGGCCTTCCAGGATCCGTGCGTTGTGCTCGGGGATAAGGTACCCACTTAGGCCCGTCGAATGCTTTGTAGCTCCTTCCAATGTTGAAAGACAGCATCTTTGGAAGAAATGTGCTCCTTAATGCATCAATCATGAAGTACAATGATTCGTACTATAATCCATCGTTGTCGCCCATGTCCCTGCAAGCGGCTAAGACATGCAAGCACAAGATATGATGCAGTTTTGGCTTATTGCATGTGCACTTCACCTCGTGGGACCCAAGTTGACATAGCTGCACAGTGTCCCCTGTGCTACACCCTGAAGCATACCTACGGCGGCACATGACCTTGAATTCATTGTTGGCTAGGTCGTAGATCCTCGTCCGACTAGAGTGTGCCTTGTTCCTCCTCCTGGATATGATTGCCTCCACCCTAGGTGCGAACCGCATGCTGCACTTCATAGCAGTAGTACCACAGTCTTGAAAGTAGTCCATCGTTCTATAGAATGTGAGCTTAATGATGGTACACAACGGGAGGCCTTGTACTCCCTTGAGGATATTGTTGAACGCCTCTGCTATATTCGTTGTCATGATGGTGTACCTAACATGGGATACAATAATTTTAGAAGGCCTATTTGCATAAGAAAGGGTAAAATATGATCATTAAAATTCTATGTGCTAACATGACATCGTCAGTGTCATGGATTAGGGCCCAATGCTCCGTCGGCTTCCCTGCTATCCATTGGCTAAACATAGGACATGAACGACTAATGATAGTTTGGCCCCTAACCATTTGTGTCCACAGATGGTCCTCCTGTGCTTTCTGCTCTGCCGTCATCTTGCAAGTGGCATCATTTAACTCTCTCCAAATTTCGTTGAACTTCATCTGTTGGTTCTGAAGACACAACCCTTTGAATCTCTTTACAAGAGACTTGCTGCGGTACCTTGTGTACAGGTTCGTGTCCAAGTGTCGCATGCACCATCTTCTCTCCACATCAGGCCATGCAATGGAGTTGTTTGTGCTATAATGTAGCACGTCCAACGCATTCAGAAGGACCTTGTTGCGGTTTGAGATAATGCAAACTCGTTCCCTATTGCCCATGACACATGTCCTCACCAAGGTGAGGAACCACAACCATCATTGTTCTCACTCTCAACCATTGCAAAGGCGAGAGGAATGATATGATTATTTGCATCCACCGCCATTGCTGTCATAAGGGTACCATGGTACTTACCGCTCAGAAATGTGGCATCCACGCATACAACCGGCTTGCAATGTCTGAAAGCTTTGATGCATTGTCCAAATTACTAGAAAAACCTAATGAGGTATCGGTTAGTGCTGCTATATGACCCATCCTCTAGCTTGATCGGCTCATCCGCTATGGTCCACTGAGTCCTTGCATTCGTCATGGCAATCTTTTGCAGTAGCCTCAGAGCATAATTGTAAGACTCTTCAAAGCTTTCAAACAGCATCTTCAATGCCTTCTGCTTCACTCGCCACGAGGTGTGGTAATTGATCAATATACCCATCTTAGTTTGTACCTCCCCATAATTGATTTTGGTGACAAACATATGTCCGTGCCAACAAGGGTGATGAGGAGTTGGGGTACGAACCTTGCATCAATGGTGTGGCTCACATTCCTAACAACCTCTTCACTACATGTATGTGGGGTGTGTCTATTGATCACAAAATAGTTCTTGTATTTTGGCTTATGTGCCCGTACAAAGTAAGGACAATTCATGTGCTTGATACACCTGACCTCATACTTCGTAGGGTTAGACCGAGCGCAATTATGGTCTCTTCTTGTCATTATAGCACAATTGCTAATAAAGTGGATGACCTCCCCCCTATTACGAAACCATTGTCTGAGCTGCATGTCGCTATTCTAGTATCCTCAGTTAGATAAGGTGTTATACTCAACGATGACATAATTCAGTAGCCCATCACCACGATAGTACTGGATCGCCGGCACCGGGTCATCATTGTTAGAAGCTTCTTCATCCCTACTACCACTAGCTTCATCGTCCATGCATCCCGCATCTACCTCAGAAGGGTCCACTCCAGCACCCTCTCTACAAAAACTGCTCTCCCTGACAGGCCCTCCCTCCTCTTTCATGCATCACATGCTGCTTTGATCCTTCCACGCTAGTCATTGCATCACCTTGCACCAGTCGTGGCACAATTACGTACACCCCCATTTAAAAGTTCTCCAATGCCTTGCATGAGTACAAAGCCCATGCATTGTTCTTTTTCATCTCGAGCAACGTATTGGCAACGATCGAGCTATTTGGAACAAGCCATGGCCGCACACCCTCTAGGACAACAGTATGGGACTATTAGTTCACACATAAAAGGCTCATAACATGTGATTTCAGGCCATCTAGGTCAATAGGTAGCTCAACTGGACTCTCTACGTGCTAGCAATTCTAAATTATTACGAGCCTTTAGTGCTAAACTACGGGATATTCTCCATAATAAATATGGAAAGTCATATTGTATCTGCTAAACAAACGTATATGTAATAAAATAACTCGTTAGATGTATGTATGATACACAACTAATTATTTACATTTTAGTAAATTAACAATGCTAATTAAATCATTAATATTGAATTCAAATGAAATTATTAATACTTAAGGTTGAATTAAAATATTTAATAAACATTACCTAAGTATTAGTATACAACTATTGTGATTAAATATTTAATAAGTATTATTGCTTTTTTGCTAGAATTCACTTTGCAAAATTTCAATTTGGCAATTTATTTAATCAAATCTTTCTGTTGAACCCAAGTTTTTTGAATCTTTCTAAAATTTATTTTCTTTCTCTTTTTCCTTTCTTTTCTTTTTTTCCTCTCTTTCTTGTCATTACACCGACACCATACTTACACCTATGGAGAGCATGCATCCACCACGCGATCACCCTACGCCACCACTTGCAGAAAGTGCCACTAGGAGGGGAGGCGCCCATGGCCATGTGGGGCCCACCACCATGCATCTTTGCTGCTACTGCACACTATCTTCCACGTTTCCACTAAACCTAAGTGATTAAGCTAATTAATCAAACTAATTGAATTAATCAAATTAATTGAATAAAACTAATTAATCTGATTAATCATACAACTCTGATTAATTTACGTAAATACTGTCATTTTTATAATCAAACTAAGTAAATAATCTAAGTACTCTAATTTATCAAATTAATATAATTAAATAAATGTAATTGAATGGATTATTTTTTGTTTCTCGAACACGCAGGAGAGTTGCGTATCATTGCATTAAGAGAGGATAAAAGAGGGTTCAAGCGCACCCAAATACACACACCCGTAAGGACTTGCCACGAACTGAACACAACGACCATAACGACAAATAACAGCACCAAGGTCAATTCACAATGAGTTGCAACAAGCCTTTAGCACCCGCGTCACGCCAAAGCCGGGCCTCATCTTCAGCTTGGCACATGACTTTGAGGACATTTGGCGCCGCACCATTAAAGACACAATCGTTACGGTGCTTCCATAACAACCAAGCCCCTAGAATCACCAGCGAGTTGAACCCACACTTCTTTGGTTTGGGAATCATGTTGCATGTCCTCACCCACCAATCACTAAAACTAGCGTCGTCTAGCTGAGGAGAAACATTTGGGAGGCCAAAACATGTGAACAAAAGAAACCAAACCTGTCTGGAGAAGACACATGTGGTTAAAATATGTTGAACGGATTCATCAGCTTGATCACAAAGTGGGCATCTGTCTGGATAAGGCAGTCTCCTTTTAGCCAAACGATCGGCCGTCCAACAACGGTTGTGGACAACTAGCCATAGAAAGAATTAGCATTTCATCAGAGCCCAGGTTTTCCATATGAGTTTCCATGGTTCAAAATGAATAGCACCATGGAAGAAGGTGTTGTATGCTGATTTGGCCGAATATTGTTCGGACTTTGTAAACCTCCACCGGTGTTCATCCTGCACCTCTAGCTGAAGCACGACATCAGCCAAGATATCCCATACATCCAAGTATTCTGTGAGGGCACTAATGGAAGGTGTACTCGAATATCCTGAACGGATTAAATAATCTACTTACTCTATTACTATTATTAATCTAAGTATTAATTAAATATATAATCTAAGTAATTACTGTAACTCGCGCTGCTCCTCCTTAGGTTACTCCTCTCGTGCTACTACTCCTCTCCTCTCCTTGCGATACTGCTCCTCCTCGCCTTGTGCTGCTTCTCCTCTCCTCACGCTGCTACTCCTCCTCGCCTCGCGGCACTTCTCCTCTCCGCGTGCTGCTACTCCTCTCCTCTCTTCTCGCGCTGCTGCTCTCAACTGAAGCCCGCTGTCATTATATAGCAAAACATGATAGCAGCGTGTGGGCTACAAAGGCGCGGGGACAGCAGCGCGTGGGCTACAAAGCGCGACAAACGGCGTCGATCGACAAATGATGTCGATCATTTCATCCTTCTGGAAGACGGCATCACCATGATGTCTATTATGTCATCCTTTTGAAAGACAACATCGCCAATGATGTATATCTAGGGATTGTGTGTAGCTAGCTAGATTTATGTGTTCTAAACAATGTGTGATGTTCTTAACCTTTGTAATATGTAAATACCTGTGTTGAACTTATAAATAATGTGTGATCAATGTTATGAACAATGTGTCAATGTGTTGTTTAATTTGTGAATCGTGAAGTGTGTATGCCATATCACAGTCAAACATCAAAATTGCTTATAGGGGAAAGGGTCACACATACGGTTTTTTAATTAAAAAAACTCCATCTATGACAATTAACACAAACATGTTTAAACAAAAAGCATATGTGACTCTTACTACTCACAAATGGATTTTGTTTAAACCTGTCTATGATCCTTACTACTCACGGACCGATTTTGTTTAAACCCATCTGTGATCCTTACTACTCATAGACGGTTTTCCAAAAGAATCCGTCTATGTATAACTCAATTACAGATGTAGCTGAAACCGTCTGTAACAAGATCAATATCACAAACACTTTTGCAGATACAGAACCTATAATCGTCTGTGATAGGGTTTAAAATCCGTCTGTAATAGCCTTTTCTGAGATAGTGTGTCTTGATAAATAAATGGTGTTTCAATTTCAGAGGGCATATCTAGTGATTCCCGAGGCTAGACATAATTGCAATTTTATTTTGAGGGGTGAAGATATATTAGAATTGGTTCTTAGTTAACACCGATTATGATAATTATATATCAGAGGCGGTTATTGGTAAAAACTGATTCTGATTTGTAATTATCATAATTGGTTGTTGGCAAAAAATGATTATGATATTACAATATTAGAATCGGTTATTGGTAACAACTGATTTTGATGCTTGAGTATCACAATCACTTGCATAGAATCAGTTTTAGAACCTATTCTGATGTGGTTTTGAAACCGATTCTGATGAATTTTTTGTACTAGTCTAAATCTAAACATATCATTTTTAGATACTGTTGGGGGTTGTCGTTAAGGACCCCCGACGTCCCTGGCTCCACCAGCCTACGCCTGTGGATCACGGATCTCTGAAGGCCTTTCAGGTCTCTAGGCTCTGGGGCTCTCCAGAGCTCCTGTCCTCCCAAGCCTGGGCGGGCTCTCTGGAGCCCCTGTCCTCAGAAGGACAGGGTAGCCTCCCCGAAGCTCGGAGGGTGAGTCGTGAGGTCCTGGCAAAAGATCAGCAAGAAGGGGCCCACCAGACGTCCTTCGCCTGCAAGGAAGTGACAGGTATTTTAAACCCATGCAAGTGGAGGCTATCCTGACATCCCAGTGCAAGTACTTGCCAACCTAACACCCTAGAAAGTGTGGCACCGTAATAGGCAGCCAGCCCAGTACATTGCCCTTAGGACCACTTGCACTATTGTATTTGCCATAGTACATAATATCTTCTAAGTTGGGGTAAAAGTATTCTACCTAGACCTAGGTTGTGTGATTCAACCGGCCCTAGGTCCATGTGGTATAGCGATGTCTTGTATTGCTATCTCTGCAAGGGCAAACTTTTATACTTGCACCTTGAAGGCAATATAAGTACAAACCCTTGGCCATCAGGCTAAGGGACATATCTTTTTTTATCAATATCAACAACACATTTGGTATGCCTTCCTCTCCACTTCTTCTCCAAGCTTGAGTCTCCTCTCTAGAAGAGGCTCTCGCCGCACTTGTTCGTGGAACACATTTTCTTTTCACCAACAGCGTGCCGTCCATGGGGAAGGAACATAGAAGTACTAGAGAAGTTGGATATCACCCAAAAAGAAGACCACCAAGGCCGCAGCATAGGCGGTAGACTCCTCAGCCACGCCTGTGTGATGGTCCACACGACCACTACAACCGAGCTTGCGATACACCAATGACAGCCCCCAACTTGGGGGAATGGGGGCCCTATGACCACCACTAGCCTGGCCACGACCCGGGCTGTGCCTAACGCCAGGGGGCCCACCGTCTCGAAGGCCATCTAGCAGTAGCACAATGAGGCCCCAACTGCGTCCCTAGGGGCTGTAGCTGAAATCATCGCTGCAAGAGCCACCGCGACCCCGGCTGTGGCTGGCGCCAGGGGGCCAGCCGCCCTGATGGCCTTTCGACATCAGCATAGCGAGACCCCAGCTATCTCCCTAGGGGCCTCAATAGGAACCATCACCGTGAACACCGCCATGGCCGACCAGCAGTCGCGCAGCAACCCGCGGGCTTGACCGCGGCTGCTCCCGTAATGGCCAATGCTATGCTGGTCAGGGCTCCGAGGGATGGCAGGAACTTTGGCATCCCAGCCCCTCGTCACCACCACGCACGACCGGCAGCTGGTACGCAGGATCCAGAGCCTCGAGTCTGTCAATGCAAGACTCCATTACTAGACCACGATTCTCCCCTGCAAACAGACTTGTAGGGCGTACCCTTCCCGGAGGGGTTCCGAACCCCCAAGCTATGCAAGTGTCTAGGGGTGATTTGGATATAGAGGAATTTGTTCGCTCGTACGCCCTTACCATAGAGGCCAACGGAGGCAGGCAGGTCACTATGTTCAAATGCTTCCCTCTTTCCCTGGAGGGAGTAGCCTTCCGATGGTTTTGGGCGCTAGATCCTTGGACCATTTACATCTGGGCCCAGCTCCTAGATGCGTTGTGCAACAATTTTCAGAGCACGTTGGTCGAACCAATGACCTCCGGGAGCCTATTCACCGTCAGGCAGTAGCCAGGTGAGACCCTCCATGATTACATCCGGAGGTTTCCCAAAGCAAGGCCCAGATAAGAGGCATATCAGAGTCGTCGATCATTAACGCTGCAACCCAGGGCCTGGTCGAAGGGCCCCTCTACGATTGATTGAACTGACGCATTGAAGACCCCCTGCACCTCTCAACAGCCATCGCATCCATAACATGGCCCAAGAGAACTTCGAAGACCACCCTTAGGCGCACCCCAGACGCCATGGCCCTCCAAAGCCATGACTGGAGGGGGATGTCAAAGATGTTCCAACATGTCTGGACCACCCCGACCGAACTTTCCAAATCGGGCGGACCTCACTTTGGAACAAGAAGCCTAGTTCCTGGCCATCTTGCGGGGCAACCTCGACGTCTTCACATGGTGCCCATAGGATCTCCCTAGAGTTGATCGTTGCATCATCGAATACGCCCTCTAGGTTGATATGAGGGCCAGGCCAGTACGCCAGGGGCTCCACAAGCTCTCCTCTGAGCGAGCGGAGGCCGCTAAGGAGGAAGTCCAGAAGCTGCTAAAGGCAGGAGTCATCCAAGAGGTTATACACTCCGAGTGGCTCTCAAACCCTGTCCTGGTCAAGAAATACAGTGGGAAATGGCACATGTGCATAGACTTCACATCACTCAACAAAGCCTGCCCTCGAGATCCATACCCTCTCCCTCGCATCGACCAGCTGGTAGACTCCACCGCTGGCTGCGAGTTGCTGAGCTTCCTCGATGTGTACTTCGGATACCATCAGGTGTGGATGGCTACGGAGGATGAGAACAAGACTAGCTTCATCACCCCTTTAACAGTATATTGCTACATTCAAATGCCTTTTGGCCTCTAAAATGCCGAAGCCACCTTTTCCCATTTGGTACACAAAATCCTGGCGCAATAATTAGGTCTCAACGTCGAAGCCTACATCGATAAAATCATTGTGAAGAGCAAGCTTGAGGCTGACCACATTGTTGACCTTCAGGAAACATTTAACAGCCTCTGGGCGGTAGGCGTGTGGCTTAATCTTGAGAAATGCATATTCGGTGCCAAATTCGGCAAGCTACTGGGATACCTTGTCTCCTGGAGGGGCATCAAGGCCAATCCTGGTAAGATCTAGATTATCACAGAGATGTCACCCCCTACTAATGCGAAGGAGCCAGACAACCCCATCGCACTCTGTCACGTTGAACATCATGCCAGGGGATACCTCTTGGTGGATGGGGCCCTTTATAAAGCAGGGGTCTGCGCTCCCCTCCTCCGCGGTGTCACCAAGTAGGAGGGGGCCACCCTCCTCTAGGAAATTCACGAAGGACTCTACGCAATCATCTGGCACCTTGTGCCCTGGCTAGTAAAGCACTCCGCCAGGCTCTCTACTGGCCAACAATTATGTCCAACATGGAAGCCCTCATCCGCACTTGCCAAGGATGCCAATGGATGGGGTGCCGGAGCCACCGGCCCCCTACTCCCCTACAACCGATCATTACTATATGGCCCCTAGCACGTTGGGGAATGGACCACATTGGACCATTCCCTCATTTCAAGGGCAAACTTCGGTACGTAGTAGTGGCATGGAGTACTTCTCAAAATGGGTTGAGGCCGAGCCCCTCATGGAAATCACATCAAAGAATGTCCAAAAAAATTTCGAGAAAGATATAGTTTGCCACTTTAGCGTTCCACAACAACTCACAGTCAACAAGAGAACACAATTCAACTCCGGACCATTTAGATAATTCTGTGCTAAACTCGCCATCTGCTTTGCCGCTGTCCGTCACCCATAGTCAACAGGGATGTCGAGCGCGCCAACGACAACATTCTCTCAGGCCTAAATCGATTCCTTGTCGTCCTCGCTAAAGGCCTATGGGTTGAAGAACTTCTGAAGGTCTTGTGGTCCCTTCGCACCATGGTCACATGACCCGTAGGGTTCACCCTCTTCCGCCTCATATATGGTGACAAAGCTATGATTACAACCGAGATCAAAGGACACTCACTTCGGGTTCAACTGCCTCAAACTGCCGAAGAAAGAGAGCTCTCCCTTGACCTCGCTGAAGGAACGTGGCTCCAAACCGTGCAAAATCTCAACCACTACATCACCAAAACCAAGGCCTGGTACAATACCAAGGTTGTGCCTCAAAGCTTCAAACCAGAGACCTAGTGCTTCAGCGTGCCCTGGCTCCAGGGAAGCTGTGAAACAAATGGGAAGGCCCATACCTAGTCCTTGGGTCCAATAGGCCAGGCTCCTACTAATTAGTAGACACAGAATGGATCCCTCTAGAGCATAGTTGGAACGTGAAGACCCTCTGCAAGTACTATGTGTAGGAGGCCCCCCAAGCTAGGGCCTCCCAGAATGGCCTAATCCACATACGGTACACCATATCAATTACTCCTCCAATTCAGCATTGCAGTTCACTTTCGACCATTACATGGCTTACCAATAACCTTAAAGTTGACACATGCTAAGAATAGCCAACTGAGCAAGGGAAGTATCTATTGCAATTAGCAATTAGCTCATAATAGTATATACAAAACATAGCTAGAGATGTATCCTTCCTCAAAATACCCTCTGGCATCTTGAAGACCTCACCTCTGTGCTGGAGAGGCATGTACCCTCCGGCATCTTGAAGGCCTCACCTCCATGCTGCAGAGGCCTATACCCTTCGGCATCTTGAAGGCCTCGCCTCCGTGCCGGAGAAGCCTGTTCCCTTTGGCATCTTGAAGGCCTCGCCTCCGTGTCGAAGAGGCCTGCACCCTCTGGCATCTTGAAGGCCTTGCCTCCATGCCGGAGAGGCATGTACCCTTCGACATCTTAAAGGCCTACCCAACAAGCCGGAAGGGTTGCATCGAACCACTAGCCGACTGTCGAATATCTAACTATGGGGTATATGCGTATAAGGAGTATATCATATACGGACAGGGTATGTACAACGCATATTAAGAAGCTTTAGATATCACGGAACCGAATCAGCGGTACCTGATACACACGGAATCAAGGAAGTATATATCAGGAAGGTTTCGATTGATTACAAAACTTGATACGGTTAGTACTCAAAATAGATTTATCTACTTGGATGTCAAGGAAGACAACTCCCTATCGATCATGGCTGGATAGGAGTCGGTACCTCACCCCTATATAAGGCAAAAAGGCTCGGGGGACGAGAGAGGGAACTCAAGGCAAGCATCAAGACCCTAGCAGAGAAGATATTCGGTGACTTCAGCTTTAGGTTAGATTAGATCTGATATACTCCCTATAATAGTTTTAGCCACATTGCTCGTACTCGAGATCATCAATATACGGCAGCAACACCCCCACAGGACGTAGGGTATTACTCCAATCGGGGGCACGAACCTGTATACATCGATTATCTCGTCTCATGATTAATCCCTGCACTCGAAGGTACCTAGTCGACTTACGGACATATTGTCAGGAACTAATCTTCGATAGTTGGCGCACTAGGTAGGGGCCTTCTTCTATTTTGCAGGATTAATCATGTCTCGGGCTCACATTTACATCGAATTCTCCGACAATTGCTTGTACGACCACTTCGAGTCGATGGTGGACAGCTTCGAGGCCCCTCTCGTCGAATCAGAGATCATCTTCGGAACTATGGTTTTCCGTTGAGACGGCCAAGGTGGACTGATCCACACTGGTACCCTCGAATCCAAACCAGTGGATGCGTACCATGAGGTGGGACATCTTGAGTGGGATCCCGCAGAACCTAATTTCTCCACTGCATGGACACCGACAGTGATGAGGATGGCGATGGTGATTCTAACGCTAGCCAGAGCAACTGAACAGATCGATTCGTGTATATGGCTAGAAGCAACGAGCCCCCATCAGCTGACCCAATGGCGATAGATCCAAAGGCCGTGGTCTACGACGCCACGGAAATTCCCAAAGATCTGGTGACAGCTGTTGCCACCAACTGTACCGGCGCCGAGTTACCACCAGAAACATCCACAGCTGGAGCCTTATGTGCACCCGACATGACCCTTCGCCGCGAACCACAGGAGGGCAGATTCTTCCTGGCCTCTTCTGATGACTTCTGGTTTGTGCGCCTTCGCTCGTGATGACATGCAGCTCAAGGGAGAAGCTCCCTCCAAATAGTCACCATGAAGCTTCATCGGCTCGACCGCCATCGAGCCTTGGTAATGACCTATTCAATACTCCAGACGCTAACATAAAAGGAGCACATCTGATCCTCTGATCCCTTCCAGAGTTAGATCCGGCTAATCCACCAACTCCTATAGTCAATCAAGTCAAGACCCTAGTCAATGCACCTCAGATCCAAGTTGCTTGATCAAATAATCTGTGAGGAACCATCCAAATAGTATTCTAATTAATCATTTACTTAATCACAACTTTAACAATTAATCAGAATACCGCTCTGGTAGTCCCGGCATGTGTTTTGTGCCCAGAATTGGAGCACATGCCTTACCAACATATAGCATCACAATAAAGTTTAAGAAAGAGCGAGTAATTAAATATTATATTACAAGTCTTTAAACATGCAGTTGTTTTCACAATTTACATCAAAAGGAAACAACCACTACGCAGCGAAAGAAAACTATACCACAAAAGGATATGGAGCCACATGCCCTTAGGCTCCATACCAAAACACTGAGTTTGAAGTAGAGTGTGCTACTCCTGCCCGCCACATTGATCGGCAGGCACAAAGTAGCTAAACACCACCTCTTCCTCACTGACCTATGAACCTGCATCAACTTAAGGGTAGCAAGCTGAGTACGAAGGTACTTGCAAGTCTTACACAATATAAAGCACATATACATAGCTCGACTCTAAGGATCATGCATTAGCTAGTAGCAAGGATTAAACATGCGGTTAAGTGAATTAAAGCGGTAAGCAACCTAGACATATGTGTGTGCAACTAACTTAACCAACATATATGAAACTACCCTGCACCACCAACTGAACATAAGTAAATGTAATGAACATGTGTATCAAAAGTATAACAAGTACCAACTCTGACCACTCCCACAGAGCCACCATGTCCATACCACCATCACAAACCCGAACCACAAATCCACAACGAACCTCTACGACCAATACGTATGAAACAATAGCATGCTAATGACCGAGAGTGCGGAAGTTTGAACTGTTTATACACCCTGCAAGGGGATAGTCCTGGACCCACATGACACAAGGACCATACGGCTTGTACCACCCGCTAAAACGCACACAAGTGGGTACCCGTGAAAACCTTTCCCAACCAGCCCCAACCATGTGGGACATGCATCACTCGGCGTGGCGAAACTAGAACTACTCTCGGAGCAAACTAGTAGCACTTACAAGCCGCCCGCTCACACCGTCGATGTTCACGCCCACAAAGCCATATCTGTGAAGTTATTCGGCTCGCCTTACCATTAGAACGGCATGTGGTGAGTAAGGTAAGTGTTAAAACCAACGGTACCGACGGACGGTCTTAAACAATGCAAGCGGTCTATGGTGTTTGGGTTTCCTCTCCCGGCCTGCCCCCAGGACTTCTCTCCGAGACAGACGACACCCCTAACATCGCCCACGTCTCGTCTCATACTCACCACTCACCAACCATCTCACCATCAGCATGTATTTGTAATCAATAGTAATCCCTATACTCGCGAACAACGGAAAACACCGTCGTTCGACTTCTACCGAAAGACCTAAGAATTGCTAAGCATGTATATCGTACTCGTACGTAGACATACCACCATCTCTAGGCTACAAGGAAATTACTTGAACAATTGACCAAGGTAGAAAGATGAAATCGACATAGGTTCTACCCAAGGGTACCCGACACATGCATACATACATAAGCATATTCATCAATTGAGACTTCCAAATTTGACATGGGTCAAATATGCTAGTTGCTTGCCTTGCTGCCCTAGATGAAAAAGGTGGGGCGCGTCCGGGATCGTCGGATCGGTGTTCTCTAACAAAAATAGTGCATGCAATGCCATGAGCATTGATGAAATGCAACAATGCATTCCATAAGATGCGCAAAACATGAATTGTCCAAGTGGTTTCATAATTTTCGGAGATGGTATTGATTATGGGTGATCATTTAAATAAGCAAAAACACATTTAATTAACTCATCAATTATCAAAAGTATTTTATGGAGTTCCAACACTTTTAACACGTAGTTCATACTCATATGAAGCTAACACAACTGGTTTCACGTCGTTTGAAGTTCAGATGAATTAATTATGAATTTTATAAGCCTCAACTCGCTTGATGAATAGTAACTGCGGAACCTCTGCAAAATTCTGCAGAACCTCCACATTTTTCTGGACTATCTGTACATTTTTGTGGATACTCTGCACTGCAGAACCTCCAAAAAATTGTCCGGAGGTTCCGGACTTTCCAGAACTTCCCCTATTTGGAGCAAAACTTTGCCAAATCGATTTGCGATCTTCTCCAACCCAAAGGGGATATGTTTGGGAGAGTTTAGAGAGTCTACAACTCACTTAACCACCTAGTAACTCAATTCCTAAATCAAATCTCATCTAAAATCCTCTCTTTTCTACTAAATCTCAAGAACGCTCCAACTTTGCAAAAAATCGCTCCAACTCAAAAACGATCCAACCAAGATGTGAACACATGCCATGGATGCCTAGTAGACTCACCCAAGGTGCTTTTGCCCCGCTTGGTGACCTTCGGAAAGAAGAAGAAAGCTCGGGATGGAGAAGAATAGCCAGAGCTCCAAAGTTTACCCTTGAAAACCAAAAGAGGTCAAAACTGCCTTGAATCTTTCGGGGAGGCGAAAACAAATTGGATGGATGAGTAACCCTCGAGCGTGTGGTCACGTGGGTACCACACACGTACCTCGGCTTCGCTTCTTTAGGCGGGAAACCAAAGGGAAAGGGGGAGAGAGTGAGTGAGAGAGAGAGGACAACTTCACTTTTTCCTCTCACTTGTGTTGGCCGGTTGGATGAGGGAGTGGAGCACGTGTGGGAGGGAAAGAAAGAGAGAGAGAGGGGCTGCCGCCCTTAGAGAAAGAGAGGGAGATCTTTTCCACTCTAAAGGGCCCACATGTAAGTGATCAATTCCAATTTTGCTTCTAATTCTTTTATCTCTCTCAAATTCCCTTCTCCCACCTCATTAATCCATAGTGAGGTGCGCTAGTCTGCTAAAAACTCGAGAAATTTTTTATGTCATGATTACAATCCCCAGGAGCATCCGATCCTGTATTCGCAATTCATATTTCAATCTGGCGATCGGAAGCGATCCAAATTCAAATATGAAGCTATTGATGCATGTTTAATATTAAACATGTAATTACAAATTTTTGGACGTGACATAATCCTAGCGATTCCAGGCCCCCCAGTTGGTACAGTCTCGGCTCAAGGATCCACGGGCGGGAACGCTCTCGAGTAGGGGAATCTCAGACATGAAGCTCAGGTGGTCGAGCCCGAACACAACAATGTGGGCCAAACTGTAGCTGCCCTATCCATAGGCGTGGAAATCAGAAAGACCTGAGGAATCGTATTCCTCGCAATCGCCATGATCTATGGACGATGATCAAAATCCATCATGAAGAACGCCGTGAAAATGATCACCGCTACTATGATTGTGGATCTTCAGGACGAGATGATCGACATGACTCCCCTGCTCGAAGAGGCAGGCATGATAGTCCCCCACTACCTCCTCCTGATAGGTTCGACGGGTCTGCGAGGCTTTTGTGCACTTTGGTCAATTTAGTGGCCCAAGAAGTTCAAAGTGAGCCCAATGCAGAAATATGACGGGAAAATCAATCCCAATGAGTGATTGTAGATCTACACCACTGTTATTCGAGCAGCCGGTGGTGACAATCGAGTAATGGAGAATTACCTGTTAACCACCCTTGATGGACCCACAAGGTCCTGGTTGCTAAACTTACCGCCCAACTCGATTAATTCGTGGGCGGAACTTAAGGCTTAGTTCATAGCTAATTTCCAAGGCACATTCGAGCGCCCAGGAACGGAGAACAACCTCCACCAGCTACACCAAGGCGAAAATGAATCTCTTCGAGGTATCATCCACCAGTTTAGCAACAAGCGTAACACGATCTCGGACATCTCCGATGAGTAGGTAATCATTGCCTTCAAACGAGGTGTTCAGGACACAGATTTATGTGGAAAGATGGCTACTCAGATGATCCATACGATCAAAGAGCTTTTCGAGTTAGCCAACAAGTGCACAAAATGAGTGGAAACACAGGTGCGTGCGAAAAACCTTTAATGTAGCAAGGACAAACCCGAGTTCTCGAAGAGCAGAGGAAAGAAGACCAAACCCAGTGACAAGCGTAAGGGTCCTAATACGACTATAGCCGCGGTCGACAAGAGAAAATTGCGCAACACTGGGACAACAAAGGCCTCAGTCAAGGTGGTGGAAAGTGGTGTCCCATCCATCGGAGCAACCAACATGACTTCGATGAGTGCAATGTGTTCAAGAAGAAGCTTGATTGAAAAGATCAAGGCGAACGCTGAGCGTGGCAATAAGCAGGCTAAGTCAAACATTAAGGGTAACGAGCCCCAGTTCCATGAGGCAGACCATAGCTTGGCGCACATCTTCGGAGGATCCGCCACGTACGAGTCAACTTGGCCCTAACTAGGCGAACTCTGTATCTCAAGTGGTCAGAACAGTCGATCACCTTTGTTCAAACGGACCATCCGGTCACGATACCACATCCTAGTCGATACCCGGTCATGGTTCAGCCGACCATACTCAACATCAAAGTTTCCAGAACTTTGGTCAATGGTGGTAGTTCACTCAACCTCGTTTACTCCAAAACCTTGGACAAGATGGGAATTTAGAGATCAGAGCTTAAAATAGGAGTTGAGCCTTTCCACGGCATAACTCCCAACTCATCAACCATGCCTCTTGGCCAGATTGAGCTGCCAGTCACGTTTGGCATGCCTGACAATTTTAGCATAGAAAAGCTGACCTTTGATGTCGCAAACTTCGAGATGGTGTACAATTTGATTCTAGGCCGCCCAATGATGGGCTAGTTCATGGCGGTGGTTCACTATGCCTACCAAACGCTCAAGATCCCAGGTCCTAAGGGGGCCATTATAGTTAAAGGGGATCAGCGCGTAATGGTAAAATGCGACAAGAAAAGCTTGGATTTGGTAGAACACTTCAATCGAGTGGATATCACTCCAAAGGACACAAATTACAAGTGTCAAAGGCACCAAGGTGTCGTTGAGGCCAAAGACTCCAGGCTCGTAAGTCTTGCTGGCACTTCTGAATCCGACGACACCAAAGGTAAGATCAACGACAGCGTGAACAACAAGAAGACTGGTGGTTGCATCAAGGCAGTGTCCCTCAACCCATCTGAACCATCCAAGACGGTTAATATTGGGGCTAACCTTGACCCAAAATAGGAACTTGAGCTCATCACCTTCCTCCAGGCAAATCAAGACTTCACGTAGGCCTCGACATCATTAGTGGTCGCCCTTGCGGCAGACCGAAGCTAGTGGAGTGTCGGGACCAACACCTCTGAGCCAGAAGGTAGTGGTGGGCCTTCTGCCCCAAGTCCACTCAAGGCATCATTGGTGGCCCGGGCTGCCTCCAATGCATGGTCGGCTAGCCTGTGACGCTCTGCATTCAGTGTCTCTTTCGCCACCCGAGCCTGCCCCAGCTCCCACTAGACTTCAACCACCATAATCCAGAAGACATGGACATCACCCTCTGCTGACACACGGGCTTGAATGGCCACTTCAATGGAAGCCTTCGCTTTCCGGAGAGCTTCGACAGTCTTCCACATCCGCTCGTTCCTTCCGTGCCACCTCCTCCTACCGGAGGCCCTCCTAACGATCCAGCTGCGCCTTCTCTTCCTATAGATGACCCTTTCGCAGACTCTGCTCGCCTCTCGGCCTCCTCCAAGGTGCTGAGACTTGCCACTTCATCTCGAGTCGTGTCACGGGTTGTAGCGAGAGCCTGGTGTCGTGCACATCCTAGCGCCCTTGTCAAAAGCAGTTGCTGTGGAACACAACATAGGAAAGATAAGTTGAGCAGCCCAAAAAACCTTGGCCAAAGAAACCTTGGGAAAGAGCGTACCTACCAGGCCGCAACCTCCAGACACGCCTCCACTTCCTCTGAAGGGCTCTGAGCCATAGACAACTCTATTTCTCTGCTCCTAAGACAAGATGAGGCTAAGGCAAAAGCTTTCAGCGCCTTTGAGCGAAGCGCGAAGCCTTCCGAAATTAAGTCCTTGAAGCCAAGGCCCCCCACTACCGATGCGGTAGTAGTCACCACAGAGGGACCGGCTTCCCAGGCATTGACCACGAGAGCCATATCATGAACTGGTGTGACGTCCTGGGCGTCGAAGCCATCACCTTTGGAGTGGCCATTATGGACACCTCTAGAGGGGTCATCACGTTCTACTGGGGCTCCGGAATCTCTGGAGCAAGGGCCATAGACGGGACTATCTTGGTGACCACTGAAACACCCCAAGAACACAAGTTAGGATCCTGGCACATCGCTACGGCAGAATATAAACCAATGGAATAACATCTCACCAGGGCCCTTGTTCCATTCATCAGAGAGGCCCGTGACATCCTCGCCGTCTGAATCGATGAACCCCCAATCCACATCGAAATCTAGGGAGGCCTCGCCCCCTCTTTGACTATGGTCGTCGGTGGATGGGTCCGAAGGGGCCGAACCCTTCCCATGATCACCTCCTCCGAGCTGGGTCTCACCTTCGACAACGGCACAAGTGACATCAATGTTCACGGCCTGCCTCTAGTGCTTCGCCCTGTCCATCTCTACCTCAGGCGACTCGGCCACCGAGCTATCTTGCAAACCTTCAAAAGCAGGAGGGAACCAAGCCTGGAGAGGGCTCACAAGGATCGTGGAGGCTGCGGCACCAGAAACTCTATGCCCTCACTTCTCAGCGACATTGGGCTCTGCCGGATTTAGCCGCACTGGAGCCACCACCCCTAGGTGGAAGAAGATGTGATTGTATCGCTCCGAGCTCCCAACCAGATCCATATGCTGGTCCCAATCTATGGCAGTAGGCGAACCCAAGAACTCCTCTATGACTTCGACCGCTCGCTCGAACAGAAGGCAATCCTCTAAAAGAAAAAGACATGCTCCTAGTCCACAGGAAGGGCTTGGATATGCAACATCCTAAACTCCTCCGTGAAATCATGTATGCTCATCCTCCAGGCTACCCTCTGGAGAAGCGCCAATCGCGAAGCGAGCTAGGCATTAGAGATCTTTGCCATCGGTGTCCGAAGGTACTCAATGTCCTGATTCGTAGAACGGAGAGGGGACCCGATGCCAACATCGTAGCAGAACCACCCCTCCAAGTACTACCGGTTGTTGATGGCCTTCACCGGAAATGCATCCTGATATTCTAGCTAGAGCTGCAAGTTCACGCTACCAAAGCTAACGACCTTCGTCACTCCATCCTCTGTCCTGGTCTTCTATTGGCAACTCACCTCATGGATGGAGGCAAAAATTTCCGCTCTTCCTTCGCATCCCTCTGCCCGCATGGCCTATTTGAAGATGGCCAGTGGGCAATCGCATTGACCGTGAGCTGTGGCAACTCTACGTAAAAAAGGTGGAGCACCTCCTCGAGAAGCGACACTACTGGGAAGCTGAGGCCCATGTCAAAAAAGGCCTTGAACACTAAGGTCTCATGGCCCTGAGGCTCCAGAACCGCTTCATCCTACGGTGCCCGGGTGACGGACTTAAAGGGGATCTTCCCCTCCTCAACCATCCAGTTGAGCCTCACCGATGGCAGATTCCCCAAGTGTGATGGTTTGCCAGGGATACTTCCTGCTGGCGCAATGGAGCTCCACACCCGGCGGTAGCCCGTGCAGCGGTGGAGGAATCATAACCGCTTGAGCATCTGCCGCCCTATGCACATCGATGGCCCCACCTTGAGCACCGGAGCTAACCATGATGGTCCCTAGAAGGCGACGAGAAGTGCTCGACGATGATGGAAGATAGGAGTGCTATAGCCAGCCGTGCATGTGGGCTAAAGCAGATGTAGATGGAAGCAGAGGTGTCAGATAGGGCCTCCAATCAACCAGGACCTTCACCATATAAACTAAAGAGGCATGCACAACCTGGACTCTGACCTCGACACGATTACATGACCTAACAAGTCCCACAACAGTGATGCAGCATCATATTTTAATGACTCTGATTAATCTATAAGTAATCAAAGGGTGACATCATAGCCATTGAAAAGGTCTCATCATAATCTTTCAATCAAGTCCAAGAATGCCTCAATTGGACTCCGTATGCAAAGAGTTATGCATGTTTTACTGACGCGCTATCTTGGGACTCTACCACGACTACGCCCACTGTTTCGACCACGACCACGACCATGACTAGAGCTTAGCCTTGAGTGCAAGTAGACTTAAACTTCAAGGGGTGATGTTTGGGTAAGGTTGTTGTGCTTCTCCCATGTTCCTAAGCAAAAAAACAGCACAAAACTTAGTATTTTATTCTCTACAAAGAAAATATGAACAATAAGGAACTAATTCACCATGTATGTATCCGAGGGAGCCATGGGCGCATAATCCTCCCCTTCTTTACAACAAACCATCCATGATTTGCGTATAGAATTATCTTGCCCATAAATTTCTACACAAAGTAAAAATGCAAGGAACTCTCGTTATGTAATATCATAAGTTCTTTATCAAACAATTGTAATTCTCTTTGAAACGATTGTACTTGATCATAATTAGTTGTAGCAGACAACAATGGTACAATGTATGCACATGTCACTTTTTGCTCCCCTTATTAAAAGATGTGTTGTTGCATCGTAACCTGGTATCAATTTGTATCTTCTGTACAAAGAAAGATGAAGCAACACTGGTGTAACACCCTGATTTTCAGAATTTACAACTTTTAAAATTTTCCATGATTATTGAATAGCTTCAACAGTAGTATAGGTTTAAAACCTATTTTCTTACTCAATCAATCAATATAGGTTATTATTTTGTATGCACTGCATGCTGAGTTTTGTTAGGGGCCAGGTAAATGTATTAGAGCTCTTTTTCCTTTTCTTTCTCTTTGGCGTTTTGAGTGAAAAAGATTTTGAAAAGATTTTTACAAAACTCAGTAGTGAATAAGTTAAGGATCTTAATGGTTGGAATTCAAAATCTTTGAATTCATCATCTATTCAATCCTTGATCATACTTGATTCTGCTCTAGTTCAATTCAAATCTGATCCAAATTCTTGTTTAAAGTCAATCTCTCCTCTTTCTCAAATTGTACCCAAATCTAAATTTAAATTCCTTATCTACTCCTATCCTTGTTCAACCTCATTTTTTGTTTCTCTTAAATTCACTCCAAACTTAATTCAAATTCAAACCCTATTCAAATTTCTCTGCTAAAGTTTCTTTTCTAAACCCTAGATATACCTAAAGTGTCTTTGGGCCCAATCTTTCTCAAGTCCAAACCCTTAACCAAGTCTTCTAGATGGCCCAGCAAAATATCCATGAAATCTGCAAATTTCTGCGGTGTCCTGGACAGCCTCATCTTTCCATAAAGTTTCGGAGTTCAAAACAGCCTCAAATGCAAATCTTGACAATACCAAAGTTGTAGGTCTCATCAAGAGCTTCGATTTGAACCTATGGAAGTCTCATTTTGGATAATAGAGCTAGGAGTTATGGCCCCTGAAATCAGTGTTGCGCAGATAAGTCCGAGTTCAAACAGTTTATCTTATGGTGCATTTTTAGAAATCAAGATGGTGTTTTAAGAAGTTCCAATCAAGTTGTAGATCTTTTCAAGTACTACAATTTAGAATCAAGAAACGTCCAATTTTGGAGTCCGAACGATGGATATATCATCCTCAGAATAGAGAGCTGCGAAAAAGGAAACTGTAACCGACTCGAACTCGAATCCGATTCGTGTTCGGTTTGGACTCCACCTCAACCAGACGCCCCTAGCCATATAAATATGATTACACGCCCTCTCCTACCCCTATTCCATGCCACCAAACCCTAGAAGTCACTGGTGCCCTGTCCGTGCACCGTCGTTCACCGGAGCCGCCGCCGCCGCCCGTGATGCGCTACCTCGTCGTCTTCTCCGTGAATCCTCCTTCCTCGACCATCAAAGCAAGGTGAGGATCCCTTCTTCTCCTCCCTTACTACTGTTTTAGCATCATACTAAGTCCCTAGCCAAGCCCTAGCCTCAGCCAAAGCCCGATCTACGCCACCATGGTCGTCGCCGTCGTGGACAGCCATGCTGTAGCCGATTGGCATCGACGTTCCCAACCAACTAGTGCACTGTTTGCCATGCCCTTTCACCAGCACATGTCCCATGATGTTCCCCACACCCTCACCAACTGTTTCGGCCAGTAGAGTAGCCAAACCACCGTAATCAAGGTCAACATACCCGCTGTCCGGTTTCTGGACGTATTCTGCGCGCACTAGATTTGCATTCGCGTTCTCCGTCAATCCGAAAGCTGTATGGATGCACCAACCACGTCATGATGTGTCCCATGGATTCTTCTACATGACCCTAGGAGCTCATCCCCGTTTGTGCAGCGACACGATCAGGACGCAATTGCCAACTACAGCACGTCACAGCCATCACCCATCTCATCTCCGTTGATCGTTCTTCCTCTAAGGAGATGATCTACCAAAACCTATGCCGTAGCATTGTGTTCCCGGGTTATATGAACATCTCTATTCAAACGCTTTCTCAAATGTCATAGCCAATCTCTGGGAACGCGAGCGTCTTCATTCCTGCATCTGTTCGCGGTCACTAGCAAACCTAAAAGCAGTCATCGCTGTTTTGCCGCTACCTTGGATAACCCCTTCCAAAACCAACCATACCGCTGAGTTAGTCTTTCCGCATTCCATGCCATGCTTCCCTCATTTAACGGAAACACCACTGAAGCCTGACATCAATTTGTGTGGCTACGCGCCCGATCGCCATCTTCGACGAAACTCGAACCACCACCACTACATAGAGTCACCAGTAGTATCCTTAACCTAGAAGCATAACCTTCGGCCTTTTTGATCCATAATAGATGGTCGAGACTAGATCTCCATGTATCCCTTCTTAAATCCAATATGGTACTTGCATAGCATGCCAAGTAAGCGTCACATTATTCTCCTTAGCCTAGTCAGTGAAGTCTGGTCTCCACTACACTTCTTGAATCTTGCGCAATAATGTTGTCAAGCCTGACACAATGATTATGCAATAAACCTTTTTTCCATAGGAAGATAACTCCAGTAAACTAGTTTTTCCTTTTAGTCTAATTCATCTTCTGAAAGCCCCTTCTCTTTTCATCTTAACTCTGATTTAGGCGATTCTTGCGTCTAAATGTTTCTTAAATCATCCCTATCCAACCATAGTATTTTGAAAGTGCTTTGATGATGTTTGGTATGTTGTTCTTAGTGTTTTCCTTTGTGTTGTTTGTCGGTAGTTCTCGCGATTAGTCGACAACATTTTGGAGCAGTTCGAGGGACTTCAAGACCAAGATTTCGACAACACTGAGTAGCATTGGGTAAAAGGCAAGTGTCCTTGATCATCTTGAACCTATGTTTTTAAATATTTTGTTTTACAAAATTGCATGTAGTGTCAATATGATGGGTAGTCACCTATGTTAGGGTTTTTCCTAGATTTTCCTTTATCATCCCTTGGAACCTAGATGGTTTATGGTTAGATATTTTTTGTGGGTAGATTGCTTAGCCATGCTTTTGGGATGTTAAGAAGTGTCATATACTCGATTAATGAACTCATGCAATATTGGTGGTTAATTTGTTAATGGTTTAGCAACATGGAACCTTAGGCCTTGAGCAAAGTGATTTTGATAGTGGTCATGGTTATGTTGTTTATTTAGTGTTTGCTCAAGTAACCTAAGTAAGGACCGGTTCGTGGAGCGACAACCCAAGAAATATTGTACCAACCACGAGACCTGGTATGGGACAGGCCTGGCCTATTAATTAGTGGATTCCAGTTTTTTTGTGCCAAACGGAAGAGTGGATGTGTGGGGACGGCAAAGGCTAGAACCATGTGGTTAGTGGTATGAGATGTGTAGTGGAAGGGAAGAGTGAAATCTTTCTGGAGCTACAAGGCGCAAAAGGGGGCTTCTGAGTGGTGTGAATGCCACTTTGACAGTGGTGAAACCTAGAGGGCATGCACATATTGGATGGAACTTTGTAACGGATTTGAAGTGATTTTCTAGGTGATGTACCACTGGCTTGTGTTAAGTGTCTAGCTAACACGGTAACATCGAAATCACAACTCATGGGGAAAGCTGGACAACCTCTACAGAGTGTAAAAACTGTTATAATAGCCGTGCTCATGGTTATGAGAGACTTGGATCCTCACATGATTAGTGGGTATTGATTATGGGTTGTGGTTATGAGTTTGGTTCTAGTTTTGGTTATAGTACAAGGAGTACTAGACGGTTATAGTTTGCAAGGTGCGGAGCCTTGTATGCTAGGTGTTGCACTGTATGAGTTACATTTACTTAATAATTGTTTAATACTTTTAAGTCCAAATATGTTTTTATTACTCGCATTTACGCAAATATACATTGTGTTAGCCTATTCTTGATATAAGCCTGTATATCATTATCTTTCCCACACTTACTGAGCGCGTCATGTGCTCACACTTGCTATTTTCTCTATACCATGCAACATACGTGCTACTGCTCAATGAGTGAAGATGTTGAAGACTATCAAGACAAGGTTGTGACGTTCTAGGCGCGTGTCTCCCGGTTGGTTGCCTGTGGTATGGTTGGGCACCAGTGCTTCTGTTCCGCTGTAGACATCTTCATAGAAGACAATATATGTCAATTGATGTAATAGTTTAATGTTCATTTAATAAAAGTATTACTTTTGTTACTTCATCTATGATGTCCTTATATGTGTTGAACATCTTGGGCACACATAAGCCGCATCTGGTTTTGTCCGTTAAAACTGGGTGTGACAACTAATGGTGTATGGTAGCATCAAACAACACTTCCTGTCTTGAGAACTATTCTGTTGATTGCAAATAGAACTAGAAGAACTTGACATGACATTAATAGTGCTACTGCAATCCTCTAAATGATAATTTTGTGAAACAATAGTAGGAAGTTTCAGATTTAAACAAATATAAACTCGATGCACCATATATTCTAATTTATCATTGTATTTGCTGATAACATGGAAAGTATTTTGTGACAAGCATGACAAATTAGAATTAAGTTTTAAATTATCCTCTAAGGTATTCAGATCACAAAGAACATCAAATTCAATATAACCTAAAGTGTTTAAAGAAGATAGCAATTTCAGCTCTTCTTGCTCATTAGCAATGCATTGAACATGTTCAATTTTAGAACAAATATTGATTTGTAAAACAGAATTAACACGTTCATCCACAAGTTGTGGTTGTGATATAAATGAAACAATATCACACAACTCTTCTTTATCACAAGGAATAACAAGCAAATCATCATGTGACAAAGGTAAATCAGCAATATGGTCCACTAATGGTTGCTCTACAATAGCATGAGTAGCGGACAATTTTATCACATCAAAATAATCCTCCCCTTATGTGAGTGTAGCATCTTTTTTATTACCTTTGTTCTCTTTTTCAGTTGATATAGGTGCATTGACATTTGTACCTTGTTGTAACATGCTTGGTGCAGTAGACGCTCCTCATTCTCCTTATTTTTCTTCTCATGTTCCTTTTCTTGTTTGTTCGCATTTTCCTGCAAAATGTTAGGCACAAGTAGAGGTGCAGCAAGGGGTTGCTCCTCCGAAAGATGCACTCCTTCCGTGGGAGGAGATGTAGCAGTGGTGGTGTGGCTCTCAAGCAACTATTTCTTCTCTTCATCAATTACTTGGTTGATTTTCTTATTCTACAAAAGGTTAGCAACAGCAGGAGATAAAGAGCTAGATATATCCTCAATTGGAACTGAGGAATCTTTGCATTTCAGAGTATAGCATGGTAGCTCTTTATCAACTATTCCAGCAAGGTCAGATTTAATAGCAAGCATAACACAACCTTATTGATTTTCAGATGGGCAAACAGAAGTAAAATATGACTTGATGGTCATATCATTCTCTCCCCCTTGAAGCAAACCCGTCCTTAGCTTTGAACAAATATCAAGCACTTCTTTCCTCCTGTTCACAACAATGGTTTTGATGTCCTTGTTCTTCTGATAATATTCTTCTACAGATCTATTGCTTTGGTTTAAGTGCTACAATTTATTATGCATGTCATGTTTAAAAGAGGATGAAATAAATTTGTTACGTATAGGAACCTTTAAAGCATTCCATGTAATAGGCGCTAATCCATCGATGCATACTCTATTCAACCAGATAATTGCAAATTATTTAAATTCACTAGTGGCTTGCCTAACTCTATGCACTTCAGGAACTAAATGAGCATTAAACTTCTGTTCAACCGTCATCTCCCAATCTAAATACTTTTTAGCATCATAAGCACCCACAAAAGATGGTATGGTAAACTTAACCTTAGCAAATGGATCATCATTAACACGTATTGCTGAAAATTATTACCTCTCATACCATGACAGTTGAAATTTAATCAGTTCTGTTGTTGCGCATCAAAGCGTCTTGTTCTTGCCTTAAGATTTCATCATCTGTGACAGACTCCTCTTGCTCTTGGGCTGCGCCATGAGGATTCACACGTCCATGGTTTGGTGGCTGATTAACCACTCTATCAAAGTGTGTATTGAGCATGGAAATACTATCATTAATTTGTTGCAATGTAGTGTTTTCTCCGCAAGCTTCTTATCGATGTCGTCATTGATAGCTTGTCGATGATCATTCAACACCATTGTGAGTTCTTCCCTCAAAACACACTCCAGTGCATCTGATGCTTTTCCTACCATGGTTAGTCGAATATAGAAAACAACGAAAGATAAATTATCTCTATCGACTACTAGGTGGTGGAGGTGGAGTCACACACTCTCAAGCGGCTTACCACGCTCTTGCAAGTGTTCTTATCAATCATCACAGTTGGCACAACCGGTGGCTGGTTCGTGATACTTTATCGGGTGTGAGTGAGGTAGTTGCAAGGGAAGAAACTGTTATGATCGAGAGAAGGTGTATCTTGGATAGGTAATATTTAGTAGCAAGGAATAGCAATAATTAAAATCAGATTAGTAAATCTGAGTAAAAGTCCACAGTATTCTTCATAGTTGCTGGCCCGAACACGTTCCTAGAACTAGCTCAAGCAAGACGAAAACTATAGCAGACAAGCACAATGGAACAAAATTCGTAATGCAAACTGATTGTCTATTTTTTTTAATTCTCTCTCTTTTTTTGCACTCTTTGCTACTTCTTTTTTGCAAATGTGACACAAACTCAAAACTCTTCTTCTGCCTTTTCTAAGACTAGTGAGGTACGTGGGTCACAAACTTTTTCTGGAGAACAGGGGTATAAAGATACGTGTCTCTCTCTCTATCTCTCTGATCTTTGGCAACCTCTATTTCGGCTATGGTGGTCGAATCTGAGAAGGTGGACGTTTCCAACTAGGTGGTCCCATCCAAGAAGGTGGGCGGATCCGACTAGGTGGTCGGACTCGAATGGTGGTCGGAGTGACTGGTCAGACCCCAAGTGGGTGGTCGGAGTGACTGGTCGTGACCCCGAGTGGGTGGTCGGAGTGATTGGTTGGACCTCGAGCAGGGACACAAACTCGGCTATAGCAGACTAGGGCAAACTGAGTAACTTGATGACTAAATTAGCAAAGACTCGACACTAGAGACTAGAACACAATGACTCGACCAGCAACAAAGACACCGACGATGGACTCAAACTCAGCAACGTGAAAACTGAAAACAAAATTGCGAAAGGCGCAAAGTGGTTTGGACAGAGGAAGAACTAAAGCATAAATCTTTTATGGGATAATTTTCTGGACTTTAGGTAATGGAACTCGATGAAACAAAAGGGATAACTAAGAATACCTAACGCGCTACTAAGTCTCTGATACCACTTGATGTGCGTTTTTCTGATCTTTCGAAGGTAATATGATAAGTTGATTAGTGGAGTTTCAACGTTGATGATTGAAAGGCTCTGACCAAAATAGATCGAGAATCCTCGCAACCACTACACCACTACTCCGTGGTTATCAATCGTACTAAGGCGCGGTTGACCCTGCTAAGAAGGCTTTTCCTGTAAGCGAATCGAGAACACAAACAAGAACAGATAGATGCAATCTGAATATTGCTAATTACCAATGAAGCACTTGAGTTGGGGTTCCACAAACTGAACAAGTGGTGAAACTGTAAAGAATAGGATAATCTAAGGAAAACCAAAGCCTAAACTACGACGGCTACTATATATATATATATAAGGGTGATGTGAGGAGGTTGACCTAGGGTTGTGCAATGATGGAAAGAGGCGTGCACAACCTAAACTCCGACCCCGCGCAACATGATTACAAGACCTAACAAGGCCCACAACGATAATGCAGCACCTTATTTTAATGACTCTAATTAATATATAAGTAATCTAAGGGTGATATCATATCCATTGAAAAGTTCTCGTCATAAGCTTTCCATCAAATCTAAGAATGCTTCAATTGGACTCCGTATGTGAGAGTTATGCCTATTTTACTGACGTGCTGTCCTGGGACTTGACAACAACCACATCTTCGACCAAGACCATGACCACGACTACAGCTTAGCCTTGAGTCCGAGAAGACTTAGCCTTTGAGGGGTGACATCCGGGTAAGGTTGTGGTGCTTCTCCCATATTCCTAAGCAACAAAATAACACAAAACTTAGTTGTATTTTATTCTCTATGAAGAAAATATGAATAATAAGGAACGAATTCACCATGTGGGAGTGACATCCGGGTAAGGTTGTAGTGCTTCTCCCATGTTCCTAAGCAACAAAATAACACAAAACTTAGATGTATTTTATTCTCTATGAAGAAATTATGAACAATAAGGAATGAATTCACCATGTGTCTATCCGAGGGAGCCATGGGCGCATAAATGGTCATGGGGGAGCGAAACCCCCCCCCCCACGACCCTCCAACGACGAGGCACCACATGTTCCACTACTGCTCGATAAGGCATGACCATGCCCTTAATCCCAGGTCGCATTGAATGCCCCCTCACATGTGTTACCAGATGGTCAGTTCAAATCGATTAGTCTGAACTTTCCAAAACAACTCAAGCAAGATGAAGGACCATAGGCCGTCAGCCGCGGTGATAGGCATCGCAAGAGGCCCTGCTCCAAAAATCACGGGGTCGCCCGCTCCGCTGGCCACCCTTGCGAGGGGCTACTGTTGGGGGTCGTCATTAAGGACCCCCGACACCCTTGGCCCCACCAGCCTATGCTTGTGGTTACGGATCTCCAAAGGCTATCATCCGAAGCCTGGGTGGGCTCTCCAGAGCCCCTTTCCTCCGAAGGACAAGGCAGCCTCCCCGCAGCCCAGAGGGTGAGCTGTCAGGTCTTGGCAAAAGATCAGCTAGACGGGGCCCGCCAGACATCCTCCGCCTGCAAGAAAATGACCGGTATTTAATACCCATGCAAGTGGAGTCAATACTAACATCTCGACACAAGTGGTGGGCAACCTAATACCCTGGACAGTGCAGTGCTGTAGTAGGTGGCCGGCCTAATACATCACCCTTAGGACTACTTGCACCATTGTATTTGCCATAGTAGATAATATCTTCTAAGTAGGGGTAAAAGTATTCTACCTAGACCCAGACTATGTGTAGGAACGAGATTAGCGACTAGAGGGGGTGAATAGGTGCCTCAACAATGCTTTTGCAAAATCGATGGCCTTCTCCATTTGGATCACCCAACACACCTCAAAACTCAAGCGGAAGCAAAACTAGAGAGAAGTTTTCACAAGAGAAAAATTGAGGCAACACGACTCCACGGATGGTATATGAACCATAGGTTCCATTTAAGATCAATCCATGTGTCTTAGCACTCAAAAAATCACAACTTGGAAAGAAACAAGAAAAGAGGAACACCGAGCAACGAAACTCTCTAAGTTGATTATCTAGAGGTAAGGGAATTCAAGACCCCATCACATAAGAGTGTGTATGTGAATTTTATGCCTCTAGCAATAAGAAGAATGAACTCACAAGGTGCTGAAATTTTAGCCCAAAAACCAAAATGAAATCAAAACCAGAAACCGAAACCTTTGCAAACTTGCAACGGAACCAATAGAGGGAAACTAGAAGAAAGGCAATTCAAGCATATGCAAAAACACAAACTTCATTACTCAAAGAGGTCAGCTCTATTTTAGACGGATTATAAAGATTAATTTCTCAAAACTCTCACATATTATATAGCCTAAGTACTCATCCTTGTCTCCTCTAAAACTCTAACTCTAAGCTCTCAAATGGGTGGCACAAAGGGGGCTCAAGTGGCTGGTTCAAACTCTCCCATAACCCTACCTCTCTATTTATAGGCCTAGGAAACTTGATCGCTAAGTTTTCAAACTTTTCCCAAAATACCCCTCTCTTATAGTACACTACTACCTACCACCGAGTATATTTTGGTCCATTTTCTTCTCCATTCATCGGACGGCCACGGCACCTTCCTGACTTAACTTCACCTCGACGTGAGCTTCGCGATGGTGCCACGTACTCCTCCATTCCTCTCACAGTTTTGAGGCCATACCACGAAACCGCCTACACGCTTCTCAAAGGGTGACTCAACACCTTGCTTACACCTTAAACAAGCGCTTCAATGTCGATGGCCTTCTCCATCATGCGATCCTGACCGCCGGCAAGTCTTTCCCACTCCCAATCCCTCGGGCCGTCTTGTCACTTGCATCGGCATCCCCTTCGCTTGACTTTGTCAACACACCATCTCCATCTGCCTTCAATGCTTTTCTTGACCTCCACGTGTTCAACTAGGATCACGCTTGACTTCGTCTGGCCTCCTTGATTGTCTCGCACCAAGCACTCCGCTTGGTCCCGATCATCCCACCATCGATCGTCAAGTTGCATCCATCATCTACACACCATAAGACAAGCAAACATATATCTCTAACTCCAATTCCAATTAATCTATAATTAATATGCTCAAATAAAATCCTAAATCGATTCAAATCACATCAAAGCTCATGTAAAACCGAAGATCATCAAACCAAATAAATGACAATGTCAATCACTCATCACAAGTAAACCATAACACATTTTAACTTGATTTCTCATTATGTGATTCAACCGGCTCTAGGTCCATGTGGTATATTGATGGCTTATATCTCTATGTCTGTAAAGACAAACTTATATACTTGCAACTTGACGGCACTATAAGTACAGACCCTGGCCAAGGGACAGATCTTTTTTATCAATATCAACAACATATTTGGTATTCCTTCCTCTATACTTCTTCCTCAAACTTAAGTCTCCTCTTTTTAAGGCTCTCACCGTACTTGTTTGTGAAAGGCATTTTCTTTCAGCAACAAATACAGATTTCATACAGCAGACGTACTAGATAGTAGAGTCTAAGCCGTTGAAGAGTAGGACAGGTTGGCGTGCCTTGCCATAAGCCACACGATGGTGACGAGCTCGCCGCCGCTACTGAGCTGCCTGGCATGAGATTCTCTGCTGCAGTGGTCGGCAACGTAGCAAAGCATCTCGACCCACACACCAAAGATGACTTCCAGCTTGCGGGGTTGGTGGTAGAGCACATCGGCCAGTCTTACTCCAGTGTCGTAATCAGCGGGAGCATCAAAGGAGTTCACAAGAACACGTAACCCCGTACGCAGCGCCCACTCAACTCTCTTCTCCGGTGCTGTATGATCAGCTCCCGTTGTACCTCGCATCATTCCGCACAAATCATCGCGGACCTGAAGGTAACGGCTGCGGCGCACAGGGCCGGGCAGCATGTAGGGGCGTTCAACAAGGAGGAACATCATGTAGTTAGATAGCACCTTGATCGCCTCTAGCAGCTTCTCTTTATTGCTGCGATCCTTGAACAGGCAGATCTCACTGGCGACGTGCCAAGCAATGATGCTGTCCTCAAAACCAATGTCCTGGATGCTCCAGCTGATGAGATCGTCAAGATTGAAATGTTGTAGCGTGAGCAGACCCGGGAATGAACCAATTTCCTTACTCTGTCCTACAATCCGTAGCAACTCTCTCAGCACCAACTCCTTGGTAGAGCCAGAAACCCTGACGGACTGCGACTGCGAGTGGCGCAGTTTGCTCCACCAGTCACCGATAAGCCCCAGACCGGGTAACCTTGCCATCGTTTTGCCTGCGGGCTCTCCTTTGTCACGGGCGCAGGACAGTAACAAGTTGTACTGCCCAACGGAGCCGGACCATTTCCTATGTTTTGATGCCCTGAAAAGCTGGCGGAGAGCCACAAGTTGATCGTGGAGCCGATGCCATTTCTTGTCGTACAGCCAGGCCCGTGTCCAAGTCGACCCGATCGCCCTGACCAGGGATGCCATCTCCAAGACCACGGCCCCAACCAGCAAGATGTAGGAGATGGTGACATCATGTCTGTTGTGCCCTTCTTTGCTGCTGATCTGAAACAGCAGGAACGCAGCCAATGTGGCAACCGGCGCAATGACGCGGATGCAGCATCCATACCAGGTGTGGATCACGGCCGCCTTGGTGTACATGATGTCGTACATCAGGGACAGCTCCATCTCCATCAACTTGTCAAGATAGCCACACAATTTGAAAGACTCCATGACTTCATGCATGCACCCACGCTGCACCCTCCTCAAGCCGATGAATAACCCCTTGCAAACATCCAGAAGGCCGTGAGCTGCCATCAGAACTTCCTCGGCATCCAAGCAGTCTCTTCTCTCCAGCAACTCGCGGAGAAGCTTATCGTTTTCCTCATCACGGATGCTGGCATCTGACTTGTCGAGAGAGCTCCAGATGCTGTCCATGCTGGCGCACTTGAGCGCCCATATCCTCTCTCCATACTTGAGAATACCCACGACGAAAATCAGGACGGCGGCCACAATGACCAAGGTCTCGCTGCCTGGTATATACTTATAGAGAACATAGGCAGCTCCCAAGACCTGCACGATGAGAGTCTGCAGGTGGCGCAGCCAGATCCCGTTGTCTTCGGAAGAGTAGGCCGTGATGGTGTCCTGGCCACCGAGATGCACCAGGAGGAACGGCGCCCAGAACGCGACCAGATGGTGGTTTTGCAGCCTGCTGCTAATGGAGAGGTGGCCAAGGGTGAAGAGCGCGGTGGAGTCAGCCAGCTGGTAAGCCATCCACAGTAGCAATCTTGGCACCGGAGAAACGTTGTGGCGACGGATCCAAGCGAACAAGAGCAGGAAAACTTGCAGTCCGAAGCTGAAAAGGACCAGAATTTGTACCGCCCATTCGTTCAGCAGCGCCACCAACAATCCGTACTCCATAGTCCATAGTTCCCTGAAATACATACCTGCGTACATTAACATTCCACCCATTAGAAGGGATAGGTGGATTTTTTTTTCTTATGAAACCACGAATAGATATTATGGCATCTGTGTGAAAGCCAGAGACGAGAAAAAAAGATTATAAAGTCGAGGTAGATGATTTCTATCAAGCAGTATGGCAGGAATAGCAGAGAAGAGCAATGGTGCGGTAAAGCAAAAATCTCTGTCGCCTTGGAAATAACTCATTAGTCATTACACACAAAATTTAATCAAGAGGTTGGTGTAACAAAAAAGGCTTATCGTGGAAGGTAAAATTACGAATTTATGAAATAAATTCATAGTTTAAAAAAAACTATACTGTCTTGAAGTATTCTAGAAAAAACAATATCATCTTGTTATATTCATTTCCTGGAAATTTTCTATATATGAAGCAATTTGGACTGCTAACAATTAATGAATGCTAGCCGCGCAATTGCACGGACCACTTTTATAGTTTTAGCAAATGGCAAAGTTGCAGCAATGGCATAACTAATTAAATGACATTAATTGCGTGACTATGAATATCTGCAAGTTCACAAGAATATCTGCTAGTTTTGAGCAAGTGCTCTGTGCTTTGGTGTGCACTCGCTCAGGGAAATGTTTTTAGGTGAGCCCTAGGAAAACACAAAGACGAAAAATAAACTGAATCTGGGTGAACCCACAGAAAAAGAATTCTAGCCTAAATAAGTAAATGTTCCTAAAATGGCATGCAACCTGACCCGTAATTTGAATTAGCCTACGTATGTATGGTGGAATTTTAGGTGATAGAGATATAGGAAGTAAAATTTTAGTTGACACTGAAAAATAGCAAAATCAAATGAATTTCTCGATAGTAAATAGATACGTACTTTGAAGAAACTATATATACGTACTTTGAAGAAACTATATATACAGAAAACATTGATACTATTCTTTTTTATCCTTGTTTAATCATGCCACTAACAACATTAAAATTCTTTAGATTCAAGGCACTTGAATCATATCTACACTTATTGCTGCCTAATCTATAATTTTTTGTTAGAAAAACTCCACAAAACAAATATATGCAGAAAATATACACCAAGCAGGTATTTAAATGGCAACGTGGATGTTTGAATGTAAGGGAAACTACTGCAATAAGGAACAACTGAAACCTTTTGATGAACGAATAATTCTTGATGAATGAACAAATGGGTTTGTCAAGCGGCACCACCTCTGTAGAGTATATATGCAAGTCTGGTTATGACTGAGAGAGAGAGAGAGAGTAGCGCTCGTGAATGGATAGGTTTTTCAGCCTCGATCCAATGCGGGTATCTGATTGTGGCGCGTGGAGCATTAATCATGTGGCAAACTAACCTGACCTATTACAGCCAGATTGTCGGCGACTGTGAAGCTAGCGTTCCTGATCGAGAGGAGGTAGAAGAGAGGGCTCGGCTGGTCCTGGAAAGGATACAGTGTGACGAAGCCGAGGGTGGTGACATGAAGACCTAGGGTGGTCGATCATGAGGCCCTTTGGTGCATGTCTATTGCTTTTCATTTCGTTTGCTTTCTTTTTACCTTTTCTTTAATCCAGTACATAGTGTCTTATTTTGAATCCTGCTTTTTCTTTACCTTGCTGTCCTGTACCAAAGCCTTAATTCCAATCCCACTCACGAAGCGATCTCAAACTTCATCAACGATTATTCTATTCGGGCATGCACACTGGTTTGCCTTTCATAATACCTTCAAAATCCTCCGCATTGATCGTTTAGAGACAATCACTCCAAAGCATATGCCCTTTGTTGTCTCTCTGTAGACCCATAAGTTTTGGAGTCTCTGCTTCACATAGTTGGTTCAGGTGCCGTTTAGACGCATCTAGACTTAAAACAGTGTTTCGTGAGCATTGTTGCTGTTTTCTTTGTTCATATGTTTTGATTCTTTCTTATCCTAGAGAAAAATATATCTGTGTCTACATATATGCTATGTTTGCACTTCTCGCACTACCACCTTATATCTGATATGATTTGTACATGCTCTTCTTATCGATTAAGATGCTATTATCTGTATTCTGCCTCGTTGGTAAAAGAAAACATGTTTTCCACGAACAAAGTACGGTGAGAGTCAACTTGCTAGAGTGACTCAAATTTAGAGAAGAAGTGAAAAGAAAAATAATGTCTAGAGTGACAAAAAAAATCTGCTCTAGCACCGTGTGCCCATGGTCAGTATTTATATTTACCTTTTGGAGTGTGAGTATACAAGCATACCCCTACAGGAGTAGAAATATAAATTATCACTATACAACCGGGACCTAGAGCTAGTCTATTAAACATTGCTCAGGCCCAAATAATTCTTCAGCTTAGTCTGATGATATCATCTAACCATGGCAGTAACAGTGGCAGCAAGTGGCTGCCATGCTTGGTCGGTCACCGATTGCGGTGCTGGCCCAGTCCAGTGTGTCAGACTGGCCATCGATTAGACCAGCATTTAATGCCGGTCACTTCATGGCAGGACGATGGCGGCCGGTGGACCCCTTCGACGACGAGGATGTCACAGGTCCCGTTACCGCGGTGACCAGTGGCACGGGTAAGGCATTGTTTGCCCCTCTTTTTTTTATGCCACTGTGCCGATGCCCGAGAATCCTGACTTCAATGTTTTTCTTTTGGTATTCAGGGGCCGCTGAAATGCACCAGACCTCGGCCTCCGCTCCCGAGGTCTTGGCACCCCTGGAGAAGCTGATGACTCCTTCGAAGGTGCCCGCAATAGCCGCTCTGGAGACAACGGCTTCGCTGCCTCGAGGCATCGCGCCAGACCATGACCTGTCTCTCATGGCTGGTGAAGGGGGTGGGCTGGACCCTCCATGGTGGCCGACTCTGTAGTCCTAGAGAGAGGCTTGAGCTTTGAAGCCCTGACTCCGGACGAATTCTCTCTCCATCCGAAGGTTTTGATCACCTTTGCCTCAGCCTCGTCTCTCCTTAGGAGCAGGAAGATTGAACTATCTCTGGCTTTGGGGCCCCTGGAGTAGTAGCAGCGCGTCTAGAAGTGGCGTCCTGGTAGGTATGTTCTGGAGGGAGGCTTTTCTAGCTCCAACCTTTGGCCTGCTGTCTTATCTCTCCTTCTCTAGCACCTAGCTCCAACCTCAGTCTTCATTACGAGCAACTGCTCATAATGAAGGTGCTAGGCTGCTCGCAATGCCAGGACCTCACGGTGTCCCAAGACATTGTTCGGGAGGAAGCGGTGGGGCTCCAACTCTCTCTAGAGGAGGCCATGAAGCAAGCGGAGTTTGCGGAGGATCATCTGCAGGAAGAGGCAACGCGCCAGGAGTGTGTGGAGCCTACAGCCTGAGAGGCTACTAACGCCTGCCGGGTTGCAGGGGAGTCCATCAACAAGGCCACCGCGGGACGTGTGGCTGAGGAAAGTGAAGCCCAGATGTTTGAATCGCAGTGGTCATGGCTCAACAAGAGTGGAGGGAGGCACAAGGAGCAGAGATACACTACACGTGGAGCGCTAAGGGCTGGGCGAACACGCGATGGAGGTAGCCTGTGCCATTGAGAGTGCGTTGGGCCTACCATTGCCCTTCGGCCTGGAGTTCCTAGCCCCAACGCTCCATTGCCTCTGGTCTGCAGTAGGGGTGTCGGCCAACACTACAGAGGCCTAGACTAGCTCTAGTGTCCTCGTGGCCTCGGTGCTCTATCTGGCACTGCTGCACTGAGTGGGGCTCTGCCAATTCGAAGCACTGGAGTAGCTGGCCTTGAGCTTCTCGTTCGAGGATATCTGGCCTGAGGCATCTCCTGCAGAGATCCATGCAGCCTTGGACGGCTTCTGCTGGGGAGTATGGGCGAAGCACAGTCGCCCTGCAATGGTGCGTTTTATAGCAGATTGTGTGAAGTCGAGTGCTAGAGGGGCTTCCCACTTGAACTCCTCTGTGGGAGTTTAGGCTCCGCACTTGGATGCCTCTTCTGATGCCCACCTGGGTTGCCTCCTTGTCTAGACATCACTCCACGAGAATAGCCTCCGCGTGCGGGCAACGCTCCGCAGGACCAGCCTTCAGAGGTGTAGTCTTGAGTAGGCTTTATTTTTTCTTTCTCTTCTTTTCCTGTAGGGGGTTGGAGACCTAGCCTGTTACTCATTTCTCCTACTTCATGTATCTTGACTATGCTCGCCAAATTTTGTGGAGCTACGTCACCTTCATGCTTTTATACTTTTATCTGTGTGTTGTGCTGGAATGTACGTGCCACATGGCTAACTCTTGAGCAAGATTTATGCATACAGGTTTGGTGACCCGCAGCAAGAGGGAACTTCCCAAGTGCTAGGGGCTATCGCTTCTAGTGAAGGGCCCAACGTGTCTCGATCGCCTAGTTCTGCGCCACCTTCACTGTGGCGGGAGCACTTTGTCTTACCTTGCAATTCCCAAGGACGCGTAGACCTGGAGGTAGCCGCCAACATCTTGGTTAAGGTGGAGCTGGAGGACTCCTTCACTTGGACATCGGAGGTTGGCCTAGGTTCCATAGGGTTAGATGAGTGGTGAGGGGTTTTTGAGGCCGCTGGCCTGCGTGACTCTCAGTGCTTTGTTCTCCCATAGAACCCAGATAGAACAGTGCCATCAGACATCCTTGAGGATGTTATGGCCCAGATCAAGACGTAGGATGCAGAGGAGTTGTCGTCGTCGGGGAAGTTTGATTTCACGACCTTCGACTCCTACCCTTTCCAGGTGGAACCCTCATCTCCCCGGGCTCGGGGAGACTCTATCTTTTGCAGGAGGTCTAAGGGTTGGGGGTACCCATGTCCTCGATCCGTGTGTCACTATAACGCGAGGTTAGTGGCTCCGGTGAGTAGTGTCTATCCTCTGCATCTCGCCACACTTCGGGAAGATGCGGCGGCCAAGCATGCTTGTTAGGACTGAATTGATTGTAAGGCACATAGCTGAGTATAGTTTCTGTACTCCTTATATAAAAAAATAAGATTGCTATTTGTCGACTCCGCTTCCCCTCTTGCCTTTTAATTTTGCTTGTACCGATGCTATGGAATCTTCCACTTTCCTAGCCTCTTTGCAAGTTGCGGGCGTCAGCGCCCGGAGCGTGTGATTATAGGGACTCTTAGGGCCTGTTTATTTCAGCTATGGCTTTTGGGCTTTTGCTGAAAGCTAGCTTCTAGCTTTTGACTTTTGGCTATTGGCTTTTATAAGAAATTTCTAGCTTCTCAGCACACCAAAAGCCAGAGAAGCACCTCTTAGCCAACTTCTCAGCTTTTAGTTCATTTCATTAGTAGCTAGCTTTTTTCAAAAGCTAGCTTTTTAGAACCCTGTTTGTTTCAACTTTTAGCTTCTACAGAAGCCAACCCTGTAGAAGCTATCCAAAAGCATAAATAAACAGGGCTTTAGATGTCTTAGGTGCAGGTTTGTACCTCAACACGATCGAGGCCTATGGCCTTCGGGGTGGCGGAGGGTTTATACCTCGACGTGACAGAGCCCTATACCTCGACATGACAAAGCCCTATGGCCTTCAGGGTTGTGGAGGGTTAGGACTCACCACAACGAAGGCATGTGGCCTTCGAGGTGGCGGATGGTTTGGAGTCGACGTGACCGAGGCATGTGACCTTTGAGGTGGCGGAGTGTTCGGACTTAACACGACAGAGGCTAGCGGCCTTCAAGGTGGTAAAGTGTTTGTACCTCGATGCGACCGAGGCCTGTGGTCTCGAGGTGGTGGAGGGTCTATACCTCGATGTGGCTGAAGCCTATGGCCTTCGACGTGGCGGAGGGTGGCAAGTACATGATGACACAAGGTAATGACAACGCGTTTGATAGGATAATGTGCCAATTCTCCTGGGGTCCTGGTAGCTCTTAGGTCATCTAATCGGGGTACTGAGCCTTCTCCGAGTAGCTCATGAGCCACCTAAGAAGTACCCTCTTCTAACTAGGAATTCCGGGTTAACCGAGGAAAATGTCTTTCCAAACCATTAGGATGGGGAAAGTTGGCTCTCCGGAGGTGAAGTGTATGCACGAACCAATGGGTGGCATGATGGACACCCTATCTAAGGTTGACCCCAGGAGCTTTTGGGCTCGGATGGAAGAAGCTAATCGCAAGAGCAACAAAGGTAATCCATTTTTAAAGGGTTAGCAAAATCCTGTAGATGTGCAAGATCAGCCAAGCCACTTTCAAGAACTAAAGGTGGCGAGCTATTAATGGCTAGCTTAGCCTTGCATCTTACATGCCTCCTGTATCATGCGGCATGTCATCCCCTAAACCCCTCGTGTCTTCCGGTCATGAGCGAGCAGAGGGAATGGGCTAACTGAGGCCAGTGGCCTTAAAGGTGGTGGAGGGTTTGTACCTCAATGCGACAGAGTCCTGTGGCCTTCTAGGTGGTAGAGGGTCTGCACCTCGATGCGACTGAGGCCTGCGGCCTTTGAGGTGGTGGAATGTTTGTTCCTCGATGCAATCAAGGCCTATGGCCTTTGAGGTGGCAGAGGATCTGCACCTTGACGTGACCGAGGCATGTGGCCTTCGAGGTGGAGGAGTGTTAGGACTCGACACGACCGATGCCTATGGCCTTGGATGTGGTGGAGGTTTTGTACCTCGATGCGACTGAGGTTTGCGGCCTTCAAGGTGGCAGAGGGTCTATATCTCAACGCAACTGAGGTCTATGGCCTTCGAGGTGGCGGAGGGTTTGTACCCTGAGGGTTTATACCACCACGTGACCGAGGCATGTGGCCTTTGAGGTGGTGAAGGGTTTATACCTTGATGCGACCAAGGCATGTGGCCTTCAAGGTGATAGAGGGTTTGTACCTCAATGTGACCAAGTCCTGTGGCCTTCAAGGTGGCTAAGGGTGCCACAATGATGGGCTTATTGGTGCCATCTTGTGGGCTTTCGCTTGCTGTGTGACATATCACACTACTAAGCTGTAACACCCTGATTTTTAGATTTCTCAAATTTTTTAAATTTTTCAAGAGTATTGAATAGCTTCACCAGTAGAATAGATTTAAAACCTATTTTCTTTATCAATCAATCAATATAGGTTATTATTTTCTATGTATTGCATGCTGAGTTTTGCTAGGAGCCAGGTAAATGCATTAGAGTTCTTTTTCTTTTCTTTCTCTTTGGTGTTTTGAGTGAAAAAGATTTTGAAAAAGGTTTTTACAAAACTCAGTAGTGAATAAGTTAAGGATCTTAATGGTTGGAATTCAAAGTCTTTGAATTCATCATCTACTCAATCCTTGATCATACCTGATCTTTCTCCAGGTCAATTCAAATCTTATCCAAATCCTTGTTTAAAGCCAATCACTCAGAAGTTCCAATGACTACAAAAGTTGTAGATCTTTTCGAGTACTACATTTAAAATCAAGAAATTTCCAATTTGGAGTCCGGACGATGGAGATATCATCCTCGGAATACAGAGCTGCGAAAAAGGAATCGTAACCGACTCGAACTCGAATCCGATTCGTGTTTGGTTTGCACTCCACCTCAACAAGCCGCCCCTAGCCCTATATATATGAGTTGCACGCCCTCTCCTACCTCTATTCCATGCCCCCAAGCCCTATACGTCGCTGCTGCCCTGTCCATGCGTCGCCGGAGCGCCGCCGTTCGCCGGAGCCACCGCCGTCCGTGATGCGCTACATCGTCTTCTCCGCAAATCCTCCTTCTTCCACCATCAAAGCAAGGTGAGGACCCCTTTTTCTCCTCCCTTACTACTGTTTTAGCATCATACTAAGTCTCTAGCTAAGCCCTAGCCCCGGCCAAAGACCGATCTACGCCGCCATGGTTGTCACCGTCGCGGACAGCCGCGAGACAGCCGCGCTGTAGCTGATTGGCATCGACGTTCCTGACCGACCAGAGGTCAAATCACCAAGCCCTTTCATCGGTGCATGTCTCATGATGTTCCTCACACCCTCACCAACCAGGTCAGCTAGTAGAGCAGCCAAACTACCGCAATCAAGATCGGAATACCCGCTGTCCGGTTTTTGGACGTGTTTTGCGTGCGCACTGGATTTGCATTCGCATCCCCCGTCAATCCAAAAGTTGTATGGATGCACCAACTGCATCATGGCGTGTCCCATGGAGTCTTCTACGTGACCCTAGGAGCCCATCCCCATTTGTGTAGCGACACGACCAGGACGCCATTGCCAACTACAGCATGTCGCAGCCATCACCCGTCTCATCTTTGTTGATCGTTCTTCCTCTCAGTTGATGATCTACCCAAGACTATGTGATAGCATTATGTTCCTGGGTTATATGAACATCTTTGTTCAAATGGTTTCTCAAATTTCATAGCCAATCTCCTGGAATGTGAGCGTCTTCGTTCCTGCATTTGTTCGCGGTCACCACCAAACCTAGAAGCAGTCATCGTTGTTTTGCCGCTACCTCGGATGACCCCTTCCAAAACCAACCATACCACTGAGTTAGTCTTTCCACATTCTACGCCATGCTCCCCTTGTTTCACTGAAACACCACTGAAGCCGACATTGATGTCTGTGGCCATGTGCCCGATCGTCATCTCCGACGAAACTCAAACCAACACCGCTATATAGAGTCACCAGTAGTATCCTTAACCTAGAAGTATAACCTTCAGCCTTTTTGATCCATCTTAGGTGACCAATACTAGATCTCAGCGTATTCTTTCTTTAATCCAAGATGGTACTTGCAAAGCATGTCAAGTCAGCACCACATCATTCTTCTTAGTTTAGTCAGCGAAGTCTAGTCTGCCCTAAACTTCTTGAATCTTGCGCAATGACGTTGTCAAGCCTAGCGCAATGATTGCACAATAAACTCTTTTCCTATAGGAAGATAACTCCAGTAAATTAGTCTTTCCTTTTCAGCCTAATCCATCTCTCAAAAGCTGTTCTCTTTTCATCTTAACTCCGATTTAGACAATTCTTGCGTCTAAATGTTTCTAAAATCATCCCTATCCAACCATAGTGTTTTTAAAGTATTTTAATGATGTTTGGTATGTTGTTCTTAGTGTTTTCCTTTGTGTTGTTTGTCGGTAGTACTCGCGATTAGTCGATAACGTTCCGGAGCAGTTCGAAGGACTTCAAGACCAAGATTTCGACAACACTGAGCAGCATTGGGAAAAAGGCAAGTGTCCTTGATCATATTGAACCTATGTTTTTAAATGTTTTGTTTTACAAAATTGCATGCAGTGTCAAGATGATGGGTAGTCACCTATGTTAGGGTTTTTCCCTAGATTTTCCCCTATCATCCCTTGGAACCTAGATGGTTTATGGTTAGATGTCCTTTGTGGGTAGATTGCTTAGCCATGCTTTTGGGATGTTAAGAAGTGTCATGATCTTGACTAATGAACATATACAACATTGATGGTTAATTTGTTAATGGTCTAACAACATGGAATCCTAGGCCTTGAGCAAAGTAGTTTTGATGGTTGTCATGGTTATGATGTTTGTTTAGTATTTTCTCAAGTAACCTAAGTAAGGACCGGTTCGTGGAGCGACAACTCAAGAAGTAACGTACCAACCACGATGCTGATATGGGTAAGGCGTGACATATTGATTAGAGTCTGTCCAGTGTGTGTTGGGTCAGCACAAAAGGGGGCTTCTGGGTAGGAGCTTTGCTTGCGTAAAGCCTGGCGGTGAAACCTAGTGGGCAGACACATATTGGATTAGTCTCTGGTTAGTGGAAAGTGTCATACAGTGATTCTTGGTGACACACCACTGGCGTGTGTTAAGTGTTTCGCGAACACGGCAACATGGAATTCACTGACTCGTGGGGAAAGCTGGTCAACCTTTGTAGAGTGTAAAACTGTTATAACAACCGTGCTCACGGATATGAGAGACTTGGATCCTCACATGATTAGTGAGTTGTGGTTATGGGTTCTGGTTGTGGTTGTGGTTTTGGTTGTGGTTATGGTTCTGGTACAGGGAGTACTAGATGGTTGTGGTTATGGTTCTGGTACAGGGAGTACTAGATGGTTGTGGTTTGGATATAGTACAGGGAGTACTAGATAGTTATGGTGTGCAAGGTGGGGAGCCTTGTATGCTAGGTGTTAGACTGTATGGGTTACATTCACTTAATAATTGCTTAATGCTTTTGAGTCCAAATATGTTTTCATTACTCGGATTTACGCAACTATACCATGTGTTAGCCTATTATTGATATAAGCCTGCATATCATTACTTTCCCCCACTTGCTGAGTACCCTATGTGCTCACACTTGCTATTTTCCCTATACCATGCGACATGTATGTTGCTGCTCAGTGAGTGAAGATGTTGAAGACTATCAAGACAAGGTTGTGATGTTCTAGGCATGTGTCTCCTGGTCGGTTGTCTGCAGTGTTGTTGGGCACCAGTGCTTCTGTTCCGCTGCAGATATCTTCATAGAAGACAATATATGTCAACTGTTGTAAGAGTTTAATGTTATTTAATAAAAGTATTGCTTTTGTTACTTCACCTGTGACGTCCTTATGTGTGTTGAACATCTTGGGCACACATAAGCCGTATCTGGTTTTGGCTGTTAAAACCGGGTGTGACATGAGCAGAGATGTAACTCGAGGTATGAGATTACTTTTAGCACTGTGTAGCCATTTGTAGTAGAGAATATCAACATCTAGGTAAGCTAACTTCAGCATACACCAAATTCATTAAATATCAATAGCTAGCCCGGCTAATGCTAGCACCGAGTAGTCGCATGTAGGGTGTACCTTGCATTGATTGGGTTCCCTATAGCACACTCCGGTCACCTTTGAGGTGGTGGAGGGGCAATGCTTGACACGACTGAGGCCAATGGCAGACAAAGTCGAGTGAGTTGAGGTAAGAGCCCTCCCATTTGTTCTGAAATGTTCCTAGAGCTAATGCTAGCCGAAGGACTAGGTTTTTGGGTGCGCAGGTTTACGGCATAACCTTGGGATTGTACCAAGCCTTGGTTTCGACGATGTAGCAATCAAGTTTCTAGACAGCATGGAGCCTCGTGCCCTTTACGAGGTTGAGGGAGAGTTTCTCTTTCTTTGGTGGCTCTGGTAGCTGAACTTGGAGTGAGCGCCCCTTGATTTATGTTGGAGTCTGCCTAGTCGCCGAATAGAAGACGGAAGGGGGTAAACCTAGTGGGGCCTGTGACTGTGGTGTGGAGGAACCATAACACTTTTAGAAGCTCTTGAACCCATAGGCCTTTAGCGAGGCCGACAAGGTGCCAGTTTTGTCGAGGGTTTTTCCCTAACAATATATTCGTAAGAATAACAGGGTTGTCTTCATGATTCAGGAATCGAACAAGAGACGAGGCACACGTGATGTATATAGGTTTGGGCCCCCGATTGGAGTAATACCCTACGTCATGTGTGGTCGATGATGTACCTGTATTCACTCGAGTACAAGTAATGTGTCTAGATCTATTCCAAGGAGTAGATGGGATCTAAACTAGACTAATGAGGAAGTCATCTAGTATCTCCTGTGGCCCTAATATTTGCGTCGAGTTGCAGATGAGTTGTGCTCCTCCGAAAAAAAGAGTCCCGCTTCAGGGGTATGGATCCCCGCCTTATACAGGGGTCTTGTACCGCCTCCTATCTCGCCGTAGTCGATAGGGAGTCCTTTATCTTGTCCACCAAGAAAGATCAGATAAATCCGGCTGGGACACTAGTTGTTCTCGAGTTGGGTAACCAATTGAGACCTTCCTAGTATGCGCCTACTAGATCTCCGGGAGTATCAAGTACCGCAGATTCAGTTATGTAATATCCGGAGTAGTTAAGTATGCACACGACATACCCTATCCGTATATGGTATACTCTTTATGGATATATACCCCATAGTTAGATATTCGATAGTAGCCCCCTAACTCTACTTGGGAGGAAGTGTTTTTGCAATTACCCACTTGAATACCGCCAAGTCTAAACCTGATCGAGTAAGGTGGTTCAGGCTTGCAGTCGAGAGAATCGAGTAAGAACGGATCCAATTCTGAGTATCGAGTGGAACACAATTGGGTCGAGCACCCTGCTGTTAACCGCAACTGAAGCTTAAGAAAGGACTAAAAGCTCAATTAGTTGACACCTAATTCCAAGTAGAATTAAAAAAACCTTTCAAAATTTGAACCGATGGGTATAGGCGCATTAATGTGTGCAGAGATTCACACGATATCATCACTCCACCTTTCACGCTAATCGAGGCACCACAGAAACATGTTCCGAAGCGGATTTGTTTTTTGAATTTTACCCAGGGATAATTCCTACTTATTCCCTCGAGGAGAAACTCTATCGCCTCATCTTTTCTGCTTTCACCAGACTCTTGCTTTTTGATTTCTTCTCCAAAGCTTTTTAGCATTGGCTACTTTTGTTTGAGAAACTTTTGTTCTTCTCCCTCATAGAGGGGAATCTTGATTGGGTGGCTCTACCATTTGGAGTGGTGGACCTCATCTCCAGCAAATTACCGTAGCCAGAAGATTTACCCTTTTTCCGCTGTGTCTACTCCACTTGGTATGAAGTGCACAGGGTGGCCGAGTTCACACCATGGATCCTGAAAGGGCAGTTTGTGCACAACGATGGCTTGGTGGAGGTGCATCATCTTGGAAGTGAAGCAGTCTTCGACCATCATTCTCAAGGTTTAGTTGGCAACAACTGGGAGACGATCGAGGCCTCGAGCGGGCTCTTGATCGTCATCGAAAGAGGGTGTCAGATCAAAGGTAGGATAATGAATCTGGTAATCGGATGGTTTTTCTATCTTTCGCCGCTCTCACGTGATGCATTCTGGGTGAACCTGGAGGGATGCGTGGTATGAAGGAACGAAAGGCTGTTCATAATCGTTGTTCCAAGAAAGTCGTGCTTCCATCTCCAGATGACAAAGGGTGTGCACGTATATCTTGGCAATGGGCCACCGCGGTCGTTCCAGATCTCCAGTAGTAAATTCTGGTGGCACATTGCAGATTTTCTAAACGGAATCACCTCAGGAGATCCATCTTGGGCCATAGCAACATTACAACAGTCGATGCCTAAGTTCGAGCTCTAGCAACCCAATATGGGGGGTACCCGACTCATCCTGGACAAGACCCGCACCTTTTTCTTAAAGTCCTAGGGTGACCAAATTGACGACCCTGCTGAGCACAATGCCTCAATGCCAATTTCCATTCATATCTTTGGCGATGACATCTGTGAGCTGCTAGATTGGAAAACTGTCCCCTGGATGAAGGAAAGAACAATCCTACTAGGCTAGACATTTGAGGTTGTTCCACTAGTACCTGGGATTACTCATCCTGGCCAAATTTTATGCTTTCACCGAACAAGCTCGTCATGCGACCGAGATGAGTACTCAGTGCTTGAGATTTCTTACCACAACGTAGTTTCCAGGACGCTCAAGTCAGTTGAAGGGAATTTTAAGTGGTGTTCTTGTTGGTGGCTGTCGCACAAGCTTTCCCCTTAGATATGTAATAAGTTTCCTGGTATGCTTTTGGCTGGCGATTGTAAAAACATGTTTCTGATATTTTGCTTAATCTCACATGCTATTGCTACTATTTCCTTGTCAATGAAATTGAGTTAGCATAAATAGATGCAAATATAACTAGCACATGCTATCGCCTCCTTCAAGATTGTCCGACTATATATCTATTAATGCCTAAAAACTCGATTAAACAAGCCATTATATGCACGATCCTTGAGTAATTTCTCGAGGAAGCTCAAGAAGGAAAAGACTAACAGTGAACTAGAAAAACATAATAATTTTTTGCAAACTTTCACTGACTTGCGCATTTGATCAATCATACAAATAAGAACTTGTCAGAGAGCACACACGGGACCGACTAGGACTTTTAGAACCTTTGTTGGCCGTTAGGTGTGAGATGCATGATAATATCGGTGCCATTATGCCTTATGAGGTGTAACTATCCGTAATAGACCCAATACATGCCCCTGTTGGTTCTATCCAACGCGATCGATGCAAAGCCAGATAAATTTTTGCAAAAAAATACTTGAAAAGAATACGGTATTATTTTGTAGCCCCTAACTCTCTGTTCAAGGAGATGATTTATCGAGTAGAGAGTAGGAAATAACATACCTATACCATTGAAGGAAAATAGCGTAGCCCTCAACTTTCTACTCGATGACTGAATAGACTAAAGAGTAAAGCCTTAGCATCGAAAGTATGCAATGTAGCCCCTGACTCTCTGTTTCATGTGAAAATCAAAATAGAGACTAGAGCATATGTGCCATACTTGACGTGCCACCTGCCTCTTACTCAATGACTGGATTCGAGTAGATAGTGGAGCATAAGTGCTAATATTACACGATGTAGCTCCTAGTCTTCTGAATGGTGTGATAACCAGACATAAAAAGTGAAGAAAAAGCATCAAAAAAGTATGATGTAGCCCCGACTATGCGCTCAATGTGGTAATCGAGTGGAGAGTAGAAAATAAGAATAAAAAATGTGTGATGTAGCTCGCAACTCTCTGCTCGATGTGGTGATTGAGTGGACAATAGAGCATAAGCATCAACACACCATTCTTGACCGTATACTCGATGGCCTCAGCCCCCGAGCTTTGGGTTACAAATATGTTGTGGTCATCGAGTGAACTGGAGCGGACAGGTAGGTGAGAATTAAAAACCCACTCTCGTTCATGCTCGTTTTCACTGCAACCTTTGATTTCACGTGTTATAATGACCACCCATCCCTCTTTGCAAAGATTAGAGAGGTCATAACGCTCCCACGATGCCATGACTTCCACCAGGCGTGCAGCACGATTGAGGTGTTCTTGAGCATGCTATCGTTTCGGATCTTAATAGCTCCATTTACATAGTATGATCCGTTTCCATAGCTATAAATAGAGGGGACTTGAGGCTGTTTATTTTCACTCCATCTCCTCCCTTTCTTCCCTTGCCTTGCCTGATAGAACTTGTAGATCTTGGAGCCATGGCCTCCACTCCACCACTGTCTCTCAAGTCGAGCTCACAAAATAGAGGAGAGGAAACTCTCTCCCCAAAGCCTCTCACCATGGTTCCACCCAGTGTCATCATCATTTCTTCCAACGTGGAGGAATCGACTGAGAGGCCTAGAGGAAGAGATCACAGAGAAACACCTGGGGATGGCTGGCCCCTCTCCCGGTGGGTGTAGTGCTTCATTGCCGCTATGCCACATGGCAAGCAATGTGAAGAACATGGGAGAGGGATGAAATTGGTGGTGATCCTGACAAGATCATCGACCAGGCTGCTGATGAAGTTTTCGGCGATGAAGCCCCCGAGCCCTCGACGGCGAAGAAAGCATAGTCGTCTTCTCCGTCGATAACTGTTAGATCACCTCCGTGGCCCGCGGAGGGTCCATCAGGATCACGGGCACCGGTCAGTAGCTCCAGCAGGGTCTTCGCGTCAGCCATTTTTCCTGGACCTTATGCTGCCTGGCGTCCGATTCATAGAGTTATTAGCTTCCGCCCCAGGGAACAATATAGAATGTTTCTCAACTCATCCAAGGGTGAATAGGGTTCACACGCTTCTGAACTCATGGATATAGTGGATCTTCACTATTTGCCACGTAGGTCGAGAGGAAAAGAAAAAGTATGTGATAGGTTAGTTAATCTGATCGAATACAATCGACTTACCTCTAACTTTCCTTACCTATGAATAAAATTGTCGAAGTTGATCGATGTGACACAAGCTTTCGAGTATCTCACCATTTGGAGTAGATAACCATACTGATCTAGGTCAAGTAACTTCAACTACTATGTAGGGTCCTTCCTACTTATGTGATAACTTATGGTGCTAGGCCTGTTTCTGCATCTTTCATAGGACAAGATCTCTAGTAGCGAGTCTCCTGGGCTGGACTTTCTGACTATGATATCTACACAATGCTTGCTAATACTTTACCGCTCGAATGAATGCTCGATCATGGTACGCCCGGAGTAAATTAATGTCATCTGCTCGTAACTGCTCCTGCCCCTCTTCCGAGTAATTTTCCACTCGAGATGATCCAAGTTGCAATTCAATCGAGAGCACCGCTTCTACTCTGTAGACTAAAACTAACGGAGTTTCACTGGTGTCCCTGTTAGTCAAGGTGCAAACGGCACACAGTACTGAGGGAAGCTCTTTCACCCATCGTTTTGAGTAGGCCTTTAGCTTGTTGAAAACCCGAGTTGTGAGACCCTGCAAGACTATACTGTAACACCCTGATTTTCAGATTTCTCAAATTTCTAAAATTTTCCAAGAGTATTGAATAGCTTCACTAGTGGTATAGGTTTAAAACTTAGTTTCTTAATCAATCAATCAATATAGGTTATTATTTTCTGTGCATTGCATGCTGAGTTTTGTTAGGAGCCAGGTAAATGCATTAGATTTCTTTTTTCTTTTCTTTTTCTTTGGTGTTTTGAGTGAAAAAGATTTTGAAAAGATTTTTGCAAAACTCAGTAGTGAACAAGTTAAGGATCTTAATGGTTGGAATACAAAGTCCTCGAATTCATCATCTATTCAATCCTTGATTATACTTGATCCTTCTCCATCTCAATTCAAATATTATCCAAATCCTTGTTTAAAGTCAATCTCTTCTCTTTCTCAAATTCTACCCAAATCTAAATTTAAATTCCTTATCTACTCATATTCTTATTCAACCCCATCTTTTTCGTTTCTCTTAAATTCACTCCGAACACAATTCAAATTCAAATCCTATTCAAATTTCTCTGCAAAAGTTTCTTTTCTAAACCCTAGATATACCTAAAGTGTCTTTGGACTCAATCTTGCTCAAGTCCAAACCCTTAGCCAAGTCTTCTAGATGCCCAACAAAGGATCCACGAAATCTGCAAATTTTCGCAGAGTACTAGATAGCCTTATCTTCTCATGAATTTTTGGAGTTTAAAATGGCCTCAAATGCAAATCTTGACAATACCAAAGTTGTAGATCTAGGTCAAGTAACCTATGGAAGTTCTCTTTTGGATAATGGAGCTGGGAGTTATGGCCCCCGAAATCAGTGATGCGCAGAGAAGTCCGAGTTCAAACAGTTAATCTTGTGGTGCATTTTTTGAATCAAGATGGCATTTTCAAAAGTTCCAATGACTTCCAAAGTTGTAGATATTTGTGAGTACTACAATTTAGAATCAAGAAACATCCGATTTGGAGTCCGAACGATGGAGGTATCATCATCGGAATACAGAGCTATGAAAAAGGAAACCGTAACTGACTCGAACTCGAATCCAATTCGTGTTCGGTTTGGACTCTACCTCAACCAGCCATCCCTAGCCCTATATATATGAGTTGCACACCATTTTCTACCTCTATTCCATACTCCCAAGCCCTAGAAGTCGCTACTGTCCTGCCCGTGTGTCGCCGGAGCGCCGCCATTCGCCGGAGCCGCCGCCGCCCGTGATGCGCTACGTCATCTTCTCTGCGAATCCTCCTTCCTCGACCATCAAAGTAATGTGAGGACCCCTTATTCTCCTCCCTTACTACTGTTTTAACATCATAATAAGTCCCTAGCCAAGCTCTAGCCCCGACCAAAGCCCGATCTACGCCATCACGGTCGTCGCCGTCGGGGATAGCTGCAAGACAGCCGTGTTGTAGCCGATTGGCATCGATGTTCCGGACCGACAAGAGGTCAAATGACCAAGCCCTTTCACCTGTGTATGTCCCATGATGTTTCCACGCCCTCACCAACTAGGTCGGCCAGTAGAGCAGCCAAACTACCACAATCAAGGTCGACATACCCGGTGTCCAGTTTCTGAACGCATTCTGCGCGTGCACCGTATTTGCATTCATGTTCCTCGTCAATCCGAAAGCTGTATGGATGCACCAACTGCGTCACGGCATGTCCCATCAAGTATTCTACGTTACCCTAGGAGCCCATCTCTGTTTGTGCAGTGACACGACCTAGACATCATTGCCAACCACAGCATGTCACAGCCATCACCCGTCTCACCTGTGCTGATCGTTCTTCCTCTCAGTGGATGATCTACCAAAACCCATGCCATAGCATTGTGTTCTTGGGATATATGAACATCTCTATTCAAACGGTTTCTCAAATTTCATAGCCAATCTCCTGGAACGTGAGCATCTTCGTTCCTGAATCTGTTCGCGGTCACCACCAAACCTAGAAGCAGTCATCGCTGTTTTGCCACTACCTTGGATGACCCCTTCCAAAGCCAACCATAACGCTGAGTTAGTCTTTCCGTGTTCTATGCCATGCTTCCCTCATTTCACTGAAACACCACTGAAGCCGACATCGATGTTTGTAGCCACATGCCCGATCACCATCTCCGACGAAACCCGAACCACCACAGCTACATAGAGTCATCGGCAGTATCCTCAACCTAGAAGTGTAACCTTCGGCCTTTTTGATCCATCATACATGATTGATACTAGATCTCAGCATATCCCTTCTTTAATCCAAGATGGCACTTGCATAGCATGCCAAGTCAGCGCCATATCATTCTCCTTAGCCTAGTCAATGAAGTCTAGTCTGCCCTACACTTCTTGAATCTTGCACAATAATATTGTCAAGCCTGACACAGTGATTATGCAATAAACTCTTTCCCATAGGAAGATAACTCCAGTAAATTAGTCTTTCTTTTCAGTCTAATCCATCTCTCGAAAGCTATTCTCTTTTCATCTTAACTCCGATTTAGACGATTCTTGCATCTCAATGTTTCTAAAATCTTACCTATCCAACCGTAGTGTTTATAAAGTGTTTTAATGATGTTTGGTATGTTGTTCTTAGTGTTTTCCTTTGTGTTGTTTGTCAGTAGTTCTCACGATTAGTTGATAATGTTTAGGAGCAGTTCGAGAGACTTCAAGACCAAGATTTCGACAACACTGAGCAGCATTGGGTAAAAGGAAAGTATCCTTGATCATCTTGAACCTATATTTTAAATGTTTTGTTTTACAAAACTGCATGCAATGTCTGTCAATATGTTGCGTAGTCACCTATGTTAGGGTTTTCCATAGATTTTCCCATATCATCCCTTGGAACCTAGATGGTTTATGGTTAGGTGTCTTTTATGGGTAGATTGCTTAGCCATGCTTTTGGGGTGTTAAGAAGTGTTATAATATTGACTAATGAACATATAAAACATTGATGGTTAATTTGCTAATGGTCTAGCAAGATGGAACCTTAGGCCTTGAGCAAAGTGGTGTTGATGGTTGTCATGGTTATGATGTTGGTTTAGTGTTTGCTCAAGTAACCTAAGTAAGGACCGGTTTGTGGAGCGACAACCCAAGAAGTAACGTACCAATCACGAGACTGATATGGGTAAGGCTGACATACTGATTAGAGTCTGTCCAGTATGTATTGGGTCAGCACAAAAGGGGGCTTCTGGGTAGGAGCTTAGCTTGCGTAAAGCTTGGCGGTGAAACCTACTGGGCAGACACATACTGGATTAGTCTCTGGTTAGTGGAAAGTGTCATACAGTGATTCTTGGCGGCACACCACTGGCGTGTGTTAAGTGTTTCGCGAACACGATAACATGAAATTCACTGACTCGTGGGGAAAGCTGGACAACCTCTGAAGAGTGTAAAATTGTTATAACAGCCGTGCTCACGGATAGAGAGACTTGGATTCTCACATGATTAGTGGGTTGTGGTTATGATTTTGGTTGTGGTCGTGGTTCTGGTACAGGGAGTACTAGATGGTTGTGGCTATGGTTCTGGTACAGGGAGTACTTGATGGTTGTGGCTATGGTTCTGGTACAGGGAGTACTAGGTGGTCATGGTTATGGTTCTGGTAAAAGGAGTACTAGATGGTTGTGGTTTTGGATAAAGTATAGGGAGTAGTAGAAGGTTATGGTGCGCAAGGTGGGGAGCCTTGTATGCTGGGTGTTGCACTGTAAGGGTTACAATCACTTAATAATTGTTTAATGCTTTTGAGTCCAAATATGTTTTCATTATATGCATTTACGCAAATATACCATGTGTTATCCTATTCTTGATATAAGCCTGCATATCATTATCTTTCTCACACTTGCTGAGCACGTCATGTACTCACACTTGCTATTTTCCCTACACCATGCGACATGTATGCTGCTGCTCAGTGAGTGAAGATGTTGAAGACTATCAAGACGAGGTTGTGATGTTCTAGGTGTGTGTCTCCTGATCGGTTGCCTATGGTGTTGTTGGGCACCAGTGCTTCTGTTCCGCTGCAGATATCTTGATAGAAGACAATATTTGTCAATTGTTGTAAGAGTTTGACGTTTATTTAATAAAAGTATTGCTTTTGTTACTTCACGTGTGATGTCCTTATTTGTGTTGAACATCCTGGGCACACATAAGCCGTATCTGGTTTTGGCCGTTAAAACCGGGTGTGACATATACCATTGGCGTGCTCAACCTAACTGTTGCTCTGGGGGTGAACTACAGGGGCAAAACAAGTTTTAATGCCGAATTCTTCACAGAATGCAATAAAGGTCCCACTTTTGAACTAGCTACTGTTATATGTAATTATCCAATGCAGAATTCCGAATCGGGTAATTATGCTCCTCATGAACTTCTTAGCCGCTTCTGCGGTTATGTTCCCAATGGGTTCGGCCTCAATCCACTTAGTGAATGTGTTGATAGCCACAAATAGGAACTTGTAGCAGCCTTGGGCCCTTGGGAATGGTCCCAGGATATCCAAGCCCCAGATGGAGAAAGGCCAAGAAAGAGGAATTGTTTGCAGAACTTGAGCCGATAGAGTGGTCTACCTTCCAAAGATTAGGAGCTCTCGCTATTTTTAACCAGTTTGGAAGCATTCTGGAGGGCAGTCAGCTAATAGAATCTCTGGCAGAAAGTTTTTTGGACCAAGGTGCGATAAGACACATGATTACCACATATGCCTCCATGGATATCAAGCAATAATTTATCTCCCTCTTCCTAAGTGATGCACTTCATCAAGATTATGTTACTCCCCTTTCGGTAGAGCTTGTTGTCAACCAAAGCATATAGCTTTGACTTACGAGCAATTTTCTCTATAGATGCATCATCGTCAAGGATGTCTCAACCTTCAATATAGGCTTGGTACGGAGTCATCTAAGTCAGCTCACATTCGAGTAGTGCAGCTACCATGTCTACGATTTCTGCCTCCCTGACCTGGCTAGACTGTTGGTTGGATTGGGTAGCATCCGTTCACCGAACTGTCAGGACAAATGGTCTGAGGAGTTTCTCAACAAAGACTCCTATGGGCACTGGTGCTCGAGAAGAAGCGAGTCTAGCATGTTCATCCGCACTAGAGTTATCGCTCCTTTTGATGTGCGTTACTTCTAGCCCTTCAAACGTTTCCTAAAGCTTTCGCACCTTATACAAGTAAGCCGCCATGTTGTCGTCCAAGCACTGGTACTCCTTTTGCACTTAGTTTATGACTAGTTGTGAGTCTCCTTTCACGAGAAGTCACCTGATTCCAAGCGATGCAGCTATGCGGAGGCCATTTACCATTCCCTCGTATTTTGCAATATTGTTGGAAGCTTTAAAATATAATTGAACAAAGTACCTAAGTTCATCGCCTGTTGGAGATTTGAGTACGATGCCAAGCCCCGAGCCTTGAAGTGTGAGCGATCCATCAAAGAAGAGCGTCCAGTGGTCCTGACCACATTTGGCTTAGTTTTGTCAACTCTTGTCCATTCAGCGATGAATTTCGCCAGTACTCCCGACTTCACGCTTGTGCGTGGTGCATAGTGTACGTTGAACTCATTGAGTTCAAGCGCCCATTGGGCGATTTGTCCAGTAGCCTCCCTATTGCGTATGATGTCCTTCAGTGGATACGTCATCACGACACTGACCTTTTGCGCTTGGAAATAGTGTTGTAGCTTTCGGGAAGATATCAAGACTGCATAAAGCAATTTCTGCACTTGCAGGTATCATAGTTTTGCATCATGTAGGACTTCGCTCATGTACTAAACAGGTTTCTGGACCTTGGCCTTTTTATCGGGGCATTCCCATTTGATCACCAGAATCGTGCTTACAACTTGCGGGGTAGCTGCAATGTACAAAAAGAGCTCCTCTTTTTCATTAGGCGGGGTAAAAATTAATGGAGACGATAATACCTTTTTAAGTCCTTGAAGGTGTTCTCCGCTTCTTCCATCCACTCATATCGTTCATGTTTCTTCAGCAGCATGAAGAATGGCATCCCCCATTCACTCATCCTGGAAATGAATCGACTAAGGGCTGCTATTCATCCTGTCAGTTTTTGAACCTCCTTCAGTGTTTGAGGTGACCGCATCTGGTTGAGAGCCTCGATTTTGCATGGATTAGCCTTAATGCCTCGACTTGACACCAAGAAGCTGAGAAGCTTGCCAAACGGTACGCCGAACGTGCACTTTTAGGGTTGAGCATCATGTGATACTTCTTGCAGTTGTCGAATGTTTCCTTGAAGTCGTTAGTCAATGCATCTTTGGTTCTAGATTTGACTACAATATCATCGACATAAACTTCTACATTGCGCCCAATCTGGGGTTGTAGACAATTCTGAATACATCTTTGATACGTAGCATCGACATTCTTCAAACTAAAAGGCATCTTTACATAACAAAATACAGTGAAAGGAGTAGTAAAAGCAGTTTTCTCCTCGTCCTCAACTCCCATGCTAATTTGGTGACACCCCGAATAGGCATCTTGAAAACACAATAATAACAACCTACCATAGAGTTGACTATCTGGTCGATGCGTGGGAGAGTAAAAGGATTCTTGGGGCAGGTTTTGTTGAGGTTAGTGAAGTCGACACACATTCTTTACCTGCCATTAGCCTTCATGACGAGGATAGGATTCGCAAGCCACGTAGGATAATGAACTTCTCGAATAAAGTCTGCCTTTAGGATTTTGTCGACCTCCTCCTGGAAGGTTTGCTTCCTATCCTCTGCATATCTTCGCTTCTTCTGCACCACAGGTTTGGTGTCAGATTTAACGGCTAGTCGATGTTCAATTACTTCCCTAGGGACTACTAACATATCAGATAGTTGCCATGCAAACACAACTTGGTTTGCCTGGAGGAAAGCAGTGAGCTCGAGTTCCTATTTGGGGTCAAGAACAGCCCCAACCATGACCATCTTGGCTGGCTCAGATGGGTCGAGGGGCACTGCCTTGACACCACCATCAGTTCTTTTGCCCTTGGTACCGTCATTGTTCTCTTCCTTTGCAGCATCATCGAACTAGGATGTGCCACCAAGGCTTACGAGCTTGGAGTCACCAGCAACTTGATGCTTTTGGCGCTTGGACTTCACACCTTTTGAAGTAATTTCCACTCAACTGAAGTTTTCAACCATATCCAGGCCCTGCTTGTCACACTTGACTGCTGCTCGTTGATATCCTTTGACTTTTATGACCCCTTTAGGGCCTGGGATCTTGAGTGTTTGGTATGCATAATGCACAATAGCCATGAACTTGCCCAGCATTGCGCAGCCTAGGATTACATTGTATGTCATCTCGAAATCCGCAACGTTGAAGGTAAGCTTCTCTGTGCGAAAGTTGTCAGGTGTGCCAAACATGACTGGGCAACTTGATCTGACCAAGGGGCATCATCGATGAATTGGGAGTTCTGCCATGGAAAAGCTCGACTCCCTTCTTGAGCTCTGACCTCTCGATCACCATCTTGTCTAAAGTGTTGGCGATGATGAGGTTAAGTGAACTACCCCCATCAACCAAAGTTTGAGAAACTTTGATGTTGAGGATAGTCGGTTGTACCACGACAGGATATCGACTAGGATGTGGGACCACAGGTAGATGGTTGACATGGTTGAAGGCAATCGAATCTTTCAACCACCTGAGGTACCGAGTAGGCCTGGTGAAATCTAGGTTGACCTCTCGTTTGACCACCTTGTATTGTCTTTTGGACTCGTACACAACATATCCTCTAAAGATGTGTGCTAATCTTTGGTCAGGCTCGTGGAGCTCAAGCTCATCACCCTTACCGTCTACCTTAGCCTGCTTGCCGTGGTGTTCGATAGCAGTGGCTTTGAGCTTTTCTTCAACCTTCTTTTTGAGGAAGTAGCATTCGTCAAAGTCATGCTGATTAGTCCGATGAACATGGAACCACTTCTTGCCACCTCGACCTAGGTCTTTACTATCCCTAGTGTTGAGCAACTTACTCCTATCGACCACGGCTACGGTCGTATCCAGACCCTTGCGCTTGTCACCAGGCTTGCCCTTCTTGCCCTCGTTCTTCGAGGACTCGGGATTGTCCTTGCCAGGCTGAGGGTTTTTGGCATGTGCCTGAGCTTCGTCTTTCTTTTGTAGATTTGTCACCCAACTCGAAGAGTTCATTGACCGTCTGGATCTTCCGGGTAGCAACCTTTCAGACCAGATCTGTGTTCTTGACACCTCTCTTGAAGGCGATGATGACTGATTCATCTGAAATATCCAGGATCATGTTTCGCCGGTCACAGAATTGTCGGATGAAGTCTCAGAGGGACTCATCCTTTCCTTGGTTGAGTTGATGGACATCATTCTCCACTGCTCAGATAACGGTGGTATAGATTTGTAACCACTCATTGGGGCTGATCTTCCTGTCATACTTCTCGATCAAGCCCGCCTTAAACTTCTCGGGCCACCATATTTAGTGGAGCTCTGGGAAAAAGGCGGAGGAGGAGGACTATCACACCTGTCCCTTCAAACATGGGAGTCACATCAACCATTCTGTTCTAGAGATCTACGATTGTTGTGGTGTCGATCATCCTCATGGCGCTCCTCATAGTTGTTGTTGACAACCTCCTACAAGTCACATCTGTTGTTAGGGATGAGGTTCTTTAGGTCTCCCTGATTCCTGGGCTCATGGATGAGGTAGTTGCAGTTTCACCTGCAGGGCTGTACTTAGGGTCGACCTCCTGAACTACCTACTTGCGACCCTTCTACTCGAGAGCGTCCTGTCCGTGGCTCCTTGAACCAGCACCTTACTAGTTGGGGGGCTAGAGGTGCTAGGATTGTTTGCTCAAGGAATTTGGATCTAAGTTGCATCGAGTAGGGTCCTGCCCTAATTAACCATTTGGGTTAAAGGATTCGTCGGATCCAACTTCAAAAGGGATTTGAGAATTAGATGAGCTCCCTGAACATTAGCATCTTGAGTGCTGAAAACATCAGTGCCGAGGCTCGGCTGCGGTCGATTTGATGAAGCCTTGTGATGGCTGCCCTTAGGAAGTTCGTCCCTTAATTTTGGGACCAGTGCTAGTGGAGGCGCGCCCACTGTAAGCCATCGTTCAAGACCAGGAGGCACTAGTCCTCCTGTGGTTCATCGATGATCGATGGTATTAGGAGCGTATAGAGCTTTGGCTACAGATGTCCCCGACGGTATATTTCCAACATTGCTGGCACTGGCGACAGCTGCCACTGGATCCTTGAGAATTTCCGTGCCATTATTCACCACAGCATTTGGATCTACCGCCATTGGATCGACAGGTGGGACCCCGGTTCCTCCAGGCATAAAAACAGATCAATCTGTTCAGCTGCTCAGGCTATCGACGGAGTCGTCATCACCACTCATGTCGCTGTCGGTGTCCATGAACTATAGAACATTGGGCTCGTTGGGATCCCATTCAAGGTGTTGCGAAGACTAGTGTGGATCAATCCACCCTAATCGTCCCAGCAAAAAACCATAGTTCCGAATGTGGTCTCCAATCTAGTCGGGGGCGATTTGAAACCGATTGTTGGTGACTCAAATTGGTCATAGAAGAAGGCATCGGAGAATCTAGTGCGAATATGGACTCGAGACATAGTCGATCCTGAAAAACAGAAGACCCTTACTTGGTGCACCAACTGTCAAGGGTTTTCCCTGACAATATGTTCGTAAGAATAACGGGATTGTCTTCGTGATTCAGGAATCAAACAAGAGATGAGACAAATGCGATGTATACAGGTTTGGGTCCCTAATTACAGTAATACCCTATGTCCTGTGTGGTTGATGATGTACCTGTATTCACTCGAGTACAAGTAATGTGTCTAGATCTATTACACGGAGTAGATGAGATCTAAACTAGACTAATGAGGAAGTCACCGAGTATGTCCCGTGGCCCTAATGCTTCCATCGAGTTGCAGATGAGTTGTGCTCCTCTGGAAAAAAGAGTCTCCCTTCGGGGGTCTGGATCCCCGCCTTATATAGGAGTCTTGTAGCGCCTCCTATCGCGGGGCGTGAGGTGGCTGTCACGGAGTCTTTTGTGGATCTCCCTTAGGAGCTTGGCCCGCTGTTCCTTGGCGACACAACGGAGGAGGGAGGTGCAGACTCCAACCTTGTAAAAGGCTCCATCAACTAGGAGCTAGCCCTTGGCGTGCTGTTTAATATAGTGGAGCTCGACGGGATTGTCAGGCTCCTCCGTTCCATTCAGGAAGGAGAGGAGGGAGACCCTCTAATCTTGGAGTCCAATGGGTAGAATGATGGTGGCAACACCGTCGAAGGTACCTACCACCGACGTGTGGAGGACTTTGAAGAAGGCCCCTGACAAAAGGGCTCCTCTCCTAGTGGTAGCTTTGGTCAAGGCATCAGCCTTTTGGTTGTCGGTGTGTGGTCTGCTTCGGACTGAGATGCCACGTTAAGACCCTTTGGCTTTGTAGATGGCTTCGAGGTACTTCAATAGGTCTGGAAGCTGAGCCTGAAAGCTCTTGTTGACGTGGCCGACCACAACCTATGAGTCTGTCTTGACAACGAGTCTGGCGGCTCCTAAGGCTCGAGCCTTGCGAGCATGACTTCGTACTTGGCGACGTTGTTGGTTGTCTTGAACTCCAAGTGGGTGGTGAATGCTGCCCAGTCGGGGAGATGAGGACAACCCCGGCCCTAGCGCCGTTGGACCCATATGCTCCATCAGTATATTTGGTCCATATATTTTGGGGAGGGGTTGTTGGGGGCCCTACAGGGGGGAGTCCATTCAGTGACAATGTCAGCCAAGACCTACGACTTGATTGCCTTATAGGCCACAAACTTCACCATGGAGGATGTTAGTTCCACTGCCCACTTTCCTATGCATCTCGTCGCCTTCTGATTATGGAACATGTCGCCCAGAGCGTATGAGGTTGGTACTGCAATGTCACAGGTGACAAAGTAGTGCCAGAGCTTGCGGGAGGCCATCGGAAGGGCATATGCCATCTTTTCAAGCTCGGTGTATCATGTCTTAGCCCCCGCTAGGGCCTTCAAAATGTAGTAAACTGCCCTCTACATAGAGCAGCATTCATTCTCCTCCCCACGCACAAGTATGACACTTACAGAGGAGTTGGAGGCGGATAAGTACAAGAGAAGCCCTTCGCAAGGGAGGAGTATTGCGAGTGTCTTGAGGTCAGACAAGTGAGTCTTGAGGGCCTTGAAGGCATCCTGGCACTCTATCATCCATCTGAATGGCTCAAAGCAACACAATGCTTTGAAGGATGGAAGGTTCTGCTCAGTGGATTTGGCGAGGAAACGGCTGAGGGCTACGAGACGGTCGGCCATGCGTTGGAGCCCCTTCACATCAATGGGGGTGCCATATCCGTGATGGCACAAATCTTGGTAGGGTTGGCCTTGATACCTCACTTGGAGATGAGGTACCCTAGTAGCCTTCCAGCTTTAGTGCTGAAGACACAATTCTTTGAGTTGAGCCACACACCTATGGCCCGGAGGCTATTGAAGGTTTCTTGCAGGTCAGCAACATGGTCAGCTTCGAGCTTGCTTTTGATGACAATTTCATCAACATAGGCTTCCACATTGCGGCCTAACTTTGCTCTAGGATTTTGTGCATCAGGCGGGAGAAGGTGGCTTCGGCATTCCGAAGGCCAAAGGGCATTCGAATGTAGCAGTATACCCCAAAGGGTGCAATGAACTGGTCTTCCCCTCATCTTTTGTGGCCATCAACACCTGGTGGTGAAGCCCTTGCTAAAACTGATAGAAAGCTCTATCTAGCCGAAGGTGTCAAGGGGGCCCATCGAAACCCTGAAGGGGCCTCTAGGTTGGCGAGAGCCAGCCCCATAGAACGTGGAACTGGTCAAAGGCATGCATGAAGAGAAGGTCTGCAGAACTTCCTCCGTTGACCAGCACCCTTCGGACTTCATCATTAGCGATGTCGATCACGACGACTAGGGTGTCGGTATGGGGGAAGTACACCCCCACAGACTTATTGGAGGTGAAAGTCATAGGGACTTTGGTCCATCTAGGGATTTCATGGAGGATGCTGGTTATCCCGATGTAGTTAACCCCACACGCGTAGTCTCACCGCTGCCGCTTCGAGGAGCCACCGGAGGCTCCCCCTCTCGTTATGGCTAGGACTATCTGCCTAACTCGAACCCATCGTTGATGTGCTACACCAAAGGTGGTGGAGATGGAGGAGGCCAAGCTAGCTGAGGAGGGAGCTGTAAGGCTAGATGATCTACCTGGTGGCCTGCTGTAGGCTTACGATCTCCGGACCACTTGTTGCTGATCGTATCCCCCGCCACGTGTGCTGCCTACCTCTTGAAGTACTCCTCTCGAAAGGTTACGAGGGTCTAGCAATCTTCGGTACTGTGGGCACGCCTAGCCCCATGTGCAGAGTGCAGTAGTATCCTTCTTCTGGCTGCAGGCCCTGGGCACCCTATCACTCAGGGAAGGAGCTAGAGTGTGTAGCATCTAGGCCCCTAGGAAAGTGGTAAGTGTTTCGGTGATTAATGACAACCGTATTATTGTGAATAGCAATTTGTTTTGAAGGGAATAAAAAATTTAGTTCACAATGATAATTGGGTATGCTTGGTCCCTAAAGTGATTATATGGATGATCAAATGACATGCATGTCAAGATTAAGAATCTTCTAGTTCTAAGTGTCAAAGAAGATGAAGGACACTTAGAATAGTATAGGTCTATTTTCATTAGTCTTTTGACCATACTATAAAGAGAGGCTAAGAGTAGTAGCTTGACCTAGTGAGTCTAGACTTGGTTTGATGCACACTAGTTAAATTTTAGCACTAGGTAGCTCAGAGAAGCCCATGCTTGAGATGTCGAGAAGTTGGAGCTCAAGAAAGTTTGAATTGGACAAGCTTCGAGTATTTTTAGTTCACTGGATGATCCGTTCTTGTGAAGCTTGTGCTCACCGGATCATGTTTGGTTATCAAGTCAGAAAACACATTTCATACATAGGATGGTCCAGTGATTAAAGTTGTGGAATCACTAGATGCTTTTCTTGGTGATACGTTTCCAGAAATATCAGAATTCGTTACACTGGATGGTCCATTGTTAGTTTGTTCAGAGTACCAAATTAATTTCAACCGCAGTGGAATTGTCCAGGAAAAATGAAGTTCAACTCACCGATTATCCATTGATATAGTGATGAAATCACCAGACTATTTATTCCAGAGGGGATTCAAAGTAATGAAGTATGAGCTTCAGTTCACTGGATGGTCAGGTGATCATGATGTATACACCGGACTATCATCACCGGAGTAATATTTCCAGAGAGGTTTGCTTCGAATAGTTTGAAGGAGTTCTACTCACCAGATAGTCTGGTGATGGACAAATATGTACACCGGAGCATTTCCTGCAGAGAAGTTTTTGAGGGCAGAAGGAGTTCAACTCACCGGATAGTCCAGTGATGGCAATGAAATCATCACCGGAGCATATTTTCTAGAGAAGGATGCAAACAGGTAGTTTTGCTAGGTTGTACTCACAGGATGGTCCAGTGTTAAGTGTGTGCTCAACGGATGATAATACCATACTATTTCTTAGCAGTAACAACTAATGATAGGTGGCATAGTGGGGATGAAATTTGTACTCACCGGATTGTGCAGTGTGAGTAAGGAGATACTCACAGGATCATCAGGTGTTAATAGAAAAATTGGGTGGTTAGGCAACGACTAAAATTTGGGTCTCTAACCTATAAATACCCCTCCGCTTGGTTTTATTTTACTCTCTTGTGACCCAGAGGAGTTCATACACTGTGTGTGTCATTAAGAAGCAAGAGAGAGCACATGAGTTAATTTCCAAGTCCCTAATTGAAGATTAAGGATATTATTAGTGCTTGGAGAGTAGCAAGTGTGCATCTAACTGTAGTCTAGACTTGATCTTGGTCAAGTGAAGCTATTGACTTATTACTCTTGGTGGTTGGCAACACCTAGCTGGTCTTGGTAATTGGAGGTGTTCTTGGTGAGCTCTTGGTGTCATTGTGGGAGCCCGGGACAATCTATGTACATGGTTTTAATGCCCACCAATCCGGAGATGGAGAAGTGGCAAGCATGAGGGAGCACTTGAGTCTTGGTGACTCAAGGGGGAGCGATATCCTTGGTGGATGCTGCAACGAGGATTAGAGGGGAATGCCAACTCCTCGATACCTCGGGAAAACATCTGGTGTACTCTTGTCCATCTCTTTACTATTCTACAATTTAATTTGAGTATTCACATTCTTGCAAGCTTTCAATTCCACATTTTCTTAGTCTCTTTGCTTGCTTGTTTTGTTGTCCTCTCCTAGCTTATTCGTGTAGTCGTATTTCCTTTCATCTAGGCTAAGGTTGCTATTTCTTCTAGATTACGGTAGAAGTTTTAATTACCCAATTCACCCCTCCTCTTGGTCCATTCAATTTTCAATTTGTATCAGAGCCTTGTGCTCTTGATAGGCTTAAAATCCTAGAGCAATGGCCCCGGGGAGTGGAAGTAACGTGCCAAAGTTCGAGGGAAAGATCTTCACCTATCGGAAAGTTCACATGGCGAGCTATCTTAAGGCTATTTCTCCCGAAGTTTGGCTAGCCGCCTCCATTGGGTTTGATCAAGCTTTTACCAAATAACAAGTTAGGTGGAATGCTAAGGCAAAGAATGCTATATTTGAGGGAATTAGTGAAGAGGTTTTCTCTAGAGTTAGGAGCAATGAATTCACTAATGAGATTTGAACCGTTCTTTGTAAAATTCTTCAGGGTTCTAGGAAAACTCGTGAGGAAAGATATCATGTACTTATGAATGATCTTAATCAATTCAAGATGCTTCCTAATGAGTTATGCAATGATATGTATCCTCGCATGAATATGTTTGTGGAGCAAATCAACTCTCTTAAACTCACTCAATTGTCTGAAAGAGACGTTATTCGTAGGATCTTGATGGTGCTTCCCAAGCCACAATACAACATTTTCATCTCTATTCTTCATGAAAGGGACATCAATGACATGACCATCACCGATGTCGTTGGGAAGATATGTGCTCATGAGATGTTCTTGTTTGGAGATCATGAGTCGTCATCCAAGAAGAATCTTACTCTCAAGGCAAATATGGTTGACAAGAAGAAGAGGAAGATGAAGCTCCCATCATCAAGTAAAAGCAATGAGGATGATGATGATGATGATGATGACGAGTCCAACACCGAGCTTGATCTTCTAATGAGAAGAACCACAAGGATGATCTCTAAGTTTCAAAAGAAGGGCTACAACTTTGATCCCAAGAAGAACAAATTTCACCCAAAGAAATTTGGCAGGTTCGGTGGTGGAGACAAGAAGAAGTGCTACAATTGTGGTAACCTTGGCCACATATAATATGATTGACCTCATCCCGACAAGAGAAAACAAGAACAAGTCCAAGAAGATTGATGCAATTGAGGATGAGGACAAGCACAAGAAGAAGGATCAAGACAAGAGGAAGAAGAAGCTCTTTAGGAAGAAGGGTGGAGGCCGCAAGGCCTACATTGTTGGTGAATGGGTCTCCGGCAAAAGCTCAAGTGATGATTTAAGCGATGATAAAGATAACAACTTCGCGGGCCTTGCCATCACCAATGATGAGCCATCTCTACCTCCACCACCTATGTGTGTCATGGTAAATGTTAACAACAAGGTGAGTAGTGAGGAAGAGGATAGTAGTGATGATGATGGTCTTTCTCCTAATGATCTATCTAAGGTCATGAATGACTATGCTACTATCATCAAGAAACAAAAATCTAAAATCAAGTCTCTTGAAAATGCTAATGCTATGCTTAGTTCTAGTCATGATGAGTTGCTTGCTAAATACAATGAAGTGCTTAAGAAATATGATGAAGTAATTGCATCTAGCAAGTCTCTTGAGGCTAGTAACAAGAAGCTAAAACTTAAGCATATTGATTTGAAATATAAATATCAAGAACTTGAGTTAGCTTATGATGACATTGACCCTAGCATGACTGAATTGCCTACTATTGATGTTGTTAAGGTCAATGCATCTACTTCGTGTGATGATCTTCTTGATATACCATGCTCCTCTTCATGTGATAATATATCATCTTCCAAGACTAATCATACAAGGGAGCACGAGCTCAAATAGGAGATTGCAAATCTCAATTCATGTGTGGCCCAGTTGACTAAGGGGAGTACAAGCACAAGGAAATCCTCATGAAGAATGCATTTTACTACAACAAGAGAGGCCTTGGATGCTTCCCCAACCCGGTGGAAAAGATTATCAAGTCACCGGAGATCAAAAATTGCTTCATCAAGAAAATTGGTTCATATTGTCAACATTGTGAAGTCACCGGTCACCACACAAGGGAGTGTCCAATTCCTACTAAACCCCTTCCTACTTTTCCTTCCAAGTACAAGTCTACTTTCAATGATCACCATTTTCTATTGCATAAACTTAAAAGTGGCAAAGTCATGGCTAAATTCATTGGAAATCAAGCTAAGGGAAAGCTTCCTAGGCAAATTTGGGTGCCTAAAGTTCTTGTGAGTCCCTTCAAATGTACCAAACTTGGTTGGGTACCTAAACAAAAAGATTGATCCCTTGTGTATAGGTGAACTACAAAGTCGGTGGAAAGAATTGGGTGCTTGATAGTGGATGTACACAACATATGACCGGCAATATAAAAATGTTCACCTTACTAAAAGATGATGTGGGCGATCATGACAAAGTCACTTTTGGTGATAATTCTAAGTCAAATGTGGTAGGTTTGCGTAAGTTGGCAATCTCTAATGATCTCTCTATCTCTAATGTTCTTGTAGTTGAGTCTCTTAGCATTAATTTGCTTTCCGTAGCTCAACTATGTGATTTAAGCTTCACATGCTTATTTAGTGATGTTGATGTTGTCATAACTAGCAAGAAGAATAATGATCTAATCTTTAAAGATTTTAGACATGGACATATCTATCTTGTGGATTTTTCCTCTAATAAAGCTAGCTTGATAACATACCTCTTCACCAAGACTTCCATGGGTTAGCTTTGGCACCATCAACTTGCACACATTGGAATGAGCCAACTCAAGAAGATGTTCAAGAATAGAATGGTGGTTGGTTTGAAGGACATGGTATTCGAGAAGGACAAGTTGTGTAGTGCTTGCTAGGCAGGGAAGCAAATTGCAAGCTTTCATCCATACAAGTCAATAATGTCTACATAAAGATCCTTGGAGCTTCTACACATAGACATCTTCGACCAACTACCTACCAAAGTCTTGATAGTAATCTCTATTACCTTGTCATTGTTGATGATTATTCGAGATACACTTGGACTTTCTTTTTGGATGACAAGAGCAAGACCGTTGGGATCTTCAAGAAGTTCATAAAGAGGGATAAAAATGAATTTGAGGCCACAATTGTGAAGATCCAGAGTGATAATTGCATGGAGTTCAAGAACACTCAAATTGAAGATTTTTGTGATGATAGAGGCATCAAGCATGAGTTTTCATCAACCTACATCCCTCAATAAAATGGTATGGAGGAGAGGAACAACATGATATTGATCACTCTTGCAAGAGCAATGTCGGATGAGTATGGTACACCGGAGAAGTTTTGGGCAAAAGCAATCAATACGACGTGTCATGCATCCAACCAAGTGTATCTCCACCGACTCTTGAAGAAGACACCATACGAGCTTCTCTTTGGGAGGAAACCAAACATCTCCTACTTCTGGGTGTTCGGGTGTAAGTGCTTTATCTACAAGAAAAGAAACTCCTAGGCAAGTTCAAAAAAAGTTGTGATATTGGTTTTCTTGTTGGTTATGAAACGAACTCCAAACCATATTGAGTATTCAATAATGCCACCGGTCTTGTTGAAGAAACTTATGATGTGGAGTTTGATGAATCTAATGGCTCCCAAGGAGAAGGTATTTCTTGTGATGATATAGGTGATGAACCCTTGAGAGATGTGATGAAGAACATGGTGATTGGGGATATCAAGCCCAATAAGGATGATGAAGATATACCTTCTACTTCCACTTCACACACCTCCATGGCGCCCCACGTTGATGAAAATGAGAACAAGAATGATCAACCACTTCCATCACATGATGTCCATATCTCTCAAGAGGAAACTCAAGCTCAAACTCAAGATGTTGCACCACCGCAATATACACCTCAAGAACCACAAGTGAAGTATACGTATATTTCCAAGGATCACCCCATTGACTTGATCATTGGAAGTCCATCTAGGAGAGCATGAACTCGCTCTCGTCAATATGCTTCATTTTTTGAACATTTCTCGTTTGTCTCTTGTTTGGAACCCATATGTAGATGAGGCTCTTAAGGATCTGGATTGGGTGATGGCTATGCAAGAAGAACTCGACAACTTCACTTGTAATGAAGTATGGAGTCTTGAAGAGAGGCCTAAAGACAATAACGTGATTGGAACCAAGTGGGTCTTTTGCAATAAGCAAGATGAACATGGTGTGGTGGTATGCAACAAGGCAAGACTCGTCGCGCAAGGTTTTGCACAAGTTGAAGGTTTGGATTTGGGTGAAACATTCACCCCCGTGGCAAGGCTTGAAGCCATCCGTATCCTTCTTGCATTTGCTTCATATCATAACATTATGCTTTATCAAATGGATGTGAAGAGTGCATTCTTAAATAGCTTCATTAATGAACTTATCTATATTGAACAACCCCCCGGTTTCGAAGATCCTACATATCCTAATCATGTCTATTTGTTGCACAAGGTGCCTTGTGGACTCAAGCAAGCCCCAAGAGCTTGGTATGAACACCTACGTGACTTCCTTATCAACCAAGGATTCAAGATCGGGAGGGTGAACACTACATTGTTCACAAAAAATCATCAACAATGAACTCTTCTTATATCAAATTTATGTTGATGATATAATATTTGGTTCAGCTTACAAAGAGTTTTGCAAGGAATTTGGTGACATGATGTCTAGGGAGTTTGAGATGTCAATGATTAGCGAGCTCAACTACTTCGTTGGTTTTCAAATCTAGCAATTGAAGGAAGGGACATTCATCCATCAAGAGAAGTACACGAGGGACATCCTCAAGAAGTTCAAGATGGATGATTTCAAGCCAATCAAGACCCCATGCTTAATAATGGACATCTCAACTTGGATGAAATGGGTAAATAGGTTGATCAAAAGCTTTATTGTTCTATGATTGGGTCGCTTCTTTACCTTACCGCATCTAGGCCTGATATTATGTTTAGTGTATGCATGTGCTCTCACTTTCAAGCTAATCCTAAGGAATAGCATCTTAGCACGGTTAAGAGAATCCTTAGATACCTAAAGCATTCACCTAGCATTAGCTTGTGGTACCCCAAAGGTGCTAGTTTTCTACTCTTGGGTTACTCAGATTCGGACTTTGCAGATGCCATGTGGATTGTAAGAGTACTTTGGGTTGGTGCTACTTGCTAGGGTGATCCCTAGTCTCATGGTCTTCTAAATAGCAAAACTCCGTAGCCTTATCCACTGCGGAAGCCAAATACATAGCCATTGGAGCATGTTGCACTCAAATCCTTTATATGAAGCAAACCTTGTTAGACTTTGGTGTTAATCTAGAGAAGGTTCCACTCCTTTGTGACAACGAGAGTGCCGTAAAAATTGCAAACAATCTCGTTCAACACTCTCGCACAAAGCACATTGATATTCGCCATCACTTCCTTAGAGGCCAAGTGTCTAATAATGATATCTCTCTTAGTGGTGTAAGGTTGGAAGATCAATTAACAAATATCTTCACAAAACCTCTAGATGAAGCAACCTTTTGTAGATTATGAAGTGAGTTAAATGTAATAGACGCTTCTAACGTCATGTGATGCCTTGTTATATAGATGCATTCATGATAGGTGCTTATCTAACCTTCTCAAGATAGTGGTGAACATGAGTTTTTCTTGAGATGGTGGTCCTCTAGTTTCTCTCAAGGCATGTTGATGGATTCGCCATGAAGAAGCTTGAGAAGGTAAGTAATATGACAAGACAAATTTACTTTATGCTATGCACTCATATGCCATATAACTTGCACTCATGTTTAAATTTATGCACTTGTTTATGCATTGCATGCGCTTTGGTGGTAGAGAGTTCACAAATGAGGATCTCACTCTTTGAGATTGTTGTTCGCTTTCTATGTAAACATACACCTCTATGAGTGTGCTTATAAAGATGTAAGTGCTTAATGCCTATTGAGTCATGTTCTGGAGAATTTAAAGTCTTAATCTTTAAGTTCATAGGAAATATGGCTCATACATTTCCTTGGAGTTTTTCTCCCTCTTTCTTTGGTTTTTATTGCCTATTGAAAAATTATGTATGATATAGCCGTTTTGGAAAATATTTGCAACTGAGAGTTTGAGAGAGTAAGGTTTCACTCAAGCTAGTCCAAACTTTTTTTTTTGTTGTGTGTTGATTTGAAGTTTGGACTCAGTGAGAGATTTTAGTTCAGCAGAAACTTTCTCTTCTCATTGGATGATCCGATGCTCCTTTCTTTTGCTTCAGCGGAGCATCCAATGCTCTCTGTGTCAGCTCAGTTTCCCTAATAAGGTCCAGTGCATCTATCCGATGATCAGTTCGGAAGTAGCAGAGAATCCGGTGTTCGTAAAATGGTTTTTCATCTAGAAAAGGTCCGGTGTTTGCAAAGTGTCCCAGACCGGACCTTCCGGTGTTCAGTTAGTGGCAGCCAAAAATAGAATGACTGAAAATTGGTACGGTGATAGTGTCCAGTGATCAATGGAGCTTCACCAGAGTATCCAGTGTTCAGAATTGAAATTCTTCAGAGAGAAGCTCCGGCGTTCAGTTAAATATCACCGAAGCATCCGGTGTTTGAAAGTGGTCTCAGCTCCGTTTTGAGATGCTCTCTGGTAAATTTTGTTTGGTGATCAGTATGCCCTTCACTAGACCTTTAGGTGTTCGCGATTTCTATGGGCCCACCTGTCATATATGTTTTCGGCCAGCTTCCTATCCTCTTTGCTTTTGATCTCCCCGTACCCTCTCTTGCCATGTCGCTGAGTCGCTAGCGTGCTCCTGCTGTCCAGCACCGCCGACCTGCTCCTCCTGTGCTGTTGCACCACCACCACCACTCACCATCGGCGCCTTTGCTCCACCGCCGTCGCCGCAGCTCTGTTGCTGCCGCCCAGCACCATCCCATGCCCTAGCACCACCGCCACCATCTTCGGCCGCCAGGCTCCCTTTTCACCGCCAACTTCTCTCTCCAATTCATTGTGGTGAGCATCAAATCTTCAGCCAACTTCAGTTTTGCAAACCCTAGACCAAATTTCTAGCAAATTTCATCAAACTTCTATGCAAATTTGCTACAATCAGATCAATTTCATGCAATTTGAGAGCATGTTCATCCATATATGTGCTTAATTGCTCATATGTTTCGAATTCGAGTTGATTTCATTCAAATTCAAGCCAAATCCAAACAATTTCTTGATCAATTGCTGCAATTAGAACCATATCCTTTACATTGATCATGTTTTAGGGCATGTTGATGTAATTATGGCTAATGTGCTCAATTGTTTCAGATCTAGGTCAAAATCTTGCAAATTAGTCCCAAATTCATATGCTTTTTGATCATTTCATCCAATTTAAATTCAAATCCTTTGAAATTGATCATTACCCTATCGCAAAGTTGAAACCATAGCTTGTTCATCTTTTGTTTAAAAAATTTGCTTAGGATTCAAATATCGGGTCAATATCATGTCAATTTCATATACCAATTGCGATTGCTCATATTGTTATCATCTATCTTATGTCAGATTGGTCGTGAGCACATTGACAAGGGCAAGGGCAAGGCCATTGAGTAGCGAAAGAAGAAGTTGAAGGCACAGAAGGAGTGGGATAGAGCCTTGGCAGCAGCTGATGCAGATACTCAGTGAGGTTTCCAGATCCGAGACGACTCCACTACTCCGTGTCGGTCCAACCGCACCCGTCCTACCGAGAGGTTGGGTTCGATGCCTTCCGACCAGTTAAGAAGATGGGAGAGGGCTCGTTAGGAGCCAGAGCCAAATGAGGAGGAGGAGGAGTCAGAGCAGCAGCAGTCAGAGCAGCCATAGGCACAGGCAGAGATCAGGCTGATTGATGTGACTTCTTACAAGACATCGAGGATTAAGAAGCTGTGTTTTGTGCCAGTTGATGCATGGTTTCCTGAGGTCAAATATGAGGGGATTGATCCCAGGTTCTAGACAGTTCTGCAGGAGAGCTTCTTCCACACTTATCTTAGGAAGAAGGTCAGCTTGAGTCAACACATGATGCTCAACTGGCGCTATATGCAGTCAGCTACAGGGGGAGTGGACGTGAGGCAGCACTTTGATGCCTTTTATGGACTTTCAGCTCTGCTCACTGACATGGACAGATATGTAGAGGACTTGGTTAGAGTGTTTTATGCCACAGTATGGATTGCACCAGAGAGGAACTTCGTTCAGTTCATGTTCCAGGGTGACATTTATAGATTATACAGGAACAATCTTCTTGAGGCTCTGGAGGTTCAGGCGAGTTCCAGGTATCTGCACGAGGTTGTTCATTCAAACACTGAACCCCCTCGCCATCCTCTGGTTGGTGGCATCTTCCTGACTGATGAGGAGATCACAACGCTTTTTAGACAGCCCTTCACTCCAGGTTCACCGCATCTACCAGACATGTTGACACATGTGGCGAAGGCCATCCACTTGGCCTTGAGATGCAGTTTGCTACCAAGGATCGGCTATGGAGAGACTATCACCAGCTTGCAACTGTGGTTCATTCTTTCTATCCTTATTCACCGACGTTTTGATATCGTGGATCTGATCCTGTGTGAGATTGAGGATGCTATAGCAGAGGGGATGTCCTTAGCCAAACAACAGCTGTATGCACACTTCATCTCTCATTTGCTTGCTCACGCCATCAGGTATCTCGAGTTCCTCGAGACCTATGAGGAGTCTGCTACTTGCTACAAGGAGTATGCTCCTTCTGCTCTCACAAACAGACGCCATGGTCAGCGAGTCATGGTTCACGCTCAGGACCTGATTCCTATTGACGAGCGAGAGAGAGCAACAGCTAAGGACCAAACCATAGCAGAGGTCGAGGAAGAGCTACCTCAGTATATCTTTGACGTGGACAGCGATTCAGAATCGGACGATATTGAGTATATTCCTCCGGTCCTGAGGTCACACAATGCCGAGACAGGAGGTTCTTCTCAGGCTGCACCCCAGATCTTAATGCTGCACCCCAGATCTCAACACCTCAGCCAGCTCCTCTAGTGCCCCTTGCTGCACAGTCTTCAGAGATTGCACTGATTCTTCAGCAGATGTAGTAGCAACAGGTAGTTCAGCAACAGCAGGTTCACCAACAACTTCCAGCACAGGCTGAGATGCTAGCGAAGCTTCAGGCCGATATGATTCTCCACAAGGAGCAGCAGATGGTCTTTTTGCATTCTCTTCAGCAGCAGTAGCAGGCCCTATTCTCAAAGCTTCAGTCGGACAGAGAGAACAATCTCTCATGTTCTCATTCTTGTTACAACATACTAGTCTTCAGTTGCCAGCTGCACCTCCTACTCTAGCTCCAGCTACTAGTCCTCTCCCAGGCAGTGTCAGCGGTCTTTTTGATTACTTCGGGGTCAGACTTTCCTCTCTCAGCACTCTTCACAACCGGAGTACTTTCTCAGCCTGCCGGGACGTCTCCAAGGCCATTACTTACTTCGTTGTTGTCACCTCTACCCTCTGGACCTCTCAGTTACGAGGATTCGCCACAGCTAACAATCCCTGCTCAGGAGCCTCCAGTTGTGCCTCCAGCTGTCTCGCAGCCTATGCTTGATGCGGTCGATCCTACTCTTCGAGAGGTGCTGAGTCAGGTTGACCAGAAAATGGCCGCCCAGGGTCTTGACACCTCCAGCTTCGACCCCCCATCCAGACACAGTGCAGAGTCAGCCTGCAGCAGGAGCGTCCTCACCAGTCGATGACGCTAACGTTGAGCTTATCTCGTCTGCATCCAACTCCAAAACTGATGCTTCTTAGTTCATGGCGCAGCCTTCTTCAGTAGTGCCAGCTCCCTTGCTTCTCTAGCTCCAGATGTGTAGATTTTCTCTCTTTTTGGTGCTTTGATGCTAAAGGGGAAGAGAGTCTAGTGTTAGGGGGAGCTTTGGAGAGAGATAGCTAGTCTTGAGTGTCTAGAGAGCTTGCTAGTTTTAGGGGGAGTCTAGTTTAGCTTTTGGGTAGCTAGGTTCGGCTTGTTGGATCTTATAGATTTTGATGTAATGACAGTCCATTTGGTTCTTAATTTATATGTTTAGCTTGTCATCACATTGTGTTTTATTTCATGCATGCTTAATTCTTTTGTATGAGCATGAATGGTTGTTCTGGTGCTAGGTTTTCTCTAGCTTTATTGAAATATGCTGTCAATTGCCTAATATGATAGGGTGTATTTCAATTCATATCTCTATATTCTCATTTGTGTTGTCATCAATCACCAAAAAGGGGGGAGATTTTAGCATCTAGGTCCCTAGGTAAGTGGTAAGTATTTCGATGATTAATGACAATCGTATCATTGTGACTAACAATTTGTTTTAAAGGGAATCCAAAATTTAATTTGGTTCAAAATGATAATTGGGTATGCTTAGTCCCTAAAGCAATTATATGGACGATCAAAGGACATGCGTGTCAAGATTAATGATCTTCTAGTTCTAAGTGTCAAAGAAGATGAAGGACACTTAGAGTAGTATAGGTCTATTTTCCTTAGTCTTTTAACTATACTATAAAGAGGAGCTAAGAGTAGTAGCTTGACCTAGTGAGTCTAGACTTGGTTTTATGCACACTAGTGAAATTCTAGTACTAGCTAGCTCAGAGAAATCAATGGTTGAGATGTCGAGAAGTTGGAGCTCAAGAAAGTTTGAATCGGATGAGCTCATAGTCCTTTTAGTTCATCGCATGATCCATTCTTTTGAAGCTTGTGCTCACCGGATCATGTTTGATTATCAAGTCAGAAAACACATTTCATACACAGGATGGTCCGGTGATTAAAGTAGTGGAATCACCGGTTGTTTTCTTGGTGACACGTGTCCAGAAATATCAGAAGTGTTACAGTAGATGATCCGGTGTTAGTTTGTTCAGAGCAATGGATTATTTTCAACAGAAGTGGAATTGTCCAGGAAAAATGAAGTTCAACTCACCGGATTATACGGTGATCCAATAATGAAATCATAGGACTATTTATTCCAGAGGGGATTGAAAGTAATGAAGTATGAGGTTCATTTCACCGGATGGTCTGGTGATCATGATGTGTACATCGGACTATCATCACCAGAGTAGTATTTCCAGATCGGGTTGCTTCCGATGTTTTGAAGGAGTTCTACTCACCAGATAGTCTAGTGATGGACAAATATGTACACCGGAGCATTTCCTGTAGAGAAGTTTTTTAAGGGCAGAAAAAGTTTAACTCACCGAATAGTTCGCTGATAACAATGAAATCATCATCGGATTATATTTTCCAGAGAATGTTGCAAATGGGTAGTTTTGCTAGGTTGTACTCACAGGATGGTTTGGTATTAAGTGTGTGCTCACCGGATGATACCACCAGACTATTTCTTAGCAATAACGGCTAATGACAGTTGCCACAGTTGTAACACCCTGATTTTCAGATTTCTCAAATTTTTAAAAATTTTCAAGATTATTGAATAGCTTCACCAGTAGTTTAGGTTTAAAACCTATTTTCTTAATCAATCAATCAATATAGGGTATTATTTTGTATGCATTGCATGCTGAGTTTTGCAGCCAAGTAAATGCATTAGAGTTCTTTTTCTTTTCTTTCTCTTTGGTGGTTTGAGTGAAAAAAGATTTTGAAAAGGTTTTTACAAAACTCAGTAGTGAATAAGTTAAGGATATTAATGGTTGAAATTCAAAATCTTTGAATTCATCATCTATTCAATCCTTGATCATACCAAATCCTTCTCCAGGTCAATTCAAATCTTATCCAAATACTTGTTTAAAGCCAATCTCTCCTCTTTCTCAAAATTCTACCCAAATCCAAATTCAAATTCCTTTTCTAGTCCTATTCTTGTTCAACCTCAATTTTTCGTTTCTCTTTCACTCCAAACTCAATTCAAATTCAAATCCTATTCAAATTTCTCTGAAAAGTTTCCTTTTTTTTAAACCCTAGATATACCTAAAGTGTCTTTGGGCTCAGTCTTTCTCAAGTCAAAACCCTTAGCCAAGTCTTCTAGATGGCCCAACAAAGGATCCACGAAATCTGTAAATTTTCGCGGAGTCCGGGACAGCCTCATCTTGACGTTTTAGAGTTCAAAACGGCTTCAAATGCAAATTTTGACAATACCAAAGTGTTAGGTCTCATCGAGAGCTTCTATTTGAACCTATGGAAGTCCTCTTTTGGGTAATGATGCTAGGAGTTATGGCCCCCAAAGTCAGTGCTGCGCAGATAAGTCCAAGTTCAAATAGTTTATCTTGTGACGCATTTCTGGAAATCAAGATGACATTTTCAGAATTTCCAATAACTACCAAAGTTGTATATCTTTTCGAGTAATACAATTTAGAATCAAGAAACGTCCAACTTGGAGTCTGGACGATGGAGATATCATCCTCGGAATACAGAGCTGCGAAAAAGGAAACCGTAACCGACTCGAACTTGAATCCGATTCGTGTTCAGTTTGGACTCCACCTCAACCAGCCACCCCTAGCCCTATATATATGAGTTGCACACCCTCTCCTACCTCTATTCCACACTCCCAAGCCCTAGAAGTCGCTGCTGCCCTGCCCGTGAGTCGCCGGAGCCGCCGCCGCCGCCAGTGATGCGTTACGTCATCTTCTCCGCGAATCCTCCTTCCTTGACCATCAAAGAGAGATGAGGACCCCTTCTTCTACTCCCTTACTACTATTTTAGCATCATACTAAGTCCCTAGCCAAGCTCTAGCCCCAGCCAATGCCCGATCTATGTCACCACGGTCGTCGCCGTCGCAGATAGCCGCGAGACAGCCGCGCTGTAGCCGATTGGCATCGACGTTCCTGACTGACGAGTGGTCAAATCACCAAGCCCTTTCATCGGTGCATGTCCCATGATGTTCCCCACGCTCCCACCAACTAGTTTGGCCAGTAGAGCAGCCAAACTATAGAAACCAAGGTTGATATACCCGTTGTCCGGTTTCTGGACGTGTTCTGCGCGCGCACCAGATTTGCATTCGCATTCCCCGTCAATCCGAAAGCCATATGGATGCACCAACCACGTCATGGTGTGTCCCATCAAGTCTTCTATGTGACCCTAGGATCCCATCTCCGTTTGTGCAGCGACACGACCAGGACGCCATTGCCAACCACAGCATGTCGCAGCCATCACCCGTCTCATCTCTGCTGATCGTTCTTCCTCTCAGTAGATGATCAAACTATGCCATAGCATTGTGTTCCCGGGAGGTATGAACATCTCTATTCAAACGGTTTCTCAAATTTCATAGCCAATCTCTTTTAACGCTAGCGTCTTCGTTCCTGAATCTGTTCGCGGTCACCACTAAATCTAGAAGCAGTCATCGCTGTTTTGCCGCTACCTCGGATGACCCCTTCCAAAACCAACCATACCGCTGATTTGTCTTTCCGTGTTCTACGCTATGCTTCCCTCGTTTCACTAAAATACCACTGAAGCCGACATCAATGTTTGTGGCCACATGCCTGATAACCATCTCCATCACAGGTGGTTGATACTAGATCTCGGCATATCCCTTCTTTAATGCAAGATGGTACTTGCATAGCATGCCAAATCAGTGTCACATCAGCCTCCTTAGCCTAGTCAGTGAAGTCTAGTTTGCCCTACACTTCTTGAATATTGCGTAATAATGCCTTTCCCGTAGGATGATTGTTCCAGAAAATCAGCATTTCCTTTTCCAGTCTAATCCATCTCGAAAGCTATTCTCTTTTCATCTTAACTCTGATTTAGGTGATTCTTACGTCTAAACATTTATAAAATCATTCCTATCCAACCACAGTATTTTTAAATTGTTTTGATGATGTTTGGTATGTTGTTCTCAGTGTTTTCCTTTGTGTTGTTTGTCGGTAGTTCTCGCGATTAGTCGACAACGTTCCAAAGCAGTTCGAGGGACTTCAAGACCAAGATTTTGACAGCACTGAGCAACATCAAGTAAAAGGAAAGTGTCCTTGATCATCTTGAACCTATGTTTTTAAATGTTGTGTTTTACAAAATTGCATGTAGTGTCAATATGATGGGTAGTCACCTATGTTAGGATTTTCCCTAGATTTTCCCTTATCATCCCTTGGAACCTAGATGGTTTATGGTTAGGTGTCTTTATGAGTAGATTGCTTAGCCATGCTTTTGGGATGTTGAGAAGTATCATAATCTTGACTAATGAACATATGCAACAATGGTCGTTAATATGTTAATGGTCTAGCAATATGGAACCTTAGGCCTTGAGCAAAGTGGTTTTGATGGTTATCATGGTTATGATGTTGGTTTAGTGTTTGCTCAAGTAACCTAAGTAAGGACCGGTTCGTGGAGCGACAACCCAAGAAGTAACGTACCAATCATGAGGCTGATATAGGTAAGACGTGACATACTGATTAGAGTCTGTCCAGTGTGTGTTGTGTCAGCGCAAAAGGGGGCTTCTGGATAGGAGTTGAACTCGTGTAAAGCCTGGCGGTGAAACCTAGTGGGTAGACACATACTGTGTTAGTCTCTGGTTAGTGGCAAATGTCATGCAGTGATTCTTGGTGGCACACCATTGGCGTGTGTTAAGTGTTTGCGCGACACGGCAACATGGAATTCACTGACTCGTGGGTAAAGCTGGACAACCTCTGCAGAGTGTAAAACTGTTATAACAGTCGTGCTCACGGTTATGAGAGACTTGGATCCTCACATGATTAGTGGGTTGTGATTATGGGTTGTGGCTATGAGTATGGTTGTGGTTATGGTTCTGGTACAGGGAGTACCAGATGGTTGTGGTTATGGTTCTGGTACAGGGAGTACTAGATTGTTGTGGTTATAGTTCTGGTACAGGGAGTACTAGATGGTTAGGGTTTTGGTTATAGTACAGTGAGTACTAGACGGTTATGGTATGCAAGGTGGGGAGCCTTGTATGCTGGGTGATTAACTATTTGGATTACATTCACTTAATAATTGCTTAATGCTTTTGAGTTCAAATATGTTTTCATTACTCGCATTTACGCAAATATACCATGTGTTAGCCTATTCTTGATATAAGCCTGCATATCATTACTTTCCCCCACTTGCTGAATACTCTATGTGCTCACACTTGCTATTTTCCCTACACCATACGACATGTGTGCTGCTACTCAGTGAGTGAAGATGTTGAAGACTATCAAGACGAGGTTGTAACGTTCTAGGCGCGTGTCTCCCGGTCGGTTGCCTGCAGTGTTGTTGGGCACCAGTGCTTCTGTTCCGCTGCAGATATCTTCATAGAAGACAATATATGTCAATTGCTGTAAGAGTTTAACATTTATTCTATAAAATTATTGCTTTTGTTACTTCACTTGTGACGTCCTTATGTGTGTTGAACATCCTGGGCACACATAAGCCGCATCTGGTTTTGGCCGTTAAAACTAGGTGTGACAGATGTGATATCAGAGCCATATTGACCATAGGACGTAAGCCTAGATAGAATGGTCGTGCCATAAGGTCATATTTTAAAAGTCTATTTTGAAAAACCCATCTCCATGCTTTTCTGAACCCTCAGTTTCTCTCTCTACCTACCTATTTCACTCTTTTGAGAAAAATGAATTTCCAATACTCCTCCTTTCAAACTATTAGTTGTTGAACCATCCCAATTACTCTGTTCGAGTAGGATGCACTTGAAGATCTCTCTTGGCGCTCCTACCTTGAGTGAAGATTTATATGATAAAGATGAAGATCCATCACGACAAGGAAGATTCATCTACCACAACACTAAAGACATGAAGATCTACCTCCGCGCCTCTCCCGGTTTTAGTTTTTTGAGACATAGGAGGATTTTCCCCTGTTCTTCATAAACGTTAGAACATTGTTGGTAGTGTGTGTTTGTGTTGAGTGCCTTGAGTGTTTGGATTTTCTATTTGAGTGCTGGAGTGCGTTGTGGGATGCTTTAGCATCTAGTAACAGCGGCATTCCTTATGTCTTTATAGTTAATAGTATAGCTGGGTTTTCTCCTTCTAGTCCCTTCTTTTCTTGCCAAACCTTCTACCTCAATCCCGATCAGATGGTGAACACAAAGAAAGATCAGCTTGGTAAAAGTGCTAACAACAATAACAACAACATCCAGTAGATGCCACCTAAATTCAACAAGGAACAATTTTTGGAGACGCAGACTCAGATCTTTCAAAATATGGCTCAGAATATAGAAAGTCTGCTACATATCGTCAAAGCTCTGGGTGCAGAAGACGAGCGTGGAAAGCAAGGCAACACCAAGAAGAGGAAGAAATCCTTTGAAGACCATCAAACAAACAATAGTTCTTGGTTACGTTCCACTCCTGAACAAGCACTTTGTTCTGTCAACCAGGAAGTTCCATAGGTCGACAGAAAATTTGCAGAGTACCACTACAAGGAAGGTGTGTTTTTACTGTGAAGAAGAAAGATGCTATGCCAATATATGTCCCCTAAAGATCCTTGTATCTGACGATAAGAAGGTGTGTGTCCACTCTAGAGAACCTACGCGCTGGGTCAAAAGATGTCCCACAAAACACCCTGCACGGAACTGGATCAACCCCAAATCTCATATGAAGATCTCAGTTCAACATTCAAACTGTCACGACTTTCAAGTTGTAACTCAAGATAGCCAAGATCGATGAGATCCCATCAAGCTCACAGAAGCCCAGTAGGCAACAAAAAAAAGTGATATATTCCATGTCAAAGGCTACATGTCTATCTATTTCTCAAGAACTGGAAATATAATTCAGTGAAGTCTGCTCTTTTTTTAAGGGGGGTAGTCTTCCTAGCTAATCTCGTGGTTCTGGAACCTAAAGATAGATATTGGAAATGGCTAGCCAGCGAAGGTAATGAGGTTGCCAAAGGAAGGACAATACCCAGAAGATGCACTCTGACCATAGAAGCGACTGCTAAGAACAAGTACTCTTTCCTCGGAGTTAGGATATGGCTTACTAAATCTTCAAGGATAAAATGGTCCATCAAGGTCAATCAACAGATGAGACGATCACTAAAAAAATAATAAAAGAACTTATCAGGAGTCCTGAAGCTACATAATTCCTCGGAATCAGAAAGCACTAAGATGTACCATGATCTCAAGGATTCTTATCCGTAGTATGGAAAAAAAAGAGTGGTGTAGCAAAGTATATGGTCTTATGTGACACATGTCAAAAAAGTTAGAACAGTACATCAGAGACAACTACAACCGTTGAAGATACTAGAAATAGAATAACCGAGAAAATCCGACATACTCAGGGTAATCAATCAAGATTTATCAAGATAGATGCAGAAGTCATCAAAAGCAAAGTGAGCAGAGTTTGTAAGGAACCAGCAGTGATAGGCTGGCATATAAGCCTATTTCTATAGTAGTGGCAACACCTATAAATACCCCTCCACTTGGTTTCATTTAGCTCTCTTGCGACCCAGAGATGTTCATACACTGTGTGTGTCATCAAGAAGCAAGAGAGGGCACATGAGTTGATTTCCAAGTCCCTAATTGAATATTAAGGACATCATTAGTGCTTGGAGAGTAGCAATTGTGCATCTAGCTGTAGTCTAGGCTTGATCTTGGTCAAGTGAAGCTATTGACTTGTTACTCTTTGTGGTTGGCAACACCTAGCTATTGGTGATTGGAGATGTTCTCAATGAACTCTTGGAGTTCTTGTGGGAGCCTTGGGAATAACTATGTACTTGATTTTGTTGCTCGCCAATCTGGAGATGCAAAAGTGGCAATCGTGAGGGAGCACTTGAGTTTTGGTGACTCAAGGGGGAGCGATATCCTTGGTGAATGCTCCAACGATGACTAGGGGGCATTGCCAACTCCTCGATACCTCGGAAAAATATTTGGTGTTCTCTTGTCCATCTCTTTACTTTTCCACAATTTAATTTGAGCATTTACATTCTTGCAAACTTTCAATTCCACATTTTCTTAGTGTATTTCCTTGTTTGTGTAGTTGCCCTCTTCTAGCTTGTTTGTGTAGTTGCATTCCCTTTCATCTAGACTAAGGTTGCTATTTGTTCTAGATTACGGTAGAAGTTTTAATTGCCCAATTCACCTCCTCTTAGGCCATTCGATAATTTCAGAGTGCCCTCAGCCGCTCCCCTAGAGTGGGGCGGGTTTTGAACCCCTCACGCGTGGTCAATGTTGTGGATGCCACGCCACGAGCGCTGTCGGGATTTGCGTGCTCCGAAGCCCTTGGCCTCCTCAGAGCACCTTTTTGCCGATAGAGGTGGTGGGGCGTGTGAGGATCCCACTTGCGAGGTCGCCTTTGCGGGCTCAAAATAGGGGGCTATGTCACCATTCATGGCCTCCCAACGGAGCCACTCCTCCTCCGCATGGGCATATTCCTCGAACTTGGACATGAGCGTGTTCACCATGCGCACCGGACGCCAGTGCAGTCGATCGAAGAGGGGTACAGAGGCCATACCTTGGGTTGCTGCATCGATGACCGACGACTCAGAGATGCCTTTTATCTGGGCCTTGGTTTGGACAAACCTCTAGAAATACTCCCATAGGGTTTCGCTCGGTTGTTTTCCTGATGGCGAACAGGCTCCTAGAGGTCATTGGCTCGACGAAGGTTCCTTTAAAGTTATTGTAGAAGGTGTCTTAGAGCTGAGTCCAGGTGTAAATGGCTGTGGGTTCCAGCGCCTAGAACCATCAGAGGGCTACTCCTTCCAAAGCAAGAGGGAAGCACTTGGCCATGGTGGCCAGCCCACCTCCGTTGGCCTCAATGGCGAGGGTGTACGAGTGAACAAACTCATCCAGATCCGAGTCGCCTTTAGACTTAGGTAACTTGGGGCTTTGAAACACATCCGGGAAGGGCACGACATGCAAGCTCGCCTCAAGGGGAGAGTCAAAGTCTAGGAGTGGAGCCTCGTGTCGATGGGCTCGAGGCTCTGGTGCCTATGGACTGACCGTTGACAGCGCTTGGTGACGATGAGTAGCAAAGACGACGCCCTCGCTATCCCTCGGAGCATGGGCCAACACGGCGTTGGTCATCACAGGAGTGACGATGGTCATGTCTATAGATTGTTACGTGACTCGTAGGGCCAACTGCAGCTCCTCCAACTGAACCCGAAGAACCGTCATGTGTGCCTGCTGGCTGGTTGTGGCAGCATGAACAGCCGCGGTCTCAACCACAACTCTTTGGGGCTCATCAAGGTTCTCATTGTACTGGTGTTGGAGGGCCTCTGAACCAGGGGCCTGTAGCATCTAGGCCCCTAGGTAAGTGGTAAGTGTTTTAGTGATTAATGACAACTGTATCATTGTAACTAATACGTATGTTTTGAAGGAAATTAAATTATTTAATTCACAATGATTGAATGATTTTTCTTGGTCCGTCATGTAATTCTGTTGGATGATCAAAATACATTTTTGTCAAGATTAAGGATCTTCTAGTTCTAAGTGTCACAAGGTGATGAAGGACATTTAGAGTAGACATAGGTATCCTTTTTTGTTTTTTGACCGTAATATAAAGGGGGATTAAGTGTTGTAGCTTGACCTAGTTGAGTCTAGACATAGTTGGATGCACACTTGCGAAAATCTAGCACTAGATAGCTCAAAGAAATGCATGGGTCAGAAGTTGAGAAGTTGGAACTCAAAGTCGATTGAATTGGATGAGTTCCAAGAAGTTTGTTATCACCGGATGTCCGGTGTGAGAAGGTTTATACTCACTGGACTATTTTTCTTCTCTGTGAAGACTTCAAATGAACTCACCGTATTGTACGGTGATGGAAGGAATTTTGCACCGGAGCATTTAACAGAAGAGTCATTTTCTTAGAGAAATTTGAAGTTACATGCACCGGATTGTCCGGTGATCTGAAGGACTCATACACAGACTATTTAACAGAAGGATCATTTTTCTGGAGAAAATCAGAGTTGAACTGACCAGATTGTCTGGTGATTTAAAGGAATCATCGTCGGACTCCATTAGTGCTTTAAGAGTAGTGAGTGTGCATCTAGCTATTGTTTTAGGCTTGATGGGATCAAGTGAGCCATTTAGCTTGTTACTGTTGGTGTTTGGCAACACCTAGCCAGTCATGGAGATTGGAGGCATTCTCGGTGAGCTCTTGGAGGTCTTGTGGGAGCCCCGGGAAGCTCGTGTACTTGGTTTGATGCCCGCCAATTCGAAGATGGAGAAGTGGCAATCACTAGTGAGCACTCGAGTCTTGGTGACTCAAGGGGGAGCGACATCCTTGTGTGGATGCTCCAATGAGGATTAGTGGAGAGTGCCAACTCTTCGATACCTTGGGAAAAACTCGGTATCTTCTTACCCAACTCTTGTTACATTCCGTATTTTGCTTCTAGCATTTCCTTCATGCAAGTTTCAATTATGCACTTTACTTATGTTCTATATGCTTGCATGTTTGTGCTTATCTTTCTAGCTTGCTAGGTCGTCTAGTTGCTTTTATACTTTCTAAGCTAAGGTTGCTCCTTGTTCTAGAAATCGGTAGTTGATTTAGTTTTTTGATTAGTGCCCTATTCACCCCCCCCCCTCTAGGGCCATTAGATCCTTTCAGGGCCCCAGTGTCAGCCATAGCCCACGGGGCCCTCGTTCCGCCCAATTGGGGGATGGGCGCCGACAGACCATGCTTTTGGCCGCGGCTATCATGCGGACTTTCGCACAAGTGTGGCTATGGAGCCAGCCACCTTTGCTACTGCTATGATGGTCTTATTCTTTGGTGACATCTTATCTCTCCTAGTGCTTCTATAATTGGATCCTCACGGACAGCGCCAACTGTTGATGAAAGAAAATACATTTTCCACAAACGAAGTACGCTGAGAGCCAACTCGTTGGAGTGACTTAAGCTTGGAGAAAAAGTAGAGGGGAAAATAATGTCTAGAGTGACCCAAAAAATCTGCTCTGGCACCATGTGCCAATTGTCAGTATTTATATTACCTTTCAGAGTGTAAGTGTACAAGCATACCCCTACAGGAGTAGAAATACAAAATATCACTATACAACCGGGACCTAAGGTCAGCATAGTAAACATTGCTCAGGCCTAGAATCTTCAGCTTACTCTAAAGATATCATTTAACTGTGGCAGTAACAATGGTGGCAACTGGCTGCCATGCCTGGTCGATCACCGATTGCGGTGCCGGTCCTGTCCAATGTGTTAGACCGACCATCAATTAGACTAACATTAAATGCAGGTCACTTCGTGGCAGGCCGATGGCGACCGGTGGGGCCCTTTTCTAGCTAATCTTTCTGGAGGGGGCCAATCGGCTCCCCAAGGCTTCGGGAATCAGTGGCCTTCGGGACTCTATGGCTCTGGAGGCTTGGGTCTCCGTAGAGAGTCCAGAGCCCAGGGGCTCCAGAGGAGCTCCGAAGCGCGGTGGCCCTTGGACTCAGGCTAGCGGAACCTAGGATCTCGGGGGTCCCACATGACAACCCCAACACAACCCTTGGGGAACAAAACATTACCTGCTCTTTTTCTTTAGAAAAAGGTGGGAGCAAACATTTTCTAAAAGGGGAGTAGGGAATGATGGCCCACATATAAAGAAGCGGGGTGAGGACGATTATCATTGTTGAGAATAAAACGAGGCAGACCAGTGAAGCAAGGCATAAAATTTAACACTGGACGCAAGAAATGCATATACCCTCCAAAGAAAAAGAGAAATGCAATAACCTGCCGTAGCCGTACTTCGTGGGTAGGCTTTGGCGTATCAACCCATTCTTGGCTTGATCTCCAGTGCAAACCGCGCACACCGTTGTTTAATACTTATTTTGTTCATTAGCTTGCATTGCTCGTTGGATGACTACGAAATCGAGATGCATCAGGTACGTAAACATTCTTAATTTTGTTGTAGCAGGTGTGCTTTGTTGTTCTTTTATAAAAATAATGGAATAGAATAAATATCTCGACCTCTGCATCTCAATTTATACACAATGCTTTTGCAAAAGAAATGAAGCATGTAATGTGGATTCCAGGGTTCATTATCTGGGGGTAGCGACGACGGCTGCAAGCTACAGGTGAAAGCCTACGCGAAGGTCGATGCGGAGCTACCAGAAACGCACAGCGGCTGCACCCCCGTGATGGTGAGCATCACAGCGCCATCCGGAATGGCAAAGCGGCGCGCGCCCGTCGACGCTGTCCTCGTGCTCCATGTCCATGTCCGCTACATGGCTCCAGCGAACTGGCATCGTCTCCTCGTAGATGCAACGAAGCTCATCGTTGGCAAGCTTGATGAGAATGACCGCCTCGCTGTCGTCCCCTCTTTATTGAAGGAGACAAGAATTATTTTTGAAGATGCAGTTATTGTCCCCGTCAAGCCAAAATTATTGCTGATGTCCGACGAAAACAAGGCAGCGGCCTCTAACTCGGTGGACTCTTCGAAGGCTATGAGAAGCAACACACCGTTGCTGAGAGATTTGGAAACGGCTGAGTCGGTATGTCGATACGAACAAGTTATCATCATGCAATTCCTTTGAATGAAATCTTGATGATTGGACTAATTGCAAGTGGCTACATACGTGTGTGTACGTGTAGATCTTATATGGTCGGGGATCCAACGATAAGGAGAAGCGTGCCGGCTACATTATTGTCATTTCGAATAGCGACGAGGACATGACCTCCGTGCATACCTGGAGGTTCCGCTCTGTCCACGCCTTTGGCTTCCGCGACGCCCAAAATGCGAGGACAATGTACACGATTGCCAGGAACGGGGAGAGCACTTGTGCTGTCTTGGACGAGGAGGACGGCGGGATCACTGAGTCCTTCACTGCCAGTATCGACAAGATCACCTCCGCCGCCGAGCCAGTGGAGGTCAAACTCAAGTGCAAGAAAGAGGTGATTCTGTCCGCCATTTCGGCCCCTCGCGTCAGCTACTTCATCTCCTACGACAAGAAGATTGGCATCATCTGGGCCAAAGCCAGCCGTGCTGGCATGGTGACCAACTTTATTGTATACCTGAAAATCCTCGGTGATTATCGCGACAAGGAATACGGCGACCTGCTCAACATTCAAGTCAAGTACGGCCGCCCTCCTGATGCGATCGAGCCCAAGGTTCTACCATTGGTCCCCGTCAGAAAGGGCATGAACGGATCCCAGGAGCTGGCTGCGGAGGTTGTGCGGATGGAGGCTGTCAAGATCGTCGCTGACATCACCGCGGATTCCAAGAATGACCATAATTATGCTTATGCAGATATGCTGTGTGAACGTTGGAGCAGACTCGTCGAGGAGTCCAATTACGGTAGGGAGGCTGCCGAGGCAGGCCTGATATCAGGGCTCACTGCGGAGATTCAAGAGATGCAGAAAAGGCTGCGCGGCAACCAGTTGTGGCTTGAGTACATGCTCTCGTGGCGGTCGCACCAATGGTGGCCTCGGCCACCACTAATCATGGACAAGAAGAAGGCCCTCAGCGACACACCCAGGATTGAGTTGGTAAGTGTTCAGTATCTACAGGCGATAAAAATTGTTATATAGAAAAGTTGAAGATCATATTGGAGGCTCTTATTTGTTTCAGCAAGTACAATAAGACTACTGTTGACTTGATGTTGATGTTCTTATTGTCGGCCCCCGTTCCTGCTTGACCTCCTTTGCATAGGCCAGCACTCGGGTCGCTGCCCCCGTTCTTGCTGCATGCGGCCTGCCTCTGGCCGTCACCATACCCATTGCTACTTGCCTGTTCGGTTGCTCCAACATGGCGCAAATCACCACAAATAGAGGGGGAGTGGGGTTAGCCATTAGGATTAAATAATTAGGCTTCGATGCTTAGTTAATGGTTGGTGTTAGAATAGTTCCACATCGATTGTGGAAGGACAACACATCCAATTTAAAAGTAGAGGAACCCATCACCTCTTGATCTAGCTTTTAAGGTATAGAAATATCGTTTTACAATCGTACAATTGGGGCACAATGTTTGGGCCCAAGGACACTAGTGTGTGAAGGTGCGATGGAATATGTGTGTCAGTTTCGATGTACGTGAATAAACTGTAAGTATATGGTGAAGGGTGACGAAAGGCTAAGGGAACCAATTTGTAAATGAAGATATTATTTTTAATATTCCTATATTGGTTATGGAAGGGCAATACATGTCACTTAAAAATGCAAGCTTGATGGGGCAAATAGAACTCGATGAGCCGTTGGACTGTTCAGACTTAGGAGATAGGAGTGTGGCATTGGATTACTCTCTTGTACTAAAGATGATATCTTTTGATTCAGTTCTCATATATGTGTAATATGCATATTATATATACTTGGGTATTAACTTGAACGCCGTTGAACAAAGATTTTTTTCTTTTAAGTTGGGTCTGCCCCTGCAGGTTACCACCACCAAGAATCCTCTTCTGCGGCTGAGAATGTTGGCAAAGGTCGATACTCTCCCGGCGCCAATCCAAAAGCCTGAACGAGGCCTCCCGGTGCTGGTTCAGATCACGGTGCCAGTGGAGGGGTTGGATGAGGATAAACGTGTTCCCCTTGACTTGGTAGCTGTTCTCGACGTCAGCTGCGGAGGCAACGAGATGATGGAGAAAAAACTAAAGCTGCTGAACAAGGCCATGGGGTTCCTCATGGAGAGGCTTAGCCACAAGGACCGCCTTGCAATCATACCCGTTCAATGCCCCATCACCGAACCTGGCCTCTTGCAAATGACAATAGACGGGCGGAGACAATACACAGATGCGCTATCCGTCCTGACCTGGGCCAGTGAGGACGCTCAGCAGGTATGCATGATACTTGCTGAGCCGAGCTTCATCTACTGCTGCACTCCGATCCGAGAGATGACTAATAATTCATTTGGAAACTTCCATTAAAACCTTCAACATGCATATATGAGCGTGGCATTCCGCATTGTAGATCTCGCGACGGAAGGAGCAGATCGAGAAGGCCACGTGCCTCTCCGTCGCCACCGTCAACTCATCCGAGACGACTGTCCGTGGCAGCAACAAGCTATCCAAGTCACTGAAGGATGCCGTTGAGGTATGCATGCAGACGAGCTCTTTTACCGTGCACCTTTACTACTCTACTGTGTCTACCTACTCTACACATAAGGTCATTTAGCATTTCTTTTTCACAATTTTACAATGAAGGTTACGCGGGTCTTTGGTACTATAACTTATACCTGAAGACCTGCTAAAAACTTCTATTGGTGATTTGGTGAAGAAATTATTTTCTTGAACATGACTAAACCGCCGCGCGTAGTCACCATAAGAGAAAGCTTTCGTTCGGTCGTTCATGTTTAAATATGTTTGGTCCCATGGGAAACTGAGTTGCCCTACTCAGGTGTTGTTGTTTTGATAGCCACTGAAGCGGTGCCACTAACCGTTTGGTGTTTGCTGACCATTAGTAGGCGTCGGGAGTGGTTCTTCCTCCAACTGGCGCGCGGTTCCTCCTCTGTGTACGTTTGGCGTCATTGTGAGTCGTGCGGGAGTGCTTCTCGCGCGCACATGTACGCAGTTATTCAGCCAATCATGTGGGGGGAATCACTATTAAGGACTCTAGATGTCTCTTGGTCTCAGAAGTCCGGGCCTGAAGATCATAACGCTCCAGTCCCTCTGGGCCCGGGGTTCCGAGCGGATCCGGAGGTCGTGCCTCCGTATACCCGGAGTCTTCTAAGCCTTCGAAAAAATCAACCAGGAGGGGACCCGCAGGTTGCCCCTCACGTGTAGTGAGGTGGTCAGCATTTAATGCTAAAGCAGTGGTGGCCACCTGACACCATGGCCAAGTGGTGGCCGTCTGACACGCTGGTACAGTGCGGTGTCAAAATAGACAACCTGTTACTAAGACAACCGTCTTACCAGTTGTATGGATAATTACTGGGTTAGCTCGCTCCCAGGTTATACAGTATAAGATATATATCTCTGCCACCTCATGAGGGTATATTTGTATGTTCACACTATGAATATCAGTATAAACATAGACCCTTAGCCATCAAGCCAAAGGGGGAAAATATTGTCCAGACAACTTTGGTGTCTCCTTATTATCCGCCTCTCCTTCAAGCCTGAGCCATTCGTGTGACTTAGCTCTCGCCACACTTTGTTTATGGAAGACATTTTCTTTCACCAATAGTGGCGCCGTCTGTGGGGAGAGAATAAGTGTAAAAACACTAGGAGAGATAGGATGCCACTAAAGAAGAAGACTGCTAGGGTAACAGCCCACGCGACCGATTCCTCGGCCACGCTCGTGCGGAGGTCCACGTGACCACCGCACCCAAACTCACGCTTCGCCGACGCTAGCCCCTCCATGGGCCAAAATGAGAACCCCAGGTCCAGCAGCAGATTGCCTCAGTTCGGATTGTTCTCTGCAACTCGGGAACATGAAGTTGAAATCGCTAGTAATCCAGACACGGCCCTTGCCATGATTGACACTAGGGACACCTCCGGTCCAGGGGCCCGCGACAGCAACAAGGTGCGGACCTCGAGGCATCCAGAGGGCTGTGGCTAAGTCAACGGCCGCACAAGCCATAGCACCCGACCAGCAGGCACACATAGCGACTCTCATGGCCCAACTGGAGGAGCTACAAGCGGCCCTATGGGCGGCCCAACCACCTATACACACGGTCGTTGTGGCACCCATAACAGCCAACGCTGCACTAGCTCGGGCTCCGGGGGCCAACGAAGTCCTGGTCGTCACAATGCATCCTCACCACACGACGTCCATGGTCGACCAATAGGCAGCGGGACTTCCAATCCGTCAATGCGAGGCCCCAGTCATCCACACCGACTCTCCCCTTCAGGATGACCTACAAGCTATACCCTTCCTAGACGGGTTCGGAACCCCCAAGTTACCTAAATCCAAGGGTGATTCGAAACCGAAGGAGTTCACTCGCGCATACACCCTCACCATCGAGGCCAACAGAGACGAGCACGCCACCATGACTAAGTGTTTTCCTCTCGCTCTGGAAGGGGTGGCCCTCCAGTGGTTTTGCGCACTTGAGCCCGGGTCCATCTATACCTGGGCCCAACTCAGAGACTCCTACTGCAACAACTTCCAGGGTACCTTTGTCGAGCTAGTGACCTCGGGAAGCCTATATGCGATCAAGCAACAGCCCGACGAGACCCTTCGGTAATACTTCCGAAGGTTTGCCCAAACCAAGGCCCAGGTAAAGGGCATTTTAGAATCGTCAGTCATCAATGCGGCAACCCAAGGCCTGGCCTCTGGACCTCTCTTCGATCGACTACATTGATGCCCGTTGCACTCGGTGAGCACCCTCATATGCTAATTTGAGGAATACGCAAGAGCAGAGGAAGAGCGGCTCCGTTAGCAGGTCGCGCTTCTCGCCACGACCCTCAATGTTGAGCGCGAAAAGCTGGCCTCTCAGGCATGCTCCTCGCATGCCCCAGTGCCTTCATCAGCCAAAATGGGCTCTGAGGAGGCCGAAGGCTCCGGGCTGCGAGGGCCCAGGCAATGGCAACGACGTGTCATTCAGGCTCAAACCCAAGGGGTTCTGAACCCATCCCGTTCCAAGGGGAGTGGTCGGGAACGCTCTGGAGCCTTCCTAGAGCAGCAGCGTGCACCAAGCCAACAGCCAAACGAGGGATACTGGTGCACTCTACACGGGGCAGGACATTGCCACAACACCGAAGAGTACCGGACCCTCATCACCTTTTGAGAACAATACCTTGAGAGACAGGTAGCACGTGCAGTGGGGGATAGGGCCAACGATGAGCAGCGCGGGATCATAGGCTAGCAGCAGGCCACCAGATTGACCATCTGTCCTTGCCATATCATCCACCGCTAGCTCTACCTCCACCGCCGCTGCTACCCATGGTGTAGCACGTCGATGAGGTGGGTCATGCTAGACAAGTAATCCTTGCTATAATGGGAGAAGTACCTTTCGATGGCTCCTCAAAGTGGAAACGATGAGACTCTACGCTGGGGTCAACCACGTTGGGGCCACCAGCATCCATCGCCAAAGGCCCCGGTAACTTTCACCCATAATGATTCTATGGGGGTAAACTTCCCCCATACCGACACACTGGTTATTACCACTAACATCACCGAGGTCAAAGTCCAAAGGGTGCTGGTCGATGGGGGAAGCTCCATGGATATCCTCTTCGCACGTGCCTTCGACCAGCTCTGCATTCCGCGGAGCCGACTCTTCCCGGCCCTAAGGTCTCTCCAAGGATTCAACGGGGCTCCCCTGGATGCCCTGGGTTGAATAGAACTACCAGTTGCCTTCGACAAAGGCTCCGCCATGCAGACTGAGATGTTCACCTTTGATGTTGTAGACACGCCTTACACCTACAATGTCATCCTAGGCCGGGGTACCCTTAACCAATTCGGAGCAGTCCCCCATCACAACTACCTCTGCGTGAAGATGCTGGGGCCCCAGGGGTTGATCACTATCCATGGTGATCAACACCTAGCTAGGCGCATCGAATACGGGCACCCAGCCCCACTCGATAGCCGCCATGTGCATTATATGGCCGAAGGACCCCTCGAAGCCCCCCTCCTGCGTGCCCCAAGCATCGGGACCCTTTGAAGCCCTGACTGGAGGGGAATGTGAAGCACGTCCCGTTGAGTATGAGGAACCCTGATCGGTAGAGACCTCGCTCTGGAGCAAGAAGCCTAACTAGTAACCCTTCTAAGGGACAACTCCGATGTATTCGCGTGGTCCCTGCAGGGCCTCCTCGAGGTAGATCACCGCATCATTGAGCATACCCTCCAGGTAGACCTGCAGGCCAGGCCAGTACGACAGGGTCTCCTCAAGCTATCAACTGAGTGAGCGGAGGCCGCAAAGGAGGAGGTCAAGAAGCTACTGGAGGCCGACGTCATCTGGGAGGTCATCCACTCAGAGTGGCTCTCAAATCCTGTCCTGGTCAAGAAGCCTAATGGAAAATGGCATATGTGCATCGACTTCACAGCGCTCAACAAAGCCTGCCCTCGAGACACATACCCGCTCCCTCGCATAGACCAACTGGTGGACTCCACCGCTGGCTACGAGTTACTAAGCTTCTTGGATGCATACTTCAGGTACCATCAGATGTGGATGGTCCTTGAAGATGAGGGCAAGACCAACTTCATCACCCCCCATTGGGGTGTATTGTTACGTTCGGATGCCTTTCGGTCTCCGAAATGCTGGAGCCACCTTCTCCTGCCTAGCACAGAAAATCCTAGAGCAACAATTCGGCCGCAACATGGAGGCCTACATCAACGATATAGTCGTGAAGAGCAAGCTTCAAGCATACCACATTGCGGACCTTTAGGAAACCTTCAATATCCTTTAGGCCACTGACGTACGGCTCAACCCAGAGAAATGCGTCTTCGGTGCCATCTACCCTACAACATCAACCTCCACATAAATGTAAAAGGAACCATCTCATGTAATCAATAATCCTCAACAACCAAACTCGACATACCATTCCATATAACCAAATTCGGAAACTCTACAACTAATGTGGATAGACAGAAACATGCTCATGACCGAGAGCGTGGCAATCCGAATTGTTCTTACACCCTGCAGGGGGTGCAACTTTACCCACATGAACTGGGTCCATCCTCTTTGTCCCCGAGACAACCTATCTAATACCCGAAACTACCCACTTGCACATGCCCCTATGGCACCAGGGTTACTGTGAGCGTATCCCGGACACCTCCGGCTCCCCACCACCTTGCTTCTCCTTTATTGTTCTTACGCGTCATAGGGCCGCAAAGCAAGCATCAGCACGACGTATGATACTCAGCTCATTCGTCTATTATCCGAATATGTGGTTGTACGGAAAGTGCTAAAGCCAACTGCGTTGGTGGGTTATGCTTAAACGATGCAAGCGGTCTATGGCATCTGGGTTCCACTCCCAAACTACTCCGAGAAACTCCTCCAGTGAAGAAGAAATCCCTAGTACCGCCCACATCTCGTCTCATCCTCACATCTCATACAACCTGCATCATTGTCATTGTGTTTGTAAACAATAAGTGAGCCATAAGCTCGTGAACAATGGTTGAACCATTGTTCGTCTTCTACCAAGGACCTAAGCATTGCTAAGAATTTGGAATAACTTGTAAGTTAGACATCAACAATGTTATTAAGGCTACAAGGATATGGATAATCAACAACTCAAGGTAGAGGTAATGATATCAACATAGGTTCTACCCATACCTAAGCAATGATTTAGCAATTTAGACTCCATTCAATTCAACCAAAAAGGGTGCAATATACTTAGATGCTTGCCTTGCTGCTTTGGCAGTTGACTGATACTGCCCACACAGCACTCACAAAACTCTGGTTGCTCGCTTGGACGTCGCCTTCACTCGCTTGGAGTGTCGGTGTAATGCTCTCTAAACGAATCAAGAATGCATTGCATAAATAATCAAATGATGGAAAAGTGTGCATATGATACATGCTTGAATATTAATAGAGCGATGTGTTTTGAAAACATTTGCAAAAGACCGCCAAATGATTAGGGTTTCAAAGTTTGAAACCTCAGATAAGATAACCTAAGTGCATACAGCTTTGAAGCCCCCGTGGTTAGACCGACGTTGAGGTGGTGGTCAGATCGTGGGATAGTTTTGGCACCTGGCAGTCAGACCGCAGGCACGATGGCGATCAGACTAGTGACCAATAGTCAAACCAGCCCTAATGGTGGTTTGACTTTGACCATGGAGTAACTGATATTTTGAACTGACCTATAGGCGGTCAGACCGCCAGAACCTACCGGCAACACCTTTGCGGGATGGCAAGTGAGGATTCTGGTGAAACCTCAGCGACGAAGGGCACCAAAGTACCCCACAAGACTAGGAGAACATTTTACATGGCCGTTCAGACGACATACATGGTCCAAACATGTCAAAGCCCCAAAATGGGATCTAGACCTAGCTTTCCAAGCGCTTTCAGACAAAAATCAAAATGGTGGCTAGCTAGAGCTAGGAATCAATGAGAAAATTGTAGGGGGGATGTTCACCTCGATGTAGAGGAACTTTGTATTGGATCGGTATCCTCCGGGGAAGCTTCAATCCACGATTGGACTCTCGGAGGGTGAATGAGCTCGAGGTGGAAGAACGGCGAGGAAACCCTTCCGACGGGTAGGAAAGGGGGAGGAAGCTCAGGGAAGTCCTCCAGGAAGCTCATGAGAGTTCCCACCTTTGGGGATCTCTAGTCGTTGAATGCTTCAAGCGGATCTCACCTTCTCTCTCTAGGGTTTGGGGAGGGAGAGAGTGAGAGAGTGAAATGAGAGAGGGAGGGAGGGAGAGAGTGAGAGTGAAATGAGAAAGGGAGGGAGAGAGTGAGAGTGAAATGAGAAAGGGAGGGAGAGAGAGGCCGGTTGATCCTCTTAAGGGAGCCTCTTCTGCGCTCTAGCGGTCATACCGCGAGGGGCATTGATCAGAGCGTGGGATATCCATGTGGCAAGCCCACGTGGTTGCTCCCTGGCGGTCAGACCACGGTGAGACCCGATCAGACCGCGAAAAGGGTTCTTTGGCTGAAATTTTCTAACTTTTGCCTCCCCCTTTTCATTCTTCTTGTTTTCTCCTTCTCTCCAAAAGTATTTAGCGTCTTCCTAAAGAGCTCTAGGCTAATTCCAAGTATTTTGAACATGTTTAAAACTCCAATTATCAAACGAACACGCATAAATATAACATTATGATGATTATGCATGCTTAATTACGTAATTAGCATTTTATGATGTGACATATGGCTATGAACTACACCAAGTGGAAAATATACTTTGAGGCCAAGGTCCGCTCCAGCCAACCCCATCAATGCTTCTTGGCCTTAAGCGGACTGCACCGTCTAGACATGGCCGTGCGGCTCCATTCATGAGGATATCCTTGACGTCACCCTCGAGATAAAACAGATTGTGCACAATCTCTGGTCATGTTTTCATATCCTCTTCCATGACAACCAAGATGCTTGTGCCATCTACCTCAACCACCAGTTCCACTCCCTAATGTAGGGCGACCTCACCGTCAGAGACTACTTCCAGCGTCTCAAGACCACCACTAACGCCCTTTCTGATGCCTGCCGCCCTATCGATGACGGTGAGTTGGTCATCAACATACTCCACATGTCTAATGTTAGGGTTTTAGCATAAGCATCAATAGGATTGACAAATTAAGCACGAGATCAACACACAAGATGCTATGTTTTTTAATGTGGTTCAGTCATCTTGTCTACATCCTCAGAGCATGACTACAGACGCTCCTCCCTATATTCTGTTTCCATCGATCTGCGGTTACAACGGCGGTGCCTTCTATTTAAAGGCCTAGAAATAGAAGTCTGACTACAACTCTATTCCTAATCCCACACATCTACAACTCAAGTATTTTTGTAACCAACTCTATACATGACTACAGATGCTCCTCCCTATATTCTATATCCGTCGTTCTGCGGTTACAACGGCGGTGCCTTCTATTTAAAGGCCTAGAAATAGAAGTCTGACTACAACTCTATTCCTAATCCCACACATCTACAACTCAAGTCTTTTTGTAACCAACTCTATACACATATTCAAAACATATCCCAACACCTGAGTTTGCGCCTCAAGCACGTCGGCGGTATCATCGCCTTCGAGGAGCCCCTTCGCATTGTTCTCTAAGTTGCACTCCATGCTGCTTCTTCACTAGTTGTAGGAGGCCAATGACACGCAAACCACCTCGGCAAGAGCCCTCCTCTTTGCGACAACTTGCGCCGACGACTCCTCCTCGGCCAGCACCCATCAACCGGCCCCTCCCGCGGCCGTGGCATGGGGAAGAGTAAGGGCAAGGGTGGCTATATATATTAGACTGGAGGCCGCCACGATTTCTGTGCTGTGCTTACCCCAAAATCACTCTATTTCCGTTCTCAATACAATTTTAGAAATGGTGTACTCTAAAACGTTATAGAGATAATAGCATAGCTATGATCTGTCTGGTACAAGTCTCCAAAATTGAAACTTATGAAATCATTAATTCATTTGTCTTTGCATGCGCGCAAGGGCACAGCTATTGGATGATCGGCAAGCAGACGACAAGGATCGCATGGGTTTGATCATCGTCATCTCCGATAACGATGACATCTCCATCCGCTGGAGAACTCTGAGCTCCATCTACGCCATCCACACATTCAGCTTCCATGATGCGGACAACGCGAGGGCCATGCACGGCATCGCCAGATGCTCCAACGGCTTCTACGCCCTCGTCGCCGACAGCCTCAATGAGATCCCCGAGGCCTTCATGGCTTGCATCAGAAAAATCACCTCCACCATCGCCGTGAATACGAAGGTCAATATTGTGTGCAACCGCTCCTCCAGTGTGAAGCTGTCCACCATTGAGTCTGGTCAATTCAAGTCCAGCATCGATCGTCACAGAAAATCTGGTTCCATCTTTGCTGGCGCCCTCTATCCCGGCGCGGCGAGGAGATTTCTCATCTACTTGAAGAACGTCCGAGAGGACGACTACGACAATTTGTACAAGATGTTGGCAGTTAATGTGACGTGGCAGCATGCACCCAACAGGATGGAGGAGCAGCTGCACGGTCGAGTGGTCACCGTCAGGGGCAAAAGATCCAAGGAGGTGGTGGAGGAAATTGTCCGCGTTGAGGGGATGAAAATTGTCAGCGCCATTACAGATCCCAAGACGGAAATAGATAGTGTTTTGGGAAGGGTGCAGGAGCTACGTAAGCGCCTCAAGGTGCGGGCTGTTTATGTTGGCGTGCGCCCCAAAGATTCCAGTTATGCAACGGCTGTTGACGAGGAGAGCATTGCTACCCTCGTGAATGGCTCTTCGCTGTCCTACATGCTCTCATGGCTATCGTTTCAAGGGTTATGTGAAAAGCCACTCTCGGCACCGGCACCAGCACCGAGTATGCCTCGCCGCGAGACGTGAGAAATTTTTTGGCTGCAGCCCCCTCGCCGTACTCCATAAATTCGCGGAGGCAGAATATAATAGGCTTGTAGGCTTACATGTTGCGTCAATGAAGCTGCAACCAGACAGAGCGAAAACATTCTGCTTCAATAAGGCTTCGTTTTTAATTTGTGCATAAGGATTAAAAAAAGTAGATTAAATGATTTTATTACTTTTTATTTATTCTGTATTGAAAAAGATAACTCATTCATTTGTGAGAGTGGTAGTATTTATTAAACAAGGGCAAGACGAGAATAAATAAGAAAAAAAATGCATAGAAGTTCGAGAATGACTTATATTTAGAGAATAGTTGAGGAGGCTAAAACGACCTATTTTGCAACCAGAAGGAGTAAATAACTTTCCTTGTAATTTACTATTATTAATATAAATTTCCAGTAAGGCATCTGTAGAATAGGAACAGTGCATCTCAATTCGCAAAACAAATATGACACACTACATCACGATTAAAAACTACTTGAAGGTAAATTCACACATATGTCGTAACATCCCATAAATCGTAAGTATGGAATACTACACAGTCATCCGAGTCAGGTCATCAATGCCGACTAGGATAGAACCAGCACCGATGAAGTATCAGTGCCGGTTCTTAGCACAAACCGGCACTGATTCTTCAGTGTCAGCTATTAACTATGAGCTGGCACTGATTCTCGATCACTACATATATGAGGACATAGCTGCAGCCTCTCAATCTCTTGCACGTCTGCCGATTCCATAGCCTCCCCGACGCCACCGTCCTCGAAGCCCTGCTGTCTCCCTAATGTCGTCGTCCTCATCCCCATCACCATACCCAGAGCCTCGCAGTCCTCGTCCCCGGAGCACTGCCGTCCCTAGAGCTCCGCCGTCCCCGTCCTCATCCCATCATCGATGCTACCTCCCCGCTGCCCCTAAAGTCAGTGAGTGTTGTGGCTCCTTTCTCCCTCTCTGTCGTAGCCCCTATCGCCACCGCCGTAGCTCGCATGCGCAGCCGTAGCCCCTGCCGCCGTTGAGTCCAAAACACCCCCCCCCCAATGCTTCAGGCCCACTCCGCCCCTCCTCGGTTAGGGCCATGGCCAAGAGCCGCTGGTAGCCCGTGCCCCATGGCTGACCTCTAGAGAAGTAAAATTTGTTGGTTTACATATGTCTTACTCTTTGTAGATGCTGCATGGATCTAGCAGGTATCATGGATGCATCCGAAGTAGCATCTACATCCCGCTGCGTGGTGCCACCCTCCCCCCGCGTCCTCCCGATATATTCCTCTATGAACTCGATGCCCCGCCCTCCCCGGCACCCTCAAGGGTGATCAAAATGGTATACCTCACATCTATTTTGGTTGGACAACTGATAATTGAAAAATGTGTAGTTGCTAAAGATATGCATGTATTGATACAGGTGATTCCTCCTCTAGTTTTGTTAAATGGAATGATTGCTCACATAGAGGGTTGTACATAACCTGTTGTGACTACCACTATATGTGATAGTGGTACAAGGAAGATATCAATTAGTTTTTAGATGCCGGCAAATGAAGAATCGCCCACTGTTGTTGTCTCTGGCATCCAATCACCTGAGATCCATGTGGCTCAAAAATACGTGGTGGCAGCGGTTTTGCAAGAGATTGAGGATCAAGTTGGGTATATTTTACCTGACTATAGCTATTTCAAATTGGAAGTGCTTGAGCAGGATGTGAAGGATGTGACTTCAATGACTATTAGTCTATCACAGTTACATGCACTTGACACGGTTGGTGCCACGAATTTTAGTCTATAGTATTGTTTCATATATTATCAAATTTTCTCATCATATTCATGCTCTTTGCCTGTAGGATTTTTACTGGAATAATAGGATGGATTTGGATGTTAGCTTGGGTTCACTCTTACGTTATGTCATGGAGTGGCTGGGTTTCACAATAATTGGTCCGAAAGTCAAGAGAGTTCATGAAGGCAGGTATCAGGCTTATGTGGAGTTTGGTGGAGGAGGTTTTACTGTTTATGAAACTGTGATGGATATGCCCTTTCTTGCTCGAGATAGTGTGCTTGTTTATGCACTACCACTACCATAGAACTGGTTAGCGGAAGATCGATCCCAAACGGTAAAAGAATCCAATATATATCGGCCCATCACTGTTGGTACCTAATGAACTAGTAGTGATGGGGCATCACTGCCGGTTCAAAAGTCGTGTGAGAAGAATAAACCAATATAGTTTATGAACCGACAGTGATAAAGGGCATCACGGCTGGCAGAAGGCTTGAGCCGGTAGTGATGCTTCACTGTCGCGTGAAGGCACCAACCGGTAATGATACTGAACTATTACTGTCGGTTCTAGCCACCAACCGACAGTGAGAGTTCGTCAAGTATCACTGCCAGTTCGTGTGACGAGCCGGTAGTGATAATAGATGATACATTATCTTGAAAAATTCATAACTTTTTCATACGAAGTCAGATGAGGAAAAACTTTGCATGAAAATTGTAGCCCTCGACGAGATCTACAACTTTGTGGTTGAAATTATTTTAATTTGAGGTCATTTAAATACCCAAATAATCTTAGCAGAGTTTCAGCCGTGGTCAATGACAGCTCATCTTAAAAAATTCATAACTTTTTCATACGGAGTCGGATAGAGACAAACTTTATATGCATATTGTAGAACTCGACGAGATATACAACTTTGTAGTTGATAACTTTTTCATTTAAGATCATTTATATGTCCAAATAGCTGTTCAAACATTTGATCAAAATAGGTCAAAAGGATTGATTTTTCTATTGTACTCAAGACTGAATGAGAGGTGAGATAGTTAGAGGGGTCACGCGCGTGGAGCTTCTGAGGTGAGGGCGTGAGTTCAAGTCCTGGAACTCATGCGATAAAAAAGCCAGTGAGCAGTGACTGGTCAAGGGCGGGTGGTCGCTAAAAAAATTATTTTTTGCTTTTTTTGTTCCCAAAAACGTTGAATTGTGGACCGACTATCAGCGCCGGTTGAAGGACTTTAATCGGCAGTGATAGGTGAAAGCTCCAGCCGGTAGTGATAACTTTTTCACTACCGGTTCGTATTATTTACCGACAGTGATAATGGGTATCATTGTCGGCTCGTGTGACGAGACGGCAGTAATAATGGACGATAGATTATCTTAAAAAAATCATAACTTTTCATACAAAGTTGAATGAGGAAAAACTTTACAGGAAATTGTAGCCCTCGACGAGATCTATAACTTTATAGTTGAAAACTTTTTAATTTAAGGTCATTTTTATATCCAAATAATCTTAACAATGTTTCAGCTGTGGTCAATGATAGCTCATCTTAAAAATTGATAACTTTTTCATACGGAGTCGGATAGAGACATACTTTATATAAATATTGTAGAACTCGATGAGATATACAACTTTGTAGTTAATAACTTTTTCATTTAAGATCATTTAGATGTCCAAAAAGTTGTTGAAACATTTGATCAAAATAGGTCAAAAGGATTGATTTTGCTATTGTACTCAAGATCGTATGAGAGGTGAGATGGTTAGAGGGGTCACGCGCACGGAGCTTCTGAGGTGAGGGCGTGAGTTCACGATAAAAAAAAGCCAATGAGCAGTGACTAGCCGGGGGCGCGTGGTTGCAAAAAAAAATGTTTTTTTTGCTTTTTTGTCCTAGAAATGTTGAATCATGGACCGACTATCACTGTCAGTTGAAGCCTTTAGCTAGCAGTGATAACCAACTATCACTGCCGACTGAAAGCTTCAGTCGGCAATGATAACTCCTTTAGTGTCGGTTCATGTGATGAACCGACAATGATAATGGGTATCATTACCGGCTCGTGTGATGAGACAACAGTGATAATAGATAATAGCTTATCTTAAAAAATCATAACTTTTTCATATCAAGTCGGATGAGAAAAAACTTTACATAAAATTATAGCCCTCGATGAGATCTATAACTTTGTAGTTGAAAACCTTTTAATTTAAGGTCATTTAGATACCCAAATAATCTTAACAATATTTCAGTCGTGGTCAATGACACCTCCTTAAAAAATTCATAACTTTTTTATACGGAGTTGGATAGAGACAAACTTTATATGAATATTGTACAACTCGATGAGATCTACAACTTTGTAGTTGATAACTTTTTCATTTCAGATCATTTAGATGTCCAAATAGCCGTTCAAACATTTGATCAGAGAGGTCAAAAAGATTAATTTTGCTATTGTACTAAAAAATGAATGATAGCTGAGATGATTAGATGGGTCACGCGCACGAAGCTTCTAAGATGAGAGCATGAGTTCGAGTCCTGGAACTTGCAGGATAAAGAAAAGCTAGTGAGCAGTGACTGGTCGAGGGCGGGTGGTCACGAAAAAAATTATTTTTGTTTTTTTTGTCCCAAAAATGTTGAATCGGGGACCGATTATAACTGCCGTTTGAAGCTTTCAGCCAGCAGTGATAACCAACTATCACTACCGACTGAAGGCTTCAGCCGGTAGTGATAACTCCATCACTGCCGGTTCGTGTTATAAACCGACAGTGATAATAGGTATCACTGCCGGCTCGTATGATAGTTTATCTTAAAAAATCATAACTGTTTCATACGAAGTCGGATGAGGAAAAACTTTACATAAAAATTATAGCCCTAGATGAGATCTAAAACTTTGAAGTTGAAACTTTTTAATTTAAGGTCATTTAAATACCCCAGTAATCTTAATAATGTTTTAGCCGTGGTCAATGACAGCTCATCTTAAAAATTTCATAACTTTTTCATATGGAGTCGTTTGGTGGAGCGACGGAGAACCCCAAGGTAGTGGCGAGATGATTCTATTTTGACCGCTCGCTAATAGCTGCCCTGGTTCACTGATGGAGGCTTGAGATCCATACTTCCCCCTCCTCTGCGGCGAGATGACTCCGACGTTGCAGGACGTAGCCTATCTGTTAGGCTTACCTTGCGTAGGAGCTGCTGTTGGAGTCATCGACATGGATGCTGACTGGATGAACGTCATGCATCAACGCTTTGTCCCGGTTCAGTAGACAGACGACACACCCCCCTACGTGCCTGAGTTCTTGTCCGATCCACGAGGGCCTACGAAGAACTGGATCCCACAGTTCCAGGTACCTTCCAATTGAACTTCTCATTTACTTTTCGAGTTTCCAGATATTTTTCTTATTATCACTTGCAATACTTATTGCCTGCGTACATGCACCTAGAGGCCGATGTGTACTCGGTGTTGAGGCATTTGGAGGCCTACCTGCTTTGGCTGTTTGGCTGGGTTATATTCACCAGCGGCCAAGGCCACCTGGTCTCGAGGACCCTTGTTCTGTACGCGAGGTTGATAGCAGATGCGGAGGGCGATGAGGTACCACAGTTGAGTTGAGCATCTGCTGTCTTTGTTGTGACATATCGGGCATTGTGCGACGCACGCACGAAGAAGGAGCCACTAGCCACTTTTGCTGGGTGCCCACTACTGCTGTAGCTGTGGTCTTACGAGCGGTTCGCGATAGGTCGGCCAGTTGTGGACCGCTCCTCATACCCTGAGGAATTGTACGGCGAGCCCGAGGAGGACAGGCCCACCATGGCCTCACTGTGGTGTCGACACCGGGTACGTACGTAATTTTGGAATGCTTTAATTCTCACATGTTTTTGTTATTGATTCTGACTATGTTTCTCACATGTTTTTGTTCTGGATTCTGACTATGTTCCTCACACAACCGCACTGGGTGCATGAGCAGGCCCATAGCACGTACGAGCTTTTTAAGTCGCAGTTCGACCGACTTCGTCCAGACAATGTGGTATGGACCCCATACAGCTACTTGTCCATCCAAGGCCATGCGGCTTTGGGCCTGTCTCCGTTGTGTACCCGCGATGAGGAGTACTAACTTAGGAAGACACCGCTCATCTTCGACATCTTCGTCGAGGAGTACTCACCCCACCACGTCATGCGGCAGTTCGGGCGCTACCAGGCTTTCCCCCTTGTCAACATTCACACAGTTCCAGGCCACGTCCACAGGTAACTATAATCAAGTAAATAATTTGTAACATTTGTCTCATTGTCAGTCTATTTAACGTGGTTCACTTGAAGGTATACACAAAAAGGACAGCCGAGTGGCAACCTCTGGGCAGATCGCTTGGCGCCATACGTCTCAGCATGGGCCCAAGCTCTTCAAGATGTCATGGAGGAGGCATGTCCATTCGACGAGCGGAGCTTCAAGGAGTACCTGCGATGGTGCATGCCACGTACACATACATGGGTCACCTTCCCCCAAAGGATGTCCGGCCCCACGTCGTGTCGACTACGGAGGCCTACTCGGGCCATTGGGACAAGGACGCTGCATTAGCAGTATGTGTAATTTACATCTTATTTCAGTACCATATACTCGCATAAGAACGACTATAAACTGAAATTCTCATTTCTTATTTGTTTCCACAGGCCGATATCATTTATGATATCCACAGGGACGCAGCTGGAACCATGGACTGCCTCAGGCAAGGGGTGCAGCTCAGTGCGGCAGATGTAACGGGGTTTGTCAAGCGGGTTTTAGAAAAGACCGCGTAGGCCCTGAAGCTTGCCTCTTGCCAGTCCACCGTAGACGTCGTGAGGGCGCCTCCCAGGTCGAGTGGGGTCCAACAGAGTCGTCCAGGAGGTCTGATGTGCAACGCCATCCACTGGGGTCGGCACCCACATGGCCCCCTATACCACGACCTACATGTCCGGACCCAATATGTACGGATATTTTATACGCACGGCGTTTAAAGATATTCGTTTGTTACTGGTGCATTAATTTGAAACAAATATTATGTGCACCTACACACGTCTCGACACTGCCACCTAGACCGAGCCCAGTGTCGACACCCTCACCACTCGCAGGCCACTCAGGTACTGGGCGACACTATATTGCCATATTCAATATATTCAATAGTATATCTAATATTATCAACAGGTTACTTCGGAGATGAGGCCGGACCGTCTTCAGCTACACCTCGACCGATCTCACCACCAGCGTTCGACCCCTACTACGGCACGCACGCCTAGCCATCTACTGCTGCTGCACATGAATACTACACAGGTACAATAGTGCATTTTATACAAATACTTTCATTTGCACATTTTCCGTATCTAATAAATTCATCTGTTCGTAGGCCCCTCCAGCCAGTACACATGGACGCTGGTGGAACCTTCGCAGTCTTCATACCCGAGCCAGGAGGATGAGCATGGGCCAGACCCCCCGTTCGATGTCGTGAGGGACTTCTTCAGGAGCACACCAGACTACGACGTCTTCCAGCAATCCCAGCTACCCAGTGCTCCACTTCGGACACAGCACACCTAGAAGGAGGCATCGACATCTTTGATCCCTACTAGGCCTACCAGGCAGGTTGATGCACCCGACACCCTGACCTACTCTAGGGGCCATGTGAGGGCAAACCAGTGGCAGCGACACCGGGATCATGATGGTGGGAACGACCGACGTTAGCGGGGGAGACAGCAGTAGGATTGTACATTTGCTTTTGTAACTTACATATGCATCTTCGATTCGCGAGCTATTTTTACATATTCTGATGTGTCTAATCTCTATGGTCTATTTACCATGTCGTAACTACATTTCTTATTCCAATGTGACCGCACGCTAGTTGCATTTCTTAATCCAACGTGACCACACGCTACTTTCTATCGTCCTCGGCTATGTATGAACCATTCACGACAAACCTAGAAAAGTATTTCTTACAAAGCTACTTATACACAAAGTAACCACTCAAAAACTCTGTCGGGAGTCTAACTTTAGTCACGAAGTGACCACACGACTCAACTTTAACCATTAAATGACATCACCTCTGTCCTGGCATAATTTGCAGACACGAATTGACCGCACCACTCAACTTTAACCATGAAATGACAACACCTTTGTCCTTGCACAAGCTATAGACAAGAAGTGACAACACGGGAGAGATTTTACCAAAAATTAAATGACAACACATGTATCTTGACACATGGAATCTCTGCCCAGCAACAATGCCACAACTTTTCCATTCTTCAAGAGGAAATCCAATGCTCCTACCCCCTACCAAGCCCTTTCACCCACTCATTTCTTCCAAGTGGGAATCCAATGCTCCTACCTCTACCACCATAAATAACCCCACCTTCATGCATGGATACACCACTCATTTCTCAGTTCTCTCAACTGCAATGTCTTCCTCAGCTCCACCAAGCCCACCCAAGAAACATTGGGGGATTTTCATCTTTCAGGGGGGTCGAACCACCGATGTGCTTCTGTGGTGACCGGTGTAGGCTTCGTGAGTCCTAGGACATCTCCTACACCTATGGCCTACGTATCTTCATGTGTGCCAACTACCAATACGACAAGCCTCAAATGAACCGTATGAGTACCTACCGGTATAGCGACAAAGATCAGCTACATCTTTCCCGATTTCACGCACTGTTTACTAATATCTCATCTTGTTCTTTTTGTCCTGTCTCCTCCACCTATCTGTGACTTTATTGAATGGCTTGACATTGAGCAAAATGAAGACTAGAAGCGGTGGGTTGACATGACCATGCGGTGGAGGAGGGAAGTTTACGCACACCGGGAGTACGAGCAACAGCAAGAGGAACTACGTCTGAAGAGACAGGAAGAAGAGCGCATGAGGAAAGCAACGCAAGACCATACCACGGCTCAGGCCCGCGAAGCTGAGAGGGCAAGGAAGCAGGAGAGGGCCCGTTGCGCTAAGGCGGTAGGTCCTGATGCCCTGCGAAAGGGAAAATATCGTAGGTGCACTCAGTAGAGAGTATCTAATGTAACCCGGCATGTTTCACTCCCTAAGGCATGTTATGATTAGGAGCAGTGCACTATTAAGTAGGTCTTTATGCGAACCGTACATGCCACCTTTTTTTGCCGTCGTGTCTTCGTGGTTATAGTCCCATATAATGTTTTCCACCGTATGTATAATCTTATCTTTGTCATTGTTTGTAACCTCATTGCCACATAATATGCTGCGAGTGCTTCACATATATAATTTATTCACAAATATTAATTTTGTATCCTCCTAACAATACGTAAACTAGTCCAAAATATTGTTTTCCCATTATGCCGTATTGGCCACTTTTTAACCATTTTAATTCCAAATTTTACAACATATCAATTTCAAATATTGAACAATATACACATTTACAATTAAAACAAAACCAGAGTGGGGCCTACCCGCCCTGTGAGGGCGGTTGGAATCTACCCGCCCTCTCAGTCGGCGGTTAGAGCCACCCGCTCTTTCAAAGGGTGGTAAGGACTCCTTACCATCCTCCAAGAGGGCTGCAGCCCTTTTAGAGAGCGGCAGACGCCTATTTTTACAAATATTGCCTGAGGAATCTATTTATTTAAATTTTTAAACAAAAAAATATAAAAAAAAAACTCCACCTCTCTCTCACACACACATCAGAAGCCAAAGGCCTTGTAGCCCAAGATGGCGCACGGACAAATCCCATCACCCCTGTTAGCTCCCATCTCCTTCTCCTCCTTTCTCTCTCTGCCAGCGGGTCCCGTGTGCCAGTAGCTCCTTCCACCTGCAGACGTCCTGGACGTTTCTCCCTGAGGCCAATCCGACCGCAATGCCGCACCTAATCAAGGCTAGATACGGGGGGAGTTCCGTCCAAAAGCTGCAAAATGGGGCGGGTTGGGACTCCTCCACCGAAACCCCAGCTGAGCCCTACCTAATCTATTCTCAAACGCGAGGATTGAATCCGAATCGGACCATCGAGATCTCCGCGCTAGATACAGCTCAGAATTGAAGGGAAGAGGACATCTAAGCTATGAACGAGGTCTGCAATCTCGGAGCAACCGATTTTGAGGACTTAGCCCGAAGCTCCACGGCTCTAACGCAAGAATCAAGATGGAACAGCCGTACTGTTTTGCGTCCGACAAACAGAGCTGGCAAAGCCGAGTTGTTGCAGATACGGCAAGGAAGACCATCCGCAAAGATACCAATGGTACCGGTGTTTGTTTTAGCTGGAGATAGTGAAAAATATATTGTAGATTATGGAGTGTAAGAGTTGAATTGTAAAACTGGATTATACAATCTGTATCAGCTTGTGAAATATAGATTGCTAGATTGTTATAATCTGAGAGCTGGATTGCTAAAAGTTGAATTGCACAATCTAACTGTTTATTTTAGCTTGTAGATTATGATCATAATCCACAATCTGTAAGCTGAAATAAATGAGGCCTTAATATCTGCCACCATCGCACAACTCTATCAGCGGACAAACTCGATTTAAACTCCAGATCAAGCTCATAACACCACCGGAATCTATTGGACCCAACTGTGATAAATCCAAACTCTTCTCTATCCTCACCCATATATCCTGAACCTTCTACAGGTAGCACGAGTCTTTTCCCCAACTCATTAGGGCGAAATCGGTGTCGGGATTCTAGAAAATTCCTAGAAAAATAATTTCATCTGTAGTTATTTTTTTGACCTATTTTAATCTTTTAGAAGCTGTAGCTTATCAACCGTAGTTTCGTTTTTACCCGTTCTTTTGCCGGATTGTTCCAAAAAGTGTGATCTAGTGTGTGATGATGTTTGTTGTGTGATATTTGATTCTTTTTGGATCTTGGTGTTTATGTGTGCCTTTTCGCTTATGTTCACGAGTAGACGCCAACATTCTGGATGAGTTAGAAGGACTTTAGGATCAAGACTTCTAAGACCCAATTGAGTCGAGTGAAGGCAAGTTTTGTTCTTGAACATATTTATCCCAATTTTTAAAATATTTTGTTTTACAAATATCCATGCTAATAATTTTGACAGGAATCCTAAGAGTTATGCTTTACCCTAGTGTTCCCTTATCATCCTTGTCACCAAGATTATGATTTTGGTTATGTAAGGGTAGATGATGCTTAGGTTTGCTTTGGGATGGTGATCATGATAATGGCTTTACGAAACTTGATAATGGTCCTATGTAACAATGATAAAAGATGATGGTATAATTTTTGTAGTAACATAGTATAGAGATTTGAGCAAGTGGTTTGATGAGACCGGTATAGGTTGTATGGTTGGGATGTGGTAGTTTTGCTCAAATCTAAGGACTGGTTTTTGGGGTGATCTTTCCCTGTTTACAGTGCAACCACAAGCCTGATATGGGACATGCCTAGCTAATTAATTTGCATACTTCTAGCATTGTGTAGACCATCTAGTTGTGTGGAATAGAAAAGTGTAATTCTAGAATGTTTCATTAGCGCAAGAGGGGGCTTCCGTTGTTGAGGTGTATTCACGTGGCGGTGAAACCTTAGCGGGTATGCATGTGCTAAGAGGGGCATTGCAAAGGCTTTGAAGTGGTCAACTCAACGCACACCTTGAAAGTGTGTAAGGTGCAGACAGGTACTAATAAAAGAGTTTGATCATGTCTTGTGAGTAAAGTGTTCAACCTCTGGAGAGTTGACAATAAATATTCAGTCGTGCTCACGGTCATAAGCAGCATGAAAATCCTACCATGATTAGAACTTGATGGTTTGGAGGGTCTGGTTAACTATGGTGGTGGGAATCATAGTTGAGGTGTTATCAATCATAGTAGTGGGAACTATGGTTGATGTGGTTTTGGTAGTGGATCAACATTTGTGGTGAGAACCTTGGTTGAGGTATTGGAAAGTTAGTTAAGTCAAGATGGTTGAAATCTTGAGGTGGTTGGTTATTTATAGTTATTTAATTAATTACTATTGTTTTTTAAATGTTTTTACTTAAATGTTATTTATACAAAAGAGCCATATTGCCATATAATTGTCAAGCCTTCATATGTATATTATTCCCTCACAACTTGCTGAGTACGATATGTGCTTACACTTGCTATAACCAAACACTCAGTTGAGAAAGATTTCGGAAGATTTCATGGAAAAAGGTGCACTCTAGGGAGGTGTTCTCCGTCGATTACCCATGGAGTTCTCAATGAAGATGAAGACTGCGCTTAGGATTCCGCTGCAATCTATTTGGTTCTTCAACCTTTGAGAGGTCTCTCTTCTAAGACGATCTATCGATGAAGGTGTGAATATTGTAACGATTATCATCAACGAAATCAATATGTATTGGGATTGATTCCTGGGCTCAGCACATAGATGAGATTGGTTAACTTTCTTAGACTACTCTTGACAGTATAGGGAATTGAGCAATGGTTTGATAAGACCGGTACAAGATGTAAAATTAGGTTGTGATAGTCTTGCTCAAATCTATGGACTAGTTCGCGGAATGATCTTTCCATGTAAACAATACAACCACAAGCCTGCAATGGGATGAGCCTAAATAATTATTTTGCATACTCTCAGCATTGCGTAGACTATCCGATTGTGTGGAACAGAAGGGTGTACTTCCAGGATGTTCCATTGGTGCAAGAGGGGGCTTCCGTTCATGATGTGTATTCACGCTGTGGTGAAACCTTAGCGGGTATGCACATGCTGAGAGGGGTGTTGTAAAGGCTTTGAAGTGATTTCCTGGCCACACACCTCTGAAGTGTGTAAGGATTTCGCGAACACGGGCACAAGGGATAATCATGACTTGTGGGTAAAGTAACCCCCCAGGTCATCTCTCGTAGTCCCTTCTAGCACCCGCTCAGTTAGATACTCAGATCCCGACGTCAGGGCGTGGCGTCAGTGGCGAACTACAACAGCTGAGCTCGAGCCCTGAGTCTGAGCGTTGTCGTCGCCAGGGGAAATTTTGGGGAGGAAGACGGGAAGGGGAACACAGGATCGGGAATTTGGGGATAGGGTTTCGACTAAGGGGCTGGGTGGGTTTTTTTTGGCAATTTGTTTTTTGAATTAGGCCAAAAAAAATTTACTGGTTCAGGTATTTCACAGACCCCACTGGTAGAACCAAAATATTGAGTAAACCAGGGTTTTGAAACCAGTTTTTCATTCTCATCCTGAGAGCACGTAGGAGGAGGTGGATAATGAGGAGAAGATGGCGCCGCGATGGTGGGATATGAGGCTGGCAGCGGTAGTGGACATGACCATGTATGCCCTAGATGGCGAGCAATGCCATGGGAGTGGATCGGTGGTGGAGCATGGACAAGTGCTTGGCAAGATTGGTATGAAGTATGAGCAGTTTCCCTTGGATTTTTCCTAGAGAATTGTGTCGGTCAATAGTGGTAGAGAGGATTTTTGTATTGGGTGTGCCTTCAAAATTTTTTATAAGTCTATAAAGTCAATATACAAGTATAAATTTGCTGCAACATGCTTGGGGCCTCCTATGGCATGCCTACCCGAGACAACTCCATCTTGAGCTAGCTAGATAAATTAGGATTAGAGAGACTAAGAGGAAAATTGATTTGCTAATTGGGAGGGAGGAGTCGAATCGAGCATGAGTTGGGGAGGGAGGCGAGATAGATTCGTTGTGTTGGTGAAGTCATGAAGGTAGGGAACCGAGTACCCCTATGGGTGTTCCCTTCTCTCTCTCTCTCTCTCTCATTTCTAACACGCAGTGGCCGGCGGCTATATACGAAATTTTGGGCCAAAATCCAGGACAATCCTAGCCTACCCAGACTACCCTTTGGCTTCACTCATTTCAGTCAAAACACATCCGAACGGTACGGGCAAATATGGAAAGAAAGAGCTTTATCGTCTCTTCATTTTGTAAGAGCTTTGGAACAGGGTGGGGGAAGATTTTTTCTTTTGACATTGCTAGTATGGGAAGCTAGATTTCTTTTACTGTCTAACTTGAGGAGCTGCCAAGAAATTCATCATGAAGAATGTAGTGACTTTAGGGTTCCAAACTGAATTATCACTAACAATGGTACCTAGTTCACCATTGAAGAATTCCAGGATTACTGTGAATAGTTGGGGACTAAGATATGCTTTGCTTCATAGCTCATCCATAAAGCAATGACCAAGTTGAAAGGGCCTACATGGTATCAAGACTCGAGTCTACCCATGACTTCATCAGAGATCACATAGATTAGTAAAGTAATTGCCTACAATACTTGGGCCTTTCACACCACTTCTAGTAGAGCTATGGGTGAGACACATTTCTTTCTGGTCTATAGGGCTGAAAAGTCATTCACCTAGAGACAAGTTAGGGTCTCCCCGAGTATAGGCTTTTTCAGAAGAGGAGAAGGAACACCGCATGGTGGACGATATCGATTCCCTTGATGAAAGGAGAGATTGTGTTCTGGTACGAGTAGCCAAGTACCAACAATCGTTGGCACCAATATTACAACCGAAATGTTCATGACAGACAACTCGTAGTTCGAGATTTAGTTTTGAAGAAAATCTAGAACAAAGCCAGGCTTAACAAACTATCCCCCAAATGGGAGGGCACCTACATAGTTGTTGAAGTCACTCATCCATAATTGGTTAGGTTGGCGATGCAGAATGGTGAAGTCATCCACAACTTCTAAAAATCGATCAACTTTGTAAGTTCTACATATAAGTATAGTCGTTATATCAGTTTACTCCATCAGAGTCAATATAATATATATGGTTATCCGAAAGTTTGAGCATCGTTCTCATTTTTCGGCCAAGACACTATCATAAATTTAAAGTCGAGATTATCTGAGTACCATACATTTTACGTTCAACAATCTCATCATGAATATAGCCGGGGGCTAGTCAGAATATTTGCTCCGCAATGCGATATGCCATGTTTAGACTCGGACTACTCACTTAGCTTCCTAGTATATTGCCAGGTAAAGTTGTATGTACTTTCTATATTTCTAGGGAAATTATTGCATATTGACAAGCAAATTATTGCATATTAACAATCAAATTATTTAGCTAACCAGAGCCATTTTTCATATTATATTGCCAAGCAAATTGTTGCATGTTGACAAGCAAATTATTGCATATCAACAAGCAAAAATGTTAGCTATTCATAGGCAAATTTTATGTATTATATCTCCAAGCAAATTATCGCACGTTAACAAGCAATTTTTTTAGCTCATCAGAGGTATTTTTATGCATCTGTTATACTGCCAAGCAAATTATTGCATTTTGAGAAGGAAAATTAACAAGCAAATATTATTGACAGGATGCTGAGATTATCTCATATATTCTATCTCATATATTCTCTTCGGACTCGAACATGACTATAATCCCCTTGTGATATCCATTACGACTAGGTTGGGTGAGCTATCTCTAGATGGCATTTATGCACATCTTTTGTCCTGTGAACTTCGATAAGAGCACAACTCTGATCTGCAGCTGGGCGCGTCAGTATCATCCTCGGCCAATTTTTCTGGGCGTCAACAAGGCCGAGGAGGCAACAATGCCCAGAGGTCGCGGCAGAGCTCGTGGCAACTATAATAAAGGAGCCGGCAATGGTAGCCGCAACAGTTAGAGGAGGCAGCAATGGAGGCAACTTCAACCAGAATGGCCAAGGCGCTCCACCACGCCCAACATGTATACTTTGTGGCAAGGAGGGACACACTGTGGTCAAGTGTTGGCACCTTTTTTATCACACGTATAAGACGGATGAGGGACACCGAGGGACACTCAGCGTGCATACCAAATCGATCCAAATTGGTATACGGACACCGCTGCAACTGATCACATCACACGTGATTTGGACCGCCTAACAATTCGGCAAAAGTACAATAGACAAGATCAAGTCCACATTGGCAATGGAACAGGTTTGCACATATCTCACATTGGTCATTGTTCTATTAATACTTCTGCCAATCCTCTTGCCCTTAAGAATGTGTTGCGTGTTCCACAAAGATATAAGAACCTTATATCTGTCCACAAATTTACCAGTTTCGCCAGCTTGAAAGAAATGATGTTTGATGGCTGTATATCTGTCAATTCAGGGTTCTGCTTCAGCTGGTAGCTACCACGTACGGAGCAGCTCTAAGCAGTAGACACATTACTAACCGAAGGAAAATGTGAAGGCATGCACATCATGTAGGAGAGACAAAATAATTACTTTAAAGAAATGAGGAGTATTTCAAACAGACTAGTCAAGTTAAACTCAGGACAAAGATAAAACAAAGTAAAATTCAGACAACCTATTCCAGGATGTCCTCATCGATCTCGATTGGAATGATCTCCCCGTCATCGAACTGGTCTTTCCTGGGAGGCGCAGGAGGGGCATAGAGCCGTGGCGGGCCAGTTCCCTTCTTTTTGTTGTGGGGCCTCGCCTAACATGACCAGACAGCTGAATAAGTATGAAGGGAAAACATCACAACGATGAGGTAGAGATTGTGGTTGAGGACTCACATTCCCATATGAATGGTTGAACCTTTTGCCCCTTTTCGTCTTCTTATCCCCTCTCCCACAGTAGACTGAGCAAGAGCAAAGAATGCTTACAACCTTCAGTCCATAGGGCTATCAGTAAGGATATAAACAGAAGACAGAAGAAATTGCACCCCAGTTGGATTCTTGGACGTCAGATACAAAACAAAATTCTGAAGCTTTCGGTGAACAGAATTTGAATTTGATTTCCACTTTTTTTTTTTCTTTAGCACTCTTTCCTAGTAACATCTACTTTCGAATGCCATAGACAAAACATATTGAGGCTCAAATGGTTCAGATTGGTACGAATTTTGCCATGGAAATATAAGGTTGCCTGATATGTAATGTCTGTTTTGTGTAATATTTAATTTCAAGATTGCAAGCTTCAAGTAAGAGCTTAATGAGGACTTTTCGTATGCATTGGTCAAGAGTGCAAGGTTTTTGCTGAACAAGTACTACTTTTCTCTTCAAATTCTGCTGAATCCCTCAAATTTCTTGGTGTTAATTGACCGAACACCTTCCTATCAGTAACCCAGGTCCACTGTAACACAAATCGTAACTCCGCTGGGAGTTTCATTTCAACCAATTCCTATCTTGAGCATTTTATATAATATAAAGAAGGGAAATTGGATTCGTCCCAGGTTGAGGAAAGAGCAAAGAGGAGTAAGCTATCTAGAACGAACCGAACACACCTGATAGTAACATTCCAAAATAAGAGGCAGAGGTAGTAGTAGCTGCTTGACTCACCGTCAAGAACTGGAGCGAAGGTCGCCGACGTGACGGCCAGGGTGACGCGGGAGAGGGAGAAGGCAGCGGTGGCGGGGAGCGCGTAGGAGGAGAATGGGGAGGAGGAGACGGCTCCGTGGTGATGGAACGGGAGGAAGGCAGTGGCGGACATGGCCATGCCCTGGACGGCGAGCAGCGCCATGGGAACAAGTGGAGGGATGAGCGTGTGTTGGAATGATGGTGGGGGCAGACTGGATAAGGATTTAGCAAGACGGACACGAGGCTTGGGCTTGGGCTTGGGCTTGGGCTTGGGCACAGGTAATGAAATGGGCTGGGAAATTCCAATTGCATGCTGAATACTACGGTCCGTGTTGAATTCAGCTACGTAGATCATTCTCCTTGGTAGACTAAAAAAGTAAACGGAAAACTACAGATCACCCTCTAAACTTTTATCTGATCTTCAAATTTCATTCTAAACTATAAAATCAAATATATTTCATCATGAACTTTACAATACCACTCAAATTTCACCTTAAATTATAAAGCTAGATAAATTTCACTCTTAACTGTATAATACCACTTAAATAACACTTTAGCCGGTTTTGGATGGTGATTTTACCTATGTGTCAAGTCTGTATCAACGGTTAAACCATACAAACTGACATATCAATTAATCTTGATTTTATTTTTCTTTTTTTCAAGTGATTTTCCATATATTGACTTGATCATGTTGTTTCATCGTCATTCGATATCTAGCTAAGCTAACACGGGCTGTCGCTAGGATCTGTGTTATATGTCACTTAATTTTGTTTTATTCTTCTTTTTTCTAAGTGATTTTGCCATGTATTGACTCGGTCATGTTGCTTCATTATCATTCGACGTCTAGTTGAGATAACACGGGCTGCTGCTATGGTCTATGCTGGCACGTCTCCATGAGGTGGATAGTGAACTGGACCAAATCAGCCATGTCAGCATATCTTTGCAGCAAAAACATTCATGCATACTCACCACATAGGCAAAATCACCCTTCAAAACTGATTCTGGTGTTATTTGTGTGGTATTGTAAAGTTTAGGATGCAATATATCTGGTTTCATAGTTTATGGTGAAATTTTAATGGTATTATAATGTTCAGGGTGATATATCTATTTTCATAGTTCAAGGTGAAATTTGAGTAGTATTATAAAGTTCAGGGTGAAATATATTTGGTTTCATAGTTCAGGGTGAAATTTGAAGATTAGACCAAAGTTCAAGAGGTGATATGTAGTTTTTGTCGAGACCGGTTCAAGAAACAAACCAATCTCATCTATGTGCTGAGCCCAGGAATCAATCGTAACACATAGTGACTTCATTGATAATAATCATTACAATATCCATACTTAATCGAGTTAACCGTCTTACAAAAGTGGCCTTCAAGGGTCAAAGAACCAAATAAACTATAGTAAAACTAAACGAACTATGAAGACTCTAATCCTTTACAACTCTCCCACAGACATCATCGATGTAGAAAGCATCTTAGAACAATCCACCTTCAGCATACTCCTCGATACCTTCTCCAACTAAGTATTCGGTGATAGCAAGAGTGAGCACTTGTCGTACTCAGCAAGTTGTGAAGAAATAGTATGCATATAAAGGCTTAACAAGAATAAGGCTATATGGCTTACTTGCATAAATCAGCGTTTAGGTAAAAAAATTGAAAAGCAATATAATTAAGTGAATGACAAACCACCTCAAGATTCCATCCATCTTGACTTAACCAACTAACCAACACCTCAACCAAAGTTCTATCCACTAAGGTTGAACCCTCAATCATAGTTCCCACCACTATGACCGACCACCCTCAACTATAATTCCCACCATCACAGTTGACTCGTCTAACCAAAACATCTAGTTATAATCATGGTAGGTTTTCAGTGCCGCTCATGACCATGAGCATGGCTGAATATTCAGTTTTAACTCTGCAGAGGTTGTACTTTACTCACAAGACGTATCATCCTATTTTACCGAGCATCCATTGGCTGACGGATAACTCTTACACACTACCGAGGTATGCGCTAAGAATCCACAACAAAGCCTTTACAATACCCCTCTCAGCACATGTTTACCCACTAAGGTTTTACTGCCGCGTGATTCCACCTCAACAACAGTAGCCCCCCTTGCGCCTTTCAAATCCCAAGATATCGTCCATTCACCGCTCTTCTGCCTGGTCTACATTATGCTGAGAGTGAGCAAATTAATTGGCTAGGCTCATTCCATACTAGACTTGTGGTTATCCTGTAACACAGAAATGTCACCTCACGAACCAGTCCTTAGATTTGAGCAAGATTGCCACTTTCCCATCACACACCAGCCTCAACATACCACTTGCTCAAATCCCTATGCCATGTTACTAAAAAAATTATTCCATCATATTTTATCATTGTTGCATAAGACCATTATCAAGTTCGTGGAACAATTAACATGATTTCCATCCCAAAGTAAGGCTAAGCATCATTTACCCATCCATAACCCAAAACCATACTATGGCGACAAGGATGATAATGAAAAACTAGGGTAAAACCTAACACTTGATATTCCCAATATATTATTAGCATACATGTTTATAAAACAAAATATTTAAAAATTGAGATAAATATGATCAAGAACACAACTTGCCTTCACTGTACTTAGTTGGGTCTTCAAAATCCTGATCCTGCAGACTTTCTAGCTCCTCCAAAATGTTGGCGTCTACTCGTAACATACATGGAAAAATAACATCGTATAAACACCAAGATCCAAAAAGAACCAAATATCATTCAATAAACATCATCACATACAAGTTCACACTAGTAAAAGAACGGGTCAAAACGGAGCTACGGTTTACAAGTTATGATTTTCTAAAGATTAAAACTAGACTAAAAAGATTAGCTACAGATAAATTAAGTTGCTAGGAATTTTCTAGGATTTTTTCCAAAGCCATCTATGTTTTTTTGGGATTTTTCTGGAATTTTCTAGCATTTATTTGAATTATAAAATGATTTAAAACTATTAAAAATAATTAAATAAACCTATTAAACATTTTCAGAAATTAATTACCTAATTATTATTATTTTTGGAATTATTTTTATACTAAAAACTATTTATTGCCCAATATATACTATTTATGATGTCTGCACAGTAATTAAAAAAATAAAGGAAAAAGAATGCTGACTGGGCTGCTAACGCTGACATGGCACAATGCGCAAGCAAAAGCGTTGACATGGCCGTTGACTCGGCAGGTGAGGTGGCTAATCAGTTGACTAGGATTAAGTTCTACGTGTCACTCTCGGATTAGCTCGCTAAGGGGTATGAAGCTCTTCTAATCTGGGTTGCTGGCTTTGGATTGGATGGCTCTCACATGTTGGCTCTCAGCTCCGGCAAACCAGAGGCGGCGGCGGCGATTCTCACTGCGGCGCAGCGCCAGAAACACACCGGCGAGGCGCTCCGGTGACCTAAACTTGACGGCGAGTGGCGGAAAAGCATCAGGGCGGCACAGGGAACTCACCTAGGGCACGTGTTGGCGTCGGAGAAGCTCCAAAGAGGCTGGCGACGACGAGCGGCGGCGCAAAGTTTCAAAACTCGTCGGAGATGAGCTGTGGGCGACGTTTTCTTCTCGACGAGATGGGCAAAAGCTGCGTAATGATTTAGGAGGCTCTAGGGTCGCATATTTATATACGTGAGACCACTTAATCTCCAAATCGAATCAGATCTGAAAAGGGAGGCAGCGGCGTCTCAAACGTGATTATGAGGATTCAAACACGCTCGGGACTCTATCTCTTGGGCAAAAGGTCACGCATAGCTCCGGGATTCTTCCTGGTTTTGATCCATAGCTTATCTATAACGCATACTCGCAGATTTGGTTGGGATTTTAGGCGGCTGACAGATGAACTCTGGTGTCCATCACGAGTTTGGCTCAGGCTCTAACCAAATTGACGCGGGCTCTAGCTTCTAGAGGCACTGGCGAACTTGATAGCGGTTGGGCAGTCTTCTTCTACTCGGACTCGACGATGACGGCACTGGCGCGGGCAATCGACCGGCTGGCTGAGCTGCACTGAGCTGAGCAGAAGAGAGGGAGAGAAGAGGAGAGGAGATGGGCTCGGCTGGGCTGCCTTGGGCTAGGCCGAACAGAGAAAAGAGAGGAGAAAAGAGATGGGCTTCGGCCTATACTCATCTAAAAGCTTTTTCTTTTTTTAATCTATTCTCTCTCATGTATATACACATGTATATTTATACATACAGTGTATATACAATCTATATATTTATATTAACTCACAAAATCAATCAATCTAACAAACAATCAATTATATACACACATATATAACTCTAAATATTCTTTTATAGAAAAAATAGCCCTCATTGTATATATATATATTTATACATATAGCACACATACTCACATATATGTGTATATGCATAAAGGTACACATATACACTTAGGATTTTTATTTAATTTTGCAAATTCTTTTATTTCCTTTGAAAATGTTTTTAACTTTATGGATTTTGAGAAATTGGGCTGTTACAATTTTCCGCAAAGTAAATAGTTAATCCACTATGGACAACGGTCGATCCATTGAGAAGTAAGCATTTCATTGGGTCACACTATTTTTCAATCAATTGAAATCCAAATTGGTTTCAATTGATGACGTGGACCATCCGATTCATATCGAAAGGCTCTTCTTCTTTCTTCTTACTTCCGCTTGCCCGCATCTGTTTCAACTCCGACACAACGCATTTCTCCGACACAATCCTCGTCGTGCTCCCCCACCTCCCACCTGCTTGCTTACATCCCCGGCAGCGTCCCCACCGTTAGATCCGCTACCCCGGCCCCCGCCGCGCTAATCCATTGGCACGCGATGCCCTTCCCTAGCCCCACCCACAGGTGGTCTTCCGGCCGCCCGGCCATCTCACCTGCCACCAGCGCCTGGCCAGCCTGCCTCCCTAAAACCCATTTTCTAAGCCCATCAGCCATTAGAGCCTCCCGACAAACCCAGCCCCCGAAACTCTAACCTCTCCGATTGACGTCGACTGAAGTGAACCTCGATTTCAGTCTATTGCACAATAGTAAATACAGACAACATATGGTCTATTCCATCTGCATGTTGTCGTGGGCAGCAATAATCTAACTCTAATCATTAATTTCTGTCATCCGTTGCTGGCAGCGGGCCATCCGCTGCCGAAGGCCACCTCTCTAAACCTGGCACCAATAAACCCTCGTTGAACCCTAAACCCCCTCTCCTAACCTCACCATCCTAACCTCGCCATTGATGTTCTTCTCTGGCAAATTTGTCGATTGTAAGCTTCCAATTTTTTAGTCGCCTGAGGCCTAGCAACGATGAAAAGGATATTGAAAGTTCAAGTTTTGAAATTCAAAACTAACATGTATTTATGGCCAGACGAGTAGAGTAGCAACAATACAGTTCTAGCTATTATTTGTTCGCAGCATTGACCAAATCTTTTGGGATCAACAGGTGACAAGTACTCCACTAGTTGTTTGACTCTGACCAATGCATTTCAATTGACATTTTCTCCACGGGCGAATTTTTTTGTGCAAACCGCGCCCTCCATACAAATGTGCAAACTCTCGAAGGAGGCCGTCTAATCCGCATCCAATGCTCCAAAATCATCCCACCATCCCGTCACAATTTTTTTCAGAAAACCCCTTGCGTAAATTCAATTCAACGCGATTTAGTCCATCTCCTTCCTAGCCACAGCCGCACCAAAAAAATCCACAATCCCTTGCCATCCTGCTAGGGTTCGAGCTCTCTAGTAGGTCGTCTGCCGACGACCTCCTCCTCCACGGTGTGGCTCCACTGGATCTACCGTCAGCCTCCTCCTCTATGGCATGGCTCTCCCGTTGGCATTCTCCTCTGAGGTAGAGGACAGCTGGTGGGCCAGGGTGAGACGGGGGAGCATGAAAATGGAGAGGTTAGCGCGGTGAGTGTGGTGGGCGCAGATTCGACGATGGGAACGTTGTTGGAGACGGGTGGGGTATGTGGGTGGCAGGGGAGCTAGCGCAACAGGGTGAGGCGGGCGGGAGCTCAGAGGGCCGAAGGTTGAAGAAAGGCTATCGTCACCTAAAAAGAAAAACAAAAACAGACACCTAAAGAATAGGATCCGCTCTATCTGGTAATCTCGAACACACATCGAGATCACGAACAAGCACGCAAGATGCCGCGTTTTGCTCATGTGCTCAGTGTGACGCATAAGTTGTCCTGCAGCTCTGCAGCAATCATCTCGTGCGCCATGGCGGCGGCGGCAGCATGTAAACAAGGATTGAGTCTCCCAGCCACCTGGCAGGCAAAAGAGAAGCCTTTTATATACTGCGCGCCACTAGTGCAAACGAGAGGGTCATTCAGTTCCAGTGCATGCATCCAAGGTCAGTTTCATGTCCATCTCAACTTTCTGAAAGATGGAATGCGTGTATAGCAGGAACACCGTTCACAACTCACAATGGGTGTATGAAGAGCAAAAGCAAGATGCTTGGAGTGCATATGCTTAACTGCATTCAGGTTATCAAAAATGTTCACTGCAAGATCTGTTGGAAACGAAGATTTGAATGGTAGTGGCAGTGGGCCTTACTATTTTTATTTTAACAGCTAGATAGCCGTAGCTGTAAAACTAACCATTTTGCGCCGGCGTGAGGTGACCAACTTAAGTAATGTAATCTAGTTTTCTCGTCCCTGACTTGTGAGACGCCAGTGTCAATGTTGTAGGTTTTTCGAACGTGGGAAACCCCATTTCCATTAACAGAGTAACAATCACCAACAGTACAGAGTTTACAACCTTAGGTACGGAACAAGAATTAAAAGATCGTCCAGAAGAAAGGATATAATTAAGCCAAAAGCATGACATAGAAGCATGCATACTAAATGTTAGAATAACACGCACAGATGGAGCAGAACTTAGACAAAGTAGCCAGATAACCACATAGACCACAACAAGCACACAGTCACTCCTCATTCTCCTGGTCATTGTTGGTCTGATTGTCATTATGGAGAAGCATCAGGTGACCACCAGAGGGAGCTTAGGGTGGTTGATGCTGAGCCAACATCTGAGACATAGATTGCAGCAGGCTGTGGGCATCACGGATCAAATTCTCTTTACTTGTATCTTTGAGGAAATATGCCCAAAGAATTAGTGAGGAACAAGCACGAAAAATGATTTCACTGCCATCCGTCGAGGATGAAGAGGAGGCGGACCAGCGCCGAGGATGCCCGCTGCCTCAATGGTGTCAGCCACCGCTTGAGTTGTCGACACGCGTGGGCCTTATGGATCTATTCGCCTATCGCTGCACTTAGATCCGTTGCAATCCACCACTACAGATCATGCTGAGCGCCGCCCGACCCCATCGATGGTGTCAACCACCACTTGAGCCATCGACGCGCATGGGCCTTATGGATCTGTTCGCTTATCGCTGCACTGAGATCCACTGGGATCCACCACCGCAGATCGTGCTGAGCACTGCCTGACCCCATTATGCCATCGCTGAGGCTTACCGTCATCGCCACTGCAGATCACGCCAAGCGCCGCCTGACCCTGCTACCAAAGGCTCGCCATTGTCCGCCACCGCAAATCGCGTTGCGCACCACATGCGCCCGGCCGCGCTGAGCCTCCTGCGGTGCTGCGGTTGCGGCGAGGGGAGGGAAAGTTGTGTTGCATGGTCTCTTCATGAGTTTACTAGAGATCACCCAAATCTCATAGACTGCGACCAACAGTCAGACTCATATAGGTGTGTTCTTTCAAGAATGCCCTGTAGGTCAGCATTTTTGCTACTTAAAGCCAATAGAACACATTAAGGCATTAGCCAACCTGCCTTACAGATCTCTGAGAGTATTGCATCTTCACTCGAGTTGGTCAAACAACAAAGGTACTCTACTCTAGTTAGACCAATAGCTTGTTCTTCCCAGGTCCTAATTCACGGGATCTCCAATCACATAGGTTTGGTTACCACTATGGTATAACTCACATGAGTCTCATACCCATCTCCTTCGATGTATTATCTATCACACTCCGTGATAGTCCCTTTGTAAAGGGATCTGCCAGGTTCTTAGCTGTTTGGACATAATCCAAGGTTATTACTCTGGAGTTTCTCAATTTCATGATAGGCTTTAATCGTCTATTTACGTGCCTTGAGGACTTGTCATTATCTTTAGAACTGTTTACTTTGATAATAACCGTCTGATTATTACAGTTCATAAGGATAGCCGGTACTAGTTTCTCAACCACAGGTAAGTCCAGCAACAACTCACGCAGTCATTCTGCCTCAACAGTGGCTATGTCTAATGCAATGAGTTCTGCTTCCATAGTTGACCTCGTCAAGATGGTCTGTTTGCAAGACCTCCATGACACAGCACCACCACCTAGAGTGAATACATATCCACTTGTGGCGTAAATCTCATTAGCATCAGATATCCAGTTTGAATCACTATAACCCTCTAGTACCGATGGGTACCCAGAATAGTGAAGACCATAACTCATGGTACCAAGCAAATAGCGCATGACTCGTTCAAGCGCACACTAATGTTCATCACCCGGGTTAGAAGTAAAGCGACTCAATTTGCTTACAGCAAATGAGATGTCAGGCCTTGTAGCACCAGCTAGGTACATGAGTGATCCAATAATCTGAGAGTATCTCAGTTGATCCCTGCCACTTTTCTTATTCTTTTGAAGTATCACACTAGGATCATAAAGTGTTGGAGAAGGCTTGCTGTCCTGGTAACAAAAGCGGCTCAAGACCTTCTCAACATAATGAGATTGTGTAAGAGTAATCTCATTCTCTCCTTTGATAAACTTAATGTTTAAGATTACATTAGCCTTACCTAGATCTTTTATATCAAAGCTTTGAGATAAGAAAGACTTGACCTCATTAACCACGTCAAGGTTTATTCCAAATATCAGTATGTCATCAACATACAAGCACAATATAACTCCCTCAGCCCCCACCATGGCGATAGTACACACATTTATCTACCTAATTGACCAAAAAACCTGCAGATGTTAAAGTTCTGTCGAACTTCTCATGTCATTGTTTAGGAGCTTGTTTAAGGCCATACAAGGACTTCAACAACTTACACACCATACCTTCTTGACCTTTTACTACAAACCCATCAGGCTGTTCCATATAAATTTCCTCGTCCAACTCTCTATTAAGGAAAGCTGTCTTAACGTCCATCTGATGAACGATGAGACCATATGAGGCAGCCAAGGAAAGTAGCACTCAGATAGTAGTCAATCTCGCAACAAGTGAATAAGTGTGAAAGAAGTCTTCACCTTCCTTTTGGGTATAACCCTTGGCCACAAGCTGAACCTTGTACTTTTCAATAGTACTGTCAGGCCTAAGCTTCTTCTTGAACACCCACTTGCAACCCACAGGTTTGCATCCATAGGGTCGTTCGGTGACCTCCCAAGTTCCGTTTGCGAGGATGGAATCCATTTCGCTCCATGCAGCCTCCTTCCAGTAGTCTGCATCTGGAGATGCAAACGCTTTTGAGATAGACTTGGGAGTGTTATCCACAAGGTGCACAGTGAAATCATCACCAAAAGACTTTGCAATCCTTTGTCTCTTACTCCTCCTAGGAGCTTCACTGTCATCCTCCTCAGGATCTTGCTAATGTATTTGTTCAATAATCTCAAGAGGTGGAGGAGGTTCAGAGATTATCTCAGAAGATAGTCTAGACATGCTATGTAAATCTATCATAGGAAATATAAGCTCAAAAAATGTTGCATCACGAGACTCCATCATTGTATCGATATGCACGTCAGGTACCTCAGATTTAACCACTAAAAACCTATAAGCAATGCTCCGATGAGCATATCCCAGAAAGACACAATCCACTGTTTTAGGTCCGAGCTTCCGCTTTTTAGTTATTGGTACATTGACTTTCGCCAAGCATCCCCAAGTGCGCAAATAAGAAAGTGTTGGCTTTCTCCCTTCCTATTCTTCATATGGGGTTTTCTCCTTATCCTTAAGAGGAACTCTATTCAGGACATGTCATGAAGTCAAGAGTGCCTCCCCCACCATACCTTAGATAATCCCGCAATATCTAACATGTCATTAACCAAGTTAGTCAATCTGCGGTTCTTTCTTTCGGTAACCCAGTTTGATTAGGGTGAATAGGGAGGTGTCCTCTCATAAATAATCCCATATTTCTCACAGAATAAATTGAAATCACTAGAGAAATACTCTCTACCACGATCCGACCTAATTCTTTTGATCTTTCTCTCTAGTTGATTCTCAACTTCTACCTTATAGATTTTAAATTGATCTAGAGCCTCATCTTTCATTTTCAACAAATAAATATAGTAATATCTAGTCGCATCATCAATCAAAGTCATGAAATATCTTTTTTCACCCTTCGTCAACACCATTCATTTCACATAGATTTGAATGTATGAGTTCTAGAGGTGCCAAATTTCTCTTCTCGACTTCCTTGTGGGGCTTACGAGGTTGTTTTGTACACACCTATGACATTTAGAACCTTTGACCATGGAAAATTTTGGAATTAAACTCATGCTGGAAAGTCGAGTCATAGAACCAAAATTCAAATGACATAACCGCGAATGCCAAACACTAGCATCATCATTAGCATTGCCACAAATATGGTTCACAGAATTATTGCTGAAATCAGAAAGGGAAAAACGGAACAGGCCTCCGCACTCATAGCCTTTACCAATAAATTGTCCATGCTTTGACACTACTACTTTATTGGACTCTAACACCACCTTAAACCCATCTCTACAAAGAAGGGAGCCTCTAACTAGATTCTTATTCATTGTAGGGACATGCTGCACATTCCTTAGCTACACAATCTTTCCCGAAGTAAACTTTAGATCTACCATGCCAATACCATGAACAGAAGCATGTGACCCATTCCCCATTAGGACGGAAGAATCATAGACGACCTGATAAGATGAGAACATTGAGATATCAATACACATATGAACATTTCCCCCTGTATCAATCCACCAATTAGTAGACTGAAATATTGAAAACACTGAGCGTAAATTTTCATACCATGCAGCTCCGTTTCCAGCTTCGCCAATGCTCACCACATTAGCAGTCTTTGAGTTCTACTTTTGTGGAGCCTTTCTTCCCTTGCGGTCTGGACAATCCTCGGAGAAATGTCCAATCTCACGCACACAAAGCAAGACAGTTTTGGTGTGTTCATCTTCTTCTTCTTGAAGGTGGTAGTTTTGTTTGGCTTATTATCTTTCCCTTTTTTCTTGTTGTGGAAGGGCTTTTGCACCATATTGGCGCTAGTCTGTCCCTCGCCTCCTTTTAGACTCACATCCTTAGCCCGAGCTTTCTCCTCAACATCAAGAGACGCGATCAAACTCTCAACAGTAATCTTTTGTCTCTTGTGCTTTAGAACAGTGGCAAAGTTTCTCCACGAAGGGGATAACTTGGCAATGATGCCTCCAGCCACAAACTTGTTGGGTACATTGATCTTGAGGAATTTGAGTTCCTTCACGATGCACTGAACCTCATGAGCCTGCTTGACTACAGAACGATTTTCAACCATCTTGTAGTCATGATACTGCTCCATAATATACAGTTCACTTCCTGCATCTGATGCACCGAATTTAGCATTTAGTGTATCCCACAGCTCCTTCGCGCTTTGTATGTGCATATACACATCACAAAGACGATCACCAAGAATGCTAAGAATGCATCCTACAAAGAGTGTATTGGCATCCGTGAACGTCTTTTCCTGCTCAGCAGTAAGGATTCCTTCCAGCATGCCCTTAGCCACCCAGTAGACATTCATAGCCGTCAGCCATAGAGTGACCTTGACTTGTCATCTCTTAAAGTGCACACCAGAAAACTTATCTGGCCTTAGTGCATCGACAAAACCAGTCATTGATAAACCTAAGTGCCTACAATAAGGTTTTTGGATTGTTGGAATATAAGACACTTTTATGTTTAATTTAATCCATAAATAATTCATGAGCAGAAACTAATATGATCATATTACCATAGCATAATCTAGATATGTGTACGAAAGCACAACAAATGACTAGATCTACTATACTCGAAATTAGAAATCGCAGGAAATAAAATACGAGTAACATGATTTTTATGTACTCATCCTGCGCTATGGAGGTTGATGAAGATGCTGGTTGCACCGTGTTGATGGCACGATCGATCCTGCTGATGATGTGCTGAAATTGTTGATGATGACAGCAGACAGCGCCCAAGCGACTAGGAAGACGAGCCGTGGTGAAGAACTTGAGCAGTCATGCGGAGCGCTTCCCAAAAACCTTATTCGCCTTCTCCCAGTGCAAGATCTCAAGAGCGAGGGTTTCGGAGACCTGCTCTCCCGGTTGCCGGTGCACGCCGACGTCGGGATGGAGTAGACTACAACGGTAGCACAACAGAAAGAGAAAGAGGCAAAAACCCTAACTCTTATATAGACTCACATAATGAGAGCGTTCTTAATTTTATGGCTACTCTCAATTAGCAGTCTATATTTTGCGTGTACCCAAAGAAGTGGGATTCTTGCATATATATAGGGGGAAAACCCTATTAGCAATAGAGGGTGGGTCTCAATATGGGCCATCTCTCCATAATATGGGTCTTTAAGATTTATTAGGAATTATTACATGGGCCGGCCCTAATAATTCTAACAGTTTCATCCTTGTAAAGTAAATAAAGAAATTAGATAGGGTAAGTTGGGCCATGGCAGGCCGAGAAGGTGACGGACTCATTATGTCTGACTTGGAAGTGAAGAAACGGAGGAGAGAGATGGGCTGAGCACGAAATTTGAAGGTAGGGATTTGAGCCCATTGAAGTTTTTTGGGTTTACGAATTATCTAGGAATTTCGGAATAGGAGAGATTCAAATTTCAACTGTCCAATAATTTGTGATCAGTTCCTTTATAATTTGTGGTTCATGACCTCCGACAGCTTCCATGGCAATCTCGTAAAATGCTATTAAAAGGCGAGGTGGCAGCGGACGAGAAAGAGCTCGGTGGTTAGACTACAAGAGTGGAGTACGACCGATGGGGGTTCGATTTCCCGTCTCGCACCTCCCATTAAGTAGCCTCCAAAAAAGTCCGACCCCCACGTAAAGGGTCCAGTGTTAAAGAAAAAGGCAGAGTGACAGATTCCCCAAAATATAAGAAGTATATATATAATAATAGACATCTAAGAAGAAAAATTGCCGTTTTATTATTCTTCGGACAGACATGTAATTTTCAGTGTCAACCTATGGATACGGTACAATAACCTGTCGGTAGGTTAATTGCAGTGGGGGCTCTGGGCGAAGGAGCTGACGGGGAATGACTGCGTGGAGGTCTCGAGCTGGATCCTGAGCTGGTCGCCAGCGCGGTTGACCTGGTTGAAGCCCAGCCACGCGAACGCCACCTGCATCCTCACGCCGTTTACACGGGTGATGGACCCGGACTTGATGATCCCGCTGACAGTGCGGTCATACCGAAACTTGTATTGCTTGCCGGCGACAGTGACAAAAAAGTTGCACTCTCCGCGGAGGGTCACCTCCAATGCGCCGTCGGCGTGGAGCACGTATGACTTCACGCCCTGTGGGAGGAGGCCCCGCGGCAGGTTGTTCTGCTGCAGGACGCCATACACTGTCGTGGCCGCATCAACCGTCGAATTGGCTGAGGTGCTTGTTTCGGAGGCGGCGGCATGGAGAATGCAAGCAGCCATGAGGGCGATGACGAGGACGACACGCTGCTTGGCCATTGCTGCTATCTCGGAATGGGATTGGAAGCACTAGTAATCAAGATGGTGCTGGATCGGATGGATGCTTAGTGGAGGTGAGGCCTCCTGTATATATTGCCGGCCGGTTACCAACAGGCAATTAATGCAAACAAGAAAAAAAATCAAGTTTTAATTAATTGCATTTAGTTCTGCCTAATTAACATCCTATCCAAACGTTTCTCAAATTAACATGGTAATTAAGCTAAAACTTACTTCCTCCCATACGAATGACAGAATCAATGCACCGAAAGGATCCAAACAAATCGGATTTAATTTGTGTTAAATTTTGCCAAATTAACATTAATTAAAGGATTCACCAAACATTGAACGTGAATCATACCATCTGGTATTCTATACGTACATACGTGAATCATATCATCTGGTATTCTATACGTACATACATGCATGGTTGCGAACGTCTCGTTTGCATGACAATGAGTGCACAGAAACTTTTTTTTTGTGTCTATGTTTATACGAATTCACTAAGATAGTCACAAGAATGTTAAGAATGCATCCTACAAAGAGTGTATTGGTATCTGTGAACGCTTTTTCCTACTCAGCAGTAAGGGCTTTTTCCAGCTTGCCCTTAGCCACCCAGTAGACATTCATAGCCGTCAGCCACAGAGTGACCTTGACTTGTCATCTCTTAAAGTGCACACCAGAAAATTTATCTGGCCTCAGTGCATCGACAAAACCATCCATTGATAAACCTAAGTGCCTACAATAAGATTTTTGGATTGTTGGAATATAAGACACTTTTATGTTTAATTTAATTCATAAATAATTCATGAGCAGAAACTGATATGATCATATTACCATAGCATAATCTAGACATGTATACGAAAGCACAACAAATGACTAGATCTACTATACTCGAAATTAGAAATCGCAGGAAACTAAAACTGAGGATTTTTCTAGTAAATAAAAACAAATTTGATCTTTTACCTTTTTATGCCTTATTGGTGAGGGAGAAAGGGAAACTTCATAAGGTACACTGTCCTTGACAATGCAAAAAGATTGATGATGTGTGAAAGTAATAGGGTTGTGCTCATGCGATATTTAGGAAATTGCTTCTTGCGTAATCTTCTAACAACGACAACGCAACGCTTTGGTTTCTACTATGCTTCTTGTTTCAGTTTGGCCTGAATCAATAGCTGATATGCACACTACCAATAAAATAGTATCACAACGATACAACGAATAGAGTACAAGTCACACCGGCCATCTTCTGGCTAGGCTCGTCGACCGGAGTTTCGTCCAATGCGTTCATTGGTGCTTGCTGGTCTTGTGCTGCCCCGGTCTGCCCGAATCCATCGCCAGAGCCACCATCGGCAGGCCGTGCCATCAAGCCACCTGTGTGCCGGCGAGGCTAGACCGGCCGAGTCACTTTGTGACTTGAGTCAATGGGCCGACCCCACTGTCATACTCGATAGCTAGGACTTGTCCAGTATAAAAGAGCTGGTGCATCAGTGTTTCGGTTAAATAAGAAAAAGGAGAAAAAGAGTTATTGACTAGGTAGTGAATCGGCTAAATTTTGTAAAACTCGTAGGAAAATAAATATAGCTCCTAAAAATATAAAACCACTTTTGTCAGAATAAAATGTTGATGCTCTTGTAAATAACTATTTAATTTCTGTATTGATGTAATTATGTTTTATCTTGTATAATTCATTATTCATTCATGGTTAGTCCAAAAATATTGAATCCAGTTCTAATAATCTTGATAAATAGAGTAGGTTCTAGAAAAAATGGTGACCAGAATGTTAGAGCAGTTTGTCCCATTGTCTTAGCATATGTTTAGTACCACATTGTTAACTTGTAAAATTTGTACAAAAAATAATAAAAATAATTTATGGTTGGGACCACTTCTAAAAATCTTTGATGATAATTTTATGTTTACCATTATATTAATTATAATTCAAAAAAATGTCGTTAAAATACTATTGTTAATGACAATTAATTCAAAAATAATTAATGATTACTGTTATATTAATTATATACATGAATACCTAAAAATAAGAGCAAACATTAATTCGAAACTTGTTGTTAAATACTATTGTTAATGATAATTTTATGTTTATATCCCAAAAATCCAAAATTTGTCTACAATACTAGATTAAAGCTAGACATTTATAGTAACACATAATTAAACCATCATCTACACTTTGAGCTTTATATATACCTAGAACAACAAATATATATTCTAGATCATCATGAAAAGAATCTAAGTCTAGATGTAGATATAGTTGATCTCTCAAGACTAAATTAAAACATAAATCTACATCATCTAATGAATAGAACAAAACTATGTCATTATGGAAAAAATCTAGATCTAGATCTAGCTAGCTCTCCAAACCAAAATCTAGCCCATCTAAACCAAAATAGAACATAATGCTCACCTTGGAGTAACAAATGCCAATGAATCTTCAAGTTTTCACCAAAATCTAACAATTTTTTTTGTCAAAATCGCCCTCTCCCTTCAAAAGTTGTGCTTCTTCACTGTTCGGGCACCACAGTTTTAGTTCGATTCAGAGGTAGCGGATGATATGATCTACTGTTCTAATAGTACAGATGGCTTCATGTTTGGAGCCGTCTATACTAAAGTGTCCCACCTCCCCCCTAGCTATTTTCTCAGACGGTTCGTGTATGGGGCCATCTGTATTAATATTGTAAAGGGTTCTTGTTTGAAGCCGTCTGTGATATTAGTTTTAATACAGATGGCTCTAAATATGAGCCATCTGTAATATTAATACAGATGGCTCATATTTGAAACCGTCTGTGATACTAGTTTTATTACAGAGTGCTCTATATACGAGCCGTCTGTAATATTAATACAGACAGTTTCCAATAGGAATCATATGTACTAAAAGTGTCCCACCACTCCCGGAGGGGTCTCGTTACTATCACAGATGGTTCTTGTTTAGAGCCGTCTGAGATAATTTTTGCACAAACGGCTCCACAACAACCGTCTGTACATGGGCGTCCCACCAAATAAATTCTGTAGTAGTACTGGTTTAGGTGTTGGAAAGTTGGTTAAGTCAAGATGGTTATAATCTTGAGGTGGTTTGTTGTTCATAGTTATGTCCTTAATTGATATTTATTTTCAAATGTTTATAAATCAAAATGCGGATTTATATAAAAGAGTTGTATTGCCATATCCTTGTCAAAACCTTCATATGCATATTATTTCCTTTGTAAGTTGTTGTGTACAAAAAGTGCTCACTCTTGCTGTCACCAAACACTCAGTTGGAGAAGGTATCGAGGAGTTCACTAAGGATGGATCGTTCTAAGATGCTTTCTACATCAATCATGTATATGGAAGAGTCGTAAAGGATTATAGTATTCATAGTTCATTTAGGATCTATTGCAGTTTTATTTCGTTCTTCGACCCTCGAATGTCACTTTTGTAAGACGATTTATTCGATTAAGGTGTGGATATTGTAATTATTATCATCAATAAAGTTACTATATGTTGGGATTGATTTATGGGCTCGACACATAGATGAGGTTGGATTGTTCCTTAAACAGGTCTTTACAGTGGAGGATGTGGGCAGTGAGTTTATTGTGGTCGCGATGGGGCGGGCGGGTGAGACGCGGTGGAGGAGGAGGATGAGCGACATGTACGGTTGCATTTGGTGGTGATCTGGACTGAGATGGTGGAGAAGGGGAGAGCGCTTGCAAGAAATCCACGGGCTGGTGTGGGCTTAGCTGCCGCCTTATGGTGCACGAGAAAACTGTATGATTGGGTGGTTTCATGGTTTTTTTGGCATGGTTTTTCCTGGTTTTTTATTAGGTGGAGGGGAGGCACTGTGGGATATTGGTTTTTCTAGTTTTTTATTAGATAGGGTGGGCAAACAGGGGTGACGCACGACCAACTCGTGTTTTATATAGTAGATATTTCTATACCCTACATTTCTAGCCCAACCCACCTGTGGAGCATGTCCACGTACGCATTTCACCTCTCTTACACTTTTTTCCTACTTCATGTAAAAGGGTTAACCCAGATGTGATATATTTGGAATGCCAAAGCTTATATGCTAGCCCTTACCCATCTAAACTTTCAAGATGGTACTAAACTACCACACAACATACCTGGACCTGTTTGAACCTTATGTAACCAGAGAAGATGGTGTACCTTTCGACTCCGAAGGAATCCAAAGGCTATGCTGGAACGTATAAAATATCAGGAACTATTCACTGATATTAATTTCACTTGTCACGTCAGTTACAGTGACGCCTTATTTATAGGCCGTACTCAACCACTCCCTATTACAATTTATGAGATTACCCCTCCAACTCCCACATGCTTGGCATATTGAGGGTACTAAGGTACTTTCCTAAGCACATCTAGATTATTTACAATCTTTCCCTTCATGGTCTTCGGTTGTCACTATGGTCCTCCCTTCGACCATGCTTTCGCCCTTTGCTCCATCTTTGTGCTGGACTTAGGTCACTCTTCACTTGGACTTCCGAAGGTCTCCACTCAGCCGCAACTTTGGTGTCCCTTCAAGCCACTCCCTCATGGTGTCGAGCGAAGCCCTTCAGCTATGCTCTAAAGGCCCCATGAATGCTTCACTCGTTCTAGCTGTTGGAACCATCTCTGTGGTCTGTAGAGTCCGAAAGGTTCCTGCAACATGATAGATCCACTGTAACTATAAGTCTTGTTAGTTTGTGGTATCTGTGGAGGTCTTTGACTTGATGGTCAAAGGGGCCTATGAGACCATTCCCGAATAGCAGTTCCACATTCCCAAATAGCAACCCCCCACGAGCAAGGTTCCTCCTCGATGGGCCGAACCCATGAAGTAGATGGTATCTCTAAACGCCTCCTGCAACACGACAAATCCATGGTAACTATAAGCCTTTTTAGTTTGCGGCATCCATAGAGGTCTTTGAACTGATGGCCAAAGGGGCATTTGAGACCATTCCCCAACAGCAGCCCCCGACGGGCAAGGTTCCTCCTTGATGGGCCGAACCTGTGAATTTGATGGTATCACTGAACGCCACCCCCTTCAGCCTGTTGAAACCCTCTTGCTATACGAGTTACCTTTTTCTAATCAGCTCCCCTTGCACATCTGAAGGGTCTAACCTTTCTTATGAGTGACGGTATCACTCTGGCAAAACAGATCCTGAATCGTTGGTTACTATTCATTTGTCTCAATTGCCATTAATGTGATGGTTCAATTTCCAATGCACACCTTTTCAACTTCCCTGGAGCTCGCGTTTCTACCGCTATATATAGACTACCCTGTGGTTCATTTGGTTTTACCAAGCCTCTACATTTAAGCCTGTACGCTCTACATGAAGCTATTTGCCACCCTTCGCACCTCGAATCGAAGCCAAGACAGGTTGATCCAATGGCTCCAAAAAGCAAAACTGGTAGGCCGAAGACGTACTAGATTGGATGATCAAAGGTCGACGAAGAAGTTTTGGCTGGTCTGATTAAGGAAGGCCTGATAAGTGACATCTCGAAGGTTAGACTTCCCAAGAACCAAGAGACTCCGACGCCAGAGGATGACGATGCCCTTGCCTTCATGGACAACTTCCGAATTGGACTTCGCCTACCTTGCGATGAGATGGTGGTGAAGGTCCTCAAGATTTTTGAGATTTTGTCCATCAACTAACGTCGAATGCCATTGTTTGACTTAGCCTGTTCACCTAGGTGGCCAGGTCAGAGAAAGCAAAGGCCTCAACCATAGCCTTCACTACTGCCCACCAACTCCATCACCATCTAAAGCTAGTTTTTGTGGATGACGTATAAAGCAAAGCCCACTACAGCTGCATGAACTTCTCTTACAAAGTGGGGTTGGCTTCACCTGCTGTGGCCTACAAAAATAAATGGCCGAAGGATTGGACACATTGGTGGTTCTACCATAAGGTAGATAAGAAAGAGTATCTCATGTCCAAATGCCAAGATTACAAAAGTAATCACGCCTCGGACGTGTAGCTAAAGACCTCCCAGTGGGTAGCGTTTGAAGCTTTTATGAGGTGTGCGAAGCATGTGAGCACTCGTGACCTCGTCGAAGAGTTCCTTGCCACAGGGGTCTGGCCTCTGAGCGAAGGGTGGACCATTCCATCCTTCATACCAAAGGGGCCAGAGGGACTTTGTCGCCCTTAGTTTGATTTTAGGGGAAAACCTAGAATGTTTCTTGGCCTAACTCCTATTAACCTTCGATTTTTCTACTATTTTCATAATATTTTGTACATTGAAACAGCTATGAGAGTCACTGAGGTGGAGGTTGAAGCCCGGCTCCTTTTGGGAAAAAATCACCTTCGTTGAGGGCCAAGTCTGCACCGAATAGGCCCTCGGCCACCGGCTCAACTGAATCTTTGAGCTATGGGGCCTCGCCTATGGAGACAAGCCGAAGCTGTCCAAGTCTTCGGTGGGCCATGCCGAAGAGGGTCAGCCTTCGAACATTGGCGCCAGCTAGACCACCGCCATTCAAGCCCAGAGGAAGAGACAAGGTGGAGACCCTTTGACTTAAGGAGACAAGAGAAAGAAGGCCATCGCCTCGAAGAAAAGACCTCGCCAACTGGCCCTTGGCGATTCTGGGGGTGATAATGACCTCGGGGGCCCCAAATCCATTGAAGCAGTGCCCCTTCGATAAGCTTCTTCGAAGGAGACATCAGATGTGCTTCTCCCTTCGCCAAAGTGCGCTACAACTTCTATGCGAATTGACCTTGTCCCCCTCCTGCTTAGCGATGACGACGATGACGACGAGCCGCTGGACTCACGAGCTAGTGTGGAAATAGTGGTGGAGGAGAAGGAGAATATCAAAGAGCCAGAGGACACCGAAGGAATTGGAGTTGAGTTGGATAACTCATCGTCCTCAAGTTCGGCCTCTAGCTCCTTTGAAGGTCATAGAGCCACGAAGACCAAAGAGGAGGGGAATGCTTTGCCACCACCGTGACATCGCAGTGGCAAAGATCTTATGTCAGTGGGTGCCTGTCGGAGGATTAACTCCTGTCGTAGGGATCCCGAGAGACCCCTTTTTAGAGATTCGGCCGGGGGGATGATCCTGAATAAGTTCGTCAAAGAAATAAATGGAAGTGGAAGTAAATGCAACGGCCGGTGGTGGGGGATGATCGACCTAGTGCAAAGGGAAATAAATGCACCGGAGTTTAGACAGGTTCGGGCCGCACGGGGGCGTAATACCCTACTCCTGTATGGATGCAATAACTGTCCCGAGGGAGATCCCTTGAGGATGTATCTGGTTACAAGAATGTTGTGTCTAACTAAGAGCTTGAGGCTCCTTGTTCTTGAGTAGGGACTACAGTTTGGTTCTTCTGTGCTCGATTCTTACAGTCTCTTCTTCGTTGGTCGCGGCACGGTTGACTGCTTGGGCTTTTATTGATCCACCGTTCTCTTCTGTGTGCCGACTCTTTTATGCACTCGCCGGCTGCGACATGCCCCGAACGGGAAGAAGGGGGCACAAGTTCCAAGACACCATGACTGGGAAAGGCGTCATCATTTTCTCTGGGTGAAGTGACCGGGGAGGTGGAAAACGCGGCGCACGCCCGGTCACTTGTCACCATAAATGCCCTGGCAACGGGCGCCGTTGAGAGGGCCCACCGGGAAGCCACAGAGCTATCCGGCGTGCCCGCCCTGTCTTGTTCCTCTGCCATGGCAGGGCGGCGGGCGGAATGCCTTGATCCTGGCGATGTTATCCCTAGACACACCGGATGATACGGGACGGGACCTGTGCAATTAATAGCCCCATGCCTCTCTGCCAAAACGTGGCAGGAACTGACACTGCGACGGGAGCAGTTGGGAATGTCAGGCCACGCACGCTCATTAAATGCGGTCTCAGGCCTCTGACTGATTGACACCTCATTGGCGGGCCCCTCGGGGGCCTTTCCGGGTCGTCGGGGCACCGAGCGCTCGGGGGTACTGTTCACCTCCCCGAGCACTCTCTCCTGAGAATGCTTATCCTTGCCCTCAGGGCACCGGGTGCTCGGGGGCACTGGTTACCTCCCCGAGGACTCTCTCCCGAGCACTCGCGCACGAACCTTCGGGGAACCGAGTGCTCGGGGGCTGCCACGAGCAACCCCGAGCACTCTCTCTCGAGCACTTTTGCACAGACCTTTCGGGGAACCGAGAGCCCGGGGGCTGCCACGCGCAACCCCGAGCACTCTCTCCCGAGCATTCTCACACTGGTCCTCAGGGAACCGTGCGCTCGGAGACTGCTGCGCACAGTCCCCGAACACTCTCTCCCGGAACTTAGCTCTTCTGATCGTCGGGGGACTAGGGTGCTCGGGGGTGACTGGGCACCTCCCCGAGCACTTTCTTCCCAGTACTTAGACTATGCGGGTCATCGGGGAACTGGGGTGCTCGGGGACCAGGGACTGTGGCCCCGAGCACCTTCTCCCGGAACTTAGACTTTCCTCACCTCGCAGGAGGGACCTCGCGGGGTGGTGACGCGTGGCGGACAGCTGGCCTGGCCTCGAGACTTAGGGACCCCCGGTTCCTGATACACCAACAGTGCCTCATGCAATGCTAGAGTTATCAATGATGAAGCACTGCGAGTGGTTTCATTTGAACCGAGCATTAGAAAGGTGAAGAATGCAAATAACATATTCAACAGTTTTGTCCTTCCCAAGCTTGAGATACAGCTAGCGGAGAAACCTGCTTTTGACCTTATGGACATTTTCGACGTGGCAAAGATCTTATGTCAGTGGGCGCCTCATGCAATGCTAGAGTCATCGATGATGAAGCACTGCGAGTGGTTTCATTTGAACTGAGCGTCAGAAAGGTGAAGGACGCAAATAACATATTCAACAGTTTCGTCCTTCCCAAGCTTGAGATACAACTGGCGCAAAAACCTGCTTCTGACCTTATGGACATTTTCGACATGGCGACCGCAAAGGTACTCTAGATTATTATTAAGTTCCCCTTTGAATACTCGGCCTTATAATGTTGTATGCTTTTACAGGATATGCTTCTCTCACGCACTCTGTGCAAATGTGCAGAGAAAGCGGAGGCTTGTGAGAAAGGGGCGGAGGAAATAAGGGTCATGCTGCTCGCACAGGTGGAGAAGGCCAAAGGCAAGCTTAACGAGTATCACCGGCAGACGAAGGAGACTGTTTTGCAAGTGTAGGAACTGGAAAGAGAGGTAGACACCCTTAGCCAATGAGAACAACCATCGACAAGTAAATACCTTTCTGCTACACCTTGAAATTGTTTTATCATTATCTCTTTCACATATTTCTGATTGGTTTTTGTTGCAGCCTACTGCGAAGACCAAGGATGCTTTGGCTACTACGAGACCCTCTGTCCCACCTACCTTGCTGCCTACCCCTTCACAAAACATTGAAGATGCACTGAAAACGGTCGAAGGTTCGAGGCAGGTGTGAGTGAGGATCAATGCATTGTGTCTTGAATCTGAAACATTCAATGATACTTGAAATATTTATAATTTATTTTTGCCTAATTTCTTGTTAAATATTTTGACAACATTCGCTCCCTGTGTAGGTCCTCTCTTCGGACACTACGCAGGTAGCCAAAGATGTTGTTCCTATCACCATGATGCGGGATAACTTTTTCATGTCATGGGCTTGCTGGGATTCATTCCACCGCTGCCATCCTGCTATAGAGTTTGACAAGTATTGGCGAGTGAAGGCTAGGGTATATGACAAGAGGACCGCTAATTCGAAAGTGTTATAGAGTTCGGTTTGACCTTCGGACTTAGAGATCCAAAGGGTTGAGCGAGAAACCCATATGATATAGTGCGGATACTATGAGCCTCTGCTTGTATTCATCGAGCCAAAGCTGAGCCCAATGATGAAAGACTATGAACCTATCATCGACGGCCTGAGACTATAGGTCTTTTTTTAATTTTGTTATCATCGAAGGCCTCATCCTTTGGAAGGAACACCATTTACCAAAGGTTATAGTGCTTCTCCTATGTCTTCACTCAAAACCTCTTCAGATAGCTATGTAGGGTTTTTGCTGGATCCAACACAGCCTTTTCCTGCTAGTCGAGGCATTGCTTTCCAACTTGGCTGTAGTCAAATGTATAAAATTTTTGTAGATCCTAATGTTGATGAATTTGTAGAATAAATTTTCATTATTCTTTGTTGCATCCTTCCACTGAGTCTTCGATCCCCAACTGTTTTATGCCATAGGGACTTTCGACAGCAACGTGTGCGAAGCACCAATCGGAAAATCACCTCCCCCCTAACTTTTAAGCCGCAGGGACCTTCAGCACCAACGTTCGTGAAGTGTCGATTGAAAAAAATGCCACCCCCAACTTTTAAGCCGGAGGGACCTTCGGCACCAACGTGCATGAAATGTCGATAAAAAAAAATGCCCCCCTCGAACTTTTAAGCTAGAGGGACCATCGGCATCAACATGCATGAAACATTGATGGAAAAAAAATGCCCCTTACATTTAAGCCGGAGGGACCTTTGGCATCAATGTGCACGAAATGTCGATCGAAGAAATGTTGTCCCCCAACTTTTAAGCTGGAGGGACCCTCGACATGAGCTGTCTAGTTCAACACTGCTTCGATAGATTCTTAGTGTCTTCGCTCGTATCTTTTGGTTCAAAGACCCATTACATATTGGCCAAAGGGTGTATTCGAAGATCATTTACATGTTTTTATGTACATTACTCTCATTTCTAATTCGAGTACTACTTTAGTTTCTTTCATACCGAAGTGTGTAGCCCCCACTTGGGTCTGGCGACACAAACTATTTCTTATTCGAAGCCGGGCGTGCACTACCTTTTATTCGATGCTTAGCACTACTTCGGCGTGTATTCATGAAGAATTAACGCTTAGATGCATTGACATAGCGCGTGAGTGGAAACTAAAGCTTCGATATATTCATATAGAGAGTAGTCGTTTTAATGTGCTTTACTCTTTCTGCGGGGGTGCATTGCCTAGCGAGGGCGGGCCACACCTAGACTTTTTATGCGAAGGTGCATTGCCTATGGTGGGTTAGCAACACTTCGACTTTTTCATTCTGAGTGTCTGTTCTGACTCCGTCTCGGGGCTGGCACTCTTAGCATTCATCTTATTTATGAGGACAGACACTCTTAGCCCTCGCCGAGAGGTGTGCTGTTTTTTCAAGGTCTGGCAACACTTTGGTTTTTTCTTCCCAAATGTCTATTTAGACGTCGGTGCAGTGTTGGGAATCTTAGCATCCGTCTTATTTATGATTCAAAGCATGAACAACCTTCGACCCTCATCTTTATGTAATCCGAAGTGTGAACTTCCTTCGGTGAGGGGCAGGCAATCTTAGCCCCCGTCTTTTGTAGTTGTGTGAAATAGATGCACATAGGGTGTAGTCGAAAGGTTAGTGTTTTGGCCTTTTGCTGCAGGTGTGTACCCGTCTTTAAACCGAAGGGTAAGGTGTTAGGCACACTTTGACATTCCTTACCTCAACTTTTTAGGGCTAGGCTTCGGCCCACATTATTTTGTCGATTGGTGTGCATGCTTCAAGCAAAGGCATGCATCACTTTGATGATGAATCATGCCTAAATTGCATCGAAGCATAAGCTTTCTTGGGGGTAATTTCATATAATCATGAGGGCTTACAAAGTTGACTGCCTCGTTAAAAACCTCATGCCCTGAAAAGGGGTTCCACTTTGAGGAAAAGAGTACAACACTTGTACAATGCTTGAATTCAAATGCGAAATTTAAAATTGCATAAATGTAAATTTACTACAGGTGCTTCACCCATTAATACAAAGCCCCTCTTCTAATGTCTTTGATTAGACATAATATTTGCGAAGGCTATCCACATTCTAAGTGTGCGGAATCTCTTCTCCTTTGAGAGCAACCAAGTGATATGACCCAGGCCTCTTTGAACTTTTTACCAGAAAAGGTCCATCCCACTTGTTTTGTAGCTTTCCCACAGTCAAAGCATTAGGGAGCCTTCAGAGCGCAAGGTCCCCAGATTGAACTCCTTCAAAGATACCAGCTTATCTCTCCACCTTTTTGTTTCCTCTTAGTACTTCAAAAAAATTTCAATGGCCTGCATTCTGATTTCTTCTAGTGCATCTTTTGATACTAGCTCTTTGCTCTGAGCTGCCTCAGCCGTGACATGAAACGATTTGTTTTTACATTCTTCTAGAGCCATAGCCTATTCACCGAAGAGCAAGCAAAATGGCGTGAATCCAGTTGGTCTAGTTGCCGTTGACCTGATTCACCATAGTAGCTTTGGCAACTCATCGACCCACTTTCCCTTCAGGAGGCCCTGCAGCTACCTTGTCACGCCAGCCAAGACGTTGCCATTCGCCCTCTCCACGGCTCCATTCGAATTAGGATGGTGTATCGAGGTGAAATGAATCTTGATACCCATGTCTTTGCAAAATTGCTTGAAGCCTTCGCTGTCAAACTCCATTCCATTGTCGACTGTTACTTCGCGTGGAACGCTGAAGCGATAGATGATGTTTTGCCACAAGAACTTTTGGACATTTCTTGACATGATCTTCGCCAATGGAAGTACCTCCACCCATTTGGAGAAGTACTCAAATACCACCACAGAATAGAGAAGGCTTCTTAGAGCTGCTGGCAACTATCCTATGATATCAATCCTCCACCGAGTCAAGGGTCAAGTCAGTGGGATGAGCTCTATCGCTGACGAAGGCCTGTTAGAGATCTTGGCCATGTACTAGCACTTCACGCAACTTCAGACTATGGCCTCTGCATCAGAGATGGCCTTCAGCCAATAAAGTCCTTGTATAAATGCTTCTCCGATGAGCACTCAAGTGCCGATGTGCGAGCCACACAACCCTTCATGTATTTCTCTGAGAAAGCTTTGCCCTTCTGGTTGGGATATGCACCAAAGCATCAGTGAACAAACTCCCATCTTGTACAAATATGCTCCTACAATTTTGTAGTTTCTGGTTCTTTGGTCCAGATGCTTTGCCTCTACCTGGTCTTCGAGTTCGTAATGACCCCAAAGGTAGGCCATTATGGAAGATCGTCAATCTTCTCTCTCAACTATGTTGACATGATGGGCCACCTGCTATGAGGCTTCGACCGCTGGTATATTCAAATTCTGATAAAAGATGTCTGAAGGAATTGGTAGTTGTTGTGCAGCAGCTTTTGCGAGGTCATCGGCTTCATAATTATCGTTTCTTGAGATGCTATTGACAGTGAAACCCAATAAATGTTTTTTCTATGCTTCGCACAGTTGCTCTATACTTAGCCAATTCTGCCTCCTTTGCCTGGAAGGTTGTAAACTTGGCCTACAACAATTTGGGAATCTGTCTTAACCATCACCCTTCGGGCACCAAGGGCTCGAGCCTTACAAAGGACAAGGAGGACTGCCTCATATTGTACAAAATCTTTTGTTATCCAAAAATGGACCCTTGCTGTGTATCGCATTTTAACGCCCGAAGGCGAAGATACCACTACTACTTTGCCAGCCCTTGAAGCCCCCCAAGCTCCGTCACAATATACTATCCACACTAGGTCTAATTGTACTTCTTCCTGGACTTCGGCCTATGGTGTCCAATCTGTCAAAAATTCTGCCAAGGCTTGAGACTTTATCGCCATCTGAGCAACGAAAGACAGTGTAAACGGTGCTATCTCCATTGCCCATATTCCAATTCTTCCCGTAGCTTCACAATTTTCAAACATGTCACGAGAAGGGAAAGAGGTCGGTACCGTTATCTTGTGTGCAATGAAATAATGCAAAAGCTTTCGTTAGGCCATCACTACTGCGTATGCCAGTTTTTCCATCTCAAAATAGGACCTCTTCTGTTCCACCATTGCCTCTGAGACATAATATACCGGAAACTGTTGTAGCTTTTCGTTGACTAGCATCTCCTACACAAGTATTGCACTTACCATTGAAGGGGAAGCCGCAATATACATCAACAACTCGGCCTTCAAATCTGGGCTAGTCAATGCCGTGAGCTTCATCAAGTACTTCTTTCAACTCATCAAAAGCATTCTGCTGCTCTGCGCTCCACCTAAATGGGTCAGAGCCTTTTGATACTTTTGAAGAAGGGTAGGCTTCGCTCAGCTGACCTAGTAACGAATCGGCCCAGGGCTACCAATATTCCAGCGAATCGTTGTGCCTCTTTCCTATTCAACGGAGCCCTCATATCAAGTATTCCTTGTATCTTTACCACATTTACTTCGATACCTCTTTTTGACACCAAAAAATCCTAACAACCTCCCGAAGCGGACACCAAATGCACACTTTTCTAGATTTATCTTTAAACCCACTGTTCAGAGATTTCCGAAGGTCATGCAAATGACCAACTTGTTTGGTACTCTTGATCGCCATCCAGACTTGATGGTACCCCGAGTATGCATCTACAAAGTTAGCATCTCACAGCCAGCTACAAAGTCTACTAATTGGTCAATGCATGGCAATTGGAAGTCATCCTTCCGACATGCTCTGTTCAGGTCTGTGAAATAAACACATATTCTACATTTTCCATTGTTTTTCCTAACTAACACCGGGTGGGCCAGCCATTCAGCGTGTAATGCTTCCCGAATGACCCCAACATCGAGCAAATTTTGCACCTCAGCATTCACTGTGTCTTCTCTTTCTTTTGACACCTTTTGAAGCCTTTGCTTTTTTGGCTTCTCCTTCGGATCAATATTCAGAGTGTGTTCGATGATATCTCTACTGACCCCTTGCAAATCCTTCGGCAACCATGCGAAGACATCTTCATTGTTGCGAAGGAACTCTATCATTCTTCACTCAGCTTCTTGTGGCATTTCAGCTCCTATGACCATAGCTCTATCTGGTCTATCCTGACACATCAATACTTTCTTTCTTTGGCCTTCGGGCTTAGCCTTCAGCACTCACTGTGTATGGAGTAGGTCTCTAGCTTCTAAAGGCTTTGACGATGGTTCTGTCACCACATTGACATTGCGCCGGCTCAGAGCGGTTCCTACTTTAATTCTGTGAACCATCTTTTGATCTCCCATCACCAAGATGGTGCCTCCAGGGCCATGCATTTTCATGCACAAATAATCGTGATATGGTATTGCCCCAAACTTGTTTAGCACCTCTCTTCCAAAGATTGCATTGTATGGCTACATTATATCGACAACATCAAAGACAATATCTTCTGTGTGAAAGTTTGACCCTTTGTCGAAAGAGATTGGTATCTCAATATTAGTCAAAGTGTTGATTGCTTTGCCACCGAAGCCCAGCAACGGAGATCTAGCCTGTTGTAAGTCACTTCACTACAAACCCATTGTATCGAATGCATCTACGAAGAAGATGTCTACCGAGCTGCCGCCATCTATCAGAATCTTGTGAACTACGCTTCCTGAAATGTTAGCCGCGATGATGAAGGCATTTGTATGCGGATATTCTAGGACTCTCATGTCTTCCTGTGAGAAGGTGATGGGGATGTGAGACCACTTTGAATGGATGAAGGCAAGGCTTATACTGACATGGTTAACCCTTCGGACATATTCTTTTCTTTGCCTTTTGGACTCAATTTCCTTATTAGAGCCACCAGTGATTACCAACACCACATTCATTCCACGTGTTAGTGTGTTTACTGTCCTGTTGGTTTCTGTGGGGGGAGGGGATTCGATTGTAGGTCTTGGCGGAGGGGGTGGAAGAAATGCTCGAACAGTCGCTAACTGAGCATAGGTCTGATCTGATGGAGCAAAAGGTGCTGGAACATATGGCTGCGCAAAAGCCATTTGATGCCATTGAGAAGGAAATACTGAAGGATTTGGCCTGAGAGCATGGCCCTACCCTTGTTGAAATTGCCACACGTTGCTAGGCCTATATGGCGTGACATGATGCACTACTCTTGCAGGGTTGAAGGTTTGCTTCCCTAGGCCTTCCTTCATAGCCACAGCATGTGGACAATGCTTAGTTGTATGACCAGCACCTTCGTCGTATATCTCACAATACATCGTGCTTGGGTCTCGTGGTGCCCATCCTCCTCGACCACCTCAACCTCCGTAGCCTCTACCGCTTCGTCCGTCGTGCCCCCCAGCACCCGGGGCCTCGATAACCTCTTGCAAGACATCCTTAGACCTAGATTTTATGTGGTTGATCTCTTTCTGCTTTGAAGTGTACTCGAAGGAAACACTTTTCTTCGAGTGCTTCAGCCTGTCTCTTAGTTGACCACTACTTCCTTCCATGCTGGAGGGAGAAGGCTTCGATGTTTTTAACGCCGTCATCTCGCTTTTCCTTCGCTGATGGTCTTCTTTGGACCTTACATATTCCTCCATTTTGTTGAAGAGCTCCTGGACACTTCCTTGCCTTTTGTACATTAGCTTCACTGCTAGCAGCCCTCCTCTGATGCCCTGGATAGCGGCATCGATGATTGTGTCCTCACTCAAGCCCTTCGCCTGATAGCGCACATGTACAAAATGAAACATTTAGTCTTTGAGTGGCTATGTGGGCTACTGCTTGACTACGAAAAGGTCACTGGCCGTGACTTTTTCTGCATGATTGCCTTGAAAATTGCAAAAAAGGGCATCGCACAATTGCTCCCAGAAATATATTGACTGCGGAGGTAAGGAAGAGTTCCAATATCTTGCTATTGCTTTTACTACCAACACGAAGGCCTTCATCAGTGTTGTGTCATCTCCACCAGTAGATTCAACTACTGCCTCAAAGCTCATGACAAATTCTCTTGGATCCGATTCTCCATCAAACATCACAACTCTTAGCATTTTGAAACATAAAGGCCACGGCTAGTTCTGAGAAACCCGAAGAGATCAGGGAGACCGGGTTGCTTGCACATGACTTGGGCTGAAGATCTTACGCAGCCCTCATTGTAAATGCTGACAAAGGGATCATGGTGTGTCGTGTCTTATCGCCTTCGCACTGCAGCTCATTAATTTGGACTTGCAAATGTTCCAACATTCTTCTGGCTTCATTAGCTCAGCAACGGTATTCAGCCGCTCTTTGGCTTACTATTAGGCTCTCTAGCATGTGCTTCTTTTGTGTTATTTGCCTTTCTAGGTCTTTGGCCTCTAGCCGCGTAGTTCTTTCTACTTCAATTTCTTCTTGTTCCTTGTCTTCATAGTCTTGAAAGTGTTCAAAGTCTTCATGGTCTTCGAAACGAGGGGCCTTTTCTTTAGCTGCTTGCAAAGCTTCGAAATTAGAGCGAACCCTGGCCTCTACTCTTTGCATTGAAGCATTTGCATCTTCCTGGTGAGCTGGGTCTTCATGAACTCGACCATCCTCAGTGGATAACACAGCCACATCAATTTGTTCTTCTTGGCCCTCTTTGACTGCATCAATCGAACCATTGACTGGCTCCGCCACGACTTGAGGGGTTGCCATAGCTGTGTCCCCTTGGAAGCTGCTATGTCTACTGCGTTGCTGACGTGTCGACGCCCTTTAACTTCTTTTTGGGTGGCAAGCCTTTGAAATGTGTTCGATCCTCACGGACGGTACCAACTGTTGGAAACTTGTGTAACCAGACAAGATGGTGGCCCTTTAGACTCCAAAGGGATCCGAAGGCTATGCGAGAACGTATATGATATTGGGAACTGTTCACTGATATTAATGTCGCTTGTCCCATCAGTTACAGTGATGCCCTCTTCATATGTTGTACTCAATCACTCCTAGTTACAATTTATGAGATTATCCTTCCAACTGCCACATGCTCGGCATATTTGAGGGTACTAAAGTACTTTCCTAAGTACATCTAGATCATTTACAATCTTGCCCTTCATGATCTTCGGTAGCCACCTATGGTCGTCCCTTCGACCAAGCCTTCGCCCTTTGCTCTGTCTTTGTGCTGGACTTAGTTCACCCTTCACTTTTACTTCCGCAGGTCTCCGCTCGATGACACCTTCGGCATCCCTTCAAGCGATTCCCTCGTGGTGTGGAGCGAAGCCCTTCAGCTGTGCTCGGAAGTCTCGATGAAGTCTTCACTCTTTCTAGCTGTCGGAATCGTCTCTATGGTGCATAGTCCAAAGGATTCCTGCAGCACAACAAATCCACGTTAACTGTAAGCCTTGTTAATTTGCAGCATCCATGGAGGTCTTTGACCTGATGGCCAAAGGGGTATGTGGGACCATTCCCCAACAGCAGCCCTCCACGGGCAAGGTTCCTCCTCGATGGGGTGAACTCATGAATTTGATGGTATCACCGAATGCCTCTTGCAACACGACAATCCACGGTAATTGTAAGCCTTGTTAGGTTGCGGCATCTGCGGAGGTCTTCAACCCGATGGCCAAAGGGGCCTGTGAGATCATTCCCTAACAGGACCATATTGGCCAACATCACTACTAGTCTGCTAATGGGCTCAATATTACAATCCCCTTGCCTGTCACACATGTGGATGGGATCTCTCTGTACCGCATATAGCACGCAGCATATGCCAATCAAGATGACGAAGATTTCTTCGCGCCAGAGGCACCGTTCGTCTCGGGGCTGTGGACTGTGGAGGAACATGTGTCGGTTCAACTAGCTTGTTTCCGGCCAGGCATGACTATATGGATCGAGTTAAACATGATCTGGAATAAGCTGACTAAGACTATCAGCCCATTCGGCGTCTATTTTTGACTGCCAATACACATTATAATCAAGTTCCATGACTAGTTTGAATTATTATTAAGCTACATGCATGACATAGTAGCTCCCACCATCTAAATTGTTGTGCTTAGCGGTGCGGTTTACTCTAATTTACTTGCATATTAGATAGGAGATTCGTCTAATCACTCCCTGGAGACTGGGTGAGGCTAGCGATCAGTCTGAATGCAACATAAGGCTGGTCAACAGGCACCTGTGAAGAACACATGACACAAGTAAAACGCTTCAGCTTTGGCAGCAAATCTCATATCCTCATATTTATGGGACTTCTTTCCATTAGTGACATGTATATATTGAGACTTACCATGTGTCCAGCTTCAAGGACCCAGTAGAACTGCATGTTCTTATATGATCTAACATATGCCTTGATTGGTTTGGAACAATATATGGCAGAGCCACAGTAATGCAAAGGCTGCCTTGGCTGGCTCAAGAAGTTCTTCAGACCATCCCATCTGAAACACATGACCAGGTCAGAGATTTTGAGGCCCGCACGGTCAAGTTATGGAAGCAATGGCAAAATGGGCAGATTAGGTCCCTTACTTGAGCTTGTTCACCCATTCTTCTGCGCCGATCGTCGAGCAGATCACATCCAGCTGATCACAAGACAAAATATGCTTTATTCAGTACTCAGAAAATATACTAAACTTAGAACATAAAGTGTATGCTTGTAGACTGAGGATAAAAACTCTAATATTCTAACGTTCTCTAATAATTCCCAGTATAAATCGCTGAGGAGTCACAAGTAGTATTTGCTACTCACCTGTCCGTTGTACACAGTCACATTTACACCATACGACAACAACTCATCAACCTATAGCAGAGTTGAATGTATCAAACACCACAAATTCCATCACAATAAATCTTGAATGATATATATTAGACATTCATCCAATCAGGGTAGAGCCATTTGTTTGCTTGCCTCGTTTATTGTTGGCTTCATGAAGTCGTTGGCCAGCGCATTGTATACGTCAATCGACGCCTCTTGCCAGCTGCAGTTTAAATGGAATTGAAGCATTTCAGTATGGTTTGGACAGGAAAGAAATATATCAAAATACAGTGGTTGTTGAACCTGACATAAAAGGAGATGCTCACATGAGGTCCTTGGGGATGATTTTGAGCTTTTTCTTGATAACCCCATTCATGATGCTGTAGATTGTGTTAGGGGCCGACACAGACGCCTGGCTGCTGAGGTACATCAACTGGGTGCTTCTCAGAGATGACGAGGTTGCCTGTAAGTCGTCTGCCAACACCGGGTTCATGCCGGCGTCAAGCAAGAAATTTTCCATATTCTGCAAATTAAAGAGCCAAAAACTCTAACCTCATCGAGCGGGTTCATTCATCAGGGTGAGGTGACTACAGTTAATTTTTATTACGTATTTACTATTGGACAGTCGACCGAAATCCCAAATGATTTCAGTCAACGGATAGCGGCGGCCAAGGGTTAGGGTTCCAGGGTTTGTTGGGGCCGGGTTGTTGCTGTCGGACTTAGAAAGGAGATTGGGGGAGGTAGGTAGGCACGGCGGAGGAGGCAGGCACAAGGGCGGGGCGGCGAGACGACGGTGACGCCGCTAGCCACGAGCTGCGGAGGAATTCTGGTGGGCCAACGCCGGGGCAGGGGTGTCAAGCTGAGCTTGGTTAGCGCAGCAGAGGACGGCGGGAGATGGGGGCATCAGGGCAAGATGGCAACGTCGCGATGACGCCGTTCGAAGGCTGAAGATGATGTCATGATCGTCCGATCGCGATCAGACGGCTCATGATTATCGACTGAAACCAACTAGAATTTCAATGGAGTGAAAATTAGCAGCCCCTTTTTATTATGATAAGAATCTGCAAATTCTTGTACACGTCTGCAATTTGCAGCATGCTGAAATTTTTCGCTTAGTGTAAACGGAGTCTAGCAAATCTCTGATGCAAAGTGTCGCAGTCGATTGTTAAACAGTAGTTACCACGCTGTCACTCCTGGAGTCGATCAAATCAAGAAGATCTGTCCACGTCTTGCGCGCTGCGGCGAACTGCCCCGCCAGCACCTGCTCCTTTACCATTACAGCCATTCTGAGAAAGAAAGAAAGAGAGATGAGATCAGTGTTCACGTCCGCGTGCCATTGGAGAGTTCTTCGGCCAATCAAAGCTTGTAGGTTAACTGCTGGCGCTTACTTGTTGGCGTCCCCGACAGCGTTGTCGTTCAGCCTCGACACGTCGTGCAGCAGCTGCGCGTAAGAGAGCTGCACACCTGGATGGATCCACAGTTAGGAATTCGTTGGAAAAATTGAACTGCTTGTGATCGTTGGGGGACTCCAAGAATTGATTTCCTCACCGCGAAATCGTCTGGTGAGATCCAGCTATCCCCAAGCGCAACACCTCCGAGCGTGAGGTTGAGGCTGCCGGCGTGGATGGCCCTTGCCACGGAGGCGCCGATCATGGCGGCGTGCTTGCCGCCGTAGGACTCGCCGACGAAGAACAACGGGCTGCACCGCAGAGTGGATATCTCCTTGGTGAGCGCCTTGAGGAGCTCAACGACGTCAGTGGTCGCCTGCAAGTCCGTCTTCGCCAGCGCGCTCGGGTCCTCCACGTAGCTATACCCGGCCCCCACCGGATTGTCCTGCATCCCGCCATTGACATCACAAATCATGCAGTTCACAAATAGTCGCGGCAAAGAATAAGAAACAGGGACGTGATGAAACAGAGGTATCGCTCTCGAACCACAAAGATGAGGTCGGCCATCTGCAGCCACGTAAAGTTGCGCGGCTTCAGATTGACATCCAGCGGCCCGATCTCCTGGAAGTTGCCACGCCCGACGCCAGAACCTCCCTGCAGATCAAGAATGAATAACATGACGACGATGATTAACTAATACTGGCTGAAACTTGGGTAAAATTCGGTCAAGCAGTAAGTACCGGGCCTCCCTGGAGCCAGAGGATGGTAGGCCATGGCTTCCCCGGCGACAGCACCCGCTGCGAGCTCTTGTATAACCACCAAAACAGGTGTGCCTCTGGAAATCGAAGCAGAGCAGCGAGAGAGAATTATCGCACTTACAAAAGAAAGGAAGGAAACGAATCGATCAAACTGCTAGATAGTTGCTACAGGAGCAAGGAGATCATCGTGGAGAGGGTCATCTTACTCGGCCGGACCTTCACGTAACCCCAGCGCTCCATGCCATCAGCCGTTCCGGCAGCATGTCCGTGAAGGAGAAGCTGGGCGAGGCAGAGGCAGAGCAGAGCCGCCATGGCGTGGGAACCCATTTTGCAAAGCAGAGAGTGACGAGGCAAGGCTGAAATGGGTGCGTATAAATCATCACCAAAGGAAAGCAGATCACCAAGGCAGAACAAAGCCGGTGCTAGGCTGGTTCAAATTGGGAAACCTATTCGCATGGTGCGTTGCAGCCTGTCAAATTGACAAGCACAACCAGGCCCATGGGGAAGTCACATGCACCAGCAGCCACGTCGGCTATGTTGCATGGCACGGGCACAGATTGACGTGTGGGCCAGACTAGCCAGGAACAGGAAGCGGAGGCGGAGCGAGCTGAGAGAGAGGAGGATCGGGGTCTATATATACCGAGGCCGAGATAGAGGTCGCAAATGCTGATTAGCACTCGCCCGCGAGATTTGCTGCTCATGCCTCTCGCCGACAGGCCCACTTTCCATATTTGAAAAAAAAATTCAAATATTTTTCCTCGAAACTTGTTCTGAGCAAACTTAAACTTTTTCGGAAAACTTTTTTTGGAAAACTTTTGTTGGTAACTTTTTCTGATAACTTATCTCGATAATTTTTTGAAAAACTTCTAATGAGGAAAGGTTGTGGATAGAAAACTTTCCAAAAAAGAAAAGTTGCGAGTTCCTATGCGTGACGTGCATCCCATAGAGGTGGGGATAGAGTTGGTTAGAGTTTCTGTGATGCCCGTTCAAATTGTTGCGCAGCCCAGCCCAAACCTTGGTCCCGGCCCAGCCCAGCGCAGCGCAGCCCAGCCCGACTTCACCCTTGCTCTCTCGCTGACAGCCGGGCCCCACCCATCAGCGTTTCCTTCTCCACGCCGTGCCGCGCCTGCGCTCGCTCCCGCAACCGGCGCCCGATTTCGTCGGCACGCCCCGCCCCACGTGCCCACGTCCACGCAACGATGACGCTTCCCCCTCACCTATAAAGCCTCCCTGCAGCGCGCCGCCGCCCCACCACCCAAATTCGCCGAAACTCCAAGCGCCATAGCTGCCATCGCCGAGCTCGCCGAGCAAATCCATCGCGCCCGAGCTTTCCCCTCCGCGTCTGAGCCCGCCACTGGTTTCGCCGAAGCCCGTGGAGCTCATTTCTCCACTCGCCGAAGCCTCCCCGCCGCCGGAACCGAGCCTTCGCCGAACGCTGATAAGCACCGCCGCCCCCTCGCCGTCATCAGCATTGCCCGAAGCCACATTCAGTCGATTGACCCCTTCTCCGGCACCACGTGCTTCCCAGGAACATTTCCCGACCGTCGATTTCAACTCCCTGTCGCCGCAGTCGCGAGTTCACTGAGTTCGATCTCCGCCGTCCGCTTTCGCCATCACCGACCACCGTCATGACCTCCCCGCCCGTCGACAAGCTCTCGGTGAGACTCCCCGTGCACCCCTCTTTGATTTCCGCCGCTCGCTGTAGATTCTAGTGGCCTGTAGCACGTTTTAGTGCATCTCCGGCGAAATTCCGGGGAAGCCCGAGGCGGCGCCGCAGAATTTCAGTCGCCGTCGGCCGCCGAACCTCCCCAACCAGTCTCAACCGTCCGATCGTCTGTGAGTGGCCCAGATTAAAATGCCCCGTACCCTTTCGCCAACCAGTAGGAAGCTGCCACGTGTCCTCTTTAGCCCAGTCGGATTAAGTGATCCACGTCAGCGCCATGTGTCGCCCACGTGTTAGCCACGTCAGCCTCTGAGCCCAGTCAGCCTGCTGACGCATTAAATGGATTTTTCAGTACGAAAATAATTCCTTAATTCCCTGAAAATAGGTAAACTTACATTTAGACCCCTAGACTTATCTGTTTTCATAAAAATACCCCTAGTTAGTTCTATTTTATACTTTTAGGCCCCTGAACTTTTGGATTATTGCAGATAGGTCCCTTAACTTTACATATAAGTCCCTAGAGCCTTCTGTATTCACAAATTAGTCCCTGTAATATTTCAGAAAAGCCCCTGTAGGGTAAAACTAGCATAACTTTTTCATACGAGCTCCGATTGAGGTGATTTTCACGCTCCCGAGATCGTAGTAACGTGTACTATCCTTTAGTAGCCTTTTTAGAGTTATTTGCCCCTGTTTTGTGTGCTTTACTTAGCTGTTATGTTTGTTTGCTTTCCAGTGTGCGCTTTGGCTTTAGGAGACGAGCAGTGTGTCAGCCTTCAAGACCAAGCATTCGAAGACTTCGAGCAACCTGCATTTGAAGGCAAGTGTTCTTGACCACTTTGATACCATTGTAAGACATTGTAGTTTTACTTTCCTTAGCTGCATGCTTGTTTAATATGGAATCCCATGAGTAGGGTTTTACTAGAATTTGTGTCATAATTCCTTGTAGCCTTTGTGGGTCATGGGAAATGAAACGGGTAGCTATGCTAGTGTAGTCAGAGTTGGTGTAAACATTAATTTTGACTAATGTCTATGTAACAAGAATTTGGGGTATGGTAATCTTGTAGTAACTTGGAATAGGGATCCCAACTGGATGGCTAGTATGAGGCAGAGCTACACAGCAGGGATTGTGTATGTTCCTGTGTGGGATCCTAAGGACCAGTTTGTGAAGCCTGTTATGCCCAAGTGATTAAACTGATCGATCAACCGTGCTCGCGGTTACAAGCGGGCTTGGACTTCTTCATAATTAGAGGGGATTCTGAAGGGTTGGTTTGGATAGTCAGGTGGTGGAACTCCCGATGAGTCGGTAGCCCGATATGGGATATCTGGTGAGTCTGGTAGTCGGATGGAATCCGATGAGCTGTGTTCTTCATCTGTTGGAGTTATAATCTAGTAATTAGGTTGCTAAGTCATTTGAGTCTTGTTTAGTTGGGCTTAGTTGCAGTTATCCCGAGTCAAGCTTTCCCTTGTCATAACCCTGCATGTCATACTTTTTCCCTCACTTGCTGAGTACTCTATGTACTCACGCTTGCCTTCTCCCACAAACTTCCAGATGCTGCTCAGAAGGTGAAGCTTTCGAAGACTTTCCGGACGATGGTGCTGAATTCTAGAAGGAGGAAGGCGTCGCTCTGCAGACCATGTCATAGGCTGGTGTTCCCCCAAGCAATGCCTGTGGATGGATGGGAGTCCTGCTATCGCTTGAAGATCTTTTAGTGTTTTCTTTTAGACCTGCGGGTCCTTTTGTAAGGAATATTTTCGTTATTAATGACACAGTTTTATGTTATCACTGATGATGTCACTACATGTATGGAAACTTGATCCTGGCATACATGTGGAATACATCTGGTTTATTTCCTTTAAAACCGAGTGTGACAAAGGTGGTATCAGAGTCGTGTTGACCGTAGGACGCAAGCCTAGTTAGAAATGGTCGATATTAAGGACTTATCTTTGTTACAAAAAAAGAAGGGGGATTTCTAAAAAATCTTTTACTCCGCCAGTGTTATTTACTCTCCCTTCTATTGTCTTTGTTCATAAATTTTTTGTAAAATGGTTACTGACTCCTCTCTCTTTCAAAATTTTAGATGGCCCGCACGAGACAGACGGCTCGCAAGCAAGTTGGAGGCTTCATCCCCGTGAGGGCTACTTCGGATGTCACTTGGGCATATTAGGCGCCCGCAGAGTTTCACTCCACTGGACTGCAGGTAGGGGAGATACCCCGCAAACTCTGGTCGGTCCTCAAAGGCTTGGGCTATCAGGAGGCCCCAGTCTACAAAAGGGTCAAGACACCGCTCAGTAACCATGGTTACTCCTGGATGGTGGAGGTGACCATCTACGAGAAGATTCTAGACGACGACGGGAGCAAGGTGCATAGAATCCACGCAGCCGTCGCTCCGAGGGAGACCTTCGCTGCCCGGATTGGCGATGCAGCTCACCAGGCACTAGCAGTTCTCTGTGCGGAGTATCACGACATTCTTCAGACCACACCATACCACTTCTACCCTCAGCGAGCAAGTGGTAGCCTGGAGGTCACCTTTGCCCCCACCAACAGGGAGGGTGATGCCAGATTGGTGGAGCAGGTCCGCTTCACCGACATCCTGACACGGGAGCTAGACGGAGCCCTCGATGAGTTACATGACACCCACTTGCGGCTCATCGAAGCTGTGGAGAGGATTCGAGCTCTACAGGAAATGATGCCGGAGGATTCGGAGGAGGAGCCAGAGGAGAGGCCTGACCCGGAGTTGCCACGCTCTCCTTCCCTCAAGAGGCTCTGCCTTGAAGCTGCTATTCATATTGCACCTCAGGACCTGTCAGAGGGTGGCGATAGCTCTTAAGTTAGCAGTTTCCCCAATAATAGTTAGCAGCGTTTAGAGTCATTTCTTAATGTAATGTTTGCTTTATTTCTTTGCTTTGAGCTGGGTGTTAGGATTTGCTTAGTTTGTGTTGATGCGATGTCTTTCGTAGATGTATCCCCCATCAATCAATGATTCAGTTTTTAAGTCTTCATTAATTGTTCATCTGTCCTTGCCCTGTTCTTGAGCTCAATCATATATTCTTGCAACCGCCAGATGGTGAACATGAGGAACACGAATGATGTGGCGCCAACCGGAACAACACTGAAGGAGGCAACCCAAATGCTCACCCCCAGGATGGTAACCAGGACACATTCCCCTCCTGGAACAGGAGGACCAATCGGAGCGTGGTAGACCCAATGCAAATGATAGCTGTACAGACCCAAATCTTACAGGGATTGGCACAAACGGTGGCGAGACTTCAGCAGACGCCCCCAGCTTATTAGGCACCACTACTGCCACCGTAGATGCAGCCGCAGAATAAGTTGAAGGATTTCCTGAGCACCAAGCCACCCACTTTCGCACAAGCAGTCGAGCCGATGGATGTAGATGATTGGCTCAAGACAATCGAGAGCAAGCTGCAAATATCCCAGTGCACAGGCAGAGAGAGATTCCTCTTCGCTTCACACCAGCTTGTGGGACCCGCTTCGGAATGGTGGGTGGCATACAAAACCACCCATGATGACCCTCAAGAGATTACCTAGAGGGAATTCGAGGACAGTTTCAGGAGGCACCATGTGCCAGAAGGAGAAGTGAAGCTGAAACGCAGGGAGTTCTTGGGGTTAAAGCAAGGCCCCATGTCGGTGCGTGAATACCTCACCAAGTTCACGCAGCTATCTCGTTATGCCTCTGGAGATGTGGACACAGACGAGAAGAAACAAGACTGATTTTTGGAAGGTCTAAACCTTGGACTTAATTACTCCCTCTCGACCTATGAGTATTCAAGTTTCCAGAAGCTTGTTGATAGAGCCTTCATTCTGGAAAAGAAGAAGCAAAATTTGGGTGAAGAGCGCAAGAGGATGATGCAGGGTCAGTCCTCGGGCAGCAACGTCCTTCCCCGCTTCAACCCACCTCCCCCAGGATAGGTGTACCGCCAGTCAGGCCAGAACCAGCAATAGAGGGCACCTAACCAGGCTGCACGAAGCTTCAATCAGCCAAAGCAGCAGTTCCAGCAGCAGCAATGCTCTAATTACCAGGCCTCATGCCCGGTGAACTAGAATGAGCAGCAGCAGGGCCGCATTGGCCAGGGAACCAGTACCATCAGCCCATGGTTCAGCTGTAGAAACTTTGGGCACCTCGCTGATAAGTGTCCCAAAAAGAAGCAGGGTCAAGCCAACAACCAGCAACAGAATCGCACCGGAGGTCAGCCACAGCAGGAGCCTCGCCAAAACTTCATAAGTGCGCGAGTCAACCACGTCGCTGCAGAGGATGCTCAAGACTCCCCGGATGTGGTGCTTGGTATGTTTCCTGCCAACTCCCACCCTGCTACAGTTTTATTCGATTCCGGAGCAACACACTCTTTTGTTTCAACTAAGTTCGTAGAAAAACATAATCTGCCAATAGCCGTAATGAAAAGCCGATTATTAGTTAGTTCTCTAGGAGAGAGATGGAATCGAGACATGTATGCCCTAAGATAAGCCTCGCCATAGAGGGGGTAAAGTTCCTGCGAACCTTATCGTCCTGGAGTCTAAAGGGATAGATATCATTCTAGGGATGGATTGGCTGGCCAAGTTCAATGGGGTGATAGGATGTGCCACCAAGACAGTTCAGTTGGCACATACATGTGGCACCAAGGTGGAGTTCAAGGCCACAGTGGAATCACGAGGAAATGTTAAGCTTAACCAAGCCAAGGCAGTGGAAGAAGTCAGGATAGTCAGCGAATTTCCGGACGTCTTCCCCGAGGAATTGTCAGGTATGCCACTGGACCGAGACATCGAGTTTGTTATGAAATTTGTACCTACCACTGCTCCTATATATAAAAGACCATACCGGATGGATGCCAATCAATTGGCAGAGCTCAAGGAGCAAATCTAAGAGCTATTAGATAAGGGGTTTATTCATCCCAGTACTTCACCCTGGGGAGCCCCGGTTATCTTTGTGCCAAAGAAGGATGGAACCCAAAGGATGTGCATCGATTATCGTGCACTTAATGAGGTGACCATTAAGAATAAGTACCCC